>NC_133658.1:576787205-578274832 GCF_037893015.1 Macrotis lagotis
GGCTGATCAGATCAATATGAGCTCATAATGCTCTACCACAGGTCAGGTACAAATAGTCCAAGTGATACCTGGGGTATTTATTCTAAAGTTATAAATCTCCTTTGAGCTAATTTAATTCCGCTTTGCTCTTGAGAGCTCAGCCCATTCTCTGATGAGGACAGTCTATTCTGGGTAGTCCTATACAAGTATTTCCCATACCTTCCAGTTCTTTTTTTTAAAAAGTTTTTGCAAGGCAATGGGGTTAAGTGGCTTGCCCAAGGCCACACAGCTAGGTAATTATTAAGCGTCTGAGGCTGGATTTGAACTCAGCTACTCCTGACTCCAGGGCTGGTGGTCTATCCACGGCACCACCTAGCAGCCCCCCAATCAGTGCTTAAGAGAGAACTTTAAGGTGTCCCAGTACTTAGAGTACTTAAAGGTTCTATACATAATTAAATCCCAATTGACTTTACTTTACTAGATACTTAGAGGTTTATAGGACAATGGAGAAAAGGATGTGACATAAAGAGATTAGAAAGTGATTTTATCCATACTTTAGTTAACAGTTTTTAGCACCAAGGTTGGAGTGCTAAAGGGATAGTGGGAGAGAATGTACCTGATACTTTGCTTGGGTAGGGCTGCTAAGCTATGGTTGTAGTCCTATAGAGATGGAGGGAAAGAGTATAATTAGAGGAACTGCACATGAAAAGATCATGAAGAGATATGCTGTGCTTGAAGTTTCATGAAATGATTTGGCTTTGTATGATGCTCTAGCTCATAAGGATTGTGTGTTCATGGAGGGTACTTGAAAAATTTGATGATTTGTGACTTTTGAGAAGTGTATTTCTAATGAGACAGAAGAGGGGAGGGTACTTAGTCATTATGAGGTAATGCTGCCTGTCAATCAATCAATCAACTTTTGATTGTAATTTTACAGTACTTTGAGTTTATCAATTAATCAATCTTTGATTGATTATACTTTGAGAGTACTTTCATCAAGTCAGATAAATGATATAAGGAGATATAAATATAAGGGAATATAAGTAAAAGACAGGGTTAAAAGATAAATAAAAAATATAAACAATATAAACATAAAAAGAATGACTATACTAGAAGACTAGGTATTAGTGAAGAGAAACAAAAACCAATTATAGCAGAGGCAAAAAAGGGAAGGTGTGAACATTGAGTAAATCCTACTCAACAGTTTTGGCTCAAACAGGAAATAACATTCCCAAGTGAGTTTTTTTCTCAAGGCAATGGGGTTAAGTGGCTTGCCCAAAGCCACACAGCTAAGTAATTATTAAGTGTCTGAGGCGGATTTGAACTCAGATACTCCTGACTCCAAGGCCAGTGCTCTATCCACTGAGCCACCTAGCCGCCCCCAAGTGAGTTTTAAAGTCTATTCTATCCTACAGGAAAATTGGGGAAGAGGGGAGGGGGAAGGGGGAGGAAAAGAAAATGGGAAAAGAGAATGATAAAAGGGAGAGATGAGGTGCAAGTGAAAACTAAGTTAAAGCTAAAAATAAAAGTTAAAGGGGAAAGGGAACAAAACATTAGTGAGGAGGAATAAGAGGAAAGGAAAAGTACAAACAAGGAAAGAACATGGAAGAAATAAAGATTTAGGGATCTTAACTGTAAATGTGAATAGGAAGAACTCTCTCATAAAATGGAAGGGGGTAGTAGAATAGATTAAAATCCAAATTCCTACAATATGTTGTTTACAAGAAACACATTTGAAGCAGAGAGATACACATGTTAAAGGTATGGAGCACTATTATTCTATAAGAAACCATGAATGGTCAGACTCTAGAGAAGCATGAAAAGAATTACAGGAACTAATGCTGAGTGAAGGGAGCAAAACCAAGAAAATATTGTATACGTTTATAACAACATTATGAGTGGATCAACTTTGATGGATGCAGAGTCTCTCAGCATTTCAGAGAGCTAGGAGAACCCTGAGAGAACTGCTATGGACAATGTTATCCTCATCCAGATGAAGAAAAAACACACGAAACACATACAAACAAACCCTAAAGAATCTAAATGAAAATTATGTTTTAAAAATTTCTTCTATGCTTTTCCTTCCTATCCCATGCTTTTCATTCTTTTCCGTACGTCCCAAGTCCTAATACGAAAATGACTAATATGTAAACATGCTAAACATAAATTTATGTGTAAAATGTTCACTAGACTTTTCATTCACTGAGGGGAGAGGCATGGGAAGGGAGGGTGGAAGGAAATTATATAACTTATAAAATATGTTTTTGGATGAATGTTGAAAAACTTTCACAACATGTAATTGGAAAAATAAAACAAAATATCAATTAGAAAGTTCTGAACCAAAAGATGCTGGGTCCTAGTACCTAAAATTTGCTTCTCCTGCAACCTGCCATTTATCAGATATGTTATCATCTTATTTAAAAAGAGTATTTTCAGAATTTTCTCTAGAGTATTTTAGGAAGAAAGTACTTGTGGGGTGAGTAGGCAGAGAGAAGATGGGAACCTAAGGTATGGAGTATATGGGTGCTAGAAATGACCATGATAGAAGGATATTACCATTATGGGAGAAGTATCTGTTTTCTATGTCTTTGGGAGATAATGGTGGATTTAAAAGGGGAAGGGGGGAGAAAGGAGAGAAGATTGAATAGGGAAAAACAATGGAGAACCATCACTAAGTTTCATATTAATTCAGAATAGGGGAAGAGAAAGAAGAGGGCAAATTAAATTAAAAATAGAAATAACACATCCAGAGGATAATTTTTTTTAAGTTTTTGCAAGGCAAATGGGGTTAAGTGGCTTGCCCAAGGCCACACAGCTAGGTAATTATTAAGCGTCTGAGGCCTGATTTGAACTCTGGTACTCCTGACTCCAGGGCTGATGCTCCACCTAGCTGTCCCCAGAGGATGATTAACAAAAAATTAGAAGCTTCTAAAAATAGCTATATATATATTTGAAAACTAGCAAGAGCAGAGATACGATGCTTATAGAAAATCAGTCTATGAAAAACAAGCACCATATTCTTACTCCACAACAGATTGTGAGTTTCATCTAGGTATCCTCATCCACATCTTAAGATTGCAAATGCTTACCATATATGTATGCCCCATGACTAATCCATATATGCATGCTCATTCTTTTCATTAAGAGTGAATTGTATTTATGGGAAAGTGGGCTCAAAAGTTAAGGAGGGGACGGCTAGGTAGCATAGTGGATAAAGCACTGACCCTGGAGTCAGGAGTACCCTGTTCAAATCCGGTCTCAGACGCTTAATAATTACCTAGCTGTGTGGCCTTGGGCAAGCCACTTAACCCCATTTGCCTTGCAAAAAAAAAGTTAAGGGGAGTCTTCTCTTGTTTCTTGAATTACTATGGTATATTATTGAAAGCCTTGGCTTCAAATGAGGTGTTTAACAAGCTTGTAAAACAACACATTGGTAGGAGTTCACAAGTTATGGTTTAGGGAGGATTATGATCTGTAAAGTTTCAAGAATCAGGAGTAGCTTCTGGATATCCATGGCCACGGGTGTTCCATTTAAATATTTCTCTACCTTTTGTGAATGACCTTTTCCATCATCCCACACAGGAATTAGTGCATGGAGAATAAAGATGCAGTTCAGATTACAGCCACTGGTCAGAAGAACAGATCCTTTTTTCAGTTCCATTCTTTTCCCCACTGCATTTAGCTCTTCTTGAAGAGATGGACCAGCCTTCTTCAATATGGCCTGAGAAAGTTCTCCTCCATTAAGAGGAAAATCCGAGGAAATGGAGTTGACAATAATATCAGTCTTAAAGACAAAAATTAAAAAATTTATTAAAAACCAAATAATATCAAAATACATTCATTGACCATCTATGCTAAATGCAAGCATAATGTGAAGTTTAAGACATATTCCCTGCCCTCAAGGAGTTCACAATCTAAAGGGAGGGGAACATGCAAACAAATATATTGTTGTTGAGATGTTTTAGTCATGTCTGACACTTTGTGACTCCAATGATATCCAAAGAGGTCAAATACAGGATAATTAGGAAATAATTAAGAGAAAGCTGGCACTGGAGTTAAGAGGGATTGGGAAAGACTTCTTGTAGAATTTGGGATCTTAGTTCAGAATTAAAGGAAGTTAGTAAGTAGGACTGAGGAGGGAGATTATTTCAGAGATGGGGGACAGCCAGAAAAAAAATGATCAGAACCTAGAGATTGAGTGTCTTGTTTGTGAAATTATCAGGAGGCCAGTGTCAGCAGGTGCTGGGAATAAGATGTAATTAGACTGGAAAGGCAGGAAATGGCTGCATCATAAAGAACTTTGCCAAACAGACAGTTTTGTATTTGATTCTGGAGGTGATAGGTAATATTAGTTTAGTGAGTTGCAGGATGTCACAGTGAGATCTACATTTTAAGAAAATCACTTTTAAAAAGAGAATCTTGAGGCAGTCAAAACCACCAATAGGTTACTATAATAGTTTAAGACAAGTGATAAGGATATGTACTATAGAGGTGGCAGTTATTAGAGGAGAGAAAAGGACAAAGGTATAACTGATTGACCTCTGGCAACAAATTGAATATGGGGAGAGGGAGTGCAAGAGAAGGAAAATTAAAGGATAACTACTAGTTTGTAAATCTGAGAGACTGAGAGGATGGTATTGCACTCTCTCTACATTAACAGGCAATGTAAGAAGAGAGAAGATAAGCTTTTGGGGTGGGGGAGATAATGAGTTTGATTTTAGACATAATGAGTCTACTCAGACATGTGAGATTGAAGCCAATAGAGAGGTTGAGACAGGATAGGTAAATTTGAGAATTGTCAGAACATAATTTTAATCATAGGAGATGAAGATGAGGGGAGATGGAACTCAAAGTGAATGATTTCAATATTTTCTAAAAAGTATGAGGCAAAGTTATTAACTGAGAGAGCTGGGAGAGGGAGGGTCACAGAAGATTTGAAAAGGGATAAAAAAAGTTTGGAAGAGCTGCTATGAAAGGATAATCAGGTATAGAAGGATTGTCTAATAGCAGTGAAGTCCCACTTGACATTGTGCAACATAAATTTGTAGTCAGAATGGTTGAGTGGTTTAAAAAAAGTATTATTGTCATTAATTTACAATGTACTTCCTTCACAATAACCACTAGAGTTGGGGTTCAAGTGTTATTAACTCCATTTTACTGGTAAAGAAAGTAGCATCCAGGGGCAGCTAAGTGGAGCAGAGGATAGAGCATTGGCCCTGGAATAAGGAGTTCAATCCAGCTTCAGACACTTAATTATTACCTAGCTGTGTGACCTTGGGCAAGTCACTTAACCCCTTTGCCTTGCAAAAAACAACAACAAAACTAAGTAGAGTACAGAAAGTTAATTTATTTGAATTATTTCCTTTAAGAACTAGTTCTGGGTGGCTAGGTGGTGCAGTGGATAAAGCACCAGCCCCGGAGTCAGGAGTACCTGGGTTCAAATCTTGTCTCAAACACTTAATAATTACCTAGCTGTGTGGCCTTGGGCAAGCCACTTAACCCCATTTGCCTTACAAAAATCTTAAAAAAAAAAAAAAGAACTAGTTCTTTTCTCAATAAGATACCTCACTGTTTCAAGTACACTTCCAACTTATTTTTTCTTGTGGGATTGATGATGTCAATATTCTCTCTCATTCTAAAACATTTCCACCTGGTAGCAAGAGAGAAATATTACTTATTAAGGAACTAAGAGTTAATTACTGTCTTGTCAGGAGAAAACTCAAAGGCATCAGCACTTCCTTTGTGATTTGATGAGATCAGGATAACTTCACAAAGTTCAGTTTTATGTAGATGATTCCCACCTCTGCTGAGCTAGTCACATATTTCCAATTGTTTCTTGGACAGCCATCTCAAACTCAACATGTTCAAAATAGAGCACATTAATTATTTCGCGCACTTCACCCCTTCTAAATTTCCTTCAAATTGTGGGTTATCCAGGTCTGAAATCTTGCTGTCATTCTTAATTACTCATACTAACTCACTCATCATATCTAATCCATCAATCCATTTCCAAATGTTATTTCTTCCTTCACATCATCTCTTATGTACAGTCCCTTCTCTATATAGCCACAGCATTAGCTCAGGCCCTTATTGCCTCAAAACTGGAATATTGCAATACTCTCCTCTCAGGTCTCCCTGCCCACTTATGGTTCTTGAAACATAACACTATCTCCAGTCTCTGTGCCTTTCTAAAGACTGTTTCTCATGCTTAAAAGCTCATGGGGGAAGCTAGGTGGTGCAGTGGATAGAGCACCAGCCCTGGAGTTAGGAGTACCTGGGTTCAAATCTGGCCTCAGACACTTAATAATTACCTAGCTGTGTGGCCTTGGGCAAGCCACTTAACCCCATTTGCCTTGCAAAAGTTCTAAAAAAAAAAATAAAATAAAATAAAATAAAATAAAAGCTTTGCCCCATCACCATGTCCTCTTAGTTTCCCTGGATTCTGTTAAGATTGAGATCAAATTCTACCTTGAGCAAGTGACCTTTCTGCCCCCCCCCCTCCATTTTAATAGCTGGTTTTAACCATCTACATTAACAGAAGTCAAGTTATGTCAACACATGGCATAATTCTATAAGTCTATCCATTCAAAAAACTTTGATTCTTAACTATATGCCCTTTAAGCAAAGAGTTTTGTGAAGAAAAAATCAGGATAACAAACTGAAATTTTATATATTTTAAAGCAACTATAAGTCATATCGACCAGTTAAATAAATAGCTTTTAATAAATGCTTATACTTTTGAGTTTTGCTCAGCTTCTATACACTCAGGAGAGTTTAACTTCAACCTCAGGCTAAATTCACTTTAGCCTCACTATAATAACTTGCTGGGCATGTATATGTTCTAGAGAATTAGGGGATTAGGTACTTCAATTTTAAAATCACCTTGAGGGATATTTCCTAATGGGCATACCCACCTTAGTGTCTTGAATATCTCCCTTCATCAACAAGATGCTCAGACCTTCTCTAGTTTGAATGGAGGCCAGCACATTTCTATTTTCAGCTTTTTTTCTCAGATTGGTTTCCTGGTTTTCTGATTGAGTACACAGCATTGATCTGATATCAGGGAAGAGATGCTTAAAGACGTTTTCCACAGCTTTAGAAAGAGCTTGAGCCGCCTCTTCAGATGAATCAACAAGATGAATCTTTTTTAAGCTATGTTTGTACTGGGGGTCCTGGAAGTTTTCTTTGATAGACAGGATGATGGTCTCTGCACACTCTTTTAAGGGGAAGCCAAAACTAAGAGCTGGAATAGCTATTGAAACATGCCCATGGAGTTCAGCCAGATAAAGACACTCCATAATAGCATTTTTTAGTAGCTGCATACACCTCTGAATACGTTCTTGCTTCCACTGGGGGCCTACAGCATGAATCACTTCCTGATAGGGGAGCTGTCCAGCATCTGAGACAACAGCCAAGCCAGGAGAGAGTTTACCCTGTTGTTGGATTATCTCATCGCACTCCTTCTGTAACTCTGGGCCTGCTGCTTTGGAGAGGACAGCTGCCAGGCCTCTGTGGTGTTTTAGTTCCTCATTTGTTGCATTCACCACCACATCTGCTAAGAACTGGGTTAAGTCACCCTCTTGAACAGTAAGTAAGATTCCAGATTCTAAGGTTATCTTGCAATGGATTTTCTGTTCATCAATACTGCCCCCACTGCTCTTTTCTTCATCTTCTTGTGGACAAATTAAACAATTATGCTTCAGTTTTGCTTCTCTTGTATATTGTCTGTCTTTGAAGATTTCAGCACCTGACTGATCAAGGCCAACATTTTCAACATGTATTGAATCCAATCTTTGTTTAACCATGGCCACTTCTCTTATCACTTCTCCTTTGGGACCACTCAATAAAATGCCTCTTTGGTTACCCTGAGTTTTGAAACTGACCTTCACATTTTTCTTCTTCAGTTCATTCCAGATTTTATTTTCCTTCTTCATATACTTTATGATTGCTAAAGAAATCACAGCCACAAATTTTTGTATTTCTGTGTTTTTTTTAATGAATTCATAAAGTTCTTGGTATATTTCACATACTTGACTAACATAACCAGCAATTGTTATCTTAACTCCAATATCTGAATTTTGTTGTTGTATTATAACAGTCTTTGAGGAACTATTGAATTTCTTATTTAAATTGTCAGTGAGTGTTTTCCATTCACAATCATTAACAATTTCACCATCTACCATGCTGATGCACCTGAAGTTCAAAACTTTTTTCATATGTTCCTCAGCTTCTGAAAGAACTTGGGGAGAGGAGCCAACCAGCACTACTGCTTCACCCTCCAACTTATAAGCAGCAGGAATTTTCTCAGCTCCAAAAAGAGATTCAGAGAATGTCTCATTGTTTACCTGCTGCAGAAACTGAATGATCCCAGGAGGAAAATGGAGGGATTTCTGAGCCAAGCTCTGTAGCTTCTCCAGAATTTCACTCTTTGCTTTGTATACATCTGCAGCCAATCCATTCAGGCAAATACTCTTTGTGAGAGCATCATATGTGACTTCCAACTCTGGGTATTTCTTGTGAAGAATTTCTTCTAACTTGTTGTTGTATGAAATGGAAAACCTCTTAGGACACACAGAAAATTTTTCTCTTGTGCTTTGTTTTTCCCTTTCCATTTTTTGGGTGGCTCTTTCTATTAGAGTCCTCATTTGTGGATCAGTTTTTTGCACATCCTTCAGTCTTCCTACCATGATTACTGTCTCCTGAATTTTATCAAACTCAATCAATATATTCTCATTTTCTAAGCTATCTCTGATATCTTCCCATACCATTGGATCCACTTTATACTTATTTACCTGGTATTCAGACTCTAGACAACTGATTCTCTTGGAAACATCCTCACTCCACGTTTTGATTATGTTTCTCTTTGTTCTTTGGATGACTAGAGTGGCTGAAGGATGCAGCATAATTTTTGGACTGAGTATAATTTCTGACTTTTTACAATTAGGTTGGGGCCATGTTAGGTTACAATGAGCTCTCTCCATGGTGCTAGTTATCTCTCCAATTAATTGATCATTTTTCTGTAAGAACTTCAACAGATAAGGCTCAATTGGCACTGTTATAGGTTCTGGCAGCTTCATTGATGGCTTTTCCTTTCCATATAAAGCAATACCCAAAATAGGGTAGAATGGAAACATGGAAATGGAACTTTTGTTGAAGAGAAGCTTCTTTGTCAATATAGTGTCAAGCACTAAAAAAAAGAAATTAAATTAAAAATAAAGAAAAAACTTAAATTAAAAAATTCATTCTCTAAAAAAAGTTATTTTCTAATTGCATTAAAAGTGTTTTAAGTAAGAAATTATCTTTTCATAGAAAAGGCTAGCTAGATGGCACAGTGAATAGAGCACTGGACTTAGAATCAAGAGGTTCTGAGTTCAAATATAGCCTCAGATACTTGAAAGGTATTAGCTGTGTGACCTTGGGCAAGTCACTTAACCTCATTGTCTTACAAAAAAGAAAAAAGAATTACTTCACTTCTACTTTAAATTCAACTTAATTGCTTTTTCTGTCACTTTAACTTACTAATTTCCTTGTAAATATGTTCTTACCAAGCTATAATCAGTTTGTTATAATAGCATTGGAAACTAATTGATAAATAACACTGAAGTGTCTAATTTAAGAAATATTTGTATATTAAATACAAATTAATTGTTTGACAAGGGATATTAGGCTCAAATTTGTTAGAATATCTTGGTAGATAATGTAAGCCACTGCAGAGAATAAGTAGAGATCATGAAGTTAGTTGGCCTGGGTGTGAATCTTAGCTCTGGCACTGACTAATTGTGGGTCTCTGGCAAGTCACTTAACCTCTCTGACTTAGAAGACTCCTCATCTGTAAAATAGAGCTTATAATACTTAAATCACCTACTTTGGCAAATTTTTATGAGATAATCTTTGAAAATATTAAAGTATTACATAAATGTGAGGGTTCAAAATTTTTTAACTGATGTCTTTTGTTTTTTACAACACCATAGTTTCCCCTAATTTCCTCCTCTCCTTTTCAGAGAGCCATCCTACCAAACAAATAGCATTTTTCAAAGGAAAAAAAGGGAAAACCAGAAAAAACACACTGAAAAATCTAAATATATAATGTAATATGCAATACCTGTGGATCTCCCAGCTCCTCAAAAGGTTGGGGTCATCTTCATTTGGGTCATGCTAGGTCTTTCTAATTTTGTTACATTCACTTTTGATATTTTTGTATATGCCATTTCCATATGCTTTGTTGTTGCCATTGTTTTGGGGAAGCAGTTAGATGGAGCTACAGTGCACAGAATTCCAGGCCTGGAGTCAAGAAAACTTAAATTCAAATCTGTTCTCAGACACTTACTGACTGGGTGACCCTTGGTTTCACCCTATTTGCCTCAGTTTCCTCATTTATAAAATGAACTAGAAAAGGAAATTGCAAACCACTCCAGTAGCTTTCCCAAGAAAACCCCAATTGAGGTCATAAAGATTTAGACACAACTGAAACAAATGAATAGCAACAAGAGTCATTGGGTATATAGTTTTCTTGGCTCTACTTAACTCTGCTTCCTTGCATGGAGATCTCCCCATGCTTCTCTGTATTCATCACACTCATCATTTCTTTCATTTTTTTCTTCCTTTCTTTCTTTCTTTTTCTTTCTTTCTGTCTGTCTGTCTTTCTTTCTGTCTTTCTGTCTTTCTTTCTTCTTTTCTTTCTTTTTGGAGGCAATTGATATTAAATGACTTGCCCAGGGTCACAGAGATAATAAATGTCTGAAGTCAAATTTGAACTCAGGTCCTAAGGTCAGTGCTCTATCTTTTATTCCATCTAGCTGCCCCACAATCCATACATCTAAAACCACAGCTATATTCTATCACATTGATACACCACAATTTGTTTAAACATTTCCCAAACTATTGTCTTTCATTTTGTTTCTAATTCTTTGTATTCAGAAAAAGTACTACTGAAAATAATTCTTTATATATTGGAATTTCTTCTTATCATGGCTTCTTTGAATTATAAGCTCAGTAATAGAGTCTCAGTTCAAAGGTTCAAATTATGCACTTTATTTGTATAATTCTGAATTGCTTTCCCAAATGATTGTACCATGGTGCAATTTCAACAACAGTGAATTAGTATACCTATCATTCCACACACCCCCAACATTAATTATTGTCATTTTTTCATTTTTTTACTGTGTGAGATAAAATATTAAAGTTGTTTTCATTTCTCTCATTACTAACAATTTGAAGTATTCCTTCATGTGGCTATGAATATTTGGCAATTTTTCATTTAAAATCATTTCACTCATATCTTTGACCACTTGTCTATTGAGGAATCATGATTAGTCTTTTTTAAAAAAAATTCAACTTCATTTTCAGTTCCAAATTCACTAACTTGCTCCTTTTCCTCACTCATAAGAATGCAAGAAAAACAAAACCTATTACAAATCATGAAAAACAAATTCCCACATTAACCATGTCAAAAATAATAAAGAAGAAAATATGCTTTAATTTCCATACCGAGATTGGCAGCTCCACAGCTGGAAGTGGATAGAACATTTTTTAGTGAGTCCTTTGGAATTGTGGTTGATCAGAGTTACTAATTCTTTCTCAATATTGCTGTTATTGTACCAATTATTCTCCTGATTCTCCACATTTCACTGTGCATTAGTTTATGTGTCTTCCTAAGTTTTTCTGAAACCTTTACCTTATCATACACAGCATGATAGTTTTCTAGTATATTCAGATACCTATAACTTGTTCAGTCATTCCTCAATTGATGGGTATACCCTCAGTTTCCAGTTCTTTATCACCACAAAAAGAGTTGCTAGCAATGTTTTATACACTGGGATCCTTTTCCTCTTTCTTTGACTTCTTTGTGATATAGAACTAGTAACAATATTGTTGGTCAAAGAGCAAGCATAGCAGCTTTGGGGGCCATAGTCCAAAATTACTTTCCAAAAATGGAGGACTAGTTATTACAAACTCTATTAACAGACCTGTTTTCACACAGTCCCCCCAACTATTTGTCATTTTTCCTTTTTGACATTGTTGCTATTATGATGGGTGTGAAATGGTACCTTAAAATTATGTTCATTTACATTTCTCTAATTACTAGTGATGTAAAAAATTTTTCATATACCTATTGATAGACTGGATTTCTTCCTCTGAAAACTGCCTTTTTATAACCTTTTGCAATTTGTCAATTAGGGAATGACTCCTTTTCTTGTAAATTTGACTTGGTACTGTATATGTTCCCTATTTGGGAAAAAATATGGTTCCCTATACTTAGAAATGAGACCTTCATTAGAAAAACTTGCTGCAGAGCAATTTCCCCCCAGTTTCCTGCTTTCATTCTGATTTTAGCTTCATTAGTTTTTGTGTGTGTGTGTAAAACCTCTTTAATCTTATGTAATAAAAATTATCCATTTTTCCTCTTGTAAAGTTACCTATTTCTTATTTGGTCATGAACTTGTTTATAGATAGCAGATAATTTCTTCCATGTTCCACTAATTTGCTCATTCTATCACCCTTTATGTGTAAATCATGTGCCCATTTGGAGTTTATCTTGATATACAGTAAGATATTTTGTCTGTATCTAATTTCTGCCAGATTATTTTCCAGTTTTCCCAATAGTTTTTTTTGAATGATGAGTTATTGCCCAACAGATGGGGTCTTTGGTTATAACAAACACAAAGTTATTATATTCTTAAGCTCCTGTATATTATTTATCTAATCTATTCCACTTATCAAGTTCTCTATTTCTTATCCTGTAGCTAATCGTCTTGATGATAATATCTTTGAAGTATAGTTTGAGATTTGGTACTACTAGTCCCCTTCCTTTCCATTATTTTTTTATTGCCTCCTTTAATAATCTTGACCTTTTATTCTCTCAGATGATTTTTTATTTTTATTATGTTACCAGTTCCATAATTTTATTAGTCTGAAAGGTATATTGAATACATAAAATAGTTTAGGTAGTCATTCACCCACAAGCAATTAATATTTCTCCCATTTAGTTGTGTCTTTGTGTGAAGAATATTTTGAAATTTAGTTCATATAGTTCCTCTGTATGCTTGTCAAGAAGACTCCCAAGTATTTTATACTGTCCAAAGTTATTTTAAATGAAATTTCTCTTTCTAGTTTTTCCATTAGGAAAATTGTTGAGAATATACAGAAATGTGGGTAATTTGTGTGGGTTTATTTTATATGCCATAGCTTTGCTAAAGTTCATTGTTTTGATTCATTTTTTCAAGTTGACTTCTTAGAGTTTTCTTAAAAAGTCACCATATTTTCTACAAAAGAGATAATATGGGCAGCCAGGTGGCACAGTGGATAGAGCACCAGCCTTGGAGTCAGGAGGGCCTGAGTTCAAATCTGACCTCAGACACTTAGTAATTACCTAGCTGTGTTGGCCTTGGGCAAGCCATTTAACCCCATTGCCTTACAAAAAAAAAAGAGAGATAATAAAGTTTCTTCATTAATTGTGCTTATTCTTTAAATTTTCTTTTCTTGTTTTCTTGTTCCAGGCAATTTATTTATTGTTATAGCTAGTATTTCTAGTACAATATTGCATAGTAGTATTGATAAAGTATATTCTTACTTCCTCCTGAATCTTATTGGGAAAACATCTAGCTTATCCTTATTATGGATAATATTTTATCTTGGTTTTAGATGGATCATCCAAACATGACAAAATTATATCCAGGCACTCTGTCTAATTAGACTACCTTTATGCTTCCTGGTGATGATGAAATTCTGAGGGACTACATGTATCATCAGCCCATATAAGAATGTAAACAGTTTAACATTGTTTGGTCTCTTGCAATTTTTTTGCTCATATTTACCTTTTTACATTTCTTTTTATTCTTGTGTTCGTATTTCAAATTTTCTACTCTGTTCTGATCTTTTCATTAGGAATGTTTGGAAGTAAAGAAATTTTCAATGAAAATACATTTGGGGCAACTAGGTGTTGTAGTGGATAAAGCACCGGCCCTGGAGTACCTGTGTTCAAATCCAGTCTCAGACATTTAATAATTACCTAGCTGTGTGGCCTTGGGCAAGCCACTTAACCCCATTGCCTTGCAAAAAACTAAAAAAAAAAAAGTAAAAATAAAAATACATTTGTTCTCTTATGAAATCATATTCAATTTAGATAGTTGCTTATTCTTGATTGCAAGCATAGATTCTCTAGCTTATGTAATATCACATTCTAAACTCTTTATTCCTTACCATATCTGTTAAATCTTTGACTATGATTCTTTAGTATATGAATTCTTTCTATTTGATTGTGTATATCATTTTTTTTCTTGACTTGAGAGCTCTGCATTTTGCCTACAATAATCCTAAGACTTTTCATTTTGGAATTTGTTTCAAGAGATGCATAATGGATTCTTTATATTTCTACTTTGTCCTCTCATTCCATTATATCTGGGCAGTTTCTTTGATGATTCCTTGAAATAAGTCTAAGTTAATTTTTTGGTCATGGTTTTCAGATAGTCCCCTGAGTTTTATATTATCTCCAATATGTTTTCCAAGTCAGTTCTTTTTTTTCCAAAAGATATTTTACATTATCTTCATTTTTCTTGATTTTATAATTTTTTTTTTATTATTTCTTGGAGTCATTAGCTTCCATTTGGATCATTCTAATTTCCAAGCAATTTTTTCTTTAGCAAGGTTTTTACATCTTTTTCCAAGATTTTAATTCTCTTTTCATAGCATTCTCCACTATCTTTTATCTTTTTCCCAATCTTTCTTCTACTGCTCTCATATTTTTACTTTTTTCAAGGCAATGGGGTTAAGGGACTTGCCCAAGGTCATATAGCTAGGTAATTATTAAATATCTGAGGTCCTCTTGACTCCCAAATCAGTGCTCTATCCACTGCACCACCTAGCTAACCCTCCCTTAGTTTTTAAATATCATTTTTACTCCTTTTTAAATTCTAACTTTAGCTCTTTTAAGAATTATTAGACCTTGGGGGGCAGCTAGGTGGCGTAGTGGATAAAGCACCAGCCCTGGAGTCAGGAGAACCTGGGTTCAGATCTGATCTCAGACACTTAATGATTACCTAGCTGTGTGGCCTTGGGCAAGCTACTTAACTCCATTTGCCTTGCAAAAACCTAAAAAAAAAAAAAAGAATTATTAGACCTTGGGGGTGGGGGGAGGGAAGTAAGACTAGGGAGAAAATTGTAAAACTCACATAATATCTTTAATAAAAAAATAAAAAGAATTATTAGACTTGCATCTCAGCTGAATTTCTTTTCTTAAAAGCTTTGCTTGTAGATGTTTACAAGTAATTCTTTTCTTCCTGGTTTTTGTCTTGAACTTCCCTGTAGCCATGATAGCGCATTATAATCAGTTTATTTCTTTGCACATTATTCAAAAGATACACAAGATGTATAAATTTATGGGATCCACCCTATATTCATATGACCTATTTGTGCCCAACTTATGGTAGAGCATTTCAAGCTTATATTGGTCTGATCAGCTGCAATCAGACACACAGTAATTTGATTCTAACTTAGTGAAGTCATTCTGATTCTCTTTGAGAATGAAGGACAACCAACAATCTTCTAATATCACTTCTTGATTTGAACATTATTTTAGTGCTTGGTTTTATCTACTTCTGTAATCTGTTTCTGATCTGAACTTCTTTAAAGAGTACTTTGTAATTGAATTTATACAAGTTGTGTGTGTGTGTGTGTGTGTGATTGTGTATGTGTGTATACTTTATTTGTTATTTTATATACTTTGTAGTAACTTGAACTGGGATTTTCCCCTCTATTATTGTTTCTTGGGTTTTGCTATTATTTAAGAATGAATTGTTTTTTGAGGGTTCATTTTCTAACCAGCATCTTTGCTGAAGCTTTTAATAGTTTCGATTAGTATCTTTGCTGATTCTCAAGGATTTTCAAAGTTTGGCATCATATCATCAGCATTAGGGATAGTTTTATTTCCTCTTTATCTATCTTAAGATTTTAAACTTCTTTCTCTTATTGCTGCTGCTAGTGTTTCCAGAATTTTAGCAAATACTCGTGGGAACAATTAATATTTTTGCTTCACTCCCATATTTATTAGCAAAGGTTCTCATGTTTTGTTATTATGTATAATGCTTGCTTTCAGTTTTATATTTTTTATGATTATTTTAAAACATTTATCTTTGCCTATACTTTCTAGAATTTTTGGAAAATTTTTAGGAAAAAAGAGCTGTACCTTAATAAAGATTTATTTTTCTGTGATTATTGAGATAATTATGTGGCTTTGATATTTTGCTTTTTAATATGAGTATGCTGATTATTTTCCTAATGTTAAACTATCCTTATATTCTTATTAAATACTTTGGAACAATCATTATAGTTTATTTGAAAGGGTTTTTGTTGAAACAAATATTCATTAGTGGATATAGTTTTCCTTCTATGTTTTATCTTTCTCTGATTTATATCTTAGGCCAATATTGTCACATAAAATGATTCTGGTAGGGTACTTTTTCAATTTAAAAAAAGTAATTTGTGAAGATGAAAAATTGTTTTCCACTTCCAAAAAAAGAACTTATAGAATCTGAATGCAGTTCAAAGCATACTATTTTTCACTTTATTTCTTGTGTGTGTGTGTGGGGGGGGGGTCCCTTGTGTTTTCTTTTATAATGTGACTAACATGTAAATATATTTTGCAGGATGACATGTGTATAATTGTATATCAAATTACATATTACTTCAGGGGGGCAAAATGAGGAAGGGAGATAATATGGAACCCGAAGTTTTTAAAAAAGGAATGTGAAAATTATTTTTACATGTAATTGGGAAAATTATAAAAATATTATTCAAAAAATATAATAATAAATGAATTATGCTTTAAAAGTTTGATAGAATTCTATTAATCTGATCAGGATCAAATCCGATCAAAACCAGGAAAGTTTTTCTTTGGTGATTCTTCTACAGCTGAGATTCAGTTAATATCTCTTCTGTCAGCTCTTGACAGTTTGAGTCCTTTTTATTTTGAAGGTATTTCTCTAATTCTTTTGTGTTTTCAATTTTGAGAGTCATTATAATGACCACTAAGTCAATTATCTTAACAATAGTTGTTTCTCTTTTTTTATCATGTTTGATGCCATATTTATGAAATGAATATGCATGATGGATGTTGATGGCTCTTGGAACATCAAGATAGTTTATGCTGAATCTAGAAGAACTCTTATTGAACACCACCACCATTGTGAGTGTGCAGGGGATGTATTGTCATTGGTCATCTCTTTCCCCTCAGAAGCAGTATTGATGCATTCTGAGATCAAAAGTCAATTTTCTACTTACATCTGCAAAATCCATTAGATGAATGTCTACTACACATCTGACAGAGAAATTGGTAACAACCAATCAATGGGCAGTTCTAGTTCTTTAGGTTGTGCTAAGACACTACCTATATGTTAGGTACCAGATTCTCTCTACTCTAGTAAAATCAAAGGAATATACTAAAAATAAAAAAATCCATGTACTTACCTCAAAGAGTTATTTTGAGGTACAGATGCCAAAATGACCATAAGGGCAATAGCAAAGTTCAAATGGAAAGAGTAATGATTCAGTAATTTAAAGGTCTAGGTTCAAATAATTCTTCTGACACTTACTACCTTTGAGACCTTGTTGGATAAGTTATTTATTCTCCCTGGGCCAATTTCCTTCTCTGAAAAATGAAGATGTCAAACTAGATGATGACTGAGGACTGGTCCATTTTTAGATCTAAATCCCATGAATATCTAGAATCTATGAGAGAAAAACAATCACTTTAAAAAACCAAGATAAAGTGAGCATTAAATATAATTACCTTTGCATGCATCAAACTCAATCAGTGCTGAATTTTCCTCTGGAAAATATTGGACTCTGGTTACTGGTCCCCCTCCATTTTGGGGGTTTTCAAAGAAAAGAGTGATATAATGTTCATTCACACCTGGAGGTAGGTCTTCCACCAGAATAGTTCTTGTTACTTCTAGAGATGATGCAGAAATTATAAGTTTTCCTACATTGTGATTCTTGGCACAAATAGTAATAATTGTCTCTCTATCTGCAATGAAAAATTAAACAACTGTGATTGCATCCTTAGCTTTAAGTTGTGGAAGAAAAATATATTAGAGAGCTAAAACTCAATACAAAAAGCTAGATTTCTAAATGAAAACACACCCCTAAAATAACCTGTAGGAAATAATTGTGATTTTGAAATTAATACAAGGAGGGAGAGGACCCTTTAAGTTACCTGAATCATAAAAAATTTGTGGAAAAAGTGGTCCCTAAGGCACTTCTGCTCAGAGGATTTTCTCTGATTATTCCCCATGCCTGGAATACTCTCCTTTCTCATTTCTACCTAGAAGCTACCCTAGCTTTCTTCAAATCTAAACAAAGGTATGAACTTTTCCAAGAAACCTTTCCCAATCCTCTTTAATCCTTAAGGCCTTCCTGAGACTAGCCTAGTTTATCTTGTATATATTTTATTTCTACAAAGTTATTGTGTGTTTTCTTCTGTCTTTTATAGCTAAATTATATCAAAAGATCACCTACAATACATTCCTCCATTTTTTCTCCTCTAACTCTCTTTTACTTCTAATCTCATCATTCTGCTGATATAGTTCTCTTCAAAGTTGCCATGATCTCTTAGTTGTCAAAACCCAAGGTCTTTTCTGTCGGCTTGTTCTCCTTGATTACTCTGCAGACCTTGACACTGTTGATCATTATCTTCTCCTTAAAATTCTCTTTTACCTATGTTTTGGAATGCCACCTGCTCCTAGTTCTCCTCCTACCTATAAGACTTCTCCTCAGTCTCCTTTGTGGGATCCTCATTTAAATCATGCTCTCTAATTGAAGGTGTCCCACAGGATTCTGCTTTGGGTTCTCTTATTCTCCCTCATTACCACTTCACTTGGTGATCTCATCTTCTCCCATGGATTTAATTACTTTTAATGCTAATGATTCTCAAATCTACCTCTTCATCTCTAATCTCTCTGCTTTTCTCCACAGCCTTTCAAATATCCCAAACTGGATGTGTAATAGATATCTCAAATTCTATAGATCTACAACATAACTCATTTTCTTTCTCCCTCTAAACCACCACCACCATTACTAAAGAGGACAACACTATCCTTGTAATACTTCAGGCTAGAAACCTAAGAGAATTTTTTAGCTCTTCTCTATCTCTCATGCCCATATTCAATCTATTGCCCAGGTCTGCTGATTTCACTTTGGTAAAGTTTCTCAAATAGGCCCCTTTCTCTTCTCTGATGCTGACATAATTCTGGTCCAGAGCAATGTCCCCTCATTCCTGGACTATGGTAATAATCTGCTGGTGAGTCTGAATGCTGCAATAACCTGATGATGGTCTTTTCTAACTCCACTCCATTTTCCATATTTCCTAAAATGCAAATCCAGTCATGTCACCTCCCTACTCAGTAAACTCCCTTCCACTGGCAGGATCAAATACAAAAATCTGCTCTTTCAAATTCAAATCCCTTCATTACCTAGCCCTCTCCTAACCTTCCAGTCTTCCTACACCTTACCCATTGCCTGTCTTTGATCCAGTGATACTGGCATTCTGATTATTCAACAAATATGACACTTCAATTATTGGTTTAGGTATTTTCTCTGCTTGTCTCCCATTCCTGGGATATTATTGCCTTCCCATGTTTACTTACTGCCTTACCTGTCTTCCTTTCAGTCTAAAGTACAACCTGACCTCCTAGAGTTATTGCCCTCTACCTTTTCATTATTTTCTATTAATCTGTATATAGTCTATTTGTACTTGTTTGTTTTTTGTCTCCCCATTAGATTGTGAACTTCTTGTGGGCAGGGATTATCTTTTAGCTTTCTTTGTACTTCCATCACTTAAAACAGTGCCTGGAACATAGTAGGGACTTTATGAATATTTATTTTTTGCTGAAATTCCCCCCAAAAAAACAAATTTCAGGAATGAACATTTATTTGCTACTCAGAATCCCAAGGTGGCAAATTAGTACTTTCATATTTTTAATCCAGTCTTACCAATGGGTTTCAGAAAAGTAACTACAGCGATCTCAGCTTCTGGGATGATTTCTATTGTAAAGTCTCCATTTGTTTCTGAGAAGCCACTCACATTCTCCACCAACAAAATCAATAGATCCTCTGTCACTGTGTGTTTGATATTTTTAAATACAATCAACGAGGAAATAGTTTCAGGGTCTTTGCTGATACTCTCTGTGTGAACTGTTTTCCTCTCCAGTGGGAGCTTTGTGTCCTGATCTTCTGATGCCTCTGTGGAAAGAGGAGGAAGAAAAAGCGACTAGGAAGAAGGAGAAATGAACGATGTAATTGATATTGAAGGGCAAGGTCTACATCATGGAGCTGCTGGGATTACAAAACCTTTAACCTTCATTGGGCAGATGCTGTTGAGTCTCTTTATGACTGAGGGAAGTTTTTTTTTTATTAATTTGGGTCAATCAGTCGATGACTTCTACTCTCTTCACATCAACTGCACTCCAACAATTGAAACAATGAGTTACTTGATGCCAGAGAATACTATGTGGAATATGAAAGCTTGGACAAAGACTATCTTTCTTTTTCTAACAGTTAATGCATCTCACATAATGCAATAATTTTCTTCTCTGTCATGCTAGACTATCTGGAGACCTTGACTACAAACTTCATCCTGAGTTATCTGAGTTTTTCCTTTCCTTTTCTTAGGAAAGAAACAGAAAACACCCTTCTTTACCACTTCCTTGACTTCTCAAGAAATGTTCAGCCACTGAAGAGATAATAAGCATTTTGAGGAAAGAGGCTTAAGGATCTAAGTACATTAATAAACAAATATATAGTGAATATCAGATTGATTAGCTCTTTACCTATATTGATTTTGGAGATTGTGACCTGGGACAAAATTAATTCCCCTGGATGTTTTTCTTTATTTAATGTTATAGATCCTCTTTTTGATTATCATCCACTTATTAGAGAACATCTTGAAAAGACAGGCTATATGATGATTCTTAAAATGATAATAGTGAAAAAGTAAATTAGAATAGTAAAGTAAAATTTCTATGCCTACTGGAGAAAAGTGCCTTTTATCATTTATATGATGACTAAATGAAAGGAGAGAAAAGTGGAGGGAGAGAGGAGATGACACTTGAACTTTATTCTTATCTCAATTGGTTAAAGGAAAGAATACATGCATACAGACAGACAGACAGACAGACATACTTGTGCATATACATATGTATATAGGTAGAAGATAGCAAAATTGATTAGAAACCAGAATTCAAAAAACATACAATGTTGTAGTTTACAAGACACAAACTTGAAAGAGACACAAATTGGGTTAGATAAAGTAAAAATCTATTATATCTCAGCTAAACAAAAAAGGCAAGAGTAGCAATTATAAACTCAGACAAAACAAAAGCAAAAATAGAACTAATTAAAAAAATAAATAGGAAAATATACTTCGATAGAAAAACACAGAAAATGAGCTACTATCTTACCGAATATATATCACATAGTATATCAACTAGAATAATAAAGGAAAAGTTGAATGAGCTACAGAAGAAAGTAGTAAAATTGTAAGTTTCATTTATCCTCTCTCAGACCAAAACAAATCAAACCAAATGCAGAAAAGCATAAATATTAAATACATCTTTTTATTGATATCAAAATTATATTCAATAAAAAGATTTTTGAATCAAAGATTAGAAATTAATTGTAAACTAAATAATAGTCCTAAAGAATACATAGGTCAAGAACAAATTATAAATATAGAAAGTTAGAAGGAAGGCATATTAGGGAAGAGATTTGAGTTCTAAGCAAAACAAACCCTAATTAAAAAGGAACAAAAATATTTATAGTCCTTTTTGAGGTGACAAAGAATGAGAATCTGAGGTAATGCCCATAAATTGGGGAATAGGTAAACAAATTATGGTAAATATAAATGTAATAGAATATGCTTGCATTTTAATAAATGCTGAAGGAAATGGTTTCAGAGAAATCTTGGGGAATTTATATGAACTAATTGAGAATGAAGTTAGAAGAACCCAGAGAGCAATTCATACAATGAAAATAGTCCTTTAGGATTGAATCTTTTTGTTGTTATTCTTCCATACAGATACATGACATTCTTGGTAAGCTCCTTGAGGACAAGGATTGTTATGCTTTTGCCTATTTATGCCCAGAGGTTAGCATAGTATCTGGCATAGTTGGCACTTAATAAATGTTGTTCCATTGATTGAGTAATCTATTGTAAGGTATTGTGGAGAGCATTATGGGACTAGAATGTCTATCATTCCTGTCTTTAAAGAACTTATAGCCTGAGTGGGGGAGAGGAAATGATTTGATGTAAGCAATATTTCAGGAATTTTATTGGCACTGATGCGTAAAATTGATTGAAAGAGGGAACGAATGGAGAAAGAGAGATGAGATAGAAAGTCTTTGTAGCAAGATAAGTATGAAGTACTTATGTCCTCACCTACAGTGTCAGCAGTGGACATAAAAAAGATGGTATATATGCAAGAGCCAAGAGGACTTAATGACCGATGGAATATGGGACTAAGAGGAAAAGGAAGGAATAAAAAAAATGGCATTAAGATTTTTAAGTTTGGGGGCGGCTAGGTGGTGAAGTGGATAGAGCACTGTCCCTGGAGTCAGGAGTACCTGAGTTTAAATCCGACTTCAGACACTTAATTACCTAGCTGTGTGGCCTTGGGCAAGCCACTTAACCCCATTGCCTTGAAAAAAAAACCTAAAAAAAAGATTTAAAGTTTGACTTACTGAAAAAAACAGTAGTACAATAAATAAAAATAAGAAGTCAGGAGTAATAGGGCATAAAAATCTCACCACCAATTCAGAAAAGCATAAATATTAAACATCTATTTCTGAACATACTACGATAAAAATTACATTCAATAATTTTTTAAATGAAAGAAACACGATCATAGAATCTGTGCTAGAATGTAACATAGAGGTTATCTAGATGTCTTTCTCAAAAATCCTCCTTCAGTGGGATAGTCAAGGCTCTCCCTCACAACAAGGGGTCAGACTGATTCTAAAGAAAGAGGCTAGAGAGCTTCAGATTGATTATATAAGTAGGTTAATAATCAAAATAAAATTCTCATTTCAGGGTAGTGTAGGGTGGTAGCCAGACAACACATTGACATTTCCACAGATTTTCCAAAGTCCCCATGGAAATTATGGAAATCTGACAAAGGGAGGAGGAGTTATAAAGTATATTAGTGTAGATAGGCTGATATCTTGGAGTTTACTCTGCTGATCACTAGTCTCAAGTCCCCAACATCTGGGTGCCATATCAGGGATGTTTTGACTAGAATCCATGGCATGTGAGGCATTGCACTGGTCAGTGTTGTCATGCTCCAGGCAGTGTGTTTACTTTTGGCTTACATTAATCTAGGTTTATGCTACTTATATCACTTTATTGATAGGGACTCCATATCATTATTATTATTTTGACTTTCACTGACAGAAATTTTTGCATGGAAACCACATTATTCATGACCTTTACTGTTAGATATTTTTCTAGGAAACCCACAACATGCCTTTTACATTATTATTATTATTATTATTATTATTATTATTATTAATTTCATCAATAGTCACATCACACGAGATCAATCTGCCAACCAGTTTTAGGAATTCTCATTACAGCAACCCAAATAGGGAAGGAAATATATTAGAAGGACCATGTTATCCAAGGGCTCTCTAACTCAGATATTAAGAATATTGTTAAAGTTTATATTAAAGCAGTCAGTTCACATAGATAGTATGTCTATGCAAATGACTGCCTGGTCTCTCTTTTGACTTTCAGGATTAATCACCAGTTGTCTGTTGGGCATTTTGGACTGGATATTCTGAAAACTTCTTAAACTCAACATGCCCAAAAAAGAATTGACTCTCTCTCTTCCCCCAAACCAACCAGTCTTCTAAATTTCCTTAATTTTTGTCAAAAAGACAACTATTGTTCTAAACTCCTCATGTTCACCATCTTTAACCCCTTACTTTCCTGCAACATGCCTAAATAAGTTTTCTACCTCTCTCTGACACAAATCATGGGTTTTAACTATGATCAAGCTGAGTAAGTTCTGGTGGCAATAGAAAATCATGTATAATGATGGTGATCTCCCTTAATGAGGAAAGAAAATGATTACTTGTTCTATATCATATGCATCCATAATTAAATGTTACCTTGTTCTTGGACTTCATCTTTGATCCTGGATTCCTGAAAACAAAACAAAACCCAAATATTAGGAATTCCTCTACTATAAGAAGATGTATTTAGGACCAGTCTGGTTACATATAATTGGAATAAATAAACCAAATCCTGTAACTTCCTTAAGCCTCACAAATTCATGATACAAAGGAGATAATAATCCTACCAACTCCATGCCCTTGCACCCCTCCCCCACCAGGGTACAAAGTCCAGTCCTGGGTATTCAATTTAAGAGTTTGATTAATTAAGGAGTACTTGGTGAAGAATGATTAGGATGATGAATCATTTGTACCATACAAGGAAAGACTGAGGAAGAGTTTTTGTTTTTGTTTTTGTTTTTAACTCAGGGAAGAAAGGAAAGCAAAATGCTTTCCATCCCATTTTGCTTTTATGGGAGAAATAAGTTTTATATATGTTATTTAGCATTGAGGAATTTATTCTCAAGTAATAATAGTTTTTAGGGGATGTTTGTCTTGGCAGTAGACTCCCAAGTATTTCATGTTGACTCTTCTCTTTCTGATTGGACATCTAGAAGGTAGAATACTAAACTCTATCTGTAATAAAGGTTGGAACCTGAATTTTCCAACTAGCTCCTCACTTTTCATCTTTAGGTCTTCTTGGTTTAAATTCCACAAAATCCAATGTCCTCACACTGGTTAGTAACCCTTGATACCTCCCCCCCCCATCCCACCACCACCACTACCTTCCAGCATCCTTTTGTGTGTTCTTTTTCCTCATTATATAATAAGCAACTTGAAGGCAGGGATTGTCTTTTTCTTATTTATATTCATTGGGTTTAGGTCAGTGTCTGGTATATAATAGACATGTAATAAATGTTTATTGAATCGAAAAGTAAGCCATGGGACCCTGAGAAGGTCACTGTGCCTCAGTTTCCTTATCTGGGTTGAACTAAATGGTCTCTAAGATACCTCCCAGTTATAAATCTATGATCTTATGATTTCAGATAGAATACTAAAAATTCAGAGGATCAGGAAAGGCCTCCTGTAGAAGACAGCACCAAATCTAGGTTTTGAAGGATAAGTCAGATTGTAAGATGTCTGGACCCAGATGTCTCTGGTGAAGAAAGTGAGGCTTGTGACTTAGCACAGCAGCCCCTCACTCAAATCCTGTTAATGTGCTTGTCATGGTATCACCTCCCCGATGTTATGGTCTTCTTTGAAAATGAAGGACAAGCATTATTATTATACCTTCATATTCCTTTCAAACATTTTCTTCCTTCATAGTCCTACTGATACAGGGAGTTGTTGTGATTGGAAACAAATTTTGTAGAAGAAAAAATATTGTCTGTGTCTATCTGGAAACTCCCTATTGTTCAAAGTGACTCCATTTTTTAATGTGAATTCATCAAGACGGGAGCAGCCTTGGCTCCATTCCCCTTCCTCCAGCTTCCAGCCATGATGGGAAAAGCTTGTGCTGGTATGATAGAAAATGATGTGTTAGACTAGAGGTCACACACTTTGGGACAGGAAAGACCAGCACCTAGTTTGCCTATTGGAGAATATCTGGAATCAGGTGCTACAGCACTCCCCAAGCTACACACTGGTCCAACCCAGTGTGCATTTAGGTCATACCAGAAGAGAAACTGGCTCTCCTGGCTCTCTCTCTCTCTCTCTCTCTCTCTCTCTCTCTCTTTCTCTCTCTCTCTCTCTCTCTCTCTCTCTCTCTCTCTCTGTCTCTCTCTGTCTCTCTGTCTCTCTGTCTCTCTGTCTCTCTGTCTCTCTGTCTCTCTCCCTCTCTCTCTCTCTCCCTCCGTAGTACCATGTGCTCCTGGCCTTGGCCCCCTGAAGAACCATGGATCTCTACATCATGTGGCCAGAGGAATACAACCCTTATGGTTTTACCTCTTTTCCTCCTCACACTCAACTCAACCAGGTCTCCTGGTTATTTTCTTTTTCACTTTCTTTTTTTGTTGTTGTTGTTTGTTTGTTTTACAAGGCAATGGAGTTAAGTGACTTGCCCAAGGTCACACAGCTAAGTAATTATTAAGGGTCTGAGGTCAGACTTGAACTCGATCCTCCTAACTCCAGAACCCTACTCTATCCACTGCCTAGCTGCCCCATCCTTTTCACTTTCTTTTTCCCTCAAGCACTTGACTGATCCTTTGTTATTTAACCAGTCCTCAAGCTACTTACTGACTCTCCAGGAGGAGAAAAGGTTTAAATCTATATACTTTGGAGGCTTGTATAATAAAACTGAGCAGCTTTAAAGTTTCAGGGTTATCTATGAATTCTTTCACTTTCAAGACCTCTCAATCTTAGATTGGCAACACCAATCCCCCGGCAATACTGCTACATGGAATACCTGTGCAGGTTATACCCTTCTCCCTTTCTACCACTTCCCAATCCATGACATACTTACCTCTGTTGTGACTGGTTTCTCACTGACTTTATTCCCATCTTTTTCTGTAGGCAGCCTGACAGTGAATTTCAATTTTTCCTGCCCTAGTAATTCTATCTCATGGTTCTCTCTCTTCAGAACTCGTTGCCTTACTGAAAAATAAAAGGCGAAATAGATTGTAAGAATGGAATCTTTGAAATAGGTGAAGACAGCCTCTTAGCTCCATGATTTACACATTTTTTTGTGTCATATATTTAGTCAAGGGACTTCCAACCAAGATGGCGGAGAGAAGACAGGCGCAGTTCTAGTCTTCTGATCTTTCCCCATCTATGATCTTAAAAAAAAAAAAACCTCTTAACAGAAATCTAACTCACATATATTTAGTCAAGTATCCAAAGAGACACAAAATAATTCATTTACTCAATAATTATGTCCCAAATTCTGATTATCAGATAGTACAAGGCAAGTTATTAAGTTATTAAGAATGATACAAGGCGGGGCAGCTAGGTGGTGCAGTGGATAGAACACTGACGCTATAGTCAGGAGGACCCCAGTCCAAATCCAGCCTCATCCACTTGATACTTAGCCATTTGACTTTGAACAAGTCACTTAAGCCCATTGTCTTGAAAAAAATCCAAAGTGGGGAAAAAGCTTACAGACTTTTAGAGGGACACAATATACCTATGTACATGAAAATAAAATTATAACTTGACAAGGAAGCAACATTTATTGAGCTCCTACTATATTCAAGGCATTGTAGTAGGATCTGGGGCTGCAAAAATAGTCCCTTCCCCTCAAAGAATTTACATTCCCCTTAAGGAAATGGAAATGCAAAAATCAATCAAGAAAGCAGACAGTTCTATTGATAACAGAATGGACCACACATGGCTATGAACCCACTGAAATTGGTAGCACAGACTGAAACTGTGTGTAATAAAGTCATAGAAGCCCAATTGTCTCACAAACAAAAAAAAAAAAACACAAACCCCAAAACCTCAAATAAAAAAAGTAGTAGAAAAAGATGTCTTCTCAGATCGCTTCTTAAAGTCCATGCTTGTCCTTTGTAATTTTGCAACAGTTATTTTAAATAGCTATTCTTTTCAATTTATATTGTTGAAGTCATATATTTCTTGACTCTCTTTATTTTATTCTGCATCACTACTTTGTATTCCCATGTTTTTCTATATTCATTTCTTTTTTAATTTATTTTTTATTAAAGATATTATTTGAGTTTTGCATTTTTCCCCCAATCTTGCTTCCCCCCCCCCTCCAGAATGCACTCTGTCAGTCTTTACTTTGTTTCCATGTTGTACCTTGATCCAAATTGGGTGTGATGAAAGAGAAATCATATCCTTAAAGAGAAGTCTCAGAGGTAACAAGATCAGACTATAAGATATCTGGTTTTTTTTCCTAAATTAAAGGGAATAGTCCTTGTACTTTGTTCAAACTCTACATCTCCTTATCTGGATACAGATCGTACTCTCCTTTGCAGACAGCCCAAAATTGTTCCCAATTGTTGCACTGATGGAATGAGCAAGTTCTTCAAGGTTAAACATCACTCCCATGTTGCTGTTAGGGTGTACAGTGTTTTTCTGGTTCTGTTCATCTCACTCAGCATCAGTTCATGCAAATCCCTCCAGGTTTCCCTGAAATCCCGTCCCTCCTGGTTTCTAATAGAACAATGGTGTTCCATGACATACATATATCACAGTTTGCTAAGCCATTCCCCAATTGAAGGACATTTACTGGATTTCCAATTCTTTGCCACCACAAACAGGGCTGCTATAAATATTTTTGTACAAGTAATGTTTTTACCCCTTTTCCTCATCTCTTCAGGGTATAGACCCGGGAGTGGTATTGCTGGGTCAAAGGGTATGTACATTTTTGTTGCCCTTTGGGCATATTTCCAAATAGCTCTCCAGAAGGGTTGGATGAGTTCACAGCTCCACCAACAGTGTAATAGTGTCCCAGATTTCCCACATCCCTTCCAACAATGATCATTATCCTTCCTGGTCATACTGGCCAATCTGAGAGGTGTGAGGTGGTACCTCAGGGAAGCTTTAATTTGCATTTCTCTAATAATTAATGATTTAGAGCATTTTTTCATATGCCTATGGATTACTTTAGTCTCCTCATCTGTAAATTGCCTTTGCATATCCTTTGACCATTTGTCAATTGGGGAATGGCTTTTTGTTTTAAAAATATGACTCAGTTCTCTGTATATTTTAGAAATGAGTCCTTTGTCAGAATCATTAGTTGTAAAGATTGTTTCCCAATTTACTACATTTTTTTTTGATCTTGGTTACATTGGTTTTATCTGTGCAAAAGCTTTTTAATTATATTCATTTCTTACAGCACAAAATATTTCATTACCTTCATGTACAATTTGTTTAGTCACTCATCAATTGATTGATATCTACCTATTTCTAGTTCTTTACTACCACAAAAAGTACTAACATAAATATTTTCTTTTTATTAATGTATTTATCAAATATTTTTCAATATTTTCCTTTTATCAATTACTTTTCCACTTAGTAGTAGAACACCAGAGTTTTTTAAAAAGTATGAATATTTTAGTCACTTTATTTGAATAACTTCAAATATGCATAACTTCAAAAAAATGATTACACTAATTCATAGCTCCACCAACAGTGGATTAGTGTATTTTTTCTACAATCCTACTAACCTTAATTATTCTCATTTTTTGTTAATTTGGTCAGTTTTCTGGAGATGAGGTAGAATCTCAAGTTTGGTTTCATTTGAATTTCTTTAATAAAAAATGTTATTTTCATTTGTATGTTTATTAGTTTGCATTCTTTTTAGAACTGTTTGGTCAACCCCAACTCCAACTCAAGATGAAACATGCTAACTAACTCCAAATAGAGAACTAGTTGATGGATGCAGAATATGGTTTGAAGCATATTTTTTTCTTCTTTTTGATATGATGATTGTAACAATTTTCATTTTTCTTCCATTCTCAATTAAAAGAGAATTAAGAACTAAAAATAAAAGTAATTTTTTTTAAAAAAGAACTATTTGTTCATATTCTTTGACCATTTCTCTTATTGAGCAATTCATTTAGTTTTATATATTTGTTAGTTATCTAGATAGTTTATACAAAAAAAACACTATTCTAGAAATTCTAAAAATCTTTGTCCCATTTGACTATTTCCCTTCTTAGTCTAGGTGTATTCATTTTAACCAAGTAGAAGCTTTTCAGTTTCACATAATTTAAATGATTTATTGTATCTTTTGAAATAACCTCTTATTTCTCTTAACCATAACTGTGAAAAATATACAATTTGTTTATCATAATTTTCCTACAGTATGATCCTTAATATGCAGGATAACGATCCATTTTGATTTATTTTGTGATCTGGATACCATGGACTCCCATAAATGAAACATATACTAAAGAAACAGCAAAAGTGAGAATAAATATTATGTTTACTCAATAGACAATAAACACAGGAGTAATCAAAACATAAACTACTCATAAATCTGGTCAGGCAGTGGGCTCATACTTACAAAAACTTAGTAGTGAGGGAAATTAATGTCCTAGTATCAGCTTAAGACTATGGATGTCCACCTGGAAGAATCCCATTCTTTGCTATTCTCAGACCTCAAAAACATCATTAAACTTTTTGTAGCAGCATTACACTCTTTCAGTGAAATAGCAACCCTCAGTCTAGATTAAGTTCCCTTCCCTGGCCACTGAAGCCATGTGAACTCAAAGGACCCCCCACCCCCACCCCGCAAGGGTTCTTTACTCTCGGAAGCTATAGATGGTAGTAAAAAAAGTAAAAAAAAAAGACAATGACCCCAACAACAGAAAGAAAATGATAAAACAACCCCTAAAGATTCATCTGCTGTCATAAGAATAATGATAATAATAACTGACATCTGTAAAGGACTTATTATATTCTGGTATTGTGCCAAATACTTTAAAATTACTATCCTATTTCATTCTCACAATTTTGGGAAGTAGGTGCTATTATCATCACCATTTTATAAATGAGGAAACTGAGGCAGATATCATATGACTGACCCAAGAACACACAATTAGTAACTATCTGAGAATAAATTTGAACTCAAATCTTGCTGACTCCAGGCCCAACCTGGCACCAGATCATACTTGGTGGCTATGGCAAATACCCTCTAAGTCTTGGCTATTATTGGAGGGTAAGAGTTCCAAGTCCATTTTTTCCTTTTCAGTGGAATAGAGCAAGTCTCACAGAATGAATAGGCATAAATGAGTTATGATAAACATCTCAAATTTCTTTATATCATCTTTCTCCTCAAACACATCCCACTTGTGAAATTCCTTTTTCTGTCAACATCCTTCCAAGTCATCTAGATTTCCAACCTCAGTGTCATCCTTGACTTCTCATTCTTCATCCCATAGATCCAACTGGTTGACCAATCTTGCCATTTGCACTTTTACCACATCTCTTGCATAAGACCCTTCTCTCATCTCACAAAATAGATGCTTTAATTCAAGCCACCTTTTCCAGGACTAAGACACCAGTTTACCCTAAAAGGTCTCTGTCTTAAGTTTGTCCTCACTCCAGTCCTTTTCCCAAACAGCTGACACAATGACTTTGTAAAAGTACAGATGTAGGAGCAGTTAGATGGCAAAGTGGATAGAGTACCTGACCTGGAGTCAGGAGGATCTGAATTCAAATCCCACTTCAGACATAATAATTACTTAGCTGTGTGACTTTGAGCAAGACATTTAATCCCATTGCCTTGCAAAAAACCCCCAAAAAAGTGTAGATGTGTCTGTGTCATTCCCTACTCAGCTGACTCCAAGAACTCCCTATTGAGACTAGGATCAAATGCATTTCATCCTCATTCCATCATTTAAAATTTCTCTTTCCTATGTAAGTTGTTAGTGCCATAATACATATATATAATTTATAAGAAAATCTACATATATTAGGGGCATGTGTTCAATCTTTTTTTAAAGTAGATAAGGATATAGAATTTTAAAAAATTTTTGAAAACAATGTCAGCCAATGAGAACCACAGAGACTTCCCAGCAACATATAAATATTAGTAAAGCTCAAGCAGACAACTCTTCCCCAGCACTCCCCACCCAAATTGGTCCTTTTTCTGAGGGAATTACCTGATACCTGCCAGCCAGGGACTCCACTGTAAACAGTGGTTCCTCTACCTGTACAGGTGCTTCGAAATTTGCTGGTACATCTGCAAGGAAAGGGGCTTCTGCTGGCCCATGAGATGGAACTACCCATCTGCCCATCCCTTAGCGTGCCCAGTGTCTGAGTTGCAAAGTTCCCTAAACTAACAAGAACAACTGCTGCTGCTACCACCCACTCTTCCCCACACCCACACTTCCCCACTTTCATTTTCCTTTGTGACTGTAAACAGAGAAATTGACACAGACTTGACTTTTCTATATTCTGGACATATTTTCTACTTTCTTTTCCCTCGGAAACCGATGGAAGAAAATAAACTCATTAATGACGGGAGAAAGAGACAGAGAAAGAAAGACAGAGACAGGCAGAAAAAGAGAATCAGAGAAAGACAGGAAGGAAAGGAGGGAGGGAAGGAAGACAGTAGGAAAGAAGGAAGGAAATCACTGAGTTACAACTAAGAATCCACCTTTTGGAGTCCGACACCCCCCAAGGACTATTCCTGACTCAGTTGATTATGACTCTTCCCTTTTCCAGGTCTTAGTTTCCATTTTTGTAAAATCCAACTTAAACTAGATGAACTCTCAGGTCCGGGTCAGCTCTGACATTCTCAGGGTTCCCTTGACTCTTCCTCACTGGCAGTGTTCCCCCCCACACCCACCCCCACTCGATCTCCTCCCTCCAGCCTAGTTCACCCCCTACCTTCTTCACTTTCAAAGAGGATAAGAATCTCTGAGCATCCCGGCTGCAGGCTGAGCACACACTCGGCCCCTCCTGATCTCCTGGGGCTCTGGAAGTAGCGCTGCAGATGGTTGCACAACTTCTTGGGGGGATTGGACCCCCAGGGTCCCTCTAATACCAGAGGGAAAGAGCCCGGGACCTCCATGTTCTCCTCCAGCCCTGGCTCCAGGCTTCTTCTGACTACTTTAGAAAACTCTTTTGGTTTCATTTCCTGGAAAGCGCATCTCCCCTGATAACAAACGCCAACCCGCAATGGGCAGCCACCCAGCCCTAAGCTAAGGCAGATCAACCAGTCCACTTGAGGAGCTCCGCTTTAAATTCTTTTACTCAGGTTTCCAGTGACTCCTTCTCTCACTTTGAGCTGATATGTTAACTTTTTTATATGAGTCTCGGGCATAGTTTGTAAAAACCTAGATACCCTTCTCGGAATAATATTTTTAAGTATATGCATTACAGAGGAAAGTAATTATTTTCAAATGGAGTTATCAAAACATTAGGGAGGCAAACCCCCAGGTTGAGTATCCCTAAATTAAATCTGTATCAATCTTACCCTGAGGCAGGGCTAAAGAACCTCAGTGAAAAAACATTTGTTTCCTTTTTCACTAGCAGTCTTTTGTTAGGCAGACATTTAAAGATAATGGGGGGGATGAATAAAACTGAAAGAGAAAGCAGCATTGAATTAATAAACAAAATTTATTGTAAGACAGTCTTATCTGACACTTCCTGACCTGATTTGGAATTTTCTTGGTAAAAATACTGCAGAGGAAAATTAAAGGTGAAATTAATAAAATCAAAAGCAAGAAAACCATTGAACTAATAAATAAAATTAAGTTAATGTTATGGAAAACCCCAAAATATAGATATTTGACTAATTTGATTTTAAAAAGGAAAGAAAAAAATGAAATTACCAGGATAAAAAATGAAAAATGAGTTCATCACCAATGAGGAAGAAATTAAATTAATAATTTAGAGTTATTTTTCCCAAGTATATGCCAACAAATTTGACAATCTAAGTGAACAGAATGAATAATTACAAAACATAAACTGGTTAAAAGGAAATTAAATACTTAAATAATACCATCTCAGAAAAAAGAAATTGGACAAGCCGTCAAAGATGAAATCTCTAGGACCACAGGGATTCGCAAGTTAATTCTACAAACAGTCAAGGAAGAATTAGTTCCAATTCTATATAAACTATTTGAAAAAATAGTTGAAGAAGGAGTTCTGTTGAATTTTTCTTTTGGCACAATATGACTGTGATACCTAAACCAGGAAGGGTCAAAACAGAGGAAGAAAATTATAGACCAATTTCCCTAATGAATATGGATGCAAAGATTTTAAATGAAATATTAGGGATGCAATTACAGCAAGTTATCACTAAAATAGTACACTAAGATCAAGCAGGATTTATACCAGGAATGCAAAGTTCGTCCAAAATTAGGAAAACTATCAATAACAAACCTAAACAGAATTCATATGATTATCTCAATAGGTGGTGAAAAGTCTTTTGACAGTACCCATTTCTATCAAAAAACACTAGAAAGCATAGGAATCAATGGAATATTCCTTAAAACAATAAGCAGAATCTATCTGAAACCATCAACAAGCATCATATGTTTTGGTTCTTTTTGTTTGTTTGTTTGTTTTAGATTTTTCAAGGCAAAGAGGTTAAGTGGCTTGCCCAAGGCTACAAGGCTAGGTAATTATCAAGTGTCTGAGGTTGGATTTGAACTCAGGTACTCCTGACTCCAGGGCCGGTGCTCTCTATCCACTGTGCCACCTAGCCGCCCCAATAAGCATCATATGAAATGGGGATAAACTAGAAGTCTTCCCAATAAAATCAGGGGTGAAACAAGTATACCCATTATCACCACTACTATTCAATATTATATTAGAAATGTTAGCTTCAACAATTAGAGAAGAAAAAGAAATTGAAGGACTTAAAATAGGTAACAAGAAAGAGAACTTTCACTTTTTTTAGGTTTTTTGCAAGGCAAATGGGGTTAAGTGGCTTGCCCAAGGCCACACAGTTAGGTAATTATTAAGTGTCTGAGGTTGGATTTGAACTCAGGTCCTCCTGACTTCAGGGCAGGTGGTCTATCCACTGTGCAACCTAGCCACTCCAGAACTTTCACTTTTAGCAGATGATATTTATATCTACCCAAAGAACCCCAGAAAATCATCATAAAAAAAAACTACTGGCAGCAATTAGCAACTTTATCTAAATTGTAGGATATAAAATAAACCTACCTAAATTCTCAATATTTCTATATATTACTAACAAGACAGCAGCAAGAGATAGAAAGAGATATCCCATTTAAAATGACTGCAGACAACATAAAATACTTGGGAGTCTACCTGCCAAGGCAGACTCAGAAACTACATGAAAACAACTATAAAACTTTTCACACAAATAAAAATAATAATGCAAATAAAAATAATGTGCAAATGTCAACTGTTCATGGATTGGCCAAGCCAATATAATAAAAATGGCAAATCTACCTAAATTAAATTTACTTATTCAAGGCCATACTACTCAAGCTTCCAAAAAATTGCTTTGCTGAGCTAGTGACCTTCGCATACCAGATCTAAAATTGTATTATAAAGCATCAATCATTAAAACTGATTTGAGAAATAAAGTAATGGATCAGTGGAAAAGATTAGGTGCAAAAGAAACAATAGTGAATGACTATAATAATCTGTTGTTTGATAAACCCAAAGATTCTAGCTTTTGGGATAAGAATTCACTCTTTGATTAAAAACTTCTGGGAAACTGGGGAAACTGAGAGATAGTATGGCAGAAACTAGGCATAAATCAACCCCTCATATTCTATACCAAGATAAGGTCAAAATGGTTACAGGATTTAGAAATAAAAGATCATCTCATAAGCCAATTAGAAGAACAAGGAAGGGGAGCACTTTATGACCAGAGAAGAGGCAGAGGACACTATAAAAGACAAAATGGATAATTTTGTCTACAGTAAATTGAAAGAATTTTCCACAAATAAAACCACTGCAACCAAGATCAAAAGGAGTGCAGTAAGTGGGAAACAATTTTTATAAATAGTGATTGCAACATATATCTAAAATATATAAAAAATACAAGTCATTCCCCAATTGATAAATATTCAAAGGATATGAACAGACAGTTCTCAGATAAAAGAATAAAAGCTATCTATAGTCATAGGAAAAATGGTCTATATCATGATGATGAGGAAGAAATTGGTGGTGTCTTCATAAAAATGACAGTTCTTGAAGTGAAAAACTCACACTATCACTGGAGGTAGAAAACCTCAGAATTTTTATATTACAAGCCAGCAAAGTTCACAGATTAAAACTTTTTCCTAAGGAGATAGTAAGCTAATGCTTGAGGGGAAACAATGAAGGGACGCCATAAGATTTGGTTCTACTGAGACTCCAGTGAGTCTGGACATGAGAAGAGTTTTGGCCAGACTTTGATAGTTTTGCCCATTTCCTGTGAAGGGAATAGTCAGAACAAATCAGGCAAAGGGGGATCCCACTTATAGTACACTACTGTTCTATAAGAAATCATGAGGGATAGACTACAAAATAGCATGAAAAGACTTAAATGAATTTATGCTGAGCGAAGTGAGCAAAAACAGAGGAATATTATACATACTAACAGCAACCTGGAGTGATGATCAGCTATGAGGGACTTGACCATTTCTGCAGTGTCAGAATCAAAGACTTGTGATGGAGAATTCAATCCATATCCAGAGAAGGCTCTGTGGTGTTTAAACTCTTTTTTAAAAATTTATTTAAGGCAATGGGATTAAGTGACTTGCCCAAGGCCACACAACTAGGCAATTATTAAGTGTCTGAGGACAGATTTGAACTCGGGTGCTCTATCCATTATGCCACCTAGCTGCCCCTATGTGCACACTAAATGCAGACCAATGTTTACTATCTTCAATTTAAAAAAAAAAGTTGTCGTATGTATTGTCATTTTTTCTTTCTAAATTTTTTCTCTTCATTTGGATGTGATTCTTTTTTTACAACATGAATAATATGAATCTACATTTAGCATATTTATAGATGTAGAACCTATATTATATTGCTTTCTATCAGGGAGAAGTGGGAGGAAAGGGAGGGAGGGAGAAAAGTGTAAAAAAATTGTTGAAAACTATCCTTATATGTTGAAAAAAGAAAGAAAAATACTCTAGTATTGGCTTACCATTTCCTTTTTCAGTGGATCCAATTAGTCAAGCAATCAGAGGTTTGCTCACAGATCATATATTGTGAAACCCTAAAATACTCTTTAAAATATAGGGTTAAAATAAAATGATAGAAAATATAGATTAGACATTTTAAGTTTTATTTTCTAAGATCTTACTTCTAACCTATAGGTGATAATCATTTAGGTAATGACCACAACTGAACTGGGAAAGAGTTGAACTTTTATACAAAAAACAGAGACTAGGGAAAATTACTAATTTCCTTTGTGGCCTTGATACAGAAAATTATGAATGTAGAAAATTATAACCAGGAACAAGTTCTGTAATTTTTAATGCTGTTAAATCTTGTTTAAGGTTGGAAGGCTCTTTGCTCTTGAGCTGTAAATTGACTTTTATTGTCTCATTGTTAAATGTAAAATTTGTATTCTGTCTCTTCATTCTCAACCCCCCAACCTCCAACCTTCTACCCATTTTATGGTCACATAAGGAAGAAAGGATTTCTCCTTTTGCCCTCAGTGCCCAAATAACCAGCAAGGCTATAAAACATGAGCTGGACCCTCTGCTTGGGGCTGGTTTGCCCTGCCTTGGCCCAGTCAGCTCCGCTTGACTGTGCCTTTCTCTCTCTCTCTCTCTCTCAAGCAACCATGCCTAGCCTTTTGTTATTCACTCCCTGTCCTAAAGTGCCTGTTACTTCTCTGGGAGGGAGAAGAAACCTGTTTACTCTGCTATATTTTATAATAAAATCCTGAGCAGCTTTGAAGTCCCAGAGAGCACGCAAATTCCTTCGACTTTCAGTAATCCTCAATTTATTGGTTACCCCAAATCCCATTGACAACAACCTGACCATGAAGGATACACAATATTGTACAATACTATCTCTTGTAGTCTCTTCTTGGCAGGGCAAGTGTCCCAATATCCTAATCATTGTCTTTCTTAGTTTGTAATTAATGTAGGGGAAGATACTCAGGAGTCTTAATTCTTATTGAGTTGGCAAGGTGACTGATGCTGAAAGCTCAGTATTTTCTAAGGAATTCAATATTTTATCACGAATATAGTTTTGAGAATCTTATTGTACTTAACAATAACTAGCAAGTGCCTGAGGTTTGATTTCAACTTAAATTTTCCTAAATACAGGCAGAGTGCTCTATCTGCTAAGTCATTAACAGTCTCCAATAAATAAAACTAGGAGCTGTAATCAAACTAGTTAATAATTTAGCATTCATTTAAAAAACAATAATAGTGTCAAACTGAATTCAAGAGAAAACAGCCAATATAGCAAAATGGTGGTGTTTATTTAATGAGGACAAGTGAACTGCAGCTCAGGGTACTACATGGTAAGTACTGGGATATCCGAGAAGAGGGGCTGGAACAGAATTTATATAGAGTACTAGGCAGAGTGAAGGGTCAAGCAGCAGTGGCCTCTCACAGTTTAATAAACATAAGTTGTTTTGCATAACTACTGGATGTCCTCACAGAAAGTTTGGTAATCCCAGCAGAATTTGGGATATTTTACAAAATAATACCAGACTGGGAAAGATAATGTCTGGTCCACCCCAGACCTACCTGGAAAAGAAGCCAAGGTCAGCTTCAGTAAACCATTAACCAATTTGATTTTAAAAGTATCACTATTAAAAATGAAAAAGAAGGGGTGGCTAGGTGGAGAAGTGGATAAAGCACCAGCCTTGGAGTCAGGAGTACCTGGGTTCCAATCTGGTCTCAGACACTTAATAATTACTTAGCTGTGTGGCCTTGGGCAAGCCACTTAACCCCATTTGCCTTGCAAAAACCAAAAAAAAAAAAATGAAAAAGAATTCAAAAAATTAGAAAGAAAATCAACTTGAAAGGCAATAGTTGGTTGGTAGTTGTCCTCAAAGATGACCAAAATGACATCACTATGTTAAAGACAAATTACAGTGTGACTGACTGGCTGATCTGACCAATAAGAATTAAGAATGCTCTACTACAGATTGCACATTAATAGTCCATGTGAACACCTATCTCACATTTCCTGTAAGTCACTTTAGTTCTGCCTTGCTCACAGAGTACAGCACCCTTTCTGATGAGGGCACACCATTCTGGGCAGTCCTGTATCAGTATCTCCCATGTTGCATAAACAATTCCAAAGTTCTTCCAAAGAGAACTTCAGAGTATTGCTTTTTCTGATCCCCTGGGAGCATTTGCCCTATGTCTCCATAAAAGTCTTTTTGGCAAGTGAACCTTTGGCATTCTGACAAAGTGATCAGTCCATTGGAGTTGTGCTCTTTGTAATAGAGTTTGGATTGAAGTTTAGTTCAAGGAAGGACCTCAGTGTCTGGTATTTTATCCTGCCAAGTGATCTTCAAAATCTTCCTAAGATTGTAGCAGGGAAAAATTAGGCAGAGAAAATTGTTATGTCAAATAGTTAATCTTTCCCCACCTGTGCTAGCCCTACAATAACACTGACTTCCATCTCATTGTTCAAAGCTACAGAGAATAATTGCTATCCAACTACTTGGGGGCCCACCAATACTCCATACGCCTATTGCTGCTAAAACAGCTGGGGTGGGAAATTCTAAGAAGGACAGTTGTGTTTGGTTTTGGGTAATGAAATTACTGAACTCTCTGACTCAGGAGGTAAGTAAGACTTAGTCTTTAATTTACAGATTGAACAAAGATTTACAAGTTATTACAAAAGCTTGGAGAAGCAGCAAGGTAGTTTCAATGGTGTGGTGATTTCTAGCCTGGGATCTAGGGACAGGAGTTCAAATCTAGCCTCAGACATTTACTAACTGTGAGACCTTGGGCAAGTCACTTAATCCTGATTGCCTTTTGTCCAGGGCTATCTCCAGTCATCCTTATTCATATCTGGCCACTGAACTTAGATGGCTCTGGAGGAGAAAGTGAGGCTGGTGATTTAGCACACCATCCCTCACTCAAATTCAATTCAAGTGGTTGCCATGGCATCACTTCCCTGATGTCATAGTCTTCTTCAAGAATGAAGGACAAGGGGGCAGCTAGGTGGCACAATGGATAAAGCACTGGCCCTGAAGTCAGGAGTACTTAAGTTCAAATCCGGCCTCAGACACTTAATAATTACCTAACTGTGTGGCCTTGGGCAAGCCACTTAACCCCATTTGCCTTGCAAAAACCTAAAAAAATAAATGAAGGACAAATATTAACAATAACATTATAACATTATGGGATAAAGGAAAAGAGAGGCTAAAGTGAAGACAGGAAACCACTGATTCTTTTTTTTTTTAGGTTTTTGCAAGGCAATGGGGTTATGTGGCTTGCCCAAGGCCACACAGCTAGGTAATTATTAAGTGTCTGAGACCGGATTTGAACCCAGGTACTCCTGACTCCAGGGCCGATGCTCTATCCACTGCGCCACCTAGCTGCCCCAAAACCACTGATTCTTAATGAGAGAAAGCAGTCCCATGGAGTATCAAGTTTTGTTTATTTAACAAGGAAAGAAGAAAGTGAATTTTTAAGAAGATAGCTAGGTGTGTGGCCTTGGGCAAGCCACTTAACCCCATTGCCTTGCAAAAAAAAACCTAGAAAAAAATACATAGGCACAAATTAAGTTAAAGAAATTGAGGTTGTAAGAAGATAGATCAAACAACAAAAAGATTGTTAGGGAGAATGGCAAAGACAGTTAAGAAAGGGAAAAAGGAAGGGGAAAGGAAGCGGTCATGTGAGAGTGACTAGGTTTATATCAACATGGATCCAGTCAAATGGAACTGGCAAATGGGCCTGACAACATGGAGCTGGCATTACATGGATCCAGCCTGGAGAAAGGAAGAGGAAAAGAAACAGGCCTCCTGCCCAGCTGAGTCAAGTGGGAGGAAAAAAAGGAAGGTTAAAGGGATGAGCCCTTTTTTAAATACAGTTCTATGGTGGGAGTAATTGGGGGGGGGCAGTGTTTAAGGAATGATAGAGGAGTGGTGTCCACTCCATATACTACAGAGTCCTTAAGGAGTGGCAAATATTTGCACATAAGCAGCATCAATCAATGCCCCAAGGGCATGACCAAGGTCAGACATGTGGCTATCCATAAGTTCAGACACCCAGAGGGGTGTCTTCTGTCAGTCCCACTGTCAAATGGAGTTTCTAAATGCCAATACAGAATCAAGAACACCTTAGCAGTACAAAAATCACAGGACTTGTTTCCAATACAAAAAGGAAATTACAGTTTCTCTGTGCTCAGAGTTTCCCTACTTCACCATCATTCAAAGAAACTACTAGAGACTCACCCAGGCATATATGCCCATCCCTTTGTCTATCTTGGGTTGACCTCTCAAGACACCTTGCTCCCCTGTATAAACCCTGCACATTTTCTCCTGTTTGCATGGATTCCATAGGATCAGCCCAATTATACCACCTTGTAACTGCCCTTTGCTTTCTTTCTTTATTCTGCTAATCCCCTGCTGACTGCTAATCCATTGTATACTTTCTTTCCTTTGCAAAGTTTCCCTAGCTATCCTGTCACAAGATCAGCACATTACCTTCACTTTTTCTCTGTCTGTCTCTCTGTCTCTCTTCCAGCTTCTGCTAATCACAGTAATGCCTAATAAATATTTCTTGCTCTAAATACCTCTGGGTCAATAGTTGATCTTTTAAATAAATTCATTCATATTAGTTTACTCAAACCCCTAAAGCCTTTCAGTCCACTAAGCCTTTAGTTGGCAACATTTTGCTAGCAACAAGACAATTTAAATGGAAGTGATTCAGTTTCCTGACATGGCACTGGTAGACTGTCCAGGTTTCACAGGCACACAGCAATGAAATCAGCACAATGACTGACTCTGTAGACCTTTCATTTGGTAATCAGTCTAATAATAACTCTTATCTCCCACACAGTTGCTCCCAAACACTGAGCTAGCTCTGATAGGACGTGTTGTCAACCTCATTATCAATGATATTTCCCTGGAATGGACACTGCCAAGGTAAGTGAACTTATCCACAATATTCAAAACTTGTTCATTTACTGTAATTATGGGATGTGTTCAGGGAAGAGTAGAATATCTGATTAATGATTATAATTCAGATTTGCATCTACAGCAAGATACACTCCAGAAGAGAAAAAACACAAATTAGTTATTATTATTATAACAAAGGTAAAGTCAAAGAAAGCTTGCAACAACAATAACTCATGATTCCTAAGAGGATAAGTGTAACAATTACAATTAAGATAACGAAAGAGATAGGAAACATGAAAGATAATCAAAAGAGACAGAAAGTTTTACCAATAGATAATCAATCAATCAAATGATCTAGGAAGTCTGACTCATGAAAGAAACCTTAGGCTGGGGAACCCTGCAAATTCAGCCCTTTTCACAGTCTGGAGCAGAAGGGTCCCAGGAAGAGCATTCTCTCCATGGGTGATGTTCCAAAGGGTCTTAGCAAGGCTTGTGTAATTATAGGATTCTGAATAAAGAAGTAATGGTGTCAAATATCTACATGACTCTGGACCCAGAAGATCCATCCTGAAACTGATTGAGTTTCAGGATGAATGTTCATGCTCTAGGTAATTGAGGAAAAAAGGGGAGTGCACTTACAGGACTGACCAAGTTCCCAGTAAACACTCCCCTCCTTATCAGGGACTAGCTAAGTTTTATGCAAGTGTATACTACTTTACTACATACTGACTTTACTACAAAGTCACCATGTCCCTATCTTGTTCAGCTATTTTTGTTCAGTCATACTAGGGACATGGAATGTAGTGTACCTACCTGCTAATTTATCCTTTATTTATAACTTGACTCAGTCTAGCTGTAGTTAAGTTCTCAGGCGACCATTGAAGAGGTGGGAGACAAGGATGACAAGTTCTCCATTTATTCAACCCAAAGAAAGTGCTTAAATATCCTTTCTTAGTTTCTGGTTCACTCCCAATCCTGCAGCATTCTCTAATTACCAGTCCAACAATGCTCCAGTGTCCCTAGAATGCAGGAGATAAAGGTTACTTCCTCAGGCTAGTCCTCTCATACACAACAATCTCTTATAATGGAAGAGCTTCATTGATTAAGCATTCAGAAGGCTCCTAAGCCCTTTTCAGGGTTGCTTTCTAACTTTGGAGTCCACCTGATCCACATAACTCTCACCTATGACTCCAAAAAGCTGGAACATGCCCAGCAGTCACACCTCAGTAAACCATTTGAACAGACAGGCTAAACCAGGTTAAGGGTAAATGAAGTATCAACCCATTGGTGCGTTAGGGAGGTGTCTACTCCAAACATATGAAGATTTCTCCTGATGAATTGGGTAGATGAAAGCATTTGTTCCAATAGACAGGAAGATAGCTGAAACTGGTACTGTGCGGTACTCCAGTCATCCAATGTATCTTGAAGCTATAAGCAGTTGTCTTGACTTTGTCTTGCCATTGAGCTGAGGTAACTGGTAGAGGGAGTGAGGCTGACACCATCCTGAAATTCTGTCTCGCAAAATTACCCATGAATCAAAAGCCATCGCTCATACCATTTTGACATTTTTACCTATTCAAAATCCTGTGGTGACAGGGAAGTGACAAAGCAGCAGGTGCAGATACATTGGCAGCTGTAATCACAACCCTGCCCAGGTCATGGGGTCATCTTGATACTGAAAGCAGAAATGGGATTTAGGTGCTGGAGGAGCCTTTTAAGGTTCATACTGCTTACCTCCTTAGAGTGAGGAAGGGGTTAGAAAAGGTTCCCTAAAAATGGTCTCCTTTACTCAACTCTGACCTGATTACCACAGCAGGCAGAGATACCACCCTGTGGTCAAAACACACACAAAAAAAATGTACAAAAGCTTTTTCAAAAATGATTCCACTTACCATCAGTAAGTGTGTACACACTCATACACAACACATGATCCAATAGATCTGAATGATGAATAGCTCTTGTTGCAAGAGAACTCAGTAGGTACCACATCCAAATAGAGATGAGTGAAATAAGATAGACAAAGGCCAATTTACTGAAATCAGAGCTGGAGATATGTTTTTCTGGAATGGCTACAGTGAATAGGAGGGCTGTGAAGTTGGGATAGGTTGTGCAATCAAAACTAATCTAACCAACAAACTTGTATGCTTACCAAAAGGAGTAAATGATAGACTAATGACAATGTGATTGCCATTTGCTGGAAAATATGACATCACCATCATCAGTGGCTAAGCTCCCACCATGAAAAACTCCTATGAGGCCAAAGAAAAATTTTATGAAGACCTGGAGACCCTTATCATCATATGCCATGAGAAGACAAGTTTATAATTCTGGGTGACTTTAATTCTAGAATAGGCTCAGAATACCATGGAGCCCTTGGGAGGAATAGAGTTGGAAACCACAACAGCAATAGTCACTTACTCTTGAAGACTTGTGTTTCTCATGACTTTCTCATCACAGATACTGTTTTACATTTACATAAATGCAATAAAACTTCACAGATGCACCCTTGCAGCAAACATTGGTATCTAATAGTCTATGTGATTGTAAGGAGAACAGACAGCCAAGATGTGAGAGTGATGAAGACAATGAGAGTGCTGAACTGATCATAAATTTATCCTGTCCAAGCTAAATATTCATAATCAACTAAAATGGCAGGCTCGAGGCAAAATGACTATTAGAAGAATTAATGTCAAGAGATTAGAGTGCTTCTCTGAGTGCTAACTTAAAGGGAAAATATGTTGACAGAGTTGACAACAATGGAGCAGAAAAGGAGTGGACAGTTTTTAGAGATTTAGTGTACAGTACTGCTTTTTGCTCATCTGGGTCAGAAGACTCAAATATCAAGCTGCTCTGATGAAAAAGATGGAGAAATACAGAAGTTGCTAAATGAAAAACAAGAATGCCACAAGGTTCTCTAGCAGCATAGCTCATTCATTTCCAAGAAGACAGTATTTAATTCCATCAAAAATGAAGTACAAGTAAAACTTAGAGAGATGCAGGATTCTTGACTCAGAAGACAGATGAAATTCAGTTTTAAGCTGATAGCCCAAAGAGCTTGCTTTTTCTGGGCCAAAGACATTTTGTGCATCTCAACTACTCAATGGGATGTGATCCTAGAGAGGGATGGACTGAACACTTCCATAATGTTCTTCACAGATCATAATCAATCAGTGCTGAGACCATTGACCATTTACTTCAGATTGAAGTCAATTCCTCCTTAGCTAAAGTTCCAACTAAAGTAGAGGTTTTGAATACCATTACCCTCTGTGACAATACAGGGTTTTTCCTCTCTATTCATTGCTGGCAAGATTCTTACTAGAGACCTCTTTAATAAGCTGGTTCTTCACCTGGAAGATGGGCATCTACTTGAGAGTCAGTGTGGTTGAGGAACAGTCACTATGCTATTTGCTGCCTGACAACTCCAGAAGAAATACCAGGAGCAATCAACAATTATGTCTCCAGAGGACCCAAGATGAACATATCACCTACCTCTTCCCAGAGGGATAAAAGTGAAGAGACATATCTATACTTTTTGGCTGTGACAAATGTGTGAATGTTCTTGACTGTACTTGTTACTATGTTACTAGAGTTTTGTTGTTGCTGTTGTTGTTCTAAGGTGGAGTTCTCACTGAATTTTGTTCTTAAAAATAATACTAAAATTAAATTAAACAAGTTAACCTTCAGAGTTTGACCTAATAAGGAAAAATGTTATCCTCCAGGGTTTGGTTTTCAAAAAAGAACAAAACAGAATTGGGTTAATATAAACATATATTAATATTTTTCTATTTTCACCAATTATGCAGGTATATGTGATAGGTCTGACTAGAGGGTCAAACCCCCAAATATACAGTTTTGAAAAAAAAATTTTTTTTAAACTCATTCCACTATCAGAAGGTGAGATCTGAAAAGCTACTTCTGGTTTGCCCATCAAAGGAAGGGAGTGGTCTTCTACTTAGGATAGGGGCTAAATATCAAACACATCTACTAGGAGTTATGTACAGGATGTTATGGCAGGAGAGATGGCTCCTCCCAAACCTAGGATTGTTGTGGCTTTTCAGTTATTCCAGGACCTCTATGGATGTTGGCACTTCCAGTGAACTTGGATATAATGAGATTAGATATTAGAACTCAACAGTGTCCAGCATTTTGTTCAAAGTGACCTCATGACATTACCTGAAGACCAATGCAAGAAGGTATGAGAAAGTGAGGGAAATAAAGGGGGGAAATGGCACAGTTTGAAGCAGAACATTACCAAACCTAGGGTTGCCAAGAGATATGGGTAGGCAGTATAGGGAGACAATGTGAAAGGGAAAAAGGGAAAGATGAATGGCATTTAGACAAAGTCAAAGGGGGTAGTGCTTTTTAAAAAGTGGACCCAACAAATAAGAAGCATAAAATGAAAAGGGGTGGGGTACAAAAAAGCAAATTTAGATCTATTTCTCTGGAAATATTTGGTTGAGTTGTGTGGTTCAGGAGTGATCTCAGATTCTCCAGCTTGGAGAGATTTTCTTTCCTGCTAAAAGAATATCTTAAACACAAAATATACTTCGCTAATAACCAAATCAAACCTTACGTTTCTATTATTAGAAAATAAATTTTGGAACCTTTTAGACCAGGGAATTTATAATTTTATGTTAGCAATTGTCATGCTGATATACAGAAAACTCTGAGACAAATAGAAAATTAGAATCTAGTTTTTATACTTGGCATTATTAATTCCCCCAACTGAAGGATTAGAGTTGACTAAAAACTTTAATAATAGAACACTTTTATTTAGATTTTTTTTTCAAAGCAATGTGGTTAAGTGGCTTGCCCAAGGCCATATAGCTAGGTAATTATTAAGTGTCTGAGGTCATATTTGAACTCAGATACTCCAGACTCCAGGGCCGGTGCTCTGTCCATTGTGCCACCTAGCCACCCCCAATAGAACACTTTTATAAGAATATGGACTCTAATACAAAAGTGAATTCATTTAAAAGCTGTCAGTTGAAACTCAGTTGCAACAAAAGGTTCAGGGATAGTATATAAAAATCCAGTTAATACTCAATTTCAAAATGAAACGTTTTCAACTTCTAGCCATGTTTAAATGAAAAAAGCACACTTAGGTCATAGACCATCATTTTGCTGATTTTGCTAATATTCCTTTCCTTAAGACAGAACTGAGACCATTATGATATTCATTAAATAACAAAGGTATATCCTGGTGTCACAAGGTCTTTTTTCATGATATATTTATTTATTTATTTCCACATTACTGTAATAATCTTATGAAAGTAAATATAATTTCCCCTGTCTCCAAATGATAGAAAAACCTAAAGAAAAATAAAGTGAGAGAAAAACGTATACTTTAGTCTGTGTTCAGATACCATCAACTCTGTCTTTGGGATGGTTTACATTCTTTTCATAAGTCCATCAGAGATGTTGCTTCAATATTTTTCCCACAGTTGCTATTGTTAATTATATTTCCCTCCATTCTATTCCTCCCATTCCCATTTATTTCATTCCCTCGCTCTTTTCACCTGTGCCATTTCTCTCCTCAAAAATGTTGTATCTGACTACCTTCTCCCATAATCATCCCTCTCTTCTATCACCTACATCCCTTCCCCTCTCCCATCTACTTTCTCCTATCCCTTTCCTCTCCTTTTTTCCTCTAAGATAAATTTCTATACCCTATTGAGTGTGCATGATTTTCCCTCTCTGAGTCATTTCTGATGAGAATGAAGGCTTCATTCACTTTCCCCCCCTTCCACTCCATTGCAAAAGCTTTTTCTTGAGTCTTTTACATAAAGTATCTTAGCCAATTTTACCTCTCCTTTCTGTTTCTTTCAGTACATTCCTATTTCACCCATTGACTCCCTCTTTATATTATATCTTTTAATTAAGCTCCCTCCTGTGCCTTGTATATATATATTGCTCTAATAAATGAGAAAGTACATATGTTATCAATATCTTCTTCCCATGCAGGAATATATGCAGTTCAACATCATTGAATCCTTCATAATTTACTCTTCTCATCCACCTTCCCTATGCTTCACCTGAGTCCTGTACTTGAAGATCAAACTTTCTATTCAGCTCTGGTGGTATCAACAGGAAAGTTGAAAGTCTTTATTTCACTGAATGGTCATCTTTTCCCCTGAAAGAAAATGTTTTGTTTTACTGGGTAGTTGATTATCAGTTGTAGTCCAAACTCTTTTGCCTTTCACAATATCATATTCCAAGCTCTATGAAAGCTAAATGTAGATACTGCTAAAACCTGTGTAATCTTGGCTGTACCACCATGGTAATTGAATTGTTTCTTTCTGACTGCCTGTAATATTTTCTCTTTTATATGTGAGTTCTGGAATTTGGCTATAATATTCCTGGGGCTTTTATTTTGGGAATCTCAGTAGGTGATTGATGGATTCCTTCAATTTCTATTTTACTCTTTGCTTCTGGGATATCTGGGCAATTTTGCTGAATTATTTCTTGAAAAAATGATGCCTATGTTCTTTGTCTGTTATGACTTTCAGGCACCCTAATAATTATTAAATTATCTCTTCTGGATCTGTTTTCCAGGTCAGTTGTTTTTCCAATGAGATATATCACATTTTCTCCTAGTTTTTCATTCTTTTGATTAATTGTTTCTTTCATTTGTGTGTGTGTGTGTGTGTGTATTTCTTGAAGGAAGTTCTTTTTTTATTTATTTTTAATTAAAGATATTATTTGAGTTTTACAATTTCCCCCCCAATCTTACTTCCCTCCCCCACCCCACCCCCCACAGAAAGCAATCTGTCAGTCTTTACTTTGTTTCCATGTTATACCTTGATCCAAATTGAGTGTGATGAGAGAGAAATCATATCCTTAAAGAAGAGACAAGAAGTCTAAGAGGTAACAATATCAGACAATAAGATATCTGTCTTTTTCTAAATTAAAGGTAATAGTCCTTGAACTTTGTTCAAATTCCACATCTCCTTATCTGGATACAGATGGCACTCTCCTTTGCAGACAGTGCAAAATTGTTCCCGATTGTTGGACTGATGGAATGAGCGACTCCTTCAAGATTGATCATCACTTCCATGTTGCTGTTAGGTTGTACAATGTTTTTCTGGTTCTGCTCAGCTCACTTAGCATCAGTTCATGCAAATCCTTCCAGGCTTCCCTGAAATCTCGTCCCTCCTGGAATAGTGTTCCATGACATACATATACCACAGTTCGCTAAGCCATTCCCCAAATGAAGGACATTTACTTGATTTCCAATTCTTTGCCACCACAAACAGGACTGCTATAAATATTTTTGTACAAGTGATGTTTTTACACTTTTTCATCATCTCTTCAGGATATAGACCCAGTAGTGATATTGCTGGGTCAAAGGGTAAGCACATTTTTGTTGCCCTTTGGGCTTAGTTCCAAATAGCTCTCCAGAAAGGTTGGATGGGTTCACAGCTCCACCAACAGTGTAATAGTGTCCCAGATTTCCCACAACCCTTCCAAAAATCCCTTCCTGGTCATATTGGCCAATCTGAGAGGTGTGAGGTGATACCTCAGAGAAGCTTTAATTTGCATTTCTCTAATAATTAATGATTTAGAGCAATTTTTCATATGGCTATGGATTGCTTTGATCTCCTCATCTGTAAATTGCCTTTGCATATCCTTTGACCATTTGTCAATTGGGGAATGGCTTTTTGTTTTAAAAATTATGACTCAGTTCTATGATCACGTTGTAATTAATAAGTTTATTTCAAGTTTTAAACTTCCTATGGCTTAAGATGATGGTTGCTATCCTTTCCCTTCCTGGCATCTTTGGCTATAGACAAAGAAAAAAGCAAAAATAGAGTTAATTAAAAGGGATAAGGAAAGAAACTACATCTTCTTAAAAGGAAACAAAGACAATGAAGTACTATCATTAGTAAACATATATGCACCAAGTGGTATAGCACCAAATTCTTAGAGGAGAAACTAAATCAATAATAGGGAAACTTAAATGAGCAAAACTATAATATGGGGAGCGGCTGGGGGCGCAGTGGATAGAGCACTAGCCCTTGAGTCAGGAGTACCTGAGTTCAAATCCAGCTTCAGACACTTAATAATTACCTAGCCTTGGGCAAGCCACTTAACTCCATTTGCCTTGCAAAAACCTAAAAAAACAACCCCCAAGGGGGCGACTAGGTGGCATAGTGGATAAAGCACTGGCCCTGGAGTCAGGAGTATCTGGGTTCAAATCCGGTCTCAGACACTTAATAATTACCTAGCTGTGTGGCCTTGGGTAAGCTACTTAACCCATTTGCCTTGCAAAAACCTAAAAAAAAAACCCTAAAAAAACCAAAAAAAAACCAAAAACAAAAAACTGTAATAGTGAGGAATCCACCTTCTTAAGTTAAGAAGGTGAACAGAATTTTTGAAAACATATGATAGAACTCTGCAGAAAACTGAATGAGTATAGAAAGGAATATACCTTTTTCTCTTCAGTCACCTTTACCAAAACTGATCATGTTCTAGGACATTAAAAATCTACAATTAAAAGCAAAAAGGTAGAAATATTAAATGTATGCTTTTCAGATCATGATGCAAAAAAATTACATGGAAAAAAAATTACCAAAAATTGACTGGAAATTAAATAACCTAATTTTAAAGAATGAGTGGATCAAATTACAAATCATAGAAATAATTAACAATTTCATCCCAGAAAATGGCAACAAAGAGACAAAATATAACTAAGAACTAAGAAAACTAAGAAGAACTAAGAAACTAAGAAAAAAGCAAATTTAAAATTCTCAATTAAATACCAGATTAGAAATCCTGAAAATCTGAGAAATAATAAAATTAAAAGCAAAAACTTATTGCTCTAATAAATAAAACTAAAAATTATTTTATGATAAAAAGATAAAACTTTAGTTAATCTGATTTTAAAAAAGGAAAAACAAATTGCCAGTTTCAAAACTGAAAAGGGTGAACTCACCACTAATGAGATTAAAGTGATAATTTAGAACTATTTTACACTATTGTATCCATTAAATATGAGAATCTCAGTGAAATGGATGAATATTTACAAAAAACATAAGGTACCCAGATTAACAGAAGAGAAAATAAAATACTTAGATAAACTGATTTCAGAAAAAAGAAATTAAAGAAACCATCAATAAACTCCATATAAATAATCTTCAGGCCCAGTTGAATTTACAACTGAATTCTACCAAATATTTAAGGAACAATTAGTTCCAATTCTACATAGATCATTTTAAAAAATAGGAGAAGGAGTTCTGCCAAATTCCTTTTAGGACACCAATATGATGCTGAATCATGAACCAGGGAGAGCCAAAAGAGACAAAAAAAACTTACAGACCAATCTCCCTAATGAACTTTGATGCAAAAATCTTAAATAAGATTTTAACAAATAGATTTCAACAAATTATTGTTAGGGTAATACAACATGAGCAGGTAAGATTTATCCCAGGGAGGCAGGAATATTTCAATATCAGAAAAACAATCAACATAATTGAACATATCCATAACAAAACCTACAGAAATCATATGATTATCTCAATAGATGCTAAAAATTCCTTTCACAAAATTAAACATCCATTCTTATTAGGAACACTAGAAAATATAGAAATAAATCAAGTTTTCCTTAAAATAATAAGTAGTAAAATTGACATTTCAATGATTAAATTCCTGAATCATTGGACTTTCAAATGAATAAATATAATAAATGCTCACACTAGACTAAGGCAACATTTAGGACTTAAATCCACTAAACTTAGTTAGTCTTTTAGATTTTCTTTTTGACATGAGTAAAGTTTGGAATCATCAGGACTATTAAATGTATGTTTATATAATGCCACTACCTCTTTTTTTGTAGTTAATGTGCTTATTTATTTGCAGTCTCAAATAGTTAAAACGTGTCTAGCAGTTGATTCATTAAACCATTCCTAAGTTAAAACATTTACCTAGAAGGCATTAATAAAAGAAATCTGGAAAAAAGTATTTGAAGAAAAATTTAAAGTGTTTAATTAGAATGATATCTGATTATTACCATAAATGTCAGTAAAGAACTTTCTAAACAAATACTTTGTTACATGAAAATCGACTATTTATAGCTTTTATTTTCAATTCCAAAGTCAATGGAAACTTGATTTTTATACAGTGCCATCCTATCTCCCCCCTCCCCAATATCCTGAACATTATCTGGTCTTGTTTCTTAATGCACTTTGACTAAGTAATAAATTTATATGATTCAGACCAAAAAAAAATCACTTATGGTTATGCAGACCAACTTGAAGGATAGGGAATGCCATTCTTCAGTCTTTTTAGTTGAAAACACCCAGCTTTGTTACCTTTTTTTTTTCCCCACTGACAGCATTACTTAGAATTTTCTATTCCAACATTGAAAAAAAATCGAACTTCAGGATAATAGATCTAAAAAAGATAATTTTTCTGATATTTAAGTTGCTAACATCAGTCTACCAATATCTTCTTTTAGCATAATAGCTTCTAAAAGATAATTCTAAAGTAATCTGTCAAGAAACTATGCAATAGTTTAAATGCATAGATTCATGAACCGATAGCTTGATAGTATTGACTTTCTGACTTCTCATTTTGTAAAATATGTTAAAAGAAGGGATGAAAAACATTGCTTTAGCTACTTATATAAGGTATTCCAAAAGACTTAGTGAAGTTATTTATGTTTGCGTTGTGGAATGCAGTGGGAATAGTAAAGTTACCATTGAAATGAAAATGTCCAGAACTGATTTTATTCTAAGCACAAAACAGGATGAAATCTACATAGCCTGTCTTCTCTGATTAGAAATCATTATTTTATCATTTGTTTAACATTATTTTTGTTTTATCCTATTTTTAAAATAAATTTATGGTGTTATATATGACTATTTATGTATACACACACACACACACACACACACAAATAAGATCAGATGGACATGAAAGACCAACTATTTGTCTCAAGAAAATATCAATATTTAGGTTTTCTGCTTCCTGTGGACCTAGCTAGATTGGCCCAAAGTAAATGAAACTAGCCAAGTCTTTCATTTACATTCAGTTGTGCTACTTCCACTTTTGAAATAACATGACTAGATTTGATCATACCAAAGCTTCTTATGCCAAAACTTGGTCAGAGCAATCAGTAAGTAGTTATACTATATCTTTCCTTTGTAAAATATTGTTAAAATCCAAAAATTATATTGTTTCTGGTGTTTGTGTTGATAAGGCCACTGTTAGAAAATGAATTTCCTTCTAAGCAATCCATAATCATATGAAAAATTGCTCTAAATCATTACTTATTAGAGAAATGCAAATTAAAGCATCTCTGAGGTGCCACCTCACACGTCTCAGACTGGCCAATAGGATCAGAAAGTACAATGATCAATGTTGGGAAGGATGTGGGAAATCTGGGACACTAATGCATTGTTAGTGGAGCTATGAACTCATCCAACCTTTCTGGAGAGAAATTTGGAATTACACCCAAAGGGCAATAAAAACGTGCATACCATTTGATCCAGCATTACCACTACTGGGTCTATACCCTGAAGAGATGATAAAAAAGGGTAAAAATATCACTTGTTCAAAAATATTCATAGCAACCCTGTTTATGGTGGCAAAGAATTGGAAATCAAGTAAACGTCCTTCGATTGGGGAATGGCTTAACAAACTGTGGTAAATGTATGTATGTCATGGATCACTACTGTTCTATTAGAAACTAGGAGGGATGGGAATTCAGGGAAACCTGGAGGGATTTGCATGAACTGATGCTGAATGAAATGAGCAGAACCAGAAGACCACTGTACACCCTAACAGCAACATGGGGGTGATGATCAACCTTGATGGACAAAATTCTTCTGGAGCAACAACAAGGTCAAAAATATCAGGGGCATTGATGAAAAATAAAATGCAAATGAAGGTTATCTAGCTATAACAGATCTAAAACTATAGTATAAAGCATCAGTCATCAAAACTACTTGGTTCTGATCAAGAATTAGAGTTCCAGTGGACCAGTGGATTAGAGTAGGTACAAAAGAAACAATAGTAAATGACTTTAGTAATCTATTGTTTGACAAATCCAAAGACATTAGCTTCTGGGTCAAGAATTCACTTATTCGGATGGCCGTGAGGGGCCGCGGCCGCTGAGGAGGCCCGGGTGGAGGAGGAGGAGCGGCGGCGGCGGCCCCGCAGCCTCATGGAGGCCAGGCCCGGCGCGGGAGGCGCGGAGGCCGGAGAAGTTCCTCAGCTGCTGGCTGAGTTGAAGCCAGGGCGTTTGCATCAGTTTGATTGGAAATCAAGTTGTGAGACCTGGAGTGTTGCCTTTTCTCCTGATGGTTCCTGGTTTGCCTGGTCTCAAGGACATTGCATTGTCAAACTGATTCCATGGCCCCTTGAGGAACAGTTCATCCCCAGAGGATTTGAGCCTAAAAGCCGAAGCAGCAAAACAGATTCCAAGGGGCGAGGTAGTCCCAAGGAAAAGACGCTGGACTGTGGTCAGATTGTCTGGGGTTTGGCCTTCAGTCCATGGCCATCACCACCCAGTAGAAAACTCTGGGCACGGGTCTGCCCCCAAGCACTGGATTTCTCTTGCCTTATTCTTGCTACTGGACTCAATGATGGGCAGATCAAAATTTGGGAGGTACAGACAGGGCGACTGCTTTTGAATCTGTCTGGCCACCAGGATGTGGTGAGAGATCTGAGCTTCACACCCAACGGAAACTTGATTTTGGTTTCTGCATCAAGAGATAAAACTCTTCGAATCTGGGACCTAAATAAAGATGGCAAACAGAGCCAGGTGCTGTCTGGCCATCTGCAGTGAAACCCAGCCTTTCCCCAAAGTAGAGCAATCTTTGTTTGGCATTTTAAAAAAGGTTCTCCTCTGGAGCATGCGCTCCTACACCTTAATTAGGAAGCTCGAGGGCCATCAGAGCAGTGTGGTTTCTTGTGACTTCTCACCTGACTCTGCACTGCTTGTCACAGCTTCCTATGACACCAGTATCATCATGTGGGATCCCTACACTGGAGAGAAGCTGAGGACGCTTGAGCATGTGCTGGACTCTCAGCTGGATTATACCCGCGATGTCCACGCCAGCTCGCTGAGATCTGTACACTTCTCTCCAGAAGGCTTATACCTTGTTACAGTGGCCGATGACAGACTGCTCAGGATCTGGGCTTTGGAACTGAGAACACCAGTTGCATTTGCTCCTATGACCAATGGTCTTTGCTGCACATTTTTTTCCACATGGTGGAATTATTGCCACAGAGACGAGAGATGGCCACGTCCAGTTCTGGACAGCCCCCAGGGTTCTACGTTCACTGAAGCATTTATGCCGTAAAGCCCTTCGGAGTTTCCTTACAACTTATCAAGTCTTAGCACTGCCAATACCCAAGAAAATGAAAGAGTTTCTCACCTACAGGACCTTTCTGAGCCAGGTGTGCAGCATGGGTTTGCTCAAAAGACAAATCAAGAACATGGAGTTCTATTTTCTCCTAATAACAGGATTAACTTTTCTGGCAAAGGTAGAGCTGAAGTCATTGAATGGAAACAAGATGGGCTTATAAACTGATTCCTCTTTGAAATAGAATTGGTTTGGAATTTAAACATGCAATTAATAGACTGTAGCAGGGGGAAAAAACGTGGTGGACTGACTGGTCATTGATTTTTTATCTTTAATGTTCAAAATCCAGGAAGAGAGGAGGTAGTTCCATTTCCATAGCTACAGAGCCTTAGTTTAAATTGTCCCCTTGTTAACAGCACAGTTTAATTCTCTTGGTGTCTTGATTCAAAGTGCAATTAATAATGTTGTTTTGCTTATAAAAGTAACTGGGCCTTGAGCTCCCTATTAGTGGTAAAGGAAAGAAGCATCATCTCCCTCACAGGGAAATCTGACTTCTGCCCAACATTTGTCTCAATGTAGTCATCCTTAAAAGCAGTGGTAGCCAAATATTTAAATTGTTCTCTTGCTCTTGGTTCAGAGTATCAGGGACCATGCCTTTGTATAGCCAAGTGCAAATACTTTTTAATTTATAAAGTCAAGTTTGTCATTGTTTTTCCTCTGCTTTTGCCTCTGACAAACAAGACAGAGCTTTAATTGGGGTGGGTGTGAGTGAGCATCGGAGTTTAGCAAACTGAAGAGGCTATTTAAATCACAGGGTGTGGTGTGGATGGATGAAGACCTTGGAACTGGCTTTAAAAGGAGTGGTGTGCATGCACAGGAGGAAACTCTAAGACTGCAGTCAGGGTGCATTTCTAATTGCATGATTTGTTGCTACTGCCTTCAGTGGTTTGCCATTAACAATGTATTTATTTGTGCTTTCTGAGCAGAAGTTGTGTAAAAGGTACAATTTTGTTTTTTTCACTGGTAGATGAAAACCCGAACATAACCAGACCAGCTCTACAAGGGCTCTTGCTAGCAGCGTGGAGGTGTCTGGTTTTTCATGGTTTCAGCTGATATTTTTGTAAGACATGTAGACCAATCTTTGCTGCTTAACTCATTTTCCAACCCTGCCTCCCAAATGAAAATAACTCTTGAAGATTCAGGTTTTTCTTTCAGTCAGTCAATAAACTTTTATTAAGTGCCAGGGTACAATGGCCCAAGAGGCAAAAATCAGCCCCTGCTCTTGGGGAGCTTACGCTGTAATCGATTCTTTGGTTCAGACTTCTCAAAGATCTTTTAAAATGTGATATTTGCAATTTTTAAGAAAATAATATTATTTTCTTTGGAGCCACCCTTCTTCTCCATTATTTGGTTGAATGCTGGTCCTTGGAGCTTTAGAGCTTTTTCATCAGAGATGGACCATTATTGCTTAGTGTGGAAGAGAGTGCACACAGACTCAAGTCAAGGGACCTGGGATCATTTTCAGCCTTCGACACTGTGGTCCATGTGGCCTTGGGTTTCCTTCCCTCTTGGGAGTTTTGGGTTCCTCCTCTCCCAAAGGGGAAGTTCCTCTGAGAGCTTTTCTTCTTCAGATTTGTGATGTGGAAACCATGACTGCTGAGAGATGGAAGGGAAGTCACAGCTTGATTTGATTGTGTGGGGAACCATGGGAGAAAAAGTTGCTCTTAACTAGGTGGAGTGAGCTTTCTGTCCCAGCACCTAAAGGCCAGAGTGTTTCCATCAGCTCCCTAGAGGCTCCAGTCTGTCAGGGAGCTGCATTGATCTTCTGCAGCCTCATGCAAGGGCCAAGGAGTTCCATCCTTGACATGCTCTGGCGTCTGCCCAGTTGCCAGTCACCCTCAGATGGGATGAGGCACTAGAGCAAGGTAGTAGGCACTTGCTAAGGAGTCAGTAAGGTGGGGAGCCCTCATGTCAAAGAATGTATCTTGAGAGGCTTTAGAGCCCTTACTAGGGAGTACAAAGCAAAGCAGACACTAACTTCCCCTCCCCATGGTTTCTGATAAGCAATCAAAATTTCTTTTGGACAACAAAAAATTGATTCCATTTTCCACCTAAACAGTTTATGCTTAAGGGGGAAAAAATGCAACTCACCAAATTCAATTATGATAAGGACCCAAATCCACATTCACTATTGACTTAAGGACAACAGGAAGATTCACAGAATTTTTTTCAGCAAGTGAGCCATTTAATTTAGTAATTTCTTACTGAGATATTGTGAAAGCAGCAAAATTATAATTGAAACAGCAGTGAGCATGTAAGACTAAAACTTAAATGACTAGTATTTTAAGTGTCCTGTGTTCATTCACAAGTGATCTTCATCCAGCCACTGGTATCGTGGGGAATAATTTAAAGACCAGCTGTATTTTAAAATCTTTTCCTTTCTACACTACAATTAGGAAGCTGCTTGTGACTTTTACAATTCAAGGATGAGAAATAAAAGTCAAATTTTTTTTAAAGTAAAAAAAAAAGAATTCACTTATTCAACAAAACTGCTGGGAAAACTAGACATAGACCCACAACTCACACTCGAAACCAAAAAAAGGTCAAAATGGGAACAGGAATTAGACCGAGAAGATAATAGCATAGACTAATTAAAAGATTAAGAAATACTTTATCTGTACAATCTACGGAAAGGGAAGAAAATTATATGACCAATTAAGAAATAGAGAATATTATAAATTGCAAAAATGGAAGATTTTGACCATATTAAATTAGAAAAAATTCCACTAATAAAAACAATGCAGTCAAGATTAGAAGGAAAACAGAAAGATGGAAAACCATTTTCACAGCTATTGCTTCTGATAAAGGACTCAAGGACTCATTTCTATAACATATATATATATATATATATATATATATATATATATATATATGGAACTGAATTAAATTCATAAGATTACAAGTCAATCATTCCCTAATTGATAATATGGTCAAAGGTTATGAACCAGCAGTTTTGAGATGAAGAAATTAAAGCTATATATATCAATATATATTCATAAAAAATGCTCCAAATCATTATTTATTAGAGAAATGCAAATTAAAACAACTATAAAGTATTGCCTCACACCTATCAGAATGACTAAGATGACAAAAAAGAAAATAATCAATGTTGGAGTGGATATGGGAAAATTGGGACATTAATGCATTGTTGGTGGAGTTGTGAACTGATCCAGCCATTTAAGAGAGCAATCTGGGGGGTGGCTAGGTGGCGCAATGGATACAGCACCAGCCCTGGAGTCAGGAGTACCTGAGTTCAAATCCAGCCTCAGAAACTTAATAATTACCTAGCTGTGTGGCCTTGGGCAAGCCACTTAACCCCATTTGCCTTACAAAAACCTTAAAAAAAAAGAGCAATCTGAAACAATTCCCCAAAAGCAATAAAACTGATCATACTCTTTGACCAAGCAATACCAATACAAGGTATATCCGAAAGAAACCAGAAAATATGGGAAAAGATAAGGTCAGAACCAAGATAGAAGAGTGGAGGCAGGAATTCCCAGAAATTCTTCTCCAGATTACTCCAAATGCCTCAAAATTATGATGCTAACCAAATTCTAGAGTAGCAGAACCCACGGAAAGATGGAGTGAAACAATTTTCTGGCCAAAGACAACTTGGAAGAGCAGGAAGGATCTATTCTATGAGGAATGGAAAGGGCCACAGTGCAACCCAGGCCACATCATGCCAGGGCGAATGAGATCCAGCCATCCAGGAACAGTCCACAGAGTGTCTGGGTCCCCAGAGGCTCTTGAGTTCTTGGCAACAGGGATGGTTTCCAAGGTCTCTCAGCCCAGGATTCATCGAAGACAACTTGCAAAATTAACAGGAAAATTCTGCCACACCACAGTGAGCGTGGAACCCAAACCAGTGCAGACCTCAGTGCACCCCTACCCCAGGGGATTAGGGGAGACTGCAGAGGTCTCTCTGCTATCCCTGCTAACCCTTACATCATACACAGTTCCAGATCACAGGTCTGAGGACCTATATTGCCATAGCAGAGAAGGGACTCTCCTCACACTCCAGGGCAGAGGGGAGTGCTTGTGCAGTCAGAGGCTCCTCTCATAAGACCTTCAAGGTCCCTGGGTGAGTGTTCCAAAGTCCCTCAAAAGCTTGACAAAGCACTTTAAAATCAGATCTTAGGTTGGGGAAATGAGCAAACAACAGAAAAAAAGAATCTGATCATAGAAAAACTACTTTGGTCCTGAGGAGGATCAAAATAGACACTAAGACAAAGACAAAGACAAAGCTTTTATATCCAAAATCTCCAAGAAAAATAGGGATTGGTCTTGAGCTATGGAAGAGCTCAAAAAAGATTTTGAAAATCAAGTAAGGGTGATAGAGGGAAAACTGAGAAGAGAAATGAGAGCAATGAAATCATGAAAACAAAGTCAGCAGTTTAGTGAAGGAAATACAAAAAATATTGAAGAAAATAACATCCTAAAACCCAGTTTGGGTCAAATGGAAAAAAGCAGTCCAAAGGGGCAAAGAAGAGAAGAATACCTTCAAAAGCAGAATTGGGGACAGCTAGATGGCACAGTGGATAGAGCTCCAGCCCTGGAGTCAGGAGGACATGAGTTCAAATCTTGCCTCAGACACTTAAAATTACCTAGCTATGTGACCTTGGACAAATCACTTAACCCCACTGCCTTGCAAAAATAAAAGCAGAATTGGCCAGATGGAAAAGGAAATTAAAAAAGCCCTCTGAAGACAGTAATTACTTCAAATGGAGAATAGAACTAAGAGAAGCAGATGACTTTTTAAGAAAACAAAAACAATTAAACAAAATCAAAAGAATGGAAAATTAGAGGAAAATGTGAAATATCTCATAGGAAAAACAACTGACCTGGAAAACAGATCCAGGAGAGATAATTTTATTTATTTATTTATTTATTTGTTTTCAAATTTTACAATTTTTCCCCAAATCTCACTTTTCCCCCACCCCCCACAGAAGGCAGTCTATTAGTCTTTACATTGTTTCCATGCTATACACTGATCTAAATTAAATGTGTTGAGAGAGAAATCATATCCTTGAAAAAAATAAAATATAAGAGATAGCAAGATTATATAAGATAACTTTTTTTAAAAAAAATTAAAGGTAATACTTTGGTCTTTGTTCAAATACCACAATTCTTTCTCTGGATACAGATGGTATTCTCCATTGTAGATACCCCAAAATTGTCCCTGATTTTTTCACTTATGAAACGAGCAAATCCATTAAGGTTGACCATAAACCCTGTGTTGCTATTATGGTGTACAATGTTCTTCTGGCTCTGCTCATCTTGCTCAGCATCAGTTCATGCAAAATGCCCAGGAGAGATAATTTTTTTTAGGTTTTTTTTTCAAGGCAATGGGGTTAAGTGGCTTGCCCAAGGCCACACAGCTAGGTAATTATTAAGTGTCTGAGGTCGGATTTGAACCCAGGTACTCCTGACTTCAAGGCCATTGCTCTATTCACTGTGCCACCTAGCCATCCCTAGGAGAGATAATTTTAAAATTATTGGGCTACCTGAAAGTTATGACCAGGAAATGAACCTTTTTTTCAAGAAATAATCCAGCAAAATTGCCCTGATATCTTAGAAGCAGAGGGTAAAATAGAAATTGAAAGAATTCACCAATCACCTCCTGAAAAAGATCCCAAAATAAAAACTTCCAGGGTTATTATAGCCAAGTTCCAGAATTCCCAAATCAAAGAGAAAATATTATAAGCAACCAGAAAGAAATAATTCAAATATTGTGGAGCTACAGTCAATTACACAGAATTGTATACTTTGGAATATGATATCATAGAAAGCAAAAGAGCTTTGATTACAACCAGCAATCAACTACTCAGTAAAACTGAACATCCTCTTTCAGGGGAAAAACTGGATATTCAATGAAATGGGGGCTTTCAAACTTTCCTGTTGAAACATCCAGAGCCAAACAGAAAGTTTGATTTTCAAGTTCATGACTCAGGTGAAGCAAGAAGGCCAAATTATGAGGGACTTAGCAATGTTGAACTGCTTGCATTCCTGCATGGGGAGTTGATACTGATTCATATGAATCTTCTAATTTATTAGAGCAGTTAGATGGATCATATGTAGACAAGGCATAGGAGGGAGCTGAATATTAAGATATAATATATTATAAAGATGGAGTCAATGGGCAAGAAAGTAATGTACTAGGAGAAGGGGAAATAAGTGGTAGAATAGACTAAGGTATTTCATGTAAAAGAGGCAAGAAAAAGCTTTGGCAATGCAGTGTAAGGGGCGGGGGAAGGTGAGGAGAAATGAGTGAACTTCATACTCATCCAAAGTGACTCAGAGAAGAAAAAACATACACACTCTATAGGATATAGAAATCTATTTTACCCTAGAGGGAAAAAAGGAGAGGAAAGGGATAGGAGAAAGGGTTCAGGGGAAGGGGTGGAAGGAAAGGTGATTGAAGAGAAGGAAAATTGTAGGAGAGGGTAAGTAGATACAACATGCTTTTGAGGAGGAATAGAGTGAAAGGAGAGGAAAAATAAAAGAAATGGGGGGTAGGGAGGAATAGGATGGAGGGAAATGCACCTAGCAAACTCTGGGAAAAAATATTGAAGCAACTTGTCTGATGGACTTATGATTAAGAATATAAACCATACCAGAGACAGAGCTGATGGTATCTGAACATAGGGTAAAGATCTAAATAAATAAATAAAAGTAAGGCAATAAGAAAAAAAATGGGGAAAGAATCACCTTTTTTTTTAGGTTTTTGCAAGGCAAACGGGGTTAAGTGGCTTGCCCAAGGTCACACAGCTAGGTAATTATTAAGTATCTGAGACTGGATTTGAACCCAGGTACTCCTGACTCCAGGGCTGATGCTTTATCCACTATGCCAAAGAATCACATTTTTAAAAATATTTATAGCAGCTCTTTTTGTAATGGCAAAGAATAGAAAATTGAGGGGATGCTCATCAATTGGGGAATGCCTGAACAATTTATGGTATATGAATGTTATGGAGTACTACTGTTCTAAGAGAAACCATGAGTGTTTGGACTTTAGATAAGCATGGAAAGAATTATATGAACTGATGCCAAGTGAAGGGAGCAGAACCAAGAGAACATTGCTCACATTAACAACAACATTGTGAAATAGATGTAGCTTCTCTCAGCAGGGCAGAGATCCAGGACAACCCTGACAATGCCATCCACATCCAGAGTCAAAAACCCCAGTCTGGATGCATACTATGTTCACCTATTTAAATCTTCTCTTCTATTTTTCCTTCCTATCACATGGTATTTTTTCTTTCCTCCTAGTTCTAATTCCTCTTACACAAAATGACTATCATGTAAATATGTTTTGGTTTTTGGTTTTTTGTAGGATTTTTGAAAGGCAAATGGGGTTAAGTGGCTTGCCTGAGGCCACACAGCTAGGTGATTATTAAGTGTCTGAGGCTGGATTTGAACTCAGGTACTCCTGACTCCAGGGCCAGTGCTCTATCCACTGTGCCACCTAGCCACCCCCATCATGTAAATATGTTAAACATAAATGAGCTTATACACTTTTACCAGACTGTTTGCTGCCATGGGGAGGGGAAATAAAAGGGAGGGTGGTAGAAAATGTACAACTTCCTAAATTTGCAAATGAACAAATGTTGAAAAACTACCATGTAATTGGAAAAATAAGCTAAAATTTCACTTAAAAAAATAACATATAATACCTATCTTGTCAAAAATAAAAAAATAGATAAATAAACAAACAAAAATAAATGAATGGTTGAATAAATAAATGACATTATAGAGTTGAAAGGAATGGTGCCAAGATGGAAGAGAAAAGGCAGGAATTTGCCCAAGCTTTCCCTCAAACCACTAGAAATACATTTAAAAAAGGATTCTAAACAAATTCTAGAGTGGCAGTACTGACAAAAAGATGAAGTAAAACAATTTTCCAGCCCAAGACAACATAGAAGATTGTTGGGAAATGTCTGTTGCATTAGGATCAGAGAGGAGCACAGTGTAGCATGGGCCATACCGGAATGGACCAATCCCAGCAATCTAGGAATAGGCAGTGGAGCAACTGGATCAGTTGCAGTAGGGATGGTTTCCAGACCGCTCACTCCAGATATTGTTATTTTTTTTAACAAGGCAATGGGGTTAAGTGATTTGCCCAAGGTCACACAGCTAGGTAATTATTATGTGTCTGAGACCTCATTTGAACTCAGGTCCTCCTGACTCCATAGTCAGTGCTTTATCTACTGTGTCACCTAGCTGCACCCACCCCAGAGATTGTTAAGGATAACTTGGGAAGTTAGCAGGAAAAGTGTGTCAACCTAGGGTGAGAGTGGGGCACAGTCCAGTGTAAAGAAGCACAGATCCAACCCCAGTGAACTAGGAGCAGTTCTTGGGATTCTTGGGGAATCAGCAGCTGTGACAATTGTTTCCAAAGTTCTTGGTTCACAGTTGGTAAGGGTGTTAAAAAGAGAATATGGGGATCTCTTTGCTATCACTGAGGCAGGACTCTATTGCTTTGCCCACACTAGGATCTGGTGTTGAGAGTCGCTTGAGTGAGTTTGGGTTAGAAGGTCAGTTTAGGACTTAAAAACCTAAGCTCTGGTGACCCTCAAGGTGAATGCTTTCCACGGAACTCTGATTTGATAACACAACTGTATCATTTGTGGCCTCATTTTTTGATAGCTCTTTTCCCAAACTTCTTGACCTGGGCTACCTCCTGCCAGGTTACACCCTGCTGAAGTTGGTTACATCATTGTTTTTATCCTGTATGCTAATTTTGTGGTTTTCTGCTATAAAGAACTGTTTGATACTTTCAATAAACAGCTCTGCTAATTGTCCTGCTAGCAACCCCACCCAAGTGTATACATGTTTCTTTTCTCTCCTGAGCAGAAAGAATACCCTGCTGGACAGGGGAACTCCACAATCTGGGTCCCAGTCACGGGTTGCAGTCCCAAGAAAAGGCACAGCAGAGCTTGCTGCCCCAGGGGATTGCTTTTGATCACCCACATACAAGAACCCAGGTCAGGAGCATACTATCCATCCTAAATCATATCATCTTGGAAGAGCTGAAAGCCTATAGGCCCATAGATCTATCTCTGAATACAGAGACAAAAAAGAACAAAACTTGGGACAATGCACCCTCCACCCTGGAAAAATTCCTACCATAACAGAGTTGAAATCAAGTCATAAATCAGGAAATGATCAAACAACAGAAAAAAAAAACCCTTACCATATAAAGTTACTATGATTATAAGAAGGTTCAAAAGATCATGTACTTAGAGATGACAAGCCCATTGGAGTGAATGAGTTCTAGTGAAATAGTTCAGAAGAAAAAAGAAAAGAGAGCCCAGGACAGAACCTTGGGGAAACCACAGGTGTGATCTGGAGAAAGATTCAGTAAAGGAGACTTAGAAGAGGTCAGACAGGTAGAGAATTAGGAAGAAAGCTGTTCCATGAAAGCCTAGAGAGAAAAGAGTATTCAGAAGAGAATGGCCAACATTGTCAAAGGCTGCAGTTTCAGAAGGATGAAGATATAGTAAAAACCATTAGCTTTGACAATTAAGAGATCATTGGTACATTGCTGGTGGAGTTGTGAACTGACAGAACTATTCTGGAGAGCAATATGGAACTATAACCAAAGAGCAATAAAACTGATCATCCTCTTTGATCCAGCAATACCAATACTAAGCCCATATTCAGAAGAAATCATAAAAACCAGGAAAAGTCCCATATGTTCCAAAATATTCATAACACCTCTTTTTGAAGTGGCAAAGAATTGGAAATTGAGGGAATGACCATCAATTGGGGAATGGCTGAACAAGTTATGATATATGAATGTTATGGAATACTATTGTTCCATAGGAAACCATGAATGGTTGGATTCTAGAGACACATAGAATGAATTACAGGAACTGATGCTGAGTGAAGAGAGCAGAACAAGTATATTGTAAGTTGATCAACCTTGTTGGATGCAGCTCCTCTCAGCAGTTCAGAGAGCCAGAATAATCCTAGGATACCCATGATGGACTATGCTATCCCCATTCAGAGGAAGGAAAAAAAAATCTACAGTATCTCAATGCATACTACATTAACTTTTTAAAAATTTTTCTTATATAATTCTTTCCTATCTCGTGGTTTTCTTTTCCCTTAATCCTAATTCCCCATACCTAAATGATTAATGCATAAATATGTTAAACACAAATGTGTATGTATAAGATTTACCTGTTTGCTGCTGGGAAGGTGGAAGGAAATTATGTAACTTTGAAATATGCATATGTATGTGGATAAATGTTGAAAAACTTTCATAACATGTAATTGGAAAAATAAAATATACATTTTTTTAAAAGATCATTAGTAACTAGAGAGCAGTTTCAATTGAATAATAAGGGTGGATGCCAGATTGCAAATTGTTTAAAAGAAATTAAGAGGAAAGGAAGTGGTGTCACCAACTGTAAACTTGCTGTCAGTCAAAAAAAAATCTTTATGAAGCACCTCCTTTGTGTCCAGGCACTGTATTCCAGGCTTTTAGAAGCTGGATCAAGTGAAGGGTTTTTTAAAGGGAAGGAAGAGAAATGATCATACTGGGAGGCATGAAGGGAGACCACGACTTAATTGATGTGTTGGTTGAGTTTGTTCATTTATTTCTTGATTTGTTTGCTTTTTTTCCCTCCCTTGTACCATTTTTATTCTTTGTTATACAGTTTGGCTTTCTGGGTTAGAGAGGGGAAAGCAGTTTTTAAAAGTTGGCCAGAGAGAGGTCTTTAGGGGAAAAGGAAACTGAATTCAGCTCACACCATGCCTATTGTTAGGACAATTCTAGGTTGCTGTTTTGCACTGAAGGGAAGTGTTGTAAAGTCTAAGTAAAATCTCTGAAAATAAAAGTCAAGGTTTACAGGCTATTGTAGTTGCTGATTTAGAGGAAGCAGATTGCTTCCTGCTGATGACTGATTCAAACTGTCAATCACAAGGAGACTGTTTATAACCCTGGGTGAAAACTTTAGAGCTAGGGAGGGACATTTCCAGGAAAACGAAAGAGAATATTTTCAAAGCCAGGTTGTTTGGTTTCAGGCTAGAGAGGAGAATGGAAGCATCAGATTCTTTCCCTCTGGTGCTGGATGGTCCCTGGGGCTCCCCAAGAAGTTGCTTAAGAACTTGAAATGCTACTTAAAGAGCCCTCAGAATTTGGGAGGGGGTGAGTGTGTGTTCATACCACAGATGGGTCACTCTGAGATCCTTCTCTTCTTTTATTAAGAGGAAGGTAGGTGACAAAGTCGAACCCTGGGATGGGACTAGAGTCCATGCTAAAGGGAAGTGAGAACTGGATAAAGAGATGAATAAACTTATCAGATGTCACAACTGAAGAGGTCTCTCTCCTTAATGATCACCTAGTCTAACATCTCCCATTTTAGAGATAAAAAAACTGAGGCTAGAAGAGAAAATAAGGCAGTATTTGTGAAGTATTTGCTATATTCTAGGAACTGTAGCAAGTTTGGAGGAAATAAAGAAAGGCAAAAATTCTTTAAAAAAAAAAGAAAAGGGGTGGCTAGGTGGTACAGTGGCTAGAGCACCAGCCTTGGAGTCAGGAGCACCTGGGTTCAAATCTGACCTCAGACACTTAATAATTACCTAGCTATGTGTCCTTGGGAAAGCCACTTTAACCCGATTGACTTGAAAAATCTTAAAAAAAAAAGAAAGGAAAAACATGATTGGTGCCTTCCAGAACTTATCTTCTTATATAGGACAAAGCATGCAAACAACTAATTACTTACAAGATTTATTTAAGAGTCAGGAGGAAGGGACAAAGGAAAGAGAAGAGTAGGGTGGAGAAGGGGCAAAAAAGACCCCCTGCAGAAGGAAGCATCTTAGCTGAGAGTAGAAGAGATCCTAAAATGGAAACACCAAGGAATGTTGTGGCCAAATTCCAGAACTATCAGATAAAAGAGAAAATCCTTCAAGCAGCCAGAAGGAACAATATAAATACCAAGGAGCCACAGTAAGGATTACATAGGACCTGGATGCATCAACCTTAAGGGATTGAAGGGCCTGGAACTAGATATTCCAAAGAGCAAAGGAGCTTGGACTTGAGCCAAGAATCCACTATCCAGCAAAGCTGAGCCTTCTCTTTCAGGAGAAAAGATGGGGATTTAATGAAATGGAAGACTTCCAATAATTCCTGATGGAAAAAAAAACAGAAACAGAAAAGTTGGACATCAAACAGGAGGTTCAAGAGATACATAAAATGGTAGAAAAAAGGGGCAGTAAAGAAAGAAAAAAACTGCTATCCAATTAGATGACACTGGCTATATCCCAGCATGGGGAAATGATTCTCATGACTCTTGAGAGCTGTAACTCTATCAGAGGGGATATACTTAGCCAGAAGTGTTAGACACTCATGACTTAGCCATGACACTGCTACCCAATGGGATGAAACTGGCTATATCCCTACTTGGGAGAAAAACTCTAATAACTCTCCAAATTGTAACTCTATTAGAGAGAATATACTAAGCCATAAGTGATGGATACTCAGGATTTTCTATGATTTAGATAGAATGATTAAAAAATACTTCTTCCTTAAAAGGGGGGGACAGAAAGGAGACAGGAGGAGGGAGGGGATTGAATGGGGTAAATTTCATTATATTAAGAGGTACAAAAGACCTATTATAATAGAGGGGAAGAAGGAAAGAGATGAGAAAAACCTGAATCTTCCTCTCATCAGACTTGGCTTAAAATTAATTTACACACACAGACTCAGTTAATTTAAAAAAACAACTTACCTTTCAAGTTTTAAAAGGGGAAAAGGGGAGGGAGGGACAAAGACAGGGAGGGGGAGAAAAACGGGAACTAACAGGAGGAAGGGAAGGGAAAAGAGAAAGGGGAAAGAAAGGGGAGGGGGTGGATATAGGAGCAAACACACTGAAGGTAGTGGTATTGAGAAACCAAATACTGGGGAATACAGATAAAGGAAAAAAAGGGGGGGGGGAATTCAAACAGAGGGAAGATAGCATGAAGGGCAATAAAGAGTTAGTAATTATAACTTTGAATGTGAATGGGATGAACTCTCCCTTAAAGCATAAGTGAATAGCAGACTGGATTAAAAACCGGAATTCTACAATATGCTGCTTACAAGAAATTCATTTGAAGCAGAGAGATACATATAGAGTAAAGGTAAAAGGTTGGAGCAAAATATATTTTGCTTCAGCTGAAGTGAAAAAAGAAGGGATAGCAATCCTTATCTCAGACAAAGCAGCTGCAAAAATAAATATCATTAAAAGAGATAAGGAAGAGGATGGCTAGGTGGCGCAGTGGATAGAGCACTGGCCATGGAGTCAGGAGTACCTGAGTTCAAATCCAGTCTCAGACACTTAATAATTACCTAGCTATGTGGCCTTGGGCAAGCCACTTAACCCCACTGCCTTGCAAAAAAACCTAACTAACTAAAAAATCAAAAGAGATAAGGAAGGAAACTATATCCTCCTAAATGATACCATAGACATTAAAGTTATTTCAATACTGAATATGTATGTACCCAATGGGGTAGCATCCACATTCTTAGAAGAGAAGCTGAAAGAACTACAAGAAGACATAGACAGGTAAACTCTACTAGTGGGAGACCTTAACATCCTGCTCTCAGATTTAGATAAATTGAATCATAAAGTAAACAAGAAAGAAGTTAAGAAGGTAAATAGATTGTTAGAAAAACTAGATATGATAAGAGTTAGGAAGGAAATTGAATGGGGATAGAAAAAATATACCTTTTTTTCTGTAGTACATGGTACTTACACAAAAATTGTCCATGTACTAGGGCATAAAAACCTAATAATTAATTGCAGAAAGGCAGAAATAGTGAATGAAACTTTCTCAGATCATAATGAAATAAAAATCATATGCAGTATTTGGCCAGGGAGATATAGACACAGAATTAATTGGAAACTGAATAACCTCATTTTAAAGAATGACTGGATCAAACAACAAATTATAAAAAGAATTAAATATATTATCCTAGATAATGACAATAATGAAATAATATACCAAAACCTATGGGATTCAATCAAAGCAGCTGTCAGAGGATATATTATATCTTTAAATGCTTAAATGAATAAAATAAAGAGGAAATCAATGAATTAATATGCAACTAAAAAATTAGAGAAAGAACAAATTAAAAACCCCAATTAAATACCAAATTAGGAATTCTAAAAATTAAAGGAAAAATTAATAAAATCAAAAACAAAAAACCTATTGAATTAATAAATAAAACCACAGTTGATTTTATGAAAAAACCAATAAAATTGATAAGCCTCTGGTCAATTTGATTAAAAAAAAAAGAAAGAAGAAAAACCAAGTTGCTAGTATCATAAATTAAAAAGGTGAACTCACCACCAATGAGAAGGAAATTAGAGTAATAATTCAGAATTATTTTTCCCAATTCTATGCCAATAAATTTGACAATCAAAGTGAAATGGATGAATATTTACAAAAATATAAGTTGACCAGGTTAAATGAAGATGAGATTAAATACCTAAACAACCCTGTCTCAGAAAAAGAAATTCAACAAGCCATCACTGAACTCCCTAAGAAAAAATCTCCAAGGCTTGATGGATTCACAAGTGAATTCTACCAACCATTTAATGAACAATTGATTCCAATTCTATATAAAATCTTTGGAAAAATAGGGAAAGCTGGAACTCTGCCTAACTCTTTCTATGACACCAATATGGTGATGATACCTAAAGCAGGAAGAGTTAAAACAGAGAAAGAAAATTATAGACCTATCTCCCTGATGAATATAGATGCAAGAATCTTAAATAAAATCATAGCAAAATGATTACAAGTTATCACTAGGATAATGCATTATGACCAAGTAGGATTTATCCCAGGAATGAAGCATTGGTTCAATATTAGTATTGAATTACTATTGAACTGTTAGTATAATGAATTATATCAGCAACAAACCTATCAGAAATTATATGATTAAATCAATAGATTCTGAAAAAGCTTTTGACAAAATACAGTACCCATTCCTAGTAAAAAACACTAGAGGGTGTATGAATGACTAGACTGTTCCTTAGAATAATAAGCAGTATCTATCTGAAACCATCAACAAGCATTATATTCAATGGGGAGAAGCTAGAGGCATTCCCAATAAGATGAGGAGTGAAACAAGGATGCCCATTATCACCACTACTATTCAATATCATATTAGAAATTTTAGCTTCAGGAATTAGAGAAGAAAAAGAAATTGAAGGAATTGGAATTGGGAAGGAAGGGACAAAACTCTCACTCTTTGCAGATGACATGATGGTATACCTAGAGAAGCCCAAGAAATCATCCAAAAAAATACTGGAAATAATTAGCAACTTCAGCAAAGTTGCAGGATATAAAATAAACCCTCATAAATCCTCAACTTTTCTACATATGACTAACAAGATACAGCAGGAAGAGCTAGAAAGAGAAATCCCATTCAAAGTAACCTCAGACAATATAAAATACCTGGGAGTCTATTTGCCAAGGCAGACTCAGAAGCTTTTTTGAAAACAACTACAAAACACTTCTAACATGAATAAAATCAGATTTAAATGACTGGGCAAGTATCAACTGCTCATGGATAGGTAGAGCTAATATAATAAAAATAACAATTCTACCAAAACTAAACTACCTGTTTAGTGCCCTACCAATCAAAATTCCAAAAAATTTCTTTAATGAGTTAGAAAAAATTGTAAGTAAATTCATATGGAGAAATAAAAAGTCAAGAATTTCCAGGGATTCAATGAAGAAGAGTGCAAAAGAAGGTGGCTTAGTCCTACCAGATCTAAAATTATATTATAAAGCATTGGTCATCAAAACTGTCTGGTATTGGCTAGGAAAGAGAGTGGTGGACCGGTGGAACAGACTAGGTGCAATAGCAGGAAACGATTATAATAATCTGCTGTTTGATACCCCAAAGAATCCAGCTATTGGGATAAAAACTTTTTCTTTGATAAAAACTGCTGGGAAAATTGGAAGTTAGTATGGAAGAAACTTAGATTAGACCAACACCTAACACCCTATACCAAGATAAGATCCAAATGTATACAGGATTTAGACATAAAAAACAATACCATAAGCAAACTAGAAGATCAACTACAAAGGATCTATGGAAAGGGAAACAGTTTATGACTAAGAAAGAAATGGAGAACATCACTACAAACATACTAGATGATTTTGGTTACATTAAATTAAAAAGCTTGCCCAGTCAAAACCACTGTCAAAAGAAATGTAGTAAACTGGGAAACAATCTTTACCACTAGTATTTCTGACAAAGGACTCATTTCTAAAATATACAGAGAACTGAGTCAAATTTTTAAAAAAAGCCATTCCCCAATTGACAAATGGTCAAAGGATATGCAAAGGCAATTTACAGATGATAATAAAGTAATCCATACTCATATGAAAAATTGCTCTAAACCATTACTTATTAGAGAAATGTAGATTAAAGCATTTCCGAGGTACTACGTCACACCTCTCAGATTGGCCAATATGACCAGAAAGGATAATGATCATTGTTGGAAGGGTTGTGGGAAATGGGGACACTAATACATTGTTGGTGGAGCTGTGAACTCATCCAACCTTTCTGGAGAGCAGCCTGGAACTATGCCCAAATAGCAACAAAAATCTGCATACCCTTTGGGTTTGTTTTTTTTTTTTTTGAAGGCAATGGGGTTAAATGGCTTGCTCAAGACCACACAGCTAGGTAATTATTAAGTAGATTTGAATTCAGGTCCTCCTGACTCCGGGGCCAGTGCTCTATCCACTGTGCCACCTAGCTTGGCCCCCCCATACCCTTTGATATAGCAATACTACTACTACTGGCTTTATACCCTGAAGAAATGATGAAAAAGTATAAAATAATCACTTGTACAAAAATATTCATAGCATTTGAAAACAATTATAAAACACTTCTCACACAAATTAAATCAGATTTAAATAACTGGGCCAATATCAACTGCTCATGGATAGGTAGAGCTAATATAATAAAAATGACAATTCTACCAAAACTAAACTATCTGTTTAGTGCCCTACCAATCAAAATTCCAAAAAATTACTTTAATGAGTTAGAAAAAATTGTAAGTAAATTCATATGGAGAAATAAAAAGTCAAGAATTGCCAGGAGCTTAATGAAAAAAAGTGCAAACGAAGGTGGCTTAGCACCACCCGATCTAAAATTATATTATAAAACATGAGTCATCAAAACTGTTTGGTATTGGCTAAGAAATAGAGTGGTGGACCAGTGGAATAGACTAGGTGTAAAAGCAGGAGAGGATTATAGTAATCTGCTGTTTAATAAACCCAAAGAGTCCAGCCATTGGGATAAAAACTCCCTCTTTGATAAAAACTGCTGGGATAACTGGAAGTTAGTATGGAAGAAACTTAGATTGGACCAACACCTAACACCCTTTACCAAGATGAGATCCACATGGTTACAGGACATAGACATAAAAAACAATAGTATAAGCAAATTAGAAGATCAAGGACTAGTCTTCCTGTCAGATCTATGGAAAGGGGAACAGTTTATGACTAAGGAAGAGTTGGAGAACATCACCAAAAACCATTAGATGATTTAGATTGCATTAAATTAAACAGCTTTTGCACAGATAAAACCCATGTAACCAAGATTAAAAGAAATGTAGTAAATTGGGAAACAATTTTTACAACTAATGATTCTGACAAAGGACTCCTTTCTAAAATATATATATAAAACTGAGTCATATTTTTAAAACAAAAAGCCATTCCCCAATTGACAAATGGTCAAAGGATATGCAAAGGCAATTTACAGATGAGATCAAAGTAATCTATAGCCATATGAAAAAATACTCTAAATCATTAATTATTAGAGAAATGCAAATTAAAGCTTCTCTGAGGTACCACCTCACACCTCTCAGATTGGCCAGTATGACCAGGAAGGGATTGTTGGAAGGGATGTGGGAAATCTGGAATGCTATTACACTATTGGTGGAGCTGTGAACTCATCCAACCCTTCTGGAGAGCAATTTGGAACTATGCCCAAAGGGCAACAAAAATGTGCATACCCTTTGACCCAGCAATACCACTACTGGGTCTATACCCTGAAGAGATGAGGAAAAAGCGTAAAAACATTACTTGTACAAAAATATTTATAGCAACCCTGTTTGTGGTGGCAAAGAATTGGAAATCCAGTAAATGTCCTTCAATTGGGGAATGTCTTAGCAAATTGTGGTATATATATGTCATGGAACACTATTGTTCTATTAGAAACCAGGAGGGACGGGATTTCAGGGAAGCCTGGAGGGATTTGCATGAACTGATGCTGAGTGAGATGAGCAGAACCAGAAAAACACTGTACACCCTAACAGCAACATGGGTGTGATGTTAAACCTTGAAGGACTTGCTCATTCCATCAGGGCAACAATTGGGAACAATTTTGGGCTGTCTGCAAAGGAGAGTACCATCTGTATCCAAATAAGGAGCTGTGGAGTTTGAACAAAGTACAAGGACTATTCCCTTTAATTTAGGAAAAAAACCAGATATCTTATTGTCTGATTTTGTTACCTCTGAGAATTCTGTTCTCTTTAAGGATATGATTTCTCTCTCATCACACCCAATTTGGATCAAGGTACAACATGGAAACAAAGTAAAGACTGACAGAGTGCTATCTGTGGGGTGGGGGTGGGGGGAAGGGAAGTAAGATTAGGGGGAAAATTGTAAAACTCAAAAATATCTTTAATAAAAATAAATTAAAAAAAATATTCATAGCAGCCCTGTTTGTGGTGTCAAAGAATTGGAAACAAGTAAATGTCCTTCAATTGGGGAATGGCTTAGCAAACTATGGTATATGTATGTCATGGAACACTATTGTTCTATTAGAAAACAGGAGGGACAGAAATTCAGGGAAGCCTGGAGGGATTTGCATGAACTGATGCTAAGTGAGATGAGCAGAACCAGAAAAACACTATGCACCCTAACAGCAACATGGGGGTGATGATCAATCTTGATGGACTTGCTCATTCCATCAGGACAACAATCAGGGACAATTTTCGGTTGTCTGTGATGGAGAATACCATTTGTATACAGAGAAAGAACTGTGGAGTTTGAACAAAAACCAAAGACTATTACCTTTAATTTAGAATAAAAACCTGATATCTTATTGTCTAATCTTGCTATCACTTTAAGGATATTGTCTCTCTCTCAACACATTCAGTTTGGATCAGTGTATACCATGGAAACAATGTAAGGACTGGCAAATTGCCTTCTGTGGGGGGTGGGGGGAAGGGAAGTAAGATTAGGGGGAAAATTGTAAAACTCAAAATAAATAAAAATCTAAAAAAAAAAGATTAGGGAATATGTGTTTTGTCATCTTATAAGGCTACCTTCTATGTTGTTGCTGTCCAATCTTGTTTGACTCTTCATGATTACCTCCCGTGGACCATATAATCCATAGGTTTTTCTTGGCAAAGTCACTGGAGTGATTTGCCTTTTCTTCTCCAGTGAATCAAGAACAGAAGTTAAGTGATTGGATTTACTGGTATCTGCACCCAGATTTGAACTCAAATCTTCCTGACTCTAAGCCCAGTGCTCTATTTACTAAGCCACCAAAGTCTAGAGTTTAAAATGGGAATCACTCAGACTGACTCAGTACAAATAGTTAACTCTGCACAGACCTATGCTAGTTTGCACATCTCTGTCTTTCTCTACCTCTTTCTCTCAGCTTTGATGGCAGGAAAAAAAGATTAATGATGAATTCAGAAATAGTGTTTCTGGAATACTTGAGTCTATATAATACAAAACAGTTATTATTTAAGGAAAAGTTGAGAAAGTGCAATTCCCTCCCTTCTTCTCAGACTTTAGTCATGAAACAACATACATACTCCAAGACTATATTACTATGTTGGCTACTTTTGCTGAACTGCTTTATCTTTTTTCTTTTTAAATTGATATGTATTATCATTGACTGGGAAGTAGAGGGGAGAGAGATATGTTCCAGAATGAAAATATTGTTAAAAATAGCAGCAATATTAAAAAATTAAGGAATGATTGGTGAGCAGTAGGCCAGCATATGGAAATTTGGACAGGTTAGTTGCTGAGTACAAAGAGAATGTAGAAGCATCATTAAGCAGTGAGCAGTATACTAGTTCTTCATTCTGACTGACTGTGAGTGAAGAAGCAATATTTATAATATTGGAGAAAGTGGCAAAGATAAGGTAAATTCCAGAGTTCTGGGAGTTCCAGAAATTAGAAAAGAGTGTAGAGGCAGAGATTTGGCCAAAAAAAAAGAGAGAGAGAGATTGATAATCATTAAATGGAAGTTCCAGAGGACACTGTTGTAGGGAGTATAGAGCATAACAGGGAACAGTTCTAGTAGAATTGAGAGAGATGGAGATGAGACTATAAAAAAAGTTCATGAAAGGGGTTTTATTCTGATACATGGAGATCGCATCCTGGGAATCTGGAGAGGCAGAAGTTTGCTATTCCTTGGGCAGAAGAAATGCCAGTCAATTTATTTAAAATTTATTTATTTAAAAAAAATAAGAACAGGGAACTGGATGGTCAGCGGTAATAATGGTTTGTATGGTAAAAAGTCACTAATCAGTGGGGTTTTACTCTCTTTTGCCTCTTCCATCACAGTTTTAAAAGTTTAAAAGTTAATAGAAATGCAATGAATGAAACCAATTCTTAATTGAAAAACAAGATACCAGTCTGATTATTATACAGTTTTATTAGAAGCTTCTCACACAGCTATAAAACCATGTTTCCCCTAACCTAAGCAGAGTCACATTCAAATGAATTCATTATTTAGAGAAGAATCAACTAAAAATCTTAACCTTCTGCCCTGGGGCAATAGCTTGTTGCACTATCAGTAATAATTAGTAACTGGGAAAGGAACCCTTCTGTATCATAGGTTCTCTTTCTTCAAGCAATGCCACAGGATTCAGTATTTAAGCTAATAATGAATACATCAGTTAAGTTTTTGTAGCAAATTGAAAAGGTAGATAAATTCAAAGATGAATGGATATATTCTCCGTTGCTATACAAACTATATCTTTGAGGGGGCATCTAGAAAAATGAAAAATTGAATAGGAAATTTTGTGGAGGTTAAAAGTCAGAAAATAACTATGTACAAAGTGTAGACAAGATAAATTGGCAATGATCCACAGAGGAAAGGTACTAGTATAAAGGAGAGTGGGGAAAGACCTCATGTAGAAAGGGATTTTTAGATTGAATTTGAAAGAAATCAGGGAAGCTAGTAGATAAAAATGAGGAGGAAAATAAATGGGGAGATAATCAATAAAAATGTATAATTAGGGGCAGCTAGGGGGGTGCAGTGGCTAGAATACTGACCCTGGAATCAAGAAGACCTGAGCTCAAATTTGACCTCAGAAACTTGATTACTTAGCTGTATGACCTTGGGCAAATCACTTAACTTTGTTGCCCTGCAAAATCAAATAAAAAAAGAAAATGTACAATCAGGAGAGATGGAATTTTTTTGTTCAAGGAAGCCAGTATCACTGAATCACAGAGGACATAGTTGGGGAGCAAAATAGGACCAAGATTATGTGAGGATTTGAATGCCAAACAGTCACACTTACATTTGTCCCTGAAATTGATTGGAAGTCAGTTTTATTGAAGAGAGCAATAGTTTTCCCCACTCCTCAATTTTTATTAACTGCCAGAGCCCAAGAATAGATAGTTTATTTGTGAAGTGAAAGAATCATCTAAGTATTTAAAGACTATAATTTTCTTCCAATCTTTTTTGTTCTCAGCTGTTATTTCAGTTAGAAGGGAGCTGGCTCTGGTGAGTTTCCAGACCAACAACAATTTAACCACAAATAATGTGAATAGACCTTAAGGGCAGGCATCGCCTTGTGCAAGTGGTACAATGGAATACTCCTAACATCCAAGATCCGTGGTGACAGCAAAATGCAGATAGGCAGGAAAGAACTGAGAGATATATTTTTAGCTCTCGCTAGAGCAAATTTTATATTCCTACCAGACTCTCAGATTTGCCTAATTAAAAGTAAAATATCTAAAAAATTAGGCAGATTAGCAGATAGTAATTTATCCCACTTACCCCTAACCAAACTAAATTTCTTCCCAAATTCTTGTATTTTTCTCTAAATGGTGACTATATCAACATATTTTAATGAATACTTTGATTCCTTTCCACAGACAGCTTTTGCAAACCCAACTCTCAAAAGTATCCTTGATGTCAGTTTCTTATTCGATCCCTTTTGCCTGTAATTCTAGCTTGACTCGATTCAGATAGGTAGGATCAGGGTAACCAAAGCTGCAAAGCGGAGAGAAAAAAAAGAATTTTAGCATTAGAAATTCCTTCTTTCAAGAGGCAGCCCTTCAAATAATTGAAGGCATTTATGTCATCCTTTCTCCAAGCCCTATTTTCTTAAGGTCAAGAATCCCTTTTTCCTAACTTGCATGAATTGATGCTAAGCAAGATGGGTGAAACCAGAAGGAATATTATATACCCTAATAGCAACATGGGGTAAGGATCAACCTTGATGGATTTGCTCATCAGGGAAAATTTTAGGTTATCTGTGATGGAGAATACCATCTGTATCCAAAGAAAGAACTGTGGAGTTTAAACAAAGACCAAAGATTATTACCTTCAATTTTTAAAAAATTGTCTTATGTACTACATCATTTTGCTATCTCTGATATTTTATTTCTTCCTCAAGGATATGTTTTTCATCTCAACACATTCAATTTTTTTTTAGATTTTTTTAGATTTTTAGATTTTTAGATTTTTTAGATTCTTCAAGGCAGTGGGGTTAAGTGGCTTGTCCAAGGCCACATGGCTAGGTAATTATTAAGTGTCTGAGGCCGGATTTGAACCCAGGTACTCCTGACTCCAAGGCCAGTGCTCTATCCACTGTGCCACCTAGCCACCCCTTTGACACATTCAATTTTGATCAATTCATATCATATCATATCAAATTACCTTCTGTTGGGGGAGGAGAGGGGAAGGGAGGGGGAAAATTGTAAAATTCAAAACCTTACAAAAATGATTACTACTATTGTATATAACTGGAAAACAAATAAAATGTTTATATAATTTTTTAAATCTCTTTTTTTTTCTTTCAAATGATCCACATTTGGCAAGAATCTAAAGGATTTTAATCAACCTCATTGCCCTGCCCTCCTTTGATGCAACTATAGCTTATTCCATGTCCTTCCTAAAATGGCATAATGGCATACCTAGAATTGAACACAATACATGAGAAGTAATCTGAAGAGGTCACAATATAACTAGACTCTTGTCACTGTTATCTTGGACACTATGCCTGTCTCTCTCTCTCTCTCTCTCTCTCTCTCTCTCTCTCTCTCTCTCTCTCTCTCTCTCTTCTTTTTTTAGTTTTTGCAAGGCAATGGAGTTAAGTGGCTTGCCCAAGGCCACACAGCTAGGTAATTTTTAAGTGTCTGAGGCCATATTTGAACTCAGGGACTCCTGACTCCAGGGCCAGTGCTCTATCCACTGTGCCACCTAGCCACCCCTACTATGCCTCTCTTAATGTACAATAAGATTATATAAGATTTCTTGGCTATAATATATTTCTATTGGCTGATATTGGTTTTGAACATCTTTTTTCCCCTTTTAAAAAGATATTTTATTTTTTCCAATTACATGTAAAAAATTTTAACATTCTTTTTTCAAATTTTTCAAATTCTTTTCCTGCCTCCTCTTTGCACCCTTATTGAGAAAGCAAGCAATTTGACATGCTATACATGTTTAGTCATACAAAACACATTTCCATGTAATTCATTGCCTATCTTTTTCAAGCCGTACATATTATTTCGTAATTCTGAAGCTTTTTGAAACCCACCTTTACAAAATAAGCAACCAAATTTCTAGGCCATCCATAAGATTTGGGATCCTACTAGAGATTCATAGATTAAAAGCTAAAAGAGACCTTGGAAGTCATCTAATCCATTCCTTTTGATTTATAAGAGAGGAAACTTAGACCAAGGAAACCCAAGTAGTAGTTGATAACAGTTAGATTTGAAGCCAGATCCCCGACTCAAAAGCTAGTATCATTGTTCCAGGTTGTCATGGTTTCCCACATATTAATCACCTCTCTCAACTTTAAGTCATCTGAAAATTTGGTAACCATGTCTTCTATTCCTTTATCCCATTTGTAGGTAAAAATTATTAAAGACCACAGAACACATGTCACTCATTTATCTCCTTCCACAATAACATGGACTCATTTAATATTAATCTTGGTTCTGATCACAATAATCTTTCAGAGAAATAAGTGACACTTTTTCTGATTGTATAATGGATGAAACTATTGTTTTATTGTACTTATCTCTGAAAGAGCTCTCTGAGATTGCATTTTTGTCTCCAAAAGACACACAATCTCACTGTGATAAGTAATTTTTATATCTCAGACCATTATCCTGAGAAGCTTCACAATTTCTATATTTGGTTTAGAAAACAGTGGAATTCAAAAGGAAATATCTTTGATTATTATGGAACATTATTGCCCCATAGAAAAAAATAAATGTGATTATTCAGAAAAAATATGGGTAAAATGTGATGTTGCAGATTGAAACAAGCAAAATATGAAAAAATTATATACAATGACTACAACAATGTAAATTTTTTAAAATCCCCAATAATGAAAGTGACTTTTCTTTGTAAATTTCTGTATAATTACAATTAATTGACAAGGAAAGGTCAATGAAAAGATGGAAAATATGCCTAGTTCCATTTGCTGGAGAAATTGAAGTGAGGAGAGGGGTGAAATGTATCAGATCTAGTCAATGTGTAAGTGAACTTGCTAAACTTTAATGTTTTTTGAAAGTTTTGTTCAAGAGAAAATTTATTTGATAAGAGGGGAAGTAGGATAAATTAATATCATGTAAAAACAAAGAGAATCAATAAATATTAAACTTTTTAAAAAAGGAAATATTCCTTACTTTTCTGGTCCTCCATTTCTTTGAGTTTTATGGTGTATATCATTCCAAGTGATGGCACTGTTGATTCCTGATGTCCGAGACTGTCCTATCGTGAAAATCAACTTTTGTTCAAAAGCTCTACGGAGGAGTTTCAAAACATGTCGTCCTTCTTGATTATTTGGCAAGTATGCAGTCCGTCTTGTTCCAGAATAGGGACTTCCTGGATTGGGATGTTCATTCTGTATAGAGAAGTCAAGAAAACATCAAGAAGAAAAAAATGTAAAAGAAACTATAAATAGGGGCGGCTAGGTGGCACAGTGGATAAAGCACCAGCCATGGAGTCAGGAGTACCTGGGTTCAAATCTCAGACACTTGATAATTACCTAGCTGTGTGGCCTTGGGCAAGCCACTTAACCCCATTTGCCTTGCAAAAACCTAAAATAAAAAAATTTAAAAAATAAAAAAACTATAAATTTCTGTACAAAGGTATAATTTTTGTGAAAAAAGACCTGATGTTTTGTTTTATTTTAGCAACAGATTTGTGACTTCATAGATATATTAACCCTATAGTGGTAACCTGGGGAAAAGATGAGAACTAACTCTACAAGAGAAGATCAGAAGGTCCTAGATTTGATTACTGTCTTTAAAAAAAAAGGTTTGGTGGGTCAGTTAGGTGGTGCAGTGATTAAAGCACTGGTCCTAATTTGGCCTCAGACAATTAATAATTACCTAGCTATGTGACCTTGAGCAGGTTCATTTAACCCCATTGCCTAGCAAAAACTAAAAAAAAAAGCTTAGGGCAAAAAGAGGTTATAACTTGACTCAGGTCAATTTATAATTTATTTTGGACAGGAAGTTGTTTTTTTTTATTTTAATGGTATAAAGAACTACCCCTTGAAGAAATGCCTTCTCCTGATGCAGGATGATATACTTTCTGCAAATTATAATCTCAAAGAGTTGCTAGAGCACTGAGAAGTGATGTGACTTGGTCAGGGTCACACAGAAGTATCTATCAGAGTGGAATTTTAAAGCCAGGTTCTCTTGACTCCAAGGTTGGCTATCTATCCACAATGTAACAATGTTATAACACTTTTCTATGTATACAGCTAATTCATGTTTTAGGTACTGAAAATTGTGTCTATGAATGTATGTGTATGTATATATGTATTTATACATATGTATAAATGTATATATACACAAACATGTGTAAGTAAATATATATGCATGTGTGTATGTATGTATCTGCAGCTAGATGGCATGGGTAGAGTGCCAGTCCTGAAGTTAGAAGGATCTGGGTTTGTGACCCGGGGCAAGTCACTTAACTCTGCCCTCATATCCAAGGTCATCTCCAGTCATCCTTATTCATATCTGGCCTCTGAACCTACATTGCTCTGGAGAAGAAAGTGAAACTGGAGACTTAGCACAGCATCCCCTCACTCAAATCACATTCACATGCATGTCATGGCATCACCTTCCCTATGTCATGATTTTCTTCAAGAACAAAGGACAAAACATCACATAGATGAAAGATAGATTGATAGACAGATAGATATAGATAGATAATCTAGATCTAGATAGATACATAGATTAGATAGACAGATAGATGATAGATATTATATATATTTTTATATATGGACAAATCCCATAACCTTTATTTGTCTCATCTTCCTTGTCTATAAAAGGGGAATATTAGTAATTCCTATTTCTCATGAATGTTATGAAGTTCAGTTGAAATTTATATATGTAAAATGTTTACAAATCTTAAAGTAAAATAGAAATGCTAGCTATTATTTTTGCCTGGATTTATGAAATATCCAGTGGCAATACTGGAAATTGAAGGGATGCCCATCAAAGACTGAATAAATTGAGCTATAAGATTGTGATGGAAAAAATAAAAAAAATTAAAAGATGAAATATCCAAAAATTGCTAATAGAGACTATACCAAATTCATACTTGATAAATGTAGCAGGGCCCTCTTTTGCCTTGAAAAGTCTGCAGAAAAATTCTACCAATCAGTACAAGCCCTACTTACCGTCTGTATGCCTCCTTTCATGTCATACCGAATCTCAATTGTGTTACATGAAGGATAACCTGGAAGTGAAAAAGCAACGTAACTGAATTCCATTTTTCCTTCTGGCTGATTTCCTTTCATGATACCATAGAAAGTTTGACATACAGGACATACTGGCTTATGTGTCATGGCCTTCTTGATACAAGGACCACAGAAACTATGCTTGCACTTTGAGAGCACTTGTTTATGCTGAATGATATCCATACAGATAGCACACTCCTCTTCTTTCTTCTCTTTTTCTAAGTTCCCAATGCTAGGCAATCCCTTGGAAGAAAGTAAAGTCATCTTGAAATCATCACCATTTTTTTTGTGCAAAGGGGAATTGGAATCTTCACTCCAATTTCCTCCAAAGGAGAGAGCTGCTCTCTGCTGAAAAGGATCTTCAGTACTGAAATATTTCTTAATATATTTCATTGCTTCTGCGAGGTACTTAAGCAAACCAGTCAATGTCAATTTTTGTTCATTCCTCTCCAACTTTACATGGGGGTGTTGTCTTTCAAAGTCTGCAAAGAATGTTGTTTCAAACCAATGCTTTCTATCTTGGTCTAATGGTTTTAGGATAACTACCTCTCTGATAATCTGAGCTGAGATCATCTGAAAGACATCAATGAAATATTCATAAGCATGTACTGAGAGGTCTAAGCCACTGTCTTTTGCTTTAAATACAATGTGGGTTTTCCCAGTTTGGGGGTTGTTCATCAATTCTATTGCAATGTCATATTTTTTCTCTATTTCTATCATTTCTTGATGAAGAAAATGCAAGTGAGCGCTATCTACCTCAATTTCCTTCTTTATATTTTGAGAAACCATTATTTTCACAGGTTTTTTGCAAGAGATGCGTTTCTCAATTAAACGTTTAGCTGTTAAAATATCCGTTGGGTTTCCCTGAAGAATTAAGACTTTTTCTTCAACTTTAATATGGAGATTTTTAAACATGCTGGTCAGTAGTCTTTGGCATTCGAGTGCCAGCTTACTATCTGTGCAATGTACTTCTTCAGAGTTCACATTCTGTATTTCCCTCTGAAAAGCTTGAGCAAAAGCTTCTTGAGCTGCTTTTCTGTCCCCAGCCTTGCTTGTCTCAAAATCTATATAGGTAGTGTCTGAATGATTTGACAAAGTACTTGTGATACGTACTTTATATATTTTTTCTATTCTGTCCAGAGTTTCAGCAAAGAAATATTTAAAATATTCATATAAATGTGAAGGAACTGAAAGAAAGTCTGACTCTTCTGTTCTGTGTTTTGGTTTTGAGTGAAGAATAGGATTTTCAGAGTCATTTGGCATAATATTCTTGATTTCTCTTCCTGAGGTTGAGTGGGGAAAATCTTCTTTCTGGTCATTTCCCAGGGCACTCTCACTTAATAAGTGATAAATCTTTTCAATATCTTGGTAGTCACCAATCAGTTTCTCAGTTCCATCATGGCCTCTCTCTATTTTGAGATTTGGGCAGAGATTAATAATTTTCTTCTTTTGCTTTTTGGAAAGGTTGAACTCCAGGTGGGCCTCCACAAGGAGAAATATCTAAAATTTACAAAGATCAAATAAAATCACAAGACTATCAGACACTCTTTCAAAGAATCAGTCATAATAACTCCTCTAATTGATTCCTCCCACTATCAAGGCTGACAAGAAACTGACTTGACTTGGTGTCTCATTTTGGTTCTGCCCACATTTTTTTTAAAAAAAGATTTTATTTATTTTAAGTTTTACAATTTCTCCCCTAATCTTGCTTCCCTCCCCTCACCCCCACCCCACAGAAGGCATTCTGTTAAGTCTTTACATTGGTTCCATAGTGTACATTGATCTCAGTTAAATGTGATGATATAGAAATCATATCCTTAAGGAAGAAAAATAAAGTATAAGAGATAGCAAAATTACATAATAAGATAACAGTTTTTTCCCCTAAATTAAAGGTAATAGTCTTTGGTCTTTGTTGAAACTCCACAATTCTTTCTCTGGATACAGATGGTATTCTCCATTGCAGATAGACCAAAAATTGTCTCCAATTATTGCACTAATAGAATGAACAAGTCCATGAGGGTTGATCTTCACCCCCCCATATTGCTGTTAGGTTGTACAATGTTTTTCTGGCTCTGCTCATCTCACTCAGCATCAGTTCATGCAAATCCTTCCAGGCTTCCCTGAATTCCTATCCCTCCTGGTTTCTAATAGAATAATAGTGTTCTATGACATACATATACCACAGTTTGCTAAGCCATTCCCCATTTGAAGAACATTTACTTGATTCCCAATTCTTTGCTACCACAAACAGGGCTGCTATGAATATTTTTGTACAAGTGATATTTTTATCCTTTTTCATCATCTCTTCAGGGTATAGACCCAGTAATGGTATTGCTGGATCAAAGGGTATGCACATTTTTGTTGTTCTTTGGGCATAATTCCAAATTGCTCTCCAGAAAGGTTGGATGAGTTCACAGCTCCACCAACAATGCATTAGTGTCCCAGATTTCCCACATCCCTTCCAACAATGATCATTGTCCTGCCCACATTTCTTAATAATCATCCTAATGAATAGAAAATAAAGCATGGGAAATCAAGAAAGAGGGAATGGTGGTGGTAATGGAGAGAGCACTAGTCCAAGTATCAAGAAACTAAGCACTAGGGGCGGCTAGGTGGCATAGTGGATAAAGCACCAGCCTTGGAGTCAGGGGTACCTGGGTTCAAATCCGGTCTCAGACACTTAATAATTACCTAGCTGTGTGGCCTTGGGCAAGCCACTTAACCCCATTTGCCTTGCAAAAACCTAAAAAAAAAAAGAAAGAAACTAAGCACTAGACTGGGTTCTGCTGCCAATCAGTCAAATCACCTAAATCTTGTTTCCTGCATCTGAAAAGTAATGATGGGAGCAGCTAGGTGGCACAGTGGATAGAGCACCAGCCTGGAGTCAGGAGTACCTGAGTTCAAATCTGGCCTCAGACACTTAATAATTACCTAGCTGCATGGTCTTGGGAAAGCTACTTAACCCCATTGCCTTGCAAAAAAAAAAAAAACAAATGCTTAAAAAAAGTAATGATAACAAAAATAATGACGTGATAATAATAGTATTTATCTAGCACTTTAATGTTTGCACTTTATATGTTATCTCATTTAGTACTCACAGAAACCCCATTTTTACATTGAGGAAACTGAGGCATTATGGATAGAATAGTGGAACTAGAACCAGGAAATTATGACTGCATATAACTGTATTGACCCTGGACAAATCATTCAACTTCAGTTTTCTTAAAATGGGAAAGTGGGAGTAATAACACTGACCTCACAGTGTGATACTGAAGATAACTTGAGATAATAGGTAAAGTGATTTTCAAACCTCAAACTACTATGTAAATTCTGGCTATCATATGATTGCATAGCCAGTAAGCAGTTGAGTCAGGAGTTGACTCTTAAAGTCAGCTCTTGATTATTGAACTGCCACCAAGTTCAATATGTCATATACTAATCCAAGGGAAAAAAAAGTCAAAGGTTTAGAACACTTATACGCCAGATCTCCTAGGTATCATGAAAGAGAATCACTCATGTTGAGCGAGATGAGCAGAACCAGAAGAACACTGAACACCATAACAGCAACATGGGGTTGATAATCAATCTTAATGGACTTGTTCAGTTCATAAGTGCAACAACCAGGGACAACTCTGGGGTATCTGCAATGGAGAATACCATCTGTATCCAGAGAAAGAATTGTGGAGTTTGAACAAAGACCAAAGATTATTACCTTTAATTTTAAAAGAAAACTATTATCTTATGTAATTTTGCTATCTCATATTTTTTACCTTAAGGATATGATTTCTCTCTCAACACATTCAATTTAGATCAATGTGTAGCATGGAAACAATGTAAAGACTAACAGACTGCCTTCTGGGGGGGGGCGTGGAGGAGGGAAACGAGATTAGGGGAAAATTGTACAATTGAAACTAAATAATTTTTTTTTAAAAAAAGACAGAGAATCAGTCAGATGGAACAAGGACAACCTTTTACTGGACTTCTTCACTTCTGGGTTATGTTTCATTTGACTCTACTGAGATTCATTATGTCATGCATACAGATGGTAAGGAAGCATTTGTGGTGATCATTGGAAGCTTCCTTCAGGTTTATTATGGCAAAAAAGTATCCTGCTACTATATCTAGGGATATTATACAAGACCATAATATCACAAATTTGGAACTGGAAAGGATTGTACAGACTATCTAGCCCAACTCTCTCATTCTATAAATGAGAAAGCAGAGGGTCAGAGGGTCAGAGGGCCAGGAGGTAGGAGCTTTATTTGAACCCAAGTCCTTTGACCACGCCCTTTTGCTAACTACAATCTATTAAAAAAATTAAAAATGAACTTACTGATTACTTTTTTATTTACGTCACCTTGACTTCCTAATATCTCCCTCCTATTTCTCTTTCCTTCTGGCTGATTTAGACAGTAATCCCTTTTAAGAATGGGGGGATAAATAGTTCAGCAAAACTGACAATGCATCCAAAAATAATTCACATTTCTATTATTTTACTCTTATTCTCTCTCTCTCCTGCAAATCTACAACCTAAAATCTGCAAACTTATTAGATTGTCATGAGGAAATTGGGGAAGAGGAGAGGAAAGAACTAAAGACAAGAGAAAGAAGAGAGAAATTTGTGCAAAACTATTAAAATTTGAATGTCATTGCAAAGGCAAAAGGACATTTCTAGGGGTGGTAAATGAGAAGGAAGTCTCTGATCACCCTTTTCCCTTATTCCTTACCTTTTGAATGAAGGAATGAGGGGAGCTAGAAGCACCTCTTTCTTCTGGAAGCTTTTCCTCTGGAGATTCCTTTAGAAGTGACTGAGTCTGAGAATAAAGCTGAGTTGTCTCCAAAGTATATTTTTCTCCTAAGTTTTCATCTGTTTCTACGAAGACTTTCACATGTAATGCAGTACTGACCTCTACAGTGTGCTCTTTCTTTGCTATCACTCTTTCCTTGACTTAGAGAAACACAAAAATGAAAGGTAAATAAATGATGGAGTTTCAGAATAGATTTTCTTCAAAATTTAATGAGAATTTACTAGAAAATCATAGATTCCCTCCAACATGGGAATCAGATATTTAAAGCTGGCAGGGACTTGTGCTCTGCTTCCCCTCTCCTAAGACCATCTTAGGCTTAGTTTCTTTTTCTTTCTTTTTTTTTTAAGGTTTTTTTGCAAGGCAAGTGGGGTTAAGTGGCTTGCCCAAGGTCACACAGCTTGGTAATTATTAAGTGTCTGAGGCCGTATTTAAACTCAGGTACTCCTGACTCCAGGGCCAGTGCTCTATCCACTGCACCACCTAGCCACCCCTTAGGCTTAGTTTCTCAAAGAATCTTGGATGCCGCAAGGCACTAACAAAGGAAATGTCCTTTGTTCTAAGAGGACCTGACATCAGAAGCTATGACAAGCAAGTGAATTGGATTTGAGTGAGGGTGTGCTGTGTTGTCATCAGAGTTACTTTCTCCTTTTAGAACTATCTGGGTTCAGTGGCCAAATATGAATCAGAATGACTGGAGACGTGAGGTGATCAGGGTTAAGTGACTAGCCCAAGGCCACACAGTAAGTGTCAAGTATCTGGGGCCAGATTTGAATCTAGGTCCTCCTGACTTTAAGTATAGAATTCTATCCACCGCACCACTGAGCTGACAAGGAAGATGTAGGATTCTACAGGACAAGTTCTAGAAGAGATTAATTAATTTGTCTCACAAAAGGAAACAATTAAAAGAGAGAGGCAGATTGTGGGATATGCCTTTGGAAAGGATAAAGGAATGGAATTCAAAACTCTGAAAAGAAATAGAGGCTTTAACTTTTGGGATGGGTCAAAAGAAGCCCTGCAAAGGTTTTATTTGGGGTTAATACTCATAGACTATGTCTATATCTCCCATAGAAGAGTTTTAAGAGACTAAATACGGAGCAAAGGTGGAACCTTGTGTGCTCTTCATAAGATTATAGATTTAAAACTTCAAGGGATATTAGAGATCATCTAGTGCAATCCATTCATTTAAAGAGAAAGAAACCGAGGTCTAGAGAAGGGAAATGACTTGCCCAAGGGGAATAGAACAGTAATTGATAGAGCCAGTAGATGTCAAAACCAACACTGTTTGCAATGTACTATTCTGCTTCTCACCAAAACCATTTCTGAATTTTTTTTGATGCAAATGAAAAACTAGGATGAATCTGAATAATACAGTCAACATGGCAGTGTTTCACAAAATTTAACAAAACCAGTTTTTAATAATGCTACAGAGCAAATTAACAGTCTTGCTGAAAGGAGAACTCTGTCATCATTTTCCAAGGTCTATGAATATCTACCTAGAGCAGCTTTTAGTCTAGTATTTATTCATTTTTAACAATAGATAAATTTGTTCTAGACATAGATATTCTATATAATCTCTAAGGATTCTTTTTCAAACTACCTCCATCACAAATTATTCTCATGTCCCAGAGGAAGGTTGTTTCTTCCCTTTCCAGGTTCTAGAAGTAGTGCTGAGGAGAAATTGGAGATAAATCTCTAATACCATCAGCCCGTGCCCTCCACCTATTTGTTTCCCCATAAGATGATCAGTTGAGAATCACTATGGTCAGCTAAACTTAAGAAATTTCTACTACAGAAGCACAGTAAGAATATCTGGTACAAAATATCCTTTCCCCAGTCCCAGAAGGATAGAAACACTCTCCCACTATTACATACAGAAATGGGTACAAGCCTAGAGACAACCATGTAAGGCAGGGGGTGTAACTTATAGCCAATGACTGCTAGAAATCCTTGAACACCAAGAGATACTCAAGAAGCCCTCTAAAGTATGATGTAGTCTCTTTACTGGGGTTTCTTGTAAAGACAAGAATGGATGTCCAATTTATCTTTGTCTTCTCCCAGTGCAAACTATTTCAAGAATAGATGCCTTTGAGACACTAATGGGAAGATGGAAAGATGAAGATTCTTTGGTCCCTTCCACTGGCCAATAAATGAAAGATGACCTAGCTTAGCCAAGGTCAAGGCCAGCCAAAGGATTTTTTTCTCACTCCCAGGCATTTTTTTCTTGGGGTTATACTCACTATTATTCAATTCTATCTGAATGTTTTTGATCCCACTTGGGGGTTTCATGGAAAATATACTGAAATAATAAGCTATTTCACACAGCTAGGAAATGTCTGAGGTCAGATTTAAACTCCTGAAGCTGTCTTCCTGATTCCAAGCCCAATGCTCTATCCCCCCATGCTACCAGACTGTCCCTTCAACACTCCCTAGCACCCCTTAATTCTAGGCAGCTGTTTCTTTCTGCTTTTTTTTAAGGACTCTGAGGACATGATGTACTAATCTTTTCCTTTTATTCTTCCCTCTCTTTCCTCTAGTAGAACACTCAAAATGTAAACAATCTACCTGTAGATCTTCTATTTTTCTTATGTATCTACCTCATACTTTTTGAAGCCATAAAGATTCTGAAAGGACACTTGCTTCCCTCCCTTTTGGAATATTAGCACTGCATCATCATATAGCTCCTTCCAGTTGTTCAAATAAATTTACCTTTCTAAGTTGTTCTGAATGCTTGTGTTTGTAATCCAAAGATCCTACTTGTCTCTGATCCTTTCATCAGAAATATTTGAAAGTTTTCATTTTGTTTAAAAGTCCCCTTTTTTCCTGTATAGAATTATATACAATTTTTTGAGGGTAAGTTATTTTTGGTTGCAAGTCTCTTTGCCTTTTGAAATATTGCAGTCCACGTTCTCATTTATATTAGAATCTTTCAGATCTTGGGTAATCCTGACTGTGGTCCCTTGATACCTTAATCTATTGCTTTATGGATATTTAATGTGGGAGTTCTGGATTGGGGTTCTAATATTCTTCTGATTTTTTATTTTGCTGTTCCTTTCAGGAACTTTACTTTTCCCTTTCATTCTAATAGATATGGGTAGTTTTCATTTATGATATCTTGAAATTAGTGTCCAGAGTTTCCTTTTAAGTAGGCCTTCCTGATGGCAGGTCCAAAATTCTAAGTACTTTTCCAATTATCTAATTCTTTGGGTCTCAGTTTCCTCATCTTTAAAATGAGGAGTCTGGGCTAAATGCCCTTTCCAGTCCTTATAGCCTTAGATACCTTCCAATGACAAAAAAGTTGCCTAACTCTGCACCAGCAGCATAGTGCAAGACTCGGGTAAGGGGTGGGGGTGAGAGGGGAAGAAGTGGAAAGTAATTAAGAATAGGAGAGGAACCAGTCAGTTCCTGTCTTTATTCACTGCATGGGAGTTGCCTCAAACTGAAAGCTGGGAAAGACCTTAGCTTAAAGAAGGCTAAGATCTCTCATTGTATGCAGGGCCACCTTCAATTGTTCATATTTATATCTCTCCAATGGACCCAAATGACTCCAGAGAAGAGAGGGAGGCTGATGACTTTACACATCTCTGCCTCACTTAAATCGAATTCACCTGCAAGTCATAATATCTTCTTCCTGATGTCATGGTTCTCTTCAAGAATGAAGGACACTCAACAGTGGATAAAGCTTTAGGCCTAGAGTCAGGAAGACCTGAATTCAAATCTAAACTCAGACACAAGCTGTGTGATCCTGAGCAAGTCACTCCCTCTCTGCCTCAGTTTTCTTAACTGTAAAATGCAGGTTAATGTTTGATGTCAGCTAGGTAGGGCAGTGTGTAGAGAACTGGGCTTGGAGTCTGGAGGATAGGAGTTTGAATCCCAATACAACCTCAGACACTTGCCTCATACAAGCTGTGTGACCTTGAGCAAGTCACTTATCCCTGACTGCCTTGCATCCAGGACCCTCTCCAGAGGTCCTGATTCATATCTGGTCACTGGACCCAGATGGTCTGGAGGAGAAAGTGAGGCTGTACCCAAATCCAACTCACATGCTTGTCATGACATCACCCCCCTGAAGTCCAAGTCTTCGAAAATGAAAGACAGGGGCAGCTAGGTGGCCCAATGAGTTCAAATCCGACCTCAAACACTTAATAATGACCTAGCTGGGTGACCTTTGGTAAAAATTAACCCCATTGCCTTGCAAAAAAAGAAAAGAAAATGAAGGACAAACGTTATAAAAGGGGGTAATAGAACTTTCCTTACGTCGTAAGGATTAAATGACGTGATATTTGTAATATTTTAGACCATTATCCCCGGCTCTTAGCTGAATTTCCAAGCTCTGGTAATAACCTCAAGCCTGTGGCCCTGGGCCACTTCAGGCTCAGGGTGGGCCCCACTCTCCCAGTTCACCTCGGCTTCCCGCCCACCCGAGACAGGGTCCAGCAGCCCCCAGCCCCTTCCCTCTCACCTTCTCTTTCCAAAAACTCTATCCAGAAGGTGGCTTCGGAGGGTCCGGCTTTGACCGTGCACTCGCCTCCCCCGGACTTCTTCGGACTCTGGAAATACTTTAGCAGTTTCTTCTCGAGCCCAGGGAAGCTTTCGGGCACCCAGACCAGGACCGGGTACCCCGGACCGGGGGCGCCACCGGTCGCCATCAGAGAGGGTGGCCTCGGGAGCCGAGGAGCCGGGACCTCCAGTTGGACCGCCGGGCTCTGGAGCCGGTCACTGGGTGGAGGGAGAAGAGAGACCGGAGGGGAAATGGCGCAGTCAGCTCCCCCCCACACCTCTTTTCAGAGGTGGCCTGCAATCTTTCAGTTTCGTTTCCTGGAAAACCATCCCTACTCCTAGCCTCGGGGCGCAGGGAGGGGTGGAGATGGAGCAAGAAAAGAAAAAACTTACACTGGGACCATCTCCATGCCCCAGTCCTGTTTGGGAATCCCAGATCTCTAACCTGGGTGACAGCTTGGATTCTTAGAGCAACTCTCCTTACAGTTTGGGGGCTGCGGGGGTGAGGAGGACTCAGATGGAGGGCTGGGACGCTTCCAGACAACTTGAAGCCAGGAAAAGCACCAGTTTGTTTTTTCTCCCTTTTACAAAGACATCCTAGAGTTTTCAGAGCGCACTGGAATATTCTGAATTCCAGATCAATCAGAAAAGTTACCCTTCTGTTGACTTCGAAGTTACCGGGGACCCAGAATACCTCTCATCTCAAAGTCTCGAGTTTCCTAGGATCTTGTATAAATTTTAAAATTGGAAGCAAATTTCGAGGTCATCTATTCTAAGAGTTCTTCACTGGGGGGGGGGGGTCCAGAAATTGCGGTTCCGTGGATAAATTTCCCTGGAGTCCAAGAATTTGGACTTTTTGAAATAAATAAACAAAACTGTAATGTACACATATACACACATGTATAATTATTTCATCATAACTGACTTCCTTTGCATTCCTTCCTGGGTTGTTTTTTTTTTTGATATGTAAAAACCATATTCTGAAAAGGGGTCCATATGTTTAAACAAAGAGTTCCATGAAAGAAAGAAAAAAGATTAAGAAACTGCTCTAATCCAACACCCTAATTTACAAAGGAGGTAACTGACACCCACACAGGCTAAATTACTTGCTCAAGGTCTGGAAAGCATTAAGGAGCACAATCAGGATTCAAACCTAGAATATCAGGTTTTAGCTAGAACCAGTAATGTGGTGGAAACAACCAGAACTGTCCAGAATTTCCCATATCAAAAGAGGCGAGTACTACAGAAGAGAACTTTATTTATTGTTTAGTTAGTTGTCTAGCCTTAAGAAAGTGATAGAGAAAGTGTTAATAAAGCAGGTGAAACATAAAAGTTTGTGGTGATTCCTGGCAGCACAAGACAGGATTTAGCCCTCTTTCTACTACGCAACAGGACAGCTAGGTGGCAGTGGCTAGAGTCCTAGACCTGGAGCCTGGAAATTATAATCTGTCAAGGCACCTACCTAGCTGTATGGGCAATTCACTTAACCTTGCTTGCTTATTTCCATATCTGTAAAATGAACTGGAGAAGGAAAAGGCAAACCATTCCGGTATCTTTGCCAAGAAAACCCCAAATGGGGTCACAAAGAGTCGGACATGACTGAACAATTATTATAATACAACACCTTCTCTCTGTTTTGAGGCTGAGTACTTTTGGGGGAGGAGGGTGCATATCTATACGAGCAAATAAAAACTAAGGCTACTTTTGATTGTCTTCTGATTATACATATATATATATATATATATATATATATATATTATAAACCCTTTTTTAAAAGGCTGTTTATATTATCTAGCATATTACAGTGCTTTAAGGTTTGTAAAGCACCATACAATGTTATCTCAATTTATTCTCACAACAGCTTGGTAGGTAGGTGTTTTTATTATTCCCATTTCACAGATGAGGAAATTGAGGCAGACAGGTTCAGTAACTTGCCCGGCAAGTAAATATTTGAGGTGTTTCTTCCTAACTTCTACTCCCAGTGCTCTATTGTGCCACCTAGATGTCTTGCTTTCATATGTGTGTGTGTATCTTTACATATATATATATATATATATGCATAGAATCAAGTGTATGCTATTCTATGCATAGTTTACCTGATGGTGATTCTGTCTGTCTCTTTGTTCCTTTTTTTTTTTAAGGTTTTATTGCCTTTATTTCAAGGCAATGGGGTTGGTGGCTTGCCCAAGGCCACACAGCTAGGTAATAAGTGTTTGAGGCAGGATTTGAGCTTCAGGTACTCCTGACTCCAGGGCCAGTGGGCCACCTAGCTGCCCCTGTCCTTTGTTCTTAAGGAAAACAATGACCTCAGAGAGGTGATGCCATTACTAACAAGTGATTGAGTTCAAGTCAGGGAGTGCTGTGATAAGTTACCATTTTCACTTTCTCATCCAGTCATCTGGGTCAAATGGTCAAATACGAATCAGAATGACTGGAGAAGGCCCCAGATGTGAAACAATAAGGGTTAAATGATTTACCCAAGGTCACCCAGCTAGTGTCAGGGTCTGAGACCAAATTTAAACTCAGCTCCCCCTGACTCCAGAGATGCAACACCTAGCTGTCCTTGTTATACATTCTTTACATATTTGTAATATATATGTATGTAAATATATATTGTATTTGTGTGCATGTGTTCATGTGTGTGTGTGTGTGTGTGTACATATATATATATATATATATATATATGAGGAAACTTACATTTTGGGGAGTTTTTCTATCTTTGGAATTTGTTTTATATTTCTTATCTTGGGAAGTCACTAACTTATGTTGGTTCCATTCTAATTTTCAGGCAACTTGATAATTGGGTAAGTTTTTATATCTTTTGTGATAAGCAATTAATTTTTATTCTAAGGCTTTCCTTCATGGCTCTTGTTTATTTTGTAGTTCTTTCTTCTATTATTTTCATTTTGTTTATGATATCATTTAGAATCTCATATCATTCCTCCCAGAAATTCTAATTCATTTTATGGAAAACCTGTGGATTTTTTTAATGGGGGGTTGTTTATAGGAGTTTTGGAATTATTCTTTTCTTCTAGGTTTATGTTTTGAAGATGCCTAGCATCGATCTTCACTTCTGCAGAGACCTGCTAGAGACTCTAGCTCTCATCTGAGAGGTCCAGATCTTCCCTCCTCTGGAGATGTGATCAGAAGGTGAATCAAAGATGGGATCCTAGATGGAGCCAATGCTACCTTGATGCCTTGATGCCAGGAATGGAGTCAGACCCATAGAATTAATGAGGTCTTCTTCCTGAGACTGGCTCCTTGCCTGGAGGTTGTGTTACAGATTTCCTTTCCTAAGGGAATCAGGATGGAAGAAACATCACTGGGGTTCTTCTTCCGAAGTGGCTAAGGCCAACATCCTACTGACCTCCAATTAAGCTTCAGATTCTATGGCCAGGGATTGAATGATGTGACAATGGAGAATTAAGGTAATGGAGGGGGGCGGCTAGGTGGCACAGTGGATAGAGCACCAGCTCTGGAGTCAGGAGTACCTGGGTTCAAATCCAACCTCAGACAATTTAATAATTACCTAGCTGTGTGGCCTTGGGCAAGCCACTTAACCCTGTTGCCTTGAAAAATCTAAAAAAAATAAAAATAAAAATAAAGTAATGGAGGAACAATTTGGGCTATTTCTCTTCCTTCTATTCTGCCACCTTGGAATCTATTTAATACCTTATTATGGACTTTTTGCTAATGGTTCACTTACATTAATATTCATTGAGAATATCACTGTACAGGTTTTTTCCTCTTTGCTTTGTCTCTTCCTGGCATATTTATATGATAATAGAATTTAGTAATATTCTTTCATTTCCTATTTTGCAAATAGTTTATATAATTTTAGAAATAATGCTTTATTTAATAGAATTCATTTAGAAATCCATGTGATCCTGAGCTTATTTTTTCCTTTGGGAGCTCATTTACAACTTCAACCATTTCTTTTATGCAACTGCATTGTTAAAAAATCTTTTCTATTGATCTGGGTATCTTATGTTTTTGTAGCTATTCATTCATTTCTTCCTAGTTATTAATTTTGCTGCACATAATTTTGCAAAATAATTTTCCTTGTTTCATTTTTATTATGGCAATTTGACTTACCACTCCATCTTTTAAATAAGATTCAATAGCTATCTATTTTTATCCATTTAAAAAAAATAACAAGCTGTTAAATTACCCATCATTTCAATAGTTTTCTGCTTTGAATTTTGTTGGATCTCTTGTTTGATTTTCAGAATTTTTATTTGACTGCTTAGTGAGATTTTTTGATTTGTTGCCTTTCTAATTTTTCTTAAGTCACATATCTGATTCATTATTCTGACAAGAAAACACACAGAAGAAAATAGGAAATTTTCTAAAGAGTATAAATAAACAGGACAAGTTTGAAATTTAATATTGAATTTATTCTGTTTCATAAAAACTGAGAAAGTCTATTTAAAGTGGAAATTCACAGTTTCAAATGCAATCCCTTTTTTCTGTTGTTTATATGCAGCATTATTAGTGTTAAGTACAGAATAACAAAAAAGAATTAAACAAAAAAGTTACATAATTCTTCAAGTTTGATATATATATACCAATTGTTCATCATGGTGAGAGTATCCTTGTATCAGTTTTTCTGATCCCATCCTTGTGAGTGCTTGGCCTGTATTCTCCATAAAATAGTCTTTTTGACAAGTGTACATTTAGCATTTGAACAACAGACCAGTCCATCCAAGTTGTGTTCTCTGTAGAAACATCTGAATGTTTGACAGTTTAGCTTAAGAAAGGACCTCACTGTCTGGTATCTTTTCTTCCTAGGTGATTTTCAGAATCTAAGACTTTTTAAAATGGAAGCAATTCAATTAACTGGCATGGCACTGGTATAATTTCCAGATTTCCCAGGTATACAACAATGAAGTCAGCACAAAGACTCTGAGGACCTTCAGTTGCTAACCAGTTTAATGTCTCTTCTCTCCTACACTTTCTTATGGAGCTTCCCAAACACTAGCTAGTTCTGGCAAGGTGTCAACCTCATTATCAATCCATACCTCCCTGGAAAGTACACTGCCAAGGTAAAGAAATTTATTCACAGTATTCAAAACTTCTCCATTTGCTATAACCAATGGTTCCACATATGGATGGTGTGGTACTGGATGATGAAGCACTTTTGTTTCTTGGTGTTAACTGTTAGGTCAAAATTAGCATAAGCAGTACAGAATTGATCCATATTTTGTTTCATCTCAGCTTCAGAGGTTGCATTGAATGCACAATCATCTGTAAACAAGAAAATCATGCACCAATACTCCTTCCTCTTTGATTTTGGCTTATAGTCTTTTTTTTAAGTCAAAGAATTTACCAGCAGAATTATAGTAGACCTTGATGAGATGGCTGAATAAATTATGCTAAAAACCACAAGAGCAAGGACACAGTTTCACTCCATGGGTGACTGGGAAGTCTCAAGAGCATTGTCCACCATCCAGAACCCAGGCAAATATGTCCTCATGTTTCATACTGGTGAACTTCTTTGGGCCACCAAATTCTGACATAATTTTCCATAAGCTCTCAAGACCATTAATGCTATCACCCTTGTGAAAGCCCTCATCACCATTTACCTAGACTACTACAATACTCAGTTGCTCAGTCTTCCTGCTTCAAGTCTCTCTTCACTCATCTATCTTCCACAAAGCTATCAAACTGATCTTTGAGAAGTGAAGATCTGGCCACTTCATCAATTCAATTAGCTCTCCTTTTGATGTTTCCCATCTTCTTGTATCTCATTCCTTTCTCTGTACTCTGCAATCAAGTGACACTTATCTCTTTGTTATTTTTCACATAAGACATTCCATCTTATGACCCTGAGTTTTTAACTAGTTATCCCCTATGTCTGGAATTTTCTCTCTTCTCATCACATGGAGACCAGCACATGGTTTCACCTTAGAGAAAGGTCAAGGAAAGGCAGAAGTTGAAGCAGCAGCAAATTGGCCCAGTCAGCAGAAATAAAAGAGAGCAAGTCTGAGTGATATCTTGCTAAGTGGGTGGCACAAGGATGGTGCTTAAGGAAAGATAAGCTTAGCACTTGGCTCCAGGGATTCTCCAGTTGATCCCCCAAGGAGGCTCTAATGCCTGATGTAAGACAGCAAGCACTCTAGGAACATCAGCAGCATCCATTAAAACTATGCATGCTCCTGCCCCAAAGGTGTAATCCAAGGTCAAACTTTCTGTTAAAGCACAAAGTGATTTAGGAAATGGAGTTCATAAAAAGTCAACAGAACAGTGGAACATCCCTCATAGTACAGAAAAGTTTCCAAAACAAAAAGATTTATCTGTGCCCAGAATTCCTCTGCTTCACCATAAGGCTTCTTTTGAGCTAATGAACCACAAAAAGGAGAACTCTCCTGAACTCTGGGAAAGCTCTACAGAATATAGTCATGATCATGAGAACAGGCCCTTACCCACATGAAAGACATTTTTAGCACTAGTTCCTACAATCACATGTTTTTGCTGCCTTTTTTTCACTGATATCATTTAGTATGTTGATTATTTTACTGATATTCAACCATTTTTGTATTTGTGATATGAACCCTATTTCATTAAAATGTATAGACATCTACATGCATTTATTAAGTGAATATTTATGGGGGGTTCATGCACATGCAAGCACATGCATGCACACACATGCACACACACACACACACACACACACACGAAATATGACTTTTCTGAGCTACTTTCCCAGTATTCTTATACTCAAAGTTGTATCCCCCAGGATGTACCATTTAATATGGATTTAAGGGCTAATCCTGTGGTCGCTGCTGCTGCTACTACTACTACTACTACTACTACTACTACTACTACTACAATCCCTTGGACCTGGCCAATGCATTTCCCATTAATGATCAACTAGTAGACTCAATTTGCTTTTACCAAAGATATTTACTTAAATAGTATAGTAGGAACAGTAATTGCAACCCCCCCCCCAACTTTAGTCCTGGGGCATATATTCCTGCAAACTGACAATATTCCCAGAAAAGGTTGTCACAAGCTTAGAGGACAATGTAATGAAAAAAATGTGTAGGCGGCCAAGGTAACTCACACCTCCAAAACCATTCGGGTAAATTCATGTTTTAAGCTACATTAGAAATGCAAAGCAGTTATAGCTAGCAGAGCAGTAGTTCAATCACAATGAACAACATACACACAATACCAGATAGATACTTCTAAGTTTGTGGAGGGGAAGACAATAAAATCAGCATCTGAAGGAAAACAACAAAACTATATCTATAATGCCTGTTTTTATTTTATTTATATCTATGCCATCCACATATCTATATCTATATATTATTACTATCTAATCTTATACATGGAATGTAGCCCATTTTAGAGTGACAGATCCATCAGGTCTGAGGATACAAGAAGTCATCTCACTGGAAACTTTGTGATGGGGATTTCAGTGGCTACATTACCACTATGTAGTCTTTATTTCTTTCTGAAACAAGGAAACCTTTATGTTCCACCTGTTTTGTGGTAGAGATAGTTTATCAATAGACTAATCTTCAGACACTGATTTATGTCAGCTTCCTGCTAAAAATCTTTAGATTTTATGGAGTAAAGTCTAAACTCCTTAGATTGATTTTCTATTTTTTCCTCTGTATGGCATCCTTCAATTAAAAAAAAGTTTATGAATGCTTTTTATTTTTAATACCATAGTCATTATTCAATAAGCTTAGACACACACACAGGTACACATTCATTGAATCCTCCTTTGTAACAAAGAGGTTAGGGGAAAGGGTCTCTGATCTTTTTGAGAGAATATAGCAGTACTCTGCTCAAGAATGTAGCCAAGGGTGAAGTGAGTAGAATCCAAAGAACATTACACCCACTAACAGCAGCATAATATTCAAAGACAATTCTAAAAGACTAGTGATGGAAGGTGCCATCCATATCCAGGGAAGTATCTGTGGAAGCTAAATGCAGAACAAAGCTTGTTATATTTGATTTTAAAAAGTCATTTTATGTATTATTCTTTTTTTCTGTTTTTTTCTGTTTTGATTTGATTTTTCTCTCATAACATAATTAACATGGATCTATATTTAGCATGATTACACATATAATGTGCATGTCAGGGGAGGGAGGGAGAAAATTATAAAACTCAAAACTTTGCCAAAAAAGTGATTGCTGAAAACTACCATTCCTTGTAGTTGGAAAAATAAATAGATTAAAAATTAGAATTGCAGCCAAATCTACAGGTGGTGGAGACTACAGACGCCCAATGAAGAACAAGTCCAGTCAGAACAATGTATTAACTTTTTCCAATGGAGATATTATGTTCTAAAAGCATAATATCTAGTCTGTCAGAGAGTAATTTGACCAGCAGAGATATTGTGCCATATGAGGAATAATCCTATCTGAGTAACTTATCGATAGATGCCATATGGGCAAGTAAGCAAAATGGCCTGAGTTAGAGAGGCAATTGAAGATGTGGATTGAAGAGCCTAGGGCCAATGGAATTCCTGAGTCCACAAAGATGGTACAGCAGGAGGCCAGGAGAATTGCTGATGAACATGAAGTTACTGATTTCAAAGGAGGACACAATTGCTGCTTCAGGTTCATGAAACAGAATGGACTAAGCATTCATCCATGCACCAGACTTGCCCAAAAGATGCCTGAAAGCTATGATCAGAAGGTCCTTGAATTTCATGATTAATAAAAATTAAGTTCAACAACTTCATGTAATACATTTTTTTCAAATTTTGGGCCCCTAATATGTATGGGTGTCTATAGAAGTACATAAGATACATACATACATATAATGTTTATGGACATTCAGAAGTCTCTTGAATATACTTAGAAAATTACATTTGGATTTCAAGAATTCAGATCATTTATGACAGAAGACTATGGATTTTATAAATTTATGTTTGAAAATTAGTTTGTCTATACAAAATACCTAAAAGGCATCTGAGTCCTGTTCTCCCCTTAACACTAGATGGAATTGTTCTATTTAAACATTTGTTTGATACCTAATTTATTTAGATCTTCTAAACACCTTTTTTTGAATAGGTAATGTCACTTTAAGAACACAAATTATGGCTTAAAAATAATTTAGTTCATAAAAAGAACTTGTTATCAAAACATGACACAAGCTATCTTTACTGTACTGTATTTGAAAATAAATTGGGAAACATGTTCTCTGGAAACCTGGACATGCATTTTGCTACAGCCATAAACACATCCTGATAGTCACTGGTATTGATGGTAACCATATGGAGAATTGCACTGTTTATTATAAGCATTGGGACTGAGTGTCAGACTCAATCTCTTGGAACTGTAAATTTGAATTGATGATGATTTCTTTGGTAAAGGTAAAAGTGTTGATGTTGAAAGATCTGCAAAGGCATTAATGGAATTCCCCTAATCCAGTTCCCCATCTATTCTGCTTCTCCCATTTGGATGGATACTTACCATTTATTAGATCAAAAGTCTAGCTATTTTAGCTCCTGAAAAATGTAGTTATGATGAATGAATCAACAATTTTGTAATATTATATACCAGTGGAAAGTTGATCTATGATCCTCAGAATGTTTACCAAGAGTGCCTCTCCTACCCACTCACAGTAAAACCCTTTGATCAAAGATGAATCTGGAATTCAAGATAATTCTGCAGCCCTGAAACTACAGTGAAGCAAATATAAGAATTAAATAAATTTTTTTTTTGTAAATAGCCTAAGTGTGATTCTGACCATCATAGTAACTTATCAGTAACAGTCAGGATACAGAATAAGCCCTTTTAACCACCTGAGGTCATATTTCTGCTTTATTCTGCACCCCCCCAGGATAGGTTTTCTCTAAGACTAAGCAGTTCTTGAGTATGTTGCTGCACCCCAAGATCAAGTCCCAGAAACTGAGAAAGATGCTAAGAGAAAAGCAGGGTAAGTATTTTTAAAGTATTTTTAATCCATGGTATGTGGTTTCATTAATCTTATTCCTATGCTTTGCATCAACCCATGTATAATATGAACAAAAATGTACATATATTTTCCATACAATCTAGGAGCAGGGGAAGGCTAAATTCCCAGGGGAGTTTGTGTGTGTGTGTGTGTGTGTGTGTGTGTGTGTAGGCATTCATGCTATGTAGAATATCCATCTGAGAAAATATTCTGCTACAGGCAGTTTAAGAATATTTAGAGATACTTTCCCATCAAAGGTGACAATGTTCTCTCTACAGGACAGACTATAAAAGAAAACTGCAAGACGCTATGCACCAGCTTTATCTTCATTGCCCAAATGTGGACCTTAAGCCTACAGTGACCGTAGATAGTTAAAACTTGTGTTTAAACTATACTTAAATGTTAGATGTTTTATCCATTAGATATTACAAGTACTAGGTCTACTGTCAACCTGGATTTATCCAAGATAAAATTTTAATATGCTGTCCATTATCTGCAACGGATTGATATTCCCTTGAATTATCATATCATTAATGAAATGTCAGATCTGCCTTGTCCAGTGAACCAAAAGAACCCCAATAGTATTTAGGGCTATATGAATGTCTATTAGCTAGGCAGCTAGATGACTCAATGGGTAGGATACTAGACCTGAGTTAGGAAGACCCAAACTCAAATCCACTCTTAGATATTTATTTGATATGTAACCCTGGACAAGCCACTTAACCTCTGTCTGCCTCAGTTTTCTCATCTGTAAAATGGAAAGGATAATAGCACCTCCAGGCCAGCTAGGTGGCTCAGTGAATAGAGCACTGGTCCTGGAGTAAGGAGGACCTGAGTTCAAATTCAGTCTCAGACACTTAATAATTAACTGTGTGCCTTTGGGTGAGTCACTTAACCCCACTGCCTTTCAAAAAAATATTTTTAAAGTACCTCCTTCCCAGAGTTTTGTGGACAAAATGAGATATTTCTAAAGTGTTTCACAAAACTTAAAATGTTAAATAACATAAGTTAATGCTGTTAAGACTTTATTGTATCCTTTCTGAGTCTATACATCATGGATCCTCATCTTAAACTGTAGACCTCTTCCTATTCTTGAGAAGTCATCTAGCCTATCATCATTCCATGAGTTTGGCCCCAAAGACCTTTGAGTTCTTGGACTGATAACACCTTTTATCACTTTCATTCACCAATTGTTAAAGACCTATCTTTGACCAGCTTCTGGGGTTTTAAGGCTTCAGTTCTTGCAGAAGAGAATTAGAGAATCCTGCTTTACTCCATATTCCTGAACATTAAACACATTCTATGGACTAGATGTACTAGTTAGTAATGGGGCATCTATGACTTAATAGAATAGTAATGCTCTCCCTATGTCCTGAATCTCCTGACATCTTTTGAGATAATCATGATGACTTCAAACCAGCAGGAAATGCTATTCAAGCTAGCTCTCAGGAAGCTTGGAGGGTAGAAAATATTCACATGATTATCTTTGTCATTATGTTAGTTCTTGGGGATTTACTTGGTCATTACTACCTCCTCCTAGGAACTAACATGATTAATCCCTCCCAAAAATGTGAAATATGCATTGTCATCTTTGACCTGTGCGTTACTAGGAATGTGAATGTCATACTCATGGGTTATAGATCTTCATGTCCAGGATTTCTTGTGCTCCTAAAACACACTAAACATCCCCCCTGCCACACACACACACAATACCTCCCACATACAATTGAGGAATATGAAATCAGGGTACTTGGCCTTTCTTACTGTTGTACTTCTAGAGAACTTACCATTATTGTAAAAAACTTATACTAATTATTAATAACCTGAAGTAACTGATGGAGATTTTGCTACCTCTAGGTGCAACAATGAAAAACTCATTCTATTTACTTGTGTAATTTTTTAAATAATCCATTATCTATTAATATTTTCCCTGAATACTCTGGAGGAATATCACTATTCTGCAGTTTGCCTTAGATTATCCATCCAGTGATTTTAGAAACAGAACTTTTGATTCATTAATTTCCCCAAATTCTATGTATCACTCTTCCATAGTTTGATTCCACTCCTCCCATCATTTTATTGTTGTTCCAAGATTATAAAAAGTTTTACTTTGTTCCAATTTTTGAAAGATTTTAGCATTTAAATTAGACTGGAATTTATGGTGGATCTCTCTCAAATGTTGCATATTAATCAATAAAGGAAATATGCCTTGGCGATGCTATATAAAAAGACAGGTGCTTATTTATTCAGTGTGGGAGGAGTTCAGTAAGAGAGTATTACTTTGCCCACACTATTGTCCTCTTAAAAATGTATTTTATTTTTAACCCATGCAATAAAACAAGCATTTACATAACATGGTATAATAAAAATGATGGTTGCACATGAAACTGCAAAACTATTATATACAATTTGCTATTTCTTTTAAATGTAATAAAATTATCATATAAATTTCTATTTTTCTATTCCCCCCCCTAGAAATGACTATCTTTACATACAAATTGTATATATATGTATACATTGTAAAATTAATCTATTTATCAGTTCTTTCCTCTGGATGTAGAAGTCCTTTACCCACACTTCCCTCCACTAGAAGGAGAATTCTTCTACAGTATAAATTCTGGAGAAGAAAGAAGTCTTCTTTGTAGCTACAAGACTAAAGCTATGTCATGAAGGACATATTTTCATTTAGCTAACCCAACCTGAAATCTCTATAGTTGCTCACACAGTGCAAAGGAAAGGTACATAAAGATTATTAGGAACATTCTTAGTATCCTTAACTTTGGTTGGTATTAGTAGTGATGGGCTGGGGAAGGAGAAGTTGAAAGAATCTAATGAATTATTGAGTATTTTGGTATTTGTTCATAGGTACCATTAAATCCTTTAAGGCTTAGACATTTTCTGTGAAGGAGGAAAACAAAGACTGTCCCATGCCCAATATTAATGTTATAGATTAAAATACCTATGTGGAATTGAGAATCCTATTACATATATTTGAAGAAACTTAGGCAAAACCATATCTGAGCTTTAATTAAAAGATTTTCTTGGATTAACTATGAATGGAATGAAAAAATATAAAGGAGTGTCCCAGTCTTTAAGGGATAAAAATCCAAGGTCATGTAAACCCAGAATTCCTGGAGCAATGGTATGACAGTTACAGTGAAAAAACATCAAAAGTCTTTTCCACTAAGAACAGCAGAAAAGCTGTGCTATTTACTCTTTTCATCATTACTGAAATACTTTTAGGAATGGTAGTTATAGTAATAAGGCACACAAAGAAAGAAATAAAAATATGCATATAAGCAAAAAAGTAATAAGTTACATATGAAGCTGACATGATTGTTTAGATAATTCAACAAAAATATTAATTGAGGATTCAACAAAAATATTGAGATATTGGTTTCAGAAAGATAAAATGATACAAGATTATATCACACACAAAAATCAACATTCCTAGCTATCATTAACCAAAAAAAATGGGTAAAAATTTCCTTCTATAAACATGACAAAAATACTGTGGAATTAACCTAACTAGAAAACCATGAGACTTAGCTAAAAAAAAAACTATAAACTATAAATATATGTAAGAAAGGGGGAAAATTTATATAATTGAAGAAACAATCAGCATATATTGGTTTGGTTGAATCAGTAATGTAAGGAAAACCTTATTACTTAAAATTAATTTTACTAGATTTTATTTAATTGCCATATTAAAATAACAAATGACTTATTTCATAAAGTTAAAAAGTGATAAAATACACATAGAATAGTAAGACATGAATAATATGGGGGAATTACAAAAGAGAAAAAAGTCAAAGTGAAACTTGTATTGCCAATTCTTTCACTTTTTTATTTTCACAAGTCAATGAGGTTAAATGACTTGCCCAAGGTCACACAGCTAGGTAATTATTAAGTGTCTGACTCTGGATTTGAACTCAGATCATCCTGACTCTAAGGCTGGTGCTCTATACACTGTTCCACTGAACTGCCCCCCATTGCCAATTCTCAAATTAAACATTAGATAACTCAGAATTAGAACAAAGAATATATAATAAACTACAATTTAAGAAATGTGAGACATCAAAATATTAGAAGAGAGAGGCACTATTCAATTAAAAACTTTCAAATGATAGCAGTAGAGTGAAAATGGAATTAGAGAAACCTCATCATATATTGTAATATATTTTATTTTATTTTTTTTTAATTTTCTTTAAGGCAATGGGGTTAATTGACTTATCCAAGGTCACACAGCTAGGCAATTATTAAGTGTCTGAGGTCAGATGCTCCTGACTCCAGGACTGGTGCTCTGTCCACTGTGCCACCTAGTTGCCCCCTGTAATATATTTTAAATGAACAAATAAGGTAAAACTAAATATTTATAATAATAGCTGACAATAACGTAGTACTAAAAAGTTTGCAAATAACTTTACATATTATTTCCTTTTTGCCTCACCAACAGCCTATAAAGTAGGATGCACTGAGTTTTATAGATCTCCAATTTTATAGATCAGGAAATTGATAATAATAGCATGATATCACTCAAAGAAGTGTTCCTTGAGTAACCTTATTCTTGATCTCCATTTGGGAGAAGTCATTTTTTTTCAACACACAGGTCCACAAAAACTGTGGCCTAGCCTGTGTGCTGTCAAAAATGACAAAAGTTTCTGGGTTCTTGATATTGTCAACAACGCTGTCATAAGTATCCATGGTTCTTGAATCTAATGGAGGAGAAATGTAGGATGGATTGCCCTTACAGAAGGAACCTACGACCACTTCAGCCTCAAACACACAGATCAAGCAGTCAGAGTCAGAGTTCCTTCTGAGATTGTCTACCAAGTTTTTGAGGTTCCTTCTGAAGTAGATACCATCACCATATTGGAGATCTAATGGAAGAAAACAAATAAACAAAAACAAAAAACAGTGAGAGCTGGGAAGGTGAGTTGCAGCTGAAAAAACACATTTCTTATTTGAATATTAGATATATGTCAATACCAGTAATCCAACAATTTCCTTCTCCCCATCTTTGACTCTTTCTAGCTTTAGTCAAACACACTCCCTCAAAATAAACCAGAGCAACATGAAATCTGACACAGATAATCAAAAAAAGTACAATTTAACTTGTTAATGTTTGATATGAATCACTTGGTAAATGGGCCAATTTTTACTTCCCTGGTAATATTATAAGTTAATTCATTAATTCCCATCAAGAGAACTTAAATGTCATCTACTCTATCATTGTAATGGTGAGGAAACTGAGCTTCAGAGAGAGGCAAGTCACTTTCTATTGTTGTTGTTTGTCCTTTGTTCTTAAAGATGAAGACATAAGAGGGGGTGATATCATGACATGTAAGTAAATTGGATGTAGATGAGGGGGCACTGTGCAAAAATCACCAACCTCACTTTATCCTCTGGAGTCTTCTGGATCCAGTGACTAGATTACATAGTTAGTAAATAGATAGAATCAAGATTTTGAACCTAGATTAGGTACAAAAAGTGGGGGTGGAAGAAGTTGATAAGAGAGACAAAAAAGAATGGGATTCAAGATAAAAAGTTTTATTCAGATAAAGGTAACCTGTTACTAGTAGGTTATTATTATTATTAAGGTGGTGGAAGGTATTGGATTCCTAAGTAGATAATTGAGCAAGGTTTGGAAAGCACTTTATATGCATGATCTCATTTGATCTTTACCTTGTGCCAGCAAGGCAGATGTTATTATTTTGCTTATTTGACAAATGAGGAAGTTGAGACTTAGAAAACTTAAGTGATACAGTTGATAGAGTGCTGGACTTGGATGAGGAAGATCTGAGTTAAAATCCTTCCTCTGAAGTTTACTAGTTATGTGATTCTAAGGAAATCAATGTAATAATCAATAATTTCATTAAAAATAAATGGCAAAAATGAGGAAAATATGCCAAAATTTTGTGGATATGGCCAAAACAGGAGTTGGGGGGACTTTATATCTCTAAGCATTTTCATAAAAACAGAAAGAGTGAGTCAACAAATTAGGAATGCAATTAGAAATCAACAACAACAACAAATTAAATACCAAAATAGCAATCTTGAAAAATCAAAGGAGAGATTAATAAAATTGAAAAAATTCACCAAAACACTGAAATGAAACTAGAACTTTTAAAAAAAAAGTCAATAAAATAGATAAGCCATTAGCTAACAATTTTAAAAAAAGAAAGGGGAAAACTAAATTGCTATTCTCAAAAATACAAAAGGTATATTCATAAGCAAGGAAGAAGAAATAAAGAAATTATTTGAAGAATTTTGACCAATTATATTCAATAAAACTTACAAGCTAAATAAAATGAATGAATATTTACAAAAATATAAATTGTTCAGATTATAGAACAGGAAATAGAGGATCTAAATAACCTTTAAAGACAAAAATTGAATAAGACATCAATGAATTTCCCAAGGGAAAATAAAACAGGACTAGATGGATTTATCAGTGAATTCTGTCAAACATTTAAAGAACAATAAATTGCAATACTATGTAAACTCTTTTTTAAAAAGTAGGCAAAGAAGGAGTCCTGCCAAATTTCTTTTATGATACGAATATAGTCTAAACATCTAAATTAGGGAAGAGTCAAAAGGAGAGACTATATGTCATCACCTCTAAGGAATATCAAAGCAAAAATTTTTGAATAAAACATTGGTAAGGAGACCAAAAAAACCTATGATAAAGATTTTATTCCAGAAATACATAGTTAGTTAATTATTGGGAAACTATAAACATAATTGATCACATTAATAACAAAAACAACAAAATCATGATTACATCAATAGACACAGAAAAGGCTTTAAACAAATTCCAACACCCATTCCTGTTTAAAAAACACTGGTAATCAATAAGAAACAATTAATAACTTCAGTAAAGTTGCAAAATATATAATAAACTCACACAAATCATCAGCATTTCTATTAAAAAAATATCCAGGAGGAAGAGATAGAAAGAGAAATTCCCTTTAAAATAAACTGAATAAAAATAATAATATAAACTGAATAAAATACTTGAGACTATAAGTCAAAACACACTCAGAAACTATATGAACATAATTACAAAGTTCTCTTTACATAAATAAAAGCATATCCAAATAATTAGAGAAATAGTAATTGCTTATGGGTCAACGAAGTCAATATAATAAAAATGACAAGACCACCAAAATTGATTTACATATTTAGTGATTATTCATCAATCTATCAAAGAATACAGAGCTAGAAAGAATTCATCAGCTAAATAAAATTCATCTAGAAGAACAAAAGGTCAAGAATATCAAGAGAATTACTGTACTAGATCTCAAAATGTACTATAAAACTATAATGATCAAAACATTTTGATACAAGGTGAAAAATAAAGAGGTTGATCAGTAGAACAGATAAGGTACAAAATATACAAAAGTAATTGAGCACGGTTGCTTAATGAATTCAAAGATCCCAGTTAATCTTTTTTTTTTTTGCAAGGCAAATGGGGTTAAGTGGCTTGCCCAAGGCCACACAGCTAGGTAATTATTAAGCATCTGAGACCGGATTTGAACTCAGGTACTCCTGACTCCAGGGACGGTGCTTTATCCACTGCGCCACCTAGCCTCCCCGATCCCAGTTAATCTATAAAAACTCCTGGGAAAGGGGGTGGCTAGGTGGCGCAGTGGATAAAGCACCGGCCCTGGAGTCAGGAGTACCTGGGTTCAAATCCCGTCTCAGACGCTTAATAATTACCTAGCTGTGTGGCCTTGGGCAAGCCACTTAACCCCATTGCCTAGCAAAAAACTAAAAAAAAAAAACTCCTGGGAAAATTGAAAAGTGATCTAACAGAAAGTAGATATGAAGAAAAAATATTTCATACCATATCCCAAGACAAACTCCAAATGGGTACATGATTTAGATATGAAGGGCAACATAAACAAATTAGAAAAACATGGAAGAAATTACTTTCAGATCTATGCACAGAGGAAGAGTTTATGACCAAAAAAATAAGGTAGAAAGTTTCAGAAGAAATAAAATGGGCTATTTTTGAATACCAAAAATTAAAAAAAAATTTACACAAACAAAGCTAGTGCAAGCTAAAGTTAGAAGAGGAAAAAATTGGGAGGAGATATGAATCTTTGTAGCAAATTTCTCTGATAAAGTTGTTTCTAAGATTTATCACAAATTGATTCTAATTATAAGAATAAGAGCCATTCTCTGATAAATGGAAATAAGATGAATAGGCAATTTTAAGAAGAAGAAATATCAATTGTCATAGGAAAAATGTTTCAAATCACTGATTAACTAGAGAAATGCAAATTAAAACAACCCTCAGGTCCTCACACCCATCAGACTGGAAAAGTTAACAAAAGAAACAAGCCCACTGGGAGTTCTAGGAAACATACATTAATGTACTATCCCTGGAACTGTGAAATGGTCATTATTCTGGACATTTGGGACTATGCCCCCAAAGCTCTTAAACTATACTTTTATTTTGACTTACCAATTTTGCTATTAGATCTAAACCTCAAGGTGAATAAAGAAATAAGAAAAAGATTAACATGTATAAAAATATCTATAGCCACTCTTTTCATAATGTGGCAAAGAACTGGAAACTGAGGGGATGCCTGTTATCTGGGAAATGGTTGCACAATGGTATATCAATGTGAAGCAATAATATTGTGCTGTGAGAAATGATGAAAGAATAATTTCAGAGAAACCTAGAAAGACTTGAATGGAAAGATGCAGCATGAAGTGAGGAGAATCGTGAAGAACAATTTATACAATGACTATATTGTAATGACAATAGGGAAACAATGAATTTTGAAAGGTTTAGGCAGTATTATTAACATGTTTACCACCTTGAGAGAGAGCAGTGATGGACTCAGGAGAATATTGAAGTAAATTGGGGCAGGGAAAAAGGATAGCATGGATCATGTAGGAATTTGTTTCTCTTGTCTGAAATTTTTTTCAGATTTTATCAATTTTATTTGCATTTTTGGTACCTATCAGAATATTACACAATTACTTTTTCTTATTTTCTGACCTGCAAACAGATACCTTAAATGTAATTTTTTTCAAAATTATGAAATTGGGTGCATGCAAACAGTTATAACATGCGACAGTTACTCATGACAAGTAATTCACAAAGTTTAACTACATATTTTTAATAAGTTTTGTTTTTCTTGCTTTCTCAATAGGTGGAAGAGGGAGAGAATTTGGAATTAAAAACTGCATATTTAATAAGTTAACTATTGTTATAATTAGGATGATAAACTTAAAAAAACCTCCCTTTGGAGGAATAGAAACTGTCCCAAGTAGCTTAATTTTATTCTTCTCTAGTTGCTGTGAAAAGTAGGCATTCTACTTGGAGACAGAGAGGGGAAAAAGAGTCAATGTACAGAAGACCTTATTTATATTCTAAGCATGCACACACACACACACACACACACACACACACACACACACAAGAAAGAAAGCAAATGAAATTAAAATTTTGAGAAGCTATTAGCAAAAAAAAAAAGATATTAAAAGAAAATGTTGGTACAATAATTTGCTAAGTGATTTTGCATCCTATCCTCCAAAGTCCTTTTGCTGCAACAGGATCAAAGGAACCCTATACAAGGAGATCAATGTCTAAGTAATTGCTGAGATCCCTCTAGCTTGCCAGTTCCCCCAATGGGCAGGAATAGCATCACAAAAAGGAGTGAGACCTACCAGGAGGCAAGGAATATATCCTTTGGAAGCCAGTTCGGACTACAAAGTTGCAGAACTGTTGTGGAACTTCCTGGTATAGCATGAGACTCTGGCTCCCATTTCCTTTTTTACTCTCAATCATCTTCTTCCTCTCGTCAAAAGTAACCCAAAGATGGGGATTGTCGATTGACTCAACCTGTTAGCCAAAGAAATGAAACAAACTGACTGAAGGGATGAGTGGTCAGCATGGTTGCAGGTTTTATCCTGAATCCCTCAAAAAAAAAAAAAGACTACCAGGCAGGGGTTTTTTTTTTTCACTCCAGTTGCATTAAATGTCAAATTAATGTCAGATTGGTCCTTTGGTCAGTAATCAATTCTTAGCCTAGCTTCCAAGAGTTCCTGGAGGACAGACAGCAACTATTATTTTTTCCCTGCTTCCTAAGTACTTAGTACAGTTCCTCACCTATGGTAGGTATTTCATAAATGCTTGTCGAATTAAATTATTGAAGCCTTAAAGTCCTTCTCCTACTCTCACCATCAACCTCTAGCTCATTTCCATTCACTGAAATGAACAAAGACACTAGGCCAGATCACTTCTGCTTGGTTCCACTCCTTGTCCTTTGAGATTCCCATTTGCTTTACCCCTGCTCCAACCTATTCTCTACCCTAACACATAAACATATACATACACACATGCACACAGTTTAGCTCTCTAATCCCCTCCTAAGTGAATAATTTTACTATTGGCATTAGGAGCTAAGCTTAAATAAAAAAAAGTAAGTGAATTAAATCAAATGAATGTGATTAGTGAGAACCTTCTTGATATCCCCTTCACTTGAGTTATGGTTGTTACCTTTTGCACTTCCAAACCCACTTTTTCAAATGCTTTCTTCTTTTCCTGGAGTTCTTTATTCTTTGAAAATTCCAGTCTAGTCAAATTTCCTTGTGAGTGGATATAAAATGGGCATACTAGATGGAAGAAAAACAATATTTGAAATATTGACTGTTCTATGAAAAGATTAAACACTCAAAATCCAGATCTTACTGGTTTAAATCAACCAAAGCCCAAATTGAACCATTCCCCCTATTTAAAATGGGTATCAAGTTACATGTCTTGAAAAGTAGTATGGGATAGTGAGAAAAGCAGTGCAATCAAAAATAAAAGGAAAAGAACCAAAATATTCAAAATAGCACTTTTTGCCGTTAGCAAAAAGCTAGAAATAAAGAAGAGGGGGAATAGTTAAAAAAATTGTAAATGAATGTAATGAATGCAGCATTAAGGAATATAGAGAACAATTAAAATGGATGCTTGGTGGGAAACAGAGCAAATATGAAAGTACTTAACCAGTCAAGATGTAGATCATAAGAAATTGTTCTTAAAGTATGATTTCTTGCAGCCCACCAGGTCTGTCAACAACCATGGACAGAATTGCTGTTTACATGAACTACTTAACATCTGAGTGGTAGTGCAGTCATCGAGTGCAGTCATCTAGCACTGGGGTGTGTTAAATTAAACTGCTCCTTTCCTTGACCCCAGAACTTTCATTACCTTTTTTTTTTTTGGCAAGGCAACTGGGTTTAGTGATTTGCCCAAGGTCACATGGCTAGGTAAGAAGTGTCTGAGGCTAGATTTGAACTCAGATCTTTCTGACTCCAAGGCCAGTGCTCTATCCACCATGCCACCTAGCTGCCTCTTTAATTAACTTTTAAGTAATTTCATGACATTCCAATTCTGTGATATGAATTTGATTTATGAATGAGTAGTTCCTATACCATTTTAGGAATTGACATAGAAAGAGTAATGACCTCTTCTATGGGATTTGGTGTTGCTAGAATTCAGGTCTTAGATGAAGCAAGCATTTCTTTTTTTTGTTTGTTTGTTTGGGTTTTTTTGCAAGGCAATTGGATTAAATGACTTGCCCAAGGTCAGGCAGCTAAGTAATTATTAAGTCTGAGGCTGGATTTGAACTAAGGTCCTTCAGATTCTAAGGCTGTACTTTATACACTGTACACCTAGCTGCCCCCTAGCAAGCAGCTTTCTTTAAGTATGAACCTAATAGCCCAGCCACAAATCCTGGAGAAGAGATAGTAAGGAGGCAAAGAAAGGATACTGAACTTAGAGTAGTAAAATTTAAGTCATGAGACCTGAGTTCAAATTCAAGCTCTATCCCTTAATTACCTGAATAACCTTAGAAAAGTCATTTGCCTCTCTGGATTTCAGCAGTTCCTTATATGTAAATAAAGGGTATTTGGACCAGATAATCTCTTATGACCTTTGCAAATCTAGAACTACGAGCCTATCATTACTACAAGACTGAAATTAAGAATTAGTAAGCACAAATAAATAAACACAAGTAAATAAGAGACTTGTTTCCATTTCCAGGATTGTAGGTTCTTTTATTTCTGGACAAGATGATCTAGAACAGAGGAATCAAACCCTCACCAATTCCTGAGTGTAACCTGAATCAGGTTAAATATTAGGAAATATTTAACATAATAAATAAAAATGTAAACATAGAAAATTATAATTTGTGGTTTTCTAAGTCAATATTAGGACCCAGAGAGATCTATTTCTATTTGAGTTTGATACTAATGCTCTAGATGATAGTATGTTAGATTTGAAAGTAGGAAGACTAGGTTTGGATCCTAGATAGAATAACAATAATAATAATAATAATAATAACAACAACAAAGATAATAGCTATATCTAAATAGGACTCTGTGGCTGCAAAGTACTTTACTATTTAAATTTCATTCATTCCTTACAACAACCCTGAGTAAGGTGCTATTAATCCTCCCATTTTACTGATGATGAGAAAGGTTAAATGACTTGCTATTCTTCTTGATATAAAGATCAGAACTCTATCCACTGTACAACTCAGTGGCCTAAGATCTATATATGACCCTGGGCAAGCTAGTAGCTAACTGAGGTCCTTCATTTGTAAAATGGGAGCAATACCTAATGGGTCTGTTGTGGGGATCATATATATATATGTAAACCTTAAAGCTCCATCTTGACTAATATTATTATAAGTAAAAAAGTAGAGAGAAGTACTGCAGCTCTTAGAAATGATTCAAAAGCACAAATCTTAAAACTGAAGTTAACATTCTAATTTTAAATTTTAGCATTTAAATTTAGCATAAAAAAACTGATCAATTTAAATTTTAAAAACTAAGAAAAATAAAAAAATGTTAAGTCTTCTGGTCAACATACAAGTGCTGAAAGAAGTAATACAAAGTGATTTTTCTCATGGACTTTGAATTATCATTCAAAGGCACTTACTTGTTAACCTACTGAAGTTTTTGTTCGCAAAGTCTATCTGCACATCCCCCAGCAGATTTTCAATATGCAGAATCACAGGAATAATACTGTTCAGTCTTCCTCTAATCTCTAAAGTTGCCTTCCCAGGGCTGATATTCTCTGAGATGGAAACCTCAAAGTTGTTCTTTAGATGAAACAGCTGGTCGTGCTCCTCTTTGCCAAAGTAGAAGATATGATTGTTTTCAATAAAATGATACTCCTGGGACTGCAATAAATTGATAATCCACTTTTTAGCGGCAACAAGTTGTTCCTCATTATTTCCTTTGAGATAGATTGAAGGTTTTTTGGCTTCTTTGAGCCCAGCTTCTGTTTGATCATCTCTGAGCCACTGCATAACTGAAAAGACCATCATAAACAGAAATAATAAGGCAAAATGGGCTTTTTAAAAATGGAGTTCATACCAGTTCCAAAAGTATATTATAAAATGACAATCATCAAATCTATTTGGTATTGTCTAAGAAATAGAGTAGTGAATCAGTGGAACAGATTAAGTAACAAGACACAACAGTGAAAAATCATAGCAATTTATTGTTAGATAAACTCAAAGACCAGTTTTTAGTATAAGAACTCACTATTTGATTAAATTTTTTAAAATTTTATTTATTTAGGACAATGTGGTTAAATGACTTGCCCAAGTTCACACAGCTAGGCAATTATTGTGTTTGAGGTCACATTTGAACTCAGGTTCTCCTGATTCCAGTCAGAATTTAGATATAAAATGGATGATACCAGGTCTGTCAGGTCTTTGGAGAAGAGAAGAATTATAACCAAATAAGAAATAGAGAACAGGGCTAGTACTGAATTCACTGAGTCACCTAGTTGCCCCATCAAAGACAATTTTAAAAGACAAGGTGATGAAAAATGCCACCCACATCCACACAAAACATTAAAAAAGTCAAAATAATATGCTTTGCTTTGTATTTCAAATAAAGCATATTATTTTCACTTTGTGTTTTTTTATTTTTTCCTTACCATGGTTTTTCCCTTCTGCTCTAATTCTTCTTTCACAATATGACCAATATGGAAATATGTTTTAATATAGTTTTATACATATAATCTATATCAGATAGATTGGGGAGGGGGGAAGGAAGGGAAGGATTGAGAAAATTTTATAAAAATGAATGTTGAAAACTATCCCTATATAAAAATAAACAACAATGAATTTAAATTTTTTAAAATGGAGTCACCCCCTGCCAGCCCCACCAAAACATTCCTCTTTTCCTTTCCTCTGGTCTCAAAGGAAAAGATATTCATTTCTACTAAAGCTATTTGCTTTCCTACATGCCGATGATGATGTCATTCTATTTAGTCTCTTCCTTAACCTTGTTGCCTGTCTCATATATCTGCATTCTTTTACCTGGGTCCTTCATGATAGCCTAGTTACCCTATTCTGAGATGAGCCCTCAAACAAATTTCTCTTGCTTCCCCCTTCATCATCTAACTTACTAGAAGGAAGAGTTTATTCTGTTTGCTCCAACTTTCTCACCATCCACTAATCAACTCCCTGATCTGGCTTCTGCTGCCACCATTCTACTGAAATAGCTGTCTTCAAAGTCACTACAGACCTCTGCATGACCAGTGATCTTTGCTCTGTCCTCATTCCTTAACTCCCATGACCTGCAATTTCTTTGTTTTCCTACATGTGTTTCCTGACTTTGTTGACTCCATTTTATTCCTGCTCTTTAAATGTGTGTGTGCTCCATCTGTCCCACATGCTGTCATGTATGTGTCTATGTCTCTTTGTATGTCTCTCTCCCAATCCATCCCTTCTTCCCTCTTTCTGTCTGTGCCTCTTTCTCTCTCTAGCTTTTCCCACATCCCTTCCTCTCTCCTGCCACTTCTGCTTCTCTCTTACTCCCCCATCCCTCACTCCCCCCTACCCCATTTATCTTTAACTGCCTCTGTCTCTCATGCTTTACTTTGGTGATCTCCACCATTTCCATGACTATTATTATTGTCTTTGATGAAGCAGTATTAACTAGCTTTATGCAACTTAATGCAAATAGTTGTTTTTTGTTTTGTTTATTTTAACTGAAAAGGTAATAATTCTGGTTTTTTTTTATGTCCCTAATGTTGCTTGGATAGAGTGGATAGGATGTTAAATTTTGAATGAAGACCTGAGTTTGAAATCTACTTCATACACTTATAAGCTATGTGAACTTGGGAAGTCCATTAATGTCTCTTAACCTAAGTTTTCTTATCTGTTAAATAAGGATAATAGCAATTTCCTAAAAGGGTTGTTATTAGGATGTAAAGCATTTTTCAAATTTTAAAGTTTATTTAAATTGTAGTTGTTACTGTATTTTGGTTCCATTACCAATTGCTAAAAAGGCCCTGTAGATGAAACCAATACAATTGTTGAGGATGAGGTATCTTTAGAAATCTATGACATAATATTATCACTGAAGTTTTGAGAGATGAAGTAGGCCTTAGTAAAATCTCACAGAATCCAGGTAAGTATTTTTGACTTAGTGTTGACTTAGTAATGATAGCTGAAGAGCAAAATCTTTCCTTGGAAATAAATGAAATCTTCTCTTGATTATTTGTGAGTTAAGTTATATACTCAAGAACCCAGCCACTTCCATAACAGCCATTGGTGTTTATATTTGTTGAACTGAATAGATCAAGCATTGGGCTAAGTTCATGGTAGAATGGGTGAACATTTGGGAGGGATGAGTCATCACATCAATGTTATCTATGTCTTTGTCCCTTCCCATTAGATTTTCTTAGAAGATTGTTCCCTTAGTAATGTATGCAATGTCTGCTATTACCTCTTTTTGCTGTACTGATTTCTTTATTAATTGTGGGTGCCATTTGTCCCATTTCTTTGGTCTTCATCTTAGCCAACTCATTTTTGAAAACCTATAAGGAACAATAAGTGAAAGGAATTATCAATCAACACAACAGCCATTGTTAAATGAACTTATGTGGTTCACACCTAAGATTGGAGATTTAGAATTGGAAGGGACCTTAGAGCTTATCCATTCATTTTATAAAGGAAAAAGTAGAGCCCTAATATGGTTAACTGATTTCTGTTTTAAAAAAACTAAAATGCATAGTAATAAATGAACCTTTACTTAATATGGTAACATCTATCTAAAACTAAGAGCTAGTTCTATATATAATAGGAATAAACAAGAGGCTTATTTAATAAAATCAGAGATAACTACTCTCACCAGCGCTATTTGATATTATGCTAGAAATGCTAATTATCATAATAGGAACAAAAATTGAAGTAATAAGCAAGATTAAAAAGGGAACTAAATTATCACTTTTTGCAGACTACTTGATGGTTTATTTGGACAACCCAAGAGAATCAACTAAAATTAATTAAAACAATAACTTCAGCAAAATTGCAGGATATAAGATCAATTCATATAAATTTTTTGATAATTAGCCACAAAACATCAGAAAACATAGCAAGATTCCACTTTACTACATAAATACAACAAAAATACTTTTTGTGAAAAATAAAAATACCCTTGAATAATAGAGTAAAATTAATTGCTTGTGGGTAGATCAAAATAAAAAAACAAAAAATTATAATATTGCCTAAATTAATTTTCTTATTCAATGCCATAACAATCATGCTACCAAAGCATTACTTTAGAGAACTAGGAAAAAACTACATTTCCCCTAGAGGAAGAAATTTCCAGAATCTTCGGGGAAATCATGAAAAAAAAATAGTACCATATCACAAATATAATTAGAACAATTTGGGATATATATATAAAATAATTGTAGCAATTTGTTTCTAATGGCAAAGATGTAAGTTACCTGAGTTCCCATCAATTGGGGAATGGCTAACTAATTATGGTATATAAATGTAATATAATACAATTGTTCCATAAGAAATGATTTAAAAAAGGGGGGGATGGATTGAGAGAACTTTGGGAAAACCTTTTTGTTTCAAAGCTTATGAACTGATGCAGAAATGGAGTTAGCAGAACCAGGAGAAACATTTATAGAATGAATACAATATTACAAAGACAAGTAAGTTTGAAAAACTTAAGATATTTGTCCCAATACAATAACCATCTATGATTCCAGAGCATGAATCTATGTTATCACCTGAGAGAGAGGAAATGGACCTGATACAGAATGAAAGGTATGTTTCTGAACATAGCTAATGTGTTTTGCTTAAGCATATTTGTTACAAGACTTATGTTTTTTTGTTTTTCTTTTAAACTGAGGAATAAGGAGAATAAAAGATAAAATTAATGCCTGTAAATTTAAAAGTAAAATAAAGTTTTTAGAAAGAAAATTGAAAAAATATAGGATTGAAGCTCAGTTTAGCAAAGAGGATAGGAAATACAAATTTAGCAATTATTGATACAAAAGTCACGGTTGAAACCCGGAGAGGTGGAATCAATATTGAAAGAGAAGAGCAAGAGGCAAAAAAAAAAATCAATATGAAAATATGAAAGCATATTCTCAGTTTAGAAGTGAGGACAAAAAGAGCTAGTAATGGAAACTGAGAAGGCAGAATAGCTGTGCTAACCATGATCAACAAGAATAGAAATGGACATTAACGGTCATCTTCTCTAATATAGCTATTTTGCAGAGAAGAAAACTGAAGACCACATAGAGGTGAACATGGCCAAGATCACATAGCTAGCCAGTAATCAACAAAAGACTAGAATGAATTTCTTCTGAATCTAAATCTGGTGGGTTTTGCACATGCATGTCTTAGACAAGTCATTTAACTTTTTACTGCTCTAAGCAATGCTTTAAGACAGGGGCAAGGAACCTCTGGCCTGTGGACATATAAGGTGTTCCAAGGCAGCTGCAGATGGGACTCAAAATTCAATAAATGGAAGAGATTTTTAGGGGTGAACTAATTAAATGTTTGCCCAAATATAGCAGGTAAATGATGTAATAAATATCCAAAAGGTCCTAGACAGAAAAAAAGGTTTTCCCGCTCTAAAACAATCAGCTGTAGAGAAGGAACAAACTGAATTAGTAAAGGGAATTTCTTAAACAAGAGTATCTTTGTGATCAAAGAAATCACTCCCAGAAGAAGGTAAAACAAACAAATGACAAATTATGCAGCATTATTCCAGTGAATTCAATTACATATCTTGCCTCAGATAACTTGCTGTCCTTTGGAAAGATTACAAAATTCACGTTGAGTTTTTTCCCTTGGAGTTTCTTGGAAAATTGTAAAACTTCCTCTAACATAATTTGAACTGCTGCTTCTTTTGGGATGTTAATGTGCCCAGTTCCAAGAGCAGGGAAGGAAATTGAATTTATATTTTGCTGCCAGGATTTTTCCAAGCAGTTCATCACTGCATCTTTCAGTGTCTGTAAGGAAGTAGAAATTTATTTCTTTTTACTATAATCTTAATAATATTTCAAAAAATATTATTCTTATTATCAACTTGATAAATAAAAACATTTTATTATACAAAAGAGAACAGGAGAAAAAGATTGCATATAAGACAGTGAATTTTTACTCCTTTACCTCTTGGATATATATTGAGTAAATATAAAGTATCTATTAAATATAACTTGGTAGTTCTAACAGATCCCTGTTCATTTGCTTCTTCCTTTGAATTTCTTTCTATTTTATTAGGGAATTTTAAAAAAATGTTTCCTTGACATTTTCCTAATAATATATTCATTTACCTTTACAACATGCCTTTGATATATCCATATTATATATATATATCCTGATATTGAGGAGCTTCAGCTACTTTGAGTAATTTAAGTCACCTGGCTTCAATAAGCAACACTCTTGGCCTGAAATAATGGTCTGAAGTCCTCATTAAGCCACTTTCACTTAACTTGTAAAAAACTAGGAATGGCTAACTTGAAGAGGATTCAGTGGGGATAGGATAGCTGTCTCTGATTTTCTTTTTCTTTTTTTTTTTTTTTAGTTTTTTTTGGAAGGCAGTGGGGTTAAGTGATTTGCCCAAGGTCACACAGCTAGGGCCAATGCTCTATTTGGTTTACTATAATCTTAATAATATTTCAAATATTAAAACCAGAGAGAGGAAGAAGATCAAGGAACTTCTCATAAAGGCAAACAGGGGACTTGGGTACTAGCACTGGGTGTAGAACAAAGTGTTATCAACTCTATTACCCATGCCTGCTTCTGGATCATAGTTCCAGGGCAGAGAAAAAGAACATATCAATGAATTGGGCAGATAACTATTAAAACAAAAAACTTAGAAAAACATCAAAGTTAAAACTTACCTAAATGGAAATTCTGAAAAATCAAAAGTAAAATTTAAAGTATATTAAAAAAAAAGCCCATTGAACTAATAAATAAAATGAACATCTGGTTTTATGTGGGAACCAAAATTCATGAACCTCTGGGTAATTTGAGTTAAAAAAAGAAAATCAAGTTATCAGTATCAAAAATTAAAAACATGAATGCACCAGCAACTAAAATGTAATTAAGACAATTATTAGGAATTATTTTTACCCAATTATATATCAGTAAAATTGACAATTTAAGGAAAATGGATGAATATTTACAAATATATAAATTGTCCAGCTTAACACAAGAGGAAATAGACTACTTAAATAATTCTATCTTTTTTTAATTTTAGAAAGATTTTGTTTATTTTGAGTTTTATGATATTTCCCCCAATCTTGCTTCCCACCCCCACAGAAGGCAGTTTGTCTTCATATCATTCCCATATCATGCAGTGACCTAAGATGAATGTGATGAGAAATTATATTCTTAAAGAAGACACATATAGTATGAGATATTATAGCAGAATTACATAATAATACATTTTTCTTTAAATTAAAGGTAATAGTCTTTGGTCTTTGTTCAAACTCCACAATTCTTTCTCAGAATACAGATGGTATTCTCTATCGCAGATATCCCAAAATTGTGTCTGATTGTTGCCCTGAAAATAGCTCTATCTTAGGAAAAAAATTGATCAAACTATCTATAAGTTCACTAAAAAAAAAAGAACAAATGGGTTTTTAAGTGAATTCTAACAAACATTTAAGGAATAATCCTAATACTAAATAAATTATTTGAAAAAATAGATAAAAGCATCCTATGAAATTCTTTTATGACATAGATATGATTTTGATACTTGAACCAGGAAGAGTAAAAATAGAAAAAATCATAGGCCTATTTCCGTGATGAGTAATAATGCAATAAATTGCTGAATAAAATGCTAGCAAGATTGCAGTAATCTATACTATGACCACATGAATTTTATACCAGAAATGCAAGAATGGTTAAATATTAAGAAAACTATCTACATAATTGACCATATCAACAAAAAAATCAACCAAAACTATGATTGTCTCAATAGATACAGAAAAAGCTTTTGAGAAAATATGGAAACCCATTCCTATTAAAAAACACTAGAAAACTTAGAAATAAATTGAGGCTTTCTTAAATGATAAGTAGTATCTATTTAAAACCAAGAGCAACCATTATCTGCAATGTAGATAAACTAGAAGTCTTGTCAATAAGATCAGGGCTGAAGCAAGAAAATCCAATATCACCACTATCTTTCAACATTGCAATTACAACAATGTGAAAAAGGAACTGTAGGAATAAAAACAGATAATAAGGAAACAAAACTGTTGTTCTTTGTGAATGATATGATGATATACTTAAAGAGTCCTAGATAATCAACTAAAAAACTAGATAATATAATTAACAGTTTTAATACAATTGCAGGATATAAAATAAACTCACATAAATCACCAGTGATTCTATGTATTATCATTTAAACCCCAGTAAGAAAGAGATAGAGAAGCTGCTAGGTGGCATAGTGACCCTGGAGTCAGGAGGACCTGAGTTAAAATCTGACCTTAGACATTTAATAATTACCTAGCTGTGTGACCTTGGGCAAGTCACTTAACCCCACTGCCCTGCAAAAAAACAAAACCAAAAATAAAAACCAGAAAGGGATAGAGAAATTCAATTTAAAATACCTGCAGACTTTTTAAAATGCTTGGAAATCTACCTTCTAAGACAATTTTGGGAGCTACATGAAGACAAATCCAAAATACTTTATTTTACAATTAAAGATGTGGTTGAAGAAACATTCATTGTGCACAGGCAAGTTGTTACTATAATAAAAATGATAATTTTACCTAAATTAATTTATTCAGTGCCAATTAATCAAACTAGCAGCTAATTTATTTTACAGTTCTAGAAAAATAACGAAATTCATTTAGAAGAAGAAAAGCTCAAGAATATCAAGGGAATCAATGATAAAAAATGTGGAGGGAATGTGCCCTGGCAATACTAGATTTCAAACTATATTATAAAATAGTATACAACAAAACAATCTGATACTGACTAAAAAAATAGGGTGGTGGATAAGTGGAAAAGATTAGGTACACAATACATGGCAGTAAATAGCCATTGTAATACAATGTTTGATAAGTCCAGTGATCAGAACTTAGGGGGCAAAAACTCTTGTCACAAAAATTGCTGGGAAAAATGAACAGCAGTTTGGCAGAAACTAGACATAGACCAACAGCTCATACTTTCTACCAAGATAAGGTCAAAATGGGTACGTGATTTTCATACAAATAGACATGTCACAAGCAAGGTAGAGGAGCATGGAAAATTTTATCTATCAGACCTCTGAATAAGGGAAGGATTTATAACTAAAAAAGAGACAGAGAGAATCATGAGAAATATAATGAATAATTTTAATTACAGGAAATTAAAAAGAGCTTGCACAGGCAAAACTAATGCAGTCAGCATAAAAGCAGGGGGGGAAATTTTACAGTAAATTTCTTTAAAAACAGGTTTCATTTCTCAAATATAGGGAACTCAGCTAAATTTACAAAAATAATGTCATGTTCCCGTTAGACTAGTTGTTCAGGAAGTGTTAGATTCCTGCCCGCTAGCTTATCTTTTTTTTTTTTGGCAAGGCAGTGGGACTTGCCCAAGGGCACACAGCTAGGTAATTATTAAGTGTCTGAGGCCGAATTTGAACTCAGGTCCCCCTGACTTTAGGACTGGTGCTCTATTCACTGCACCACCTAGCCACCCCAGGCTAGCTTATCCTTACCCAGGCTAACATTGAAGGGGCGGGAGATAAGGATGGAAGGTTCTCCAAGTTCTCCAAGATCTCCAAGATCTCCAAGATCTCCATTTATTAAATATCCTCCCCAGTCCCTGATCCACTCCCACTTCCTTGGCACTCTACAATCAACCAGTAAATAATGCTCCATTACTAGAAAATACCAGGTGATGAAATTTTACAGTACTCCCACACACAACAGTCCCTTACAAAATAAGATCCATTCATCAATTGATAAATGTTTAAAGGATATGAACAGACAGGTTTTAGAAGAAACCAAAGTAATTAATAGTTGCAAAATACTCTAAATCGCTATTTTAAGAGAAATACAAATTAAAACAACTCTGACATACCATCTCATGCCTATTAGATTGGCTAAAATGACAGAAAAGGAAACTGACAAATGCAGGAGAGAGTGTGGAAAAATTGAGGTGTACAATTGATGAGTTAACCCATGCTAGAGAACATTTTGGAATTATGATCAAAGGACTATAAAACTAAGACCCAAAACATAAACACACATGTGTATTTGGATACCCATGAATTAGGGAATTGCTGGATAAGAAGGAGTATGTGATTGTGAATACAATATGATAGAAGTGATTTCAGAAAAACCTGGAGAGACTTATATCAACTCATGCAAAGCAAAGTGAGCAGAACCAGAAGAATATTACATACTTAACAGCAATGTTTGTAATATTAATCACCTATCAAAGATTTGTATACTCAATTTAAGAAAATTCCAAAGAATCTTTGCTGAAAAATGCTAGGCACATCCAGAAAAATCTAATGGATTGAGTTCAGATTGAAACATACTTTTTGTTTCTTTCTAGCCTTTTATGCAATTTATGCAGATATATGCAATTTTTAATACAGACTAATATAGAAATGTTTTGCTTGATATCAAGATGTGTTAATATCATATTGCTTTCTTTTCCAATGGGTGAGGGAAGAGGTTGGAGGGTAGGAGAGAATTTTTGAAACTTGTTATTGTTTACTGATTTTGGAGAGAAAAGTCACTAAAAGGAAGATGAATACTGAGAAATGGAAAAAACAAAGCCTTCCTTTTCCTCATGAAAGAGAAGTGAGGACAATTAGGGCAAAAAATATATATGTAATCATATACATATATGAATATGTATGTATGCATGCCTACAGGTACATATACATACATATTTAATAACACATCTAATCCTATGTAATATATCCATATTTGCATGAATATGTACATATATATATAATCAGATAAAGTTCCAAGGTTCCCATATCAGATGTTTTGGTTTAATTATTTTTCTTTGTTTCCACAACTATGAAATAGAGATAAAAGCACCCACTGGCTATGAGAATCAAGTGAGATTGAATAGTTATATGGAGAAATATATACAATATGTATATATGAGAATATATACACATAGATTTCTATGTATAAAGCATATTGTATGTATAATGTATAAAGCATATTGCAAACCTTAAAATGTGAAATATTAGTTATTATTTGTCAAATTTTTATTTGAGAATTAGAGGTGGGAAATTACTATATTATTAAGATATTACTATGTTGTAAAAATATAATGTAAAATATTAATAAGTTATATTTTATAACTATTGAGATAGCTATTTAAATAGAGGAAAAATGAATAGCCAAATAAACTTTTGAGTTTTCCCTATTGCCTATAAGACATAAAACATTTTTGGGGGGGAATTTAATCTTTCTCTTCAACCTACATTTCTAAAACCAATTTCACAATACTTCCCACACATAAAGCTCTCCATTCTAGTCCTGCCTTTGTACAGGCTGCTCCTCATGCCTAAAATGATCTCTCTCTTCATTTCTGCCTGTTGGAATTCCTATCCTGTTTGTGTTTCAGCCTAGCTGACAACCTTCTACACTAGCTTTTCATGTTCTTTTCCAGTTGTTAGGGTTTCATGCCCATGCCCCACAAATGACTTTATATATTTTCTTTGTACTCCTCTATGTGATCATACCTCCCACCTAACCCATCCCCAGATTTAAGTTCCCTGAGAACAGAGACCATTTTTTTTGTTTTGTTTTGTTTTGTTTTGTTTTTTAGGTTTTTTTGCAAGGCAAATGGGGTTAAGTGGCTTGCCCAAGGCCACACAGTTAGGTAATTATTAAGTGTCTGAGACCGGATTTGAACACAGGTACTCATGACTCCAAGGCTGGTGCTTTATCCACTACCATTTTTGCATGTTTTCAAGACAAAAGACTTTGTACCTAGGCTTCTAATACACAACACAGAATAACAAATTTAATAAATTTACCTTCATTGTATTGTTGCAGGAAGGCCATACCACATGGTAGACATATTGACAGGTTAAATTGAATCCTGGTGTGACTACTACCAACTCTTGACTTTTAGATGTTTTAGATAATTTTTTAAAAAACTCTTTCTCAAGTTCAGTGCCTGCTTGGTCAGAAATTGATTTTGATATATATCCACATGCAAAAGGATTTTCAACTGATACAGAATTCACAATTACATCTACCTGAAAAAGAAAAAAATAACTGGTTACCAGGTTTGATATTACACCATTACTACCCCATAGAGATTCACATTACATCCCCCACCCCAGAGTTACTGCCATTATCTTCCACACACCCTCTCAGACTCTATAGTCTCCTGACATTTCTTCAATCCATACAGCACTAAAATAATCTTCTTCCTGACAGAGCGCAGAATGCCATTTCTTTCCCGAAAACACATTATATATAATTCTATTGGGGAGGGGTGTTATAAGGCAATAGGGTTAAGTAACTTGCCCAAGGTCACACAAGCTAGTTAGTTATTAAGTGTCTCAGGGGTCACATTTGAACTCAGATCCTCCTGATTCCAGTGCTGGGGCTCTATCCACTGTGCTACCTAGTTGTCTTTCCTATGTGATTCTTTATCAGAGTATCTGCTATATCATTTTCCCTACAAATTCACAATTTCCAAATAGGGCAAGAGTCATGTCTATGCATTTATTAATTCTTGGCACCATATTCTGCATATGACTGATATTTAATAGACTTTGATGAATTTAATTCTTTTAAAAAATGCTTTTTGAGCCAGACTTATGATTTTATCAGCCTAGGATATTCCCATGTAAACCTGGAAGTTTCTCTGTTGTATAATTGAAATGTCCGAGTTGCTAAAAAACTAAATCACTTTTCCAAGGGCACATGGTTAATAGATATTCCTGATATGAATCCCAGCTCTCTTACTACATCAAATTGTCTATGGAATTGCACATATATAAAACATAAACTTTTTTATAAAATGTAAATCAGAAACAATATTTTCTTGAAAAACCACTAAGAACAACATATGGAGGTACAGCAAAATATTTGGTCAGTAATTTCTCAACTTAATTTTCATAAAATGGCTATTAAATTCATTTGGTTGAAAAATCACCCAAATGAAACCATATGGGCTAAAAAGATCTGATGGGAAGAAATATTATGACAATACTTGTTCTCAAATGCATCAACCAGATCCTAGTAATGGAAAATATGATAGATCTGAAGATGAAAACTCAAGACCTGAAACCCTGGTCTTCCTAGACTTTATCTGTGTGTCCTTGGTAAGGCAATTTTTTTCATCTGTAGAAATGAAAGAATTGGATGCAGTGATACCTAGCATCTTATTAAGAATCATTATCCTTGGATTTTGTCTCCTTTAAATATTTCACAAAACTGGATTACATGGGAATATTTTTGTCACTTCTTTCCTGACTGTCCAAATGGCCCACATTGGTAATCATACTCCAGCCATGTAGTAAGAGGAATTGAAAAGTCCCATATAAATACGTTTTATAGGCACAGGGAAATTTATCCTAAGTGCAGCTTAATTGTTCAGTTATTTAGATGTTATCTCCTCCATTAGATTGTAAACTCCTTGAGAATAAGGACTATCTTTTATATTTCTTTGTATTCCCCAGAATTTCACTCAGAATAAGGAGTTTAATAAATGTTTAGTGACTAAGGACATCAAATATAATGCCAAGAAAATTAGCCTTAATTTGCCAAGACAGTTAGATCCCCTCCCTATTTCATACACATCTAAATTAGGGTCATAAACTGAGCAGAAACTTTTTGCATAAGTGAAATACTATTTAAAAGTGATAATACCCAATTTTGCTCCTCTAGGCAAGCTCATAACTCTCATACTATATATTTATTCCTCCCTCTTCTCTATACAGTTATTCTACCTATCTGGAATGACCTTCCTCTTGTCAATCAAGATCCAACCCTTGGTACAAGATTTAATTCTAATGACACTTCTCTGAGAATTCCTTAATTATTAACTAGTTTCAAATTAATCCTTTTTTTAAACATGTCTTTACTTTGTATATATTAGATTGACACTTTCACTTTCTTTTTCTTGGGCGCTATTCTCTTAGTCTTTCATATAAATGTACTTCATTTCCTCAACTCTATCCAATAGCCCTTTGGAGGAACTGATTCTTCCATTTCCTTTATATTTTCCCTAGTAGAGGCTTTTTAAAAAGGTGTTCAAAAATGCTTATCAGCTAACAGCCCACAAAGGAAGAGGGTATTAAAATGAGAATCCCCAGATTTACCTTCTGCTGCTCAATGAATCCATTTATAATCTGAAGGTAAATGTTGTTGAGGGTAACAGAAGCTAAAGGGGGAGGTGCTGCTATGTTCTCACTCAGAAATTTTTCACAGCTTCTTTTAAATGCAGCCACAGTGAGGTCCTCATTGCTTACCAGGTGAATTTCCTTTAAGATGCTAGTTTTATGAAAACTAGGAAAGTTCTTAATAGCATTTACAATAATGTCTACACACAGATCCAGAGGGAAACCAAAAATTCCAGAGCTTAATGCAGGGATTGCCACTGTCTTTACACCAGACTGTCTACTGACTACATGATTCAGAATATTTGCAATGACTTTTCTAAGTTCAATACAACATCTTTCTTCATCTGCCAAACTCCATTGTGGTCCAACAGCATGGATAATCTGGTAACAGGGAAGCCAGCCTCCACTTGTTATAACTATTTCACCAGTTGGCACTTTTCCCCGATAATTGATTATGGCTTCGCTCTCCTTTTGAATAACAGGTCCTCCCGCTCTTGAGATGGCCAAGGCCAGACCTCCTTGATGGTGAAGGTATTCATTGGCAGCATTAACCACAACATCTACAGTATGCTTGGTGAGATCATCTTTCCAGACAGAGAGCTCTATCTGGGAAGTCAACATTGTTTTGAAGACCTCAGCAGAATCCATAGCACTCTCCAGGTTAGAGGTACATTGAAACTTCTTATTGATAACATGATTGAACAAAGATTCACAGCTTTTCAAGGTTTCTAAGCTATTACTATCAATGGTAATTTGTGTGTTCTGTTCCATGAGACCTATGGAATGAACAAAACAGGAAATGAAATGGCAAGTGAGTCTCTCAAAGGAAACAAAGTAAAGTGAAGCATAAATCTTATTTCAACCTAAAAACTTGTAAAAAGATGACCTTCTTGTAACCACAATGAAATGATTGGTAGCCATCTTGGTAGCCAGACTCCAGAGATACAGTTATAGCCACTGCAAAAATCCTATATAGACATAATTTGTTTACAGAGAGAAAGCTTTACATGGGTGCCTGAGATAAGAGGAAAATATACAAAAATCCTTGGTCATTATCATCTCTCGGTGTTGTTTAATAAGAATTTTTGAAGACCACAGCCATTAAGCAATGATGGGGAAGATTCTACCTCCCCATTTCTCCTTGATGGTGATAAACAAATAATTTTTAAATTACCTCTACCTAATTTTGAATTGTAAGCAACTGCTTTGGAGCATTGCATGATTCAAATAAATATGGAGAAAAAAAAAGAAAAGTGGGGGGTGGAGCCAAGATGGCAACAAGAAGGGATCCAGTCTTGGGCGCTCTCTGATAAAACTTGACACTAAGGACTCTAACTAAACTTTCAAGAGACAGAACCCACAGAGGGACCCAGTGAGGCAGTTCTCCTACTCAAGGTAACCTGGAAAAGAGCAGAAAGGCTTTGCTCCCCGGGGTTGGAGGGGCAGCCTGCCAGAGGGGTGGCCCACCAGAGCAAAAGAAGTCAGCCTCCCAGAGGCAGCCCCAGGGCGCTGGGAGCCTCAGCTCACAGCAGCGGGGGGAGTCTCCTGAGCTGCACCCCAGGGAGCATCCGGCACAAAGTGGGGGAACAGCAGGGGACCTCTGCCAGAGTGAGCACGTGGAGCCCAGCCCTCAGGGCACACAGCCAGCAGCTTGGTCTTTCTCCAGCCCAGATCTGGAAACAGAAGCAGGCCAGCTCGTAAGCAGGAGCCCCCAGGGCATGAGCCCATTGAGCTGAGGGAAGGGAGTGAAGAGAGACTGCAGACCTCTGTCCTCTGCCTCTGGAACAGGACTCTGGGGCTCTGACCACATTCAGATCCTGATCGCAGTCTAGGCCCCCCCATAGAACAGCAGGCCCACCCCACCTCAGGCCTGTGGCAGAGGGGGCGCTTATGGTCATTCACAGACCAGGAGGGAGGACAGAGACTCTTACACTGAGATCCTTGTGGGAGTATCCCAAAAGCTCATGAAGCACCCCCAAAACAGGCTAAGGCTGGGAAAATGAGCAAGCAGAGAAACAAGAGGAACGCCATTGAGAAATATTTTGCATATGAGCCCAAGAAGGATCAAAACACTTAGTCTGAAGATGAGGAAGCACAAGCTCCTGCATCTAAAGACTCCAAGAAAAACAGAAATTGGGCTCAGGCTATGACAGAGCTCAAAAAAGACTTTGAAAATCAAATGAGGGAGTTGGAAGAAAAACTGGGAAAAGAAAGGAGAGAGATGCAGGAAAAACATGAAAATGAAGTCAGCAGCTTAGCCAAGGAAATCCAAAAAAATGCTGAAGAAAATAGCATACTAAAAAGCAGCTTAGGTCAAATGGATAAAACAGTTCAAAAAGTTATTGAGGGGGGCGGCTAGGTGGCGCAGTGGATAAAGCACCAGCCCTATAGTCAGGAGTACCTGGGTTCAAGTCCGGTCTCAGACACTTAATAATCACCTAGCTGTGTGGCCTTGGGCAAGCCACTTAACCCCATTTGCCTTGCAAAAACCTAAAAAAAAAAGTTATTGAGGAGAAGAATGCTTTAAAAAGCAAAATTGGCCAGATGGAAAAAGAGATAAGAAAACTCTCTGAGGAGAACAAATCCTTCAGACAAAGAATAGAATTCAGGGAGATTGATGAATTAACCAGAAAACAAACCAAAAGCAAAAAAATGAAAAATTAGAAGAAAATGTTGAAACATCTCATTGAAAAAGCAACTGATATGGAAAACAGTCTTAGGAAAGACAATTTAAAAATTATTGGAATACCTGAAAATCATGATCAGGAAAAGAGCCTTGACATCATTTTCAAAGAATTACTACAGGGAAATTGCCCTGATATTCTAGAAGCAGAGGGTAAAATAGAAATGGAGAGAATCCACCGATCCCCCCGAGAAAGAGATCCCAAAAAACCAACCCCCAGGAATATTATAGCCAAGTTCCAGAACTCCCAAGTCAAAGAGAAAATATTACAAGCAGCCCAAAGGACACAGTTCAAATATCGTGGAGCTGCAGTCAGGATCACACAGGACTTAGCAGCAACTACACTGCAAGCTGGTAGGGCTTGGAATATAATATAGCAGAAGGCAAAAGAGCTTAGAATGCAGCCAAGAATCAACTACCCAGCAAGGCTGAATGTCCTCTTCCAGGGAAAAAGATGGACTTTTAATCAACCAGGGGAATTTCAAATGTTCCTTTTGGAATGGCCAGAGCTGAACAGAAGGTTTGATCTTCAGATACAGGACTCAGGTGAAGCACAGAGATTGGAGGAGAGGGGGGAAATATGAGGGACTTAATGATGATGAACTGCATGTATTCCTGCATAGAAAAATGACACTGATAATACTCATATGAATCTTCTCAGTTAATAGAGTAGGTAGAGAGAGCTTTTATAGTTGAAGCACAGGAGAAAGCTGAATTTGAAGATAAAATATAGTGTAAAAATGGAGTCAATAGAAAAAAGGGAAATGTAATGGAAGAAAGAAAAAGGAGAGGGGGAATAGGCCAAGATATTTCATATAATAAGATTTTTTTTTATTACAGTAAGCTATTGCAATGATATGGAAGGGGGGAGGCAAGGGGGAATGAGGGAACCTTTGCTCTCATCAGAGGTGGCTAGGAAAGGAAGCAGCATATATACTCAATGGGGTATAGGCATCTGGAGTAAGAAGAAGGGGGAAGCAGGGGGAAGGGGTGGGGATGTGAATAAAGGAGGAGAGGATGGACCATGGGGAGAGAGTGGTCAGATACATCACATTTTCTTTTTTACTTCTTGCAAGGGGCTGGGATTGGATGGCCTGTCCAAGACCATAGGGCCAGGTGGATTCTGGGCCTAAGGGGTGGTATGGCGGCTCAGGGCCTCTTGGCCCCAGGACTAGGGATCTGTCTGCTGAGCCAGTCAACGACCCTACAGCAGAGTCAGAGTGAAAGGAGAGAGAAAATAGAGTACATGGTAGTGGAGAAATAAGAAAGGAGGGAGTTGTGATCAGCAATGGCAACGGTGGAAAAATATGGAAGTAACTTCTGTGATGGACTTATAAAGAATGAGATCCACCCATGACAGAGTAGTTGGTGTTGGAACAAAGACTCAAGCACATTTTTTGTTATGATTATTTGGGGGAGGGTGCAGGGCAAGTAGGGCTGGATGGCCTGCCTGGGGCCACATAGCGGAGTGATCTTTGGGTGTCTGGGGCCGGATTTGGACCCAGGTGCTCCTGGCTCAAGGGTCAATGCTCTGTCCGCCACCCAGCCACCCCTACTATTATTACTATTTTATTTTATTTTGGGTCTTTTTTACCCCCTTCTTTTTGGTTTTTGCAGGGCAGTGGGGATCGGGTGGCTTGCATGTCACACAGCTGAGTGATTGTTGGGTCTATGGGGTTGGATGTGGGCTCGGGTGCTCGTGGCTCCAGGGCTGGTGCTTCCTCCATTGCACCACCTGGCCATACCTACAATTATTACTATTATTTTTTTATTTTATTTTTTTTCTCTCCCCTCTATCGCTCAAGCAAATCTATATTCATGAGGGGGAGGGGGTATTTTGTTTACTCTTAAACAAGAATATTTTATTAATGTAAAAAAATTTGTACAAAATGAGAATAAAAAGAAAAAAAGAAAAAAAGAAAAGTAAGAAAGAATGACTATAAATTAGTATCATTCATAAACAATAAAAATCCAACCAAATTCACACATTTGCTAAGCATGTAAGATACTGTGCTTTTAAAAGCAGAGCCAAGAGTGAAGTAGAGGAAGCACTACAGTCAAGCTCTCTCAACACTCCCTAAAATAATGCACTGAATTGAATTCTGTTGGGGCATAACCAAAAAAGATAATGGTGAGATGTTTTTCCCACCTAAAACAATTTAGGAAGTTAAAAGGAGAGGTGATACTGAGGAGGGAGCTGGCCTAGAACATACCCTGCAGCAACACCAGATGTGGACCTTGGAGGTGACAGCAGCAGCAACAACTTCAAGAACTCCCAGTCCATAGGATCTGACAACTGGTCAGAAAGAGATTTCGGAGTACCCCTATAGTAGCACTAGGCATGGGACTAGGCATATAATTTCAGGGATGAGAAGAGAGCTTGTAAATAAATAGGGGCTCTGATTACAGTCCCAGAACATAGAGAAGCACTAACATTTCTGATTGCAAGGGAGCAGGGGCCCTTCCTAGGTAAGAATCAGAGCAGCTTGGAAGCACTGAAAAATTTTAAAGCCCCTAGAATAAGCCATAAAACAGTAGCTTGGAAAAGCCTAAAGCTTGGGACAGTGTCCACCAACAGGTGAACAGAGCACAATATTAAGATGATGTTCAAAGTCAAGAAACAGACTGGGAAAAAAATGGGCAAATAAAAAATAACCTGTCCATAAAAAGCTGCTATGGTAAGAGGAAAGATCAAGACAGCATTTGAAGAAGACAATAATGTGAAAACAATAACATGCAAAGTCTCAAAGTAAAAAAAAAGCAGATTGGACACAAGTCAAAAAAGCATTCTTAGAAGATCTAAAGAAAAAAACAAAAGCTTTTTAAAAATCAAATAAGCGTGTTAGAAGAAGACTGAGAAAAGAACTGAGAGAAGCAAGAAAATTTGAAAAAAACAATTAACAGCTTGGTAGAAACCACAACAATAAAGAGACACCAAAAATACCAAAGAAAATAATAATTTAAAAAACAGATTTGGCTAAATGGAAAACAAGGTCCATAACTTCACTGAAGGAAATAATTCATTAAAAATTAGAATTGGGAGCAGCTAGGTGGCATAGTAGATAGAGTACCACCCTGGAGTCAGGAGTACCTGGGTTCAAATCTGACCTCAGACACTAAATAATTACCTAGCTGAGTGACCTTGGGTGAGTCACTTAACCCCACTGCCTTGCAAAAACCAAAAAAAAAAGTTAGAATTGGGCAAGTGGAAGCTAATGACTCCATGAGACAACCGAAAAACCCAACAAAACAAAGTCAAAAGAATGGAAAAAAAATAGAAGAAAATGTGAAATACCTTATTTTTTTTAGGTTTTTTTTTTGCAAGGCAAATGGGGTTAAGTGGCTCGCCCAAGGCCACACAGTTAGATAATTATTAAGTGTCTGAGACCGAATTTGAACCCAGGTGCTCCTGACTCCAAGGCCGGTACTTTATCCACTATGCCACCTAGCCACCCCTGAAATACTTTATTAGAAAAACAACTTACATGGAAAATCAATTAAGGAGAAAAAATTTTAAAATTACTGGGTTAACTGAAAGCCATGATTAGAAAAAAAGAGCCTAGATACCGTATTTCAAAAAATTACAGAGGAAAACTGTCCTGATATTTTAGAATCAGAGGGTGAAACAGAACTGAAAGAATACATCAATCATGTTCTGAAAGAGATTCCAGGATAAAACTTCAAGGAATATTATAGACATATTCCAGAACTCTCAGGTCAGGAAGAAAATATTGTAAGCAGTCAGAAAAAAATCATTCAAGTACCATGAAGCCACAGTCAGGATAATAAAAAATAAAAAAAAGTTTTTAGCACCTACCACATTAAGATATGGAAGGCCTAAAATAGGATATTCCAAAAGGCAAAGGAGTTGGGATTACAACCAAGAATAACATGCCCAGCCAAACTGAATAAAATCCTTCGGGGAATAAATTGATATTTAATGAAATGGAAGACTTTCAAGTATTCCTGATATTAAGACCAGAGCTGAATAGAAAATTTGACATTCAAACACAAGATCTAAGAGAAGCATAAAAAGGTATACACAAAAGAGAAGTCATAAGGGACTTGATAAGGCTAAAATGTTTGTGTTTCTCTATGATCTATGTAAGTCCTAAAACCTTTTTCATCATTAGGGTAGTTAGAAAGCCTACACAAACCGAGGAAGGAGGGACAGAAAATGGAAACATGAAAACAGCAATCAGAACATAGTACTTGAAATTATTACAAAAGTAAAAGATAGATTATAGAATTGGAAGGAGCTTTGACAGTCTTCCCATCCAAATATCTGATTTTCCACATGATGAAACTGAGGTTTATCATGTCACACAGCTAGATAGTAGGAGAGCAACCAGTATTCAAATCCAAATATCTCGATTCTAGCTTCAGTGTTAGAATTTAATTCAGAAAATTAAATTATGTTGATTAAATTACAAATGCTCTGCATTGGGCTTTTTGTAGAATAGATGATTCAGTTTTGTAACTGTTTATTATACACTTTCTTCTAATCAGATATTTCATTTGATAAATGAGGGAACTCTGCTAAGGAATTTTGTCTCTTGACTAGCCAGAACCCAAATAGGAATTCTCAGCTGTCCAGCAAAACTGCTTTCATAAATGCCTTCTTCAAGCATGGTTTGAACTAAGTCAACCAGAGGGTAAAGTATAACCTAACTGAAAGGACTTTTTAGGGTTTACTTTTTGGGGGAGCTAAGTGGAACAGTCAATAGAAGTATCAGACCTGGAGTCAGAAAGATTCCTCTTGCTGAGTTCAAATGTGACCTTTAGATACTTGCTAACTGTGTGACTCTGGGCACATCACTTTACCCTATTAGCCTTGGTTTCCTCATCTGTAAAATGGCAAATCCCTCTAGTACCATTGCCAAGAAAATTCAAATGGGGTCATGAAGAATCAGATATGACTGAAATGACTGAACAGCTACAAATTAGATGTTTCCATGGTCTCTAAGAAAAGCATGGGATGCTAGTTGTTTTATAATTCAGTGAAGCCAAGTAACCAGAAATCTGCCCTGGTCTTGAGACCCTGCCTATCCAAAAATGGATTGCCATTTTTCAAACAGGCAATCTGTTGTATAGGGATGCTACTGAGGAATTCCAACTGAGGAACTCCAAGAAATCTCCAGATTTAAAGTGAAAAGGTCCACCTTAGAATTCCACTTGAGTAGTATCCTAGTTGCACAAGTATAAGAGCAACAGAAGAGGTCAGAGGCATTTAAATACTCTAGAGATGATAATATTTTTTGCACTGGAATCACTTTCTAAAGTCCTTTTAAATGTTTCTGGTATTTTACAGCTAGTCTTCTTTTATTCACTATAACAGAAAAATCAAATGAGAGTTAATGACTTGAGCAATCTAGTATCTTGGGAGAGTTGGAGTGAGAAAATCTTGGTAAGCACAGAAAATTAGAAGGAGAATATTTTGCTACCTACATAACCATTCAGCCTTCTATAAGTTTTGCTGATTAGATGAGTCTCCTTTTAATTAATCCTTTTATATATATGCTACATATTCTAATCTTCAGAATGGGGCTATCACAAGTCATCTAGACTGTTGTCTTGCCACTGGACCCTGACGAAACTGGAGGAGAAAGTGAAGCCAGTTTTGCACAGCTCTGCTTCACCTGAATCCACTCACAGTTCTGATGTCATTAATTCTCTTCTAGAATGAAGAATCACAAAACAATCATCGAAGTAATGAAAGGGAAAGCTTTCTTAAGCTGTCTAACAACATGAATACCAGATGTCACTGACAGGTGTGTTATTATCACAGAACAATTCTAACATGTGAATCCATAATCATAATTTATATAGATTTTGAGTGCTACCGGAGAAAGAACCATCTTCTAAATCTCCTAGGATTGGGAAGACCTGTATGAACTGAAGAAGAATGTAATGAACACCATCAGGCAGACAGTTTGCACCATAACAACATTATATAGACTTAGAAATTCTGACAAATATTTAAAAACTCTTAAAAACTCTTGACAGAGTAATGGTGGTCTCAGTAGAGAATGACCAATGGTCAGTGCAAGATCTTTTTTTTTGGTTATGCATATTAATTACAAAGGATTTCTCACCAATCTCCACCATGGATTTGGAAGGAATAAGAGAGAGAGAAAATAACAATTCTGTCAACTAAAAAAAAAATTCATTGTTAAAAATTCCCCCAGAATCACCATTGTCATTCAGTAATCCAGTTTTAGAAATGAATACAAAGGAAACAATTATCACTAATCAACATTCTCTATATGGATGAACTACAATGGATTTTTTTCTTAATTTTTAAATCTATCACCCTGAGTATAACAAATTATTTAGATCTTATTTGCAGATGTTTGCTCTATTCTTTTATTAGAATGCTCTGATTTTTGAATTTCCTCTGCAGAGTGACAACTTTGGGAACAACCTGAGAGTAGAGTAGATAAAAGTGCTGAACTTGGAGTCAGGGAGATCCAAGTTCAAATCCAGTCTCAGACATTAGCTGTATGACCCAGGAGAAGCAACTTAACCATAATAGCTCCTCAGTTTCCATTATCTACAAAAGAGATAATACCACAAACAACTCAAGATTGTGATGTATAAATAAGAAAACACATATAAAGCATTTTTCAAACTTTACAATAGTTATATAAATACTAGCTATTATCTCTTTCTGGTTCCAGATTTAAGAAAGTCTAGTTGGATTTGCTCACAAGGTGCAATTAAAAAGGACTAAATTTAGGGGAGAATTTGTGTTTCAATTGCATGTTCTTCCTTTTACTTCACATATATGAGCTTTGACAAATTTATTAATCTCTCTAGACCTCAGTTTTCACTTGGAAAAATGATATCTACAGACTTTTATGATTTGAAGTTTTTAATCTTACGATCAGACCCTGGTTGGAAGGCAGGTTTCTTGAGGGGGATTAGATGGTAAATAACCAAAGACCATGGGTGGATTTGTGCATTTTTTTGCACAAATTTTATATACCTGATAGGGAGAAAACAGCATCAGGTCAAAAATCAACAAGAATTTATTAATGGTGATCTACCATTAAAGCCTAAAATGATTAATATGAACATGTTGAGCTTGGGACAACAATAGTATATTCCATGTAAATGTTCAATCCAGTTGGAAATGTGATGGGGATTTTAGGTGGGAGGTCAGCATTAATGATATAGATTTGGAATTCACTTACCGAGAGAAGATGTGAGGGTATTTCCTCCAAGTTCCTATAGAAAGATGATGAAATGAAAAAATTATTGTGAGATTAAAAATGACTGGTCAATTCAAAGTAAGTATAAGGAGTGCCTTCAACAGAAATGTAACTGTAAGGACTTCATAACAAGATAGTTATTGGCTTTAAAGAACAGCTATGCTATTTCTCCTAGGTGTGACTTTAATTGATAGTACTTTGACTTTGATTGTGGCAAACATCACCACACAGGTTCTTGCAGCACTTATGTCACAGGAAGAAGCAGCAGAAAATACTTCATTCAACTTTGACAGATGTCATGGATTCTAGATATCATTAAGGAGTCAAGCCCATATTATTGTCTTAATAAAAACAAAACCAAAAAGGAATCAATAAAATAACTTTTGAAATCTCGAACAAGTATCCACTCAAAGTAGATTCTATACTGCGATTAAAAAAGAAAACATTAACAAGATTGTTTTGATCATTAATTTGTAAAGATGACCACTAGGAACTGGGGGAGAAGAGGACAAAGAGGCAATTGTGAGGAATTATGGGGTGTTTGTTTTCCACAGGATGTAAGAGGAGACTGTTAGTTTTGAATATATATATATATATATATATATATATTTATATATATATTACCAAGACTGAGGTCTGTCTATAGGTCTATAGCTATAAATTAGGAAAGGCACAAAGCCTATGTTCAGGAATGTGAGAGTAAGACAAAAGGGGAGATAAAAAAATTGACTGCATCAATCCCCAAACTGGGAGAGGTCTTCCAACCTGACCTAAAGATGCCAGATCTGAGATTAGACTGAGGTCTGCTCCAAGTAGTCCTGAGTTGATCTAGGGTCTTTGACAATGCAAATGCACTTGCTTAATGAGGTCCATACATATACAATGCATGTAAATGTATATGTACATGTGTATATACATGCATACATATACACATCTATACAATCCCCTTGTGATGATTGAGGCTTAGCAGCATAATATGTGTTGTATGACCAGGGCAGGGAAAAAGTATTAAAGAGTGGTATGGGGTGGGTGTATCAATTAGATTGTATTCCTGATGATTCAGACCAAAGACTGGCTAGGAAGGGAGGAGAAAGCCTCTTAAATTGTATATAAGACTGAACATTGTCACAATTCAGGGCTTTTTCTCCACTGGGGAGAACTGCCCTTTCCTGATGGAAAGTTAATAAAAGCTATTCAGATACTCTTGGCTGTTTTGAGTATTTTGAGTCACTTAATGAAGCATTAATATTAAAGAAGTGGGAACCAATTGAAGAAATTTAAAAATGAGGTTTAAAAATGTTTTTGAAAAGTGCTTTTAGAATGGTCTAGTTTGAATGTGAAGACTATGAAAGTACCAGCTCTGACCCATATGTATTTAGGGACAAAAAAGGTTTATTTAAATATTTCTACAGTTAGCAGAAATGAAGGGAAAAAGAGTAAAGGCAGTTGGAAGCCATTGATCCCCTAAGGGGATTAGACAACAGCAGCAACAACATCAACCTTTTAGAGAGGAAAATCAATAAGGAAAAGTGTAGGAACATGGGAGGCAACCTGATGACTCATTCTCCTCAAAAGCAGGCTAGCTTCACAAAGGCAAGCAATTCAACTGAGCAGAGGGTGGGCTTCTAAAGGGAAACATAGATGTAGGTAGGAAAGCAGGTAGCTTAGAGTGAAGATAAGGTAATAAGGGATATCCTGAAGAGGTGAAGTAGCTCAAAGACTTAATCCTTTCAGAGTAGAGCTGGGATTCATTGTTTTGTTGATAGGGGCTGGTCCTTGCCAGGGTACTTGCAAGATACTTGACTAAAAGTATGTAGAACTTGGGGCAGCTAGGTGGTGCAGTGGATAGGATACTGGCCCTGGAGTCAAGAGGACCAAATCTGACCTCAGACACTTAATAATTACCTAGCTGTGTGACCTTGGGCAAGTCAATTGCAAAAACCTAAAGAAAAAGAGTAGATTGAGGTGATCTCAAAAGCTTGGAGAGTGGGATGGGGGTAGGAGTGTTGATTGCCTTGAGCCATGTTAAATGTAAGACAGATAATCAGTGCAGAAAGTACAAATTAATTATAAAACATTTTTTTCTGTACAATATTTCCTCTACTTTGATATGCTAAAATGTGAGTTGCAAATTAGGTTTGACTGGACTTTCAAATACATTCATTCTCATCCAGGATTTTTTTCTGGTTAGCAGCTAAAAAACAGATTGTCTGAAGAAAGGATAGAGAATATACATAAATATATAGAAAATATATAAAAATTTTCTACCTAAAAAATGGGGGTAAAAGAAAAGAGGAATCAAGAAATATTTAGTGTTAGGTGTTTTAAAATAATCAAGATGAAGTTATTATCATAACGAGTCCCAATCTTTGAGCCTTTCTTTATTCAATTAGGGGAAAAAACAAGTAGGTACACTTATTTTATATTCCTGAAGCAGGAAGTGATTTATTAGGGAGAGATTTAAAAGTACAATTCAATTTAAACATAAAGTCAAGTTAGTCATGTAATGGTAACCATGGAGGACGAGAAACAAATCCAAAAGTTTGGGTGAGAGAGGGAAATAAGAGGGAGATTAAAAATCCTTCCCTTAAAGATAACCTTCAAAAAGGAGGAAAAAATAGTGCATACCAGACAATATACTCCTACCCTTGAGGGACATAAAGGACTATAAGGAATTATATAGATGCTTTAATTAGGGACTGGCTTTCCCTTATAACTCATCCATAATTTCAGTACAAAAGCATGAGGATTTCAGAATAGTAAAGGATTTGAGAGCTATTAATAAAATTGTACTAGTTAGTCACCCAGTTGTACTCAATCCACTTTATTAAGCAGAATTCCATCCAAACATAGGTGGTTTAGTGTTGTTGACCTAAAGGATGTTATTTGGGCCTTCATTAGCATTTGAAATATTTATTTGCTTTTGAATGGGAAAATCCTCTTAATGGGAGTAAGCAGCTGCAGTGGATTGTACTTCCCCAAGGCTATATGGAATCCCCTTATTTGTTCCAGCAAGGGTTAGAACAAAAACCAGGAAGTTTTACCCTCCAAAAGGAATTACATGGCTTCAGTATGTGGATGATCTACTTATATATGGCCCAGAAAGAAAAGCAAGTGGCTCATGCCGACAATGAGTTGTTAAATTTCTTAGAACATGTATTAAGGGTATCCAAGGGGAAGTTACAGTATGTAGAAAAGGAAGTGCAATATTTAGGCCATTTAATTAGTGAAAGAAAAGGGAAAATTAATCCTGATAGAATCAAAGGTATTGTTGAACTTCCCCTTCCAAAGAATAAAAGGGAGCTCAGGAAATTCCTGGGCCTGACTGGATATTGTAGATTATGGATTGAGTCCTACACACAAAAAGCTAAGAAATAATACCTCAAATTATTAGAAGAACCCAATGTTCTACAATGGGTTCCAGAAGAAAAAAATAGTGGGAGAGTTAAAACAAGCTCTAATTCTGCTCCAGTGTTAGAACTACATCACTGAACAACCACTCCATTTATTTGTTAATGTGAATTCTGGATCTGCTCTTGGGATCCTGACTCAAATTTGGGAAAGGAAATGGAAACCAGTAGCCTAACCAGTAGCCTTTTTTGTCAAAATTTTGGATCCCTTTTCAAGGGGGTAGTTGGAATGTATATAAGCCATAGGAGCATCTGCAATTCTTGTAGAAGAGAGTAGAAAATTAGTACATGGAGACCTTATAAAGCAAGTGTTAACAAATCTATTGTTACCCCCATGAGATTACAGCAGTCTATATAAATGAACATCAGAAGGGAAACTCATTTGAGGCCAGGGGTAACAGGTTAACTGATAACTTGAGTAAAGAAGTTGCCCTAACATCAGAACCTTTGACAATGCATGTTTTAATCCCTTGAGTACCTCAAACTAAAACCATTCCAATTTTTAGTTAACATGAGAAAGAAATCTAATTAAATTAGGGGCAATAAAAACTGAGAAAGATTGATGGTTCTTACCAGATGGTAGAGAAATGTTAAATACGCCAATCATGAGGGAAATCTTGCCCCTCCTACATCAAGGAAGTCATTGAGGAGTGCAAGCAATGTGTGGCCTGGTGTTAAGGAAGTAAGGATGTGTAAGAATTTATACTATAGCTAAGGTGGTCTGTGAAGACTGTATAGTATGCAGAAAAATAAATAAAAAGGTATTTTTAAAAGTTCCTGGAGGAATAGAACCAAGTCTCCATTTTTTCAGAGTATTCTGATTGATTTTACCAAAAATGTCAAAGACAGATAAACCATGATATATTCTAGTGATAGTGGACTATTTAAAGGGGTAGGTAGAAGCTTACCCCATGGTTACAGCCACAGCTAATAGGAATTCTAAAATAATCTTTGAACAAATTATTCCTCCATATGGTTTAGTAGAAAATATAGATTCAGACTGGTAGTCATTTACATCTAAAGTATTACAAAAGGTGAAGGAACATTTAGGAATAGCTTGGAATTTTCATGCGCTGTGTCTTCCCCAATTTTGGGGTTGGGTTGAACATATGAATCAAACTCTAAAGAAACATTTATCTAAACCAATGTTAAAGACTAAACTTCCTTGGACTAAATGTTTGCCACTTGTATTATTGAGAATTAGAACCATATGAACTATTATTTGGTTTAACCATACTTAGGAAGGTCAGAAGAAGAAGGATAAATTTCTAGGGGATTATGTGTTGACTCTATTGTCCTCTTTGTCTGATCTTAGGAAAAAGCACCAATTTTTTTGGCTCAGACTCCACCATTAGAGTTTGCAGTACACAAGATATATACAGGAGATTGGATGCTGATCAAATCATGGAAAGAGATTAAATTACAACCCAAGTGGGAAGGACCATACCTGGTGCTTCTGGTCACAGAGGACCAGTAAGAGAACCTGAAGACTCCAATTTGGACACTTTAGAAGGAGACTGGGAAATAAAGTCTTCCTCTGATCCTATGAATGTTACATTATGAAGATCAACAGTTTCATATAACTAACAAATTTGATTAGTGTATTGTGACAAAATAAACAGAACCTTGTTAAAAATACTTTATACAGGATAGAAATGGGAAACATTAAAAATGATCATTTAAATTTCCTTAATAATAATGTTTGTCCTTCATTTTCAAAGAAGAACATGACATCAGGGAGTTTATGCCATGATAAGCATGGGAATTGGATCTGAGTGAGGGGCTTCTGTGCTAAATCACCAGCCTTACTCTCCTCCAGAGCCATATGGGTCCAGTGGCCAGATATGAATCAGGCCTATTAGAGATGGCCCTAAATGTGAAACCATCAGGGTTAAGTGACATGTCTAATGTCATACAGCTGTAAGTGTCCCTTTTCTGAGGCCAGATTCTAACTCCTGTCCTCCTGAATCCAAGACCAGTGCTCTATCCACTGCACCACCTAGCTGCCCTGGCTTAATAATGATCATGGAAAGGCAAATGAAAGGAATAGTAGTGAAATTAGTGGTTAAAGTAACTGATAGGATAGAATTGCAAACTGCAATGGATGCCTGTCAAGTTATAGAATGTGGGGGTTTAGATAATTAGAGATGGCTGAGTGGACAAAATAGGTATTGATGCCCTGAAGCAGCAGGATCAGGGGATGATATAAAATTTTCACCTTGGGGAGGCTAGGTAGCATAGTGGATAAGGCACTGGCCCTGGAGTCAGGAGTACCTGGGTTCAAATCCGGTCTCAGACACTTAATAATTACCTAGCTGTGTAGCCTTGGGCAAGCCACTTAACCCCATTTGCCTTGCAAAAAAAAAAAAACAACTTAAAAAAAATTTTCACCTTGTCCTATCTGGGATGCTGTATAGTGAACTATACAGTATAAAATGGGTTGGTTAACTACTGGAGGAGGAATATTAATAGATAAGATTTCATTTTATAAAGGCAATTCTCCCCCAAATTATAAAAATTTAGAATGTAATAGAATAATAAGTATAATCAAGAAGGCAGATAGGCTAAGTGTAAATGGTAGCAGATATCTCTGGCAATGATCCCCTAGGAAGACTTCATATCAGGGTGGTACTTCAGTTATCAGTAGCAAAAGATCCTACTTCTGACAATTCTACTAGTAGCATCAAGACTATAAAGGGGAAAGCTGTACCTATAGATCAGTCTTTAATTCAAAATGATCCTAAGATTGTGAAAGTGCTAAGAGCCAAAGATTTGAAGCAGACTATGGAAATAGAGACAGCATATAAGGATTCAAATGCCTTGGTAGAATGGGTAAAATATACAGTTAAAAGCTTAAATAAAAGCATCTGCTATGCCTGTCCAGCCAGATAGAACCAATCCCTTTGGGCATGGGAAAACATGAAAATTATTTTAAATGTATGGTCCTCCTGTTTCAATCCATAAACTCTGGAAAAAATTAGTGAGCTGTCCTACCTATTCCCTCCTGCAAAAAGAGGAAGCATTAAGGCAGTACCAGCCTTTCAACTTGGGTACAGAAATCACTCAGCTTATCTCTCACCGAAAGGTGAAAGATACCAAAACTGAGAATACTGTCCTCATGCAGGGAAACTTGGGATGTGCCTAAGGATCACTCTGGCAAATTCTGGAGGATGAATATATCTTGAACAGATCTATGGTGGTATTGTGGAGGTAACACTAGTTAGCCACTCTGCTGAGGAACTGTGGAGGCACCTGTGCACTGGTTTGGTTGGTTATTTCTTTTACTCTGGCATTTGAAAGAGAAAGTAAAAATCAGTTAACTGAATTAAGAAGGAAAAAAAAGAGATATACCTTATGGGTTCTTTGATGAAAAAAATCTATCTAGATAATATAGGTACTCTCTAAGGCAAGTACCTGATGAATATTAAGGAACCAGATAGCTTCTGGATTTGAATCTTTTCTATTCTGATAGGTAACTATACTCAAAAATGTAGATTGGATTAGTTTTATATTATAACCAACAAGAGATCTATCAATTACACCAGAGATGCCTTTAAAGGTATAGCTGAACAACTTAATGCTACAAGTAGGAAGGCCTGGGAAAATAGGATAGCTATTGATTTGATATGATATTAGCAGAAAAAGTGGCACTAGGAGGCACTTGTACTTTCATCCCTAATAACATAGCCCTTGATGGAACAAGCATGAGGGCATTGCAAGGTTTGACAGCTTTGTCTGAGGAATTGACAGAGAATTCTGTAATTAATAAACTTCTAAATAAAGTTGCTAGAAAATTGGTTTGGGAAATAGATGGGAGTTATGGTCTCTATTTTAACCTCCATAACAATAGTGGCAGGGATATTAAAAGCAGTTGGATGTTGTATAATACCACATGTTCTGGGATTAGTACAAAGGGTGATAGAAATGGCCTTTATCAAACAAATGGTTGTACAGTACTCACTTGAGTGAAATACAGAATAAGGATAAAAATCTATATGAAGAAGAAAATGGAAGGTTGCTAGATAAATTTGAAAAATCTGGAAAAAAGTGTAGAAATGAAATTCTAAGAAAGTAGAAAAAGAGGGAGTGTAATAAATAGTTAAGTTTTTATTTCTACATTTGAGAAATAAATTGAGACCAGAAGCTTATAGTGTTATTAAAAGATAGTTAAAATAAAGCAGCGAAAGATGTGGATTAGAAATCAGTAATCTGCAGTAGACTGAAAGGAATTTGGTCTTAACATAAAGGAAAGCTAACAATTTATATTTGATTTCGAAGAATCTAGATCGACAGGATGAGGGACACCCAGATTCATACCAAGATGTCAACAACAAGAAACCCATCTTCATAGATAAAATGGTATAAAAAGCCAACAAGTTAAAAGGGATCCAAATTGTTTGAAAAAGATATTGAATCAAAGTTGTTTTGTGTAGGACTAATGAGGGAAATAATAGTAGGCTGACAGGAAGGAGTTGTAACCCCGGCACTACCCAGACAATGCAGAAATATGGGAGGGACTTACTTTCGAGAAAGGATAAAAGACTGAAGCCCCAAGCTTCACATATTATCTGTCCATGAATAGATATCCCCTCTTGCAAGATTGTATCAATAAAACCTCCTTCCTGATTTCACGGGGGAACACATGGGCATTTTGGTAAGAAATAACTTCTTTGTCGGGATTATTTCTAACAGGGATCACGCATGACACAGTGCAAAGCAAATGTCCTGAATTAAAATCCTGGCTTTGCCACTGTGGAAACTTCCTCCAACTTCTCACGGATCTGTCTCCTCATTTGTAAAATAAGAGATTTTGACTAAATGACTAAATGAGCTCTGGAATCACTTCCTGTTCTAGATCTCTGATTCTATTAACATCAATTGTTCATGTAAAATTCAAAATAAATAAAATCTTTCTAAAAGTAAAAAAAAACAAAATAAAAAACATCAATTGTTCAGTGGTTTTTTTTCAGTCGTGTTCACCTTTTTTGACTGCATTTGGAGCTTTCTTGGCAAGTAATGAAATGGTTTGCCACTTCTTCTCCAGCTCATTTTATAGAAAGGGACTCTTAAGACAGATGCAGTTAAGTGACTCGTCCAGGCTCACATAGTAAATGTTTGAGGAAGGCCCCCAATCCACTGAGCCACCTAGCTTTCCCTTTAGTTTATGTCAAATTGTTTTGGCTTCCATTGAATGATCAATAATAGCCCCAGTTCAAACCTAGGTAGTTCATTGTTTAAAGAAGGAGTGTAAATAGCTATTGTTTTCTGTAAGGTTGGAAATTCCATCTTCTCCTTCTAGAGAGATTTCTTTTTATGTTAAATTAGGCCACTGATTTGTCTCAATTCTTCCCTACCCCTGAGCATTGCCTCAGCGAAACTGAAAACTGGGAAAGACCTTTATTTAGAAAAACCCACTAACAATGGGCCATGGCCAGTTGTCTTGACCTTTGTCTTATCTTTGGAATGGGCGAGAGGGAAGGAAGCTGACTTTTCCAAGTCCTGGCTCACTTAAATTCACCCACAAGTCAAGGCATCTCTACCATCACCACCACCACCACAACAAAAGATAATTGAATAGAAGAATGGTCCATAGTTTTCCTCAATTCCAAAGTGGTCTGAAACCTGGAAAACTTCAATCAGAATTATGGCCCTATGTAATTGTGCTAAGTCATATGTGTGTGTGTGTGTGTGTGTGTGTGTGTGTGTGTGTTTATAATACAAATACTTTCCCAACATATTTTAGTTTCTGTTGTCACTCTGAATGATATCATAATTTCCAGTCTCGAATGTCTTCAGCTATGTGTGAACCAATCTGTTGGAAAAAGCATCCTTTGTACTTGGTATCACTGGCACCTGATAGTCAGCATATAATCATATGTATTTTATCCCATCCCCCTTATCTCTCATTTTCTTTAACTAAGATGCAGCAAGTGGGGGGAGGGTTGAAAAGCAATGGCCCATCCTCTTTTGGAACATGTACATATCAGGATTATCTTGCTCTTGTTATGTCTATAAAAGAAGCAAGTAGTTTGAAATCATTGCCCAGTTTTTACTTTCAATACCTTGCTGCCTTGGGATGCTTAATAAATTTTTTTTAATTTTCTCTACCTGAATTTACTTCATTATTAATGGCAAGGCTGAGCAAAGATTTTCTTTTAATAAACAACCAATTGGTTAAGTGACCAATATGTATAAGCATTGTGCCATGTGTTAAAGATACAAAGTTGAAAAATGTCTGGCTCAGGGCAAATAGGAGTCAAGAGGACCTGAGTTCAAATATAGGCCCAGACACTTAATAATTACCTAGCTGTGTGACCCTGGGCAAGTCACTTAACCCCATTGCCTAGCAAAAAAAAAAAAAACAAAAGAAAAGTGACTGGCTCTCTGACCTACTTTTTCTCCTCTGTTTTCTTTAGTTAATTCTTTGGATGTCTTTGTGTTGTCAGTTGTCTCCTGATGAGAAGAAAGGACCTAAAGGACCCATTTAGGAAGGTTATACATTCAAGAGACTAACCAAATATGTCAGACTTGCTAGCTCAGAATGCTAGACACTCAATCACCTTCAGAATAATCCAATTCAACCAATAGTTAGTATCTACTATGGCTAGGTACTGTGCCAGCCACCAGGAATACACAAACAAAAATGAGATGATCTTTGCTCTCAAGAAGAATCTAGCAGTTTTATTAGAGGGGAAGAAAGGAAGGGGGAAGGAAGAAATATGATATTCCAGTCCTTCCTTGCTTCCTTCAAACTTCTCACAGCAACCTTCCCCTTTTCTCTTAGTTGAAGACCTCCTTTTTCACATCTGACATTCTTTCTTACTAAAGCCATTTCCTTCACTTCAATTTCTGTTGAGATAGCCCTTCTTCTGGCCAAGGTCAAATCATTTTCCTCCTTGATCTCATTCCCTCCCATTTTTTCCTGGTCTCTGAAAGAACCAGATCTCTACTATCTGAGTGGGATAAAGTCTGAGATTTCTTCAGTAGAATATTATAGATTGGAGAATAGTTAATTATGTGCCCCTCCTCCCTTGACACAGCAACCTCAGGGACATTGGTGAAGCATCAACTGACCCCACCTTATCTGTAGAAGTCCAGAAGACTATTCAATTCCTGGGGCTGAAGAGATAATCTGGTTTCAGTTTCAGTTTTATGCTCTTTCCCCTGGATTAGTCTAGATTGTAAAACCACATTCCTCATTACTGAGGGTGGGTCAGTGGGGGGGGGGGTTGGGAATCGAGTTAGGCTAAATGTGATTCTTGGGTCTTTTGCTTTTGCCTCAATCTCTGTAATTGTGGCCCCTTCCTTGAGAAACGAATAAAGCTTTCTCTTCATACCTTGAGAGATCTCCGAAATTTATTTAAGTAGCATTTGTCCCACACATCTCTAAACTTCAATTTTCCCCATCAGTTAATTCTTTCTCTGCTGCTTACAAACATGCTCATATTCCCTCAACCTCAAAAAGAATCCTCATTAGGTTGTATCACCTCCTTTCTTTCTTTGATAAATTCCTTTAAAAGGCTATATATATATATATATATATATATATATATATCCTTTTATATCAGCTGGATTTCCCTTCTTCTCTTACTGCTTTATTGTTTAACTGAAATTGATTTCTCCAAAGTAACCAATGAGTTTTCCTTAACAAATCTAATGACATTTTAAAAGTCTTCAACCTTCTTGTCTTCTGCAATATTTGACACTGCTTTTTTGACCTTTTTCTACTGGACATTTTCTCCTCTCTGGAATTGTTATCACACTGTATTCCTTAATTCTCCTTATTGTCTAACCCCTCCCTCAGTCTCCTTGATCTTCATTTTTGTCTTGGCCAATAGATATGTGTCCCTCAGCATTCTATTTTGAATTCAATAGGTCCACAACAAAACTCATCAATTTGATAAATTAATATTTGCTTAGACAGTTTTCTTAAAACAGGACACAACTTAAAAAGATACATATATATCTTTTTTTGCCTTTTTTTAAAAAAAACTTCATGGATATAATCACTCTCTATAATCCTTTTCTTGACTCAAATAGAAGTCAAAGGAACAGGAGTAAACACCATCAGAATGTTCAGGATAGGGAGTGGCAACAAGTGGGAAAGGGGGGAAACAATGCTGACTCTGAAATCCTGTGACCTGGGTTTGAAAATCCCTTCACAACTCCTTCATCCCAAAGATAGTTTGGTGGCCCAGTGCATAGAGCACTGGGTCTGGTGTCAGGAAGACTTAAATTCAAATCCAGTCTCAGACATTCCCTGTGTGATCCTAAGCAAGACTCTTAACCTCTGTTTTCTTCAGTTTCCTCAACTTCAAAATGGCATTATAACAGCACCTACCACAAAAGGGTTTTGAAGTTCAGATAAGCTATTTGTTAAGGTCTTCTTCTTGTTTATCTTTTGTTCTTTGAAGAAAACCATGACCTCAGGGAGGGGAGGCAAACACACGAATTGGACTTGGGGGCAGGGGTGCTGTGCTAAATAAATCACCAGCCTTGCCATCCTGGTCCAGGGGTCAGATATGAATCAGGACTGGAGATGGTCCTGGATATGAGGCAATCAGGGCTAAGTGATTTGTCCAGAGTTACACAGCTACTCAAGTGTCAAATAAGCGTCTGAGGTTGGATTTGAACTCAGGTCCTCTTGACTCCGGGCCAGTGCTCTATCCAGGGTAAACTCTGTGTGGAGTCTGTATAATTGTTTATTCCTTTCCAGTAGTCATAACTTCTCTGAGGCTCACTTCCCTCCTTTTACTATTAGGGCATAGGAATCGGTGCTCTCTAAAATATAATCTATGACTCTCTGAGACTAAAACTTTGAGGCTGAAAGGTCCTTTTGGCAGGCCTCTGATAATCAACTGCGCGCTATCTTTTAACAAAGAAGCACGAGCTAGTATGGTTTCAAGATTTCTGGATATTTATGAAAAAGGGGGATTGAGCCCATTTCCAAGCGCAGGCGAAAGGAAGAGAGAGTAGGGGTCTCCGATCCGGGAGAAGAGCCGAGAGGGGAGGCTGGAGAAGGTAACGGGGAGTCTAGGGTGGTTTTTGTCCCCCCTGCCCCCCAAGACCCTAGCACAGGCTTTGCTTACCTGAAGGAGAGTCGTCTACAGCTACCAGAGGAAATGGTGCTGAAGCTGGGAATACTAAGGCAGCTTCGGGGAAACGAAACTAAAAGTTTGCAGGCCAGCTCTAGAGGGGTGGGGGAGCGGATAAGGAGCCGGGGAGAGAGCAGACAGCACCTCCCTCTCCCCAGCCATCCCCTCCGAAGCTCCGGCTCCTCGGGCGACAAGCCCCGACCCTGCCTCGATGGCCACTGCCGGGGTTGCCCGGGGCCCGCCCTACCGGGTCCTGGTCCAGGTGCCCAAGCGCTGTCCTGGCCTAGAGAAGAAACTGCTAAAGTATTTCCAGAGTCCGAAGAAGTCCGGGGGAGGCGAGTGCACGGTCAAAGCCGGCCCCGCCGAAGACACCTTCTGGATAGAGTTTTTGGAAAGAGAAGGTGAGAGGGAAGGGGCTGGGGGGCTGCTGGACCGAGACAGGGTGGGCGGGAAGCCGAGGCGAACTGGGAGAGTGGGGCCCACCCTGAGCCAGAAATGGCCCAGGGCCACAGGCTTGGGGTTATTACCAGAGCTTGGAAATTCAGCTAAGAGCCGGGGATAATGGTCTAAAATATTACAAATATCACGTCATTTAATCCTCACTACTGCTTTGGGGGGAAGGTGCTACTACTATTCTTTCATTTTTACAATTGAGGAAACATAAGAGGGTGTAGTTTTTGCCCCAGGGTCACAGAATTAATAAATATTCTCAGGCCATATTGGTACTTACGTCTTTCTAACTCTAGCTGTGCCTTTTGGATAAATTTTTACCCCTCCAGAGGCCTCTTGAGGGTCTGTCTACCTTTTTGTTTCCTTGGAATTGTATTACTCCTTTCTCACCTTCATTCAGGAACTCGGGACTATCCCCTAGGGAGGTAAGGAATCCATCCCCTTGTACTAGGACAACCTACATTCATCATAGTTGTGTGCTTTCACCTCCTCGGTGTCCTTAGAAAAACAGAAATCTCCCAACATTTACCAACCAAACTCTTTCTGGGAAGAAGCAAGTTACCAACTGTCCATCCCCAAACTCTTTCGGGAAGAAGTTGGCTGATACACCCACTGGGAAAGAGAATTGCCAATTGAGGGGCAGTTCCAGGGGTTGGGGAAGGGAAAGAGGGATGAAGAATATGTCTGGATCATTTGGATGCTCATTATTCACTCACTTCCTCAAACTTTGACTCAATGGTTTAGACTCTGGATTTTCTGAGGTTTCATTTAGCATTCCATGTCCCTCATAAAGGTCAGTATCTGGGGTTTAGGTTTAGTGAAGTTCTAGATATGAATAATAATCAGGTAGAAGAGAAGGAAACAGATAAAGCTTTAATTTCTTCCACATTAAGATTCTAAGTAACACAGTGTCAGAATGCAGAAGTAGCAAAAGTAGACCTTGAAGGCAAATATAAAACTAAGAAATACTGTGAAACATAATTGACTTGGGAAAGTATGAATGATAACAAAGTTCTTTTAAAGAAAGTAAAATCATTCAATCCACAAGTCACTGAAAAAGCAGCACATTGGTCCTATGAAGTTAATGGAAAAGGAGTATTTACAGAAGACTTTGCTATTCAGATACATAAACAAGTTAAGATCATCTTTCCTCTCAGTTGTTTCAACCCACTCATTTCCTGAAAGGGTTTAGGGGTGGAGGGTGGTATTGTTGAGAGGTTCCTTGTTTTTTAATGGCATTCAGGAAGGCCTCAGTTATTACAGATTCATTTCTCTCCAGACTTTACTCTGAAATTCCTCTCTCATGCCTCCTTTAGCCATCCTTAGAGTGGCTCTCCCTACTGACAATATTTGCCCTAGCCACTACTGTCCTGTTAGTCTCAATTTCAGCAGTACATATACCCCTATACCTATATGGATGCATAACAAAGGTAACCCAGAGCTAAAAGTTAATGCTATTCAGGAAGGGCTCCATCCAGAAGTAAGAGTCTAAATTGCCCTTTGTGCAGGTTAGTCATAGGCTGTGGGAGGTGGAGGTAAGGGAAGGCATATACTTAGAATATTTATTTCCCTTAGGGATTTTACTCCTTTCCTTGCAGATGCCCACAGAGGGCTTTAGGGGGGATGGATTTTTAGAAGGCCACATACAAAAAAAAAAATCCCCATGCTAGCCACTTCAAAAAGAAAGAGTTATCTCCATCTACTGCATTTATTTAGTTGACTTCTTGAGTTAGTCTTCTGAGAATTTTCCAGGCTAATAGAACTCTACTTCAGAAAGGCTTTCCACATAGGCTCACTGGATGATGCCCTTACTAGCCATTGCCCCAGTGAATTTTCAGGCTGCTATTTAAATTTTTCTTGAAATGTCCCTAGTTCCTTCATTATTGATGAAAGAAAATCCTTCTGTCCTCTGCACTCTGGGGCAAGTAATAGCATTAGCCCCAGACTTTCTTAGCATTGTTAAGTCTCATTCTCGCTCGGATCTACCCTATTCTTAGTAAAAAGCAGCACACTTTTCACTTCTGCATCAGATTCTCTCTCTAGCTCCTGAGTGTTTTGGGCCAATTTACCTGAATCTTTCTTATATGGACAATTCAGATGTTCCGTGATGGTTAATAGTCACCATGGAATTTTAGACCTGGTTCTTTTTTTCCTCTGTCAACCTTCTCTCACACCACCCACTAAACCAGAATGGGGAACCTTTTTTTTTCTACCAAGGGCCATTTGGATATTTATAACATCATTCACTTGGCCATACAAAATTATCCACTTAAAATCAGCCTGGTAAATTTGGTCAAATATTTAATTCATCAAGCTTTTTAAGCTTCTAGATTTATTGAACATCAAGTACCTCGTGCAGTTGCTATGGCAGCACCAGACCAAAGGATTTCTCAGTTCAAACTGTTCCCTGCCCCTGCACTAAGCAAATCACTCTTCTACTATGGAGGCCTTCTCTCTGTTTCATTGCTCATGCACTGCCAGAAGGGGGTCTTGCCAAAGTGTGCCAGACTGCAGTATTTAACCATCAGATAGTGCTATTTGTATGTGCATTATCCTTGACTTTAATCCTGATTTCAGTATCAATGACATGCTCTAGTCATGGGTTGGGCTTGATTCAGAGCTGATGCTCCAATAGTTAAGTCTGATACTGGGATGAATAGTTAAGTCTAATACTGGAATGAAATAAGAAACACACACACACACAAACATATATAATTCAACAGTTTTCAGAGGAAGGCTTATAAAACCATGGCATAATAAGGATATTCAATAGGGATATAGTAAAGCTTGACTCAGATAAACTGAACCCTCTTATTTGCATAGGAAATGCCTTAATCATTCCAAAAAGTGTCACTGGAAGGCAGTGATGACATTTGATCTTTGGACATCAGCCAGTTCTGAAGGGCCCCAATCAGGCTGGACACTAACATAGCTACCATGGAAGACCACCAGGAAGCTCCCACTACAGCTAGGTGTCTTGAGTTTTATCCCCTTTGGGTCAATCACATCTTGGGCATGGATTCCTTTCAGTTTTATAAAAGTAGTCTAGATTTGGACTAATCAAACCTTGGACATAATTTCCTTTGTGGAAAAGAACTATCCTAACCTACTTTGTAGGGGGGAGGTCCTGTAACAAATACCAATAAAAGAAACTACTAGAAAAATGCACTCTGATACACCACTAAACTTGGTGCAGAAGTAAACATAGTAAATCACTTGTTCATCTTGTTAGTAGAGAGTTGGGAACATAAAGCACAGAGAGTGATACACCTTTTGAGATGGATGATTTGCCTAATGGCTTATGTTTGTTATGTGGGACACTTCAATTCTTTGTGTGTGTGTCTGTGTGTGCCTGTGTTTGTGAGGCATCTGGAAACGACTATACAAACAAAAGGAATCTAAACAGAGAGAGAGAGAGAGAGAGAGAGAGAGAGAGAGAGAGAGAGAGAGAGAGAGGAGAGGAGTTGGGAGGGAGAGAGATAAAGCTAGAGGGAGTGCATCTCTTTCTTAGGTAGTAGTCCCTGATGCTCTTGTCCACTATGCTACAGCGCCGCCTAGCAGTCCAAAGTAATCATAATTGATGAATCTAACCATATAGGTTTCACATAGCACTTTAAGTTTTCCTAAGAGCTGTCCTGTGTCTTGATGCTCACAACAAAAATCAGAAGAAATATAAAGAGTAGCCAGGTAATATGTTAACAAAACTAAGAAACCAAAAGAAATGGAGGAATATTTTCAAATATTCTAGCTAACACAAGATCAGATTGCAATCTGATCCTAAAAGTGAATTGGGTATTATGATTATTCCCATTTTACAGATCAGATAACTGAGAGTGAAATGTTAAGTCTTTTATTGAGAATATACAGTAAATATCTGTAGAAGGCTTTAAACTCAGATCTTTCTGCCTCCCAAGACCAACAATCTATTGTCTTATTATCTCCTTGATTCTGGTAGTATTCATCAAATATCTGTTTAAGTAATAAGTCACTTTTGCATTACTCTATCTGGCACCCATTAAAGCAATTGAAAATCCCACCCAGGTGTTCTCTGCTGAGTTTTTTTTTCTTTGTAATCCACAGGTCTCGCTTGTAGCCCCATCTGGTCCACTAGAATTCCATACCCATGAATATACCTCTTAAGATTAAATCTTTTATCACTGGGGCACCTCCTTCCTTGGTCTTAGGTGGAAAACATCATTTGATTTGTGTTTGATAAAAAACCTGTTTTAGTAAAACTCTAACTCTTCCTAATCAGAAATTTTACCTTTAACAATTCCATCTTTCCAGGAAAAACCTATCCTATTCCCAAATTTAGTTTTCAGAAGTACTTGGATCCCTGCTTACCCCATATCCACTTCCTTTTAGTTTAGGAGAGAGCAAATCCATCTTTGCCCTGTAATTCAGAGAAAAGGTGGATTTTTCAGGAAGAGCAACCTAACAAATTTTTTAAAAAGAATAGAAAAACTCATTTTTTAAAATTTTATACATTCTTTTTATTTTCCCAACCATATGCAGAGATAGTTTTCAAAAATCATTTTTGTTAGGTTTTCAATTTCACAATTTTCTTCCTCCTTGCAAAAAACCTAAAAAAAATTGAAGATAGCAAGTTTTGGTCTCTATTTAAACTATACAGTTCCTTCTCTAGGTATGGGTGGTATGTTCCATCACAAGGCTTAGAAAAGCTCATTTTGCTGATAAGATAGAAAAAAAAATTAGCCACAAATCTCCTGTAACTCTATCTGAGGATCTATAGTGAAGAAGTCAAAGGATCACCAATTCACAACTACAGTAGAAGCCTTGGATGTCACTTAAGTCCAAACTTCTCATTTTCTAGAAAAGAAAGTTGAAGTCCAGAAGGGTTTAAGTGACTTGCTCAAAGTCACAAGACTAGTAAATGTTGATCTGCTTATTCTGAGTTCTATTCATTTTCTGAATCTACAGTGTTGAAAGAAAGAAATAAACAAATAAAAAAGAAAGAAGGAAAGAAATAAGAGGAAGAGAGGAAAAAGAAGAGAAAGAGAAAGAGTAAAAGAAAAGAGATTTTTTTTCTTGAAACTCTAACTTCTTTTCCTTTTGGACTTTCCAGTTTCCCTCTTCTTCTTGAAATATTTTTTCCTTTTGGGGTTTCATGATTCTTATCTATATAATCCAGGGATTTGGATAAGTAAATCTCTTGCAAGTTCCCTGAAAGTTCTAAAAATTCTAAAAATCTATTACTTTAGGAATGTTTTCAGAGATCTATTCCAAGCATAAAGTTTGAAAGATACATAGAAATAGAAAAGATAGGTCCCTGCTCCTGTGACTTGGTCCCCTATATGTTTAGGAAGGGAAAGGAATGGTTCCTATCCTTAAAATTGGAGGGAGGAAGGTATAGAAATTCCAATTCTGCCAATTATATATATTTTTAATCATACAAATATGTTATTTGTTTTTCCAACTACATACAGTGGTAGTTGTTTTTTATCAATTTTTTTTGCAAGGTTTTGAGTTTTACAATTTTTCTTCCTCTTTCCCTTCCCCTTTTCTCCTGACAAAGCAATCCGATATAGGCTCAACCTTTGTAGCCATGCTAAATATAGTTCAAAATTGATTGTCTTGTGAGAGAAGAATCAGATTCAACAAAACATTAGCAATACCAAAAAGGCATAAATACATAAGACAACTTTTAAAAATTGAAGATAAGCTTTGGTCTTCATTGAAACATCTCAGTTACTTCTTTGGATACAGATGGTGTTTTCCATCACAAGTCCCTTAAAGTTGACTTTGATTATCATACTGCTAAAATGAACAAATCCATTCTGGTTGATCATCACCTCATACTGTTGTTAGTGTGTATAAAGTTCTTCTGGTTCTGCTCATTTCATTCAGCATCAATTAATACAAGTCTTATCAGGCTTTTCTGAAATCACATCCCTCCTGATTTCTTACGGAACAATATAGTTCCATCACACACACACACACACAAAAAAAAACTATAATTTGTTTAGCCATTCTTCAATTGATAGGCATCCCCTCAATTTCCAGGTCTTTGCCACTATAAAAAGAGCTGCTAAGAATATTTTTGAAAATGGGGTATTTTAACTTTTCATGATTTTTTCAAGATATTGATCCAGAAGTGGTATTGCTGATCAAAAGTATGCACAGTTTTATTGCCCTATGGGCATAATTCCAAATTGCTCTCCAGAATGGTTGGATCAGTTCACAACTCCACCAAAAATGCCTTAGTATTCCAAATTTTCCACATCCCCTCCAACATTGGTCATTATACTTTCTAGTCTTATTGGCCAATTTGATATGTGTGAGGTGATACCTCAAAGATGCTTTAATTTGCATTTCTCTAATCAACAATGATTTAGAGAGAGACTAGATTTCTTTTTGTCTTTCCATATCCTTTAACCTTTTTTTTTTCAATTAGGGAATGACTTCTTATTTTACAAATTTGACTCAGATTTTAGAAATGAATCCTTTGTTCGAAACACTAGTAAAAATGAAATTGTTTCCCAATTTACCACATTCCTTTTAATCTTGGTTAAAGTGGTTTGTCTGTGCAAAAACTTTTTAATTTAATGTAATTGAAATTATCTAGTTTTTTATAAAGTTCTCTATCTCTTTGGTCATAAAGTGCTCTGCTTTCCATATCAGGTAAACTATTCTTTATTTTCCTAATTGGTTTATAATATTATCTTTTATATCTTAACTCCCGCACACATTTTGACTTTATCTTGGTATAGGGTATGAGATATTGGTCTATTACAAGTTTTTGCCATACTATCTTCCAGTTTTCCTAGTAGTTTTTATCAAAGAGTTAGTTCTTATCCCAAGAAGTTGGAATCTTTGAGTTTATCAAGCAGCAGATTACTTTAGTCATTTACTGCTTTCTCTTTCGCACCTAATCTCTTCACTGATCCACCACTCTATTTCTCAGCCAGTACAGACAGATTTGATGATTGATGTTTTATAACATAATTTTAGATCTGGCATGGCTAGGCCACCTTTCTTTGCATTTTTTTATTAATTCCCTTGATATTCTTGACCTTTTGTTTCTTCATATGAATTTAGTTGCTATTTTTTTCTAGTTCACTTAAGTAATTTTTTGGATGTTTGGTATGGCCCTAAATAAAGATTTAATTTAGGTAGAATTGTCATTTTTATTTTCGTAACCTGTCTGCTAATTATACTTGCATATAACTTACATGTTCATTTTATTTAACTGGATTGAAGTCTTTCCTGATTGTAGGAATGAGAAGCTAATATTCCCTTAGTTTAGGTTTAATGCTGGAATAAAATGAAGCACTTCCATTGAATATTAACACAAGGTTATCTTTGTCCTAACACAGCAACGGACAGGGAAATGCAGATCTAATCACACTGATCCTCCTGGCCTTTGACTTCTCATCTTCTTGATATTACAGTTCCGTTTCCTACCATCTTTTGTCTGTAGTGCCCTATCCTACATCAGGTTGGACAAGTCTACTTACAAAAACTCTTTATGAAGCCTGGTTTTACAGACCTCAAAGTATTGAAAAGAAAATAATGAGTTGGAAAAGAAAAAAATGAGGGAAAGAATAAAAATTCTTATCAGAGAAGATCTAGAATTGACAAAATTTCAACTTAAGTTTGACTTAGTACCTGAGTATCATGTAGCTTCAAATAATTGAATAAGAAACTTCATTCCTAAATTAAAGGACAATATAAATATAATGGGGGGGGATGTTCAAATTTTGCCAGCATCTCCAAAAAAAAAAAAAGCAGGTTTAAATCCCAACCTTATCACTTAGTTGGTTGGTTTTTATTATTCCTTCTTAAAGAATTACATCATTAAGTTAGAGATAAGTTACAGTGTATCCAAATGTGGCTAATCAGACCAATATAGCTTAGAATACTCTACAACAGGTGGGCACAAATAATCCAAGTGAACACTTGGGATGGTTTCTTGAAACATATGCATTTCATGTTTCCATTGAGCTGCTTCAATTTTACTTTGCTCATAGAGCACAATGCCCTCTCTGAGAAGGACACACCATTCTGGGTGGTCCTGTGCCAGTGACTCCCATGCTGCACAATCAATTTCTAAGTTCTTAAGAGCCCCCTGTGAACACTTGCCCTGTGTGAGATCTCCATATAATACTCTTTTTTGGTAAGTGCACATTTGGTGTGGTGTACACATGGGTGACCAGCCCATCATAGTTGTGCTCTCTGTGGTAACGTTTGAATACTTGTCAGTTTAGTGTGAGAAAGGATTTCAGTGACCAGGACTTTGGTCTGGTACCTTCTCCTGCCAGATGATCTTCAGGATCTTCCTAAGACAATTCAAATGGAAGCAATTCAGTTTCCTGGCATGGCAATGATAGACTATTCAGGTTTTGCAGGCATATAGCAGTGAGGTCAAAACAAGGGCTTTGTAGACCTTCAGTTTGGTAATCAGTCATTAGAACTCTTCTCTCCCATACTTTCTTTGAGAGCCTTCCAAATACTGAGCTAGCTCTGACAATGCATGTGACAACCTCATTATCAATGTGAACCTGCCATGGTAAGTGAACTTATCCATAATATTCAAAATTTCTCTATTTTCTGTAATCTATGGTTCCACACGTCAATGATGTGGCGCTGGTTGATCAAACACCTGTATTTTCTTGGTGTTAATTATTTGGACAAAATTAGCACAAACAGCAGAATATTGATCCATATTTTGCTGCATCTCAGCTTTAGAACTACATCGAGAGCACAATCTTCTGCAAATAGAAAATCACGCACCACTTTCCAATGTAGCCTTTATAACTTGAAGAATTTACCAACAGCATGGTAACTGATCTTCATCTTCACTGAAGGCATCTGATAATATGACTGAAAACATCATGCTAAAAAGCATGAGTGCAAGAATGCAACCTTATTTTTCACTCCATTGTTGCCAGGGAAATTGAGAGAGCAATGTCTGTTATCCAGGTGCTGAGCAAACATGCCATCATGGAACTGACATTTAATTCTGATAAATTTCTGGGCAACCAATTTTATTTTATTTTTTTAGTTTTTGCAAGGCAATGGGGTAAAGCAATTTGCCCAAGATCACACAACTAGGTAATTATTAAGTGTCTGAGGCTGGATTTGAACTCAGGTCTTACTATTCCAGGGCCAATGCTCTATCCACTGTGCCACCTAGTTGCCCCCAATTTCTTTATGAAAAACTTAGATTTTAAAGTCTTGCAAAATTGTTAGCAAACAGTTCACAGATTAAATTCATCTGAAGAGAAGTAAGTTACTTAAGGACAGGCTGAATTACAAAGATTGAGATGAGAAGACCTGAGGGAAAGAAAACAACCATAAGTAATGAATGGGGGGGGGGGAATGACTAGATTTAGACCCACAGGGATCCAACTTGCAATTAGGCCCATATTGGTAGTTATAATCTAGGAAAGAAGTAGTCTCATTGAAAGAGAGAAGGAGAGGGAAAGAAAATTAGATCTAGATACATCCAGGGAAAGAAACTTAGAAGAAAGAAGAGAGAAGGAAAAGAGCCCAGGAGAGAAAGAAAAAAAAAACTTAGATCAACATAAATCCAGTCACATGATCTGAGGCCATACTGCTCCAGCAGCATAGGCCAGAGCACTTGGTTCAAGAGCTCCACCCCTAGGATTCTTTCTTAAATTAATTTCCATGATGAGTGGGACTAGGGTGGTACCTGGGGATTGGTTTAACTCCAGGTATTCTCCAATGCACATGCCACAGGCATCTCCCCCAGGAGTGCTTAAGATAGTACCATTGTTCATGAGTGGCATTCTAGGTGTTCAGGTGTTCTAGGTCCTAGTCTTTCCTGTCCTGTGTCCTTCAAGTCCAGCATAGTAAATGATTACATAATTTCCCTATACCTTGTTTCATATCCCCCCCCTCAAAAATTTGGAACCCAGATTCATCTAGGAATTGGGATGGAAGTCAGTCTTATGTAACTTCTTCAAAGTTAAAAGGGGGAAGTGTGCGTGCCTTATTTATTCTATCAGGGCCCATTTGGAGGGGAATGTATTGTAGTGGGAAGTCAAATGAGGCATGGTTCATAGGATGGGGTTTGTCAGGGTACTAGTTGATTGGCATCTAGTAGAAGCCACTATTGCAGATGTACTTCTTGCATCTTGGAGAAACAAACCTCAGAAAAATATTTAGCAATTAGCAGAGACCAAAGAGGCCAGTAAGGAGAAAAGCCAGGAGTCCCAAGATGGGGCACTTGAAAATTAGCAATGCAGAAAAATCTAGAGAACAAAATTAATACTCCATGCTCCTAAGCCAATTTCAGAATACTTTTATAAGAACATGGATTCCAATACAGCATTGAAATATTAAAGGTTGACAGATCAATTTGAACTGTAACCAGAAGTTCAAGAATGGTATAAATAAATACATTGGATAATTATTTTAGAACAGCATATGTCCCATAAGTGATCTAGGCAACCAAATTTTGATGTAATTCACAACTGACAGTATCAACAGCTTTGGTCAGATCTACAAATATTGTAGACAGACCTTTGTTCTGCTCCTGGCATTTTTCCTGATGTTGTTGGACAGCAAACACCATAGGGACTGTTCCTCTGGCCCTTTTTGAAGCCACAATAGGTCTCAGGGAGGTGACCATCTTCCAGGTGAAGGATCAAGCTATTGAGAAGGACTCTGGCAAGAATCTGACCAGCAGTGCCCAAAAGAAATACCCCTGTGATAATCACCTTTACCTTTTTAGAGAGATGAACAATGGAGGTATCCTTGAATTACTGTGGAACAATCTCCTTTTGCCATATAACCTGAAAAATTGCAGTCTTGCCATTTAACTATCTCACAGAGTGATTGACTTGAAGGAATGGGAAAGGCTTCCTGCAAACGTTGCTATTTGAACTGTCTAGAAGGAAGTCAGGGAATCTAGGAGGCAAGGGTGAGAAGGCTGAATGCTTCCAACATAGGGAACAGTCAGGGAAAAGCACTGAGTCAGGAGATATCTTGGAGAATTGTGCTTAAGGAACAAAAGTTCAATGAAGCTGCACAAAGAGGTGAGTAAAATCTCAAAAGAGTAGAAAGGTGGAAAGGGATTAGGGTTTGAAGGTCTTTAAAATCTAAACAAGATTGGGGGCGGCTAGGTGGCACAGTGTTTTGCCTTGCAAAAAAAAAAACAACTAAAAATAATCTAAACAGGATTGTATATTTGTCCTGGATGTAATAGGGAGCTATTAGAGTTTTTACTAGGGAGGGTGACATGACATCTGAGCTTTAGGATGATTATTTTGGCAGCTGTGTGGAGATTGCTTAGAGTGGCAAAGAGTCATGTGGTGAATAAAACCAGTAGACTCTTTTTTTGTTTGTTGTTTTTTTTTTTTTTAGATTTTTTCAAGGCAATGGGGTTAAGTGGCTTGCCCAAGGCCACACGGCTAGGTAATTATCAAGTGTCTGAGGTCGGATTTGAGCCCAGGTATTCCTGACTCCAGGGCAGGTGCTCTATTCACTTCACCACCTAGCTGCCCAAAGTAGACTCTTAATAATAGTCCAGGTGTGAAATCTTGAGGTAGAGAGAATGGATGAGGGGTATGCAAGCATTATTTTTGAAAGCAGAATGACAAGACTTGGTAATTAATGAGATGTTTGGGGGAAGAGTGGTGTCTCTCCAAATAAGGAGCTGAGAATAATACTTACATTGTGAGCTTGAAAGAATGGTGGTGTTCTTGATAATAATAAAGAAATTCAGAAAAAGAAAGGGTTTTGGTGTAAAAGATGAGTTTTGTTTTGTACATGCTGAGTTTTAGATGAATACAGGACATCCAATTTGAAATGTCTTAATAGGCAACTGTTGATATGAGACTGGGGAGGCCAGAGAGAGGTTAGGGCTGGATAATTAAATCTGAAGATCATGTACTTAGAGATGACAAGCCTATTGGAGTGAATGAGTTCTAGTGAAATAGTTCAGAAGAAAAAGAAAAGAGATCCCAAGACAGAACCTTGGGTCAACCACAGGTGGGATCTGGAGAACAATTCAGCAAAGGAGACTTAGAAGAGGTCAGACAGGTAGAGAATTAGGAAGAAAGCTGTGCCATGAAGGCCTAGAGAGAAGAGAGTAATCAGGAGAAGAGAATGGCCAGCATTGTCAAAGGCTGTAGTTTCAGAAGGATGAAGATATAGGAAAAAACCCATCAGATTTGACAATTAAGAGATCATTGGTAGGGGGTGGCTAGGTGGTGTAGTGGATAAAGCACCGGCCCTGGAGTCAGGAGTACCTGGGTTCAAATCCGGTCTCACACACTTAGTAATTACCTAGCTGTATGGTCTTGGGCAAGTCACTTAACCCCATTTGCCTTGCAAAATAAAAAAGACCTAAAAAAAGAGATCATTGGTGCATTGTTGGTGGAGTTGTGAACTGATAGAACTATTCTGAAGAGCAATATGGAACTATGCCCAAAGAGCAATAAAACTTATCATCCTCTTTGATCCAGCAATACCAATACTAAGCCCATATTCAGAAGAAATCATAAAAAAATAGGAAAAGTCCCACATGTTCCAAAATATTCATAACACCTCTTTATGAAGTGGCAAAGAATTGGAAATTGAGGGGATGCCCATCAATTAGGGAATGACTGAATAAGTTATGCTATATGAATGTTATGGAATACTGTTGTTCTATAGGAAACCATGAATGGTTGGATTCTAGAGAAACATGGAATGAATTACAGGAACTGATGCTGAGTGAAGAGAGCACAAGTATATTGTGAGTTGATCAACCTTGTTGGATGGAGCTCCTCTCAGCAGTTCAGAGAGCCAGAATAATCCTAGGAGATCCATGATAGACTATGCTATCCCCATTCAGAGGAAGGAAAAAATAAATCTACAGTATCTGAATGAACACTACATTAACTTTTTAAAAATTTTTCTTATGTAATTCTTTCCTATCTCATAGTTTTCTTTTCCCTTAATCCTAATTCCCTGTACCTAAATGATTAATCTGTAGATATGTTAAACACAAATGTGTATGTATAAGATTTACCTGTTTGCTGTTGGGAAGGTGGAAGGAAATTATGTAACTTTTAAAATATGCATATGTATGTGGATAAATGTTGAAAAACTTTCATAACATGTAAAATATAAATTTTTTAAAAAGATCATTAGTAGGGGCAGCTAGGTGGTGCAGTGGATAGACCACTGGCCCTGGAGTCAGGAGTACCTGAGTTCAAACCTGACCTCAGATACTTATTACCTAGCTGTGTGGCCTTGGGCAAGCCATTTAACCCCATTGCCTTGCAAAAAAAAAAAACCCTAAAAAACAAAACTAAAAAAAAATCATTAGTAACTAGAGAGCAGTTTCAATTGAATAATAAGGGTGGATTCCAGAATGCAAATGGTTGAGAAGAAATTGAGAGGAAAGGAAGTGGTGTTACCAACTGTAAACTTGCTGTCAGTCAAAAAAAAAACCTTTATGAAGCACCTCCTTTGTGTCCAGGCATTGTATTCAAGACTTTTAGAAGCTGGATCAAGTGAAGGGTTTTTTAAAGGGAAGGAAGAGAAATGATCATACTGGAAGGCATGAAGGGGGACCACGATTTGATTGATGTGTTGGTTGAGTTTGTTCATTTGTTTCTTGATTTGTTTGCTTTTTTTCTCCCTTGTACCATTTTTATTCTTTGTTATACAGTTTGGCTTTCTGGGTTAGAGAGGGGAAAGCAGTTTTCAAATGTTGGCCAGAGAGAGGTCTTGAGGGGAAAAGTAAACTGAATTCAGCTCACACCATACCTATTATTGTTAGGACAATTCTAGGTTGCTGTTTTGCACTGAAGAGAAGTGTTGTAAAGTCTTAAGTATAATCTCTGAAAATAAAAGTAAAAGTTTACAGGCTACTGTGGTTACTGATTTAGGGGAAGCAGATTGCTTTCTGCTGATGACTGATTCGAACTGTCAATCACAAGGAGACTGTTTATAACCCTGGGTGAAAACTTTAGAGCTAGGGAGGGACAATTCCAGGAAAACGAAAGAGAATGTTTTCAAAGCCAGGTTGTTTAGTTTCAGGCTAGAGAGGAGAATGGAAGCATCAGATTCTTTCCCTCTGGTGCTGGATGGTCCCTGGGGTTTCAGTCCCCCCAAGAAGTTGCTTAAGAAGTTGCAATGCTACTTCCAGAGCCCCAGGAGATCGGGAGGGGGTGAGTGTGTGCTCATACCACAGATGGGTCACTCTGAGATCCTTCTCCTCTTTTATCAAGAGGAAGGTAGGTGACAAAGCTGAACCCTGGGATGGGACTAGAGTCCATGCTAAAGGGAAGTGAGAACTGGATAAAGAGATGAATGAACTTATCAGATGTCACAGCTGAAGAGGTCTCTCTCCTTAAAGATCATCTAGTCTAACATCTCCCATTTTAGAGATAAAAAAAACTGAGGCTCGAGAAAGGGCTCCAGAGAAAATAAGGCAGTATTTGTTAAGTACTTGCTATATTCTAGGAACTGTAGTAAGTTTGGAGGAAATAAAGAAAGGCAAAAATCCTTAAAAAAAAAGGAAAGACATGATTGGTGCCTTCCAGAACTTATCTTTTTATATAGGACAAAGCATGCAAACAACTAATTACTTACAAGATTTATTTAGAGTCAGGAGGAAGGGACAAAGGAAAGAGAAGAGCAGGGTGGAGAAGGGAAAAAAAGACCTCCTATAGAAGGAGGTATCTAAGCTGAGAGTAGAAGGGAGCCAGGAAATGGAGATGAGGAGGAAGAAAGAACATTCTATTCATAGACAGCAGCCAGTACAAAGTCACAGTTGTCACAGCAGAGATATGGCATGTCATGCCTGAGAAAGCATAATCGGAGGGTATTGGAGAGTGGAGTGATTTGCCCACATAAATTAGGGGACAGAGCCACTATTTGAACTCCCAAGTCCAATTGAGGTCAGTAGTCCTGAGGTTAAATTCACCATTCTACCCCTTACAGTCATTGTGACATCAAACAAATTACTTAAACTCTGTAGTTCAATCTCATCTGTAAAATAAAGGGCCCTTTTAAAGGAAAAAAATCAGGTGTTTGTGTTTTATTCAGGATTTAGAATACTCTAAATATGTAAATGTAATATCCTTAATGGCCTTAAAGCCTTAGAGAAATTTTGTCTTTTTTGTTGAGTAGTTGCAGGCACTGCCCAGGCATAGTTTCAACAGTGAAATGATCATTGGACTCTAGAAGGGGATTTCTATTCCTGATTGCAACATTTAGCCCTGACTGGGAGAGGGAATTGAAAGGGGAAAGGTGATCAAGGAGGAGACTCTTTTGAAATCACAGAAACTTATTCTAGAATAACAATACCAGAAATAATCATTAGATTATCTAGAATGACAATCTAAATCATTAGATCATCTAGCAATAACAGCATTTTAATTACTGATATTTAATTTTTTTTTCAGTGTATACTTTTTTTGCAGAGCAATGGGGTTAAGTATTAACTAATGATATTTATAACAAACTCATCTGATAAAAATAACTTTAATACAAAGCAAAAAAAATTGGAAACAAGATCAAAAGAGTTCTGGGCAACATATACATGACTTGAGAATATCTGGGTTCAAGTCCTGCTTTTGACAATCACTGCCACATGCTGGCAGTTATCCTGGGCACCTTTCTAGGTCACTTTAAGCAAGTGCTGATCCACTTTTGAAGTGGGAGTAGTGCATCCTTCATCTATGAAATCTCAGGTCAGACCTAAAAAAAGAGAATATGGTCCAGAATCCAAGTTAAGAGACTTGGGGAATAAGGGATTTTACTCCTAGCTCAGGGGAGGGGTTTGATGGAACAGCTTTCTTGAAGATCAGAGCTGAGTATTGAAGGCATAGGAATTAATTGGTAGATACAGATGGAAAGATGGTCATCAAGAATGTTATATGGGACAGCTAGGTGGTGCAGTGGATAGAGCACTGGCCCTGGAGTCAGGGGAACCTGAGTTCAAATCTGGCCTCAGACAATAATTACCTAGCTGTGTGACCTTGGCAAGTCATTCTCCATTGCCTTAAATAAATAAGAAATAAATAATTTTTTAAAAAAAGAATGTCATATGATATATTACATCCCTTTCTCTCTCTTTCTCTCTCTATTCCATCTGTCATTTAATGCTTAGGACACAAACAGAAACAAGACTGAGATAAGGGGATCAGACATTGAGTTTCCACCTTACTTATGGGATAAAATATATGTGACTTAGATTCATTCAAGACCTTATCTTTCCAGGTGTATTTCATGTATTCATTTTTACTATGGCAGATAGGTGGTGACTCTGTAAATAAAGCACTAGACTTGGAAGGAAGACCTGAGTTCAAATTCTACCACAGACACTAGCAGTGTTACTGTGAGTTAGCTAGTCTCTACCTCAGTTTCCACATCTGTAAAGTAAGGATAATAACAGCACCTCCTTCAAAGTATTGCTGAGCTCAACTAAGATAAAACTATTTTCCATTCTACTTTCTCTCCTTTAGTCTTCTTCCCAAGACTCTATATTCATAGAATGTAAAAAAGCAGTTCTGCCTCCCTATTCCTATTGCTGTCTATTTATTGATATCTTTTTAGGATCTTTTCAGATGTCATCTCTTATCTGAAATCTTAACCTTGATATGTTCTAACTTCCTAGCCTCCAGCTGAAGCATCTGGTAGTACAGAGATACTGGTGGTTCGTCTTCCTCTATCGGGAAGACCCAGGTTCAAATCTGGCCTCTGATACTCACTAGCTCTATGCAATTCATTTAACTTATGTCTGCTTCATTTTCCTGAATTGTAATTGCCTACCTGACAGAGATATTGTGAGAATCAAAGGAAATACTATTTGTGAAAAACAATAACAACACTTAATGTGAAGCCTAATATATAGTAGGTGCCTTATAATGCTCTCTCTTTCCCCCTCCCTTGCTAGAAGTGATCCTTCCCTCCTGGAATCTATCAGTATCCTATTTTGTCACTTTGTCTGCTACCTTGTATCCATTTGAGTACATATTTCCCTCTCAGAGTATCTGTTTCTTGAGGACAAGTTATCTCTCTTATTCACCTTTCTTTATAGAGTATCTAGCTCCCTATTTTGTCCATACTTAGATGGAATACTGTTTCTATGTGATCCTCACCCAGCTCTACTCTATATACACTTCCTCATCTTTACAGATAGTCCATGTACTTAGAATACACTCCCTTCTTAGCACTGCCTTTTTGGTTCCTTAGCATTATTTTTATAAATGGGGAAATAAGTATTTTTTTGTTCTGCTATTTTTTCTTTTATTGCTATTTTGTGTTTTTCTATACAAGAAAAAGGAGAGCCTAGGAAAGGTTTTCCACAGAGGAATAATATGATTAAGCTTTTTTTTTTAAGTATCAGGAACTACTTTGGCAATGATGAGAAAGACATTTCAGAAGAAGCTATAATTCTGATTCCTCAACAATTCAGATGTCATAATGAGGACCTAAATTAGAATAAAGGCAGTGGAATGGAGAGAAGGGACATGCAGAGATTTGACAATTGATTGAATGTAGGAGGGAAGATAATATATACATTTGAACTTTTGAGCCTGGAAGTCTGAGTATTATTATCAAGAGAAATATGGAAATTATAAATCAGGATAGATTTCTGGGGAAATTCTACCTCAGACAGAGATACCTCTACCTCAGGCAGAGTGACTATGAGCAAGTCACTTAGTTTCTGTCTGTTTCAGTTTCTCTAAGCCATGGGAGTGGATAAGATCACCAAAGGAGATATGGGGAGGGGGAAGAGAATCATGAAAAGGGATTTGGAGGCTATCCAAACATAAAGTCTGGGACAAATGAAAGAAACTCCTAAAAGAGATAGAGTAGAATCAGCCAGAGACATAGGAGGAGAACTAGTGGAAAATAAGATTATGGTGGCAAAGGGAGAAGAGAGTATTAAGAAAGAAGTTAACTGTCAGTCAATAAACAAGCATCTATTAAAAGTGCTTATAATGTGATTAATATGGTTTTATGTTCAGCATAATTACACATGTAGAACCTATACTAGATTGATTTCTGCTAAGGTGGGAGAGGGAAGAGAGGAAAGGGAGAAAATGTAATCTCACAAAACCTTGCAAAAAATTGATTGGTGAAACTTGTTTGGAAAAAAAACAAATAAATAAAAATATTTTTAAAAATAAAAAAAATTAAGTGCTTATGATGTGCCAGATGTACTAGAGATAATAGACAAAATGTTGCAAAATGGCCTGGAAGAAAAAGTCAAAGAAGAAAAAAAGGCTACTGTGCTTGCCTATTTAAAAGTCACAGCCAGCAAAGGAAAATGGCAAATGTTGGAAAAGATGTGGGAAAATTGGGACACTAATGCTTTGTTAGTGGAGCTGTGAACTGATACAACCATTCTAGAGAGCAATTTGAAACTATACCAAAGGACAAACTAGGCATACTTTTTATTTTTAAGAAGTTTTATTTATTTGTTATGTTTTCCTATTACAAACATTTCTAGATTACTGCCTCCTTTCTATGAAAGGCTTCTTGGATTTTTTCCCAATTATATGAAATGATAGTTTTCAAACAGTCATCCTTTTGCAAGTTTTTGAGTTCCACATTTTTCTATTACCTTTCCTTTCCTCCCCTCTTCCCATGTCAATGAACAATCTGATATAAATTATACATGTACAATTGTATTTAACATTTCCATATTAGTTATATTGTGAAAAAGAAATTAGAACTAAGGGGGGAAACCATGAAAAAGAAAATATAAAATAAAATTTAAAATTGAATTTCTCTGCATTTATACTCCATAGTTTGTTTCTTTTTCTGGATGTGGATGGCATTTTCCATAACAGGTCTTACAGGATTATCCTTGATCAAGACAGAGATGCTGCATCCATCATAGTTGATCATATCACAGTATTGCTGTTAATGTGTACAATGTTCTACTGATTCTACTCACTTCACTCAGGACCAGTTCATGCAAGTCTTTCTAGGCTTTCCTAAAGTCCACCTACTTATGATTTCTTATAGTACAATTGTACTCCATAATAGTCATATACCATAACTTGTTCAGTCATTCTCCAATTGATGGGCCTCCCCTCAGTTTTCAATTTGTTGCCACTACAATAATAACTTAGCCATATTCTTTGATCTAGCAATATTACTACTAGGTCTGTATCCCAAAGACATCATAAAAAAAGTGAAAAGAATCAACATGTACAAAAATGTTCATAGCAACTCTTTCATGGTAGCAAAGAAATGAATGCTCATCATTTGGGGAATGAACAAGCTGTAGTAAATGAATATAATGGAACATGATTGTGCTGTAAGAAATAATGAGCAGGTAGATTTTTTTTTAGCTTTTAAGAACCATTTTTCTCTCTATATTAGTATTTTTTCAAATACATACATGGGGGAAAATAAGGTAACTATAAAATGTGCAAGTAACAGAGCCAAAAAAATTATATATATATGTATATATATATATATATATATATATATATATATATATATATATATATATATATACTTTCTAAAACAGAACATGGGCCCCAGGAAGGGCAGGTAGGCAAAAGGCTGACCCTCAGCCACCAGGCCCAGGGGTGTGAGAACTTAAAACAGTAAACAATGCACCATCCCCACCACAGGAAATCATTAGTAATAGTGGCATCTACAGCATGGTCAGCAAATCACAAACATCCTAAATATTGGTTTTTTTTCTTTTCTAGTCTCTTTTTCAAGGATCTCTTCTTAATTTTTTTGTTTGTTTTTTCTAGCTGCTCATCAGGATAAACTCCGCAGCCCAGGAGCTGTGAGCCTTTAGATCTGCCTGCCAGGGAAACGTAAGGGAAGGAAGAGGAAGGAAGAAGAATGGGTGGGTTAGACTCCATGAGCGGCTTGCCTTTCAGGGTCCAGAGTGGGGTCAGGGGCAAGGAGTGAAACAGATGGGTTTCTCAACACTGTTGGCTATAAATATAGAAATGTGAGCAGGTAGATTTAAGAAAAATCTGGAAATACTTACATGAACTAAGTGAAGTGAGCAGAAAAAGAAGAACATTGTAGACATTAATAGCAATATTGTGAGATGATCAACTATGATAGACTTAGTTCTTCTCAGGAATACAATGATCCAAGACAATTCCAAATAACTCATGATAGAAATGCATATCATTTCCACATTGGGGGGGTAGAGGTGGGAAGTCATAGTTGTTCCCTTTTATTCTGTTTTTTTTTAGGGGTTTTTTTACAAGGCAAATGGGGTTAAGTGGCTTGCCCAAGGCCACACAGCTAGGTGATTATTAAGTGTCTCAGGCCAGATTTGAATTTAGGTACTCATGACTCCAGGGCCAGTACTCTTATCCACTGTGCCACCTAGCTGCCCTTCTGTTTCTTTTTTTAACCAACATAACTAATGTGGAATGAATGCACATGAATGCACATATGTATCAGATTTGCTTGCTATCTTGGGGAGGAAGAAAGAAAATTTAGGAATTCCAAATCTTGTTTTTAAAATAGATGTTGAAAAATATCTTTACATGTAATTGGAAAAAAAGAAAAGTCCATCTAAAATAAAAAAAACCCAAAGTCATGACAACCCCAGATAGAACAAGTTCAGTACAGTGATGAGTAGGAAGTCATATTGAAAAGTGAGAATGTAAATGGAGAAATGGAGGCAAGATGCTCATGCTAAAAGTTTGACATTTAAAAGGAGAGAGATAGGATAATCACTTGAATGAAAAAACACAATCAAGGCAAAACTTTCTTATTTGTTTGTTTCAAGGTAGGTAAAACATAACATATTTACTGGCAGAGAAAAACATGCCAATTTATAGAAAGAGCTATAAGGTGGAGGAGAAAGGGAAAGTTTTAAATAGAGCTAGTTTGAAAAGAAATTGGAAAAACCTGGAGTGTGAGAGCAAAGGTAAAAGTAGAGAGTGGAAGAATTAGGAGAAGTTTTGAGTTTTGTTGAGTTCCCCTGTCCACCAGGGGAATAAATTCGGCTCAGGAGAGAAAAGAAACATGCATACACTAGGGTGGGGATGCTCACAGGACCACTAGCAGGGCCGTTTATTCACAGCATCAGGCAGTTCTTTATAGCAGAAAACCACAAAATTAGCATACAAGATAAAACAATGATGTATCTCAAATTTGCACAGGATGTAATCCAGGTCAAGAAGTTCAGGTACCAGGCTGTCACACATGAGGTCATGGATGATGCAGTTCTTTTATCACAGCAGAGTTCTATGGAGAGTCTTCAGTTCAAGTGTCACCTAAGCCTAAACTTTTAGTCATAAACTGACCTTTCACCTAGACTCACCTGAGCAGCTCTCAACAGAGGTTTAATTGAGGAATAATGAAAATTATAAATAGAGTGGGAATCAAGATAGAGCTGAGGGTTAGTTCCAGAAGGGAGAAGGTTGGACATAGCCTTTGTGAAAAGCATAATGGAAAGCTAATAAGAGAAGGGAGAAAGTAGTTATTCTGTAGCCACGAGGGCCCAAGTCCTGTTAAATAGAATATATTTACAGTAGATTCATTCAGCAACTCATTTTAATTAAAACATTATGCAAGGGGCGGCTAGGTGGTGTAGTGGATAAAGCACCGGCCCTGGAGTCAGGAGTACCTGGGTTCAAATCCAGCCTCAGACACTTAATAATTACCTAGCTGTGTGACCTTGGTCAAGTCAGCCCCATTGCCTTGCAAAAAAAATATTATGCTATTTTATACCAAGATATGGTTGAAATGGGTATAGGATTTAGACATAAAGGGTGAAACCATAAGCTAGTTAGGAGAACAAGGAATAGTTTACTTGTTAGGTCTTTGGAGAGGGGAGGAATTTATAATATAATTTTAATAGAGAACATTATAAAATGCAAAATGAATCATTGTGATTACATCAAATCAAAAAAGTTTTGCACAAATAAAACCAATGCAGCCAAGATTGAAAGGAAAACAGCTGAGAACAATTTTTACAGTCAGCATTTTTTATTAGGGACTCATTTCTAAACTATATAGAGAACTGAATCAAATTTATAATAATGCAACTCATTCTACAATTGCTAAATGGTTAAAGGATATGAACAGGCAGTTTTCAGTTAAAGAAATTAAAGCTATCCTTAGTCACATAAAAATGCTCTAAATCATTATTAATTGGAGAAAGGCAAATTAAAACAACTCTGATGTACCACCTAATACCTTTCAGATTGGCCAATATGATAAAAAAGGAAAATGATCAATGTTGGAAGGGATATGGGAAAACTGGGACACTGATGCAGTGTGGATGGATGTAAACTGATCCAACCATTCTGGAAAGCAATTTGGAACCTTGCCCCAAAGACTCTACAACTGTGGCATATCCTTTGATACCAAAATATCAAAAGAGTACATAAAAATGGGGAAAAAGACCCACATGTACAAAAATATTAGCAGAAGCTCTTTTTGTGGTGGCAAAGAATTAATTAGAAATTGTCCATCAATTGGGAAATGACGGAACAACTGATCTAGGTCCTGATCCCCCAACTGCCTCTGGTTTGAGAGATAACCAAGTTGTTATTCCCAATCCCCAACCAATGTCACAGATCTCTTCCTTTTATCTCCTCTAAGTTTTCTTGGGCTAGAAAAATATCTCACCCTGACCTTTTATTGTATTCTTAAATTTAATCTGAGGTTTTATTTTATAGTAGTTTGAGAAAAATGTTGGAAGACCTTAGCTGCTTCATCTGCTCCACTGTCTTAATTCTGTTCCTTGAAAGTCTCACTTAGTTCCCTTTCATGATTCTTGATAACTCAATATTATACTATTACATATATGTGTGTGTGTATAGTTAGCTAGATAGAAAACATAATTTGTTCAACCTTCCCCCAAGTGATGTATATACTCAAAGATTCCAATTCTTTGTCACAAAAAAAAGAGCTGCTATTAAAATTTTTTGTATTTAAGGGTCTTTTTTTTCTTTGAAATCTTTGTGGCTTAGGTCTAATTGTATGGGTGAATCAGAACATGTGCAATTTAATGACTTTGGAGACATAATTTGATGCTGCTTTTCAGAATAACCAAACCAATTCATAGTACTACCAATAATAAGTCAATATGTCTGTTTTCCTATATAACCTCCAACATTTGTCATTTTTTGTCAACTTTCCCAACCTTGTAAATGCATAGTAAAATCTTTGTTTTAATTTGAATTTCTGTAAATATTGAGATCATTTTTTTTAGGTTTTTGCAAGGCAAATAGGGTTAAGTGGCTTGCCCAAGGCCACACAGCTAGGTAATTATTAAGTGTCTGAGGTCGGATTTGAATTCAGATACTCCTGACTCCAGGGCTGGTGCTCTATCCACTGCGCCACCTAGCCACCCCTATATTGAGATCATTTTTGAATACTTGTTGATAACATTAATTTCTTCCTTTTAAAACTATCTGTTCCTATCCTTGGAACATTTATCTATTGGGATATAGCTCTTATTCTTATTAAGTTGAATTAGTTACTTAGATTTTTTTGGAAATGAGACCTTTAGCAAAGAAACTTTTCTGATAATATTTTCCCCAGTTAAGTGTTTACTTTCTAGTTTTATCTGCATTAATATTGCTTCTGTAAAAACTTTTTACAGGTTATGAAAATTATCAATTTTATCTTTTGTTAAGTGTGTTACTGAATCAGGGGATGCTGCCTGTTTTGTTATCAGGGCCTTTTGGTCCTATGATATGTAGATCTCAGAAAAATTCCAGACATTCCCAGTAAGACCAGGAGAACACCAAATGTTACTAATAACTTTGGAATGGCATGGACATGTTAACTTTAAAATTTTACTGACAACTTTGAGGTGATCAGGATATGCTAATGAACTACCTCAAGAGGACACTGATATTAGCTTGTTCCCCCACATAACCCTATAAAATGAGACCCCCAAACTCCTGCCCCTCAAATACTCTTCCATTTTTATCTGGTTCCATGGTTACATTAATGGGCACTCTCAGCCTCTCCCCATTCTCATTCTCTTCCCCATCACTTCATGAATTCTTTCACCATCCCATTCACTGTTCTTGAACCATCTGCTTTGATGCCCCTTCCATTGCTTATCTCTTTACTTTCTGTGCCTGGTCTCCCTACTTCCTCTGCATTATTAAAGTGTGCTTTCAAATTCACTTTTTGCTGCCATCATGGTTTTTCACATTAGAACCCAAAGTCATGGATATGCCCATTTCACAATTTCATTAATTAATTAGCAATTCAATAAACAACACTATCCCCCTTTTTTGACTGTTAACTCATCCCCTGTCTATAATTGAGAAAGATCTTTTTTTCTTGCATCTCTGTTTTGTTTACAAAGTAACCTTTTATATTAAAGACATGAATGTATTTAAAGTTTACTTCTGTATATGGTATAAAAGATTGAATCTATACCTAACTTCAAGTAGACTGCTTTCTTGTGTTCTCAGCTTTCCAGTTTTTTTCTGATAGTGGCTCTTTAATCTAAGAGTTAGGATCTTTATTAAATTCATTTACTATTTTTCATTTATTTCTTTATGTGCTATATATAACCTACTTTATAAGCTCCTATCAAATACTTTTGATGATTACTGCTTTGCAGTAAAATTTAAGATCTAGTGTCTTCCCATTTTTTGTCATTACTGCATTTTAGACTCTTGACCTTTTGTTCCTCCAGATGAATTTTATTATTTTTTCCTAAACATACAAGGAAATCAAATTAGAGCCTGCCTGGTATAGTACTAAATATGTAAAGTAACAGGTAATATTTTTATATAAATTTTTATTATTCTTTTGTTTTTACATTGTCTTTATTTCCCTTTTTATCTCCCACTCTCCCAGAAAGCTGTCTTTATAACAACAACTTTTTAAAGGGAAGACATACAAGAGGAATAAAAAAAAAGTTAGCAAAACTGATCAAGATATCAAAAAAATTCATAATATAATCACATTCATAGAACCCCCATGCCTTCTTTTTCACCCTACACCTTCGTAAATAATTAAACAAGGGTTGTTTTCCTCTTATCTTTTCTTTGGGGCCAAGTCTGTTCTCTGGAACATAAAACTTTGAATTTCTATTATATAGAGCTACTCTTTCTTTTTAAGAATATAAATAAATTCCACATGTAACTTTCAAATCTCATTTGTTTGTTTGCTTCTTCCTGTTAGCTACATTCATTTTCACATTATTAAAGAGTGGTTGTTCTTCCACTTTACATTGTTGTCATTGTGTATATATTTTTCATAGCTCTGTTTACTTCACTTTCCCTCAGTTCATACTGTATTCTCTGTATTCTTCATATTTGTCTTTTCTTATAGCACAGTAATGTTCTATTAATCCATATACTGCAATTTGTTTAGTCATTAACCATCCTATATCTATTTTATTTTCAGTTTTTTACTGCCACAAAAAATCTGCTCTAAATATTTTGTTATATATGGAGATTTTCTTTTTTTATCAATGATTAGTATGCTGTATCTGGAGTCAGGAAGACATGAGTTTAAAATCAGACTAAGATGCTTATTAGCTCTCTGACCTTGGCTGTCATTTAATTTCTATCTCTGTTTCCTCATTTTGTAAAATGGAACAGATAATAGTACCTAATTCTTAGAGTTTTTATAAGGATCAAATGAGATAATAATTGTAAAATGCTGAGCACAGTGGCCAACAAAAGTAAGTGCTATATATGTTAGCTGTAATCATTATTACTATTGGAGTATATGACTAGCTTTGGAATCTCTGAGTATGGACATTTTAGTGTGTTAATTACTTTGTAATAATAACCAAGTTCAATGTTGAAAGGAGTTAAGAAAATGCACCTCCTTTGTTTCTTTACAGAAGATAAGGGATATAAAATATGGCATATATCGCAAGATATGACTCCAACTATTTTACTCCTTTTCATTTTTTATTCATTGTTACAAGGCATGCTTCCCTGGATAAGGGAGGGGGAATGATATTTGAAAATGCAGTTGCTGGAGAAGCAAAATGTATCAATAAAAATAGGTTTAAAAACCATTACAATCTTTTTTTCTCATAATTTTTGTTTCCCCCATATTTTTCAGCAAGGCAACGAGTTCTGGAGAGAGAAAATCATGAGTTGGAACTGCCAGGAGAAGAAAAGTTAAAACTCACTGTCAGATCACCTGCAACAAAGGAAGTGGGTAAAGACAATGAAGAACAAATCCCTACGGAAGTAAATATATCTTATATATGATCAGAAAGAAATCTGGGTATTTTTTCAGCATTTGGGATGGGGTTCAGGAGAAAATTACTCCTTGAAAAAAATAGAAAGATATGAAAGAGAGAAATATGAATTCTTGGCCATGTTGAAAAAAGCAAGTGCATTTAGGGATTAAGAACAATGTAAAGGGAGTTGAAAACTAAAAATCAGCACATTCCTTGGTTCTTCTCAACTCCTAGAATCCCTATTTCCTTTCAGTGATTAGCTCAGGTGCCATCTCATAGACATACCTTTTCCTGATTCCCATCTCCCCCCACCTCTTAAAATCACTTTGTATTATTGAGTATGCATTTGTATTTACTTATTCCTTTTTTATCCTTCCAACAGAATATAAGTTTGAGGGTAAGAACATTTTCTTCTTTGCATGTTAAGTACCTAGGCTATTGCCTTATACAAAACAGATGTCCAGCAATTGACTCTTGAACTGAAGGAACTCCAAATAAGATATATACTATAAAATACATACACTATGAAATATACACTATGGGATAAATATACACTATGAAATTATATAGGAAAGAAAAAGCAATGAATATTATTATTTTCAAAACTAGAATATCCATGAAGAACTACCTATGGGGAATTCAGTTCAATTGAATTTTTAAAATCATATTTCTATTTTTCAATCGACAAACATTTATTTTTCTTTCCATTCTTTTCCCCATTAAAAAAGGAAACCAAGACCCTTGTAAAAAATGCTCACTTAAATAAGCAAAACAAATTCTTATGATGGTCAAGATGACTGAGTAAATAAAGAGATACAATATAGTTTTCCCACCATACCTCTTCTAGTTAAAAAACATACCAAACTGAAGTCTAACATAAATGATGGTGTATGTAAGTAGGAGTCTGAGGTCATATTGGATGGAGTACTGGATTTAGAGTCAGGAAGCTCATCTTACCAAGTTTAAATCCAGCCTCAGACACTTAACTAGCTGTGTGACTCTGAACAAGTCAGAGTTAACTGTTTGCCTCAGTTCCTCATTTTTAAAATGAGAATTGCCCCAAATGGGGTCATGAAGAATTGGACATTCCTGAAATGAATGAAACAAAAGTAGAAATCTACATAATAAGAATGATGAAGTCGGGAAAAGCAGACAGCATTTAAACTTCACTCTGATCAGAACTGGTCAAAGGAGGGAAGAATACACATATACACATACAGTTGAGTAAGAAATACATAACAGGGAAACAGGAGGAAAGGGAAAGAAATAAGAATGAGGGTAGATTCAGGAATATTTAGTCAAAAGCAAAACAAACTCTTTAAGAACAGACAGAAAAGAGAAAAGAAAAGGTATAAGACAATAAGAAAGAAACTCAGGAATTGCAATCATAATTATGCATATGAATAGAACAGTCTCACCTGTGAAATAGATGAGGATAACAGAATTGATTGGAAACAAGAATCCAACAATAAGCACTCTTGAAACAGAAAGATACACATGGATTTACAATAAGGGACTCAAACAGAGTCTATCAGAGTTCAGCAGAAATTTTTAAAAAATCAAAAAGAAGCAATTGTGATCTTAGACAAAGCAACAGCAAAAATATACCTAATTAAAAGCTTACAAAATTTTGCTGAAAGGTACTATAAAAAGTTAATTAATACTATTACTAAACATTTTCACTAAATATCATGGCATCTAAACCTTAAAAGAGTTTTAACTCCCTAAAAAGGGAGTCAAAATAAATTATAAGAGGAAAAACTGGGGGAGGAGCCAAGATGAGGGTGTGAAGGCAGTAATTCCCAGAAACTCATTCCCCAAAAAACTCCAAAAGCTGTCAAATTATGATTCTAGACAAAATTTGAAGGGCACGGAAAGACTGAGTGATACAATTTCCCAGTCCAAGACAACTTAGAAGTTTCACAGGAAAGGTCTATTCCACTGGGACTGGAGGTTGGAAAAAGCCACAGCACAATCACAGCTGCAGTACAGCACCGCCAAGCCAGGCACCTGGGTCTGTGGAAGAGGGGGCGGTTTCCAGACCTCTTGACCCAGGGAATCATCAGGGACAGCCAGAAGGGATGATGAAAGAACCCTGCCACACCAGAGTGTGTACAGAGCAGAACTCCAGCCTCAGAGCAGCTCTGTGGTGAAAATGTGCAGTGGGAGTCAGCAGAGCCACCTAGCAGGTCCTGAGCTCCCAGCCCACAGATGGTAAGGGGTTTAGGGGAGAGTGCAGAGCTCTCTCTGCTCTTCCTGGGGCAGGACTCAGCTGTTTACCCACAATCAGATCCAGGTTGCAGTCTGGGCCTCCACAACAACACCATAGCTGAGCAGGGACTATCATCACAGTTTTAGGGCAGAGGGAAGGGCCTGAACATAGGCAAGAGAGCAGTCAGAGTCTCTCATAAGACTTTGGAAGACAATGTCCCTGCGAGTTTCCCCCAAAACCCCCAAAGCCTTGGAAAAGTGGTAAATCATTCAAAGGCTGAGGAAATGAGCAAACAATAGAAAAAGAAGAATCTGATGATAGAAAATTACCTTGGTTCCATGGAGGATCAAAATACATACTCAGATGATGACAAAATTGAAGCTTCTGTATCCAAAACCTCCAAGAGAAATAGAAATTGGGTCAGGCTATGGATGAACTCAAAAAAGACTTTGAAAAGCAATTAAGGAAGGTAGAGAAAAAATTGGGAGGGGGAACGAGAACAATACAGATTAATCATGAAAACCAAGTCAGCAACTTGGTTAAAGAAATACAAAAAGATACTGAAGAAAATAACGTTAAAAACCATCTCAGGCCACATGGAAAAAGCAACCCAAAGGCAAATGAGATGAATTCCTTAAAAAGTAGAATTGGCCAGCTGGAAAAGGAGATTTAAAAGCTCTCTGAAGAAAATAACTCCTTCAAATGCAAAATAGAATTAAAGGAAGTATATGATTTTGCTAGAACTCAAGAAGAAATAAAACTATAGCAAAAAAAAATTAAAAGAAAATGTGAAGTATCTCATTGGAAAAACAATGGAACTTGAAAACAGATCCAGGATATAATTTAAAAATTATTTGCCTACCTGAAAATCATGATCAGGAAAAGAGCCTAGACTTCATTTTTCTTGATTTGTCTTTTTCTTGCAAGGCAGTGGGGGTTAAATGACTTGTCTAAGGTCACACAGCTAGGTAAATTATTCTGAGACTGGATTTGAACTCAGGTCCTACTGACTCCACGGCCAGTGCTCTATTCACTGCACTACCTAGCTGCCCCTAAGACTTCATTTTTCAAGAAAGAATATAGCAAAATTGCCCTGAGATCCTAGAAACAGAGGATAAAATAGAAATTGAGGGAATTAGCCTGATCATCTCTTTTTTTATATCTTTTATATCTTTTTTTTTTGCAAGGCAAATGGGGTTAAGTGGCTTGCCCAAGGCCACACAGCTAGGTAATTATTATGTGTCTGAGGCCATATTTGAACTCAGGTACTCCTGACTCCAGAGCTAGTGCTCTATCCACTGTGCCACCTAGTTGCCCACTGACCACCTCTTGAAAGAGATCCCCAAAGAAAAACTTCCAGGAATATTATAACCAAAGTCCAAAACTCCCAAGTCAAAGAGAAAATACTAAAAGCTGCTGGAAACAATTGAACTACGGTGGCTCCATAGTCACGATTGCACAGAACCTGGCAGCATCTATACTAAAGGCTCATAGGACTTGGAATATGATGTTCCAGAAGGCAAAAGATCTTGGTTTATAATGGAGAATCAACTACCCAGCAAAACTGAACATCCTCTTTCAAGGGAAAAGATGGACTTTCAATGAAACAGGAGACTTTCAAACTTTCCTATTGAAACAACCAGAGCTGAACAGAAAATTTGATCTTCAAGTACAGGACTCGGGTGAACCATAACAGAGGTGGACAAGAAGGACTAACTATGAGGAACTTAATGATGTCAAACTGTATTCCTGCATGGGAAGAAGATATTGATAACTCGTATGAACTTTCTCATTTACAAGAGCTGTTAGAAGGAGCATATATAGATAAGGCACAGGAAGGAGCTGAATATAATAGTATAATATAGTAAAAAGATGGAGTCAATGGGTGATAAAGGAGAGTACTAGGAGGAAGAAAAAATGAAGAAGAGGGGGCTAAGATTTTTCACATAAGAGTCAAGAAAAAGTTTTTTTCAATGGAGCAGAATGGGAGAAGGCAAGGGGTAATGAGTGAGCCTTCATTCTCATCAGAAATGGCTCAGAAAGGAAATAACATAGACATTTAATAGGGTATAGAAATCTATTTTACCCTAGAGAAAAATGAGAGGAAAGAGATGGGATAAGGGGGAACAGGGGGAGGGAAGGGGGGAGTAGGTGATAGAAGAGGGGGAAGATCATGGGAAAGGGTACTCAGATACAACACACTTCTGAACTGGGGCAGGACAAGAGGAGAGAAAGAATGGAATAGATGAGACTGGGGAGGAATAGTGTGAAGGGAAATATAGCTAGCAATAGCAACTGTGGGGATACTATTGAAGCGATTTCTCTGGTGGCTATAATGGGGAAGGCAACTCATCCCAGAGTCAGAGCCATTGGAATCTGAACACAGACTGAAGTACACTTTTTTTCTTCTCGCTATTCTTGAGGTTTCTCATCTTTTTTTTGTGGGGGGGAGGGAAGTTTATGATTACTGTCACCACACGATTATTGTAATAATATAAAATAAATAAACAAAAAAGAGGAAAAAACTGCAAAGTAAAATTACAAGTGAAGCAGAGAACCTCAATTTAGTTCTCTCAGATATAGATGAATCAAAACAAAAAAAATTAAATAGAATTTTAGAAAAATTAGATAGGATGGAACTCTACAGAATATTGAATGAAAACAGAGAGGAATATATATCTATTCTCACCTGTGATTATCGCCTTAATAAAAATTGAAAATATATTCAGGCACAAATTTAGAAAAAGCAGAATTATTTTTGTATATTTTAAATTATATTCAATAAAGAATATTAGTAATTATTAAAAGTTAATTTGAAATTATCAGTCCTAAAAATGAGTTGTTTAAGCAACAAATCAGAGAAACTATCAATTATTCAATTAAATATAATAACAACAATGAGATAACATCACAATTTTAGAGATGAAACCTAAGTATTGCTTAGGGAAATTTTTATTTCTCAATACCTATAATCAAAAAGGAAAGAGCAGACCAACTAATTGGATATGTAATTAAAAATTTTGAAGTCCAATAAAGTAAAATATTCAATTAAATACCAAAATATAAATCCAGAAAAAGAGATTAACAAATAAAAAGAAAAGTAGTCATTAAATTAATAAAACTTGAGCTGATTTTTTTAAAGCAAACAAATATAGAAGTTATTAACAAACTCAAAAGGTGAATTTGTAACTAATAAGGAAATAAATAGTAGGAAATTTTTGCCCAGACATGAACTAATAGAACTGACAATCTAAATGATGGATGAATATTCACAAAAGTAAAAATTGTCAGGTTAACAAAACAGAAATTAGAGGACAAAAATAATCCTACCTAAGGAAAAACACAAGACATTATTGGTTTCTCCCAAGGAAAAGCAAACAAAAAACCAAGGATCAGTTGCATTTGTAAATAAATTTTGTCAAACATTTAAAGAAAGTAAAGAGGCCTCGAGAATGAAGTGTACTTTCCAAGTGAGGAGACTTTTACATCATGGTAAAGAAAGTCTAGAGAGTTAGGAATGGAAAGTAGCTGTTTTCTCAGAGAGGAAAGATATAAATGGTGCAATTGAAAGAGTACAGAACTTAGAGTCAGTATGACCTAAGTTCAAATCCAGTCTGACACATGTTAGCCTGGCAAGTCACTTAACCTCTTTGAATTTGAGACTCCTCCTTGAATTTTTTTCAAGGAAATTATAGGGGGGATTTTTTCTGTATTTAAACTTCTGGTTCTATAAATCTGGGCCATTTTCATATAAATGGTGTATTGACATTTTCCTTTTATCATTTGGGGAATCCAAAGATTCTTCTATTATTACTCCTTGATCTATTTTTTAGTTCCAATATTTTTATATCAGGCATCATAACTTTTCTATTTTTTCAATATTTTGATTCAGGGGTGGCTAGGTGGCTCAGTGGATAAGAGCACTGGCCCTGGAGTCAGGAGTACCTGAGTTCAAATCTGGCCTCAGACACTTAATAATTACTTAGCTGTGAGGCCTTGGGCAAGCCACTTAAACTCCATTGCCTTGCAAAAAAACTCCAAAAACAAAAACCTATAACAATATATATATATATATATATATATATATATATATACACACACATATTTTGATTCAGTTCTAATCTGTCTTGAGTCATTGACTTTTGTTTCATCAATTATAAGATTTCACAATAATTTAACTTTAGTTCAATGAACAATCTTGTTAGGAAGCCTGAATTAAAGTATATGAGGGACCATGTCCTGCCTGTACACACTCCTATTTCTTTCACTTAGACTACTAGAGTATGTCTCCTTCCCTTCACTTTTGATAACTTTCCAATGAATACCAAACTCTCTTCAAATATGGCCCCCAGAAGTGAGCACAGTACTCCAGCTATAATTTGACCAGTGAACAGGTACAATATGCAAAGATAATTTTCAACAGTCAATTTTTTAAAATAAGGTTCTGAGTTTCACATTTTTCTCCCTCCTCCCTCTTCCCCTCTCCCTGATAGAAAGCAATATAATATAGATTATACATGTATATTTTAAATATATATCCATATTAATCATGTTGTGAAAGAAGAATCAAATCAAAAAGGAAAGAAAAAACATTAGGGAGAAAAATAATAATACATAAAACAACTTTCATTCATAGTTCATTCTTTGAATGTGGATAGTATTTTCCATCACAAGTCTTTTAGAATTTGTCTTTGATTATTGTACTACTGAAATGAGTAAGTCCATCATAATTTATCATCACCCAGTGTTGTTGGTATTGTGTACAATATTCTGGTTCTGCTCACTTCACTCAGTATCATTTCATGCAAGTCTTTCTGGACTTTTCTGGCATCCCAACCTTCATAATTTCTTATAGAACAATAGTGCTCCATCACATGCATATATCACAATTTGTTTAACCAGTCCTCAATTGATGACCATCTGCAAAATTTCCAATTCTTCCCACTACAAAAAAAGCTGCTATAAATATTTTTGTATATGTGGGGGTTTTTTTAAACCCTTTTTCTGATTTTTTTTGGAGGGATACAGACCTAGTAGTATTGTTAGATCCAAAGGTATGCACACTTCTATTACTCTTTGGGTATAATTACAAATTGCTCTCAGAAAGTTTGGATACCAACAATGCATTACTGTTCCAGTTTCCCAACATTGATCTTTTCCCTTTTTAGTCATATTGGCCAACCTGATATGTGCGAGGTGACACCTCAGATTGTTTTAATTTGCATTTCTTTAATCAATAATGATTCAGAGTATTTTTCACATGACTATAGATAGCTTTAATTTCTTCGTCTAAGAACTCTCTGTTCATATCTTTTGGCCATTTATCAACTGGGGTGACTGTATTCTTATAAATTTGATTCAGTTCTCTATATATTTTAGAAATTAATCTTTTAATGGAAAGACTAGCTACAAGAATTGTTTCCCAACTTGCAGCATTCCTTTAAATCTTGATTGTGTTGATTTTATTTGTGCATAACCTTTTTTAATTTAATGTAATCAAAATCATCCATTTTATAATATTCTCTATCTCATTTCCCTGGTCATAAATTGCTCCCCTTTTCATAGATCTGACAGATAAACCATTCCTTGTTCTCCTTGTCTTATGATATCTTATATCTCTAAATCTTATAGTACAGTAGGATTTATATCTTATTTACATTATAAATTTGCTGATCTTAGGTAACTACAGAATAGAGTATATTTATTTTATAAAGGTATGCTAGCCTGATTTCACATATGTTTTCTTAGTTTAAAAGAATTCTCTTTAATGCTTTGTTTTATTTGACCTTTAGGAATCCAAGATCAAAGATTCAGTTCAAGAAGAAGGTAATATTTCATCCTAAATGAGTCTCATATATCTACATCAAGTAAATTTTTTTCTCATTAAATATTAGCATCCTTTACCTGATTTTTATATCTTGTATATAAATGATTTAGGAATGTATGACAAGAATGGGTAAGAACCAGCAAATCTAATTTGTTAGTCATTATTCCATATATAATCATCAATCCTGCCAACTATTTTTTTTTCTTTCCTCGAGAAGATGTTTTTTTCTTTTCTTTTTAGCAATTAGCTATGGCCCATGGATGAGATACAGCTGTTATTCAGACTTTTTAATCTCATTTTCTTCCCCTAGTGGCTACAAGGCAAAAACCTTCATTGATTGGAAATTGGAAATTGAAAATTTAAGCTAAAATAAACATTTGTCTAAGGAGTTATTAAGTTTTTCTGGGCAAACTCATTGCTCTTTTAGTTACAGAGAATATCTATTTTCAACTAATTTATTCAGAATATTAGGAAGTGTTATAAAAAGAAGCATGCATTATAACCTTTTATTCTGACAAGACTGTTTGTGATCCATATTGTGGATGCTTTTTCTGTCTTTAAAACCAGATGTATCAGAAGACCAGGACACAGACCTTCCACCAAAGAGAAGATTAACTAAGACAGAGGACTCTAAAAATGTCCCTTTTTTGATTGCACTTAAAAATCTCCAAGAGCTAGAGAATGAATATCTCCTCATTTTACTTGTGGAGAACATTAGTGGTCTGTCAAAAAATGAAGGAGATTTTGAAATAGAAATCATACCAGAAGTGAAAACTGCTGTGATAACCTTTCTGAAACCTTTTGGTAAGACTGAGTAAAACTTAGAATTTATTCATCTGCAAATATTGTTTCTATCAATTCCTTGAAATTCTTATTAACAAAGAAATGAGTTATCCTTGAAATGCCCTTTCTGATCACTTCCAACATTCTTTCTGTCTCTCAATAAAAGAAGACTTTAAAGACTTAGGTAATTAGGTACTAATAGTGGATAGAATGCTGAATTTGGACTCAGAAAGATCTGAGTTCAAATCCTTTCTCAGATAATAGCTTTGTGATCATAGCATATCACTTAATGTGTCTGAGACTTAGTTTCCTCATCTGTAAAATGTGAGGATGGGGGAGGCTAGGTGGCACAGTAGATAGAGCACCAGCCCTGGAGTCAGGAGTGCCTGAGTTCAAATCCGGCCTCAGACACTTAATAATTACCTAGCTGTGTGGCCTTGGGCAAGCCACTTAACCCCATTTGCCTTGCAAAAACTTTAAAAAAAATGTGAGAATTAGTTTTGACAGCCTCTGAGGTCTGTTCCAACTCTAAATCTACTATCCTAAGAAATGTTATTGCATTTATCAGCAAGATAGAAAAGTACATTTATTTTGACTTCAAAGTTCTATTGTGTTTTAATATGAAATGAACTTTATCATTATGAATTCTCTGTGTACATGTGGAATGATAGTAATTGATGTTTATATAACATCTGAAGATTTGAAAAGCACTTTATTTATATTATCTCATTTGAACCTTACATTGTGAGGTTGTCATTTTAAATCCTATATTATAGATGAGGAAATTGAGGTTTTTAAACAGGCTTAAGTACATTGCTTAAGGTCAAACAGCTAGTTAGAAGTATTTGAACTTAGATTTAAATCCAGTCTAACATTCTATTAATTATTCTAATTAAATATAAGTGTGCAAATAAATTACAAAGTACAATAAAGGTGTAAGTATAAAACAGTTTATAAAGAAAATGATCCCAGAGTCCAGAATCTAAGGATTCTAGGCATTGTGAAACTAGTTGAAAGCAGAAAAATCAAAACTAATTAGTAATTTCTCTAAATTAGAAGGTCCTAGTATATATAGATAGCTAGGGGAAGCCAGTTGGCAAAATGGAAAAGTGCCAGTCTGGAATCAGGAAGACTCATTTTCCTGAGTTCAAATCAGGCCTCAGACACATTAACTGTATGACCCTGGGCAAGACACTTAGCCCTGTTTGTCTCAGTTTCCTCATCTGTAAAATGAAGTGCAGAAGAAAATGGAAAACCACTTCTGCATTTTTGCCATCAAAATCCCAAATGGATCATGAAGATTGAAACATGAGTAATACACCAACAACAACAAGTACAGATAACTTTGATGGGGAGAGGAAAGGATAAGTAAATAAGCAGAAGCCATGACTCCTGGGGTTATACTTTCTATTCACCAAACTGAGTAATGATCACTATTATCATTCCCTACCAGTGTGATTACTAGAATAGCACCAGTGCTTCCTCTTTTACTGGTGGAATGCAGAAATTCAATGGAGAGGAGGGCCTATCTCCTTAAAACTGTATTCTAATAGCTAACTCCTGGTCCTCCTGCCAAGATGAAGAAGAAAGTAATAAAGGCAGGCGACAAGGTTGTTGGAGCAGAAGGTTGTGACTGGAACTACTCATCAATAATTTTTGAATACCATAAAAATTGCTCTGAGTATAACTGCAGAAAGTTTATTAATGTCAAGAAATACTGGATCACTTAAAATATCAGAAACCATTTTTATGAACTTTCTTTTTTGAAAAAAATATTTTCTTATGGACAACTAGGTGGCAAAGTGGTTAGAATAACAATTCTGGAGTCAGGAGAACTGGAAAAAAAATCTGACCTTATACCTTATTAGCTGTGTCATTCCCCAATTGCCTTGGGGAAAAATACTTTCTTCTGTATTATTAACTTAGTCATTACCAAATACAAACATTGCCATATAGAAAAAAATTGCATATGAAACTGTAAATTTTATTTTTAAGTGTGCATTAAATTTAATGAGGTAGTAACAAAATTGTTGGAGCAGCTAGGTGGCAAAGTAGATAAAGTACAGAACTTGAAATCAGGAGGGTTCATTTTCCTCAGTTCAAATGTGACCTCAGACACTTACTAGCTGTGGGACCCTGAGCAAGTCACCTAACCCTATTTGCCTCAGTGTCCTCATCTGTTAAAAAAGTGAACTGGAGAAGGAAATGTCAAGCCACTCCAATATCTTCACCCCATGTCCAAGGAAAACCAAATGGGATCACAAAGAGGTATGTGAATGAAAAAAATTAAACAACAACAAAACAAAATCATATTTTGTGTCCCCTTTTGAACTCCATTTTGTCAATTTATTTTTACAAGTTTATCTCATCAATTCACTTTGCATCTTACATTTTCTAATCAAAGTAGACAATTTTCTCTCTCTCTGTTCTCATCCCACTGACTTCTAACTCAGTATCTCTGCTCAGGTTGTCCCCATCTTGATGTGGATGCTTTCCTTCTAGCTCTTTTTTTTGAAGTTTCTCCCTTTCCTTAAAATCTAAGTCTTAAGCTCAGTTGCTACTTTCTCCAAAAGCTTTGCCTGACTCACTCTGTGAAAAGGTTCTTTCTTCCTTTTACTACACTCACAGCACTTCACTTTTTCATTGTATAGTTATTTATATAATATAGAATTGTATATTTATATAATTTTTTTTTAGTTTTTATAAGGCAATGGGGTTAAGTGACTTGCCCAAGGCCACACAGCTAGGTAATTATTGTCTGAGGCCAGATTTGAACTCAGGTACTCCTGACTCCAGGGCCGGTGCTCTATCCACTGTGCCACCTAGCCACCCCACTTAGTATATTGTTAGTAGATTGTTATCACCTTAAAATCAGGATCTATATTCTATCTCTCATCATATGCCTTCTTCTCCCAGTACAGAATAGAATTAGTGAGTACTTCTTTAAAGTTTGTACCTATTAACTAATATTCAATATATAGTCATGGTTGGACTGAATAATAACTGGCAGAGTAGATGATTTCTGTTAAAATAAGTCCACTCTTAACCTGAAGGAGCTTCCAAGTACATCACAAGCATAAAAGTGTATATCTTCCAAACCAGTGATTCTATCCTACAGTTTAATTTAGGAATATGAATTCTCACTTTGGGCTCTTTCTGTTGTGTCATATTAAGCACATTTTAAATTAGTTTTCTTCCTTAATGAAAAGTTCAATAATACACTAATGATCACTTTGCTTTTCTTCACAGATACAAAGACATTTGTTGATGTTTTTTCTCAAAACCGAATAGTCAAAGAGAAAAAGATTTTCATAGAACCTTTGGAAGAGACAAGAACCATCCTGGTAGAAAACCTACCCCCTGATGTTAATGAAAATTACATTGCTCTTTTCTTTGAAAATCCAAATAATGGAGGGGGGGGTCAGTAACCAATGTTGAATGCTTCCCAAAGGACAATTCAGCTCTGATTCAGTTTTCTGAAATCAAAGGTAATAATAGCTACTACTAATTTAGTTAATCCTGCTTTCTCCCCCACCCCCACAGTTGATTGACATCCACTTGATTATAATAACACTGAAATTTATATAATGCTTTAAAGTTTGCAGACACTTTTATGTACATTATCTGGACCTCATAGCAACCTTTTGAGTTAGGTACTACAAGCATTTTACAGATGAGGAAACCAGTTCAAAGAGTTTAATTTGTTCATGGTAACACAGTTAGTATATGTTCAAACACAGGATTTGAATTCGACTCTGTCTTTAAAACTAGCCCTCTCTCCCCTAAGATTGCTTAGAGATATTTTGCTCATTTAAAAGACAAGATATTTGAGACCAGGAGGGACTGAATTATTACTCCATGGTTACAGTATCAGCAAGTATCAGAGGATCAAGTCTTGCATTTGATCCTTTACTCTATCAAGTCTCAGGGGCTATGCTTAGTTAGGCTATCTAAACTGAGGAGGAGGGAGCTTTATGAAAGGGGATTTTATGGGGGAATTATCAGAAAACTTAAGCTTTTCACTTGGAATATGGTAAGACTTCTCTGATGGTCTTGAAGTACTGTGTCTATAGATCCATAACATTTCAAATAACTGGGGGCAGCTAGGTGGCACAGTGGATAGAGCATTGGCCCTGGAGTCAGGAGGACCTGAATTCAAATTTGACCTCAGACACTTATTACCTAACTGTGTGACCTTGGGCAAGTCACTTTGCCTTGCAAAAAAAACAAAAACATTTCAGATAACTGAGTTCTAGTGTTACTAAGAGTAGGATAGAAATCTTTCATCCCGATGTCTGTATGTGTGTATGTAGTATGTGTGTGCGTGTGCGTGTGTGTGTGTGTGTGTGTGTGTGTGTGTAGAAAGATGGCACCTTTCACTTTCTGACTGTTCTTCTGAACTCATGAATTTTTTGAGGGATGGGGGAGATTCTGAACCTATGTTATCATTAGGATAGGGAACTTCTGCAGAAATTTCCTCCCAATACTTATTGACAACCACTCTTTAATTTTAAGTCTTAGGGAATTTCCTTAGCAATCTTGCCTAAGACCACATCTCCAGTGATAGGATCTAGACTCGGTCTTCCTGATTCTGAAATTGTCTCTCTCACCTTACTCCATATGGAATCTCTTTGCTAAGATTGGAAGTGAATAAAATGCTTATTATGGCAGCTTCCCTCTACCTAGTATCAGCCAATAGCAAAAAGATTGCCATATGTTTTGAGAGTTGGATGTCAGAAGTGGGAGAAGTTGGGGTAATGTGCATTTCAGTTCTTCCCTAATAATTCCCTTTGTATTCCTTACATTAAGATAATACATGAGCTGTGTCCTCTAATAGGAAGTCAGATCAGGGAATTACATTATAGTTCATCAAGTGCCCTGTAGGTAGTTCAAAGTATTAGCTTCATTTTTGCAGATAAAGAAATTGAGGCTCTGCTTTTCAAAGTGATTTGCCCATGTCACAATGCCCATGGTTATAGAACTAGCTAAAACTACAGTGGAATTTTTAAATTTTTTTTATTAAAGAAGGATTTTATTTATTTTGAATTTTACAATTTTTCCCCCAATCTTGCTTCCCTCCTACCACCACCCACAGAAGGCAATCTGTTAGTCTTTACATTGTCTCCATGGTATACATTGATCTAACTTGAATGTGATGAGAGAGAAATCATATCCTTAAGGAAGAAAAATAAAGTATGAGATAGCAAAATTGCATAATAAGATAATGGGTTTTTTTCAAATTAAAGGTAATAGGCTTTGGATTTTGTTCAAACTCCACAATTCTTTCTCTGGATACAGATGGTATTCTCCATCGCAGATAGCCCCAAATTGTCCCTGATTGTTGCACTGATGGAATGAACAAATCCACTAAGGTTGATCATCACCCCCCCCCCCCATGTTGCTGTTAGAGTATACAATGTTCTGGTTCTGCTCATCTTGCTCAACATCAGATCATGCAAATCCTTCCAGGCTTCCCAGGCTTCCCTGAATGCCCATCCCTCTCAGTTTCTAATAGTACAATAGTGTTCCATTACATGCATATACCACAATTTATTAAGCCATTCCCCAGTTGATGGACATTCACTTAATTTCCAATTCTTTGCCACCCACCACTAACAGCGCTGCTATGAATATTTTTGTATAAGTGATGTTTTTACCCTTTTTCACAATCTCTTTAGGGTATAGACCCAGTAGTGGTATTGCTGGATCCAAGGTTATGCACATTTTTGTTGCCCTTTGGGTGTAATTCCAAATTGCTTTCCAGAAAGGCTGGATAAGTTCACAGCTCCACCAACAATGAATTAGTGTCCCAGATTTCCCACATCCTCCCCAACATTGATCATTGTCCTTTCTGATCTTATTGGCCAGTCGACTACGGTGGAATTTGAACCCAAGTCTCCTGACTGCAAGACCAATGTAACATCCACTAAACCCCTCTGCCAAAGTTCTCCAGTCATAAAAGGCAAGAATTTACAGGGTATGGAAGAAAAACTACACTCTAAGTTTTAAGATTTTTTTTTAAAAAATCAGATTATTTTTAATATTTAAGGATTTCTATTTGCAAAGAGGTTTAAATATTAATAGAAATTCTCTTGGACTGAAACAATTTATATCTATATTTTACATGAATCATAAAACAAAAGACAAAATTCCATGGTAAAGTTAAAAAATAGGCAGATATAGTTAAAATTTGAGAGTTTTTGTTTGTTTAAAAAGATCTATAATAATATTAATGCAGAAGAGATATCATCATCAAATCAATCATTCCCTCTCCAGTTCACTTTTAATCTGGTCAAAGGTGAATAATACCTCTCTTAATTACCTTGATCAAATGATTAACTCACAGGGGTTCCAATGGAGTGAATTTAGTTGAACATTTATTTTTAACTTCCTCTCTCACAGGAAAGACAGGTAATTCCTTTGTTTCCTAGCTGGGCCAGTTTAGGTGAATGATTTTCTCTTTGGTTACCTCCTATATCCCACTCCCAAGCTATACCAATTGAGTTTATTTTAACGTAAGGACAAGATGACCCTGAGGTTCATGTAGACTACATTTGCTGTTAGGTTTGTGAGTTATAAGGTTAAATGTATTAAAAAAAAATAACAGCTCAGAAACCACAGAAAGGAAAATTCTCAACATTTAGAAAGTGGTTCAGATAATATTAATAGCTATCATTTATTTATACAAAACACATCATGTGACAGTCTTAAGTTTCATTTATTATCTCATTCCTCATAATAGTACCTGTTTTACAGTGGAGGAAACTGAGGCAAATAGAGGGTTAAATGACTTGCCCAGGGTCCCAGTTAAGGCCAGAGACTGAATTTGACTCCAAATGCTTTCCTGACTCCAGACCAGACTCCAGATCACACCTAGTACCCCATCCACTATGCCACCTATCTACTTCCTCTTGCCTATTTAAAGCCTGCATATTTCAAGATAATCCTTAACTACCTTTCAATTTCATCAAAGATGAACATGTAGATAACCCCTCTTAATAGAATTAGTCAAAATAAATAATCCTCTTATTTATATTTTTAAAAAAAAAGACAAACTCCTTTATAAACTTAGTTTAAAGTAATCAAATTTCCTTCCTGAGCTAGATTTTTTTTTAATTCAAGGGCAATTAATCAAGTTTTTGCTACAAGTGAAATGCAGGACTTTAGGCTAGTCTAAGATTTTTATTTCAAGTTAAACAAAGGACTGCAGAAGACACTAATCTTGTTATTCTTCAGTATTTTATGATACTGACTTTAAGGGCAAAGGGGAGGAGACTCATATAAAATAAACTCGTGGTGGTCATAATGCTGGGATTTACACAGGTCAGTTTTTTATTTCCATCCATCTATCTCACCCTGCCAATTCTGGATGGAGAGGAAGTGGTTCAAAAAATTAGCTTCAGCTTGGCTAGGTGGCACAGTGGATAGAGACCAGCCCTGGAGTCAGGAATATCTGAGTTCAAATCCGGCCTCAGATACTTAATAATTACCTGGCTGTATGGCCTTGGCCAAGCCACTTAACCCCATTGCCTTGCAAAAAAAAAAAAACCCTAAAAAAAAAAAAAGAAAAAATTAGCTTCAGTGATAACTTGGATTACTTTATTTCCTTACTTTTAAGTAGTCTAGTTTTTGATACATTCTTTCTATTTGACTCCAGAAAAGTTACTTAAACTCTTTTTTTTTTTAGGTTTTTGCCCAAGGCCACACAGCTAGGTAATTATTAAGTGTCTGAGACCCGATTACTTAAACTCTTAATGCTCAAAATGACCCTCTAAATTTAAAAAGTGTAGAGAAGAACATATTGGGAGAGGGAATATCTTCATCTAAGAATTTCCTTTATTAACTAGATGGCACTATGGTGTATAGACTGCCGGGTCTAGAGTCTGGAAGATACCCTGGATTCAAATCTGGCCTCAGATACTCACTAGCCCTGGGCAAGTCATTTAGCCCTGTCTACTCTCAATTTCCTCATATGTCCAATGAACTGTTGAAAGAAATAGAAAACCTCTCCAGTATCTTTGCCAAGACATTCCTGGAACATGACTAAAAATGACTAAACAACAAAAAAGTACCATGAGGATACTTAGTAAAACACAGTGCCCTCATTTGGCAGATCAAATAAAGAATGCCCAGAGTAGTATACCTCTCTAGTGACAGTCCTAGGACTACAACTCTAACTCAGTGTTCTTTCCTAATATCTCACTAGATCAAAAGATCTTTGGCTGGCATCTAAGTATCTGTTATCACTTTTTCTCTACTCCCTTTACTTCCTTTTCATTTTTGTGTTTTATTTTATTTTTCCCCCAGTTACATGAAAAACATTTTTCAACATTCACTTTTAAAACTTTGAATTCCAAATTCTCTCCCTTCCTCCCACCCCACTCATTCTTTTTGAGAAAATGAGTTATTTGATATAGGTAAAAATGTGAAGACATAAAAACATTATCACAATAGTCATGTTGTAAAAGTAAACATAAGCTCCCCTCCAAGAGAAATCTCAAGAAAAATAAAGTAAAAAAAAAAGTATGATTCAATCTGTATTCAGATACCATCAGCTCTTTATTATAAGTTCTTCAGAGTTCTCTTGGATCTCAGCATTGCTGAAAAAAAGTAAGCCATTCACAGCTGATCATCCTACAACTTTGCTGTTACTTTGCATATAGTACATTTCCCATTGCATCTGCTTATGTAAGTTTTTTACTAAGAGCATCCTGTTCATCATTTCTTAGAGTAGAATAGCATTACATCATGATCACATATCAAAATTTGTTCAGTCTTTCCCCAGTTGATCTTGAGCTCCCTGCCACAGAAAAGAACTGCTCTAAATATCCTTATATGTGTAGATCCTTTTCTTTCCTGTTTTTTTTCCACCTCTTCTGGAATGTGGGCCTGGTAGTATATTGATAGGTCAAAGAAAAGGCATGGTTTTATAGTCCTTTAGGCAGAGTTCCAGTTGCTCTACAGAATTGTTGAATCATTTTATAACTCTTCCAACAGTGTATTTATGTCTCATTTCCTCTACATCCCATCCAACATTTGTCATTTTCAAAAATATGGAACTTTAAGAATTTGTGTGTTATCTTTGTGCAGGGGTCATGCAAATCTTCTCTATATTGTTCCAGTTTTAGTATGTGTGCTGCCAAAGCAAGCACTTGCCCTTCACTTTCTACCTGTAATGAGGAAATCCTTATGAAGTTTGATCAAGGTTTCCTAGGGAAGATTCAAGAAATGCACTCTTTTTTAGTTCCAGAATATGGTACATAAGCTATACCCTTTATGCTATATTTGTGGCCTTATGAACTTTTTCAAGATCTAATTCTTTTCTCTCTCCATACTACTTCATTTGGTGATCCCATAAGTATCCATGATTTAATTGCCATTTCTATGCTGATGATTCTCAAATCTACCTACCTATCTTGCCCCAAACTTTCTCTGGTTCTAACTTACATCTTCAACTGCCTTTCAGATATCTCAAACTGAATGTCCAGTGATCACCTTAAACTCAATAATATGTTCAAATTTGAACTCATTATCCTCCTCCTTAAACTATACCTCTGCTAGATTCCTACATCATAGAAGACAAAGCATCTTCCCTAATCCTCGGGCTCAAAATTGAAAAATCTTCCTGTAGTCCTCATTATTTCTCACCTATTCAAATCCAAGCTATTGCCAGGACCTATTGTTTTAACCTTTTCACAATCTCTTGAATTCAACTCCTTTTCCTCCTCTAACACTGTCACCATTCTGGAAGAGACCCTCATAACCTCATATTGAACTAGGCAACAGATTCACTCCTATCCACCCTTCATTCAGACACTAAAGTGATATTGTTCTTCCCACCATACTCAAGAAATTCTTGTGACTCCTTATTAACTTCAGGAACACAAAACCCTCTATTTCTGTAAAATCATAAATTCACTTTTGATAATACCACCACCTTCCAAAACTCATAGAGAGATCTATGCTTTTGTGTTGTCTATGTTGTAGCTCAGGGGCTTATAGTTCCCTTTTAATTAACTAAATTCCATTGTTGGCTAAGGTACTGCAGTGGATACTTTCAGGTGTAATTGGAGAACTTCTAAGGGCCTCAAATGTTGACTCAACAAATTTATTTTTAAAATAATGGACATTTTGGGGTGATTTTTTGTTGCTGGCATTTATTATTTAAATGAATCATTACATTGAGAGCTGTCTGATGAATACCTTCTATTCAGGCCTCTAATTTCTTTTTTTTTTTGTCTTTGCAAGGCAATGGGGTTAAGTGACCTATCCATAGTCACACAGCTAGGTAATTATTGTAGATGCTCTGTTCACTGAGCCACCTAACTGCCCCACATTAATTTCTTTATTGTAATCATACATCATAAAACTAACTCACATTTACATAGCACTTTCAGGTTTACAAAATACTCTCCTCATTGTTCATACCTGTGAAGTAGATACACAAGTATTGAGAACCACCAGTTTATAGATGAGGAAAAACAGGTAGTTGGAGTCATAATATTTTGTCCTTCATTCTCAAAGAAGACTGAGACATTAAGGAGGTGATGGCATGACATGAATTGGATCTGAGTGAGGGGGGTGCTGTGCTAAGTCACCAGCCCCACTTTCTCCTGCAGAGCCATCTGGATCCAGTGGCCAAATATGAATCAGAAGAGCAGGAGATGGTCCTGGATGCAAGGCAATCAGGATTAAATGACTTGCCCAAGGTCACACAGCTAGTACATGTCAAGTGTCTGAGGCTGGATTTGAACTCCTGTCATGATTCCAAGGCTAGTGCTCTATCCACTGTGCCACCTAGTTTCCCAACTGGAGTCAGCTAAAGCTCAAACCAGGCTTCCTGATTCCAATTCCCTGACTTGAAATGAGCTTTGAATAATTTAACAACATATCAGAACAGGTACTAAATTTCTTGTCAATGATGACAGCTTTATGCAGTGTCCTGTGCCTCTAGATACTTAAATGTTTGGTGAATACTCCACTTCAGGCTTTAAGTATAAGTATTCTCTTAGGTACAATAACAAAAGGGTACAATATCAAATGTAGGTTGCACTGTAAACATGTTTGAAATAGGCTAACAAATTCAGATGAGGAAGGAAGTCTGAGCAGGTGAAAGGACTGGAAGACCAGATTTCAAACTTCTATTATTGACTATTTGTATGACCTTGGGGAAGTCCAAAATAAAACAATTGATTTGTTTGTGAAATTAGAAGTCTCAGAGTGGGGGCGGCTAGGTGGCACAGTGGATAGAGCACCGGCTCTGGAGTCAGGAGTACCTGAGTTCAAATCCGGCCTCAGACACATAATAATAACCTAGCTGTGTGGCCCTGGGCAAGCCACTTAAACCCCATTGCCTTGCAAAAACTAAAAAAAAAAAGTCTCAGAGTGGAAAAATTCAATCAAGATTTTACTTTACCAGCAAAGCACCCCATTAGGCAATATAGGGTGGGTAGTTTTACAGTCAAAATTTCTGATACTCCACCAGATACTATGACATTTAAATTTGTACCTTATTTGGCGTACTTACATGCTATTCTTATTTTAAATCTCACTGTATTTGTCCTTTTTGGATAATGATTGGTTTCCCTTTAAAAATTTTTTAATATTTATTACATTCTTTTTTTTTTTAGATTTTTGCAAGGCAAATGGGGTTAAGTGGCTTGCCCAGGGCCACACAGCTAGGTAATTATTAAGTGTCTGAGGCCGGATTTGAACCCAGGTACTCCTGACTCCAAGGCCAGTGCTCTATCTACTACGCCACCTAGCCGCCCCTATTTATTACATTCTTAAGAATGACTTTTTTTTGTATTGGAAATTGAAAGGCTTCCCCTCAATTGGGGAATGATTGAACAAGTAGTGGTATATGAATTCAATGGAATATTATTGTACTATAAGAAAATGATGAGCAAATATGTTTCAGAAAAACCTAGAAAGATTTACATGAACTGATGCTGAGTAAAGTGAACAGAACTAAAAGAATATTGTACACAGTAAGAGTAATATTATATGATGATAGATGATAAGACTTAGCTCTTCTCAGCAATACAATGATCTAAGACAATTCCAAAAGACTTATGACGGGAAATGCTATCCACATCCTGAGAAAGAATTGAGAGTAAATTGATGTATACTATTTTCACTTTTATTTTTTCATGTTTTTTCTTTTTTTTTCAGTCAGTAATGATTTTGCAAATTATTTCTTCTTTTTTAATTGATATTTTATTTTATTTTTCCAATTATATGCTTTGGTAGTTTTTCAACATTCATCCATTTATAACTTAGACATTTTTCTACCACTCTCCCCTCCCCTTGGTGGTGAACAGGCTAGTAAAAGTTGTGCATGTACATTTGTGTTTCACATATTTACATATTAGTAATTTTGTGTAAGAGGAATTAGGACTGAAATCATGAGATAGGAAGGAAAAACATGAGAAGTTTTAAAAAAGTAAACATAGTATTCATTCAAATTCTTTGTTTTTTTCCCCTGTGGATGTGGATGGCATTATCCATAACAGGTCCCTGATCTCTGAACAGCTATGAGGAGCTGCATCTATCATAGATGTTCAACTCACAATACTGTTGTTAATATGTACAATGTCCTTTTGGTTCTGCTTCCTTTTTCTCAGCCTCAGTTCATGTAATTCATTCCATGCTTCCCTAAAGTCTGTCGACTCATGGTTTCTTTTTTTTTTTAAGTTTTGCAAGGCAGTGGGTTTAAGTGACTTGCCCAAGACCACACAGCTAGGTAATTATTAAGTGTCTGAGGTCACATTTGAACTCAGGACATCCTGACTCCAGGGCTGGTGCTCTATCCACTGCACCACCTAGCTGCCCCCAGTCATGGTCTCTTATAGAACTCCATAACATTCACCTACCAAAACTTGTTCAGCTATTCCCCAATTAATGGGCATCTCCTCAATTTCCAATTCTTTGCCATTACAGAAAGAGCTGTTGTAAACATTTTTGAACATATGAGACTTTTCCCATTTTTCATGATTGTTTTTGGATATACATCTAGTATTGATATTATTGGGTCAAAGGGTATGATCAGTTCTTTTGCTCTTTGGGCATAATTCCATATTGCTCTCCAGAATGGTTGGATTACTTCACAATCCCACCAATGGTGAATTAATGTCCCAGTTTTCCGAAGCTGTTTCTTCTTTTACAGCATGATTATTATGAAAATATGGTTTACATGATTGAATCTTTATCAAATTGCTTACTGTCATAAGACAAGAGAAGGAAAAGGAGAGAGGGAAAAATTTCAACCTCAAAATTTTATTTAAAATGAATGTTAAAAAAGAATATTTTTATTTCAAAGGAGTCATTTTTTTAACTGAGTAAAATCTAATTCTCTAATATTTTAATGGGATTCAGTTGGAAGATAATTCCTTGACAGAATTCTACTTTACAATAAATATTGAGAGAACATAGCTCATTCTTTAAGAGGATTACCTATATAATTAGTAGGTCACTTTGATGAGAGCACTATTTTAGAACAATATGTTATTTCACAAAAATCAATAAATGGTAGTTTTCTTCCTATAAGGACAAATTGTGCCCTAGTTAAGATGTAAGACAGTTTAATTAAATTTTTATGAATTATAAAAACTTTACATTTGTTTGGTTTTTTTTTCTTTTAGAGGTCAAATCCATATTGACACAGAATCTTCTCTTCAACAACAATCCCATTTCAATGTACCCATACTACCATAGTTTAGGTACTGCTTTATATGGAAAGGCAATGCCATCAGTGAAGTTACCAGAACCCTTAAGAGTGCCAATTGAGCCTTATCTATGGAAGTTCTTACAGAAATTTAATCAAGTAATTGTAGAGATAACTAGCACCATGGAGAAATATCATTGCATGTTAACTTGGCCAAGACCCAATTGTAAAGAGCCAAAAGTTATACTTAGTCCTTCAATGAACTTAGTCAGTCAAACAAGAACAAAGAGAAACATAATCAGGAAGTGGACTGAGGAAGTTTCTGAAAAATTCTCTTGCCTTATATCTGAATACCAGGTCATCAACTATAGAGTGGACCCAGTGGTGTGGGAAGATATCAGAAACAGCATAGAAAATGAGAGCATTTTGATTGAGTTTAATAATCTTCAGGATACAGTAATCAGTGTGGGGAGATTGGAGGATGTGCAAAAAACTGACCCACAAATGAGGACTCTGATAGAAAGGTCCACCCAAAAAATAGAAAGGGACAAACAAAATATAAAAGAGAACTTGACTGTGTGTCCTGGGAGGTTTTCCATTTTATTTAAGAATGGATTAGAAGAAACTCTCCACAAGGAACACCCAGAACTGAAAGTCACATATGATGCCCTCACAAAGAGCATTGACTTGAGTGGATTAGCTACAGATGTGTATAAAGCAAAGAGTGAAATTCTGGAGGAGCTACAGAGCTTGGTTCAGAAATCCCTCCATCTTCCTCCTGAAATCATTCAGTTTCTTCAGCAGGTAAATTGTGAGACATTCTATGAGTCTCTTTTCAAAGCTGAGAAAATTCCTGCTGCTTATGAGTTGGAGGGTGAAGCAGTTGTGCTGATTGGCTCGTCTTCCCAAGTTCTTTCAGAAGCTGAGGAACATATGAAGAAACTCTTGCACTTTAAGTGCATCAATGTGATAGACAGTGAAATTCTTAATGATAGTCAATGGAAAACTCTCATTGACAATTTAGATAAGAAACACAACTGCTCCTCAAAGACTGTAATAATAGAACAACAAAATTCAGAAAATGGAGTTGTGATAATGATTGCTGGTTGTACTAGTCCAGTATGTGAAAGCTACCAGGAACTTTATGAATTTATAAAAGAAAACACAAAAATTGAGGAGTTGGTTACTGTTAAAAATCTAGTAGTTATTGAGTATATAAAGGAAGAAAATAAGCAAATCTGGAAAAAACTAAAGAAAAAAAATGTGAAGGTCGATTTCAAGACCCTGACCTACCCAAGAGGCATTTCACTGAGTGGTTCCAAAGGAGAAGTGGAAAAAGGAGTGGCCATGATTAAAAAAATCTTGGATTCAATATATGTTAGAAATTTTTGCATTGATAAACCAGGGGCCAAATCCTTATTTAAAGACAAGGAAGAGATGTATAAAACACAAGCAAAAGTCAAATATAATTGTTTAATTTGGCTACAAGAAGATGGAAATGAGAGCAATAAGGACAGTATTGAGGGGCAGAATGTCCATTGCAAAATAACTTTAGAATCTGGCATCTTATTAACTGTTCAGAAAGGTGATTTGACCCAGTTCTCAGCAGATGTTGTGGTGAATGCAGCAAATGAGGACCTAAAGCACCATGGAGGTCTGGCAGCTGCACTCTCTAAAGCAGCAGGTCCAGAACTAAAGAGGGAGTGTGACCAGATAATCCAACAACACGGTAAGGTCTTTCCTGGTTGTGCTGTTATCTCAACGTCTGGACAGCTCCCATATCAGCAAGTGATTCATGCTGTTGGTCCCCAGTGGAATCAAGAACATGCTCACAGATGTGTACAGCTACTAAAAATTGCTATCACAGAGTGTCTTCATCTGGCTAACATCCATGGGTATACTTCAATAGCTATCCCAGCTCTTACCTCTGGAAACTTTGGCTTCCCCTTAAAACTGTGTGCAGAGACCATCATCCAGTCCATTAAGGAAAACTTCCAGGACCCTCAAATTAAAAATAGTTTGAAAGAGATTCATCTTGTTGATTCATCTGAGAAGACAGTTCAGGCTCTTTCCAAAGCTGCTAGAACCATTTTTAAAGATATTTTACCTAGTAATGATTCATTGTCCCATACACTATCAGAAAACCAGAAAACCAGCTTGAGAAAAAGTACCGAACACAGAAATGTGTTGGACTTCATCCAAACTAGAGAACATCTGAACATCATCTTGATGAAAGGGGATGTTCAGGATGCTGAGGTGAGTATTACCATTTATCACACACCATTGAAATTTTGAAATTTATTTTGAAATTTAAGTAGCCTGATTCCCATGTACCTGGGACTGTCAAATTCAGCATATGATCTTTGTAAAGTTATTACAGATTTAATTTAAGATTAAAATTCTACTTTCTTGAGAGTGAGTTGAATGTAAGTCAAATAACTTGCCTGGAGTCATACAGCTCATAAGTGTCTAAGATCAGTTTGAACCTATCTCTTTGTATCTACAAATTCACTGCTTTATTCATTATATAATATTGTCTCCATGATGAAATATTAGATGATCCAATATTTGTTCCTTTCCATTGTTGCAGCTAGTCAAGATCTGACTTGAACTAGTTCTGTCATTTTTCAGTCATGTCCAATTGTTTATGACCCCATTTGGCATTTTCTTGGCAAAGATACTGGAGTGATTTGCTATTTCCTTCTCCAACTCATTTTATAGACAAGGAAACTTGAGGTATATGAGTATCTTGACCAGATAGAGCTTGTCATAGAGACATCATAGAGCTAATGTCTAAGACCAGATTTAAACTCTAGTCCTCCTGACTCCAGGTCTAGAACTCTATCCACTGAGCCACTCAGCTGCCCTAGTCATATTTTTAGTTTGTCTTTATAATTTTTTTAACAAATAGAAATCAATTTATATTGACATAATATGACATAAAAGAGGCCCAAAACATTGTATATATATATATATATATATATGCATATATATATATATATTATATCTTAAATAGTTTGGGTATTTTTAAAATCAATTTTACACTTAACACTATTGTAACAGAATTGCCCTACTTAATTCTTTCCCATCTGAACTTCTGTGTTTTTTTAAAAATTTTTCATTGTTTTCTTTTTTCCTTTCTCCATTTTTTAAAAAAGAAATTTGCATTACTCTCCCTCTCTACAGTAACTCTGGCTTCTTCTTTCTTCATTCTATATGAGTTGATAAAAGTCTTCCATGTTTTTCTTGAGGCACCTAAGTGCACAAGTACTATATTTGGAGGGAAAATGACTGGAGTTCAAATCTAGCCTCAAGCTCTTACCAGCTGTGTGACCTTAGGCAAGCCATCTAACTGCTATCTACCTAAGTATTCTCATCTATAAAGTGAAGATAAAAATAGCATCTGCTTCATAGGGTTGGTTGTGAGAATTAAATAAGATAATATTTGTAAAGTGCTTACATAAATGCAGTATTTTAAAAAAATAATTCCTTATTTTCATTGCTTCTCATAGGACAATAATAATTTATTATATTAATAGGCTCCAAATTTTTAAAATTAATTGCTGGTTATTTTTGCTACTATGAAGAACTAATAGGATTATTTTATTCTATTTGGATTTCTTTCTATCATTGATGTCCAAAAGTCTGAACCCAGTATGAATATTGCTGGATCAAGGAACTGAACAGTTTACTGACATATTTTCAAATTTTTTTCCCATATAATTGGAAACTCATAACTCCACCAATTTTCTTGTCAGCCTGCATATGTTCTTACAGCTCCTTCAACATTGACTATTTTTTAAATTCAACTTTGCTATGATGAATATGAAGTGTATTTCTTGTTATTAATATAATGGTTCTTTTCTCATATGGTTGTTCAATATTTTGATTTTTCTTTGGATTATCTTTCTGTTGAGGACTAGCTTTTGTTTTTATTTTTTTTTCAGGTCCTAAATATTTTCTTCCTCAATGTCCATCATTTAATTAGAGGTCCAGACTATATATTCCATAGATATATTTTTGGATGCATTTGCATCATTATTTGATATATTATTTCTAATTTGAAAAGTTCAAGACTTGGGGAAGAGAATTCCATTGAGAATTTGGAACATTTGATAGGGAAGAGAGTACTTGGGAAGTTTATTTTGCCATATAATCACATTTGCAGTATCCCACTAGATCACAAACTTATTTGCAGAAAGGAATCAATAAAAATTTATCAAATAGATGGATGAATGACACATCTTTTGAAAAAATAGAAACAGGAGATCTCAAAAATCAGCAGAATGAACAATTAGCTCTTGAGTAATTCATAGTTGATCATGTAATAAAAAAATGTGTATTTTAAGATTCTCCCTAACTCCCTGACCCAGGTTTCCTTACTTACTCTTTTCTTTAATTAACTCCTTTTCAATTTATCTAGGTTTGGAAGTTTGGGAATTATCTTTGCCTTTTCCCTCTCCCTTACTCCTGAAATCCAATTAATCAACAGGTCTAATTGATTCTTCTTTAAAAATGTTTCTTGCATTCATCCCTTCTTTTACATTTCCACTGCTATCAAAGGAGATCAGATGTTCCATGTCTGAATTTTTGCAATAATGTCTTAACACTGCCATTTTACAGAGAAGGAAATTGATGTCTAGGAAAGTTAAGTGATTTGTACAAGGTTATGAAAATAATAAATAGGATTAAAACCCCAATCCATTTATCTACAAATCTATTACTCTTGTCCTTTTCCTTTGTATAAATCTCTTTTAAAAGTGCTTATATTTCAAGACATGACTCAAATCCCACATCCTTTATAAAACTTCACCTTTTTATCCAATCTGGAATAATGAAATGGAATGAAAAAGCATTTATTAAACCACTATGTACAAAGAACCATATTCAAGTTTTGCAATACAACTAGTAAATAAAGACAGCCTTTGCTCTCAATGAGTTAACATTCTAATTGGCTGAAACAATAAATAAAAGAGGATTCTCTATTAGGTTACTATTGTGCTGTTTGGTTCTTAGCAGATTAAAAGGTCAGATAATACTTAGGCAGGGAAAGTAGTGAATTGTGTGACAAAACCCAAAGAACCCTGGGGAGTATTGGTAGAACAGAGGGTCCCCTGCCAAGAAGACAGTGCATCCAAAGATAAGAATGGAGCTGGGTTCTGGATTACATTCAACAGAGATAAGAACATGAGAATCAACATCCAAATGACAGTGAGCATCTTGAGCCCAGTTGACCTTGGACAATGGGACAGTATAGTTAACTGGGAAAGAGGAATATTTATGGCTTCCCTCAGTTGCAGGAGGTATTGTTACTCTGTCCTTCAGCAGTCTGCTGTTGGACTAGTGAGAAGAGGAAGGGAAGCTAGATGATTCAGTAGTTAATGTGCTGTACCTGAAGTTAGCAAGAGTCGAATTCAAATCTGACTTCAGACAGTTCCTATTTGTGTGAGCCTGGCCAGTCTTCCTCAGTCACATTCAGGCACTTATTAAATGCTTACCTTGTACCAGATTAGGAAAGGTAGATGATGAAATGCCTCAGTTTCCTCACCTGTAAAATGGGAATAATAATAGCTTCTACATCCCAGCATTCCTGTGAAGATCAAAAGGCATATTTGTAAGTCACTTAGCATAGTACCTATTTTCTTTCTTCACTTTCTCTTGCCACTGTGGTGTCTGGTTGAAGTGGCTATTGGTTATCTCTAGTCTATACCATAACAATTACTACTTGAATAATTTAATGAACAATTAATTTTATATTGTTCAATATCTTTATTTATAGGTGGTCTTCAACTATTCTGTCAATATTTTATTGTTATTTAACTTTTTATATATATGGCCTAATTTCCAAACTAGATTGTAAGCTTTTTGAATGTAGGAACTATGTCTTATTCCATTCTGCATCTTTCATATTACTTTGATTTTATTTTTAACAAGTTTTTTTTTTAATTATAGACTGATATTATTGTAAACTCCATCCCTTCGAATCTTCATCTTGGAAGTGGACTACTCTCTCAGGCCTTACTGAAGAGAGCTGGACCAGAACTCCAGGAAGAATTAAATACCATTGGAAGAGAAGCAGTGAAAATAGGTGATGTTTTCCTGACAAAAGGCTATAATCTGGACTGCAAATTTGTGCTCCATGTGCTGGCTCCTCAATGGGATAATGGAGCAGGGAGTTCACAAAAGGTAGAGAAAGTTAAGTTCTCAACAACAAGTATTTATTAAACACCTACTATATTCTAGACACTGTGTTGGATACTGGGAATACAAAGACAAAAATTAGACAGTCCTTGATACATTCTATCAGGGGAAACATGTATATGTGTAACTAAATACAAAAATAGATAAAAAGTAAATACAAAATCGTTTTAGAGAAGAAAGGACACCTGTAGTTAGAGTTCAAAAATAACTCACATAGAAGGCTGCACATAAGTTGGACTTTGAAGGGAGCTAATGATTTCTTGAAGTACAGATGAGTTAAGCATGTACTCCAAACTTGCAAAGTCATGGAAATGAGAGATAGACTGTCATTCACAAGGCACAGATGGTAGTCTAGTAGCATTAGATTGCAGGGTACATGAAAGGGAGAAATATACAATTAGCCTGGAAAGATAGACTGCAGTGGGATCATGAACAGCTTTCAATGAAAATAGAAGACTTGGTAGCTAAGTGATGCAATGGATATAGAACACTGGGCTTGAAATAAAAAAAAAAAACCAGAGTTCTACTCCAATCCTTGATATTTTTTAGCTGTTTGACCCTGGACAAATCACTTAACCTTCACCTGTCTCATTCCCTCAACTGTAAAATAAGGTTTAATAATAGCACCTACCTTTGAGGATCAAGTGAAATAATATTTGCAAGCATGTAGTATGGTGTTTAACACAAAATAAGCATGCAAATGTTATCATTATAATCATTTGTTGTTGCTGTTGTTATTATTCTAGAGTCAGTAGGAAGTATCTCCAGTCCATTTGGAAGCCATGTAGAATTTAATTTCAGCATCATCATGGCTTAAATGTGCCTTTGGAACTCAAGCTAACAGTCAAAGGAGAGTTCACCATTGTTGCATTTATATCAATGGAATTGACCCTTTCTGCCCCTTAGTCAACAACAGTAAAGAGCTTAAAGTCATAAGCCATCAGTAGTAATAGTAATATCAGTTGGTATTAATGATGTTGATGGTCATATTCAATAAGGCAAGGAGGACATATGAGTTATGAGGAGAACGACAGAGGGAATAACCCTGTGGTCATACATCTTTTGGGAATTTTAACTTATTTCTATTTTCCCTCAAAAACATTTGGAATTTTCTGGAGGGTACTTTGTCCTTTTCTCAGTTGCTGTTTCTTTTCTTTGTTTTTTCAACTTTTCAACATTTCTTTATTGGCATATATTTAAAACTGCATTTCAATAACTGAAATCTTTTGAACACACGTATACACAAAAGTTCTTTTTGATTAACTATATTACATAGTTTTTCAGGATCTTGGTATACATTTAAACTTCATTCTGATAGCTAGATTTACTTTGGTCCCATTCAGTTTCTTCTTACACCAACACAAAATCTCTTTTCATGCCTTCTGGGTCAAAGAATAGGCAAATGGAAAGACAGCAAATTGTGGCTTTCATTCAAGGCCAGTGCTTTTTATTCTTTTCTTCCAGATGTGAAACAGAAAGCATCATCTTTACCTCTCACAATTGCAAAAGTTGAAGTAGTGATCTTAGAGGTAATGTGTGTAGAATGTACCCAACATCTATCTAGGAAAGACACATTTCTCCTGTTCAACTGGGTATTTTTGAAGGGTGTAGACTTTTCTTCTGTATTTTTGTCTTTGGTTTAGACTTAATGAGTTTGTGAATCTTAATCATATACACTTTGTCAGACATTTTTGGCAATTAAGCAGTAATAAGTAGAATTCGCCAGTAAGTCAGTCCTCTAAGATGGCTCTTATGAACCATTTTTCTTCTTCCATCTTTTTCCTTTCTAACTCCCTCAGTTCTTCACAAAACCAGTTACTCAGAGTTATTAAAAATTGTGTATAGCCTTGAGAGCACAATTATTCTACCTTTTAGAGCATCCTCTATTTCTGATACTAGCTTCTTATTTGCATGAAAATATTTGCTATTTTTCAGATTATGGAAGACATTATCAGAGAATGCCTGATGAATGCTGCCTCCCTATCTTCAACATCAATCACTTTTCCAGCCATTGGAACAGGAAATTTGAAATTTCCAAAATCCCTTTTTGCAAAATTAATCTTGTCTGAGGTGTTCAAATTCAGTAGTTCAGGGTCTTTGAAGAATCTGAAAGAAGTGTACTTTCTGTTGCATCCCAGTGATATTAAAAACATTCAGGTAATAGCAGGATTTTCTTGGAATTAAATTGCCAAAATGGTTTTAAATCTATACTTCTCACATAATTAAGAATGTATTTTTAAGTTATCAATCTAAATACTTTTTATCCTGAAGGAAGAGTATATTAAAGAGATAGTATTTGTAAGATATATAGAAAAAATATATTTAATATATGTGTGTTTAAATATGTGGGGAGAGAGAAAGAAAGAAAAAAGGATAACTTATGAAAACTACCTCATAACTGCTTCAAGATAGAAAGGTATTTTGAAAGTGTGTATATGTGTGTTTGTGTGAGAATGTGTATCCTACTTGTCTGTGATTACTTTTGGTTTTTCTTTTACTATCTTTTGTGCAATTTAAAAAAACCTTCAGTAATACTTTTTTCTTTCTTTTTTCCCTTTCTTTGTTTTAAAAAAACCTATTCCTTTCTTCCTCCTACTCCCTGCTAATTTTTAAGAACCTATGAATATGTATATTCAAGAAAAACAAATCTCCATAGTATCTATGCCCAAAATTATATCTTTTATTCTGCATCTTGGTTCCATTAGCTGTCAGGAGATTGCTAACATGCCATTATGGTTGCCCATAGCATTGATCAAATATATGTATATGTATATGCATGCATATGTGCATTTGTGTGTACACATGCATATACTTTGCTATCTATCATATATGTATATATATAAAATTGCATGTTCCCATATTTACATGTATTTATACATATCTATAAACACATCCATTTTGAAAATACCACCTTCAGAATAAAAAGACAAATTTCATTCAAAATAACTGTAGAATATGTAAAATGTTTGATAATCTACTTATTAAGACACATAGAAGAACTGTAGTAATACAATACAAAACATTCTTTATAGGAATAAAGAAAAGCCTAAGTAATTAGAGGTTATGTCAATATAATGAAAATGATAATACTCTAACAAGCAAAAAATAAATGGATTAGTTTATAAGACTAGGAAAAAATAATTTAAAAACTCATTTCAAAGGACACAATGGAAAAAAATGGGAGAATAAAGGCCTAGCCACACCAGAATTCAAATCAGGCTACAAAGCAATAATCACCAGAATTGTTTGATACTACTTAAAAAATCAGAACAGTTAAGTGATAGAGAGCACTAGGCTTGGAAGCAGAAAGACTCAACATCTTGAATTCAAATCTAGCCTCAGATGCTTACCAGATAGGTAAACCTGTGCAAAATGAGACAAAAACTGCTGAGACTACTGGAAAATAATCTTGTAGAAATCAGATTAGGACCTATACCTCATACCAAGAAAAATTCTAAATTGATACATGACAGATATAAAAGGTACATCATAAATAAATCAGAGGATCAAGGAATAAAATACTTTTTTACAACTACTGTTAGAGGAAAAACTTAAGGCTAAAGAAGAAAGAATGAACATATTTGATTACATAAAATTAAGAAGTTTTTGTTCAAGCAAAGTCAATGCTAGTTAAAATTTACGAATGAAACAAGTAGGGATGGTAAGGAATTACAGCAAATTTCTCTGATAAAAATCTTATATCTAAGTTATATAAGTAAAGTATCCAAATATGTAAGAACGCATGGTTAAATGGTCAAATTGAACGGACAATTCTGAAAGAATTTTCTGAATGAAAAAAAATCCAACTATGAACAATTATATAAAAAAAGATGCTCCAAGTCTTTCTTAAAGATATTATTTAGGATCTTTAAATTATATGATCATAGACTTAGAGCTAGATGGGATTTAGAGGTCATGTTGAATCCCCAATTTTATAATGTAGGAATCTGAGACTCAAATGTTCAGGCCACACAAGAAATAAATCAAAAAACCATAAATCTAGCTCAAGTCTTCTGATTTCAAATGCAGCATACTTTGAATCAAATCCTGATTTCACTCTTTAACCACTACCATTCTTTAGAATTTTTTACATTATCTTCTTTTAGGAAAGGAATTTCTATTAGCAATATATAATTTTAATCCCTGACTTATAAAATTATGTTCTTATTTTCTTGCTGCCTGTGCTTCTCTAAAAAAAATTTAACTAATATTTATACCAAGAATTGTTATTCTCTGCCCTTTTTTTCTCAGGCATTTGAAAGCGAATTCCTAAAATATGCTGATAAAAATTCTGCCAGTGGCAGAGTTTCCAACACCAGTGATACACAAGGTCTAGTAAAGTTATTTTCTTAAATTTTTTTAATAATTTAGTCAAAATGCAAACAAAGAATAGAGAATAAAGAAGATATAAAACTATGTATAGTATTTCTAATCATTTAAATATATAGCTAATAGATAAATAAGGCATTTTAAAATCAAGTGCTTATTGTGTGCCATGTTATATGCTAAATGCTATTTATTAAATGCATTTTATAGTCCTAAGTCCTATATTTTTGTTGAATGATATGGAATGAGAACAATATTTTCTCAAACTGGTCCGAATTACTTCTATACAGATCAACTGAGATGCAATCATCTAGATGTTTTTAGCTTATCCAGTTTGATTACATATGATCCATATACTTTTTAAAAATATCTTTCACCCAGTAGAGCAACCTTTACATCTAAATAATTAGAAGATTTGGAAAAATAAGAGAGACTAACTAAAAGCGAAGAGGGAGGGACGAGAGGGGCATACAAACTGATAATAGCCACAAAATCATATTGTGTACTTGATTTCTTTCTTTTTTTCCTCTTTAGATGTCTTTGACACTATTTCTAGCCCTGCATTTGGAATATATGAAACCAAGATTGGACCTATTACTTTCCAGATTTTTAATGGGGATATCATCCAAGAAGACTCTGACGTTATTATAAACTCAACAGACAATACATTTACCCTCAAAAATGGTATTTTGTTTGAATAATTTACTCTAACATAATGATTAACATGATTATAATGTTGCAATGTGTCATGAATCCATCATGGTTATAAAGTTTAACAGGAGATTGGCACATACTAATAAGATATATGCCTGGGTTCAAGGACTCAAACTCTTGGACATAGTCCTTCTTAGATTAGGGCAAAGTACATCACTGGGTTTTCATAGTTTTGTCTCTGCTTTAGCATTCACTGCCTCACTTATATTGCTTCTCTAATAGAATATAAATTCCTGGAGGGCAGAAACTATTTTTCTTCTTTTTTTGTTAATTTCTTTTTGCTGTTGTTTTCCCTCTTTCTGCTTTTTTAAAAGATTTTATTTATTTTGAGTTTACAATTTTTCCTCCAATCTTCCTCTCCCCCCAACAGAAGGCAGTCTGTTAGGTTTTTTTTATTTTTTAGGTTTTTGCAAGGCAAATGGGGTTAAGTGGCTTGCCCAGGGCCACACAGCTAGGTAATTATTAAGTGTCTGAGACCAGATTTGAACCCAGGTACTTCTGACTCCAGGGCCGGTGCTTTATCCACTGCGTCACCCAGCCACCCCTAGTCTGTTAGTCTTTACAAAGTTTCCATGGTATACATTGATCTAAGTTGAATGCGATGGGAGAGAAATCATATCCTTCTATTTGCTTATGTTTTAAGGGAGAGTTCATCCCATTCACATTCAAAGTTATAATTATTAACTCTTTATTGCTCTCCATGCTATCTTCTGTGTATATTTTTCCCCTTGTCCCCCTTTATCCATATTCCCCAATACCTTGCTTCTGGATACCACCACCTTCAGTGTGTTTGCCCTCTATGTCAACCCCACTCCCCTTTCTTTCCCCTTTCCCTTTTCCCCTTCTTCCCTCGCTTCCTTCTGTTAGTTCCCCTTTTTCTTCCCCTCCCATCTCCTCCCTCCCCTTTTCCCCTTTTAATGCTTGAAAGGTAAGATAAGTTTCTTAACTTAACTGAGTCTTTGTGTAAGTTAACTTTAAGCCAAGTCTGATGAAAGGAAGATTCAGATTGTTCTCAGCTTCTCCCTTCTTCAGCTCTAATACAATAGGTTTTTTGTACCTCTTAATGTAATGAGATTTACCCCTATTCAGTCTCTTCCCTCTTCCAATCTCCTTACTGACTCCTTTTTAAGGAGGTATTGTTTTTAAATCATTCTATCCGAGTCACAGAAAAAGTCATGAGTGTCCATCATTTCTGGCTAAATATATTCTCTCTAATAGAGTTACAATTCTCAAAAGTTATGAGAACCTTTCTTCCAAATGGGCATATAGCCAGTTTAATCTTTTTTTTGGATAGCAGTTTTTTTCCCCTTTACCCCCCTTTTTTTCCTAACCTTTTCATGTGTCTCTTGAGCCTCCTGTTTGATGTCCAAATTTTCTAAGTGCTGGCCTTTTCATCAGGAAATGTTGGAAGTCTCCCATTTCATTAAATGTCCATCTTTTCCCCTGGAAGAGAAGGCTCAGTTTTGCTGGGTAGTGGATTCTTGGCTGCATTCCAAGGTCCCTTGCTCTTCAGAATATCTCATTCCAGGCCCTTCGATCCCTCAATGTTGATTCAGTCCTGTGTAGTCCTTAATGTGTAGTCCCTAATTGTTTCTTTCTGTCTGCTTGCAGGATTTTTTCTTTTATCTGATAGTTCTGGAATTTGGTCACAACATTCTTTGGTGTTTTCATTTTAGGATCTCTTTCTGGAGGGGATCAATATATTCTTTCAATAACCATTCTTGCCCTCTGGTTCCATGATATCAGGGAAATTTTCCACTAAATCCTGCAATATTAAGTCCAGGCTTTTTTTCTCTTCAATGTTTTCAGGAAGACCTATAATTCTCAGGTTTTCCCTTCTCCATTGGTTCTCAAGGTCAGTGTTTTGCTGATGAGGTATTTTACATTTTCTTCTATTTTCTTCTATTTTGGGGTTTTGTTTAACAGGCTCTTGCTGTCTCATATTACTTTTCACAGACTCCATTCTTTTTTTAAGAGAAGAATTTTCTTCATTTACCTTTTGCAACTCCTTTTCCAATTGGTCAATTCTATTTTTAAAAGAGTTTTCCATTTGACCAATTGAGGTTTTGAGAGAATTTTCTTTTTGCATTTATCCAATTGTATTTTCCAAGGATTTGTTTTCTTGTTGCAAGGTGTTAATTGTCTCTCCCAAATCTCCCAATTGATTTTTAAACTCCTTCATGATTTCTTCAAGGAAGTCTTTCCATTCTGGAGCCCAGATCATATTCTCTTCAGAGGTTCTAGGTCTCTCTGAGTTAGAGTCTTTTACTTCTAGGAACTTTTCTATGGACCCCCCCCCTTCATCTGGCCTTTCTTCATTTTACTCAGACCTCATGTTGGCAAGGGTCTGGTTCACAGAGGTTTGGTACTGAGATCCCTAGATGCTTTACTCATTGGGTTTAGTAACTCCAAGTGGGCTGTCCAGAAGGCTGTGTTGATTGCTTTCTCTGGAGAGTCTGTGACCTTAATTTGGGGCCCTCTCCCTTAACTTGGAGTGGGTGGATGAAGCTGTTGTGTATTTTTGTCTTTGATCAATGGTGGATTTTGCCTTAGGGCAAGGAATTGCTCTCCCTATTCTCAGCTGAGGGAGGTCTTCTGCTCACAGGCCTGGGGCAGAGGTAGGCTATAATTGTGTTTGTTCTGGGAAGAGGCTTCAGCTGAAATGAAGCACTGGAACTCTCCCTTCAGCCCTGCCAGCAAGCTCCAGACCTTCAATGCCACAACAAATGCCTCTGCTTCCTAGCTGGCCGGTCAGGCTTGCCCTGCTTTTAGGCTTTCAGGGTCTAGTCCGCCCTGATGATCAGGCTAGTGGAACTCTCAGACTCTCACCCACCCTGCCTCAGATCAGATTGGTCACACTTTCAGGGTCTCAGGATCTCACTTGTCCTGCTAATCAGGTTAGTCAAGTTCTCAGGCTCTGACCCTGTCCTGTGCTACCAGCAGAGTCAGTCCTCATGATCCCAGAGGACAAATCTTAAGGTAGATCTTCTACTAGTTTCCCTTTTTGGGTTTTGTGGATCAGATTTCTGTTAAGAGGTTTGTTTCCAGGGGGCAGCTAGGTGGCGTAGTGGATAAAGCACTGGCCCTGGAGTCAGGAGTACCTGGGTTCAAATCCGGTCTCAGACAACTTAATAATTACCTAGCTGTGTGGCCTTGGGCATGCCACTTAACCCCGTTTGCCTTGCAAAAAAAAAAGAGGTTTGTTTCATATTATTTATGAGGGAATATCAGGAGATTAGCACTGTGCCTGTCTTCTCTACTGTCATCTTGGCCAGAAGTCTCTTCTTTTTCAAAAATAATTTTTTTACTATAATTTTTGTTTATGTACCACCTATATGTTCTATTGTAGCCTTTCTTTCATATTCTCTAAGAAAAACCTCTCTATAATAAAAAAAAATTTAAAGTGGAAAAGTAGCAAAACTAATGAATACTACTCAAAAAAGTCTGACATTATAGGTAGTGTTCCAAACCTGTGGTTCCCCCATCTTTGCAAAGATGGAGATGCCATCTCCTATCTATTCCTTTGGGCCAAAATCAGCCATTATAATACTGTTGTATACAGTTACATTTTGCTGTTATTGTTGTCTTTTTCATTTACATTGCTGTAGACATAATGTATATTGGTTTCCTGGTTCTGCTTACTTTACTTTGTTTCAGTTTATATCTTTCCATGTTTCTTTGTATTTTTCATAGTATTAGTTTTTTATAGCAGTTACATTCTATTATATTGTTGTACTACAGCTTGCCCCAATCAATGGACATCAACTTTGTTTCTGGCTCTCTGCTACTACAAAAAGTGTTCCTAGAAATATTTTTGTGTATATGCAATCTTCTTTTTGTCCCAAACTCCCTTAGGATATATTTCTAGCAGTAGAATCTCTGGGTCAAAAGATATAGAAATTTGAATCAGTCAGGTTTGTTTCTATTAATATAATTCCAAACTACTTTCCAGAATGACTACACCAAATGATAACTTCACCAATATTATATCAGTGTACCTATCTTTCTCTAGTCCTTCCAACATTAATTATTCTCATCATCTAACATTTCCATTTTTTGTCATCTTTGCCAATTTTGAAGGGTAAGAACAAACCTTTGACCTGACTTTTTGATTATTATAAGTGCATTCTTTCATATCTTTACTATGGTTAGTGACAATTGTCAACTTTGTTTTTGAAAACTGCCTTTCCCATCCTTTGACCTCTTAGCTCTTGAGGAATCTATATCTACAAGTACAGTAAAAGACTAGAATTATAATAATATTCATAACTAACATTTTAAATAACACTAAGATTTGTAAATCACTTTAGTTATTCCTGAACGGTATGGCATTTAAATATTATCTGTTCTAACATTACCTTTAAGTCTCTGGCAACAATACTCAACTACTTTAAGTCTCAGTTTCCTCATCTATAACAATGAGGGAGTTAGACTAGATTTTTTCCAAGGTCCTTTCCTGGTCTAGACCTAGGAACCTAATGCCTTAAAAGATTAAAGTAAGAGGGTGTCAAGAATTTTCTCAAGTTATCACACTTAGTTTGGGAGAATATGAAAGACTTTATGCAAGGTCACAAAATGACAGAATTTTAAATTTGGAAGGGACCTCAGGCCAAATATTTCAATATACCACTGATTTTAGGATCCCCTCTATCATATAACTGACAAATGGCCAGGAAATAGATAGGAAATCACTACTTCCTAAACAGCCCATTTTACCCTTGGAGGGCTCTCATTATTAGACACTTTTGTCTAATGTTGTTTAAATAAATCTTCTGTAGATCTTCTCTAGCTTATCAACATTCTTCCCAAAATGTATTATTTTCAACTGAATACAATATTTCTGATATAGTCTGACCAGGGTAGGATGTAGAAGAACTATCATCAATTTCTTCCTATCCCTTTTTTTTGTAATGAAAAATCACATTAGCTTTTTTTTTTGGTTGTCATAGCATATTATATTGCTTCAAAGTGATCTTGAAATGTGCTACAACCCAGTGAAATTTTTAAAAACACATTTCTATGAAGCTAACCTCATTTTATACTTGTGAGGGTGATTTGTTTGCATCCACTAAAGACTTTCCATTTATTTTTAATAAATATTTCCTCACCAGTTATCTTTTTGCCTGGTCTAGAAACTGAGATTTGAGTTCTGAGATGCCAGAAGGCGTCCTGAAGAAGTATTGCTCTGAACTTGAAACTCCAGGTGGAGGTTAACATATGAATCCAGGTGATTCAGAGTAAAACTAAATAGAGTCATTGAACTCACTCAAAAATGTTTCAGTAGGCAAAATTTGCCACAAAGCCAAGCCACATTTTAGGAATTAAGGTTAGAGAGATAAGTAAACTGAAGAATACTCCCACCACTATAAAGAATTGTCCTAGGGACAGCTAGGTTGTGCAGTGGATAGAGTCAGGAGGACCTGAATTCAAATTTGTCTTCAGACACTTAATAATTACCTAGCTTGTGATCTTGGGCAAATCACTTAACCCCACTGCCTTAACAAAAAAAAAAGAATTGTCATATATCTGAAGATATTCCCAAATCCAGTCTACTAATGAGAAGTATCAAGACAACTGCAAGCAGAGACTGGGGAGAGAGGGGAAATGGCTTAGAACAGAAAATGGCAAGTTATACTGAGGTAACAGACTTCAATTAGACTTGACCAAGCAGAAATGAAATCACAAGTATAAGAATAATTTTTTAATTTAAAAGAAAATATAATATGTGATATAAAAAAGTCAAAGAAAGAATTGATGAACTTCCTGAAATATATGATCAAAGAAAAAAATCTGTATATTACATTTTAAGAAGGCATGAATAAAAATTGTCCACTTCTAGCACATTTAATAGAAAAATATTAGAAGCAAGTATCCAGAAAGAAGCAATTCATGTATCAAGAGACTACAGTCAGGATCATACAAGACCTGGGAACATCTACTAAAAACCATTGTAGACTATGGAATACAATATTCTAAAAGGCAAAACATAAGTACTTACAACCAAGAATAATTTATCCTGAAAATCCTATAGGGAGCGAGAGGAAAGTACTTTAATGGAATATAAGACTTTTAGGCATTTCTGATTAAAGGACCAGAGCTGAGTAGGAACTTTAAAATGCAAGCACCATATTCAAAAAAAGCTTAAAAAGGAAATTCATTCAAGCAATTGGCAGGATCTTTTATTATAATTGAAGTGGACAATGTTTTTTAATTCCTGAAAGAATCAAAAATTATTTTTTTTTTATTTTTGGAAGACAATGGGGTTGTGACTTGTCCAAGATCACATAGCTATTAATTAAGAAGTGTTTGAGCCCAGATTTAAACTCAGATCCTCCTAACTATAAAGCTAGTGCTCTATCCACTGTACTGCCCAGCTGCCCCCAAATATTCTAATAAGGGAGAAAAAAACTTATGAGTCTCAAAGAGTATTAAGGAAGTTAAATAGGAAAAAATAGGTTTTGGATGGGGTGTTCTATTCCGAGGGCTTTGAGAGGAGAAAAAGAAAGAAGGGAAGAAAAATATATCAGTACAGATGAAAGGAAAAATGGAGTAGAACTTATTATTCCATATGAGTAATGTACATGAGATGAGCAAAATGTACATACAAATATGGAGGAAGGAAAGGGGTGTGTGTGTATGAACATCAGATAAACATCATTTTTATGTTAAATGAACAAATGAGAGTTAATCACACACAGACACAGAGGTTGGAGTAGAAATACATCAAATCCAGTAAGAAAAGTGAGAGAAGGATAGTCAAGAAAGTTAATAATAGGGTAGCCATAGTTATGTGCAAAATATGTAATTGAGGAAAGGAGAAGAAGGGACGGGAGGAGAGGAGAGGGGCAGGGGAGAGCAGGGGAGAAGAGGGAAGAAAGGGAAAATAGAAAAGAAAAAAAGTGGTTTGTTGAATCTATTTTCTTTAAAGCATACAAAATAGTACAGAAGGAATTTCAGAATTTCAGATCATAGACAAGAAAGACAGATTTAAAGGTGTTGTGTGAAATTTATCATATACTTATTTATTTAAAATGCAAACAATATAAGATGAAGACTTATGACATTTTTTGGGTTCTTTATATATGGAAATGTTTATTTTTTGATGATTAAACACATAATAAAACATTGAAACTTTTCAAAACTCAGTAAGATTTGGGAAAATTACTCAATTTGAAGAGCAGAGTCAAATGTTAGAGAGAGAAGTCACAACTGCCAATGTGCCCTCCAAATATCTACTACAATGAACATAGAAAATATACCATATTCTGGGAGGGAAATCCAAGAAAAAGTTCTGAGTCATGTTTCTAACCCAGTATATCTTGAAAAGATAGAAAGAGAGGTCTGCAGATTTTGGAATTGGGGTTGACCAGGAGTACAACATAGTGGAAGTAATGAAAAATGAGCTATACTCAGCAAGAAATAATCCTAGACAATTCCAAATGATGCTATTCATCTCCAAAGAAAGAACTAATGGAGTGTGAATATAGATATAAGCATATTTTTAATTTTTCTTTATTTTTTCTTTATCTGTTTTTTTCTTTCATAACATGACCTCTATGGAAATGTTTTGCAGGGCTGCACATACATAGCCTATATTAAATTGCCTGTATTCTCAGGGAGGGGAGGAGGGAAGAAGGGAGGAAGTGAATTTGGAACTCAAAAGTTTTATAAATGTGAATTTTACATGTAACTTGAAAAATTTTTTTAAGGATTCTGGTCAAAGCTATAACCAATAATTTCATAGAACTGATAATGAAGCATACTGACAGAGATGTACTAAACTTCAGGATGAAACATAAATTTTTAGGCATGTCCAATGTTTAAATTTATTCTGTTTGACTTTGCATATTTGTTATAGATGTTTTGCTTTTCCTTTCTTTTGGTTGGAACTAGTGAAAGGGGAGAAAATAAATGCTTGTTAATTGAAAAAAAGAATTACGGTAACAATACATAAATAAAATTGTCAGTGTAAATGATGACCTTTACAATATTTTCCAGCTTTGATATTGTTTGATTCTTTAATTTATATTTATCTCTATTACTATTTTCTTAATCAGGAGTTTCCAAAGCCATTTTAAAAGCTGCTGGACCAGCTGTAGAATCTGAGTGTGCTACATTAGGTATGGTATCGATGCTTTTGTTTTAACCATAATCCAGTGCAAGTGAAATAACTGGTAGTGAGGAGGGGATGGGAGACGGGATCTAGAGTCAGTGTTCTATGGGCAAGGGGCCCTGAAGGTGAGATTATAATAATTTTCATTCAAAAATTGAGCTAATCCCATGCAAGACAACACAACATAGTAGGAAACAACCACACATAATATGATTTGAAGTACCCACAAGGTTCCCTCTGTCTCTCTTCTTGCCTATCAACCTATCACAGTACCTAAAACTTTCACTATTAGAGGCTCATCTTGGGGGTTGACATTATCTCTATTGATTGTTACCTATAGAGCTAGTGTTCTATCCACTGTACTACCTAGCTGCCCCCAAATATTCTAATAAGGGAGAAAAAAACTATGAGTCTCAAAGAGTATTAAGGAAGTTAAATAGGAAAAAAATAGGTTTTGGATGGGGTGTTCTATTCCAAGGACTTTGAGAGGAGAAAAAGAAAGAAGGGAAGAAAAACATATCAGCATAGATGAAAGGAAAAATGGAGTAGAACTATAGTAGAATTATAGTATTTTTATGTTTTCATGACATCTTGCATTTCACTGTGTTCAGCTTATTGACTATGACAGACTATAGGATCATAGATTTAGATATAGAGTAAATGTTAGTAGTCATCTAGTCCAACTCCTTTATTTTAATAGGAAAAAAAATGAGACCTAGAAAAGTTAAATGACTTGCCTAAGATTGGCATAAGGAGTGATTGAGTTTTCCACTATGCCACAGTGTAGTCACTAGAGACTGGGAAAAGGCAAATTGATCATAAAATTATGGCATGAGCTAGAAGGGACCTCCAAGGCCATCTAGTCCATCCTCTCTTAAAGTCCCATAGATGAATAGAACTAGAAGTGGCATTTGAAACTAGATCCCCGACCCCAGAGGCAGCAATCTTTACAGTTTGTCAATTAAGAAACAAAAAGGAATGGGTTACTTTATAAGTTAGTTGCCTTTCTATCTCTAGAGATGTTTAAGTAGAGGATGGATAATTATGTCAGTGATACCTTAGAAGGTGTTTATACATGGAACAGGATTGTATTATCAGCACTTAAGATGCCTTTCATCTTTCTGAGATTCAGTAAGAATTTTAGGCAATTGAAGGAACTATGCAATTTGGGACTGTTTTTTTCCATGTCATCTTTTACATAAAGAATTCTATATTCTCAATTATGCAAAAATTTCAGTTTAGCTTATGTTTCATGCCTTTGTGATTTCTTCTGGTCTCCAGCTGTGAATCATCCCAGAAATTTTATAGTAACACAGGGTGGAAATCTAAGGTGCAAGAAAATAATTCATGTTATTGGGGGAAATGATGTCAAACAAACCATCTCTGAAGTCCTACAGGAATGTGAACAAATGAAATATGAGTCCATTTCCCTCCCAGCCATTGGAACAGGTTCGTACCCTCCCAGCAGAATTAGTTTTTTTAAATATTTACTATCCCCTACACTATGTATTCACTAGTAAAGATAATAATTAAGAATGAATCTATATGAGAGTAATGGTAGTGGTGTTTTCATCTATTTTAAGTCTTCGCAATGTTGTGTGTGTGTGTGTGTGTGTTCTGAACTGAGTATCAAGGTACTTATGGCACTGTTGGGTTTCACCTCTAGTCTTAAGCTGTGGATAATCAAAAAGAGAGATAACCTGTTAAAGAGTAGACTAAAGGAAAGGAAATGAAGGTAGGGAAGAGAGAAAGAAAAAATGGAAAGAAAATAAAACAATCCATTTGTCTCTTTCACTGTCTTCTTTTGATTCCTTTCATTTTCTGTCTTTTCTCCAAGGTTTAACTTCTTGGCTTTCCTTTCTTCTCTCTCTCTCTCTCTCTCTCTCTCTCTCTCTCTCTCTCTCTCTCTCTCTCTCTCTCTCTCTCTCTCTCTTACATGTGTATCTTTAGGAGAATTCACTTGTTCATTCTCATGTTTTCGACTTCTCAGTTTGAAGCTTGAAGTCTGTGAAAAACCTTCTCTCCTAGTCTTTATTTATCAGACATTTCTAATAGGTACCACCTAAAACTTTTCAGATCAAATCCTGAACTTATTGTAATTCTAGGCTAACCTCCAGAGATCAGTTAATAATAGTAATACCAAAAATAACAAATACTAGTATTTATATAGTGCTTAAAGGTTTGCAAAGCAGTACCCAAATATCTCAGTTTGACTTCACAACAACCCTGGGAGACAGGTGCTATTATTGTGCTCATTTTACAGATGAGGAAACTGAGGAAAAGAAGTAAAGTGATTTTCCCAGGATCACACAGCTAGTAAATTAGTCATTGTCTGAAGTGGAATTTGAACTCAAGTCTTCCTAATGCCAAGCTTCAGGTCCAATGTTTGATGCACTCTGCCACACACAGTTGGTTAGTGTCATTCTGAGCCATAAGTAGTACCAATTGTACTGAATCAATTTTCAGAGACCTTTCTATTATCTCTCCCTATAAATAGGCAGTATTTTGCTTTTTTCTATTCATAATATCACTTTCCTTCTTTTCTTCATGGATGAAAACTATAAATGCCAGACTTTAATCCTTCTTTCTCTACATTCCATCTCCCAGGCATTGGGTTCCACTGATTATTGTGAAGAATAATAAATTCAGATTCCATTCTTCTTTTCAATTAGCACCATGGCCATCACCCTAGTCCTTTGTCACCTCATACATGGATTACTACAGTAATTATTTAGTTGGTCTCCTTTCCTTCTTTCCCCTTTTCCTGGGCATAGACCTATTATAACCTTTATTCTTTTTTGGGGGGGAAATGTTGATAACAAAGTAATGATTTTGCATTCAATCTTTTTTTAAAATTGAAACTTTTAAGAAAATGGGGGCAGCTAGGTGGCACAGTGGATAGAGAGCACTGGCCCCGGAGTCTGGAGGATCTGAGTTCAAATCCAGCCTCAGATACTTAATAATTGCTTAGCTGTGTGACCTTGGGCATGTCACTCTTAACCCCATTGCCTTAATTTTTTTTAAATAAAGAAGAAAATTTTAAAAAAGGAATACTGAAATGCTTCTCACTTAGTAAATGTTTGTGGAATGCTATAAATAAATAAATAAACAAACAAATAAATGAAATTGAAACTTTTTCTTCCAAAATGAACACTTTACAATATACACACACAAACAATTCCCTTTAATAAAGTACATTCTTAGAAAAAGAATTTATCAATTGTTACCAAAAAGTAACATCAAATTTATAATTGAACAAAGTTTTGTGAGCTCTCCTTGTTGACCATATTTACTTTTCAATTAGCATGCTGTATATTGCTCTTTAGGCACAGCTAGTTTTACTGGTAATTATAAATAAACTGCTTGTGATAAGGTTAAATATTTTGGAGTTGTTTTGTTTGGGAGGCTATTCTTTTTCCTCTACTTTCCTTTTTTTTAAGGTTTTTTGCAAGGCAAATGGGGTTAAGTGGCTTGCCCAAGGCCACACAGCTAGGTAATTATTAAGTGTCTGAGACTGGATTTGAACCCAGGTACTCCTGACTCCAAGGCCGGTGCCTTATCCACTATGCCACCTAGCCACCCCTTTCCTCTACTTTTATCACCTTTTGCATGATTTTTATATATCTCATAGGCAAAACAGTTAAAATTTATACCATTTTTTACTTTAAAATCCCTTACTCCTTTATCCCAGTAACACTCAGTCCCTTACCATGAATCACTCCATTCTGAATCACTCTCATCATCTCTGCCTCCTCCTTTTCTCCTTACCTACTTTTGAAATGGAGAAGAAGGCTATCACACAATTGTGCTGAGCAGGTCTGCTATAAATGTATGGTATCCAGTCTCAATGGGGTAGTCTTTTTAAATTCTCCTTAAAAGATTGTTTTTCCCACTCATCAGGGAAGCTATTTCAGAACTTCTCTCTGCTCTTTAGGTCTCTCATTGTGCCCTTTCTTTTTGCCTCTGAGCTGAAGATGTCCCCTCATACTTTACAGAGAAAATTTAGGCCAACTGCAAAGAGCTTATTCTATTCTCTATCTAACTTCTTCTTGACTTCATCTTCCACTGTTTCCTCCTTTACTCCAGTTTCTGATAAAGAGTTGACCTTCATCTCAGATAATCAAAGGAAATGAGACATCCCATAAGTCTTATCCCACTCCAGTCCATTCTCCCACTCAGTTGTTAAAGTGATATTTCTAAAGCATAAATATGAACATGTCACCTCCCTATTCCCTCTTTATTGACTCAATATATTCCACTGGCTCCTGGACACCCCCAAGATAAAGAATAAAATCTTCTACTTAACATTTAAAGCCTTTCATAACCTGCTTCCCTTATCTTCAAACTCCTCCATGAACTCTGGGATCCAATGACAGTGTTTAGTTCATTCATTGAACAAGATACGTCATCTTCAGACCCCAAGAATTTTCACTGACTGCTTCTCATGCCTGGAATGCCATCCCTCCTCATCTTTATGACTGACTTACCTTACTTCCTTCAAGTCCTGGCTAAAATCCCATCTTCTTAAAAAAAGGCCTTTCCTATTCCCTTTTCATTCTTAGTTCCTTGCCCCTCTTCAAAATTTCAGTTTATTCTGTAAATATTTATTTGTATATGGTTATTTGCATGTTGTTTCCCTCATTAGATTATGAGCTCTCTGAGAGTAGGGACTGTATTTGCCTCTTTTCATTTCTTTCTTTCTCTTTTTTGTTTTTTTGAAGGCAGTTGGAGTTAATTGACTTCCCCAGGGTCCCACTCACTGTTCCACCTAGCTACTGCTTTGCCTCCCAGTGCTTAGCACAGTGGTTGGTACATAGCAGATGTTTAATAAGTGCTCATTACCTGATTGACCAACTTCCTTCTCTCTATCAGTGTCTAAAATGGTATTAACCTTTTGGTTTTGTTGTACTCCCGTGTCATCCAGTTGTCTCATGTTGAGTTTAAAACCAGATACATATGAAATATTGTATTTCTATACTTCCCTTCCTATGTTATAGATTTTATAAAACTCAAATGTAGAACTCTACTTTCATCTTATTTATCCTTCTCTAAAGCACATCTGATATTTGTTCCCTTCTCTTTCCTCATGGACATGATTCAAAGTCAGATTCAAAGTTAGGACCTCATCACTTCTCACCTGAATTGTTAAGACTAGTTTTCAAATTGATCTTCCCATATCTAGCCTCTCTTCTCTTCAATTCCTCTTCAACATAGTTGACCAATTGTGTATTTCTGAAGATTATGACCTGTGAAAATAATAATACAAACATTTTGCTTCTCCAATCAAAAAAACTTAGTGGTTCCTATTAACCCTAGGATAAAATACAAATATTTCTGTTTGTCATTTAAAGCTCTTTATCTTTTCTAGAATGATTTACCCTTCATAACATTCTATGGTTGTTTGGGGATGTTTTGAGGAAGAATACTATTTTATTTTTTCTATCAAATGCAAAGATAGTTTTCAACATTCATCCTTTTGTAAACTTTTGAGTTGCACATTTTTGTATTTCCCTCTCTTCTCTGTCCTCACAACAGCAAATAATCTGATATAGGATATACACATACATTCTATGTTAATGTAACTTCCTTGTTGGTTATCACACATGACAATCTTTCTTCCATGTCATTTTACAGCTATTGTCATGTCTGGAATTCTCCCTCTTTCCCCACTTCAACTTTGCCTTTTAAGTATCCTTAGTTTCCATTAAGTCTTAGATCAAGCAATAAAGCTTTCCCAAGACTTTGCCTGGTCCTTTCTTGTATTAGTACTCTTCTTCCAGATAAATTTGAGCTAGAAGGCACAAGGGATAGAGCTCTAGGCTCCAAGTCATGAAGATTTGAGTTCAAACTCCATCTCAGTCTTTGTCTGCCTTGGTTTAATAGCACCTAATTTCCAGAACTGATAAGAGGTTAAAATTAGATAATACTTGTAAACTCAAAACACTATATACTATATAAATGCTGACTACTATTAATTCCTTCATATATATATATACACACACACATATATGTGTATATATATATATATTTTTTATATTTATGTATCTATATGTGGCATTTTCCTAAGTGGCACAGAAACTTCTTTGAAGGCAAATACTTTTATATTTCTTCCTTTTTTTTTTTGCAAGGCAATGGGGTTAATGGCTTGCCCAAGGCCACACAGCTAGGTAATTATTAAGTGTCTGAGGCTGGATTTGAACTCAGGTACTCCTGACTCCAGGGTTGGTGCTCTATCCACTGTACCACCTAGCCGCCCAATCCTTTTATATTTCAAATACCTAATACCTGGCCCATAATAAATGCTTGTCAAATTGTTGGATTATACAGCTCCTGAAGAACCTTACACAGCTGAATGGTCAAAATACAAATCATATATAAATGGCCAAAATACAATTTATATACAAATATTTATAATAAAGTAATTCAAAGAAATTTTATTATTGTAGATCTCCACTATTGCATTAATACAGATCTCTAATAAATTTGGCATCTTCTTTTCTTTTTATTCTTTTAAATACAGAGTTCTCAGGATAAGACAGTTTACCTGCTAGCAAAAGACTACTTCCCTAAAAGGGAAGGGACATGAAATGAGTATTAGTGAACAGTCAAGTTCAGAATTTGGATTATTCAGATTCCTGTAGCCATTACTAAATGAGGAATTAAAAAATAAGCAACTTTTCAGGTGTGTAGTTTCCTGTAGGATTTAGAACAGAAGAGGCTTAGAACACTATGTCTGAGATACTGACAGTGAATGATCAGTTTGGAGGAAGGAACATTTATTTAGTAAAATCAAACCTGTCAACTTTTAAATAGTAGTTTGGGGCACACAAAGAGTAAGAGTATTGCTTTTATTTTGTTCCTTCAGGACAGGCCCAAAAAGACCCTACTGATGTCGCTGAATCTATAATTGAAGCCATTGAAGATTTTGCTCAAAAAAGATCTGGTCAATCAGTGAAAAAAGTTAGAATCGTCATCTTCCTGAAAGAGCTATTGGAAGTGTTTCATGATGCAATGAAAAAAAGAATAAGATCTAAGCCACCAACTTCAACCTCTGTGATATCTAAGATAAAATGTAAGTAATTTATTTTCTTTTTTCTTCTTTTTAAAATTTTTTTGTTCATTTTCTTTAAAATGCATGTGCCTGTATCTTACTTTGAAAATATTTAGCGACAACTTTTCATGATATTATTTATTTTTAAAGCATTTTTCGGTTTTGCAAGCCAAGCTCCTAAAAAACAAGAAAATATGACTTTGGAAAAAATTAAAAAATCAGCAACTTTCCAGGTGTGTGGTGAAGACAAGGCCAATGTTGAAAGCACTATCTCTTGGATACAAGATTTGATTTTAAAGGAACATGTAAGTCACTCTTTCTCTGATAGTTCCATTCAAAGCTTTGGGGAAAAAGAATTCAGTGAACTGAATGAGCTGCATAAAAGACTAAATATCACCATTGATATAAACCTTGGAAAAACTAAAATCAATGTCACAGGAACTTCCCAAGATGTGTGGAATGCTTCACTGGAAATTGATAACATGATGAAGAGAGTACATTCACGTGTAAATGAAGAATCTAAGGCTGAGGAGCTCAGTAAAATAACCCAATGGCAATATAATGACAATGGTGTTTTTAAGCCTTTTGACAAAATAACTAATCTGTATTTAGAGGATGCAAGAAAAGGAAAGAAAAATAACATTGTTGTTAAAATTGAGAATGAAAACTACACAGTGGATTTTAATACTAATCTTGCTACAAATGGAAAGGGACACACCTTACAAGTGTATTGCTCCAAAAAATCTGAAGGTAGGTTCAGTTTTGCTTTATTTATATTAACATTTTGATTCTCTCTCTCTCTCTCTCTCTCTCTCTCTCTCTCTCTCTCTCTCTCTCTCTCTCTCTCTCTGTCTCCCCCCCCACCCTTGTGCCTCTGTGTGTGTGTGTGTGTGTGTGTGTGTGTGTGTGTGTGTGTGTCTAGATACTGTGCTAAGCCTCTGTGGGTACTAAGAAAAGCAAAAAACTATTCTTGGAGACCTCAAAATCTAATGGGCTGGTAACATGAAAATAATTATGTATAAATAAATTGAATTCTTAATGTGAATAAATTAGAGATAATCAGCAGTAGGAAAATTAAGGAGAATCAATAAAGGATACCTATGGAAGGTGAGATTTTAGTTGGAACCTGGAGGAAGCCTGGAAGTTTGGTAGATAGAAATGAACAGGAAGAGAAATCCAGGTATGGAGGACACCCAGTGAAAATGCCCTGAGTCTATAATTTCTGTCTGCCCATCTTTCTGTCTTTTTTCTTTCTCAGCTCTCCCTCTCTCTCAGAATTGATTGAGCATTTATTCTAGATCCACTGCTATTTTGGGCACTTGAGCTGAGATGTCTAATGGTGATGCCCACAACACTACCAAGTGTCCAGTACCAGATTAAAATTAAACTGGAAAATATTTAACAGAATAAATAAAAATATCCAAAATACAGCTAATTTTAATATGTTTTTCTAAATCCATACATAGCCTTCAGAGATCATCATATGTAATTTAGTGGTCCCAATTTTTACTGGAGATTGACAGCATTGATTTTAACTAAAATAAAAACCAACACCACCAAAAGTTTCCCACTCCAATCTGTCATTCATTTTTAATTCATTCCTTAAAGCTTTGCACCTTAATAAAAATACTGATACCCTTAAGAGGAATAAAACTAATCCTTTTCAGATATTCACACCTTAGAAAATTGCTGAATGTGTAACACCCCCCTCTCCCTTCAAAAAATTATAAATTAGATGTCTTGTTCGTAAACCAATCTATGCTTATTTCTCTTTAGTTTGAATCAGTTTTGTTTATAACTACAGAGATTGATTTCTTCAGAAGGAACTTATTTTTTAAAATAAATTTTATTTATTTATTTTTGAATTTTACAATTTTACAATTTACAAATCTTGCTTCCTCCTCCACAGAAGGCAGTCTGTTAGTCTTTACATTGTTTCCATGCTATACATTGATCTAAATTGAATGTGTTGAGAGAAAAATCATCCTTAAGAAAAAAAAATATATGAGAGATAGCAAGATTACATAATAAGATAATGAGGTTTTTTAAATTAAAGGTGATAGTCTTGGGTCTTTGTTAAAACTCCACAGTTTTTCTCTGGATATGATATTCTTCATCACAGATACCCCACAATTGTCCTTGATTGCTGCACTTATGAAATGAGCAAGTCCATTAAAGTTGATCATCAACCCCATGTTGCTGTTAGGGTATACAGTGTTTTTTTGGTTCTGCTCATCTTGCTCAGCATCAGTTCATGCAAATCCCTCCAAGCTTCTCTGAATTCCCATCCCTCCTGGTTTCTAATAGAACAATAACGTTCCATAACATACATATACTACAATTTGTTCAGCCATTCCCTAATTGATGGACATTAATTCAATTTCCAATTCTTTGCCACCACAAATAGAGCTGCTATGAGTATTTTTGTACAAGTGATGTTTTTACCCTTTTCATGATCTCTTCACTGTATAGACCCAGTAGTGGTATTGCTGGATCAAAGGGTATGCGCATTTTATTGTCTTTGGGGCATAATTCTAAATTGTTCTCAAGAAAGGTTGGATGAGTTCACACCTCCACCAACAATGCATTTCCCACATCCCTTCCAACACTGATCATTGTCCTTTCTGGTCATATTGGCCAGTCTGAAAAGTGTGAGGTGGTACCTTTAATTTGGATTTCTCTAATAAATAATGATTTAGAACAATTTTTCATATAACTATTGATAACTTTGATTTTCTCATCTGTAAATTGCCTCTGCACAGAAGGAACTTACAAGGGACTTTTTGGATCTGGCAACCAAAACACAGAGCAGAGGACAAATAGAAGTATGGTTGAGTTCATCAGATTTTTGTCCAGAAGATGAATCTTGATAAAGAAGCAGAAAGAAAGGGAGCATGAACATACTGTTACTCTACTGCAGATAAAGAGGTGGTGGGAGAATGAGGCTCCACGAAGCGAGTGTGTCTCAGTAGGAAGGAGTGTAGTACTCTGGAAAAAGTTGGGTTCAAATCCTGCTACTGTTTATTACCAATTTTAGTTTTCTCAACTGTAAAATGAAGTTTTTGGATGAAATGGCTTCTGAGGTCCTTTGCAAAATATTTGTTCCTGTTCATGAGATATTTCACAATTCTGCTTTAGTCAGTAAAAAATGAAACACGGTTGCAAAAATTATGAGTGTCAAAATCAAGAAAAAAGAGATAAGCAAGAAAAAGATCAGGAAGAAAATCAGAGAAACATGTCAGGAAAGGGAAATCTTCCAAGGATGAGAATGAAAAGAATCCTTTCCAGAGGGCCCCATTCACAAGTTAAGACCAGATGTAGTCATTTAAGAACAGTATTCTAAAATAGGGTCTATAGTTTCTAGAAGTCTGCCAAAAGAGTCTTTTATCAATCATTAAACTTTATTAAGTCCTTACTACATGCCAGGCACTGGACTAATCCCTGGAGATACAAAAGTAGCAAAAGATAGTTCCCACCTTAAAGGAACCTAATGGACTACAACAGAACAGGTTACAGATAGGTAAAGAGGCTTCTTGACCATTAAGAACTGAACCACCCAGGAAGCTCCAACTAAGATAATTTGCTTCTGGGGGAAGGTAGCTTTCGACCTTGGAGAGAGTAGAGTGCTTTCTTGTTGAAAGTTTAAAAAACAAGAAACATTGTTCCATGCTATGGCCCATGGGTAAGGTTACTTCACTTCTCCCTGTTCTAGGCAGCTCTTGAAGACTGTGAGTTTGCATTGGTGGAGACAGTTTTCTAACCTGGTTGTTTCTTATACCAATGAAAATACAGATCCAGTCCCTAATTCTATACAGTTTATAATGTTCTACATTTTATTAACCATCAGAGGTCAACAAGAAGTAGAGGACTTGCCTAAGGTTCCACAGGAGTTAGGGAGCAGAACTAGGAATAGAAGTAATGTCTTCTATTTCTTTGATTCATTTCTCCAGTGCCCAAAACAAAGCTAGAGCCAAAAGTGCTGCTCAACTGGTATTAGTTTAAAGAGAAAGATGAGGTAGTCCATAAAATGGTGAATCTAAGATAATTATAGATGGGAAAAAATCACTATTCAGGCTTCTGCACACTATGTTGAGAACAGAAGAGTTAGATGCTGTTGGACTGACAGAACTAGAGACTAAGCCAGTATTAGCGACAATCCTAAAATGTTAGGGAATAGAAGTAGTGTAGGCCAAATAGTCTCTCATTGGTACTGAAAAACAGGAATAAAATCTAAAAATTGGGGCACTTGATTAACTGTTAAACTCTGTTATTGTAATTGTCTCTGCTATTCCCTGTCCAGTACCCTGGACAGAAGTGGAAAGCAAACAGCATTTCTTAGTGTCTTCTTTTTAACAGAACTGAATATTGTGGGATATTGGGTAGGATCTGGTTGGTCAATAAGCATTTATTAAACACCTACTATATGCCAGGTCCTATGCTAAGGACTTCCTAGAGATATAAAGAAAATCAAGTCTACTCCCTGCCCCTATTCTAATAAACAACATGGAAAATAACTAGGAACATATAAGATATATACACAGAAAGCAATAGCAGCTGAAGATACTAGGAAAGGCCTCCAGAAAAAGTGGGTTTTGAGCTGAATCTAGAAGAAAACCAGAGAAACAAGTAAAAGAAGAATCAAATGGTAGAAAAGTGACCAGTTATGAAAACCACTAAATGCCAAATGGATTAACAAGGCTTGAATGACAACCAAGAACTGGTAAAGGAAAGAGTAGGGTAAGATGTCCAAATGAGGTGAGGTGAGGGGAATGTAGGAGAAGGAGATCTCACTAGTTGACCTGAACAAGTAAAGCTAGTATGATTTTGAGAGGGAGCCACAAGGCCAATTTACCACAAGAATATGATTGAAGTTAGCCTCCTACTATGTGTCTAGAGCTATAACAACCCTACAAGGTAAGTGTTGTTATTCTCTTCATTTTAAAGTTGAGAAAAACTGAGGCAGTCAGACATTAAATGATTTGTTCAGAGATTCACAGCTCATAAATGTCTGTGGCTGGATTTGAACTCAGCTCTTCCTGATTCCAATCCCAGTGTTCTAATCACGGTACCATCAAGTTGCCTGTGAAATATTTTGAGAAGAGCTCTAGATGAATTTTGTCTGTTAGTGTTTTAAAATGAAATAGCAGTTCACTCAATTTGATTTAAAATATTAACAGGAAATAATTGAATGATAAGAGGCAGCATGGCATAGTAGATCAAGCTTGGAATGAGGAAGATATATGTACAAATCCTACTTCTGGCATTTATTAACTATGTGACTCTGGGCAAGTCACTTAAATATACCAAGACAGCTCTCTTAGACTAAGTTATTATTGGGACACAATCTGTATTGATGCTACAGGTAAAAATAATTGTATAATAAGTAAAATTAATGTATATTTTTGATGCATTCATTCGTTCATCAATTGCATGTTATATTGATGGCAGGGTGAATAAAACAAGTCAGTATATACTCAAAATGGCCCTATGGCTATGTAGGGTTTTTTCCTTTATAGTACAATATCTTTCATGTAATAGGTGTTTGTTCAATTGGATTGAGTTCTCAAAACCTGAATGTAAAAGAATTCAGATGCTATTTTGCTTTTTAGAGAGCCCTAGGAATTCAGAATGCATAATCCTAGCCTTCCATATGGAAGGAAATTATTAATCATCAAGTGTTTGTCTTTCAGTTGAGATCCCTAATTACTGGGATGACATGAAAGAAGAACAGAACCTTCTTTTAGTGGATTTACCTCCAGGACATCAAGAATACATGCAAGTAAAAGTCCACTTTTGTCAGACCTGTCCTAACTACACAATAGAGAAGGTAAACCTACTCTTTATCCTTGTCATGACACCTAATCTTTCATTCCTCAGTACTATTTCTAGCTCTTAACCCTGTTCTTCTCTCATGTGCATATGTATGTATGTATGTATATATATATATATATATATATATATATATATATATATATATATATGTAGGTATGTATGTATATAGAGTCTGGGATTGTCTCCTCTATGTTAGTTGGTCTCAAGACTGCCTATTGGACATTTCCAGCTGTATGTCCCCTAGGCTTCTCAAATTCATTTTGTCCAAAATAGAATTAATTTTCTTTCTTTGCAACATTCTTATTTTTTTTTGTTTTTGCAAGGCAAATGGGGTTAAGTGGCTTGCCCAAGGCCACACAGCTAGGTAATTATTAAGTGTCTGCGACCGGATTTGAACCCAGGTACTCCTGACTTCAGGGCCGGTGCTTTATCCACTACGCCACCTAGCTGCCCCTCTATTATTTTTTGATAGCACTACCCTCCTCTTGCTTTTACAGATTTGCTACTATGACATCTTCTTTGACTGCCAATAGTGTTTAACTTCCATGTTCATGAGCTCTGAAATTCCTTTATCTGCTTTTAATCTTAAATCAATCCATTGTTCCCATGACTAATGATCCCTAAGCCTTAGCAATTATATTAGTTTAAGAAAAATATTGTTGTAGATATTTTAGTGGAATAGAGCTTAATGTCATTTTATGTTGATTCTATGAATCTGTCAGTAGTAACAATCAGATCTGAGAAAAGATTAAGTTTGATACTGAAACCTCCATGGAAACTGACCACTTTTCCTAACATCATTTTCCTAAAATTTTTTTTGAGTATACAGGGTCACTTATTTTTTATTATTTTTTATCAGTTTATTGAGCAAAAGAAATGATAATGTGTCCCAAACTGTGAAGATCTTGAGATGGGGGAAGGAAGGGTAGGAAAAGAGGCCAATTGAAGTAAACTGGATCTGAAGAAAGCTCTTCTGGAAAGAAAAAAAAATCAATGGGGCTACTGTTGGTTTCTCCCTGTTTGTCTCAAGCCTGTGGAGCCTATGTCTATGATCTCAGATAAAATCACCTTAAGTATCTTCATCTGCACGGTGACAGGACTGGACTAGATGATGCCTGAGGCTCCTTCTAACATTCTGTGGTTCACAATTTAAAAAATAGCCACTATTAGTGTTTTCTAATTTAGGATAAACAAAAAAAAACCCCACCCACCTAATTATGATTTGTTTTGGATGGTTTTTTCCTATTACCCCCCCCCCCCCCATTCCTTTCATTTTCTGTTGTTTTAGACTCTTCTTGTAACTATGGAATAGGTTGGGGGCTGTGTTGGGATTAGGAAAAGAGGCAGGGGCAACTAAGTGGTGCATTGGGTGGAGCACTCAGGAGGATCTGAGTTCAAATCCAGTCTCAGGCACTTAATAATTACCTAGCTGTATGACCTTCTGCAAGTCACTTAAATGCCCCCCCACCATTGCCTTGCAAAAACTGGGGTGGGGGGGAAAGGCAAAAGAAATTTCCAAAGGCTGAATCACTGAAATGTGCTATCTTGTAATTGAGAGAGAATGACTGCTAATTATTTTTTTCTTTTTTAGGTTGGTTTTTTTTTGCAAGGCAAACAGGGTTAAGTGGCTTGCCCAAGGCCACACAACTAGGTAATTATTAAGTGTCTGAGACCGGATTTGAACCCAGGTACTCCTGAATCCAGGGCCGGTGCTCTATCCACTGCGCCACCTAGCCGCCCCTAATGACTGCTAATCTTGAAAATTATTTTCAAGTTTGCTTGTCTGTGATAATTAAAGCACCACACAAGTGTTGTAGCCCATTAACAAATAGATACCAGTCCTGCTTCCCCTCTCCTAAGCATTAAAAATAGAGACAATAGGGGCGGCTAGGTGGAACAGTGGATAGAGCACCGGCCCTGGATTCAGGAGTACCTGGGTTCAAATCCGGTCTCAGACACTTAATAATTACCAAGCTGTGTGGCCTTGGGCAAGCCACTTAACCCCATTGCCTTGCAAAAACTAAAAAAAAAATAGAGACAATAATGAAAATAAAAATGCTAAATTTTTTAAAAGGGTATTTTCCTTTTTTACTTATAAAAAACAAGCAAATTTCCTTTTAAAATATTAGTGAAGTGCTGCACAGTAATAGAGCTAAGGGAAAATATAATTAAAACAATTTGCTCTTTTAAAATTTGTACCCTTGGAGTCATTTTCTATTTATCAAAGACAAATGAAACCTTATTTTTCTTCCAGCTCATCTAGTTTACCCTACGGCAATGTCTATCTCATTATCAAACTCAGAATGATGACCTCTCAATTATTTTTTAACTTGGGGGAAGAGGAAAAAACACAATATTAGAACTGATGACTAGGGTTTATCACAAATTCTAACTCTCTTGAGATCTATTAACAAACAAGAGTAGTGAATCATGATCATGATCCTAGATCAAACTGGGTTTTAAAAAGACACTGCAGTGGAAATATTGTTATATACAATTGCACATGTAGAGCTATATCAGATTGCTTGCATCTTGGAGCAAGAAGAAGTGAAGGAAGGAGAGAGAAAAATTTGGAACTCAAAAATCTTATAAAAATGAACGTCGAGGCAGCTAGGTGGCGAAGTGGATAGAGCACCGGCCCTGGAGTCAGGAGTACCTGGGTTCAAATCCGGTCTCAGACACTTAATAATTACCTAGCTGTGTGGCCTTGCGCAAGCCACTTAACCCCGTTTGCCTTACAAAAACCTGAAAAAAAATGAATGTTGAAACTTGTCTTTACATGTAATTGGGAAAAATTAAAAACTTTTTATACTTAAAAAATTTTAAAAACGCATATGCAGATTAGGACAGCATTTAACATTTGTCCTTGAACTTTTGGAGCACAGTGACATGTATCCTCAGGTGTGTGTGTGTGTGTGTGTGTGTGTGTGTGTGTGTGTGTGTGTTTTAAGTGAGGGGGGATGAATAACTTTTTCCAACCTTCAGCAAATGTTGACTCTCAGAAATGATCTAAAACACTATTCAATTTTGTCATTTAACAATTTGTGTAGTAGAAACACCCTTTACCTATATATATATATATATATTATATTTTTAACTTCATCTATTTTATTTTTTGACATTTATCCATATGTATATGTAAATTTTTAAGTTACAAAATTTCCTTCGATCCTCCCTTCCCCGCCTCAGTTTTTTGTTTTTGTTCCTCTGGTGGGGATAAATTGTCTATAGTTGGTCTAATACAGTTGTCCCAGTTCTCTGAACTGCTGAGAGGAGCTGCTTCCAAGGTTCATTATCTCACAATGTTGTTGTTAACATGTACATTGTTCTCTTGGCTCTATTCCATTCAGCATCAGATTCTGTAATTCATTCCATGCTTCTCCAGAGTCTGACCATTTATGGTTTCTTATAGAAAAATAATATTCCATAGTATTCATATACCATAACTTGTTTATCCATTCTCCAATTGATAGGCATACCCTCAATTTCCAATTCTTTGTCACTACAAAAAGAACTGCTGTGAATATTTGGGAACATGTTGGACTTTTCCCATTTTTTATGATTTCTTCTGGATATAGTCCTAGAATTGGAATTTCTGGGTCAAAGGGAATGAATCTATTTTTTGCTCTTTGGGCATAGTTTCATATTGCTCTCCAGAATGGTTGGATCTATTCACAACTCCCTCACCAATGCATCAATGTCCCAGTCCTCCCACATTCTCTCCAGCATTGATCATTTTCCCTTTTTCTCATCTTAGTCAATCTGATAGATGTGAGGTGATACCTCATAATTTTTTAATTTGAATTTCTTTAATCAATAATGATTTGGAGGATTTTTTGTATGATTTTATATATAGCTTTAATTTCATTTGAAAATGTCTATTCATATCCTTTGACTATCAATTACCTTGTAACCTTATAAATTTGATGCAGTTCTCTATATATTTTAGAAATGAGCCCTTTATCAGAACTCCTAGTTACAAAGATTGTTTCCCAACTTTCTGCTTTCCTTCTAATTTTGGCAGTATTGATTTTATTTCTTCAAAACCCCCCCCTTTTTTTTGCAAGGCAAATGGGGTTAAGTGGCTTGCCCAAGGCCACACAGCTAGGTAATTATTAAGTGTCTGAGACCAGATTTGAACTCAGGTACTCCTGACTCCGCCTATCCACTGCACCACCTAGCTGCCCCCCATTACTCTATTTCTTAACTAGTGCCAGACAGTTTTGATGACTGCCACTTTATAGTATAGTTTTAGATCTGGTAGAGCTAGGCCACATTCCTTTACATTTTTTTCATCAGTTCCCTTGCTATTTTTTTTTTTTTTTTAGGTTTTTCTAGGCAATGGGGTTATAATTGGCTTGCCCAAGGCCACACAGCTAGGTAATTATTTAGTGTTTGAGGCCAGATTTGAACTCTGGTACTCCTGACTCCAGGGCCAGTGCTCTATCCACTGTGCCACCTAGCCACCTTCCCTTGCTATTCTTGACCTTTTGTTGTTACAGATGAATTTTGTTACTATTTTTCCTAGTCAGTAAAATCGTTATTTGGTAGTTTGATTGGTATGGCACTGAATAAATAATTTAATTTGGGTAAAATTGCCATTTTTATTATATTAGCTTGAACTAAACATGAGCAACTGACATTTTTTCAGTTATTTAGATCTATCTTTATTTGAATGAGAAGTGCTTTATAATTGGGTTTATATAGTTTCTGGGTTTGTCTTGGAAAGTAGATTCCTAGGTATTTAATGTTGTCTGTAGTTACTTTAAATGGAATTTCTCTTTCTATCTCTTGCTCTTGGGTTTTGTTGTTCATATATAGAAATGCTGATGATTTATGTGGGTTTATTTTATATCCTACTATTTTGCTGAATTTGTTATTTGTTTCAAGGAGTTTTTAAGATAATTTTCTCAGGTACTCAAAGTGTATACCGTCATATCATCTGCAAAAAAGTGCAAGTTTTTGTTTCCTCATCGCCAACTCTGATTTCCTTCAATTTCGTTTTCTTCTCTAATTGCTACAGTTAGCATTTCTAATACTACATTGAATAGAGAATGGGCATCCTTGTTTCACCCCTGATTTTATTGGAAATACTCTGAGTTTATTTCCATTACATATAATATTTATTGATGGTTTTAAATAGATACTATTTATTATTTTAAACTTAAACTAAACTTTCCAGTGTTTTTAATAAGAATGGGTGTTATATTTGATCAAAGGCTTTTTCAGTATCTATTAAGATAATCAAATTATTTCTGTTAGTTTTTTTGTAGATATGTTCAATTATGTTGAGTGTTTTCCTAATATTGAACCATCCCTGCCTACCTAGTATAACTCCTTTATCATGGTGTATTATGCTAGTAATAATTTCCTGTAATTTCATTGTTAAAATTTTATTTAAGATTTTTACATCAATATTCACTGGGGAGACTGATTTATAATTTTCTCTGTTCCTATACCCAATACATTGAAAATGAGAAGAGAGAGAGAGAGAGAAAAAAATGGATAGATAGCTTGTTTTGGAGTTGAGAAGACTTTATTTCAAGCTGAGTCTCTCACATCTAACTATATAACCCCAAGCAAGTCACTTAACCTTTCTGGGCTCCAAGCAACTCCCAAGGTTTTGTGTTTCTAAGCTGGTGCCCATCCATGTAGGCTTCTCATCAACAGTGCCCTATTTATTTATTTATTTATTTGTTTATCTATCTATCTATCTATCTATCTATCTATTTATTTATTTTAGGATTTTTGTAAGGCAAATGGGGTTAAGTAGCTTGCCCAAGGCCACACGGCTAGGTAATTATTAAGTGTCTGACACCGGATTTGAACCCAGGTACTCCTGACTCCAGGGCCGGTGCTTTATCCACTACGCCGGCCACCTAGCGGCCCCCAACAGTGCCCTATTTAAAGACATCAGATGTGCAATTCAAATCAAAGTGAAATTTCTGTAAAGTGATCAAATTAGGGAATATTTCTTTGCAAAGCATAATTTTTTAAAAAAAAATAGGTTTAGAATGTTGCCTTTATATAAGAATAGATCTAGAAAGCAAAATAGCACAGAAATTCCTGTTTATCATTTTATGCTCAAAAGAAAACTGCCCTACAAAAAATCTAAATTGGTTTCTATGGTCTGATCATTTTGAATTCACTTCCACAAGTATGCCATACCTAATACTATGCTTATTTCTAAAATGACTTTCCTTTTGTAATTTGTAGATTCAGAGAATACAGAACAAAAAACTTTGGAAATATTATGAGACAAAGAAAATATTAATGGATGAGCAGAACAAACAAACAAAGAATGAAAGATACCTCTTCCATGGGACAGATTGTAGCTCATTGTCCCATGTCAACAGCCATGGCTTTAATCGTAGTTATGCTGGGAAAAATGGTAAGTAAAGCAGCAGGTACCTTGTTTGCTTCAGAGCTACAATGTGAAGTGTGGCTTTCACATCACACCATCAGCACCTGAAAAATATTAAGTTTCACCTTGGAATTCTGCTTTCTTTCTCAATCAATCAACTTTTATTAAGGATATACTGGGTACTAGGCACTGTTTTTAGCACAAGTAGTACAAGAAGAAGTCCCTACCCTCAAGGAGCTTATAATCTAATGAGAGAAGATAATATGAAAAGGAAGCAAGATGGTGGAAAAGTAAAAGAAAACTCTATATGGTGCAGCTAGGTGAGAAATAAAGAATTATCTGAGCTGATCTCCCTTTTTAAATGGAGATTCAGGATTCATGAAGCTCCCCCCTCCAATCAGAGAGGCAGAGGGTAGTAAAGAGATGGAGTATCAAGTTTAATGAGATCTTACAGGAGGATGAGATAATCCCTTTAATAAGTAATGGGACATGATGGAGAAGTTAGAGAAGTCCCAAACTAGTGCAGCAAGGTTAAAGTGGATGATTATAGTGTTTTAATCTATTGAGTTGTCCATCAAATCATACATCTTGAATAGATATTATAGCTGTAGTTTGATCTAAAAATAAACAGGATTCCATTACACAGCACTTTAACTACCCCAAGGGAGATGTGTATGTACACACACACACACACACACACACACACACACACACACATGCACACACCATTTTCCCCACATCAACTGTCTTTCCCAATGATAGCTGACTGTTAATGTGGTCACTGAATACAATACTTTCCAGACCATGAAAATCATGGCTTACTTAAAAGGTATCAGGTGAGATACATGATGGTTATAGACACATATGGTAGCTGTAAAGGGGATGTATCATGTGATCAACAATAACACCAATGCTACCAAATTCAAATTGAAATGGATCTCTGCAGCCACAAATTAACTATCTATGTTTTAATTTCACTATTTCACCATAACCTAGTTCTGGCTGACCTCAGAAGTAAAGCTGACCACCTACCCTGGTGGCTGACTTATACTCAAGACATGCTGGAAGAGATATCATCCTGGAACTTTATAGGCAGGAAAGGAGGTGGGGCACTTGCAGGGGTAATAGGGAATCAGTCTATGGATATTCAAGATATTACATTGGTACCCACAGATAGAAAGAAAGACCTGTAAAAACCTCCAGAATGTTAGCTAGATCCTTTGAAAATGATTTATGGGAGGATATGAACAAGAATTTAAAAGAATGAGGTCTGATGGATTATAATCTGCACCATAGAGAGGAGTATCAAATGCTTAGAGATTTAGAGCTCAAAGGGACCTTCAAATGGATCCAATCCACTCATGTTACATTTTAGAAAAATGGAGTACAGAGATTTTTGAGGATCACAGTTGACAAATATCTGAATCAGAATTTAAACCCAGACCTTTCTGATTCCACCTCTGTTCTTATCCACTATACCATCCTGCATCTCCAAAATACTATCAACCCTAGAGAGTATGAATTATTACTAGCTTGTAGCCAAAATACACAATAATGGAAAAATATGGGAGACTTCATTTCAGTGGTAACTCAAGGGACTTTTGTTGGATATTTTTTCCTTTTGTGTCTACTTAACACAATTTATTACTTCTCTATGCAATAGGTGAATAACTATTTTCAAAACAATTTTTTAAAAATTGATACATTTTATTTTGTTATGAAGTAACAAATATACTGAAACAAAGCTCAAAGAGAACATTCACCAGAATAGCCTGTTTCTGAATGCTCAATAGAAATGAAAGCTATGTCCTTTCATTTTGATAGTATGATACTGCCCCAGGTATCCAATCTATTGCCAAGTCATGTTTCTACCTTCACAATATCTCTCATATGTGTCCCCTTTTCTTCACTCAAACACTCCATTACTGGTCTTCATCACATTACTCCTAGATAACTGAAGTAGCCTTCTGTGCTAATCTAACTGCCTCAAGTCTCTCCTTGCTTCAATCAATCCTCCACTCAGCCATCAAAGCTATTTTTATAAAACTCAGGTCCAACAACATTATCCCTCTTCTCAATGAACATCAGTGACTTCCTGTTATCTCCAGAATCAAACATAAAATGCTTCGATTGCATTTAAAGCTTTTTACAATTAACCTTCCCCTATCTTTCCAGTCTTCTCACAGTTAAACTCTTACACTCTCAACAATCTAGCTACACTGGCTTCCATGATGTTCTGGTCACACACTATACTACACCTCCCAATTCTGAGTCTTTACATTAACTAACCCCCAAGCCTCATGGTTCAGTGTAATCCTACATTCTGCATGAGGTCCTCCCTACTGCAAGCATCTCCCCTCTAAGATTAATTTCCATTGTGTGTGTGTGTTGTGTGTGTGTGTGTGTGTGTGTGTGTGTATCGAACATAGTTGTCTATATGCTAATTTCCTTATATTAGAATATGAACTCCTTAAAGACAAAGACCATGCTTGTACCTCTTGTTCTATACCTATACTTAAGATAGTGTCTGGCACATAATAAATGCTCTGTCACCTGACAGGCTAGTTAGCCATTGGCCTTTGGGGTTGATTAGATATTTCTTGCTTCTCTGTTGACATTTATATGGTTGTAGTCATTGTCTATATAGAAGATTTTGATTAGACTTTTAGTAAAATGACTTTTAGATAGATTTCAAAGAGGCATTAGCTTGATGAGGGGGAGTCTGAATTCAATTTAACAAACATGTATCAGCAAGTGCGCTGTGTAAATTATCATATGAGAGCCAGGAGAATGCAATAATTAAATAAAGGAAAGGCAGAGTTTAAGGAGGTAAATAAGGGGAGGAGTTGGAATTGTAAAAATCTGGAAAACTAATGCATTGTTGGTGGAGTTGTGAATTCATCCAACATTCTAGAAAGCAATTTGGAAATATATATATGTATATATATATATATATATATATATATATATATATATCTCATATATGTGTGTATATGCATATATATGTGCGTGTGAATAATTTGAAATAAAAGATTAGATGAATGTAAAAAGATGTGAAATAAAAGATTATATGAATGAAAAGGAGAAAATTACAACAAAATGAAATGAAATTTTATTACTTTGATCAGGAGTCCAGGCATCATCATAATTGGTAAAATAATACACATTTCAAAAAAATTAATTTTGTAAAATTTTGTCTTTTTCACAGCTACAGCATGGGGGAAAGGTACTTATTTTGCTGTCAAAGCCCAATATTCAGCTAATGATACATACTCCAAACCAGATACAAATGGGAAGAAGCATATGTATTATGTTCGAGTACTTACTGGTGATTACACTGTTGGAAATGCATCACTCCTTGTCCCTCCATCAAAGAACAGTCAAGATGCTAGTGTTCTATATGACAGTGTCACTGATAATATGAAAAATCCAAGCTTATTTGTAATATTTTATGATAATCAGTCTTACCCAGATTATCTCATTACTTTTAGGAAATAACATTTTGGTTTCACATTCAAGAGACAATATGTAAAGCTCTTTGTAACGTTTTAGCATTCAGTGCATTTTTTTAGGTTATAACATTCATTCTTGTTCTGAAATTAGTCCTTTTTTGCATTATCCCCAGTGTGATGTTTAATATATGCTTCTTGTTATCATTCTGCAATTGGTAAATGGTGATAGGATATGAATTAGAAGTTTTCTGATGAAGATCAAAACTATAATTTTATAAAAAGTACTTAAAATCACTATCAGAGTAGTGCAAATTAAACAACTCTTAAGGTGCCATCTTATACCTATCAGATTGACTAATATAACAGAAAAGGAAATGATAAATGTTCAAGGGTATGCAGGAAGAATTGGGACACTAATGCATTATTGGTGGACTGATCCAACCATTCTAGAGAGCAATTTGGAATTATACCCAAAGGTTAATCAAAATTGTGCAGACCTTATTATCTAGCAATACTACTACTAGGTTTGTATCCCAAAGATATTTTTTTAAAAGAGGAAAGTGTGGGCAGTTAGGTGGCACAGTGTATAGAGCAGCAGCCTTGGACTCAGGGGGACAACAGCAATATTGCATGTGAACAACTGACTTAATTATTTTCAGCAAGACAATAATCCATAATAATCCCAAAGGACTCATGATGAAAAATCCAGAGAAAAAATCCAGAGAAAGAACTGATGGAGTCTAAATGCAGATCAAAGCATCCTAGTTTCACTTTACTTTTTTTCATGTTTTTTTTCTTTTAATCTATTTCTTTCACAACATGAGTAATATAGAAATATATTTTACATGTTTGCACATATTATAACCTTTATCAAATTTCTAACTGCCTTGGGGGTAAAGAAAGGAGGGAGAAAATTTGGAACTCAACGTTTTTAAAAATTGGTCTTTACATGTAATTGGAAAAAAATAAAATTTTATACATAAAATGTATTTATATACTTCTTTAGAGTTAACTGAAGGGAAGAGACATTAGATATTACTTTCAGTGTATTTTCCTAAGTCAGAATATTCACCCTTGCTATTGTAATTAGACCTTTCCAAAAGCAAACAAAAAAGCAAAACCTGCTACATTGTTGTGGGTTTTGGGATATACTTCTTGTAAAACAATCAGTGGCTGAAGTTATGGGAAGTTAAACTAGAAAAAGTGGACATTGAACCTGAAGAAGAATGAAGAGTAGATTCTTTTTTTTACTCAATGAAGAGATAAGAAATAAAACCAGTTCTACAAAAGGCAGAAGATGTAGCACTGGGAATCCCAGTTTTCCTTCTTTCCCTATAGAGTATACTATAGATTGAATGATGGATGAAGAAAAAGAAGAGGTAGATATAGATGGTAGAGTTAATGTAAGACTTGCCTTTCCTGGAACACAATGGTACCACATTGGAAAAGGGACCAAGAGTTCTTTTTAAAAGGGGATGGGATTGCTCCTTTTGGACACCTTAGAACAATTAGAAATTTGACTGGCCTGGAAACAAAATACGGAACCACAGGCTAAATGAATGAATAACAGACTCTTAGATCTGGAAGGAACCATAGAGGCTATCTAGATCTGATGGTGGAATCCCCATTCCAATGCTTTTTTCATACAAACTTGCCAACTTACAACTACTTCACAATGGCATCCTTTTCTCTACTTAGATAAAGATAAGAATTCTTTCCTACTATTGAATCGAAATTTACCCCTCTTCCACATTTATGTTAACTCTATTCCCAACTCTTTAAATGCTTGAACGCCACTATCATTTATCTTGTTAGCCCTGCTTATGGTTTGTAGGTACATTCAAAATATATACCTTTATGTTTCAGAGAATGAATCAATCTGCTTTTGGTAGAGGAAGTCCCTTGCCAGAAGTTCCCTATGCCAATGAAATCATAGATCAAGTGACAGATAAATATTAAAAGTTTGTATTGGACAGTCTTGCTGCTGACTGAGTTTACTTAGGTCATATACAAAAAAGAATGCCTTTATTTCCCCAGTTAACTTATATTGATTCAGAGGTAATACAAGTAGTTTGAGTAGAACTTAGGACCTTCACTTGGACATATCCAAGTGTGCTGGTATATTTTTAACAACCTCTAGTGAATCACTTATAAGTTTAATCATGATTAACATTTTCACCATCACTTTTTTTAAGTCTAGACAATCAACAAAACAATAAATCAAGTCCAGATTTATAGTATTTGCCAATTTCTGAGGAGCAAATGGAAAATATCATCTGTATCCAGAGAAAGAACTGTGGAGTTTGAACAAAGACCAAGGCCTATTAGCTTAAATTTAGAAAAAGAAATTGATATCTTATTGTCTGATCTTGCTATCTCTTATACTTTATGTTTCTTCCTTAAGGATATGATTTCTCTCCCATCACACTCAATTTGGATCAGTGTACAACATGGAAACAATGTAAAGACTGACAAATTGCCTTCTGTGGAGGGGGAGGGGGAGGGAAGTAAGATTAGGGGACAAATTATAAAACTCAAAATAAATAAAATCTTAAAAAAAAGATGACTGGGGATACCACATTAGCAGAATGGGGTTAATGGACTTACTCATTTCATCAGTGCAATAATCAGGGACAATTTTAGGGTATCTGCAATGGAGAATACCATCAGTATCCAAAGAAAGAATGTGTGGAGTTTAAACAAAACCAAAGACTATCACCTTTAATTAAAAAAACTTATTATTTTATTATTCTTATTATTATAAGTTTGCCATCTCTTATATTTTACTTTTTCCTTAAGGATATGATTTTTCTCTCAACACATCCAATTTTGAACAATGTATAGGATGGAAACAATATAAAGACTATCAGACTCCCTTCTGTGGGGGAGTGGATAGAAGGAAGTGAGATTTCTGGAAAAATTGTAAAATTCAAAAACAAGAACTGAATTTTTTTTAAAAAAAAGATGACTGGTGATAGATAGCCTTATATGTAATGAGAGACCTTGACCTTTTCAAATTAAGATCTTTCCCAGGTGTCAGTTTCAAAGACAAAGGTCTAGGTAAAAATTAAGACAAAAATGGCCTAATTTACTATTACAAAAATATCTATCTGGGAGGGGAAGAACCTCAAAGTTTTAGATCAGAACAGAAAACAATTGCTATTCCAATCATTATAAGTCCTCAAAAATAAACTTGAGGGTGGCTTAAACTGAGGGCTATTACGGACCAGTCAATAAAAGGTAGAGTGCTTTGGTATAAAGACCTAGGCAAGTAGTTCCATTTGAAATACAATGAGCCTTCTAAATCTTGTTTTCCAAGAGCTATATTTCAAAAAATCATAAGTAAAAACTGCATAGGACTAAAAGTAAATTGTCCCAGATTTTTAAAAAATCATAAAAATACAAATAAATGAGATTTTAAAATAAAAACCTAGCCCCCCAATTTTTGTCTTAGTGTTTGACTCTATCTTTCCAATGTTATCTACACACAAGAGTATCTGGAGAAACTAATCAATAGTTTTATAAATAAGTGAATACATTTAACAGTCTATAGTATAGTGTAAACATAACTTTTATATGTGCCAGGAAAGCAAAAATTTGTGTTACTCTTTATTGAGGTGGTTTGGAACCCAATCCTCCCCAAGGCATGCCTGTATTGCTATAGTATACCTATAAAGAATGTCACTTATCATATCTGAGGCTTGATATTCTCATGTGTATACCAATATTATAGGATTATTGTGAAATGGATGTAGTAATATTTGGAAAGGGCTTGGTAAGTCTTAATATGTATATTATGCTAGCTAGCTTTTGTTTTGGATCTGTGATTTCATCCCTATAGAAAAATATCACCCCACTCCCTTTATACTTTAAATTTTTGCCTGGGCACCAAGAACAATGTGTTAATGTATAGTTATTTCTTTCTCTCTGTGCCCCCATTTGGGGTTTTCTTGGCAGAGATTTTGGAGTGGTTTACCATTTCCTTCTCCAGTTCATTTTACAGATGAGTAAACTGAGGCAAGCAAAGTTAAGTGGATCACAGAGCTAGTAAGCGTCTAAGGCCTGAATGGAAATCAGGTCTTACTGAATCCAGGTCTGTGGATCTTTTTATTGTGCCACCTAGCTGCCCTTAAGAATGTAGCTGGCATTTATAAAGAGATTTAGATTTCTAAAGCCCTCTACAAATATTATCTCATTTGAGCTTTACAACAACTCTGGAGATTAGGTGTTACTATTATCTCCATTTGACAGTTGAGGAAGCAGAGGCTGGCTGAAGTTGTGACTTGCCTAGGGTCAACATAACTTTCTGACATCAATTGGTAGCATTTTTGCATCTGGAAGTTCTATATCATAAAATCCCAAGCCCAGGCCACATCTTTTTATGTAGTGCTGACAGAAAGTTACAATGATTCTACTACTGCCTGAATCCATTATAGGGTGCTTTTTTCCATTAGTGATGTCTTCCCAAAACATTTATTTTGTGGAATTGTCCCAGAGTCTACAACCCTCATTCTTTTGAGTCCTTATCCCTCATTCATTTCAGTTTCCTTTTAATGTACAAGATTATCTTCCCCCATAAGAATTCAAGTTTCTTGATGGCAGGAATCATCTTTTTTTTGCTTGTATTTTTATCCCACATAATAAGCATTTATGACTGAGTATAAAATAATTGAAATGAAATATAAACAAGGGCTAGAGTAATTAGGTAAGGCTACCTAAAGCTTAGCAACCACTCAGCACTATGTTAAATGCTGGTGGTTATCAAATAAATATAAAAATAGAGCCTTGAGACAATACTAAAAGAATTGCACTTTTCATTGCAATCCACACCCAGAGGAAAAAAAATGGGATCTGAATGCAGATGAAAGCACATTATTTTCACTTTAAAAACTTATTTTATGTTTTATTTTTCTTCCTCATGTTTTCCTCCTTTAGTTTTGATTCTCTTTCACAACATGACTAATATGGAAATATGTGGATTGTATATGTATAACCTATATCAAATTACTTGTTGTCATGGGGAGAGGGGACAAAAAGGAGAGAGAGGTAGAAAAATGTGGAACTCAAAAGCTTTAAAAAAAAAGATGAATGCATGTGTCTTTGCATATAATTGGAAAAAATTAAATAATGTTCAAAAAAGAAAGGAAAACTAGAGCCTTCATGAGAAGATAGGATCAACACAAATAAAGCCACTAGGGGACAAATAAAAGACTAAGAAAAGTACAATACTGTAGTCTCATATAGCTAAATAGCTAGATAGTGAGATAGCTAGTGATTGTTTCTCTGTTTCTGTATGTATATGTGTGTGTGTGTGTGTGTGTGTGTGTGTGTGTGTGTGTGTGTGTGTGAGAGAGAGAGAGAGAGAGAGAGAGATAAGAGTTGTAGGAATTCAGAAAAAATGGAATATTATTGTGCTATAAGAAATTACAAACCAGACATTTTTAGAAAAACTGGAAAAACTTCTGTGAACTGACTCAGAATTAAATGGACAGAACCAGAAAAACAATTTATACAATGACAACTTATAAAGAAAAAACATTTTGAAAGTCTTTAGTACTCTGATAAGTATAATGAAAAAAATCATGATTCTAGAAGCCAGAAAATGGAGCATATTGTCAAAATTCTTGCCAGGTATTAAAACAAAGAATGAGACATACATTTTTGAACAAGGCCAATATGTGATATTATGTTGCTTGATGTTATTTATTTGCTGCAAAAGTTTTAGTTTTCTTTTTTTGTTGTACTTTCATTGTTTTTTTTTTAATTGTTTGATGGGGAAGAGGAAAAATAAATGATTGTTTAATTGAAAAAAATTATAAAATAATTTTTTAAGGAATTAAGAAAAGGGGAGACTGATGTGACCTTAGAAGGGTTTATGGGAAAGGCAGGAATTGAGCTGGATTGTCAAATCAAAGGTAGCATTTAGAAAGAGGAGGAACAGTGTAATCAAAGGCAGAAGGAGATAGTGGTTAGGTAGGATTTGGGGTTGGGGAGTAAAAGACAGTCAAGTAGAGCTGACTGGGTCAGAGATTGAACGGACTTGAGCAGAGGTCCAGCTCATGTCTTATAGCCTTGCCCATTATCTGGGCACTGAGGGCAAAAGGGGAAATCCCTCTCCTCCTTACTGGACTGAAACCAAGTAGAAGATTGGAAGCTGGGAGTTGGGAATGAGGAGACAAGATAGAAATTTAACATTTAACAATGAAACAATAGAGGTCAATTTACACCTCAAGAGCAAAGGGCCTTCTACCCTTTAACAAGATTTAACAGCATTAAAGATTATAGAACTTGTTTCTGATTAGAAATTTTCTCCATTCAAAATTCTCTGTATCGTTTTCCACCTCAAAATTATTCAGATCCCAGATTCATCTGGGCCTTTCAGGGTCCTTTTGGAGGTGAATGAATTGCAGTGAGAACCCCATTGAGGCAGAGTCCAAAGGATGTTTGTTATCAGTGATTGGAAGAGCTGGCTAGCATCCTGCAGAGGCTGCAATTGGAGATGTACAGTTGGTAACCTAGAGAGATGAAACTCAGGAAAAAAATTGAGCAAGCAAAACCCAGAGAGAGAGATTTTAACAGAGAAACATTTAACAGAGACCCAATAGTTAGAAAAAAATTAGAAGGTCTTTAGAGATGAAGAGTTATACTTTATGATCCTAAACTAGTATCAGAATCCTTTTTAATAGGATTATGGATCAAGAATAGTATAAATAAATGTATTAAATAAACATTTTTAAACTGCACAGTCCAATAAGTAATTTGAAACAAAATTTTCTATTTTAACTTTAGCCATGTTTAGAATGAACAAAAATTCTAGCTGAAGAATGAATCTCTCCTTTAAAGCACTTAAAAAGATAGACCAATAGCCATGTTGATATTCTTTTTCCTTAAGGGAACTTGTTGTGATAAAGAATCATATCCTATATTTAAAAAAATGCTAAGACTAAATACTTGCCAGTTATTAAAGATTTAGAAGATAAGAGTTCCAATGGCTCATTCTCATACTTAATTATGGTGCACCTGGCATGATTATGACAATTTGCTATTAAAGAGCAGAGAGAGAGAGAGAGAGAGAGAGAGAGAGAGAGAGAGAGAGAGAGAGAGAGATAAGAAGACATGTTCCCTTATACATTAGATATCTTGTACAGGCAGAGGTTCCAGACAATCCTTTCCAATGAGCCAAGTTCCAGGTCTTTCAGGTTAGTGCTTCCTTTAAAAGAATCCTACCTCGGGGCAGCTAGGTGGCACAGTGGATAGAGCACCGGGCCTGGAGTCAGGAGTACTTGAGTTCAAATCCGACCTCAGACACAATAATTACCTAGTTGTGTGGCCTTGGCCAAGCCACTTAACCCTATTTGACTTGAAAAAACCTAAAAAAAAAAAGAATCCTACCTTAACTGAGGCTGAGACCATTCTCTCAAAGACCATTCACTCGGTCTACAGTATTAAAGTCAAACCTCATTGTTTTAATGGCTTCACTGGCATGTTGTTGTCTTTCTATTTTAACATATCTGATATCAGATAGGTCAATTAGCAATATACTGTAATACAGCAATTACCTATAACCAGAGATTCAGGGGACTTGAGCACTAAGGAATCAGAATGTGCTAGGCTGTAATTTGATATGAGGTCCAGTGAAAAATCATAATTCTATTGTTGTTCATGTACCTAAAGACAATACTATAATTAAAATACAATAAGCAGAATTTGAGATGTAAAAATACAATAATTCTAATTCACATTTAGAGCTGAATTTTTTATAAAAACAACTATTTTTTGCAATGAACCCATTTAGTTATTAACTATGTTTAAAATAACTAAATATCTCCTTTAGCAAGGAGATTGCTCATCATCTCCAGACTTCTAATATAGTCATTACCTAGAGATTGCCACAGAAAAACCTCAAATTATCACTATTGTTTTATCTTTCTCATATTACTTAGGTGCCTTTACTTTAAAGCAAACAACCACAGTGTTGGAATATCTATCTATCTATCTAATCTATATATTCAAAATAGTCCCAGTTTATATATATAACTAGAATCTTTTATAAAGACAACTCCACATTAATCCTGTTTAACTACTAGCCATATTCAAAATACAAATTATTACTTTCAAAATTCTTTAAAAATCATTAAAACATCTTAGGTGACTTTAAATTTCCAACATGTGATATTAATTTCAAAGTAATAAAACAATAGTAAAAACAACCGGATATACAAGTCAATTAACATGAATTATTAAATTTTACAAAACAATGTTTCCATTATTATAATACATATTATTTAGTAATATTTGGAATCCTAGTCTTGGTGTTGGTATTTTTCCTTCATTATCCTTACAAAATAATCAGGTATTAATTCCAGGCTTCAATACTGTTATAGTATTCAAATAGCATATATGCTTATAAGAAATAACCACATAACTATAAGTCTACAAGAGTATATGACATAACTGACAAAGATTTTTTCCACATCTTACTTATAGACCCCCACATATACATTTCAGCAGAAAACATTCCACAGTCAGGACATATTTTCCAGTTTCTTGTTTCTCTGTAATTTACATGAGGGAAGAAATCTACAATTATGACTTCTTTAAAATTAAACATATAATTACTAGCCTACATTAAACATAAGATATTTAGGCTAACGTTTCATTCCCTTAGAGCAAAATCAAACAATGATCCTTAACTTAGGACAGATATTATAACTCAATATCTTTGACATTTTGTTTTATATGCCTATTTACCTCTAACTCAAATATACTTTTATTTTTCAAAGAAAATGAGAATTTCTAAGAATTCAATCTTATACATATAATAATTTTTAAAGCCCCAATTAATTTTTATTTATGCCATAGATGCTAGGAAATGTTACATTTACATCAAACAAGAGTTGAAATTGATACATTTGTCTTATTTTGAAATTCCAAATGTTAAGTAGATTTTACTTTAGTCTCATATATAGATAGAAAGATAGATTGACTGATAGAATACATACATATGTATATATATATATATATATATATAATATATATATTTTCCCTTCCATAAACATGTGATGAGAGACAATATTTTCACTAACAATTTTTTCTTCACCAACAAAAGACCTTGTGAGATTATTGAAAATGTATTATCCATATTAATTTAACATCAAAACAATTCAGATTACAAAATTTAGTGCAGTATTTCTCTTTCCCAAAAGAAAGTTATTCTCTAATTTAGCATTTTCTTTTTTAACCACAAAGGGGGGGCTTTTCCTGTCAAAAGCATTCCAGCCCCATTTTTAAAGCATCTTGAGGGCAGGACATACCCAAAAGAATTTAGCAGTTATTTACAGGATAATCACACAGAAATGAAACAATAAGTCAACAAATAGCTATATATTTCTAAACCCAAGAGAATACTTAGAGTCAATTAATTAACATAGGTTGAATACAGCTGTCAATCAAATTTAGGCTAAAAAAAATCTTAGTTCACAGGCAAGTTTCATAAAGGCATTCCTCACAAACTTGTAACTTACTTTCAAATAAAAACAGACTATGCTGTTTATTTTCTAATTTAAACCTGATTTAAAGGAAAAAAAAATATAGTCTTTACAATTAATTGAGGTCAAATGGTATTAAAATTCCCTAGTTAAGAAAGTGGCTCAAATCTTATTACTTAATTTTAAATTAGTCTTTTCCAAAAAAAATACAAAATAAAAGGAATAACATTTAACTCAGGTAACAATCAGGAACTATTTCAGATAAATTACACATACACAGAGGAGATATAGACACAGACACAGAGACAATTCTTTTTGAATAAAAGGAGATTTTTGTGAAGGCTCTGGTCAGTCTCACCAAAATCTCAAACATAGAAATATTTTTCTCATCTCTCCAGTCAGTGGAGTGGTGTAAAAACATCCTATTGGGTTTTTTTAAAAATACACATACATACATACACATACATATATTTACATTATTAATTTTGAATTGTACCAATTAAGACCATCCAAAAATAATTTTTTAGAATTTCTCGAGGAGCTTCATATGTATATTAAGATTTTAAAATAGCCAATCAAGAGTCAAAATTCCTTAATGTATTTGAATTACTCTATTATAGAGATCTTAGTTATTATCACAGGCCTAATTAAGATGAAATCTAAATTTCCCAATCAGAAAAGATTGTCTTCCCTTTTTTCTCTTATTCAAAAGACCATGAGGCATGTCAATCAATCTGTCCACTTCTGCTTCCCCCAGATTGAGTCATAGATAAGAAATGGTCCTTTTGGAATAGAGGCAGAGAGAATCAGTAACCAATCAATCATCCTACTCAAAATGCCAATCAAACTCAGTGAAAAAATTCTTCTCGAACACTCCTGAATTACCCCAAGGACAAATTTGCACTACTCAAAAAGCTTCAGAAAACCATCTTCAAACCCTTGGATCCTTCCTTTAAAACTGGTCATGTCTAACACAAGCAGACCCCTCCCAGGGAGGTCACAACTAAAAAAATCAGACCCTTCTTGGGCCCAAAGGGTAACAACCCCAACCCAGTTGTCCTCAGTCATTGACTAGCTGACCCAAACACACACCACAAAATAGTCTTCTCAATGGCTGGACCTCACAGCCATTCTCCTGCAGCAACTTCCAGGGAACAAGGGAGGGGGTCTAATAATGGGGAGGGTTTTCCTGAGAGTTCAATTTAACCAGATCTGGAAAGATAGCCTAGTTCAGAGTTTCTCTCACCTCACTGATGTCTGAGCAGATCCAGAGAGATCAATGATCCCTTTGTAGGGTAGTCAAAATGTTGGTGATGGGATTGGGTTTGCTGGTGAAAGATAGAAATAGAGGGTTACTGAAAGACTTGCATGCTCCCTGGGATTTTAAAACTGTCAGAAATTAAATAACTATCTTAAATAATGGATGGATCAAACAGCAAATAATAGAAATAATCAATACATATATCCAAGAAAATGATACTAATGAAATATCATATGAAAATTTATGGGATGCAGCTTAAGGCAGTTTTGAGGGGAAATTTTATATCTACATGAATAAAATAAAGAGGAGCTCAATGATTTGGTTTATAATTTAAAAAAATACAAATTGAAGATCTATAATTAAATACCAAATTAGTAATTCTGAAAATCAAGGAAGAGATTAAAAAAATTGAAAAAAAATTGAAAAAAAATTGAAAAAATTGAAAGCAAGAAAACCATTGATCTCATAAATAAAACTAAGAGTTGGTTTTATGAAAAAGCCAATGAAATAGACAAACATTTGGCTTAATCTTATTAAAAAAGATTACCAGTATCAAAAATGAAAAGGGTGATCTAGCCACCAATGAGGAAGAAATTAAAGAGATAATTCATAGCTACCTTGCTGAACTGTAGGCCAATAAATTGTATAACCTGAGTGAAATGGAAGAATATTTACAAAAATACGAACTGCCCAGATGATTAACAGAAGAGGAAATAAATTACTTAAATAATCCCATTTCAGAAAAAGAAATTGAAGAAATCATTAATAAACGCCCTAAGGAAAGGTCTTCAGGCCCAGATGGATTTATAAGTGAATTCTACCAAACATTTAAGGAATAATTAATTCCTACTCTAAGTATACTAAAAGTATATTAAAAAAAATAGGAGAAGGAGTTCAGCAAACTCCTTTTAGGACTCCAGCATGATGCTGATACCTAAACAGGAAGAACCAAAATAGAAAAAGAAAATTATAAATCACCCTAATGAATATTGAGGCAAAAATCTTAAATAAAATTTTGGCAATGAGACTACAGAAAATTCTTACTAGGATAATACACCATGATAGGTAGGATTTATAGGTAGGCAAGGATGATTCAATATTAGGAAAACACTCAACACAATTTAACATATCAATAGCAAAACTAACAGAAATGATATGATTACCTCAATAGATGCTAGAAAAGTCTTTGATAAAATACAACATCCATTCCTATTGAAAACACTAGACAGTTTAGGAATAAATGGACTTTTCCTTAAAATAATAAATAGTAGGGGTGGCTAGGTGGCGAAGTGGATAAAGTACTGGCCTTGGAGTCAGGAGTACCTGGGTTCAAATCCAGTCTCAGACACTTAATAATTACCTAGCTGTGTGACCTTGGGCAAGCCACTTAACCCCATTTGCCTTGCAAAAACATAATAATAATAATAATAATAATAATAAATAGTATCTAGCTAAAACCATCAACAAATATTATATGTGATGGGAATAAACTTGGAGCATTTCCAATAAAATCAGGGGGTGAAACAAGGATGCCCATTATCACCATTACTATTCCATATAGTATTAGAAATTCTAGCTGTAGCAATATGAGAAGAAAGGAAATTGAAGGAATCAGAATTAGTGATGAGGAAGCAAAGCTTTCACTCCTTGTTGATGATATTATGGTATTCTTAGAGAACCTGAGAAAATCATCTAAAAAGCTCCTTGAAACAATTAACAAATTCAGCAAAGTAGCAGGAGATAAAATAAACCCACACAAATCATCAACCTTTCTATATATGAATAACAAAGCCCAAAAGCAAGAGATAGAGACATACCATTTAAAGTAACTATAACTATACTTGGGATCTACCTTCTAAAACAAACCCAGAAACCATATGAACATAATTATAAAATGCTTCTCATCCAAATAAAGTGAGATCTAAATAATTGGAAAAATGTCAATTGCACATGATTAGGTCAAGCTAATATAATAAAAATGACTATTTTACAGACCAGAAAAAAATAACAAAATTAATCTAGAAAAACAAAAGGTCAAGAATAGCAAGGGAACTGATGAGGGAAAAAAAAGTAACAGAAGGTAGCCTAGCTCTACCAGGTTTAAAACTATGCTATGAAGTGACCATCAAAACTGCCTGGTATTGGTTAAGAAATAGAATAATGATTCAGTGGATTAGGATAGGTTTAAAAGAAACTGCAGTAAATGACTACAGTAATCTCTATCTGACAAACACAAAGGCATCAGCTCCTGGGATAAGAACTCACTATTTGACAAAAATTGTTGGGAAAACTGGAAAGTAGTATGGCAATAACTAGGCATAGATTCACATCTCACACCCTATACCAAAATAAGGTCAAAATGAGTACAGGATCTAGACATAAAGATCAACACCATAGATAAGTTAAGAGACCAAGAAATCATCTATCATATCTGTGGAAAGGGGATTAATTTATGACCAAACAAGAATTAGAGTACATTATTCACTGCAAAATAAATTATTTTCACCATATTAAATTAAAAAGGGTTTTTTGAGGTAGATACTATATTTATTTATTTTGAATTTTATACTTTTCCCCTAATCTTGCTCCCCCCCCCCCACAGAAGGCAGTCTTAGTCTTTACATTGTTTCCATGCTATACATTGATCTAAGTTGAACATGAGAGAGAAATCATATCCTTAAGGAAGAAAAATAAATTATAAGAGATAGCAAAATTACATAGTAAGATAACATTTTTCTTTTAATTATAGGTAATAGTCTTTGGTCTTTGTTCAAATTCCACAATTCTTTATGTTTTAATAGAATATTCTTGTTTAAGAGTAAACCCAGGACTAGAGAGGAATGTCTCTTAGAAGCTCTCTCATAAAACTTCGAAACTAAGGACTCTAAACTTTCAAGAGACAGAACCCACAAAGGGACCCAATGAGGCAGTTCTCCTACTCAAGGTAACCAGGAAAACAGCAGAAAGGCTCTGCTCCCTGGGGTTGGAGGGGCGGCCGCCAGAGGGGTGGCCCGCCAGAGCAAAAGAACTTCAGCCTACAGAAGGCAGCCCCAGGGTATAGAGAGCCACGGCTCACAGCAGCTAGGGAGTCTCCTGAGCTACACCCCCAGGGAGCACCAGGCAGAAAGTGGGGGAACAGCGGGGGACCTCTGCCAGAGCAAGCACGTGAAGCCCAGCCCTCAGGGCACACAGCAAGCAATGTGGTCTTTTGGCAGCCCAGATCAAGGAACAGAAACTGGTGGAGCCAGTAAGCAGGAGCCTCCAGGGCATGAGCCCATTGAACCTAGGTAGGGGAATGAAGAGAGAGACTGCAGAGCTCTGTCCTCTTCCCTTGGAACAGGACTCTGGGGCTCTGAACACATTCAGATCCAGAATCCACCAATCCCCCCGAGAAAGAGATCCCAAAAAACCAACCCCCAGGAATATTATAGCCAAGTTCCAGAACTCCTAAGTCAAAGATTGCAGTCTAGATCCCCCCATAGAACAGCAGCCCCCCCCCCCACCTCAGCCCGGTGGCAGAGAGGGGCGCATATGGTCATTCACGGACCAGGAGGGAGAACAGAGCCTCACACACTGAGACCCTTGTGGGAGAGTCACAAAAGCTCAGGAAGCACCCCAAAACCAGGCTCAGGCTGGGAAAATGAGCAAGCAGAGAAACAAGAGGAACACCATTGAGAAATATTTTGCATATGAGCCCAAGAAGGATCAAAATACTCAGTCTGAAGATGAGGAGGCACAAGCTCCTGCATCTAAAGACTCCAAGAAAAACAGAAATTGGGCTCAGGCTATGACAGAGCTCAAAAAAGACTTTGAAAACCAAATGAGGGAGTTAGAAGAAAAACTGGGAAAAGAAATGAGAGAGATGCAGGAAAAACATGAAAATGAAGTCAGCAGCCTAGTCAAGGAAATCCAAAAAAATGCTGAAGAAAATAGCATGCTAAAAACCAGCTTAGGTCAAATGGATGAAACAGTTCAAAAAGTTATTGAGGAGAAGAATGCTTTAAAAAACAAAATTGGCCAGATGGAAAAAGAGATAAGAAAACTCTCTGAGGAGAACAAAGAATAGAACTCAGGGAGATTGATGAATTTACAAGAAACCAGGATTCATTACTTCAAAACCAAAAAAAATTAAAAATTAGAAGAAAATGTGAAATATCTCATTGAAAAAACAACTGATATGGAAAACAGACTTAGGAAAGATAATTTAAAAATAATTGGAATACCTGAAAATCATGATCAGGAAAAGAGCCTTGACATCATTTTCAAAGAATTACTACAGGGAAAATTGCCCTGGTATTCTAGAAGCAGAGGGTAAAATAGAAATGGAGAGAATCCACCAATCCCCCCGAGAAAGAGATCCCAAAAAACCAACCCCCAGGAATATTATAGCCAAGTTCCAGAACTTCCAAGTCAAAGAGAAAATATTACAAGCAGCCAGAAGGACACAGTTCAAATATCATGGAGCTGCAGTCAGGATCACACAGGACTTAGCAGCAACTACATTGGAAGCTCGTAGGGCTTGGAATATAATATACCGGAAGGCAAAGGAGCTTAGAATGCAACTGAGAATTAACTACCTAGCAAGGCTGAATTTCCTCTTCCAAGGAAAAAGATGGACTTTCAATGAACCAGGGGAATTTCAAATGTTCCTGTTGGAATGGCCAGAGCTGAACAGAAGGTTTGAGCTTCAGATACAGGACTCAGGTGAAGCATAGAGAGTGGAGGAGAAGGGGAAAATATGAGGGACTTAATGATGATGAACTGCATGTATTCCTGCATAGAAAAATGACACTGATAATACTCATATGAATCTTCTCAGTTAATAGAGCAGGTAGAGGGAGCTTTTATAGTTGAAGCACAGGAGAAAGCTGAATTTGAAGATAAAATGTGGTGTAAAAATGGAGTCAATAGAAAAAAGGGAAATGTAATGGGAGAAAGAAAAAGGAGAGGGGGAATAGGCCAAGATATTTCATATAATAAGATTTTTCTTTATTACAATTAGCTATTGCAATGATATGGAAGGGGGGAAGGCAAGGGGGAATGAGGGAAACTTCGCTCTCATCAGAGGTGGCTAGGAGAGGAAACAGCATATATATTCAATGGGGTATAGGCATCCGGAGTAAGAAGGGGGGAGGACAGGGGGAAGGGGGGTGATGTGAGTGATGGAGGAGAGGATGGACCATGGGGGGAGAGTGGTCAGATATAACACATTTTCTTTTCTACTTCTTGCAAGGGGCTGGGATTGGAAGGCCTGTCCAGGACCATAGGGCCAGGTGGATGCTGGGCCTAAGGGGTGGTAGGGGGGCTTGGGTCCTCTTGGCCCCAGGGCCAGGCATCTGTCTGCTGCACCACTCAGCTACCCTACAGCAGAGTCAGAGTGAAAGGAGAGAGAAAATATGGTAGTGGAGAAATATGAAAGGAGGGGGTTGCGATCAGCAATAGCAACAGTGGAAAAATATGGAAGAAACTTTTGTGATGGACTTATCATAATGAATGTGATCCACCCGCAACAGAGTTGTTGTTGGTGGAACAAAGACTGAAGCACATTTTTTATTATTATTATTTGGGGGGGTGCAGGGCAAATGGGGCTGGGTGGCCTGCCTGGGGCCACATAGCAGGGTTATCATTGGGTATCTGAGGCCGGATTTGGACCCGGGTGCTCCTGGCTCAAGGGTCAATATTCTGTCCGCCACCCAGCCACTCCTACTATTATTACTACCATTTTATTTTATTTTGGGTCTTTTTTTCTTTTTTTTTTTTTGTTTGCAGGGCAATGGGGTTGGGGTGTCTTGCATGTCACATGGCTGGGTGATCGTTGTGTGTATGGGGCCAGATATGGGCTCAGGTGCTCCTGGCTCCAGGGCCAGGGCTCCATCCATTGTGCCACCTGGCCATACCTACAATTATTACTATTATTTTTTTAATTTCAATTTTTTTCTCTCCTCTTTATCACTCAAGGGAGTCTATATTTTGTGGGGGGAGGGGGTATTCTGTTTACTCTTAAACAAGCATATTTTATTAATGTATATAAAAAATATTATTTGTACAAAGAGAATAATATTAAAAAATGAGTAAACCCAATACCCCCACCCCCACAAAAATATAGAAGCTCATGAGAAATAAAGTAAAACAAAGGAAAAAAAATGTGTTTCAGTCTGTGTTCTCATACCATCAGCTCTGTCTCAGGTGGATCACATTCTTTATCATAAGACCATTCCAGAAGTTACTTCCATATTTTTCCACTGTTGCTGTTGCTGATTATAATTCCTTCCATCCATTCCTCCCCTCTACAATATATTTTCTCTCTCCTTTCACTCTGTCTCTCTTCTAAAATGCGTTGTAGGGTAGCTGAGTGGTGCAGCAGACAGAGCACTGGCCCTGGGACCAAGAGGCCCCCAAGTCCATATACCAGCCCAGGGACCCAGTAAGCACCTGGCCCTGTGGTCATGGACAGGCCACCTAATCCCAGCACCTTGCAAAAAGTAAAAAAGATAATGTATTATATCTAACTATTCTCTCCTATGATCTACCCTCTCCTCTATCACCCACATCCTCCCTCCCCCTGTCCCCCTTCTCTCCTTTTTACTCTAGATGTCTATACCCTATTGAGTGTGTATGCTGTTTCCTCTCTGAGCCATTTCTGATGAGAGTGAAGGTTTCCTTATTCCCCCTCACCTTCTCCCTTTCCATATCATTGCAAAAAAAATAAATCTTTTATATGAAATATCTTAGCCTATTCCACTTCTCCTTTCTCTTACTCCCATTATATAAAATGAGAAGTTTCTCATGAGTATTATCCATATCATTTTTTCCTATGCAGGAATACATGCAGTTCATCATCATTAAACCTCTCATAATTTCCCCTTCTCCTCCACTTTCTATGCTTCACCTGAGTCCTGTATTTGAAGATCAAACTATCTGTTCAGCTCTGGTCATTTCAAAAGGAACATTTGAAATTCCCCTGGTTCATTGAAAGTCCATCTTTTCCCCTGGAAGAGGATGTTCAGTTTTGCTGGGTAGTTGATTCTTGGTTGCATTACAAGCTCTTTTGCCTTCCAGAATATTAAGCCCTACAAGCCCTTAATGTAGTTGCTGCTAAGTCCTATGTGATCCTGACTGCAGCACCATGATATTGGAATTGTGTTCTTCTGGCTACTTGTAACATTTTCTCTTTGACTTGGGAGTTCTAGAACTTGGCCATAATATTCCTGGGGGTTGTTTTTTGGGGATCTCTCTCTGGGGGAGATTGGTGGATTCTATCAATTTCTATTTTGCCCTCTGCTTCTAGGATATCAGGGCAATTTTCCTGCAGGAATTCTTTAAAAATGAGGTCAAGGCTCTTTTCCTGATCATGACTTTCAGGTATCCCAATAATTTTTAAGTTATTTTTCCTGAATTTGTTTTCCATATCAATTGTTTTTTCAATGAGATGTTTCATATTTTCTTCTAATTTTTCAATCTTTTGTTGTTGAAGTATTGTGTCTTGATTTCTCATAAAATCATCAGCTTCCATTAGCTCTATTCTACATCTGAAGGATTTGTTTTCCTCAGAGAGCTTTCTTATCTCCTTTTCCATTTGGACAATTCTGCTTTTGAAAAGAAGTCTTCTCAATAACTTTTTGAAATGTTTTATCCATTTGACCTAAGCTGGTTTTTAACAAGTTATTTTCTTCAGCATTTTTTTGGATCTCCTTGACTAAGCTGCTGACTTCGTTTTCATGTTTTTCCTGCATCTCTCTCATTTCTTTTCTCAATTTTTCTTCTATCTCCCTTACTTGATATTCAAAATCTTTTTTGAACTCTGTCATAGCCTGAGCCCAATATCCATTTTTCTTGGATTCTTTAGATGCAGAAGCTTGTACTCCCTCATCTTCAGATTGAGTATTTTGATCCTCATTGGGATCATGGACAAAGTATTTGTCAATGGTCCGGTTCCTCTTTTTTCCTCTGTTTACTCATTTTCCCAGCCTGTGCCTTGTTTGGGGATGCTTCCTGACTTTTGAGTATTATTGGGACACCCCCCACAAGGATTTCAGTGTGTGACTGCTCTCCTGGTCTGTGAATGACACACCCCTCTGCCATGGGGCTGAGGTGGGGGGGGGGACTATGTTTTAAGGGGGACCTAGACTGCAATCAGGATCTGAATGTTGTCAGAGCCCCAGAGTCCTGTTCCAGGGACAGAGGACAGAACTCAGAAGTCTCCCCCCACTCTCTTTTTTTTTTTTCCCACTCTCTTATCTTTGGTGGGCTGAGCACTCAGGATGTAGCCGCCTGGAAGTTCCTGCTTCCTGGCTCCTGCTTCTGTTTCCTGGATCTGGGCTTGAGCTTCATGCTTGCTCTGGCAGATGTCTCCCTGTTGATCCTCCAAGTTGTGCCTGGTGTACCCAGGGGAGCAGGTCAGAAAAATGCTTCTGCTGCTGGGAGCCATGGTTCACAGGTGTCCTGGGGCTATTCCCAGGAGGCTGCAGTTTCACTCTGGCAGGGCTGCCCTTCTAACCACCTGGAACAGAGTTTTTCCACTATTTTCCAGGTTATCTTGGGCTAAAGAACTGTCTCACTGGATCTTTCTTTGAGTTCTGTCATTCAAAATTTTAGTTAGAGCATAATTTTAAGATTTTTGAAGTATTTTGGAGAGAGCACCTAGGAGAAGCTCTTCTCCTGCTACCATCCTGACTCTGCCTCCCAGTTAAAAAGTTTTTGCAGAAATAAAATCAATACTGCCAAAATTAGAAGGAAAGCAGAAGGCTGGGAAACAATCTTCATAACTAGAGGTTCTGATAAAGGTCTCATTTCTTTTTTTTTCAAGGTTTTTGCAAGGCAAATGGGCTTGCCCAAGGCCACACAACCAGGTAATTAAGTGTCTGAGGTGGGATTTGAACCCAGGTACTCCTGACTCCAGGGCCGATGCTCTATCTACTGCACCACCTAGCTACCCCTAAAGGTCTCATTTCTAAAATATATAAAGAATTACATGAAATTTCTAAGGTTACAAGTCATTCTCCAATTGATAAATGGTCAGAGGACATGAATCAACAGTTTTTCAAATGAAGAAATTAGAGCTATATATAATAATACATAAAAATCCTCCAAACCATTATTGTTTCGAGAAATGCAAATTAAAACAACAATGAGGTATTACTTCAAACCTATCATATTGGCCAAGATAAGTAAAGGGGAAAACGATCGCTGCTGGTGAAGTTTTGAAGAGATCCAACCATTCTGGGGAACAATATGGAATTATGCCCAAAGAGCAATAAAACTGTTCATACCCTTTGACCCATCAATTCCAATTCTAGATCTATATCCAGAAGAAATTATAAAAAAAAATGGGAAAAGTTCTACATGTTCCAAAATATTCATAGCTGTTCTTTTTGTAGTGGCAAAGAATTGGAAATTGTAGGGATGCCCATCAATTGGGGAATGGCTAAACAAATTATGGAACATGAATATTATTTTATTGTTCCATAAGAAAACATAAATGATTGGATTCTAGAAAAGCATGGAATGACTCACAGGATCTGATGCTGAGCGAAGGTAGTGCAATGTACACATTAACAAACAGCCTTGGTGGAAGCAGCTCCTCTCAGCAGTTCAGAAAGTCAGGACAATCATATTAGACTCGCTATGGACAATGTTATCTCCATCCAGAGATAGAAAAACAAAACAAAGCAAAGCAAAAAAACCAACTCTTCTGAATCTGATGAACACTTTATAAAAATTAACTCCTATTTATCTCTTTCCCTTAATTTTTATTCCTCATACCAAAAATGACTAATCCGTAAACATGTTTATCAAAAATATGCACGTACAATGTTAATCTGTTTGCCACTGAGGGAAGGGGGATGGGAAAGGAGGGTGGAAGGAAATTTTGTAGCTTAAAAATATACATATGCATATGATGAAAATAAATAAATGAATGAATGGAGAGAGAAAAAGAAAGGAAGGAAGGAAGGAAGGAAGGAAGGAAGGAAGGAAGGAAGGAAGGAAGGAAGGAAGGAAGGAAGGGAAAGAAAGAAAGAAAGAAAGAAAGAAAGAAAGAAAGAAAGAAAGAAAGAAAGAAAGAAAGAAAGAAAGAAAGAAAGAAAGAAAGAAAGAAAAGAAAAGAAAGAAAGAAGTCAGGGAGAGCTGACTGGGCCAGAGACCAGACAAGCAGAGGTCCAGCTCAGGTTTTATAGCTTTGCCCATTATATTAGCACTGAGGACAAAAGGGGAAATCCTTCCCCCTTTATGACCTAAACCAGGTAAAAGGTTGGAAGCTGGAATGTTGGGAATGAGGAGACAAAATACAAATTTTACATTTAACAGTGCAACAATAGAGTTCAATTTACATCTCAAGAGCAAAGAGCCTTCCACCCTTTAAAAAAGATTTAACAACATTAAAAAAATTACAGGCCTTGTTTCTGATTATAAGTTTTCTCCATTTATAATACTCTGCAACATTTTGAGCAATCCTGGACTGCCCTCCTATAGCCAATTTCTATTATTTTAATGAGTTAACCAACCATTTCTGGAGTTCAATTGCTTGGAATCCCAAAGAACAATTCTGGCCTTCCCTGGTCAAGCACCTCAGAATGTGTCTGAGGCAAAGAGTAAGTCAAACTGAGTTGGGAAAAGAGAAGAAGAAGTTTGAGAAGATATTTTAGACTTTAGTACACTCTGCTGGGGTGGATGGAACAGGCTGGGAGTAGTAGAGTAAAAGCTTATTTGGGACACAGCAGTTATCTGATAACTTTCCTGTTTTAACTGTTTGTGCTAAGTAGGTGCTAGTCTCTTGTTTTTATTTTCTGAATTATTTAAAGCAGACAAACTCCATTCAAATGTCAATGTTGCTGTTGAATTATTTCAGCCATGTCTACTTCTCATTACCTCATTTGGAGGTTTCTTGGGCAAAGATACAGAGATAGTTTGGAATTTCCTTCTACAGTTCATTTTACAGATAAGGAATGCAAGGTTAAGTGACTTGCCCAGGGTCACACAGCTAGTCAATGTCTGAGGCTGCATTTGAACTCAAATTCTTTTAAACTCCAGGACTGGTACTCTCTATCCACTGTACCACCTAAATATTGTTAATTTAAGGGAAATATTTTTTAGGTTCAAGGTGAGGTCCTATCTTTTGATGGGAAGGAGTATTCAAAGACTGATTCCAATATCTATCACCAAAGTTTGACTCCCTTCCTAAAATTGGTAATTGATATACAGAACAAATAAATTCATTAATCCAAGTTAGTGACAAAACAGAAATCAGAATTAGAAGAAGGAATGTGCTCCCATTCAAAACAAAACAACTAAATTCAATCAAGAGTCTCAGATATCATCGAAGGAAAAATTTTCCCTTGTCTTTAGTGAAGCAATCTGGGGATAGGAACATGATCAAGAGCACTGGCTCCTCTACATGTTGATTCCATCCCAGTCTTTCTCTTTCTTCAAAGATTGGAATCAGCTCTGGTACCCCATGTCTCCTCTCTGGAAATTGGAAGCCAGAAGACAAGATTCACCATCTCTCTAGAGTTCTTGCCAACTCTGCCCCCCACAGAGACATGGAACATTAAATAATCTCCATTAAAGAAGAGAGCTGAGCAAAAAGGCTTTGAGTTTGATTTAAATTCAAGATAAATTCTTTTTCAGTCTTTTTTTTTCAAGGCAATGGGGTTAAGTAGCTTGCCCAAAGCCACATAACTAGGTAATTATTAAGTGTCTGGGGCTGGATTTGAACTCAGGTCCTCCTGACTCCAGGGCCTGTGCTCTATCCACTGTACCACCTAGCTGCCCCCAAGGTAAATTTTTAATGGTAGTTTTTTAATACTGAGAATTTCTTCTGGTATTCCTTTCTTTTCCTCTCAGAGAGGAATCTCATATATCAGATAGTATTTTTAAAGAGAAAAAGCGAAGATAAGAAAAACTTACCAAAAATAACCAATGTCATAAAAAAGTCTGAAAATAATGTACCATATCCTTGGACCCTTAATCTCTTTCTGCAAAGAAGTGGGATGAGAAGGAAAGATTTTTATGTATTTCTTCTTTAAGGATCTTCTTGTTTTTTGTAATGCTAGTCATTCATTTTCTTTTCTTTTTTTGGCATTCATTTTCAATTGTTATATATTTGATATTCAATTTGAATCAACAATTTACTTTGTTGTAATCATAGGGGCAGCTAGGTGGTAAAATGTTTAGGGTAATGGGTAAGAAATCAGAAGACTCATTTTCTTGCTTTTAAATTACTTTTGATTTTTAAATCACTTTTAAATCACTATTGATAAGAGAAATGCAAATTAAAAGATGATAATGAGGCATCATCTCACATTCATTAGATTAGCCAAAATGAGAAAAAGGGAAGAGGATCAGTGTTGGAGAGGTTGTGAGAGGATTGGGACAATGATGTATTCATTGCTGATGGAGTTGTGAATGAATTCAACTTTTCTGGAGATCAATATGGAACTATTCCCAAAGAGCAATAAAGCTATTCATACCCTTCGACCCAACAATTCCAATTCTAGGACTATATCCAGAAGAAACTGGGAAAAAAACTGCTAAAAGTCCTACATGTTCCAAAATATTCATAGTAGCTCTTTTTTTGTAGTAGCAAGGAAATGGAAATTGAGGGGATGCCCATCAGTTGGGGAATGGCTATACAAGTTATGGTACATGAATACTATGGAATATTATTGTTCTATAAGAAACCATAAATGGGACTTCCAGCTAAGATGGTGGAGAGAAGACAGGCACAGTTCTAAAGTCTCCTGATCTTTCCCCATCTATCATATGAAACAAACCTCTTAAAAGAAATCCGACCCACAGAACCCAGAAAGAAAAGCCAGGAGAAGAACATCTACCTCAGGATTTGTCTCCCTCAGCAGCACTGGACAAATCTGGGTAGGTGAGTCTGGGTGCAGAGGGTGGATCAGCCCCAGATCAGCCAGATTAGCAGCTGAATTGGAGCCTGGGAATCTGAGGGCCTGAGAGCCCGACCTGCTGCATCAGCGGTGGGGCTAGGCAATGAGGGATTGTGTCAACTAGGGAGCAGGGGCATGCTGACCCTCTGGAGCTTGCCAACAGGGCTGGGGGCAGAGTTACGGTGCAGGATAGCTGTGGACACACCGTCCCTGGGCTCCTCTGGTCTGAGGAACTCTGAGTTCACACCTCCATTGCAGCTAAGGTCTCTTCCCAGAACAAACAATTGCAGACTACTTCTGCCTCAGGCACAAGTGTGAGAGCAGAAGAACCAGTCCAGCTGACAAGAGGGAGAGTGTTGGGGGCGGGGGGAAGAGGCTTGGTGGTCGCTTAGAGGGGGAAACATAATCACCTTATAAGGGAATGTTACAGAACTCGGCCCCTCATTGAGTAAGAGTTCATGGGAGGGAGGACAGAGGGGATAAAAGTGTCTGCTGAGAGGTGGGGAGAGCGGGAATGTGATCACAGAAGAATAAAGACTGATTACCCACCTCAGGTGCTCTGTCTGGTTCTTCCCCCATCAAAGAGTGGGGGCCGGGGGTACCCCGAAGACTCATCACGCGTTGGACTGGTGAGTAAGAGGACGGACTAGCATAAAGAAGCCGGCGTTGTAAATAAAAACCCGGCAAGTGGCCCCCGGAACAGGGACCTGATTTTGCTAGGGAACGTCTGAATCCGCTGGTCGGATTCTCCAGACAGCCTCGGTCGTTTCTGACCCGGAGGAAGGAGAGGGCGTTTACTCTCAGATATTGCCTGAGGGACATATCCCTATTGTGTTGACTATGCTTTCTTTCTCTCCCCTTTCTCCTTCTACTCTAATCACGCTCCTTGCCGTGCTGGCCTGTCTGATTGTGCCCTGCTGCCTCCTTCTCTTTTGCCGAACGGGAACTTTCCAGTTCTGCCACCTGTTAGGATTGCAGCCTCGGCTAGTAGACAGCATGGGGGGCCGGAATAGTATTCCCGCCTTTGAGCCGGAGGAAAAAGAGATCGTTGCAGGGCAGCTTTATAAACTCTGCGCTAAGCATGGCCGTAAATTACCTATCAAGACGTGCCGTGCTTTTGTTGAGAATATCTGGAACATCTGCCCTTGGGTGCAACATAGTGGGATCCAACCAGATAAATGGAAGGTGGTAGGGCAGCAGATGGCCTCCTATAATGACACCTGCCCGGGAAAACTGACCCCCAAGGATTTTACAGTGTATAAGATAGTGGATGCAGCCCTGCATCCCCAGAAGGTGACTTTGGCACGAACAATCAGCACTCAGGTGGGTAGCTCGTTGGCGGGATCGGATTCAGAGAGCTCAGAGGAAGAGGGAAGGCCACCCCCTCCCCTGTATCCGTGGGAGGAACTTAGAAGAAACAATGGGGGGAACAAGGGGCCCCCAGGGAGAAGAAAATGCCGCATGCCCCTCCTTACCGAGACAGAATGAAAAGGGGGGAGGGCGATGAATGTGGCGCACTTAGAGATTCAGGGCCGGAAGTTTCCGAGCGCGGGAAGGGAGGGGTGCAAACAGTCCTCAGGGGTGGCAGGAAGAGGAGTGTGAGTAGGTGGGACCGGGAGGCTGCTGACGAGGAGGGAGAAGTCCGCGCTGATTGGACAGCTGCCGCGCCCCAGGCTTGGCGGCCCAGCCAGGAAACAGAGGCAAAAAATCCCCGGTGTTCCTTGTCCGCCCTTCAGAGATCCCCTCAAGGGCTCCGCCCATCCGGCCTACTTGCCACCAGTGCCTCCATAGCAATAGAGAAAGGGGAGGAGGTGGACTGGGATGACTGGGGCCTCTACCCGGTATTTACGGACCCCCTTACCGGAGCCCGAGACTACCGCCCTGTCCCTTTTAAGATGCTTAAGGAACTTAAGGAGGCCGTGACTAAATACGGCCCAAGCTCCCCTTATGTAAAAAGACTGATGCAAAACCTCTTTGCTACGCACCCTTGGACCCCTGCTGACTTTGACGAAATTGCAGCCGCGTGCCTAGATGCCTCCTTATATTTAGCTTTTAAGGCTCAGGCCCGCAGAGAGGCCTCTAAGCTGGCAAAATCCCGGGGTTATACTCCCCTGGATTTAGCCATTGACCTCCTGTGTGGAACTGGAGCCTATACTGACCCTGCTGTTCAGGCCCAGTATGGCCAGTTTGAGCTAGAGACTGTTAAAGAAACACATGTTGCAGCTTGGGATAAGATTGGAGCCATGAAAGGGGGGAGAGCCACACAGAAGTTGGTTGGGCTGAAGCAGAGAGCAGATCAGACACCCCTCTCATTTGTGAACGAGGTTAAAGAGACAGTGACTCGTATAATGGGAGACACCCCGGGATCTGATCTACTTATGAGACAATTGATTAAAGAGGGTCTTCGCCCCAAAGGGATCGCAGCCATTAGCAGCCTTCCCCCCGACGCTTCATTAGAAGGAATTGTTGACAAATTGCTGGACATGCCCAGCGAGGATTCAATTCAAGCCTTAGTGACTGCCATGGAGAACCGGGAGGATAGCCTCCTGACCGCCCTTCACGGTATGCAGGTGAGACCCACCTGTTTTGGGTGCGTAAAGCCAGGGCACCTCAAAGCACAGTGCAGGCAGCGGCCCCCCTCCACTTCAGTTCCGACCTGTTATTCCTGTGGAAAGCCAGGTCACATAGCCAGGTTCTGCCGATCCAAAGGGAAGTCGGGAAAAGGGAAAGGGAGGGGCCCGGCCGCGGGGCCCCCCCCGTGCTCGAAGACAGCGGCCCCATTACTGTGACTATCCCCGTGAGGGTTGACTATAGAGAAGGGACACAGCAGAGAGAGATCGGGCCTTGGGAAACCTCGATGATTCCCATTGAGCTAAATATTTTCCCAGCGCTCATCACAGGGGCTGAGAGATGTGTGGACTTAGTCACCCATACCCAGGTCATTTTTGGTCCCGGAAGTCCCACATCCGTAAGGGTCACAAACCCCCACCCCTTTCCCACCTTGGTAAAACAGGGCCAAGAGGTAGGAAAGGCGCTGCCCTTGCGGGCCCCTCCAGCTCATGTGAACTGGGTCCACCCGGTCAGCTCTGGGCGACCACTGTTAACCGTCACGGTGGAAAATCAGAAGCTCGAAGGGATAATTGACACTGGAGCCGATTGCTCTGTCATAAATAGGGGACAGTGGAGGCGCGAGTGGCCACTCCTACAGAGCCCTCAAGCAGTGACGGGGGTGGGGGGCAATAGATCTGCCATGAAAGCAGCACACGCCCTACGGTGGTCAGCTTTGGAAGAATCTGGACTCTTCACCCCACTGTGCCTACCCGACCTCCCTTATGCATTATGGGGTAGAGATATCTTGAGCCAGCTTAACCTGACACTTGCCACCCCTGATAGCCTGCGGGGAAATTAATTGGGGCCACTCTAGAGATGAGCTTTTCCCCCAGAATAACATGGATTAATAAGAAACCTATTTGGGTTGAGCAGTGGCCCCTGACAAAAGAAAAGCTCATCGCCCTCACAGACATAGTAATGACCCTCCTGCACGAGAACAAAGTGGAACCGTCCCTTAGCCCGTATAACTCCCCCGTCTTTGTCATAAAAAAGAAAGGGGGGAGTTGGAGAATGTTGATTGATCTTCGGGCAGTAAATGCCAACATGGTACCCATGGGGACCCTCCAACCTGGTCTCCCTATGCCCACTGTAGTCCCGCAAGGGTGGACTATTATAGTGATTGATGTTAAAGACTGCTTCTATAGCATTCCCCTCCACCCGGAGGACAAAGAAAAATTTGCCTTTTCCCTCCCCGCGATCAATTTCCAAGCCCCCAGTAAACGTTATCAGTTCACCGTCCTACCTCAGGGAATGGCCAATAGCCCCACCCTGTGCCAGCTTTACATGGATACTCTGCTACATCCTATCTTTTTAAACAGAAAGGGGGAGTTGGCAGGTCACTGACCCATTCAGACCTGTCTCAGGTACTATTTACCATGAATTTCCTACAAGTCAGGGATGACGGCACTACAGCCGCCCAGAGATTTTTCTCCCCAAAAGGACATGCTAAGAAAGAACCAACGCTCCTGCCCTCTCCCACCAAGGCCCTACCAGGCTCTAAAGTCATGTGGAGAGATGAAGAGGGAGGTTGGCATGGCCCTGTAACGGTAAAGAACAGAAGACAGGGCCACCTGTCATTTCATCCCGAGGATAAGATAGAAGAGCCAGAAAGATGGCTCCCTGTTTACAAGATAAGAGACCTTGATTAATGCCCAACCCTACGGGGTGAGAGGAATTTCTTTCTTTTTCAGGCCTTCTGATCATCGTAGGGATCCTTGGAGGTGCTCCATCTGAAGGAAATCCGACATGGGGAATACTCCGAGTTATTCCCTCTCCCCTTCCGGTAGCACGGAACTCCCCGATCTACCCTCGCCTGCTAGTGACCAATACATCGATGGGGCTCCCTTCTGCCTCGGTGGGGCCCCTCATGTGTGGCCACAGGGGAAGACATCGAGGATCCCATACCATGGAGGGATTGCCAGATGGCGGGAGGATACCCCCTTGAGGGTGAACAAGGACGCTGATTCTGGGAATCACCCTACTTGTTGTCTGTTTCTGCCGCCTAGCTAGGCGACAGAGGAGCTATATGCTTCTTACTCAGAAAGCCTTCATGGCCATGGAGACGGGGGAGGATCCCCAAGTCTGGCTAGCCGCCATGCATGACATGTGACACCTAGGGGTAAGACGAGGTAAACCCCAAGACGGGCAACTTCTCCTGACCCAGCCACCTAAGACGGGCAAGGTCCTGGGTTGAAGGAGATGACCTAAGACAGGGTTCCTCGCCCCCGGCGGATCCCCAAGTCTGGCTAGCCGCCATGCATGACATGTGACACCTAGGGGTAAGACGAGGTAAACCCCAAGACGGGCAACTTCTCCTGACCCAGCCACCTAAGACAGGCCCTGAGGGTGTCGGGCGCCTAGGACGGGCAAGGTCCTGGGTTGAAGGAGATGACCTAAGACAGGGTTCCTCGCCCCCGGCTATCAGAGGCCAGTAGAAATGACACCGCTTAAGGCTAACCTCAGCACCGCTTAAGGTCACACCAAGTGATAACCTTGTAAAACAGAAAGGGGGAGATGTTGGGGGCGGGGGGAAGAGGCTTGGTGGTCGCTTAGAGGGGGAAACATAATCACCTTATAAGGGAATGTTACAGAACTCGGCCCCTCATTGAGTAAGAGTTCATGGGAGGGAGGACAGAGGGGATAAAAGTGTCTGCTGAGAGGTGGGGAGAGCGGGAATGTGATCACAGAAGAATAAAGACTGATTACCCACCTCAGGTGCTCTGTCTGGTTCTTCCCCCATCAAAGAGTGGGGGCCGGGGGTACCCCGAAGACTCATCACGCGTTGGACTGGTGAGTAAGAGGACGGACTAGCATAAAGAAGCCGGCGTTGTGAATAAAAACCCGGCAGGAGAGGGCTGACCTTAGGCCAGAGCAAAGCTCACCATTGACTGAAGGTAAAAGGATTCACTGGCTCTAACCCCTTCCTTCAAGCTAAGGGAAAAGGCCTCAATCAAGGTCACAGACACTCCAAAGAAAGCAACCAGCACCTCCTAATGGCCAGCCAGAGAAATTGCACTCAGTGAGTAAAGCCTCTATTGATCCCAAGCCCCTGTGAACCAGCCCCTTCCCAACTCAAGGTATTAGCAAAATGAAGAAGGGTCAGCAGAAAGGTGGAGCCAAAGAAAAATTCTTAGAAGAGAAAGACCCTAACTCAGAGAGACCTAGAAGGTCTGAGAATACAACCTGGTCTTCAACACAGAAAGACTTCCTTGAAGAAATAAGGAATGAGTTTAAAAATCAACTGGAAAACTTGGGAGAGACAATTAACACCTTGCAATAAGAAAACAAATGCTTAAAAAATACAATTGGACAAATACAAAATGAGAATAATTCTCTCAGATCTTCAACTGGGCAAATGCAAAAAGAAAATAATTCTCTCAAAACCTCAATTGGTCAAATGGAAAGCTCTTTCAAAAGTAGAATAGACCAATTGGAAAAGGAGTTGCAAAAGGTTAATGAAGAAAATTCCTCTCTAAAAAAAAAGAATGGAGTGTACAAAAGCTAATGACTCCATGAGACAGCAAGAGCCAGTTTAAAAAAAACCAAAAATAGAAAAAATACAAGAAAATGTGAAATACCTCATCAGCAAAAACCACTGACCTTGAGAACAGGTCAAGGAGGGGCAACCTGAAAATTATTGGACTTCCTGAAAACATTGAAGAGAAAAAAAAAGGCTCGACTTAATATTACAGGATCTAGTGATGGAAAACTGCCCTGATATCATGGAACCAGAGGGCAAAGTAGTTATTGAAAGAATACATAGATCCCCTCCAGAAAAAGATCCTAAAATGAAAACACCAAGGAATGTTGTGGCCAAATTCCAGAACTATCAGATAAAAGAGAAAATCCTGCAAGCAGCCAGAAAGAAACAATTTAAATATCAAGGAGCCACAGTAAGGATTACACAGGACCTGGCTGCATCAACATTAAGGGATTGAAGGGCCTGGAATGAGATATTTCGAAGAGTGAGGGACCTTGGAATGCAGCCAAGAAGCCACTACCCAGCAAAGCTAAGTCTTCTCTTCCAGGGAAAAAGATGGACATTTAACAAAATGGAAGAATTCCAAAAATTCTTGTTGAAAAGACCAGAGCTAAATAGAAAATTTGGGCATCAAACAGGAGGTTCAAGAGACACATGAAATGGTTAAAAAAAAGGGGGGGCATAAAAAATTGCTATCCAATAAATTGAAACTGGCTATATTCCAGCATGGAGAAAAAAGATTTGCATAAATCTTGAGAACTGTAATTGTAACAGAGAGAATATACCTAGCCAGAAGTGATGGACATTCATGACCTATTCATGAGACTGCTATACAATGGGATATAACTGGCTTTAACCCCACTTGGGAGGAAGATTATAATAACTTTTTTTTTTAGTTTTTGCAAAGCAATGGGGTTAAATGGCTTGCCCAAGACCACACAGCTAGGTAATTATTAAGTGTCTGAGGCTGGATTTGAACTCAGGTACTCCTGACTAGCCACCCTGATTCTAATAACTTTTAAGAATTTTAACTCTATTAGACAGAATGTACTTAGCCAGAAGTGACAGATACCCAGACCTTTCTATGACTCAGATAGAATGATCTAAAAAACACTACCTTCTTAAAAAGGAGGACAGGAAGGAGAAAGGAGGAGGGGATTGAATGGGGTAAATCTCATTACACTGAGAAATACAAAATACCTATGGTAATAGAGGGGAAGCAGGGAGGAGATGAGAAACACCTGAATCTTCTTCTCATCAGACTTGGCTTACAGTCAACCTACACATACTCAGTTAACTTATAAAACACCTAACCTTTCAAGTATTAAAAGGGGAAAAGGGTATAAAGCACTTGCCTTGGAGCCAGGAGTACCTGGGTTCAAATCCAGCCTCAGACACTTAATAATTACCTAGCTGTGTGGCCTTGGGCAAGCCACTTAACCCCATTTGCCTTGCACAAAAAAAACCCTAAAAAAACGTGAGAAAAGGGGAAGGGGTGACGGAGAAAGGGAAGGGGACTGGGGGAAAAGGGGAAATAACAAAAGGAAGGGAAGGGAAAAGGTAAAAAGGGAAAGGGGAAAGAAAGGGGAGGGTGTGATATAGGAGGGCAAACACACTGAAGGGGGTGGTATACAAAAACAAAATACTGGGGAATATGGATAAAGGGAGAGAAAGGGGGAAAATACAGAGGGAAGATAGCACAGAGGGCAATAAAGAATTAGTAATCATAACCTTGAATGTGAATGGGATGAACTCTCCCTTAAAATGTAAGCAAATAGAAGAGTGGATTAAAAACCAGAATCCTACAATATTCTAGTTACAAGAAACTCATTTGAAGCAGAGAGATACATATAGAGGAAAGGTAAAAGGTTGGAGCAAAATATATTTTGCTTCAGCTGAAGTGAAAAAAGCAGGGGTAGTAAGCCTTACCTCAGACAAAGCAGCAGCAAAAATAGATAGCGTTAAAAGAGATAAGGAAGGAAACTTTATCCTCCTAAAAGGTACCATAGAAAATAAAATCATTTCAATATTGAATATATATGCACCCAGTGGTACAGCACCCAAATTCTTAGAGGAGAAGATGAAAGAACTACAGGAAGACATAGACAGCAAAACTCTACTAGTGGGAGAACTCAACCTCCTGCTATCAGATCTAGATAAATTGAATCATAAAATAAACAAGAAAGAAGTTAAGGAAGTAAATAGATTGTTAGAAAAATTAGATATGGTAGACTTATGGAAGAAACTGAACAGGGATAGAAAGGAATATACCTTTTTCCTTTGCAGTCCATGGAACTTATACAAAAATTGACCTTGTACTAGGACATAAAAACCAAATGATCAACTGCAGAAAGGCAGAAACAGTGAATACATCTTTCTCAGATCACAATGCAATAAAAGTCATATGCAATACTGAGCCAAGGAGACATAGACCCAGAACCAATTGGAAACTGAATAACCTCATTTTTAAAAAGTGAGTGGACCAAAAAACAAATTATAGAAAGAATTAACCATTTTATCCTGGATAACGACAATAATGAAACAACATACCAAAACCTATGGGAATTGCTCAAAGCAGCTCTCAGGGGATATATTATAGCTTTAAATGGTTACATGAATAAATTGGAGAAAGAGTAAATCAATGAACTAAACATAATTTAAAAAATTAGAGAAAGAACAAATTAAAAATCCTCAATTAAATACCAAATTAGAAATTCTAAAAATTAAAGGAGAAATTAATAAAATCGAAAGCAAAAAAACTATTGAATTAATAAATAAACCCAAAAGTTGGTATTATGAAAAATCCAATAAAAATGATAAACCCCTGGTCAATTTGATTAAAAAAAGAAAGAAGAAAATCAAATTGCTAGTATCATAAATTAAAAAGGTGAACTCACCACCAATGAGGAGGAAATTAAAGTAATAATCCAAAATTATTTTGCCCAACTCTATGCCAATAAATTTGATAATCTAAGTGAAATGGATGAATATTTACAAAAATATAAGTTGCCCAGTTTAAATGAAGACGAGATTAAAATACCTAAACAATTGTATCTCAGAAAAAGAAATTCAACAAGCCATCATTGAACTCCTCAAGAAAAAAATCTCTAGGGCCTGATGGATTCACAAGTGAATTCTACCAAACATTTAAGGAACAATTGGTTCCAATGCTATATAAATTCTTTGGAAAAATAGGTGGAACTCTGCCCAACTCTTTCTATGAAACCAATATGGTGCTAATACCTAAACCAGGAAGAGTTAAAACAGAGAAAGAAAATTATAGACCTATCTTCCTGATGAATATAGATGTAAAAATCTTAAATAAAATCTTAGCAAAACTATTACAAGTTATCACTAGGATAACACATTATGATCAAGTAGGATTTTTCCCAGGAATGTAGGGTTGGTTTAGTATTAGGAAAACTGTTGGTATACTCAATTATATCAACACCAAACCTATCAGAAATTATATGATCATATCAACAGATGCTGAAAAAGCTTTTGACAAAATACAGCATCCATTCCTACTAAAAACACTAGAGAGTGTAGGAATAAATGGACTGTTTCTTAGAATAATTAGCAGTATCTATCTGAAACCATCAACAAGTATTAAATTCAATGGGAAGAGGCTAGAGGCATTCCCAAAAAGATCAGGGGTGAAACAAGGGTACTCATTATCACCACTGCTATTCAATATTGTATTCGAAATGTTAGCTTCAGGGGCAGCTAGGTGGCATAGTGGATAAAACACCGGCCCTGGAGTCAGGAGTAACTGGGTTCAAATCCAGTCTCAGACACTTATTTATTTCCTAGCTGTGTGGCCTTGGGCAAGCCACTTAACCCCATTTGTCTTGCAAAAAAACAAACAAACTAAAGATAAGATCCAAATGGTTACAGGACTCAGACATAAAAAACTAGTTTACCTGTCAGATCTATGGAAAGTGGAGCAATTTATGACTAAGGAAGAGTTTGAGAACATTACCAAAAACCAACTAGATGATTTCGATTACATTAAATTAAAAGCTTTTGCACAGATAAAACCATTGTAACTAAGATGAAAAGAAATGTAGTAAGTTGGGAAGCAGTCTTTACAACTAATGATTCTGACAAAGGACTCATTTCTAAACTATACAGAGAACTGAGTCATATTTTTAAAACAAAAAGCCATTCCTCAATTGACAAATGGTCAAAGGATATGCAAAGGCAATTTATAGATGAGATCAAAGCAATCCATAACCATATGACAAATTGCTCTAAATCATTAATTATTAGAGAAATACAAATTAAAGCTTCTCTGAGGTACCACCACATACCTCTCGGATTGGCCAATATGACCAGAAAGGATAATGATCATTGTTGGAAGGGCTGTGGAAAATCTGGGACACTATTACACTGTTGGTAGAGCTGTGAACTCATCCAACCTTACTTGAAAGCTATTTGGAACTACACCCAACGGGCAACAAAAATGTGCATATCCTTTGACCCAGAAATACCATTACTGGGTCTATACCCTGAAGAGATGATGAAAAAGTATAAAAACATCACTTATACAAAATAATTATAGCAGCCCTGTTTGTGGTGGCAAAGAATTGGAAATCAAGTAAATGTCCTTCAAGTGGGGAATGGCTTAGCAAACTGTGGTATATGTAAGTCATGGAACACTATTGTTCTATTGGAAACCAGGAGGGACAGGATTTCAGAGAAGCCTGGAGGGATTTGCATGAACTGATGCTGAGTGAGATGAGCAGAACCAGAAAAACACTGTATACCCTAACAGCAACATGGGTGTGATGTTAAACCTTGAAGGACTTGCTCATTCCATCAGTGCAACAATCGGGAACAATTTTGGGCTGTCTGCAAAGGAGAGCGCCATCTGTATCCAGATAAAGAGCCGTGGAGTTTGAACAAAGTTCAAGGACTATTCCCTTTAATTTAGGAAAAAAACAGATATCTTATTGTCTGATCTTGTTACCTCTTAGACTTCTTCCTTAAGGATATAATTTCTGTCTCTTCCTTAAGGATATAATTTCTCTCTTATCACACTCAATTTGGATCAAGTACAACATGGAAACAAAGTAAAGACTGACAGATTACTTTCCGTGGGGGTGGGGTGGGGGGAGGGATGTAAGATTGGGGGGAACATTGTAAAATTCAAATAATATCTTTAATAAAGTAACAATTAAAAAAAGAAACCATAAATGGTCAGATTCTAGAGAAGCATGGAATGAATTACAGAATCTGATGCTGAGTGAAGGGAATAGAATCAAGAAACCAATGAACACATTAACAACAACAATGTGAGATGAAGAACCTTGATGGAAGCAGCTCTATTCAACAATCCAAAGAGCTAGGACAACTGTATTTAACTGGTAATGCACTATAGAGAAATGGACTATAGAGAAATTTTTAACTTGGAAATATGCATGTAGAAATGGATGAAAATAAATTTAAAAAAATAATTAAATCCAGCCTCAGACACTTATTAGTTGTGTGATACTGACCAAGTCACTTAACCTCAGTTTCCTCATCTGTAAAATTAAGTAGAGAGGAAAATGGCAAATCATCCCAATTGCCATTTTTGCCAATTTGCCAAGAAATCTCAATATAGGACCATGAAAAGTTGGATACACTTAAAAACATGACAACTAAATTTGATCATTTCAATGAAGTCACTGATCCTCTCTAAGCCCAATCCCCATTTTAGGGCTTTGTCTGGAAAGATCTTGTAAAATGCTATAGTTATATGTGAGTTATTATAACATAAGATTTTTCATTTTTCAAATTTTATTTGTTTCACAAAGATGAAGTTGTTGGGGTCCCAATTAATGAGCTTCCTCTGAGTGTCCTTTCTGAGTCCTTGCTAGAACCTGGAATTCCAGCTATGACTTAATTACTGACTCTGCAACCCTGGCTTCTGCTTTTGCTCAGTCTTTCTGTACTCTGGTTGCCTGTTATGATGCCCACTGCTTAGGATCATCCTTGACCTTTCACTTTTTACAGAGGAATGGGGTCTGTCTGCCTAGAGACTTAATCACTTATTATCAGCACCTGGGCTCTTTTTTAATATTCCATGGCCCTTCTTTTTTTTTTCTTTCTTGTGAATTTTTTATTATATGAATTAACAAAATGTATTTTTTTGCCCAGTATTCTCCAAAACAAGAAGTACTATAAGAGGGGCCAGGGTCACTGGACAAATTCAGTTACAGCAGGATGATGAATAAATGAATTGTTAAGAGATCAGTAAATGAAATGTGTCAATTTACAAGGGATAAGCAAGATATAAACCTGGTGAGATCCTGAGACAATGTAGTGACTCATCAGGACTTAGAACACAAACTTAACTCACAATTTCCTTCATCTAATCCTTCTTAGATTATATTCCTCATAGAGATTAATTATTGAAATAACTGTACCTGACTGCAAAACAGGCTAAATCCCATCAGTGGAGTTCATTGCTACTTTCCTCTCATTTTCATTGGTTAATAATGTGATGGAGCAGAGGCATTGGATGTACAATCATTTCTTTTCCCATGGAAGTTAGAGGCTCCACAGCATGGCAACAGCTTTGCAGATGCCCATATCATGATAGTTGAAATAGCAGAGTCCAGTGACTATGAAGAGAGAGAACTGCAGCCAGTGAGTAATCCATCACAGAGCTTGGGCATAGATAGGCAGCTGGGATCAGACCCAGAAGCAAGACACTGACCGCTCTCTCACTAGTCCAATGCAGAGATCCAGCCTTAGAGTTAGAGCAGTGGCTGGAGGACAGGTGGATGGGCCGTCCTCCGGGCGCAGGTTGGTTTGGTGGCGCTACGGGCATGAAGGCAGGTCTGAGCATGCGAGTGCTAAGGAGCAAAGCTTGGCCCCCCCGGGTGCCGCTAAGAAGGTTCAGGCGCCCAAGAGCCGTGGCCGCTGCCAACGCCATGTCTGCCCGAGGTGCTCAAGGTCACCTCCATGGCCCTTCTTAACAAGCACATTTATAACTTAATTATAAGTTCTGTCCCTTCTAATTGTCCCTTGGTGGTGCCAACTTCTGACATCCAGACCCACTCTAAAACAATACAACACATTATTTATCCTGTTATCATTTTTTCCTCTCTTCTATATAAATGAAAACATGTCAGATCCTCTTTGCTAGAATATTTCCCAATTCTAAGCCCATGTGCCATCACAGTCTTCAATAAAATGCCAACCTGCCCAGGAGAGAGCCCATGTCTCTTGGATTCTTTCTCAGACATCTTACCCAAAACCCCAATACATTGGGGGTGCAAACCCCAACATTTCTGGTGGTTCATATGGGGAACCACCTGAAGACTGGAATCTTTTCCAGTTAAGATAAGCCCCTGAGTTTCCTGATTGGGCCCTTAGAGTCTTTCTAAGGGAGAGTGGGAGGTTGAGGTCTCCCACTAGTAGAGTTTTGCTGTCTATGTCTTCTTGTAGTTCTTTCAGCTTCTCCTCTAATATTTTGAATACTATCTGATTGGGTACATACATATTCAGTATTGAAATCACTTTATTTGTCTATGGTACCTTTTAGGAGGATAAAGTTTCCTTCCTTATCTCTTTTAACACTATTTTTGCAGCTGCTTGGTCTGAGAAAAGTATTGCTATCCCTGCTTTTTTTTCACTTCAGCTGAAGCAAAATATATTTTGCTCCAATCTTTTACCTTTTCTCTGTATGTATCTTTCTGCTCCAAATGAGTTTCTTGCAAGCTGCATATTGTAGGATTCTGGTTTTTAATCTAGTCTGCTATTTGTTTACATTTTAAGAGAGAGTTCATCCCATTCACATTCAAAGTTATAATTACTAACTCTTTATTGCCCTCCATGCTATCTTCCCTCTGTATTTTGCCCCTTTTCCTGCCTTTACCCGTATTCCCCAGTATTTTGTTTTTGAATACTGCCACCTTCAGTGTGTTTGCCCTCCTATATCCACCCCCTTCCCTTTCTTTCCCCTTTCCCTTTTTCCCTTTGCCTGTACCTTCCTTCTGGTAATTCCCTTTCTTCTCCCCCTCCCTGTCTACATCCCCCCCACTTCTTTTCCCCCTTTTAATACTTGAAAAGTAAGATGTTTTTGAAGTTAACTTAGTGTGTGTGTGTAAATTAACTTTAAGCCAAGTCTAATGACAAGAAGATTCAGGTGTTTCTCATCTCCTCCTTTCTGCCCCTCTATTACAATATGTCTTTTGTATCTCTTAATGTAATGAGATTTACCCCATTCAATCCCTTACCTCCTTCCATCTCCTTCCTGTCCCCTCTTTTAAGGAGGAAGTGTTTTAAAAATCATTTTATCTGAGTCATAGAAAATCCTGAGTATCCATCACTTCTGGCTAAGTATATTCTCTCTAATAGTTACAATTCTTGAGAGTTATTAGAGTCTTTCTCCCATTGGATAGCAGTCTCATGGATAAGTCATGAGTGTCTGTCACTTATGGCTAGGTATATTCTCTCTGATACAGTTACAATTCTCAAGAGTTATGAGAATCTTTTTCCCAAGCTGGGATATAGCCAGTTTCATCTTATTGGATAGCAGTTTTTTTTTCTTTACTCCCTTTTTTTAATCTTTTCAAGTATTTCTTGAATCTCCTATTTGATGTATAAATTTTTGATTTGGCTCTGGTTTTTCATCAGGAATTGTTATAAGTCTTCCATTTCATTAAATGTCCATCTTTTACCATGAAAGAGAAGGCTCAGCTTTGCTGGGTAGTGGATTCTTGGCTGCATTTCAAGCTCCCTTGCTCTTTGGAATATCTCATCCAGGCCCTTCAATCCCTTAATGGTGATGCAGCCAGATCCTGTGTAATCCTTACTGTGGCTCCTTGGTATTTAAATTGTTTCTTTCTGGCTGTTTTGCAGGATTTTCTCTTTTATCTGATACTTCTGGAATTTGGCCACAACATTCCTTGGTGTTTTCATTTTAAGATCTCTTTCTGGAGGGCATCGATGTATTTTTTTTAAGTTTTTTGCAAGGCAAATGGGGTTAAGTGGTTTGCCCAAGGCCACACGGCTAGGTAATTATTAAATGTCTGAGACCAGATTTGAACTCAGGCACTCCTGACTCCAGGGCCAGTGCTCTATCCACCATGCCACCTAGACACCTGTGATGTATTCTTTCAATAACTATTTTGCCCTCTGGTTCCATGGTATCAGGGCAATTTTCCATCATTAAATCCTGTAATATTAAATACAGGCTGTTTTCCTCTTCACTGTTTTCAGGAAGGCCTATAATTCTCAGGTTGTCCCTCAAACCATTCTAGACATCAGTGGTTTTGCTGGTGAGATATTTTACATCTTCTTCTATTTTTTTTTTATTTTTTGGTTTTGTTTAACAGACTCTTACTGTCTCATGAAGTCATTAGTTTCCACAGACTCCATTCTTCTTTTAAAAGAAGAAATTTCTTCATTTACCTTTAGCAACTCCTTTTCTAATCAGTCAATTCTATTTTTGTAGGAGCTTTCCATTTGACTAATTGAGGTTTTGAGAGAATTGTTTTCTTGCTGCAAGGTGTTAATTTTCTCTTCCAAATTTTCCAATTGATTTTTAATCTCCTTCATTATTTCTTCAAGGAAGTTTTTCTGTGCTGGACAGCAGGTCATATTCTCAGAGGTTCTTGGTCTCTCTGAGTTAGTGTCTTTTCCTTCCATGAATTTTTATACAGACCCTCCTTTGTGCTGGTCTTTCTTCATTTCCTGAAAACCTTGTTTTGGGGAGGGGCTGGTTCACAGGGGGTTGGTGTCAGAATCCCTAGAGGCTTTACTCACAGAGTGCAATATCTCCAGCTGACCAGTAAGGGGTGCTAGAGGTTGTGCTCTCTGAGTGTAATATCTCCAACCAGCCAGTAGGGGGTGTGGGTTGCTTTTTTTCTGGAATGTCTGACCTTGATTGAGGCCATTTCCCTTGGCCTAGAGGGAATGATTGAAGCTGTTAAATACTTTTGTCTTTGATCAATGGTGGGCTATACCCTTGGGTGAGGTTATCCTTCTCCCTATTTTCAGCTGAGGTGATTCTGCTGCTTGGCCTTAGCCTGGGGCAGAGGTAGTCTGTAATTGTGTTTGTTCAGGGAAGAGGCTTCAGCTGAAATGGAGGTGTGGGCTCTGGTTCCTCCTGACCAGAGGTGCTCAGGAATCATCTCTGCAACTCTCTTGCTCAGGAGCTCTCCCTCTAGCCTTGCCAGCAAGCTCCTGGTCAGCAACAACACCGATTCCTCTGCTCCCTAGTTGTCCCAAGCCCCCATGGTCAACGAGGCTTTAGCCACACTGCTGATCAAGCCTGTGTGGTTCTCGGGCCCTCAGAAACCCAGGCTCCAACCCCACCACTAATCAGGTTAATCCACGACTGATCCAGGCTCCCAGCAGAGTCTGCTGTCTGCACTCAGACTGGATCTTGGAAGACAGAGCCTGCGGTGGATGTTCTTCTCCTGGCTTTTCTTTCTGGATTTTGTCGATAAGATTTCTGTTAAGAAGTTTGTTTCATATTATTTATAAGGGAAGATAATGAGACTTTAGAACTGTACTTGTCTTCTCTCTGCCATCTTGGCCAGAAGTCTGTTTCACAAACTTTTGACTAAATAAACTCATACCATTCTCAAGAAGAATTAAATGAAATTCTTCAGGAATTTATTCTTATACGTGTGATATAATTTGGATTCGTCATATTAACCCTATATCTAATTGATATAGTTTTGCAATGGCAAACTTCCAATTTTTGTTTTTAAGAATAGTAATTTCTATGAGAAGTATAATTTACAAGGGGTGGCTATGTGGCGTAGTGGATAGAGCACTGGCCCTGGAGTCAGGAGTACCTGAGTTCAAATCTGGCCTCAGACACTTAATAATTACCTAGCTGTGTGGCCTTGGTCAAGACACTTAACCCCGTTTGCCTTGCAAAGAAAACCTAAAAATATATGTATATGTATATATACATACATATATATATATATATACATATATGTATATGTGTATATATATACACATATACATATATGTATATATATATATATATATATATATTTACATTTTCACTGTAGGTAAAACTTCAGTTCTCTGGATGGCAGGGATAGCAAGACTGATATAACTGAGCAGTAAGTAGCCTTCACTGCTCCTGCTCCCTAACTGCTTGCGTATTTTATCTCCTGATTTAAACTGATAGATCAACTTCTTTTTTTTTTTAAGGTTTTTGCAAGACAAATGTGGTTAAGTGATTCAAGGTCACACAGCTAGGTAATTATTAAGTGTCCGAGACCAGATTTGAACTCAGGTACAACTGACTCCAGGGCTGGTGCTCTATCCACTGTGCCATCTAGCCACCCTCGATAGATCAATTTCTTTTTTTAGGTTTTTGCAAGGCAAACGGGGTTAAGTGGCTTGCCCAAGGCCACATAGCTAGGTAATTATTAAGTGTTTGAGACCGGATTTGAACCCAGGTACTCCTGACTCCAGGGCCAGTGCTTTATCCACTACGCCACCTAGCTGCCCTAATAGACCAATTTCTAAAGGGAATACTTTTTTTTTTTGTAGAATGTATTTTGTATATTAACTTTCAATATCAAGTTACCTCATTTTTCTATTTTTAAAAAAATCAAACTTACTGATATCTTCTTCAATATACTTAAAACCACCTGAAATTGGCAGAAGGCCACCTATCTAGGGACAGGAATGGTTTAGAACACAGGGTATTCTTGCCCATTCAATAAACTTCATAAAGTAGATTTTATACTTACTCCCTCTTTATTGAGCATCACAGTATGAAATAACAACAAAAATTCTCATAGCTTTTGATCATGCATAGGGAGAAAAATAGTGTCCTCCAGAAAGATTGGAGAGGGAATGTGAAAATAGTTCCCTGACTAGGACTTGAACTTGGATCTCCGGTAAGAATGCTGAATCCTAACCACTATCCTAACAGTATCTTTCTGAATAGGATAAAGCCTGAGATTTCTTCAGTAGAATACTATAGATTAGAAATAGTTGAACTGTGTATTATGTCTCTTCTGCCCCTTCTCCCCTGACAAGCAACTTAATGTTGCCTTGGCCAAAATGTAAAGAGTAAACTGACCCTGTCTTATCTGGATTGAAGTCCAGATGTTTCTACATTCCTTTTCCTGGAGGGGGAGAAACCTGTCTCTGTTTGAATTATGTGATTTTTCTTTAGATTAATTTATGCATCTAGATTGTGAAGACCACATTCCTCACTAATGAGGATGGATCAGTGGGGCGGTGGGGGAATTGCGTTATGATAAATAGATTTTGGATTCCTTGCTCCAGTACCTCACTCTCTCTCTCTCCTTGGTTTAAGGCAGAGTGGGGTCTGATTCTTGAGAATTGAATAAAACTTTTCTCCATACCTTGAGAAATCTCTGAATTTTATTTAAGTGGGTAAATTCATCTCATACAGTTGGGAACACTGACCTCTCAGAACTTGGCAAAAAAGTTACCCCTGCCCAAATTCAGCAATTTGTCATTTTTCTGGGAGTCTTGGTTTCCCCTCTGTGCAAGTGACCCAAAGTAGAGAGACTATTTCTATTTAGGAAGAGAAAAGCAAATCAGAGGCAAAAACTGAACTTTTGTGCACAAGGTACAAAAAGGAGGTAAGACCTTGGAATCTGCTAGATTCCTAGAGAGTCAGGACTTTTTGGGTGATAGAGGGTTGGGGGTGACCCTGCCATACTGGGTGTAAGAGACTTGGATCTAAAGGCACTTGATCCTGAGAGGTCTCTGTCAATATTTAAAATGGGAAGAGCTTAGTCCTAGACTTCCTCTGTGGTAAATAAGGAAAATAAGACTAAAATATAAAGGGAAAAGTAAGAAGGAAATGATTAAGTATTGTTGTCTTATATGGGTAAATAAAGATATAGGAGAAGGAACACATTTGATCTGCCTTTAGGAGGGAGAGATTGTCAGACACAACCCTGAAATCTCACCTGAGATGTCAGGAATTCCTGAGGTGTCAGGAATTTGCCATTGGCCTGTGTTTGTTGATATATGTTGAAACTGTCAGTTTGGAAAATTCTGTTGCATTTGTGTGATCCCTGTTTGTGCCTTGTCTGTCTTTTTGTGTTTAGATTGTCTATTTACTTGTGTTTGGTTCCTCTATTGATTTATTAAACGGGGGGGGGGTTCCCCTAAAGATCTCCTTGGGTTGCCTCATTTAAATTGCTTATCTTTGTTATTTTAGTCACCTGGATTTTTAGGCAATATTCATTTAACTCTCTCACTGGTTGTCCCCTTGAGCCTGCTTTCTGCCTGTGTTATAGTTGGTAATATGATCCCTCCCTCCTCATACCTGTGTTGTCTCTTGAGCACTTCCAAGAGGGATTTTTATTTTTATTTAAAAAAGGAATGGATTATGGTGTTAAATTCACTGAAGCCAAAATACTCACCCTGTTCTTTTACTATTATGAGAAGCCCCCACCTCATTCCTTGTCTATGTTCCCTTCTCTTCCCTGTTCTCTGTGATTCTGTGCTGCCAGAATGCCCCCCTCCTTTTAGAAAAAAAGACTAAGAGAGAGAGTTACTTCAGGAAGACTTAGTAAGATAAGAGTTAAAAGGGACCTTATTTTGAAGTTAAAGAAACAGGAAAGAGAAAGTGAATATTTCCAAATATATAAACAAAGAAATTATAGAAGGAAATGTTATTTTAATTTTAGAAAGTTGTGGGAAAATAAATTTCAGAAAGCAAAGAGAGTCAGGTTAACCCTAAAGTATATAATGTGGTTACCAAGATATGCCAGTATAGGGAAAACTAAATAGTTACTCTTTTTTTCCCCCAGGATGATATGGTAACATTAGTATATGGTAGACTAGCTACTTTGAGTTCTCTGACAAGCAGAGAACTGTTCTCAGCTGCAGTGATGAGACAAGGAGGCAGAAATGGTAAATAAAGCACTCCAAATTTTATTAGGGTCACATAGCAGCTTATATCTAAGTCTACTTCCGTACTTGTGGACAACTCATGCTACCAACTTAAGCATCAATCATATTAAAGATTACACATTGGTTAGATCATTACACATTGGTTAAACAGTTATAGATTCTTATGCATACTTTATTGCTCTTGCTATAATGTGATTCTTGATTAGTGTCAGGAGATATAAAGGAGCTGGGTCATCCTGATCTTATGGAAAAGCTAAGGGGTTTGGGTCATGCTGGTCTCCTGAGAAATTGAGCCAGTGTGTTTGCAAAACGTTTAGAGGCCAAGAGGGTCTTTAAACCAGTACCTTTGTCATTTCACAACTGTGGTCCTCAAGGATTCCTGAAAATTCTCCCCTTTTTATTTTTCTATAATTGGTCCTTTATTTGATCAAGATCATTCTGCAATGCAGACAATGCAAATTGAGCAAGAAATGATAGTATGATTAAAACCACAAGGGTTGTTCCTATAGTCATAGCAATGGTGTGTGTATAAGGTGTGCTGTCCCCAAGAAGGAAAAGATAGATGACTAAAATAATCAATGATTTTTCGAGCTCTCTTATCTGGTAAAAGATCATGTTTAGAGGCATCATTAATTTGTTGTGCTAAATCATATAAATCTTCAATTTGCATAGAAATATTACCATTATCTATAATTCCATTAAGATGATTCTTAATTCTTTCCCATGAGTGATGAGACTCATTATATTGTAATTTGGTCAAGCAAAAAGATAAATATTAATAATCACATGCCAAACTAACCTTATATTCTAACATATCTACTTTATCCCCAACATTCTCAATAGTATCTTTTAATGCTTTAATAGCTTTATAAAATTCATCTATAATTCGCTGTTCCTTGAATCCCAAAGAGACATTCTTAACTAACTCTTCTAGAAATTGAGCCTGTACTTTTTCATTCTTTACAATGCTTACAAACATTACTAGAGAAATTGATGAATAATAGATATTAATAAAGATATTCCTAGAATAACATATGAAATGCATCTTTTCCCCTTATTTCTATAGGATATTGAAAAAAATTTTTTTCCTATTTCAGAAAACACATGATCAATCCTACTGTCCTGGGATTTTACAGGTATCATCACATAGGGTTTTACTATCCACATCCTAGAGTTTTACTACCAATACATTCTGTTATAGTACAATTTAGACAGAATACATTGCAATAACCATCCATTATTGATATATTTATAGTAGATCCATACATAAAGACATAATTCTTCTCCAGACAAGCCCTCCCCATCAATGCCTCTTGTGAAATGATTCTGGTTGAAGTATCTCTTCATGTGATGTTGCTTAGTCCCATAATCATAGCTATTTTCCAGCCTTCTCCTAAAGTTTTTCCCCACCTATCCATATACAGTGGAGCAAAGAATCTATGATAAAGTGTAAATATATCTATTATAGTAGGTGGCTTGTCTGTGGGGAAGAAATAATATCATTGGGTATTTCTGTTAGATGTTAGGTTACTGGAACTACTGGAATATACATGTGGTTATTTTTGGAGAAACAGAGATTTTTCTTATAATTTGGTAAAATTAAATTGAACAGGAGGATTAGTGTGATTGTAAAGTGGATCATGTTCAAATTGTGGTTGAAATACTTGTGAAAGATTTAGGGGTCTTTTCTCCTTCCACAACTTGGATCCAAAGTGGTTAAGGATAAAAAACCCCATTTCTTTTCATCCTCTAGGCATTCCGCCACGCTAGTCTGCATTTGAGATAACAGCATTACAACAGTCCATAGTTTTTGTATGCTCTGTTAGTTTTTTTCTTTTACCCCTTTTATGTGATCTTCAATGATAGATCTCGCATTTCTCTGAGCAATCCAGAATTCACCTCCATCTGTAGAGATATAAAGAAAACCTGGCCCTTTTGTTAATGCCTTGTTAGGTCCTTTCCATATTCCATCCTGATCTTTCCACATAACTTGTTCATTATGTACCTTTTGTACAAGTTGTTTGTTTAATTTAGAACTGCTATTGCCATTTACTGGAGGATGACAGAAGTATTTCATGGCCAGAGTTATACATTGTTATTAAATGTTAAGTAATTGTATGTATAACATGTCATGTCTAACCTAACTTTAGGTTTATTCCCAAAATTCTCCTTCTTTTGTTTTTGGAGAAAGGTTTTCAGTGTCCTGTTTGCACATTCTACAATAGTCATGGGGGTTATAATATATTCCTGTTATATGTATAATGTTAAATTCCTTACAAAAGTTTCCAAAAGACCTAAAAACATATGCCAGACCATTATATGCTTTAATGGAAACTGAGAGATACAGGAGATCAAATGACAGTGATTTCCATTTTATTCTAGGGGGCATTCATTTTTCTTTTCTTTCAGTGGTCCCTATGAAAAATCCATAGAGACGGTTGCATCCTGCATGCATGAGCAAGTCTCTTCCCCATAAGATCATGGGAAGTCCTTGTACCACATATGGTCTAATTTCCTCCTGTTTATTTCCAAATTCCCAATCTCTTATACAACCTTTTTCTAAGATGACCATTTTTGTTTCTTTAAAATTAAACATTAAATTCTTAACCTACATGAAACACATTGTTTCCATGTTGACATCTCATTCTCTTAAAGTTAACCTTATAACTAAATATCTGTCTATTCATTTAGTTATATATCTATATAATAATTTCACAAAATCCAATGCAAAACTTTTACCAATGCTGGGATTACAGATATATATATAATTTCTTCCTCTTAAATAATAGATATTAAGCAAGAAATATTCCCTTTAAGAAACACTAGGCGGAAGAGCACAGCTTTGAACAATCTTTCCGAGCCAAAAAACTTGAGAGATATAACCTTGTTGGCAAGGTATTCTCCAGTTTTCTTATAATAAATCTTTACAAAGGTGATGGATGATACTTCAATTCATTCATTGTTTGTTATTGTAACACAAACTGAAAGTTTCAAAAAATTGTCTGAATCTGTTCTTATACAAAGTTTATTAATTATATATAACACATTTCAATTCAGTGTATATTCCCTTTACTCCCTAAAACTTCTCTAATAATAAAAATTTCTTGAAACCAGATATTTCTAAAATCCCTTTTTATGATTGCAAGATTTTCTTTATAGTTCTCTTAATAATCTTATAAATTCCAAACTCATATTCAAAATTACCTAAAATTATTTTCCTTTTCAAGATATAAAAGGATTTGCAAAAGCTTCTTATCTGTATCAGTGCTATTCTAACTTCTCAATGTTTTAATTTAAAAGAGATTTCTATCCTCACTGACAAATGATGTTCTGGGAATTGGAGATTCCTCACATTTAGAGATATCAAGGTAGTATGCACTAATTATTTAAACATGTTAATTAAGATCAGTCCAAAAAATAATTTCAATTATTTCTAGGTCCCTTATAAGTTTAATTTGCCAAATCATTAAATAAAATTCTATTAGTCTATCAGACCAGAAAAGAGACAATAGAAAATAAGATAAAATAATAGAACCCCTTCTCCTCCAAAAACAACATGATTCTCAGGAAAATCTCCTTTTTTGGCACCAATCATGAGTTTTGGAAAAAAATAAGATCTAGAGACTTCCAGCCAAGATGGCGGAGAGAAGAGACACAGTTCTAAAGTCTACTGATCTTTCCCCATCTATGATATGAAACAAACCTCTTAACAGAAATCTAACCCACAAAACCCCAAAAGAAAAGCCAGGAGAAAGAACATCTACCTCAGGATTTGTCTTCGATAGCTGTGGGTGAGACTGGGCTCAGGGGGCAGATCAACCATGGATCAGCCTGGTAAGGGGCCAGATTGGAGCCCGAGTGCAGGACCTGCTTGATCAGTGGCGGGGATAGACCTCAGGGGCTTGGGGCTACTAGGGAGCAGAGGCACTGGTGTTGGTGCTGACCCTCTGGAGCTTGCTGACAGGGCTGGGGGGAGAGTTCTGGTGCAAGAGAGCTGCAGACACTATCCCTGGGCTCCTCAGGTCTGAGGAACTGCTTGAGTCCACTCTTCCATTGCCCTGAGTCCTCTTCCCAGAAGAAACACAATCGCGGACTACTTCTGCCTCAGGCACAGGTGTGTGTGAGCAGAATAACAAGCCCAGCTGACAAGAGGGAGAGGATTAACATCACCCCAGGGTAAAGCCCACCATTGACTGAAGGCAAAAAGATTCAATAGCTTCAACCCCTTCCTTCAAGCTAAGGGAAAAGGCCTCAATCAAGGTCACAGACACTCCAGAGGAAAGCAACCAGCACATCCTACTGGCCAGCCAGAGAAATTGCACTCAGTGAGTAAAGCCTCTATTGATCCCAAGCCCCTGTGAACCAGCCCCTCCCCAGCTCAAGGTCTTAGCAAAATGAAGAAGGGTCAGTGGAAAGGTGGATCCATAGAAAAATTCTTGGAAGGAAAAGACCCTAACTCAGAGAGACCTAGAACCTCTGAGGAGAATATGATCTAGTCTCCAGCACAGAAAGACTTCCTTGAAGAAATAAGGAAGGAGTTTAAAAATCAACTGGAAAATTTGGGAGAGACAATTAATACCTTGCAACAAGAAAAGAAATCCTTAGAAAATACAATTGATCAAATAAAAAATGAGAATAAATTTCTCAGATCCTCAATTGGACAAATACAAAATGAGAATAATTCTCTCAGATCCTCAATTGGGCAAATGCAAAAAGAAAATAATCCTCTCAAAACCTCAATTGGTCAAATGGAAAGCTCTTTCCAATTGGAAAAGGAGTTGCAAAAGGTTAATGAAAAAAACTCCTCCCTAAAAAAAAAGAATGGAGCCTGCAGAAACTAATGACTCCATGAGACAGCAAGAGCCTATTAAACAAACTCAAAAAATAGAAAAAAATAGAAGAAAATGTAAAATACCTCAGCAGCAAAACCACTGACCTCGAGAATAGATCGAGGAGGGGCAACCCTAGAATTACTGTACTTCCTGAAAACAATGAATGGAAAAAAAGCTTGGACTTATACAGGATCTAGTGATGGAAAATTACCCTGATATCAAGGAGCCAGAGGGTAAAGTAGTTATTGAAAGAATATATTGATCCCCTCCAGAAGGAGATACTAAAATGAAAACACCAAGGAATATTGTGGCCAAATTCAAGAACTATCAGATAAAAGAGAAAATCCTGTAAGCAGCCAAAAGGAAACAATTTAAATACCAAGGAGACACAGTAAGGATTATGCAGGAGCTGGCTGCATCAACATTAAGGGATCAAAGGGCATGGAACCAGATATTCCAAAGAGCTTCCTCTTGGAATGCAGCCAAGAATCTACTATCCAGCAAACCTGAGCCTTGTCTTTCAGGGGAAAAGATGGACATTTGATGAAATGCAAAAATTCCAAAAATTACTGATGAAAAGACCAGAACTAAATAGAAAATTTGGACATCAAAAAGGAGGTTCAAGAGATACATGAAAAGGTAAAAAAGGGGGGGGGGAAGAAAAAAAACAAACTGCTATCCAATACGGTGAAACTTGGCTATATCCCAGAATGGGGAAAAAGATTCTCATAACTCTTGAGAATTATAACTCTAACAGAGAGAATATACCTAACAAGAAGTGATGGACAGTCATGACCTATCCATGAGACTGCTATCCAATGGGATGATACTGGCTATAACCACACTTGGGAGAAAGACTCTAATAACTCTCAAGAATTTTAATTACATAGAATGTACTTAACAAGAAGAGATGGATATTCAGAGTTTTTTATGACTCAGAATGATTTTAAAAACACTACCTCCTTAAAAAAGGGGGACAGGAAGGAGATGGGAGGAGGGAAGGGATTGAATGGGGTCAATCTCATCACATTAAGAAGTACAAAGTGCCTATGGTAATAGAGGGGAAGAAGGGAGGAGATGAGAAACATGTGAATCTTTTCATCAGACTTGGCTTAAAGTCAACTTACACACATACTCACTTAACTTAAAAAACATCTAACCTTTCAAATACTAAAAGAGGAAAGGGGGAGGGGTGAGGCAGAGAAAAAGAGGGGGAGAGAAAAAAGGGGAACTAACAAAAGGAAAGGAAGGCAAAAAGGGAAAAAAGGGAAGTGAAAAAAGGGAAGGGAAAAAAGGGGAGGGGGGTGGATATAGGAGGGCAAACACAATGAAGGGGGTAGTATTCAGAAACAATGCTGGGGAACACAGATAAAGGGGGGAAAGGGGGAAAATACAAAAAGAGGGAAGATAGCATGGAGGGCAAAAAAGAATTAGTAATCATAACTTTGAATGTGAATGAGATGAAATCTCCCTTAAAACATAAGCAAATAGCAGAGTGGATTAAAAACCAGAATCCTACAATATGCTGCTTACAAGAAACTCATTTGAAGTAGAGAGATACATATAGAGTAAAGGTAAAAGGTTGGAGCAAAATATACTTTGCTTCAGCTGAAGTAAAAAAAAACAGGGGTATTAATCCTTATCTCAGATAAAGCAGTTGCAAAAATAGCATTAAAAGAGATAAGGAAGGAAACTTTATCCTCCTAAAAGGTACCATAGACAATAAAGTGATTTCAATACTGAATATATATGCACCCAATGGGCTAGCATCCAAATTCTTAGAGGAGAAGCTGAAAGAACTATAGGAAGAAATAGCAAAACTACTAGTGGGAGAACTCAACTTCTCAAACTCAGCTCTAGGTAAATGAAATCATAAAATAAACAAGAAAGAAGTTAAGGAGATAAATAGATTATTAGAAAAACTATAAAGACATATGGAGGAAACTGAATGGGAATAGAAAGGAATATACCTTTTTCTCTGCAGTACATGGAACTTATACAAAAATTGACCATGTACTAGGACATGAAAAGCTAATGATCAACTGCAGAAAGACAGAAATAGTGAATATATCTTTCTCAGATCACAATGCAATAAAATTCATATGCAATATGGGGCCAAGGAGATGTAGACCCAGAACCAACTGGAAACTGAATAACCTCATTTTAAAGAATGAGTGGGCCAAAAAACAAATTATAGAAAGAATTAATCATTTTATCCTAGATAATGACAATAATGAAACAACATACCAAAACCTATGGGATTTGGTCAAAGCGGCTCTCAGGGATATATTATAACTTTAAATGGTTACATGAATAAATTAGAGAAAGAGGAAATCAATGAACTAAATATGAAACTAAAAAAAATAGAAAGAACAAATTAAAAATCCCCAATTAAAAATCAAATTGGAAATTCTAAAAATTAAAGGAGAAATTAATAAAATCCAAAGCAAAAAACTATTGAATTAATAAATAAAACCAAAAATTGGTTTTATGAAAAAACCAATAAAATTGATAAACCTCTGGTCAATCTGATTTAAAAAAGGAAGAAAATCAAATTGATAGTATCATAAATGAAAAAGGTGAACTCACCACCAATAAAGAGGAAATTAAAGTAATAATTTAGAATTATTTTACCCAACTATATGCCCCAAATTTGACAATCTATGTAAAATGGATGATTATTTTCAAAAATATAAGTTGCCCAGGTTATATTAAAAGGAGATTAAATACCTAAACAACCCTATCTCAGAAAAAGAAATTCAACAAGCCATCATTGAACTTCCTAAGCAAAAATTTCCAAGGCCTGATGGATTCACAAGTGAATTCTACGAAACATTTAAGGAACAACTGGTTCTAATTCTAAATAAACTCTTTAGAAAAATAGGGGAAGATGGAACTCTACCTCTTTCTAGAAAACCAATATGGTACTGATACCTAAACCAGGAAGAGTCCAAACAGAAAGAAAATTATAGACCTATCTCCCTGATGAATATAGATGCAAAAATCAAATAAAATCTTAGCAAAACGATTACAACAAGTTATCACTAGGATAATACATTATGATCAAGTAGGATTTATTCCAGAAATGCAGGGTTGGTTCAATATTAGGAAAACTGTTAGTATACTCAATTATATCAACAATAAACCTATCAGAAATTATATGATCATATCAATAGATGCTGAAAAAGCTTTGGCAAAATACAGCACTCATTCCTAGTAAAAACACTAGAGAGTGTAGGAATAAATGGACTGTTCCTTAGAATAATTAGCAGTATCTATCTGAAACCATCAGCAAGCATTATATTCAATGGGAAGAGGCTGGAGGCATTCCTAATAAGACCAGGGATGAAACAAGAACGCCCATTATCACCACTAATATTCAATGTTATATTAGAAATGTTAGCTTCAGCAATTGGAGAAAAACAAAGAAACTGAAGGAATTAAAATTGGGAAGGAAGAAACAAAACTCTCACCCTTTGCACCCTTTGGATTTTATTATTTTATTATTTGCAGATGATATGATGGTCTACCTAGAGAATCCCAAGAAATCATCCAAAAAACTACTGGAAACAATTAGCAATTTTAGCAAAAGTTGCAGGATATAAAATAAACCCTTATAAATGCTCAACTTTTCTATATATGACTAGCAAGATACAGCAGGAAGAGCTAGAAAGAGAAATCCCATTCAAAGTAACCTCAGACAATATAAAGTACCTGTGAGTCTATTTGCCAAGGCAGACTCAGAAACTTTTTGAAAACAATTATAAAACACTTCTCACACAAATTAAATCAGATTTAAATAACTGGGCAAACATTAACTGCTCATGGATAGGTAGAGCTAATATAATAAAAATAGCAATTCTACCAAAACTAAACTACCTGTTTAGTGCCCTACCAATCAAAATTCTAAAACATTACTTTAATGAATTAGAAAAAGTGGTAAGTAAATTCATATGGAGAAATAAAAAGTCAAGAATTTCAAGGATTTAATGAAAAAAGTGCAAATGAAAGGGGCTTAGCCCTACCTGATCTAAAATTATATTATAAACCATCAGTCATCAAAACTGTCTGGTATTGGCTAGACCAGTGGAATAGACTAGGTACAATAGCAGGAAACGATTATAGTAATCTGCTGTTTGATAAACCCAAAGAGTCTAGATATTGGGGAAAAAACTCTCTCTGATAAAAATTGCTGGGAAAATTGGAAATTAGTATGGAAGAAACTTAGATTAGACCAACACCTCACACCCTATACCAAGATAAGATCCAAATGGATACAGGATTTAGACATAAAAAACAATATTATAAGCAAACTGAAAGATCAAGGACTAGTTTAACTGCCAGATATATGAAAAGTGAAGCAATTTATGACTAAAGAATAGATAGAGAACATCACTAAAAAGAAACTAGAAGATTTTGGTTACATTAAATTAAAAAGCTTTTGCACAGATAAAATCACTGTAACCAAGATCAAAAGACATGTAATAATGTGGGAAACAGTCTTTACAGCTAGTATTTCTAACAAAGGACTCATTTCTAAAATATATAGAGAATTGAGTCATATTTTTTTCACCCTTTTTTATTTTATTTTTGTATAAACGGTGTTTTTTATATACATTATTAAAATATTCTTGTTTAAGAGTAAACATAATACCCCCTCCCCCCAAAAATATAGACACTCATGAGCAATTAAGGAAAGAGAAAAAAAATTAAAATTAAAATATAAAAAAAATGATAATAGGGGCAGCTAAGTGGCCCATTGGATGGAGCACTGGCCCTGGAATCAGGAGCACCCAAGCCCAAATTCAGCCCCAGACAACCAACAATCACCCAGCTGTGCCACCCTGGGCCAGCCACCCCAACCCCACTGCCCTGCAAAAAACAAAAAAAAAGCCCAAATAAAAGAAAATGATAATAATAATAATAATAATAATAATAATAATAATAATAATAATGATAGGGGTGGCCAGGTAGTGCAGTGGACAGAGCACCACCTCCAGAGTCAGGAGCACCCAGGTCCAAACCCAGCCTCAGACACCCAGCAACCCTGGGCAAGCCACCCAACCCCATCTGCCCTGCAACTCCCCCCCCAAATAATAATAACAATAATAATAATAATAATAATAAATGTACTTTAGTCTGTGTCCCAAAATCACCAGCTCTGTCATGTGTAGATCACATTCTTTAGGATAAGTCCATCATAAAAGCTACTTCCATAATTTTCCATTGTTGCCATTGCTGATTGCAACTCCCTCCATTCGTACTTCCCCACTACCTACACTATATTTTCTCTCTCCTTTCACTTTGTCCCTCTTCTTCAATGTGATGTAGGGTAGCTGAGTGGTACAGCAGACTAATCACCTATCACCCCTAAGGCCCAGCAACCACACAGGCCTGTGGTCTCAGACAGGCCATCCAATCCCAGCCCCTTGCAAGAAGTAAAAAAGAAAATGTGTTATATCTGACCACTCTCCCCCACGGTCCACCCTCTCCTTCATCACTCACATCCCTCCTCATCCCCCTGTCCCTCTTCTCTCCTTCTTACTCTAGATGTCTATATCCCATTGAATATATATATGCTGTTTCCTCTCTGAACCACCTCTGATGAAAGCGAAGGTTCCCTCATTCACCCCTCACCTTCCTCCCATCTGTATCATTGCAATAGCTCATTGAAATAAAAAAAATCTTATTATATGAAATATCTCAGCCTATTCTACCCCTCCTTTCTCTTACTCCCTTTTAGCCATTGACTCCACTTTTACCTTATATCTTCAAATTCAGCTCTCTCCTGTGCTTCATTCATAAAAGTTCTTTGCACCTGCTCTATTAAATGAGAAGTTTCTTATGAGTATTATCAGTATCATTTTTCTATGCAGGAATACATGTAGTTCATCATCATTAAGTCACTCATATTTTACCCTTTTCTTCCACTCTCTAGGCTTCACCCGAGTCCTGTAGTTGAAGATCAAACCTTCTGTTCAGCTCTGGCCATACCAACAGGAACATTTGAAATTCCTCTGGTTCATTGAAAGTCTATCTTTTTCCCTGGAAGAGGATGTTCAGTTTCCTGGGTAGTTGAATCTCGGTTGCATTCCCAAGCTCTTTTACCTTCCAGATTATTATATTCCAAGCCCTACGAGCCTTTAATGTAGTTGCTGCTACGTCCTGTGTGATCCTGACTGCAGCTCTACAATATTTGAATTGTGTCCTTCTGGCTGCTTGTAATATTTTCTCTTTGACTTGGGAGTTCTGGAACTTGGCTATAATATTCCTGGGTTTTTTTTTTGGGGGGGGGGTCTCTTTCCAGGGGAGATCAATGGATTCTCTCAATTTCTATTTTGCCCTCTGCTTCTAGGATATCAGGGCAATTTTCCTGTAGCAATTTTTAAATTATCTTTCCTGAATCTGTTTTCCAGATCAGTTGTTTTTTCAATGAGATATTTCACATTTTCTTCTAATTTTTCATTCTTTTGGTTTTTAAGTATTGTGTTCTGACTTCTCATAAAGTCAGCAGCTTCCTTTAGCTCCATTTTAGATATGAAGGATTTGTTTTCCTCAGAGAGCTTTCTTATCTCTTTTTCCATCTGGCCAATTTTGCTTCATTCTTCTCCTCAATAACTTTTTGAACTATTTTATCCATTTGACTTATGCTGGTTTTTAACCTGTTATTTTTCAGCATTTTTTTTGGATCTCCTTGACTAAGCTGCTGACTTCATTTTCATGTTTTTATTGCATCTCTCTCATTTCTTTTCCCAATTTTTCCTTCTATCTCCCTCACTTGATTTTTCACAATCTTTTTTGAGGTCTGTCATAGCCTGAGCCCAATTTCTGTTTTTTCTTTAGTCTTTAGATGCAGGAGCTTGGATTTTCCCATCTTAAGACTGAGTATTTTGATCCTTCTTGGGATCATAGACAAACTATTTCTCAATGGTGTTCCTTTTTTCTTTGTTTACTCATTTCCCCAGCCTGTGCCTGGTCTTGGGGTGCTTCCTGATATTTTGAGTATTATTGGGACACCCCCCCCCCAACAAGGATCTCAGTGTATGAGGCTCTGTCCTCCCTCCTGGTCTGTGAATGAGCACAAGTGCACCCCTTTGCCATGGGGCTGAGGTGGTGGGGCCCCTGCTGTTTTATGGGGGACCTAGACCATGATCAGGATCTGAATGTGGTCAGAGTCCTGTGCCAATGACAGAGGACAGACCTTGACAGTCTCTCTCTACTCTCCTACCTACTCTGAGTACTTAAGGCTGGGTTGCCTGAGGCCTCAGCTTACTGGCTCTGCCTGCTTCCAGTTCCTGGATATGGGCTGCCGGGGCCATGCTGCTTGCTGAGTGCCCTGAGCCCTGTGCTTCACAGGCTGGCTCTGGCAGAGGCACCCCCCCCCCACCTTCTAAGTTGTGCCCCATGCTCCCTGGGGTGTAGGTCAGGAAAGTGCCTCTACTGCTGAAAGCTGTGGCTCCCAGCACCATGGGACTACCTCTGGGAGGCTGAAGTTCCTTCACTCTGGCGGGCCACCACTCTAACCCGATGGAGCAGAGCTTTTCCACTTTTTTCCAGATTATCTTAGGCTGAAGAACAGCCTCACTGGATCCTTCTGTGGGTTCTGTCTCTCAAAAATTTAGTGCTTATTTTATAAGTTTTGAGAGAGACCACCTAAGAGAGGATCCTCTCCTGTTGCCATCTTGGCTCTGCCCTGCTGAGTCATATTTCTTTTACAAAATGTCATTCCCCAATTGACAAATGGTCAAAGGATATGGAAAGGCAATTTACAGATGAGGAGATCAAAGCTATCCATAGTCATAAGAAAAATTGCTCTAAATCACTACTTATTAGAGAAATCCAAATTAAAGGTACCATCTTGGGGCAGCTAGGTGGTGCAGTGAATAGAGCAGTGGTCTTGGAGTCAGGAGTACCTGGGTTCAAATCCGACCTCAGACACTTAATAATTACCTAGCTGTGTGGCCTTGGGGAAGCCACTTAACCCCATTGCCTTGAAAAAAAAAATCTAAAAAAAAAAGGTGCCATCTCACACCTCTCAGATTGACCAATATGACTAGAAAGGACAATGATTATTGTTGGAAGGGTTGTGGGAAATCTGGGACACTAATATATTGTTGGCGGAACTGTGAACTCATCCAGCCTTTCTGGAGAGCGGTCTGGAACTATACCCAAAGGGCAAGAAAGATGTGCATACACTTTGATGCAGCAATACTACTACTGGGCCTATACCCTGAAGAGATGATGAAAAAGGGTGGGAATATTCATAGCAGCCCTGCTTGTGGTGGCAAAGAATTAGAAATCAAGTAAATGTCCTTCATTTGGGGAATGGCTTAGCAAACTGTGGTATATGCATGTCATGGAACACTACTGTTCTATTAGAAACCAGGAGGGACAGAAATACAAGGAAGCCTGGAGGGATTTGCATGAACTGATGCTGAGTGAGATGAGCAGAATGAGAAAAACACTGTACACCCTAACATGGGGGCAATGATCAACCTTGATGGACTTGCTCATTCCATCAGTGCAACAATCAGGGACAATTTGCAGCTGATGATGATGGAGAATACCATTTGTATCCAGAGAAAGAACCATGGAGTTTGAACAAAGACCAAAAACTATTAACATTAATTTAGAAAGTCTGATATCTTATTGTCTGATCTTGTTATTGCTTTTACTTTATGTTTCTTCCTTAAGGGCATGATTTCTCTCTCATCACATTCAATCTGGATCAATGTATACCATGGAAACAATATAAAGACTGGCAAATTGTCTTATGTGGGAGGTTGGGGGGAGGGAAGTAAGATTAGGGGAAAAATTGTAAAACTCAAAACAAAATCTTTTTTTAAAAAATTGTCTTATGGGGAGCAGCTAGGTGGCATAGTGGATAAAGCACCGGCCCTGGAGTCAGGAGTACCTGGGTTCAAATCCAGTCTCAGACTGTGTGGCCTTGGGAAAGCCACTTAACCCCATTTGCCTTGCAAAAAAAAAACCTAAAAAAAATTGTCTTATGGAGGGCAGGGCCAAGATGGCAATAGGAGAGGACCTTCTCTCAGTTGCTATGGAGCAAAACTTATAAACTAATGACTCTAACTACATTTTCGAGAGACAGAACCCACAGAGGGATCCAGTGAGGTAATTCTCCAAACAAAGGTAAGCTGGAAAAGACAGGAAAGGCTTGGTTCCATGGAATCGGAGGGGTGGCCCACCAGAGGGGTGGCCTGCCAGAGCAAAGGAACTTCAGCCTCCAGGAGGCAACCCCAGGACACTGGGAGCCATGGCTCACAGCAGTGGTGGCCACAGCTCACAGCAGCGGGGGCAGTTTCCTGACCTACACCCCAGGGAACACTAAGCACAACTTGGAGGAACAGTGGGGGGACCTCTGTCAGAGTGAGCACATGAAGCCCAGCCCTCAGGGCACACAGCAAGCAATGTGGTCCTTTGGCAGCCCAGATCCAGGAACAAAGGCAGGCGGAGCTGGTAAGCAGGAGCCCCCAGGGCATGAGCAGCTGAGCCTAGGGAGAGAGAGGAGAGCAACTGCCGAGCTCTGTCCTCTGTCCTCTGTCCCTGGAGGAATCTGGGGTTCTGACCACATTCAGATCCTGATCACAGCCTAGGCCCCCCCCTCATAGAACAGCAGGGCCCACCTCACCTCAGCCCCATGGCAGAGGGGGGTGCTTATGGTCATTCACAGACTAGGAAGGAGGGCAGAGCCTCAGACACTGAGATCCTTGTAGGGGGTGTCCCAAAAGTTCAGGAAGCACCCCAAAACCAGGCTCAGGCTGGGAAAATGAGTAAGCAGAGAAAAAAGAGGAACACCATTGATTAATACTTTGCCTGTGATCCCAAGAAGGATCAAAACATTCAATCTGATGATGGGGAGGTACAAGCTCCTGCATCTAAAGACTCCAAGAAAAACAGAAATTGGGCTATGACAGAGCTCAAAAAAGACTTTGAAAATCAAATGAGGGAGTTAGAGGAAAAACTGGGAAAATAAATGAGAGAGATGCAGGAAAAACATGAAAATGAAGTCAGCAGCCTAATCAAGGAAATCCAAAAAAATGCTGAAAAATAACATGTTAAAAACCAGCATAGGTCAAATGGATAAAACAGTTCAAAAAGTTATTGAGAAGAATTCTTTAAAAAGCAGAGTTGGCCAGATGGAAAAAGAGATAAGAAAACAAATCCTTCAGACAAAGAATAGAACTCAGGGAGATTGCTGATTTTACGAGAAATCAGGACTCAATACTTCAAAACCAAAAGAATGAAAAATTAGAAGAAAATGTGAAACATCTCACTGAAAAAACAACTGATATGGAAAGCAGATTTAGAAAGATAATTTAAAAATTATTGGAATACCTGAAAGTCATGACCAGGAAAAGAGCCTTGACACCATTTTCAAAGAATTATTACAGGAAAATTGCCCTGATATTCTAGAAGCAGAGGGCAAAATAGAAATGGAGAGAATCCACCAATCCCCCCAAGAAAGAGATCCCAAAAAACCAACCTCTAGGAATATTATAGCCAAGTTCCAGAACTCCCAAGTCAAAGAGAAAATATTACAAGCAGCCAGAAGGACACAGTTCAAATATCATGGAGCTGCAGTCAGGATCACACAGGACTTAGCAGCAACTACATTAAAAGTTTGTACGGCTTGGAATATAATGTACCAGAAGGCAAAAGAGCTTAGAATGCAACTGAGAATCAACTACCCAGCCAAACTGAATGTCCTCTTCCAGGGAAAAAGATGGACTTTCAATGAACCAGGGGACTTTCATATGTTCCTGTTGGAATGTTCAGAGCTGAAAAGAAGGTTTGATCTTCAGATACAGGACTCAGGTGAAGCATAGAGATTGGAGAAGGGGAAAATATGAGTGAATTAATGATGATGAACTACATGTATTCCTGCATAGAAAAATGATACTGATAATACTCATATGACCCTTCTCATTTAACAGAGCTGGTAGAAGGAGCTTTTATTGATGAAGCACAGCAGAAAACTGATTTTGAAGATATATTGTGGTGTAAAAAATAAGCCAATAGATAAAAGGGAAATGCAATGCTAGAAAGAAAAAGGAGGAGTAGGCTAAGATATTTCATATAATAAAAATTTTCTTTATTACAATGAGCTACTGCAATGATATAGAAAGGGGGAAGGCAAGGGGGAATGAGGGAATCTTTGCCCTCATCAGAGGTGGCTAGGAGAGGAAACAGCATGTATACTCAATGGGGTATAGACATCTGTAGTTTGAAGGATGGGGGAAGGGAGGGCATGTGAGTGATGGAGATGATGGACCATGGGGAGAGAGTGGTCAGACATAACACATTTTATTTTTTACTTCTTGCAAGCGGCTGGGATTGGAAGGCCTGTCCTGGACCATAGGGCTGGGTGGATGCTAGGTAAGGGGTGGTATGTGGGTTCAGGACCTCTTGGTCCCAAGGCTGTGCCACTCAACTATCCTACAGCAGAGACTGAATGAAAGGAGAGAGAAAATATAGTTCATAGTAGTAGAGAGGTATGAATGGAGGGAGTTGCAGCCAGCAATGGCAAAGGTGGAAAAATATGGAAGTAACTTTTGTGATGTACTTATCTTGAATAATGTGATCCACCCGCGACAGAACTGTTGGTGTTGGAACACAGACTGAAGCACATTTTTTATTATTATTATTACTATTTTTTTCTGTGGGGTGTTGCAGGGCAAATGGGACTGGGTGGCCTGCGTGGGGCTGCACAGCTGGGTGATTGTTGGGTGTCTGAGGCCGGATTTGGACCTGGGTGCTCCTGGCTCAAGGGCCAATGATCTGTCTGCCACCCAGCCACCCCTATTATTATTATTTTATTTTTGGGGTTTTTTTTTTTGTTTTTGTAGGGCAATGGAGTTGGGGTGGCTTGCATGGGGTCACACAGCTGGGTGATTGTTGGGTGTCTGGGGCAGGATTTGGGGTTGGGTGCTCCTGGGCTCCAGGGCCAGTACTCCATTCACTGCCATACCTACAATTATTATTATTTTTTAATTTTAATTTTTTTCTCTCCCCTTTATCACTTATGCGGATCTATATTTTCTTGGGGGGAGGGGGTATTATGTTTACTTTTTTTTTAGTTTTTTTCGAAAGGCAAATGGGGTTAAGTGGCTTGCCCAAGGCCACACAGCTAGGTAATTAATAAGTGTCTGAGACCGGACTTGAACCCAGGTATTCCTGACTCCAGGGCCGGTGCTTATCCACTGTGCCATCTAGCCACCATCTATTATGTTTACTCTTAAACAAGAATATTTTAGTAATGTATAAAAAATCATTTGTACAAAGTAATAAAATTAATTTTAAAAAATTGTCTTATGTATTATCTCTTTTTCTAATGTTTTCTTTCTTCATTTGGATATGGCTCTTCTCTCTCAACATGTTCACTATTGATCTATGTTTAGTAAGGTTCTAAAAATAGAGTTTATAACAGATTGCTTTCTGTGGGAGTGGAGGAGGGAAGGAGAAAAATTGTAGAACTCTAAACCTTGTAATGAAAAATGACTGGGTTAAAAACTACCATTGCATGTAGCTTGTGAAGTTTGTGAAACTAAAAAAGGGGAAATCTATCTAGTTATGGAATTAAAGTTAAAAATGTTTTATGGTGTTGACTTTGTTCTAAGACATAAGGCATCCATATGGAAACATTATATTCATTAAGTGAAGAATAATTTATGTATCACCTCCTAACCCAATTTATCTTACATTTGATTAATCAGAAATTAGAACATCTATAGAAATAAAAGTCACCTAGGATGTTCTCATTGTTTCAAAGAAGGTTGAAGGGGCAGATAGGGGTGCAGTGGATTGCACGGCAGCGCTAGCCTCAGGGGGAGCTGCGTTCAAATTTGATCTCAGACACTTGATACTTACTAGCTGTGTGACCTGGGCAAGTCACACAATCCCATTTACTTGCAAAAAAGAAAAGTACTCTGAAAGCAATAATTTGTTATTTGTGAACATGGTTAATAAAACTTTTTAAACTATAAACAAGATTTTATAGAATCTGCTACTATATAGTTTGGATTGTGTTGATAAACACTGAACCTTTTGTTATTTGTTATAAAGCATTTTGGAACAGTACAACAGTGATAACAAATAGTGATTTTCCTGTGATAATCTCTTGCCTTTGTCACTGTGAGATCATAACCAGTATTTAATCTTTATACACGGAACTCACCCAAAATTTTGAATAGTAGAATTTATTAAAAGACCTTATGAGGGGTGGCTAGGTGGCATAGTGGCTAAAGCACTGGCCCTGGAGTCAGGAGTACCTGGGTTCAAATCCGGTCTCAGACACTTAATAATTACCTAGCTGTGTGGCCTTGGGCAAGCCACCAAACCCCGTTTGCCTTACAAAAAAAAAACCTAAAAAAAAAGACCTTATGAGCCTATAAATCAGCCTTCTATCTGAATATGGCCCTAGGTTTGGTTATCACAATCTGCATGTGATGTTGTTATAACAAAGGTTGGGAGAATAAACTGTTTGACAAACTCTAAGGTGTGCTTCTCCTGATTTGATTTCCCAGACATTTGCAATGTCTCACCTGGCTGACAATGCATTTTGTCATCTATATAACCTTGCCTAGAAACTGCCATTCAAATAAATAAGAGAACTTCCCCCACATGTTCCAGGTCTTTTTTTGTTTTAGGTTTTTTTTTTTTGCAAGGCAATAGGGTTAAGTGGCTTGCCCAAGGCCACACAGCTAGGTAATTATTAAGTATCTGAGACCAGATTTAAACTCAGGTCCTCTTGATTCCAGGGCCGGTGCTCTAACCACTGCACCGCCTAGCCACCCCAGTTCCAGGTCTTTATGGTTAATTACTATAATCATTGTCAATGTTCAGTATAAAGACTTTATTAGATCAGGGATCAAAGTTAAGTCCTTTTGGCCTACAGTTATCTAAAAATCTAACAGGCAATTAAGCAAGTAACAATTGGTATGGGCTACAAAGTCCCTGTAATCATTGAGATCCTTTGATTTCTCATAATACTAAAAGAATCTTAAGTAAAATGATAAAGATCTTGTGACATCACTAATATAATTTCCTATCATAACAGTCTCATGTTTTAAGGAAGGAATAACGGCCCAATTAGTTATATCAGAAGGATAGCTTGTGGTTTATCTTAAATTTATCTTAAAAGGAAATCCATTTTCAGTTGAGGATTTCAAATTATTTTAAATATTGACAAAAATGTTATATTTTATTTGTAAAGTTATTCTAAAATGATTACACAAACTCAAATTAATGTGGCAACTTTTATTTTTTGTACTCTATTTTCTTAAATTGTTAATGTATTAATGGAATCTCACCCTTCAAACAAAATACATGTTGGATATACTGATTCAACCCCAATTAGCTCCAAACTTTTCCAGAATCATGAAATACTAACTTTTATATATTTCTCATGTTTGTTCCTCCATTTTGCTATTGTTATATGAAATTCTGGCCATTTATACAGCTATCAAATTTGAAGGTTGCCCCAGTTGAATTCATATTTCCAGGATAAAGTCTGTTCTACCCTTTTTTCTTTCTTTAGGACCTTCCTGAATTCACCAGTGGACCACTGGAAGAAGAGAATCTCCTGGTCTAAAAACCCCTTGATAACTTTCCCCTCTCTTAAATTGTTAGTTTCTGTTGGTCTTTCCACCACTATGCCTTTTCTCTTCACATTATTGTCTTTTGTGCCTTTCTCTTGCCAAAGCCTTTTTTTTCCTTTTTTGTAGGGCAGCAAGGGTTAAATGATTTACCCAAGATCATATAGCTAGGTAAATTATTAAGTATCTGAGATCACATTTGAACTCAAGTCCTTCTGACTCCAGGACTGATACTCTATCCACTGCATCACCTAGTTGCCCCCCAGAGGTGGTCTTAACACTCCCTCTTGAAATAAGAACTTTCTAGTTGGTTTAGGTATAGCTGGGGCAACCACAGACCACTGAAACTTGTCCCTATTTACTTTGGCCATACTTCTATGGGACACTTTTAGTTTTAATGAAATTTCTGGTTTTACTAGTCTGAAACCCAGGTCCCCTGAGACTTTCTAGTTCTTTTCCTGCCTTGGTCTATCCCAAGAAGGCAAGTCAGAGCCCCTCAAGAAACCACCTTTTGCATTTCTACTTGCACACCATGTTTCCTCTTTGACCTCTTGGTTAAGTTTGTTTCTTTCTGACTAAAAGCATTCCATTTTCAGATGATTGCTCATGGTGAGTATCAGAAAATTCATACTGCTTCCTTGGACTCTGCTGGCAGTCATTTCAGATTCCTCCCCAGAGATTAGGCTTGAAATGCTTCCCCTTCCCCAACTGCATCCTTGTGTCAGTTTGAAAGAATTACATTGGATGAATTTTTGGTCCTTCCCATGAAAAGCATTTCATTCCCATGTCTCTATGGGAGGATTATGGTGGGGGTCCCAATAAATGAGCCCCCTACCAACATTCAGAACTGCTGAGTGCATTTCCTGAGTCTATGCTAGAATCAGGAATTCTACCAAACAGCCTCTGTGGACACTACCTCTTGCTTTTGCTAAGGACATTTTGTTTTCTGGTTGCCTGTTATCAGAATACCATGCTTAGGGTAATCTTTGCCCTTTTGCCTTTTTAAAAAAAATTTATTTAAAGTACTGGCATTAAGTGACTTGCTCAAGGTCACACAGCTAGGTAATTGTCTGAGGTTGGATTTGAACTCAGGTCCTCCTGACTCCAGGGTCAGTCAGTGCTCTATCCCACTGCACCACCTAGTTCCCCCCCCCCCCCCCCCCCCCCCCCCCCCGTACCTTTTATGTAAAGATCAGGTCTGGTCTGCCTAGAAACTTTAATTATCAATTATCAGTACCTGGAATATTCTTTGATATCCAATAGCCCTCCTTAATAAGCATGTTTATAATTTATCTAAGATCATTTTTTCTCTCTCCCTTCTTTCTCCCTATATAAATGAGGATATGTCAGATACCTCTTTGCTAGAGCATCTCACAACTCTTAGTTCACTGTGCCATCACAGTGCCCAATAAAATGCCAACTTGCCTAGGAGAAAATCTGTCTTGTGAACTGTTTTTCAGACATCTTATGCTAAATCTAAAATTTTTTTGGGGGGGTGAACCAAACAAAATAATTCTCATTGTTTAATAATTCCTAAAATTGATTTTAATTCTGTATATAGACTTGTCATTAAAAAATTTAATTGAATATTCAAGGACGGAATTCATATTACTCTCTGGAATGAGGTTCCTTTTTAACTATATTCTGAAGTCTTAGTTCTGTTAACCAATCTGAGTGTACTGACTGCCCCCCTAAAAAAGTGATCCCAAGATCACAGCCTACAAATACTAGAATTCATCATAGAGGACCTTCTATGTCAGACAACATTTATAAAAAAAAATAACTTTTCAGGAAAAGTAGTTTGTCATTTAAAAAAATAAATTTTAAGTATAGTCATAGCATAGTAGTGAGGAAAAAATTAAAATTTTAAATAGAATCCCTGGATTGAATCCCAGTTCTGCCAATTTCCTACATAATAATGGGCAAGTTATTTTTATCTCTCTGAATCTCAAACTACTTACCTGTAGTAAGTAAATGAGGTTGAATTGCACAGTTCCTTCCAGTTTAAATATGTGTTAATATTTTTTGTCCTGACCAATGATTTCATCAATGCAGGGCCAGGTGGTACAGTAGACAGAACACCAGGTCTGGAGCCAGAAAGAATCTTCATGAATTCAAATCTGGTCTCCATTATTCATTAGCTTCCTGACCCTGGGCAAGTCACTTAACTCTGCCTCAGTTTTATCATCTGTAAAATGGGTTGGGGAAGGAAATGGCAAAACACTCTAGTGTCTTTACCAAGAAAATCTCAAAAGGGATCATGAAGATTTAGACATAAGTGAAAGAAATTTCTAGGGAGGAAACTCCTATTACAAATGCAGACTTGCAACTTAAAAGATTTAAGTGATTCCTGGGGCAGTGAGGTTAAGTAAATTGCCTGGGGGTAAGGAGTTACACAGTCATTAAGCTTTGAACTTGCTTCTTCCAATCAATAGACATTGTCCACTCAACACAGCAGGAGAAGCTGAGATACAGCTAGGAAGCAATCAATTCTCTGCTGTTTATGCTAATTTTGGCTTAATAACTAACATTAGAAAATCACAGGCATTCCACCAATCCAAATGTGGAACCATTACTTACAGGAAATGGAGAAATTTTTAATATTGTGGATAAGTTCACTCATCTTGGCATTACAAGAGAGAAGAGGTGTTATAGACTGACCACCAAACTGAAGGTCTAATAGAGTGTTGACCTCATAGCCATATATACCTGTGAAACCTGGACAGTCTACCAGCGCCATATTAGGAACCTGAATCACTTCCATTTAAATAGTCTTAGAAAGAATCTGAAGATCACCTGTCAGGAGAAAACACCAGACATGAGGTCCCTTCTTGAGCTAAACTGCCTTGCATTCAAACTCTACTAGAGAGAGCTTAATTCTGATGAACTGGCCACAATGTCAAATGTGCACTTGCTAAAAAAAAAAAAAAAAAAAAGTTATTTTATGGGGAACTCAGTGCAAATGGTCACAGGAGGGTCATCAAAGTGATACAAGAACATTCTCAAGGTCTCTCTGAAGAAGTTTGGCATTGTGCAATATGGGGAGACACTGGCACAAGACCGCCCAGTAATGGCCTTGAGCATGCCCAAAGGAAAACAATGCCCACCCTAAATTAATTTAGCACTAGATGGGGCAGACCTGGCCTAATCTCAGGTTTCTTTTAATCGGATAAAGCTAAATCTTTTCTTAACTCAGTACCTGCCCATAGGCAACAATATAGGCAGGCCCCAGTCTTTGTGATGTAATCTAACAATTCTTCCTTCACATTAACGTGGAATCCAAACACTCCCACATTCCTCACCATTCCCCCTTTTCTTTCTTACAAAGAATTTGGCTTTCAACCTTTTTAGTGATTTCTTTCTTAAATCACAATCCTAGTTATTGACATAAGTACTGACTTTTTCTTCTATCAAGATTTTCATTAGCAGAGACATGGACTTATCCTATTTTCAGGTTTGTGCAGGAGCACATGCCAACTTTCTGATTTTTTTTTTTACTACTTGCCTATTGTCAGCTATCTTTAAGCAACAACTTGATATATTCATTTTACCACAAACTCCTCCTTCTCCAATCAACAAGATTGTCTAATACAACTTTAAGACGAATAATTCTCTCCTGTGGCTTAGCCAGCCAACAAGTTCAGGGTCCTAGCTGTCTAATTGTCTATTTCCACTCCAGCTTAGAATCTAATCAGGAATATAAATTGGGGTTCTATAGCCCCAACTCCCATCCTGTGCTCAGGCAGTAGGCCCATAAGTTTAGACAACTCCCTGATCAATCCTTGGCAGATGAGTATATGCAGTGGTTATCACAATTTTCTTTACCATAATGGTTTTTGACAAGGGATCTAGGTACCATCATTACATCTCACATGAATCTCAGTCCACTAAGTTCTATAGTCCAGAATACATACCCTGCTTCTGCATATAAGTCCACAGAATTTGCCACTCACCAGGGAATTACCCTTGCCAGACTAGTATAGACAATAGTCACTCTCAACTGACTCAGTCATATGCCACTGGTTTCTCTCTGGACCAGAATCCTGTGCCACTGTACACCTCTGACTAGGAACTGAGAATCTAGGCCAGACCCAGGGGGCTGGCACCCAAGGTCAATTCTCAAACTTCTGTGGACCAGTACAAGTCCACCACAAGTTTGCTGCACCAAAAGACTAGGCTATTCTCCTCCCCATTACTAATACCTGTTCTCTAAATCAGAAATAGGACTCTCCTTAGATAGGTAGGTTATACAGACATATGTAGGATATAATCATGCCACCCAATAATTTCCCCCTCCTTTTTTATCAATGGAGTACATCTTCACCCTGCCTCTTCTTGTTGTTTCCATAAGGAGCAGGACATAAGACCGAATCAAGGGGAAGTTAAAGGTTTCAAAAGGGACAGATCACCTGACTTAACAATGTATACATAGGCAAGAGATGGTGGAGATCAATTAGTCCATTGTCTCTCCTCTTTTCTTCTCACCTGGAGACATTTGATGTCCTGTATTTTCTGAATCAGTTCCAAAAAGTCCTCTCCAACTCAGGTGACTAGTTGAGATCTCTTCTGGTAAAGAAACTGCTTAACATTTTCTTCAGATCAAAACACATTTTCATCACAAGACAATGAGATTCTGGAGCTTATTACAATTTACATTTTGCTTGACTCACTGCCATGTTGACATGCATACTTCACTTAAACACAATAAACTTCTAGAATTGTCTCACTCAATGAGTAAACTCCCCTGAGAATAACTACATTACCTTAAACTTGTAACATCCATTTCTCAACCTTTTGCTGTCATTACAATAATGACTTAAACATCCATGACCAAAATGCATTTTTTTCAAAATATTCCCAAATACCATAAAAATTAAGGAATCTTAATTCCTTTCTAAACATGACAGAATGTGTCAGAGTCACACACCTAACCTACCTGGCTATTAAATCCAATTAACCTAAAACTTCTCTTTCTGGTTTGCTTAATTACTCTAAAAATCCAGGACATCAAAGGAAAATTCCTTTATAGATATAATTTTTGAATGTCAAATGTCAAGGCAGAGGTCATGTGGGTAGTCAAATGTGTTAGCCAGATTTATTCTACCAGGTGAGATTGTTATCCAAATGTCACCTTGGGGAAGTCAAGTCAAAATGGTCCAATCTCAGGCCGCATGAAAAAGCCTTCAACTTTATATCCCTATCACCTGAAATCTTCAGCCCATTAACTTCCTTGGCTCCAAGAACAACACATTGACCCAGTAACACTTCTTTTTTGCTGACCATCCTGGAATCTGACATAAAGAGAAAACTGATTAAAAGTTCCATGATCTAAATAATTATTTTACCTAATTAGAATTTCAAGTGAGTCCAATTCACCATATTCTAATTATCATCTTAATGAGGGTCCCAATTAATGAATCCCCTACCTAAAGCTCTCTGAGTATCCTTCCTGGATCCTTGCTAAAACCAGAAATTTTAACTATGAATGGCCCTACATGCCTCATCTTTTACTTCTTACTCAAGACCTCTGATCTCCAGAGCCATGTCCCTTTGTCTGAAATCATATCTGTTCTATCTTTATATAACAATGTCATATCAAATTCCCCTTGTCTAGAGATCCCTCCTTCTAGCCAGCTGTATAATAAAACAAATAAACACCTCCTGTGGCTAGGAGAGTGCCTATCATGCCCTAAATTCTCACATAATAAACTAAATATTGCCACAGAAAAATCTCAAATTATCTTTCTTGTGTTTATCTTGCTCATATTATATAGATTCTTTTACTTCAAAGCAAACAACAGTTTTGAAATACATATATATCTCAAAAATATTAGCAATTCACATATGTAGCTAGAAACTTCTACATATAAACTTGCTTAGCTACTAGCCATTCTTTTTTTTAGGTTTTTGCAAGGCAAATGGGGTTAAGTGGCTTGCCCAAGGCCACACAGCTAGGTATTTATTAAGTGTGTGAGTTCACATTTGAACTTGGGTCCTCCTGACTCCAGGGCCAGTGCTCTATCCACAGCGCCACCTAGCCGCCCCACACTAGCCATTCTTAACATACAAATTATTACTTTCAGAATTCTTTAAAACCATTAGAACATCTTAGGTGACTTTAAATTTCCAACATGTGTTATTAATTCCAATATAACAAAACAGCAATAAGAATACCACACAAATTACTAGATTGTACAAAATAATCCTTCCATTATTACATTATACATTCACCCACTGGTCTATTCCCAAAAGGATCATAATTTTTGATATTTCCCTCATTATCCCTCCAAAGCAATTATATGTTAATTACAGACTTTAATATTACAGTATTCAAATAGCTTATATGTTCACAAGAAATAACCAAATGTTGTAAATATAATCTCTTTACAGTTATAAAAGAATATCACATAACTGATACATATTACTCATCAATAAGTTACTTTACAGTGGGACCACACAATTGCTATTTGTTCATTCATCTGTCAGAGCCCCCCACATCAGCTGTCTGCAACTATCAAGAGAGAAGTCCATTTTATTGACTACTTTAAAATTGAACATACACTATTAATTTACATTAAACACAAGATTTTTATTTAAACATCTCATTTCCCTTAGAACAAGAGCAAAATGATTATCCCACTATCTTTACACTTTTGTCTCCCAGACCTCTTTACCCATATCCTCCAAGAATCTAGTTTCATATATACATGATACCTTTAAAACCCCAGTGCAATCCTTATTTATGTTGTAAATGCTAGGCACTGTTAATACATTTTCTTATTTTCAAATAACAGATGTTACGTAGATTTTACTTTAATATTATATGGACACACACGCACACACACCTATATTTCTTTCCATAAACGTGAGAAGACAAAATTATTAAACTTTTTTCCTTTACCAACAAAAGGCCTTCTGAGATTGTTGACAATGTATCAGATTACAAAATATAGTACAGTATTTCTCTTTCCTAAAACATATCAGTAAATATCCCTGATAACATAATTATATATTTTTCCTCTTAGTAACCCAATATCACTTTCCTTTAACTCAAAGGTGTTTCAAGAGTTTGAAATCCCAAACTAATTTAACAATCCAGGTTATTTAATTTCTCCCATTCTGTACAAATTTTAACCAAATATAACAACACTAATTTCCCTCTTTTAAAATCCTCAGAGTACTTCCCAAAACTCCTGTTTTTTATATTTTCTTCCTTATCCAAGCACATAACACACTTGTGGCGGGGTCTCTTTCCCTGTAAGGCTAACTCTCCTGTCCCCCCCACCTGCACAAGTGGTTGGGACACTCCTCCAGCTAGACTCAGCCTTTAAAATAGAAATCAGCCCTCCTGTAACTTCTCAACCTTAATCATCCACCTTCAAATTCTCTTCCGTTCTAAACTCTCCCTTGCAAAGCTTTCTCCTTAAGAGCCTCCCCCCCTCCTCTCTCCAGTTCATCCACCAGCTACTGCTATTGCTCAGTGGGGGTGGGGCTAAACTCCACGAGGGAGACACTGGCGCTGCAGATCTTCAATCCTCCTTCTCCCCAACTTCTGGAACTCCTGAGCTCAACACACAGCTCCCTCAGTTTAAAACTTAAGCTGAGTCCCTGACCCAGAAATAACTAACCCGAACGTTACTTACGCAAGGCAAAACACATGAAACACTCACCCCACCCCCCCTCCTTCCTTCCCGCTACCGGCTATCAGCTCCTGGCTCCAGGCCATGTGGCTGGCTCCTGGTGCTGTGTCCAGCCTGCTACCTTCAATTTGGTGGGTTTCAGCTTTTGGCGAACTTCCTGAGAGGGACTCCAAATCCCCCCCCCCCCCCCCTTGGGGGCACTCTATTATCCTCTGGCCTCTCCTTTTTTGGAGGACTTTCTGGGTGGCTCTGGCCACCACTACTCTGGAGATTACCTACTTACTACAGTTGTTAGCCCCATTTTAATCACTTCACTCCAAAACTGGGGCCAATCTTTCCAAGCATTTTAGATTTGAGGAGACAGGTACCCAGCGAATGACTTGGCTAAGCTACAGATAATGACCAGTTGAACTGGGATTCAAACCCATGCTCTTCAGACTTCCAGTCCATAATTTTCACATTACACATTTAAAGAAAAAAAAGTCAGTGCTTGGATAATTAGGAGAATCTGGAGATCCCTAAATCAGATTTGGACATAACTTGAAATCTAGAGTCAAATTATCATATAGGGATGACACATATGACATGGTTATTTTCTTATTCTACATGAGAATATGATCAAAGGTGGTGAGAAATAGCAATCATAAGGAAACCATCTAATTTGTATATTGGGTCCAATTTTGTACTTATGTGTAAGGAAGGCCATTCTGCTCCATTCTATTGCTGAGCTGCTCTAATTATTAGTAAACTTCTTTTTCTAACTTTTCTGTTACTTCTAGGTCATGAAAGAGGTCTGAGTGAAGTGGAAAGGGACAAGCAAATTAGAGATCCTCCTCTAAAGCTGAATAGGGATTAATTAATAAGGGACTAGTTTGGGAGATCCAAGAGGACTCTGGAGCGAAGAGTGATTTCTTTACATTTTAAAGAGGCATTGATGAGGGACTACTCCCCAAGGGAGCTGAAGTTTTGATTACACACTCTGGCATGATTGCATCTGGTTCCTAGGCTGAGACAGGCATGTAGGCTACTCCTCAGCTGCATTTGCTTTCTGGGTCTGAGTCACTGGTACAAAAACAGTGCAAGAGATTGCACTTTCTCTTTTAAGATCAGGGATAGTGTGGCTGAGGGGCCAAGTCAAACCTAAGCAGATGATATGGTTTCAGCATGGAGAACTGAATGAGGAGGCAGGACCTCCAAGTCCTCTCACAAATTTAATCAATTATCAGCTGCATGGACTTCAGCAATTCACAATTTCTTAAGGTGCCAGGTTCTTAAACCCAAGAAAATCTGTGTAGTTGCTTCCAAGTATAAAATTCTATGGTTCTAATGTGCATTTCTTCTGTGACTATCATTGCTTTTGTTTCCTGTCTCAGTTTCCTCATGTTACCAAATCTATAAAACCTACTTCATAAAGAAGAGGAATAGATGAGATCATCTTAACACAGTACCCTGAATGCCATGGGAGGAAACAGCAACCAACATAATGAAAAATGACAGTCTTGCTACTAATTCTGGATCATCATTTATCTTTTTAGAAATACTGCAGCATAGTGCATTTGCTAATCCTCATACCTACTTACTCTTCCACAAACCCTAAAATGGCAACATGAGACAAAAGTAAATTGGAAGTTACTTAAAAATATATTTTAAGAAAGGAAAAGTATCTTTTAATGTAGAATTATTTAATTTTTAAAAAAATTATACTTGGAAATTACAGGTTCTTTTCTGTAACAAAAGTTGTGCTACTAGATTGATTACTTTTGGATTCACCAAACAATCTAGCAAATCATCCGTAGAGACAAATGGTTGAGAAGGGCATGTGGTGCTGTCAGAAACAATGTTATCTGAAGGTGGTATCTCAGTTTTCTTCATCACTGGTTGCACTTCTGCACAATTTAATTTCCCCAGATGTCTCCCACTTTCCTTGACAAGGTCTTTAATATCATTCTCAATTATTCTTCTTTCTGAAGATTCATCCAGAAGACTGGGTAATACTGGGATTAGATCTAGGCCAAAGGGAATTTTCTCCTCAGGCTTTGTTGTATGCATAGATAACTTATGACAAGGTGATTTTTTCTCCTTTGCTCTGGTGTGTACATCCAATTTCCTCTTTTTCAAAGGTGCCTCCACTCTGTGCTCATCACTTTTTTTGAAATCTGTGGCTTTGAATGTTTTGGCTATTTTATTGTATTCCAAATAGGCAGAAATGGCTCCATTTAAGTATTGACAATTGATTTCATGAGATGTTCCCTCAACCTAAGGAAAAGCAGACAATTTAAGACACGTTTGTCTTCAATGTTTCTACAAAATGAATAGCTTCATCTGAAGCTAACTTCCCAATAAATTAGCAATTGATACAATAAAAATAAAGAGATTTCCTACTTCTGTAGGGTTTAACCAGGCTTTGGTATTAGTGGGATCTTCTGCAGCTTTCATGGCACACACTAGCATTCGAGTGATAGCCTCTTCTACCCGTGCCTGGTGGTCTTCTTCCTATGGACAAAGGGGGGAAAAAAGACAAACTGTTTGAGAAAAGGTGGTACTGAGATAATGTGTCCTCTACTAGAAGTGAAAACGTTGTCTACACCATTTAAGTGACTATGAAGGTTGGTATTGCTAAAATGGTTTTCTTTGTTACAAGGCAAAATCATCCCTGGCTCATTTCTGAGAGGAAATAATGGAAGGTAGGGAAGGCAATAAGAGCGTTCACTCTATAATTAATTCCTGATAAGAAAGAAATGGTGGTTGATGTGAAAAAAAGCTGCAAGAGAAAGGGTCAATTTTATCTTCTTTCTAATAGCCAGGAAAGTGAATATAGTGTACAGACAAACTAGACTTTAAAGAAATTCGGAGAACACATAACAAAGAGATTCTGAAATTGAAATTGATTATTCAACTGGACTGAAGGTTACAAGGATTTAACAATGAAAAAGACTTTTCCCCCCTTAACAATTACATAGAACCACCCAGAGGCTGGGGAAGTAAGATCAATGTTGAGGTGAAAAGATATGGATAGACCTCAGATAATTGGATATCACCTTGTATCTCTGAAATTTATCTGTTTCTGTCTGCTAAGTAAATAATATTTTTGTTTCCCCAGAAAGGAGATAGAGGTTAAAAGCTCAAGAAAGCAAAGGATGTTATCTAGAAAGAGGAAAAAAAATGGTGAAATGAGGTTGAATACCTCAATAGATAACTAGATTTTGTCACATGTTTGTATTCTTGTGTCTGTATGTACTGTGTAATCTGTCTTCTTTTGTCTGTGAAATCAACTAAGACTCACCTCCTAAAAACGTACAGGAAAGCAGAGGGAGATATCTGAAAACCTGTAGCTAAATGAAATGCAGTGGAATACATCACACAAAGGTTGTCCTTAGCCTTTTGTCACAGCTGTTACTATAAAGTCTGATTGAGAGCGCTACAAAAAATAAAAACAATAGTTACTGTTGCTTCAAGCAAGTCTGGAAGGCAAGAGGAATTCTGTAATGACCTGGAGGCCAGTTCTACCAAGTATCTTCTCACAGCTACCCAGAACCTCTGTCTTAAAACAGAAAGTAAAGGGTTTGAGAGAATACATTTCTGATGACCAGGTGATTGGAGGAATGAAGGGATAAACACTGTTATGTGTCTAATGATGCCAAAGATTGTAAAAGATAAATTGATAAACTATTTTGGTCCTTAGTACTCACAAGAGCACAAGGAAATACAAAAATAAACAAAGTAAGTAGAAAACCTTGAGAAGCAGGTGGTCCTTGGACTGTGTCTTTTTTTTTTAAAGGGTTTTGCAAGGCAATGGGTTAAGTGGCTTGCCCAAGGCCATACAGCTAGCTAATTATTAAGTGTCTGAGGCCAGATTTGAACTCAGGTCCTCCGGACTCCAGGGTCGGTGCTCTATCCACTGCACCAACTAGCTGCCCACCTTGGACTGTGTCTTGAAGGAAGACAAATTACTAGTCTACCTGAAAGTCCTGATCAAAGAAAAAGAGCCTGGAAAATATCTTTCTGGAAATTATCATGGAAAACTGCTTTAACATCCTAGAATTAGATGACAAAATAGTTCTTGAAGGAATTCATCAATCACCTCCAGAAAAAGATCCCAGAATAAAAACTCCAAAGATTATAGCCAAATTTTAGAATTTTCATTTAAAGGTAAATATACTCCAAGCAGCCAAAAATAAGCAAGTTAAAAACCAAGGAACCAAAGTCAGAATTACCCAGACTGATCAATTTCAAAATTAAGCTAATAATAATATTCTGGAGGATAAAGGACCTTGAATTACAAACAAGAATCAACTACCCAGCAAAATTCGGCATATTTTTTCAGTTGAAACAGTGAACTTTCAATGAAATAGAGAACTTTCAAAATTTCCTGATAAAAAGACCAGAACCAAACAGAAAATGTGACCTGCAGATACAAGATTCAAGAGATGCCTAAAAAGAAATCATGAAGGACAGAACTTCGGTAAAGCCTGAAAAGACTTGCACAAATTGTTACTGAGTGAAGTGAGCAGAACCAGAACATTGTATACATATTAACAGCAACTACTGGGTGATGATCAACTACGATGAACTTACTTATCTCAACAAGTACAATAATCAAACAATTCTAAAGGACTTAAGATGGAAAATATCATCCACATGCAGAGAAGTATTGAGCCTGAATACAGACCAAAGTTTACTATTTTCATTTTTAAAAATTTATTTCACATATTATGGTTTTTCTTTTCCCTTTTTGATCTGATTTTTCTTTTACAATATGATTAATATGGAAATATGCTTAACATAGTTATACCATGTATAACCTATATTAGATTGCTTTCTGTTAAGGGGAAGGGGGAGGGAAGAAATTGCATATGGTTGGAAAAATAAATAAAATATTTTAAAAATACACAGAATATGAGTAAATCAACAAGGGTAAATTAGTGAAAAGAGGAAAATATCTCTTAAAAATCTCTTGTGTAAAGCATAGAGAGAACCTAGTGTAAGAGAAAAATTTGATTTTGAAGACTCATGACAGAAATAAAGTGTCTAGAAGGGGATATTCTTGATTCAAAAGGAATACAACAGATAGAAAAGTAAGAGGGTATAGTAGTTTTTGTATATTAAGATATATAGTCACTTTAGGAAATCTAAGAATATAAGGAAACATGGTAAAGAGCTTTGGAATGAGATTCAGTGGATGTGAGAGAGAAGCAATATTTCTGGGGGTCATATCTTCAATCTGATTTGAACTTGGGTACTCCTGACTCCAGGGCTGGCACTCTATCCACTGTGCCACCTAGCTACCCCATACCTTCAATCTAAATATAAGATAGAAGTGGGTGAGAAGTTTGGGAAACATCACAAACCTGGTATGGAAGAATGATATTGTAGTAATGGAGGATTATTTAATGATATGGACATGTGCTGAAACCCACTTTTTTTTTTAAGGTTTTTGCAAGGCAATGGGGTTAAGTGGCTTGCCCAAGGCCACACGGCTAGGTAATTATTAAGTGTCTGAGACCAGATTTGAACCCAGGTACTCCTGACTCCAGGGCCGGTGCTTTATCCACTGTTCCACCTAGCTGCCCTGAAACCCACTTTGGTTGAAAAAGAGTAGCTGATAAATTTGTATGTTTCTTTAATAATTTTTTTCCTCAATAGAAAGAATTGCATTTCTGGATCGAATTCTGACTAATATGAAAATGCATCACCAGAGATCCTATTCCATCTTGTTTCTCCTATAACATATTGCTTCTGCTCTCATTTTTCTTCAATCTATTAACTGCTTCCCTACTACCATAAATATGCTCATGTCTCTCCGATCCTCAAAAAAACCTTCCTTCATTCTTCCATCCCTACCTAATAAATGTTAACTGACTGATTTGCTGATAAAATAAACAGTAAGAATTCCAGGGGTAAGTGAACACAGAGTTTGTTACAGAGAAGAGGAAAGAGAGGTATAGTTTAACAAATTTCAAAGGATTCAGAGAAAAGTTAGTCAAGTTCCAATGGCCTAATCTTCTGCAGGGGAATTCAGCACAAGGGCAATTGTCAAGAATGAAGTTTCTAAGTCACAAATAGAGTGACTGCAATATGAAAGAAAACTGGCTGGAGAAGACATATGCAAGGGCAAGTAGCTGAAAATGAACAATAGAGGTCCCAAATAAACTAAAACTGGAGGTGAATGCTAAGAACAATTTATAAAAATTACCTATGTTGGGCTAAGAAATACAAAACAGGGATATGATTTAGTATAGACAAAATAACCATAAGGGTGAACCACTCAAGTCATACAGCTTCTATCTTCTCTGCCAAGGAGAATCAATCATCTTTAGATTGGGAAGGACAAATCAAAAACATTTAGCAGGGAATGAAAACCCAGTTCAGTAAGGAAAATGACAACCATGCTTTGCTATCAACAAGTTTGTCATTACACCCAGATGAAGGAAGGAAAAGTATTTAATAAGTGATTACTCCATGCAAAGAACTTTGTGCTATGAGTTGGAACTACAAATACAAAAAAGACAGTTTTTTCTCTCAAGAAACTGAATTCCATTAGGAAAACAACTCCTGGGAAATGTGAATTTGGGAGTGCATTATGATTTAGGAAATCACAGATGTTGAGGGGATTTAGAATATGTGAATCAACTGATACACCCTTTCCAGAAACAATGGTAATATGGATTTGATTACTGTTCCCAGAGTCAGTAAGAAGGGCAGATGAACTTACTACATCTTAGTGTACTGAAAGAAGCTTGCAGGAGGGCAGAAGCAACGTGGCAGGACAGCAAGAAGAAGGATCAAGTCGATGTCCTCTCCTTATTCCAGTATCATAGGGTTACCCTTCCCCCCACCCCCCCCATCCCCTACTTCTTCTAAACATCTAGAAACTGACATCAGACCAAATCCTGAAGGGGAAAATCCAAGAAAAAGTCACAGCAAGTTTACTTTACTGTCTAGGTTGACACAGGGAGACAGAGAAAGAGGTCTATGGACAATGAAGAATAAGATCTGTCCAGGAGGGGGCACTGAACTAGTACTTCACAGACAAAAATTAAAATATCAAAAGTATCAGAATGAAAACAACTGACTTGAAAACTGAGGAGACAAAATTTAAGAATCACTGGATTACCTGAAAAGTATGATCAAAAAAAAAATCTAGATATCATATAGCCAAGAAATCTTAAAAGAAAATTGCCCAGATCTCTTATATTAGAGGAGTAAAGTGGGAAATAGAAAGAATCCACTGGCCACCTTCTTAAAGGAACCTCAAAATGAAAACTTCCAGGAACATTATAATCAAAATTCAGAGCTTTTAGGCAAAAAAAAAAAAAAAACAAAAACCTACAAGTAGCCAAGGGCTATTTGAAGGAATTCAAGTACCAAAGAGTAATATAACAGTCAGCATCACATACTAGGTACTACCCTAAAAAAGTGAAGAATTTGGAATATATTTTAGAAGGCAAAATATATAAAATTTAGTCAGGAATAATTTACTCATTAAAACCGAAGGAAAAACTCAGCAGAACAAGAAGAAAAATGGATATCAAAGCATTTGAAGTGTTAATAAGGAAGGAGGCAGCTGATGGTACAGTGGTTAGAGTTTTTGTGCCTGGAGTCAGGAAGATTTGACTTCATATATGGCTTCAGATACTTCCTAGAATGTGATCTTGGGCAAGTCTGTTAAGCTGTCCTTACCTTAGTAGTTTCCTTACATGAGGATCACATAGCACCTCTCTCCCACTATTGTTGTGAGGAGCAAATGAAATATTTTCAAAGTATTTAGCAGAGCCTGAAATAGAGTAGGCCCAATATAAATACTAATGATTACTATCGTTAAAAAAAACTAGAACAAGTTGAATATTTAACAAAAAAAGTAAAATTTAACAGAAAAGTAAAAAAAAAAAATTTCAATTATATTAGGCCAAAAAAAAAAAAAAAAAGGAAAACCAATGTACAAAGGACAAATCACATCTGAAAGTAGATTGCAGAGAAAATGAGATAAATCAAGGTATAGAGAACATATCACATGAAAACTGGATGTTTGGTCTGAAGAAGTAAAGATTGGGGGGGAGTCATGATAACAGTCTGTAAGTTTTTAAAGGCTGTCATATAAAAAGGGGTAAGAATATCTTCATTTGGGCTTAAAAGGCAGAAGTATAAATGATGGTTAAAAGTTGTAAAAAGGCAAATAAAAGCTTTAGCAAGGAAACTGCTCCCCCCACTGCCTTAGATCTATTTAAAAGTGAAAGGTTGTCTTGGAGGTTGTAGGTCTTCCTTCTTGGGAGATGTTCAAGTAGAAGTATATGACCACTTGTTCATGAGCAGACATTGGTGGGATGCAGATTCTACTGCAGTTATCCCAAAATGGAATAATCTGACTTATTAAATATATTGGTTATAGTGTGGATGCGATTTCTGTACTGAGTTTGGGAAATTGGGATTGGATAATCTCTACTGTCCCTTATGGAACTCTCTTCTGAGACCTCTGTGTTTCAATTAGCCTCTATTCTGCAAGTCTAGTTTTCTAACTGTAGTCTTATTTTCCCATAACAGTGCTCCTTTCCTTCTAGGAAAACCTAGCTCTTCTCATTCAAAACTATTCCAATTCCATCAGCCTCATGAAGCCTTCCTATCTGACCTAAATCAAATTTGTCATACCATCTCCAATATCTCTTTGTAACTATGACTAGTAATGTACTCCATACTCATGTGTGTATATGGATAATTGAAAGATGACTTGCCATCAAAATGGATCTTCAAAAGAAAATGCTACTGGCTCTAGAGGCAAATCTAAGAGGACTCCAAGAATGTCTTGAGTTAATGATGTCAATGGTTAAGTGTGTAATTTTCCAGGTGATTGTTTTGAAGGGATCAATCCTCACTCATCTATATCAGCTCTTGTTTCTTAAAACATCAGCAACAATTTTATTTTTACATATTCCACACTGACCCTAAAGAAAGTTTTTTTCATTCACAAAAGAAAAAAGAATACCAGTTCAATCCACGAGTTTATACTGACAGTGATGGGGTCAATGGATTCTACATAATGCCACCAGTGTCTAGGAACAAACAAGACCTGAAAATAAGAAAAACAGTGATTAGCACATTAGTAAGATCCTTCATTTTTAATGTTTAGGAGTAGGGAATTAACTCAGGTTGCTAAAGAATCAGAGGATAAATAAGTATTAAAGCTAGAAAAAATAGAAAATGCTTTTCAATAGAGGGTTGATTAAAGATACTATATTTCTTAAATGGTTAGGATTTAGATAACTGGACAAGTTGGGATTTACATGATAAGCAGGAAGAATTTTTAAGGGATAGAGTACAACAAGGAGAACAGAGAGTTGAGTCCAGGGTCTTATCAAATACAGAGGGTGAGAGGAAAAATTAAAGGGAAAAGGGGAAGAAAAAATTGTGCAGTGTCATCAAGATTGAGGAAGGAGGATAGGAAGAGGGTTTGCAGTAAAATATTCTGCAGAGAGAGCAAAGCAAACAGAAACTTAACAAAGGTCCTGGAATTGGGATAAGGTAAATGATGACATTTATGAGTTATTTCAGGAGAAAGATGGTGAAGTTAAACTACAGGAGTCAGTTGGCAGTGAGCAAATGGAAGAAACAGATGAAGACAATATGAATCTGGCAATGAAAGGGAGAAAAATAGGACAGTAGCTGGAGGGAAACAACAAGGTTAATTAAAGACTTTTCAAGATAGGGGAAACTTGTCCAGTCATCTCTCTCTGACTCCAATCTTTTTCTAGGAGACAGAGGAAATGGAAGATTTAAAATACTAAAGGAAGATGTGGAAACTCCCATCTAGAGAAGGGAGACAGAAATTAAGAACACAGTCTTGGGGCTGGGGAGGATAAGAGACATTAAATAGTGTGTTATTTTGAGAGAAAAGACTACCTACTTGTAAACTCTTAAAATGAAAGAACTTACTTTTTTAACCTAGATTTAAGTGAGTCACCATTTTATAGTAATATGACAGATAAATTCTTTTGAGTTTAAAGATTTTCATCTTTCTATTTTAGCTCCTGATAGGAATTTTCTCTTGCTACCTAGTAACTAGAATTAGCAGGGGCATTATACTGGATTAGGCATCCATTGATAAAGCCTAAGGATCAAACAACATGAATAAATATAAAAACATCCCAGCTGACAGGAATCTTGGGGCATAAACAAAACCCTGTGACTGTGTTAAGGATATGTAAATTGAAGAGTTATGATCAATATAGAAACCTGGGCTTACAAATTCTTTTTTGCTTTTGGTAATGGATTCAGTAGTTCAAAGGATCAATTTCCAATGCAAAGAAGGTATTTTTCATTTTATCTTTTTCAGACAGTGTGTGAATAGATCAATCTATGAAACAGTCCCTTACTACTCTTCTGTATCTAAATTAATGTTCACATTTGACAATGCAAATGTGTACACCCAGAGACATAGGAATGTCAAACAGTTATTGAATATCATACACTCTGGAAAAGTATTTTTAAAAATCTAGGATATCTTCAGAAAGTTTTACTTCAAGAACTATTTTGTATTTTTATTCTAAGTCTGATAAACACCTGAACTGTAAAATTTATCCTTTGCTAAAGAAAAATTTCTTTATCTAAAGAGATTTAAAGTCATTTTCTGCTTCACAAGCCTTCTTATAAGCATATTTTTTTAAATCTACTCTCAGTGACTAGTGTCTGGGAACAAAAGGAACTGAAAAATAACATCTGTAACAATTATATTTCTTTCAGGGATTTCAGAACAGCTATCCAAGAAAAAGGCAATTAACAGGAGTCAGAAAAACTTTCTTTACCATAATCAAATACCAGAAGGCAAATAGCCATTTTTTAAAAAAACCTACAGTTAGAGAATCGAATTTAAGTACATTTTACTTGAAGTTAATCCAGATAACCATTTCACTTTTGGTAATTGTAAACAACCAGTCTCATTTTAATAACAATAACCCAAAAAATCCTACTAGCTTTTAGAAAGTGCTTTAAAAGTTTTCAAAACACTTAATATATTAAAGCACTTACCACTCAGATTTTTGTGTAAGGATAAAATGAAATATTTGGAAAATGCATCATAAACCTAAAAGCATTATCTAAATGCATTTAGCTATCAACATCATCACTATCATCGCCTTACTTGATTCTCAAAACAACACTGTGGTAAGTAATTGTACCTAGTTATTATTATCCACATTTTAGAGATAAAAATTTGAGAGAGGTTAACATGGCTTGCCAAGAATCATAAAGCTAGTAAATGCTGATACAGAATTTGAACTTGGTCACTATTTTCATTATGTCCACCAAACTGCCTCAGTCACTGAGATGTCCTAAAATTTTATCTGATTTTGCCAAATGCCATCCCTTGTTGTCCAAATTGTCAATGCATTCTCTCCTATCTAACTCTTTATTTTATCTAAAGAAATTATTATGAGGACATTGTAAGTCAAGAGCCAAGTGAATTCTTTGAGATAATCTTTCCCCACTCCTCAGTTGTACAAACAAAACTCTATTCCCTAAGTCTATTTCCCTGTAAGGAATACACTTGTTTCTCTGAAACTCATTGTTAGAGGAGAAAAGGCAGGCAGGGGTAGTAAACAGTGAAAAGAAGGAAACTCTATCAGCTTACAAGAGGAAAGGATGGAGTGATGAGAAGGAATGTCATCTCTACCCTATCTTTTAAATGAAAGAATTACCTGTCCTGGGTACAGTGTAACCAAATGTCTTTGAGCTTTTAGAAACTGAGGAAACTGTTTTAAATCAGGATTGACAACATTGATTTTGCTGAAAACACTAGATTCTTCATAGGGAATTCTGGTTGGATAAAGAAAAGCAGTATCTTCAGGAGGGAAGAGATGCCATCTTTTCCTAACAGAGGGAAAAAAGATGAAGGTTAATTTTCTATGTAATAGATAACAATGTAAGGTAACATTCATTAATTAAATTAATTAAAATTCAAGTAAAATAAATTCAATTTTAAAAATCTCAAGAACTGGAAGAAATCTTAACAGTCATCTAATTTAAATTACAAAAATTTTCTCTATACTACATTTAGCTATATTGGATGCCACTATTTATTTCATCCTTTTCCACTGATGGCAGACTTTAATTTTTATACAATTTTTATCTTGTGCTGAACCTAAGTCTTTATCCCTGTGACTTCAATAAACTACACCCTGTTTTGTAACATGAGAGCTCTTCAACTATTCAAAGATAATTAGCAAATGTGCCTTCAACCATGCCAACTGATCATGAATTTCCCAAGGTAAGAGTCTTTTAAGTGAATGTCATTTAAACAATGGATATGCATACTACCTTTAAAACAGAAACTTGCTAATTATTGAAGGTTGCTGACCTACAGAAAAATAGTAAATTAGTCTATTCACTTATTTTTAATTTTTTAATTGAACTATATAACTAAAATATAATATATAACTACAATATAACCATTATATAATCATTTATATATTTAATTATGTTAATATTGCATAATTGTATTAATATAATATAGTATTCATATTATAATACAGCTAATATAATATAATATAATATAATATAACATAACATAATATAATATAAACAAAACACATTGTTTAGTTCCATACTATGGCTAGTTAAGAGATTAAGAGTGGAAAGCAGGGCAGATGTAGGGAGGAAAAAGAAAAATTATAGGAAAATGATGAGATGCTCATTTTACTCTGAAATGGTGTTAAATGTCTTCTTTCACTCTGCTGTTCACAGAAAAGAAACCAGGCTATGTGGACAGAGCAGAAGAATGAAAAGGCTTATGAAACTCTGAGGCAAAAGGGTCAGTGTTAAGCTATTGTTATTATAACTAATTGGGATGTAGCTATCAGAGCAATAATTAATATATAATAGCTTTAAAGAGCATGACACAGTTTACCTCACTTGACTCTCAACAATAAGGTCGAACACAATCTCAACATTGGTACAGGACAGACAGCACCATATTTTAACATGTGGGGTAGCTATTGGTGAAAGTTATAATAACCTGGAGCCATAAAGCAGCAAAAGTCATGATTGAATTTTCTAGCATAAGTCTCTGTCAGTGAAAGTCATAATAATAATAATAACAATAATAATAAGAACAAGTCCCTATCAATGAAAGCTATGAATAATGTAAACTAAGGTTAATGTAAACCAAAAGAAAATTCATAGACTAGGGTATGATAACCAAAGCTAGTATAGGCTCTCAAATGCTCAGAACTCTAGCCAAAACACCACTAATATGGCACCCATGTATCTGGGATGTGAGCCCAGTGATGAAGAAAGAAAACTCCAAAATATCATATGATCTGCACTATATATTTTAACTCCTCCTCCCTTTGTCTGATTTCTATAATACCATGAGGGTTTTGGGAGATCCTGGATAGGGAATATATGAATAAATTATGGTATATCACCGAACTGGAATACTGTGTAATAAGAGAACAAATACAAAGAATTCAAAGAAATACTGAGTATAAAGCAGAATCAGAAGAACAAAGAGACATATATGTGTAAAATGAGTCATCAATGGCAACATCAATCACAATGAACACCTAAAAGAGCTTTGTTAATTACCTTGATAAAATTAACAAAGACATTTTTTCTTTATAGAATACATAATTTTCTTTTCATCTTTAAAATGTTCTTGTTGTTTGTTATGTTAATAATAATCTCTAATGACGTTTTCTCAACCCTCATCCTTCCGAAACTCTGCAGGCTCTGAAATTGTTGATCACTTTCTTTTTGAAACTCTTTTCTTTCTAAATCTTGTGACACTATTCTCTCCTGGAAGGATGAGGGTAGTCAACAGTGTAAATACTTCAAAAAGAAGAGGCAGAATAAAGAATTTTAGATTTGTCATCTAGGTTACACTGGTAACATTGGAGAGAATGGTTTCAGTGATAAAGTGGTGACAGATTTAAGAAAGATAAGTGACTAGTAGTCTGATACTAAGAAAGAAGCAGTGAGTACAGACCAGCTTTTGTTAGATAATTAGCTATTAGAGGATTCTAAGATAGCTGTATAGTCTGAAGCAGGACAGCAGGTGAAGGAAAACTTTATTTGTAGAGTGGGATGAGAAATGTAAATTAGTATGGCTGCCTTGGAAAGTAATTTGGAATTATTCCCCAATATTTATTCATCTGTCTACCTTTTTCCTCTACTAGGACTACAACTCAAATAGATCAGAGAAAGAAAGAAAAGATTCTTTCTAAAGAAAAATATTTACAGCATCTTTTACGTTTGGAAAACCTATAAACTAAAGAGGATGCCCATCAATTGGAGAATGGTTGAACAAATTATACTGTGTGAATGTAGTAGAATTCTAACATTCTGTAAGAAAAAATGAAGGGGAGAAACCTGGAAAATCTTGTTTGAATTGATACAAAGTGAAATGAGTTCAACCAGGAGAATAATCTATGCAATAACGGCAACACTGTAAAGATAAACTTTGAAAGATTTAATAACCAATCAATGTAATGGCCAATCATGATTTTTAGAGGACTAATGATGAAAAATGTTACCCCCTTCTTGAAAGAGGGGTGATGGGACTAAAAATGCAGAATTAAGACTCACATTTTTGGGAAATAACCAATTTACGAATTTCTTTTATTTTGTTATAAAGGTTTTTGCTTTTCTTTCCTTTGGGGGGGAGGGAGAGGGGGGATGTTGGGGGGGGAAGGGAGAGAATAAATTTTTGTTAATAATAACTGCCATAAGTTGATCGAGTTGAAGTTAGTAGTTTTTGTATAAGAAGAAATGTGATAGTAGATCTAGTGCTGAACCTAGAAAAGACCTTGAAGCTTCAAAACACTATAGAATCATGGGCGAAGTGATTTAACCTCCCTGTGCCTCAGTTTAATAATATTTTAATTATGGGCTATGGGATCATATATTTAGAACAGTGGCAAAACTGAGGCTCAAAGATAGTAAGTGATTATGGTCAAGGTCACATAGTACTAAGTGGTAGAGTCATGCTTTAAATGTAAACTAATGGCTTCCTATCCAGTCCTCTTTCCAATATGTATGCCATATTGCCTCTAATGGCAATATTACCCTACTTCACAAGGTTATTGGGAGAAAGCACCTTGCAAACTCTAAAGCACCATTTGAATATTAGTTGTTTCTTTTAGTCAAACCAGTCAAACAGTTCTGCTTGTTGTCCTTCGTGATTCAGGCACAGGAATGTGCAATTAACAATTTGAGTATGTTGATTATTTCTCTTAGTTTTATGAGCTGTGGGAACATGGAAAAAAATAATGCTCGGCACAGTCAAGTTGAGATGAATTTCATTTCAGTCACAAGCTGTATGACTTGTAGGCAAATCACTTAACCTCTCTGAGGGTCAATTTACTAAAATGAGGATACTAAATGACATCCTACCTCCAAAAATTGCTGTATCAAGTGAAATAATACAAATACTTTATAAACCTTTAAAGCGCTACATGTTAGTTACAACTAAAACCATCATTATTGCTGCTGCTACTGCTGCTACTACAACTAGATGAGGAAGAGATCATTCATATATAAGAATGTATAGTTCTTAGTGGAAGGCAATGTTTTAAATAGAACTAGCTGTTAACAGCAAACAAAACAAAAAGCCTTCAATAAACAGAAATAAATGAAGTGCCCAACTGTGGGGAATAGATTAATAAATTGTAGCATATCAATAAACTAGAATACTACATCAAAAGAAATAAATACAAAGAATTCAAAGAAATTTAGTTATATGAACTGATATAGAAAGCTTCAAGATTTCTTGAAGGCATGAAGGAAGTAGCAGGTAAAAGACAGGATAGATTTGGGGAGGCGTAAAGCTGAGCTAGGTAGGCAAAGAGTAAGATGTAGTAGGAGGAAAAGATTTTTTGCCTTGGCAAAGTGGCACTTCTCAATGTCAGAGAGTAGGGGCAACAGAAGTTTATCTTATTTAGTTAAACTAAAAAACATTTACTGGAAAAGAAGGTGGTAGGAGAAATAGGTAGACAGAAGTTTGAAGGCTTGATTAGTTATAAGCTTCAAATAAGAAAGTTGACATAATGGTACCCATTATTTTGTTTTTGTTTTGTTTTAAGGTTTTTGCAAGGCAAATGGTGTTAAGTGGCTTGCCCAAGGCCACACAACTAGGTAATTATTAAGTGTCTGAGACCGGATTTGAACCCAGGTACTCCTGACTCCAGGGCCGGTGCTTTATCCACTGTGCCACCTAGTCGCCCCCAATGGTACCCATTATTAAGCTTCGTTAAAGTGAGCTTATAGCATAGCCCCAATGGGGATCAGTACAATAGTATTTTGACAAATATTCTGGTCATAGAACACTTTGGGGTTTAGAATATACTAATGGCTTAAAAATGTTTGAAGAAAGGTCTGGGGCAATGGATTTCGTTTTCTGTCAATTAAGGGAAATTTATCTTTTTTAGGTTTCTTTAGTCTGAAGTTTGTATTTTAAAGTACCTACTCAGCTCTAGTCTTTTTATCAGATAAGCTTGAAAGTCCCATATTCCACTAAAGGATTATTTTTCCCTTGGTAGGATTGTACTCAACTTTGCAGACTAGATTATTATTGACTTGTAAGCCTCTATTTTTGCCTCTTAAAATATATTCCAACATTTTTTCTTCTTTCCAGCAGAAGTTGCTAGGTCTTCTTGTGTGATGTGATCAAATGAGATCGTCTTAGTCAAAACACTCAGCATAGTGTTGGATACAGATGGCAGTATGGAAATGTTTTCCCACTCACCCTCCTTTCTCAGGCTTGAAGGATACAAGAAGGCAATAAATTAAAACTATCTTCATACGCATAGAACCTTTCCTGATATCAAGAGAAGGAACCACCAATGCTGCTCCTTGAAAACAGTTTGGAAGATACTATAAATTACATTCCCTTCACAAAGACATTCTTAGTTACCTTCCTTGCACCTGGAATACTAAATTACAACCGTAGGAGTCCAAATGGCAGGGTGTGTTGGCTCCAAGGGAGCCAATCCACAAGGTGCTTTCTCTTCCATTTCTTCCAGGAAAACCAAAGTCAGACCAAACTACATTCTGTTTTGGAAAAAAGAAGCTACAATCAATGAACCAATCATCTAATTATTTGATGAGCTGCATAATAAAAATTAGCTCCTTTGAAAATCTGCACGCTCTCCCTTAGATATGAAGATGGACATAGGTCAGCCCACAAAAGCTACTGAACCCATGAACTTTTCTGAAATGCTTAAAGGGAAATTGCATTTCAAAGTCCAACTCCAAATGAAACTTCTCACTGCAGCACAGTCCCACTTTACACTTTCTATCTGGAGCATACTTGTGTTTCTGGATAAAACACTTTTTAGGTAAAATCAAGCAATGTGAATCTACACAGTGGTCATATCCAAAAATGTATCCTTTTTTTGTACCTTATATTTATCATTTCTCAGGCAGGAGGTGGGTTAATAAATTGCTTTAGCATATTTGGATGCTGCACTGATTAAAGTTCTTAAACTTTTCAAAGTTGTTTTTCTTAGAAGTTTTGATCAACACAATGACTAAACATAATTCTAAAGGACTCATGATGAAACATGCTGCCCATATGCAGACAGAAAACTGATGTACTTGAATGTGATGAATGAAGCATATTTTCTTCTGTCTCTCTTCCTGTGATAATACAGAAATGCTTTGCCTGATTGCACATATTCGTAATGAGTTTTGTTTTTCTTGCCTTCTCAATGAGTGGGGGGGGGGGGAGGAGAGAGTTCAGAACTGAAAATAAAATAGAATCAGTTATTTTGTTGGTGTTCTTGTATATATTGTGTTCAGCTGCCTTCATTTGTGTCAATACTATTTGTCTGGTTTTGTAAAGCATTAAACATTGCTGACAATGATCTTTGAGAAGGAAGATATGTAAACAAAAGAGGGTAAAACTGCTACAAAAGGATTTTTAAGGAATTTCTAAGGACTTTTAATTTTTCTTAAGATTAAATTATTATCCAGATGAAAAGAAAGACAATGCCTTACCTGCAAAACATCTGCTTTATCTTCAAATATACTGGCAAGATATTTGTAGTCAGCATAAGCCCAAAACTTAGAATTATCATAATGGTTAAATGGCCCAGCATTGCTAACACTTTGGCCACAACTCCAGGCCAGAAATTCCTCAAGTGTAGCGTCAACATAACTGCACATGGTTTCAAACTGAGGAACTGCAACATAAATGAAATTAGTATTAAATGTATACTGAATATTCATTCTAGGAATAAAACTGGAAGTTGATTTCAATAGTTACAACTGCAGCTTTCTTTGAATAAACCATTGTCTGTCACGAGCTTCTTTGCTAGAATAAAAATAAAAGGACGATCCAGGATAACAGTCCATAGCAAAAAATAATAACTAACCATGATGTCATGGTTTGATTTTTAATTCTTAAGATTCAAGTAACACATTGTCTCTCAGTATCTGCATTTAGAATGCACTGAATTAATTCTATGTGCTGTATCTCAAACACAGACATAATGAGCTGGGGAGGATTCTCTGAAGGATAATCAAAATATTGAAGAAAATGCAGTGGCTTCTGTACAAAACACATTTTGTCTGGAAAAATTAAATCTCAGAAGGAATGTAATTCAAGTCAATTACATTCTCATGTAATAGGATGGAATTAGACTTGATTCTGAAGTTTTAGAAATTGGGGTGGGGAGTTAACCTTGAATCTTAAGGAAAATAAAAGTAAAAACATAGTTAAAAGGAAAAAATTGGGTGCCTGAGGTTAGATGAAGAAACATATTCCTCTTATCCATGGGCTGCAATAGCCCATGATACAGAAAATTGCAAATGAGGTCTCATACTACTTGCTTAATAATTCTTTTTATTGTTATAAGGTAATGGGGGCAGTGTATATTCAGTATTGTGATACAGAAGCAAAAGTCAAGATGGGTTCAATAATAGCTACTTAAGAGCTATGTAAAATTCAATCCATCAATTTATCTGGACATAAATTTTTTAATGTGTAAATGGGGAAATTGGACCAGATAATCTCTGAAATTCTTTTTTTTAAAAGATTTTATTTATTTTGAGTTTTACAATTTTTCCCCTAATCTTATTTCCCACCCCCCACAGAAGGCAATTTGTCAGTCTTTACATTGTTTCCATGTTGTACACTGATCCCAATTGAATGTGATAAGAGAGAAATCATATCCTTAAGGAAGAAACAAAGTATTAGAGATAGCGAGATCAGACATTAAGATATCAGGGTTTTTTTTTTAAAAAATAAATTAAAGGTAATAGTCCTGGGTCTTTGTTCAAACTCCACAGTATTATCTCTGGATACAGATGGCACTCTCCTTTGCAGACAGCCCCAAATTGTCCCTGATTGTTGCACTGATGGAATGAGCAAGTCCATCAAGGTTGATCATCACACCCATGTTGCTGTTAGGATGTACAATATTCTTCTGATTCTGCTCATCTCACTCAGCATCAGTTCATGCAAATCCCTCCAGGCTTCCCTGAATTCCCATCCCTCCTGGTTTCTAATACAAAAATAGTGTTCCATGATATGCATATGCCACAGTTTGCTTAGCCATTCCCCAATTGAAGGACATTTACTTGATTTCCAATTCTTTGCCACCACAAATATTTTTGTACAAGTCATGTTTTCACCCTTTTCCATCATCTCTTCAGGGTATAGACCCAGTAGTGGTATTGCTGGATCAAAGGGCATGCACATTTTTGTTGCCATTTGGGTGTAATTCCAAATTTCTCTCCAAAAATGTTGGATGAGTTCACAGTTTCACCAACAATGTATTAGTGTCCCAGATTTCCCATAACCCTTCTAACAATGATCATAGTCCTTTCTAGTCAAATCGGCCAGTCTGAGAGGTGTGAAGTGGTACCTCAGATACAATCTCTGAAATTCATTCATATTTTATATCCTGAAATCCTGTGACATGAATATCTTCAGAACTTGTAACCTACCATTTCCACAGTGGTGATAATATGATCTAAATGGAAAATTTGCTTTTGCTTAATCTATGAAGAGGTGTCTTTAAAAATAAACTAATAGTTGAAAAGGAACAACTTTAATCTACTTAGTACTTTAACACAATAAATGAAAATGAATGCTGTTTATACCAATGAATTTTAAATATTCATTACAGGAGGTCCTATGAGATCTTAATAGTTCAAGGAATAAATAAAAAAGACTTCAAAGGGGGGCAGAGCCAAGATGGCAACAAGAACAGATCCTATCTTAGGCACTCTCTCATAAATCTTCGAAACTAAGGACTCTAAATTTTCAAGAGACAGAACTCACAAAGGGACACAGTGAGGCAGTTCTCCTACTCAAGGTAACCTGGAAAAGAGCAGAAAGGCTCTGCTCCCCGGGGTTAGAGGAGTGGCCTTCCAGAGTGAAAGAAGTTCACCCTCCCGGAGGCAGCCCCAGGGTGCTGGAAGCTGTGGAGTTTCCTGACCTATGCCCTGGGGAGCACCAGGCAGAAAGTGGGGGAACAGTGGGGGACCTCTGCCAGAGGGAGCACATTAAGCCCAGCCCTCAGGTCACAGAGTGAGCAGCATGGCCAAGGCACTCCAGATCCAGGAAACAGAAGCAGGTGGAGCCGGTAAGCAGGAGCCCCCAGGGCATGAACCCACTGAGCTGAGGGATGTGAGTGAAGAGAGACTGCTGAGCTGTGTCCTCTGCCTCTGGAACAGGACTCTGGGGTTCTGACCATATTCAGATCCTGATCACAGTCTAGGCCCCCCCATAGAACAACAGCCCCCCCCCACCTCAGCCCCTTGGCAGAGGGGGCGCATACGGTCATTCACAGACCAGGAGGGAGGACAGAGCCTCACACACTGAGACCCTTGTGGGAGTGTCCCAAAAGATCAGGAAGCACCCCCAAAACAGGCCCAGGCTGGGAAAATGAGCAAGCAGAGAAATAAGAGGAACACCATTGAGAAATATTTTGCCTGGGAGCCCAAGAAGGATCAAAACACTCAGTCTGAAGATGAGGAAGCACAAGCTCCTGCATTTAAAGACTCCAAGAAAAACAGAAATTGGGCTCAGTCTATGACAGAGCTCAAAAAAGACTTTGAAAATCAAATGAGGAAGTTAGAAGAAAAACTCTGAAAAGAAAGGAGAGAGATGCAGGAAAAACATGAAAATGAAGTCAGTAGCTTAGTCAAGGAAATCCAAAAAAAATGCTGAAGAAAATAGCATGCTAAAAACCAGCTTAGGTCAAATGGATAAAACAGTTCAAAAAGTTACTGAGGAGAAGAATGCTTTAAAATGCAAAATTAGCCAGATGGAAAAAGAGATAAGAAAACTCTATGAGGAAAACAAATGCTTCAGACAAAGAACAGAACTCAGGAAGATTGCTGAATTTACGAGAAATCAGGACTCAACATTCAAAACCAAAAAAATGAAAAATTAGAAGAAAATGTGAAACACCTCATTGAAAAAAACAACTGATATGGAAATCAGATTTAGGAAAGATAATTTAAAAATTACTGGAATACTTGAAAGTCATGATCAGGAAAAGAGCCTTGACATCATATTCAAAGAATTACTACAGGAAAATTGCCCTGATATTCTAGAAGCAGAGGGCAAAATAGAAATGGAGAGAATCCACAGATCCCCCAAGAAAGAGATCACCAAAAACCAACTCCTAGGAATATTATAGCCAAGTTCCAGAACTCCCAAATCAAAGAGAAAATATTACAAGCAGCCAGAAGGACACAACTCAAATACTGTGGAACTGCAATCAGGATCATACAGGACTTACCAGCAACTACATTAAAAGCTTGTAGGGCTTGGAATATAATGTACCAGAAGGCAAAAGAGCTTAGAATGCAACTGAGAATCAACTACCCAGCCAAACTGAATGTCCTCTTCCAGGGAAAAAGATGGACTTTCAATGAACCAAGGGAATTTCAAATGTTCCTGTTGGAATGGCCAGAGCTGAACAGAAGGTTTGATCATCAGATACAGGACTCGGGTGAAGCATAGAGATTGGAGGAGAGGGGAGAAAGTATGAGGGACTTGATGATGATGAACTGCATGTATTCCTGTATAGAAAAATGACACTGATAATACTCATATGAACCTTCTCATTTAACAGAACAGGTAGAAGGAACTTTTATAGTTGAAGCACAGGAGAAAGCTGAATTTGAAGATAAAATGTGGTGTAAAAATGGAGTCAATAGAAAAAAGGGAAACGTAATGGGAGAAAGAAAAAGGAGAGGAGGAATAGGCCAAGATATCTCATATAATAAGATTTTTCTTTATTACAATGAGCTATTGCAATGATATGGAAGAGGGGAAGGCAAGGGGGAATGAGGGAAACTTCGCTCTCATCAGAGGTGGCTAGGAGAGGAAACAGTATATATACTCAATGGGGTATAGGCATCTGGAGTAAGAAGGAGGGAGAAGGGGGAAGGGGGGGGTTATGTGAGTGATGGAGGGGAGGATGGACCATGGGGGGACAGTGGTCAGATATAACACATTTTCGTTTTTACTTCTTGCAAGGGGCTGGGATTGGAAGGCCTGTCCAGGACCATAGGGCCAGGTGGATGCTGGGCCTAAGGGGTGGTAGGGGGGCCTGGGGCCTCTTGGCCCCAGGGCCGGGCATCTGTCTGCTGTGCCACTCAGCTACCCTACAGCAGAGTCAGTGTGAAAGGAGAGAGAAAATATAGTACATGGTAGTGGAGAAATACGAAAGGAGGGAGTTGCAATCAGCAACAGTGGAAAAATATGGAAGTAACTTTTGTGATGGACTTATCATAAAGAATGTGATCCACCTGCGATAGAGTTGGTGGTGTTGGAACAAAGACTCAAGCACATTTATTATTATTATGATTATTCTTGGGGGGGTTGCAGGGCAAATGGGGCTGGGTGGTCTGCCTGGGGCCACATGGCAGGGTGATTATTGGGTGTCTGAGGCTGGATTTGGACCCGCGTGCTCCTGGCTCAAAGGCCAATGCTCTGTCCCCACCACTCAGCCACCCCTACTATTATTACTATTTTATTTTATTTTGGGTCTTTTTTTCCCCTTTTTTTGGTTTTTGCAGGGTAGCGGAGTTAGAGTGGTTTGCATGTCAAACAGCTGGGTGATTGTTGGGTGTATGGAGCTGGATGTAGGCTCAGGTGCTCCTGGCTCCAGGGCTGGTGCTCTGTCCATTGTGCCACCTGGCCATACCTACAATTATTACTATTATTTTTTTTAATTTTAATTTTTTTTCTCCCCTTTATCGCTCAAGCGAGTCTATATTTTTTTGGGGGAGGGGTTATTTTGTTTACTCTCAATCAAGAATATTTTATTAATGTATAAAAAACATTATTTGTGCAAAATGAGAATATTAAGTATAAAAAAACCCTAAAAAAGAGACTCCAAAATAGGACTTCATTTTTAAAAAATATCATTTAATTCCGACTGGCCTTTCCTCCATTTACCATGATTCAGTGAGTTTTTTTTAAAAACATGAGGTGTTTAGTTTTGTTTTTTACATAATGGGTAGTGAACATATGGAAATTACCCAAAAGTTATTTAGACTAAATACACACACACACACACACACACACACGCACGCATATATTTCCAAGGTTTTTGAAAAATGATTTTTAACAAATCATTAAGGAGGACCTATGGATGTTCTGCACATATTTCTAACTTATTAAAGGATATTATGGAGGTAATCTATTAAATTCTCTTCTATCAAAGACTATGAATACTAAGCTGGACAAACTACTACTTGATCTAGTTTATTATTTTGATACCTTGACGACAATGTATTCTTGTATATTGTAAGGAAATTTTTAACATAGAATTAAATTAAATGTATGTTTCTGTACCATATTTATTCCTTCCTTATTCTGATCTTTTGTTCTGAATATTATAAAGAAGCAAACAATGTACCATTGAACTGTGGGGATACACTGTAAATGCTAACTGAAATGAATTTAAGATATGAACCCAGGTGGATAATCTAAAAGAGAAAAGACATTTTTAGGACAATAGTTTTCTTACCTAGAAATGAATTGAAATGATCACAGGGCATCATTATACCTCAATCCATCTAACTTCACTACTTTTGCAAGGTGATAAATGGCTCTACAATAATCAAATAAGTTCCTCCTTCTCCTCCCTTCTTTTCCATCCAAATTGGTATATGAAGAAAAGACTATCTAATTATACGTATTGCCTTATCCACCGACTGGGATTATTATTTGCTAGAGGATCCAATTCAGTTTATGCAAAATAAAGCTCTTATATGACCTTAAACTCTTACTAGAGCATGACTAGCTAACAGTTTAAATAACATCAGAAAGGCTTTGATTAAATCAAACTCCTGTGACAAATAGTCCTGATGTATTTATATCATTGCTCTCTAAGTTTTAGAGATGATACTCCTGATCTCGGATACATTTAAGTGTACAGTAATACAAGTACTTTACCTATGCTCCTATGATATCTTGTTAAATGCCATGACATATATGGACACAATTGATGCTAAATAAAAACTAACTATTATTGTTATTATTAATATGATCTTTTTACAATGAAGTGTTACACAGGAATGCTTCACCATACATAGCAGATTGCTCTGGAAAAGCTGTGTACACCTCCTGAAAATGTGTAAACAGAATATATTAAATGTCTCAGGGAAAGCTGATATTTGTGTTTGAACACAGCAGTGATTTCATTTATATTGGGAGTTCCCCAAAAAAGAGGCTGTGCAGATCAGCACTTCCTCCACAATGTCCAGTTTTACAGAATTGTTGAAGTCACATAAGTGACTTAGCCAAGGTCAGGATGCCTTGGGTACATTGGAGGTTGCACTTGAATCCAGGTCTTCTAGATTCCTGAATCCAGTTCTTGATCCACTATACCATGTCTCTCAAGAAATTGATTTTTTAAAGTATCAGATCATAAGTTCTTTTAAAAGCAATCACGCTCTAATTTTTTTTTTCTAAGTACAGTTTATTGCTGAGGACCACAGAAAATGACCACTTCTGTAGACTTTTTCAACTTGTTCTCTTTCTTATATCAAGGTCAAAACTGGGGTTTAAGGAGGAGTGACTTGCTCAGTATCCCAGTCAGGAAGTCTCAGCTTGGTTTCAATTTCAGGGTCCCCTTCTTCTCTACTTGACTAGTAAAAAGGATGGGATTGGACTAAAGGTTCTCTGAAGGTCCCTTCCAGCTCTTAATCTATAATAAATGTTTACTTTCTTCTATTAATGTGTATATTTGTAGAGAATAAAAAAATAAAAAACTGACATTTTTATATATTCTTATTTTTAATGAGATTTAATTAAGAATCTCCTTTTATATTATAAACACTTTCATTTTCAGTGAAAAAAATACCTATTAATTTAAGCATTTGCTTAGGTATTCCTGTGGAGATTTTTCTAAGTTAAGTAGATTGTAGAACTAGTCTCTCTAGAGGTCTGCTGTGTTATGTAGGGCCTGGAAGGAGGCAAGAAGGGAGAAGCTCTTTTGTTTGGGTTCATTTTAATTCTGATCCCTCTTTTCTGAGGAAATTGCCCTGGAACTATACTACCAATTTATCTAATCAGCATTTCTATTTACTTTGCCTTTTTCCCCTTTCCTTTCCCCCCAAAACACAACACAATTGAAAACTTTGGTAGGGGCTGATGAAACAAGGAAACAACTCAACTTTTGCTCTTGTTCACCTTAAGTCTTGCTGCTACAAAAGTTCATGAAAATTTCTTTTTGTAGGGATTAACTTTTGTTTGTTATGAACTCCTTTGATGAAATCTAGTGAACCCTTCTCAGAATGTTTGTATGAAAAAAAGGAGATTATAAAGGAAACTCACTGTATTGAAATTTAGTTATCAAAGAATTAAAACAAATTTCAAGGACTCTAGGTTAAAGAGTCTCTGTACTAGAGTAACCTTTATTCAGAAATTATATACTATATGTATGTAAATATATATGATTGTCTAAAAACAACAAGAAAAACAAACCATAGGTGATTTAAAAAAAAAGTGGTTTAATAGCCTGTTCCTTTAAAAAACTGTTAGAAAAACAACTATTATCATATCAATAAGCCTGATAATATTAACACTGACGTACTTTCAATCCACAGAATTCAGCTCCAAATAAGGCATCTAAATCTATGAATAGAACAACTTGCCCCTAGGGCTAATGGAGCACCATTTTTCAGTCAAGTTCAGTTATCCTAGAAAAGTCTGCATTGCAGTCACCTTACTTTTGGCTAACTCACAGTCTTCATTTTCTGCTACAACAAATCTAGCCGAATATAAACCAAAAAACTCATCTACCAATGCAAAGAGTGCCTATTAAAATCACTATTTATTGGGCTACTGAGAGGACAGGTAGGATCTCCCATACAATTATCTTGAAAACTCTATCTACCCAGCCCCAAAGCACATCTCTCCTAGTTACCTTCTTCAACTTTGGTTTCTACTTCCTGCTTCGGCAACAGGGATCAAACAAACTCTACCACAGTATCTGGAAAAGGTGTGTTAATCCATCATTACCCTGGCAGCTTTGTCCACCCACCATCCCTGTGATTTTGCAGATCATTTCCCCATCAATATATGCACTCTAATCTCCTAGTAGATTGTTAGTTCTTTGAAGGTAAGGATGTCTTTCTTCAATATTTGTATCCCAAAACTTAGCAGAGTACTAGATAAGTAAGGGTGTAATAAATGCTTTCAATTATTTATACAGTCCTATCCTTTACTTTTTTTTTGCAAGGTAATGGGGTTAAGTGACTTGCCTAAGATCATACAGCTAGTTAATTATTAAGTGTTTTAGGTCACATTTGAGCTCAGGTCCTCCTGACTCCAGGGCCAGTTCTCCATCCACTAATTTATCCCTAGCCCTTCTAAAATGGTAGAGATCATTGTCCTCACTTCAACCTCTGCTCAAAAAAAGAGGGGGGGGCGAGAAAGAGAAAAGGACAAATATTCTCTATTTGCTTAAGATACATTTCCTAAGTGCCCTTGAGTAGTTCAAAGATGGTTTAAATACTTATTCCTCTTAGAAATTCCCAGAGACAGTTCATCTACCAGTGCATATGTCCACATATGCACACACAGACACACAAAGACAGAACCCCCCCCACACACATACACAAACATACATACAAACAGGTGCACTCCAGCTCCAGACCAGGGGATACATGGCTATTGGGTAAGGTTATAAATGGTTCCAATGGTTATTCATTGTTGTGTAGCAAATGAACAGAAATCTCTTTTGTTCAAAGACTTTAAATCTGCTCCACACTTAGACTGTTGATAAAGATTTCTTGACACTTTAAGCAAGTAGATGTCAATGCTTGAATTGTTTATCCCCTTGCTAAATGTCTCCTCAAAGAGAGAGGGACCCAAAGATAAAGGAGGATGAAGGTAAAACAACTATACTGTTGATACTAGTTGAATAGTATCATATTACTCAACACATAAGAGATAACTGCTAGTGTTTTGCTGTGGTCAGGGCAATGGGAGGAAACTGGCCTCCAGTTGCTCAGGATGGGCAGTCATGGATGGAGGGAACACTGCAAACAATGAGATCACAGATCCATAGAGTGTTAAGAGGGCTGCACTGCACTGATGTTATCTCCTTATGCCACCCCCCTCCCACCCCATGGTTCCTATTCACTGAAGCCTTGGCATAAATAGTAAATTCATCTGCGCCTCTCTCATCTCCCGGAGTTTCAATATGGCTGATTCCTTGGTGCCATTCCTTCCTTTTACTCACATTGGACACACTACCAAGCCCAATACCAGCATACAAAGGAATGAATATGTAATTTGAGACCTTGGAACTTAGCTATTTGCAAAAGAGAATGCATTCATTCCTTCTTTATGGAAGCTGCAAACAACATTTATTTTCTTACTATTCTGATTCTGCTATCAAAACAATTTTAGATAGCATATTTTTAAAAAGTTACTTTAGACACAAAAACTCTTTTCTTTCAAACTTTATCATTAATATTCTGTCACTTTTCACTAAAGCAGTGTGGGCAACTACTACCTTTATCTAGCTGACTGTCAAATTTGCTATTTAAGAGGAAATTCAGCTAAGTTTGGTATTTGGCAGTTTATAAATAAGCATGGTTCTAAGCTTATAAAAAAGCTTCTGGAAATTACTCTTCCCAGTCAAAAACAGAATAGTCAAATACAAAAGAAAATAAAAAGCAGTTGTTCGGGGCTCTTTTTACAATATGCTACAATTCAAAACTGCACGCTGATCTCTGATAATTACCACTGAGTGCATCTATTAGGGTAAAGAAATTGACTCATAAATTGCCTAAAAGTGTTTATGTATCAGAGGTTGCCTATTTCCAGCTTTAAAAATCTATGATCTTACTTCCTAAAGCAAGAATAAATGCCTGTTTCTACAAAAGGAACCTGAAGTTTCTCATATAATAGCAGAGAATTTTAGGCATTTTAACCTAGAGCATGAGTTTGAACATTTAAATTACAGGAGATTAAATACATATTAATCTCTAAAATATCAGGAAACTTTTAAAAAGTATAAATATATGCCCCAGTAATTTTTTTTTAAAAAGGATGAAACATATATATTCTTTTCTGATACTTAATCTAAAAATGATAAAGCAATTAAGACACATTATTTTTAGAATGGCCAAATAATATGCCTACAGTTAAGATTGGGAGAATAGCACTCACAGATGGGAGAAATTCAAGAGTTAATATTATATGCTTTTAATTATTTTCCCTAGGCCCTGCCAGGAATCAGGTCAAAAGTAAAGGGAACAATAAACTATCCTGTCCCAAAACCAGAACACAGTGAGTGAAAAGATTTCTAGGTAAATTAAATTTTCAATGATCCAAGAACAAATTATCTACAACCAACTCACATTTTGAGGGAATATAAAATATCACTGTCCAAGAAGTTTACCATTTACTTTAGTTGACAAGAGCAATGAGGACAAACTTTCTAAGAGATATATATATATGTGTGTATATATATATATATATATATATATATATATATATATATATATATATATATATATATATATACACACACACACACATATATCGTATATGTATATGTATGTATATGAAATGTCATACCAAATTATGAGACACAAATGCCCTAAGAATTCAGGAGAAGAATAAAAATTGAGATAGTGCAAAGCTGAGATAAGTGTACAGGACTTGTTGCCCCTTCAAAGATGGAAGCATATTTCTACTGAAGCCAAAGAGACAGGAAGAGATTCCAAGAGAGGATAACATAAACAAAGAATGGAAGCCATGCAATGTGTATGATGTATTTGTGGGACAGGGAGGAAACTAATCTGATTAGATTATTATTATTATTATTATTATTATTATTATTATTATTATTATTGAGGAATACTGGAAAAAACACTATTGAGAAATAGGTCAATTTAAGATTTAAAGTAGTGGGATTGGTTATAAAGTGAATTCAAGAATGGCTGTGAAAATAATCTAGGAATGTCAGTGGAAGAGGTATTTTGAAGAAAAAAAATCAATATAATTAGTTACTGAATGAACAAAATGAGAGTAGAAGATTAGATAAAAAGTCCTAAATTCAAACTGAGATTTACTCAATTAATAGTACTATTGTCTAAATCTTCATTATTTTCCTTCACAAACACCTATTAATATGACATCGTCTAAACAAAGGGCTGAATGATTCTCCTGGGGAGTTGCATTCAGGGGAATCCACTAAAGTCCTCCAAATCAGACAACTCTAAGGTACCTCTCTCAGTTCTGATGTTCTGTGCTTCTAGGATCCTAGGACGAGTGCCAAAATCTCAGCAGCTAGACCAACTCTGCCTCCATTCTCCCCACCGCCACCCAGTCATTCCCCACTTTCTACAGTTGAAAAAACTGTGGTATAGGGAGGTTATATGACTTGCCCAAAGTCACAAAGGAAATAAGTATCACAAATGAAATTTGAACTCAGGCTCTCTGTCTCCAGAGTCATTCTTTCCCCTTTCTACCAGCTTCTTCCTAAGCTAAAAGTTGATATTGAGAAGAAAAAAAAATTTTTTTTTAGGTGTCATCTATCCCATCCTTGAAGTATGAAATAGTAAGTGTTGACAAGAAAAGGTGCGCATCTTTGGGGTTGAGTTCATACTACACAGCTTCACATATTGCACATTAAGTGCCAAAATATCAGAAATACTTTAATTAGTGTAAAAATGCATTACAAAGTCAAATAAAAGTGAATTAGGAATTTGCTTTGAGCAATTCTTACCATCCATTATCCCTAATATTGAAAGTTAATTAAAAAAATTTTTTTAAGATACTTATGGACGAAAAGTAAACAGCCAAAACTTAGCTCTTTTAAGAGGATTATGGATACAATCAATTAATAAATATTTGTTATGTGTTTACTAAGTACTTGGAACTATGCTAAATTGTAGATATAATGATAAAATTCTTAAAACACACACATACACAATCCCCAAAATTCTTGGCAGAATTTTGAGTTTTATTAACTTCAGAGGGACAAATGTTACCAACTTGCCTAAAAAATCATTTGGATATTAAATTATTTAAAATTCTCTTACAAATTTTGAAAAAATAATGCAAAATTTTTAGCAAGATAAGTCACTTTGTCATTATGTACTGCAAACATGACAATTTCTTTTTTTAAGAAAGATTTTATTTATTTTGAATTTTACAATATCCCCCCTAATCTTACCCCCCCCCCCCCCCGAAGGCTGTTAAGGCTGTTAGTCTTTACATTATTTCTATGCTATACACTGATCTAAGGTGAATGTGATGAGAGAGAAATCATACTGGATGACAATTTCTCAGACCAGTGGATTGGTGGAGAAAGTCTGCTTGCTTAGCGACTTAAATTAGATGATCTGTTTTTAACTAGACCTTTTTCTTATGGAGACCACTGAAAGCTATCATGCATGTGTCAAACCTTCTCTAGATAATCATAAACTAAGGGAATTTTTCACAAAGTTCAAAATCAATATTTTGAAATTTTAATTAATTAACCTTTCAATGTTGCTATTTAATAAGTCTGAAGCATCTCAAGTTATTTAAGCTTAAAACTGAACCAAGATTTTGAGAAAGCTTTTAATTTAGTACAAATATTTTATATATATTACATACATACAAGTTTATATATAAACACGTGTTTATATGTGTATGGTGTATGTGAACACACACACACACACACACACACACAAAGGAAAAGGAGTTTTGGGAGTCACACAAGAAACATTTATTAAGCGTCTGCTATGTACTAGATACTGTTAAAATCTGAGGATGCTGAGACAAAAAAACAGAGCCTGTTCTCCCAGAGTTCAAAGTCTAATAGGAGAGACAACATACCAGTACTTCTGCACAAATGGGATATATGTAGTTTAAGTTGGAAATAACCGCTGAGAGAAGGCATGAGAATCGAGGGGGTTTTTTTTTGGCAAAAGATGGCTTTCAAGCTGAGATAGAAGAGAAGCCAGGAGTCAGAGATGCGGGGAGAGCTCCAGGCCAACAGGAAAACCAAAGTGCCAAGAGTGGGGACATGGACTGTCATGTGCAAGGACAAGTAAGAAGGTCAGCCTTCAAGGATCCCAGAATATAAAAAAAAAAACATAAAATATAAGAGAACTTTGAAAAATTGAAGATATTAAGTTTTAGTCTGAATTTAAATTTCATAGTTCCTTCTCTGGATGTAGGTGGCATTGAAAAAGCAATTTAGAGTCTGTAATTTAGAATTGGAAAGAGACTTAGAAATCATTTAGTACAATCTCTTCTTTTTACCTATGAAGAACCGAGGCTCAGAAAAGGAAAGTGACTTTCCTGAAGTCACTTATGCAGAAAGCATCAGAGAAAAATTAATGAAATGTATGTAATGTATAATCTTTTATAGCACCGTATTACTATCATCAGAATAACTTTATTTAAAAACAGCAATACACGCATATAAAACATGTACATGCATTGTTTTACATAAAACAAAACTGTTTTGCTTAAGGAAACATATGATGGTTATAAAAAAATTATAGTTGTAAACATTTTTACCAAAACCTCAAATAAACTTATCTCTGTACTGCAAATGGACAAACAGAAAAAGTTAAGATTAGAAACACAAAAACCACAGCTGAGAAAGTGGAAATGATATTAAAGTGTCATTATAAATATTATATCTTCTTGGAGTCCTACCTGTATCTGCTTTTTTCATTCCCATCCTGAATCGTATCTGCTTTCCACAAAAGAGCTTGGAAAGATATTTAGCAGTCCAGTGTTGGGCTGGCCAATCAAAAACCATGTTGCAGAAGACTGCTGGTTGTTGCAAAGACATTATAATTTCTTTTGCTTTCTCTGGAGTAAAAGGTTTGACAAGTTCACCTAGAGAAATAAATAGGATCATATTAATAAATGCATAAAATTATCATTTCCTAAAAGTTGGAAATAAAAAAAAAAGCAGCTAAGTGATGCAGTGAATATTCCAATGAATGTTTCTACTGAACTGCAACTGCATGACCCACTAATATACAGATGGTGGAGCTGTCCTACTATTCTGGAAAGCAATCTGGAATTATGTAAAGAAAGTGGCCAAAATGTTCAATACATCTCATTTAGAAGTCCCAGGTCCTAATCTATAGCCCAGGGAGGTCAAAGAGAAGGGAAAGATCCTTTACATATGCACTGATATGTATACACATTCACATGTACATACATTTGTATTCATAAGTATTTATAAAAGCACTTTCTACAATCTCAAAGAAATAAAAAAAGTAAATTCTTATTTCTGGGGAATGGTTAAAGAAATTGAGGTACAAACGTGTACTGGAATACTATTACACTTGTAAAAAATAAGGAATATGGGGAATCAAGAGAAGCATGGGAAGACAGATAGGAACTGATGCAGAAAAAAAGCCAGTCAATAAGCATTTATTAAACATGTAGTATGTAAATGCTGAGGACATTAGAATTTACACCCTAATAGGAAAGACAACATGAAAATTAGTAGGCAGAACAAGGAAAATAATAAATATGGCTTATTGATATAATATAAATGGGATGAATGAAATGAATAAGGTATGATGATAATGACAAAAATGGATGCTGGATAAGATTTAAATGCAGCTCCTTCCTTTCTTGGAAGAGGTAAGAGGACTGCAGATGAAGCATCCTGAAAAGACTGTCAAACTGGCTAATGAACTTTTTTTTGTTGAATCTTTGCCCTGTTATCTTCTTTTTAAAATCTTTCTTAGAAGGGATGGCTCACTGGGTAAGGAGTTGGTTAGGATATATGATATAAAAACAAAGTTACTAACAAAAATTAGATTTCAAACAGGAATTGCAATTGATTTTATGCTTTTGTTCTACACACAAATGTTGGTATCCTTCACAGAACCTTAAAAATTTGTTGAACTGTTTTTTTTTTCTTTCGTATTAATAGTTTTAAAGTTAGGGAAGTATTTATGATTTTCAATATAATATATATATATATATATATATCTTAGATTCAATTATACAAATAAAAGTCTATTTCATGTCATAACAATTTTTATAAATTGGGAAAATCAAAATTTTTATGATTAGTGATCTCAAATTCATATTTAAGAAGTACAAATAGGAATTTACACTTTGGATCTGTTGTTCTGACTGCCTAACTTTAACTTCATTAAACAAGGTACTACTCCTTTGACAATCTCATTTCTTTTTTTTTAGAAAGATTTTATTTTATTTTGAATTTTACAACCCCCCCTCATCTCGATTTCCTCCCCCCACCCCCCCACATTAGTCTTTACATTGCTTCCATGGTATACATTGATCTCAGTTGAGGGGGATGAAAGAGAAATCATATCCTTAAAGGAAGAAAAATAAAGTATAAGAGATAGCAAAATTACACAATAAGATAACAGTTTTTTTTTTTAAATTAAAGGTAATAGTCTTTGGTCTTTATTCAAACTCTACAATTCTTTCTCTGGATACAGATGGTATTCTCCATCACAGATACCCCAAAATAGTGCCTGATTGTTGCACCAATGGAATGAGCAAGTCCATTAAGGTTGATCATCACCCCCATGTTGCTATTAAGGTGTACAATATTTTTCTGGTTCTGCTCATCTCACTCAGTATCAGTTCATGCAAATCCTTCCAGGCTTCCCAGAATTCCCATCCCTCCTGGTTTCTAACAGCACAATAATGTTCCATCACATACACAGACTACAGTTTGCTAAGCCATTCCTCAATTGAAGGACATTCACTTAATTTCCAATTCTTTGCTACCACAAACAGGGCTGCTATGAATATTTTTGTACAAGTGATATTTTTAACCCTTTTTTTATAATGACAATCTCATTTTTAAACTCATCACCAAGTGGATAAGTCCACCCCTCTTTCCTCAGCCTCCTCTACCATCAGATTGACAGGCTAGATAGGGAGCAGTACCTTCCTTCCAAAGCTTTCCTTTACAGAGGGCAGAAATAGGACTCTGCTACCTCTACTCTGCATATCCTGTTCTGTCTGCCTGGTTTTAAATCTAAAGAACAAGGGCATCTGAACCTCCCTTCTTCCTGCCCCTCTTCCCAACACCCCCCCCCCCCAGTTCCCATCTATGCCTCAGATCATACCTTTCTTTGTTTTTGTTTTGTTTTTTAGGTTTTTCAAGGCAAACAGGGTTAAGTGGCTTGCCCAAGGCCACACAGCTAGGTGATTACTAAGTGTCTGAGACCGGATTTGAACCCAGGTACTCCTGACTCCAGGGCTGGTGCTTTATCCATTACGCCACCCAGCCTCCCCTCCCCCCCTTTTTGTTTTTGTTTTGTAGAATACCTTTCTTGAGGGCAGGACCATCTTTATTTTTTTTAATTGTATCCCCACTACTTAGCACCAATATGTGCTTGGTAAACCGTGGGTGTTTAATAAATGTATAAGAAATTAATAGGAAATTACCTTTTATAACACTGCAGTCTGGTGCTCATGTCAAAAAAAACACTAGGTTTGGCATTAGGAAGACTCTGGGCAAGTTGCTTAACCTCTCTTAGTCTCAATTTCCTTATCTGTAAAATAAGAAGGCTGGACTCAATGACTTACAAGTTTTCTTCTAGATTTAAATCTATGATCCTATGAAAAGTAACACAACTTGATTATCATATTTGGAATAAATTCAACATTTTCCTATTAGGATTAACTTCATAGGGAAATTTTTACCTTTAAACATTTAGAAGATAAAAGCTATACTCAAGTGTAGTAATGAGAAGTACTGAAAAAAGGATAAAGACTGGATGATAGGATCTTAACTGTTCTAATATCCTTGAAAAATCTGGAATTTGTAGACAAAATTTTACATATTTAAAAGAATATTCAAATAGTTCTTATATGTTCTTCATTTATACATATTTTTGTTACTGAAAATAAAATGGAAACTATAATTTAAAAAATGAAACACAAAAAGAAGTTATTACAGTTTAAATATGATGCCCTTCACATTTTTAAAAAAGAACAACTCCTTTTATGTGAAAAATATATGGAATATAAGGACTTGGATTCCTCTGAAGGAGTAGAAGGTAGGCTGCAAATATGCTCTCTCTGGGAAGGCATTGATATACAAATACCTCAAACCTAACCTTGGGTTCAATTCTTTAAAAATAAAGATGACTGGGCAGCTAGGCAGTGGATAAAGCACCGGCCCTGGAGTCAGGAGTACCTGGGTTCAAATCCGGTCTCAGACACTTAATAATCACCTAGCTGTGTGGCTTTGGGCAAGCCACTTAACCCCATTTGCCTTGCAAAAAAAAAAGTATAAAAAAAGAAATAAAGATAATTGACTAATGGGTTCAATCAGTTGACAAGTCCTTCATTTCTATCTTTATAATATACATTTTTTTATATACATCCCCTCTTCTCCTCTGACACTGACACTACCTTGCTTCAAGCCCATATTGTCTCATACCTGGACTAATGCAGTTCTGCTGATTGGTCTGCTGACCCTAATTCTCTCTTCCTTATAGTCCATCCTCCATTTGTTTCCAAAGTGACTTTCCTTAGGTACAAATTAGACCATGTTATCCCTGAACTCAATAAATTCCAGTGTCTCCTAACTTCTGTATCAAGTTACTATCCTCTGGTTTTTAAAGCCCTTCCTTCTTATCTTTGTCCTGAACATTTTCATTGGCTGTTCCCCCATCCTTGAAATGCTCTCCATTCTCATCTGTCTCTTGGTTTCCTTCAAGTCTCAAGGGCCTTTTATAGAGACCTTTCCCAGTCTCCCTCAATATTAGTGCGCGCGCTCTCTCTCTCTCTCTCTCTCTCTCTCTCTCTCTCTCTCTCTGTATGTATAAATCTCATTTTTACTTATCTATTTATACTCTCTTCTTTTAGAATGCAAACTCCTCTTTTGCATCTCCAGTGCTCAGAACAGTTGGCACTTAAGAAATACTTCACTTGACTTTCAGAGAAGTCCCTCAAAGTTTTATAAATGACATTGAAAAAAGAGGGACTACAAAAGGATATTGCTAAAAGGACAAAATACTATTGGCACATTGGATCAAGTACTGGATCTGGAGTCAGGAAGATTACTAGCTGTGTGATCCTGAGCAAGTCACTTAATCTGTTTTGTCTCAGTGTCCATATCTGTAAAATAGAGAAGGAATTAGCAAACTAATCTTTGTCAAGGAAACCTCAAATGGGGTCATTTAGAATTGGAAATGACTGAAAAACCATTAAACAACAACAACAACAACAAACTGGTCTCTTGACTCCCAGTTCAAGGATGCTTCCCTTATTTCACAGTACATATTAGAAAGAATCACTCTTTTCATATTTTTTACTTTACTAAAATACTTTTGGGGGGCAGCTAGGTAGTACAGTGGATAGAGCACCGGCCCTGGAGCCAGGAGTACCTGTGTGCAAATCCAGCCTCAGACACTTAATAATTACCTAGCTGTGTGGCCTTGGGCAAGCCACTTAACCCCATTTGCTTTGTAAAAACCTAAAAAAAAAAGATACTTTTCTCCCCCTCAGTGGACTCTGGAAGAATAAACATGAGCTCTAAAAACTTTATGACTAGTTCTGAGGCCACCACAACAAAAGGATCCTTTAATAAGTAATGCTAGTAATCCTAAATCTCAGTATGTCATGCCATTTCAGCAGGCCCTGCTGAATCCAAAAGGGTTAAAAATTGGCCATTGCACAATAGAGCAGAGTGAGAGTTACTTACTGGTGAGGTATGCATGGACAAGTCACTTAATCTCCCTAAACCTCAGTTTCTTTATCTATAAAAGGAGAAATCAGTTTCCTCATTTATAAAATGAGGTGACTAGACTGCTCTAATAATTCTTGTACTATTCATTTCATATTATAAAGTGCTTTGTAAACCTTAAAACACTATAAAAATGAGTTAGAAATGATCCTGTTTTTAATAAGCAACGCAAATCTTTTAGATAGTTAACACCCTAAAAGGTACAAAAGACTAAATGAGCCCTGGGACTCTACTGTTAAACAATATAAACTATTATTTTCCTCTATATTAGCTGCTACTAATTAGCAGCACAAAAATTCCTTGAAAGTCTTTTCTACTAGGGGAAGCTAGGTGGCACAGTGGATGGAGCACTGAGCCAGGAATCAGGAGGACCCGAGTTCAAATCTGACCTAAGATATTTAATAATTATCTGAGTGTGTGACCTTGGGCAAGTCACTTAACCCCATTGTCTTAAAAAAAGTCTTTGTACTGTTTCTCATCTTTGTATGATTAAGGTCTAGTCAGATCCTAATCAATAGTTTGAAGTGAATTCAAAGGGCCCACAGTAACAACTTTTGGCGAACCCTTCAACTTAAAAGCAACAGATTTCCTAGGTTGAGAAATAACTACTGTGTAAATTTATTAGGGGATATACAGTTGAAGCACAGGAAACTAGATGATTTCAATGATTTTATCAAAGAAGAGTTTCTGTGGCAGATTTTGACACTTCTTGGGTGTAGTTCAGTCAGATAACAGTGAAAAATGGAGAACAGAGACAGACTAGCTTATGTGACCACAGTATCTAACATTTTTAATGCTCCATCTCTCTAAGACAAATGATCAAAGCATTACCAGTTTGCGTTACCAAAGGAAATTTACCCATGAAATCACAGTTCATGATAAATGTCCACTGTAGTTATGTAAAATATTAACAAAATACTCTTCTAACAGAATGGGTTCTAGCCTATATTCAACATCCTAGAGCAGAGGTATCCAACACCTCTACTGGTAAAAGATTATTAAGCATGTACCCTTGATAAGAATTTTTACTTACATATTATATAGATAATTATTTTATAGGTTATAAAATACAAAAATAGAAATAAAAAAGTATAAAATGAAGATGAAATGAGATGGTTTGGTTAGGGAAGTGACAGATCTGTGCTTTATGCACAGCTATGTGGAAGAGTCATTGGAGAAGAGACTTAAAAACTTAAAACAATTAATTAGGAGGCTGGAACAATACTTCAGGCAAGATATAATGAATTAGGACTAGTGTGCATGTGAGTAGAATGAAGTGGAAATGACAATATTTGACAACCTAACTATATTTGTGAAATATAAGAGAAATGGCTAAAGAAATTGAGGTACAAACGTGTACTGGAATACTATTACACTTGTAAAAAATAAGGAATATGGGGAATCAAGAGAAGCATGGGAAGACAGATAGGAACTGATGTAGAAAGCCAGTCAATAAGCATTTACTAAACATGTAGTATGTAAATGCTGAGGACATTAGAATTTACACCCTAATAGGAAAGACATCATGAAAATTAGTAGGCAGAACAAGGAAAATAATAAATATGGCTTAATGATATGAATGGGATGAATGAAATGAATTAGGTATGATGATAACGACAAAAATGGATGCTGGATAAGAGAAAGGTTATCAAACAACCCAGAGTGCTGCCTAACCAGATGAAAATGTAATTGGGAAATGTTTGACAAATAAAAATTTAAAAATATATGGTTTCCTAAAACAATAATCAATATCTTTCTATTGAAGTTTGACATCACTGTACTTAGAGAAAATGAAGATTCAAATGCTACGGCAAGGCTGCAAACCTGTCTAACCCGAAGAATGGTGATGCCCATACTCTTACTCTCAATAGAAATTTGGAAAAGGGGTGGAAAAGTTAATTAGTGCAGTAATAGATAAATTGGGTTTGATATATCAACATAACATCCAGTGGAAATATTCATTAGGCAATTGGTGATAGGTAAACTTGAGTTTAGGAGAGATTTGGGGCTGGATATATAAATCTCAGAGGCAAGATAAAACAAAATATTTAAGCCACTGAGAGTTGATAAAGTCATCAAATAGGAAGATACTGAAAGAGGACCCAAAACAAAGTCTTAAGATGAATAGTCAAGCATCAGGGGGCATGACATGGATAATGATTCAGCAAAAAAACAAGGCATGGTTAGACTTGGAGAAGAACTAGGAGCACAATGCAATGGCAACCTGAAAAGGAGAGAACAGAACTATCAAAACTGCTCCATGTACAAAGAGGTCAAAAACATAAAGGATTGAGAAAAGGCAGGCAGATTTGGCAAAAAAGAGATCATTTGTCACTTTGAAAGGGAACAGTTTCAGTTAATGGAGAACTCAAGGATAAGAAAGAAGTTAAAAACCTGGAAGATGGAAAAGATAGTGGAAACCTTGAAAAATTTTGAGAGGATAGGTGGGTTTTTTTGAAGAAAATAAAATGTAATTGCAACTCATCTGTTCCTGTTCTCCTGTGCTATTACTTCTTTCCCAACACAAAATGGGACCTTCTGGATCCCTTAGAATTCCTCTATTAATGGAGCTGAAGGCTCCTTTTGAACATTGTGGCTAAAATACTAAATACTTTAGAATAAATAAGCTTTTGCTTATTCAATCACATCAGAAAATAATTGAGCACCTACTCTATTAAAGAACAAATATTTGTTAAAGAATGAAGTCAAAAGATATTTATTACATTATGTGTCTAGCACTGCACATAAAGAATTATTGTAAGGTCCTTAAATTAATGTTTGTCCTTAATTTTTGAAGAAGACCATGACATTAGGGATGCAATGCCATGACAAGCATATGAATTGGTTTTGAGTGGGGGGGGGGGTGTTGTGCTAAGTCACCAGATTCACTTTCTCTCCAGAGTCATCTGGGTCCAGTGGCCAGATATGAATTATACAACTGGAGAGGGGCCTGGATACTCAGAGTTAAGTGACTTGCCCAAGGTCACACAACTAATAAGTGGCAAGAGTCTGATGTCAGATTCAAACTCCTGTCCACCTGAATCCAAGACCAGTGCTCTATCCACTGTGCCACCAAGTTGCCCCCCCCACTTAAATTATTTGGTTTGGTTTTTTTGAAGACAGTGGGGTTAAGTGACTTGCCCAGGGTCACACAGCTAGGTAAATTTTTTTAAGTGTCTGAGGCCTGAGCTGAACTCAGGTCCTCCTGACTTCAGGGTCAGTGCTCTAAACATTGTGCCACCTAGCTGCCCTGCCCCGCCCCCCTTAAATTAAAGAAGGAAACTGGAAAGTTAAGGAGGAAGCTAGAAAGTCAAGACTAGGGTTTGAGAAAGAAACTAAAGCTTGAAAAATCATACTGCTTAAGAGTGGTAACAAAGGGCTGAAAATAGAAATGTTTCACATTCACGTGGATTATATTAAGAAATCATGAGCTATTTGGAAGTATATCCTTTCATTTTTGAGTTTATATATGAGAGGGAGAACCATGAAGAATGTGGGAAGCATGTTTAAAAACTTCCCTTTTTTTAATTCAACTGAACATACCAGAATAATATTTTCTCTAGTCTAAAAAGCCTCTCCAGATTTTCCCTTTAGAAAGCAAGCAGAGGGGGTGGCTAGGTGGTACAGTGGCTAGAGAACTGGCTTTGGAGTCAGGAGGATTTGAATTCACACAGTCTCAGACACTTATTAGGGATAAATTACTTAACCCCTAACTGCCTTCCCCCATCCCCCAAAAGAAAGTAGAACTAAAGCCAAGGATTTTCTGATAATCAAACATAACTTTGATCTAGTTTATTTAGATCCAGTTAGCCTTGCATTCTACAAGAAGAGACTGAACTGCTGACTTAGCTACACACCAGCAATCTCTTCTTTCCCCATTCTTAAGGTAAGGGCCTGCTACAATCCACCCTTCTCCATTCAGAAAGTATAATAGTAAGAGAGTAGGTACCCATAATTAATCCTAGAGTAATGGAGGAATGATTATTGTTTTGGAACCCCAAACTACAATTTAACATATTATGTTATTCTTATTCAAGATTCCTATAAATGTTACTTCATGGAAATGCTAGGCAGAAAGCAAAGAGTTAAATTCTGTGCCTTTCTATAGTAAATTTAAATCTTGTAGTGTAAACTATGCAGACCTTAATGAAAAATACATCACAGGAAAAATTATGTTCCTCCCTTAGGAAAGCCTTTCTACCATCCCCGAGAAACTGCCTCTTTCTACCAAACCTTGAATTGATAACAATCATCTGTATACCCTGTATTCTGCCAACTACTTAAGACCCCTTGGAAGGATCTACAAGGACAGGGGAACAGAGACAGAAGCCCAATATAACAGTTTGGTAGCTCTGTTACCTAAAATGAACCTTTGTTACCCTTGAACATCCAGACAAAATCTTTTACATTACACCTGAGTTGACCCCTTCCTCTTTCCCTACACCCCTACACCCCTATATAAATCCTAGCTTTTTCCCCTGCTATTTGCTTATACAGCAGTTAAGTTAGGTAGAGTTTATAGGCAATAACTTTGCACCATAATTAATCTTATCTGTCGCTTAACAATCTGAGTTGAGAGTCTTGGGTGAAATTCTTTCACTATCTGAATTGTAACTCCATGTGAGTCCCAAACTGCATCAATATCATCTTGGGGTAGATAGATAACAGAGGGTATGGAGTAACTATACCAAAATGGTCAAGTTAGAAATGGTGTGGATATTAGATGAATGTTAAAATAAATAATATTGTTTCCAGAAGACTTCTTCAGAGTAGAGCATTAATATTTTTCATAAGAGTAACCCGATCTTTGATGCAACTCTAAGAAACAGACTGCCTACTAGTGGGTATCATAGGCCTCATTGAGCATTGCATTTTATAAGTCTTTTTTTTTTTTTTAAGGTTTTTGTAAGGCAAATGGGGTTAAGTGGCTTGCCCAAGGCCACACAGCTAGGTAATTATTAAGTGTCTGAGACCGGATCTAAACCCAGGTACTCCTGACTCCAGAGCAGGTGCTTTATCCATTGCGCCACCTAGCCGCACCTCATTTTATAAGTTAAAGTGGATTTCAAATTCAAATACAAAAGAATTCCTGATGAGCACACATTAAATAGAGAAACCACAAACATATATTATCTAAATCTTTATTTTATTTGACATTTCCCAGTTACATTTTAATCTGGTCCTAAATCTGACAACTCCGCTTTAAAGTTTTTTATTTATGAGACAAATGTCTAACAATTTACTTCCATGACTTTAAAAGGAGGTGGGGGGGGGGGTTGGCGGCTAGGTGGCACAGTGGATAGAGCACTGGCCCTGGAGTCAGGAGTACCAGAGTTCAGATATGGCCTCAAACACTAAATAATTACCTAGCTGTGTGGCCTTGGGCAAGCCACTTATAACCCCATTGCTTAGAAAAACCTAAAAACAAAAAACAAAAAAAAAACAGCAAGGGAACTGATGAAAAAAATGTAAAGGAATGTGGCCTAGCTCTACCAGATCTAAAACTATACTATAAAGTGGCAGTCATCAAAACTGTCTGGCACTAGTTAAGAAATAGAGTAATGGGGGGCAGCTAGGTGGTGCAGTGGATAGAGCACTGACCCTGGAGTCAGGAGTACCTGAGTTCAAATCCGACCTCAGACACTTAATAATTATGTAGTCCTGTGGCCTCGGGCAAGCCACTTTACCCCACTGCTTTGCAAAAAAAACAAAAAACAAAAAACCTAAAAAAAGAGGCAAGAAAAAGAACTGGTATCAAATTAAGTAGTTTTTTAAAATTGTTTAGTTCAACAAGAGAACATTGCACACACTAACAACAACATTGTGAGCTGATCAACCTTGATGGATACAGCTCCTCTTAGCAGTTCAGAAAGCTAGGACAACTCTAGGAAACTGCCTATGGAAAATGCTATTCCCATCCAGAGGAAGAAAAACAAAAGAAAACCTCACAGAATCTGAATAAACACTACATTTTTTAAAAAAGTTTTTACAGGGTAATGGGGTTAAGTGGTTTGCCCAAGGCCACACAGCTAGGTAATTATTAAGTGTCTGAGGCTGGATATGAACTCAGGTACTCCTGACTGCAGGGCTGGTGCTCTATCCATTGTACCACCTAGCCACCCTTACATTTACTTTAAAAAAAATTTTTCTTATAGATTTCTTTCCCATTTCAAGGTTTTCCTTCTTTTCCCTTAATCTAAATTCTTCATATTGAAAATATGAAGCTAGGTGGCATAGTGGATAAAGTACCGGCCTTGGAGTCAGGAGTACCTGGGTTCAAATCCGGTTTCAGACACTAATAATTACCTAGCTGTGTGGCCTTGGGCAAGCCACTTAACCCCGTTTGCCTTGCAAAAACCTAAAAAACCCCCAAGAAAATGACTAATCTTGTAAACATGTTACAAACAAATGTTTATGCACAATATTCACTTGACTGCTGTTGATGGAATGGGGGGGGGTGGAAGGAAATTATGTAACTTGAAAAATATACATATGCATTGTGGATGAATGTTAGAAAACTTTCATAACATGTAAATGGAAAAATAAAATGAAATATCAAATAAAATAATTTAGTGCAAGTATCAGAGAAAACTGCCCAATGGTTTTGAATGATCATAAAAAAATGGTCATCTGCAGAACTTTTTTTTTTACAAATAGTTGAATACATATGCAAATAGACAAATGTCCAACAAGGGCCAAATGTGAGGAACAGCTATGCCACTAGAATGTAAACTAATTGAAGGACCATAGTTTTCTCTTCATTTTAGTCCTTACTACCTAACACAATTGCAAATGAAACACTTAAAAAATGTGTGTTGACTGACTGATAGCGTGATTGGCTCATTGTTCTCCATGTGATAATGCCACATAGCTAAATTACCTGCCCATCGACTGGGGAACGGCTAAACAAGTTATAATACATGAATACTATGGAATATTATTGTTCTATTAGAAACCATAAATGGTTGGACTTTAGAAAGCATGGAATGACTTACAGGATCCCAAGAGAACAATGTACACATTAACAATAACATTGGGAGGTGATCAACCTTGATGGAAGCAGTTCCTCTTAGCAGTTCAGAAAGCTAGGACAAACTGTATTAGATCCGCTGTGAATAATGTTATTCCCATCCAGAGGAAGAAAAATAAAACAAAAAAACCCTTCAGAATCTTGATGAACACTTTTATAAAATTATCTTTAATGCATCTCTTTCTCTTAATCCTCATTCCTCATACTGAAAATGACTAAACTGTAAATATGTTTATCAAAAATATGTATGTACAAAGCTAACCTGACTGTTGAAGGCTGAGGGAAATGGGGTGGGAAGGGATGGTGGAAGGAAATTTTGTAACTTAAAAATACACCTGTGCACATGGATGAAAAAAAAAAAAGAATAGCTACCAATGAGATTTAGAAGACCCGGGTTTCAATCCTGTATCAGATTAATAGATTTAACAGCAATGCAGTCCTGGGTAACTGGATAAACTCACCTAATCTCACTTTTCCACATTTTCCTCATCTCTAAAATACAGATAATAATGAGGTTATTCACAGAGTCAAATGGGATGTGTTAGAGATCATCTAGCCCAACCATTACCCCAAATTTCCTAATGTCCAATTATGATTACATCCCACTGCACAACTTAAAAACCCTCAAAGGGTTCTCCATTACTGCTAAATCAAAGTCCAAACACTTTAGCTTGGCATTCAAGGGTAGTCATAAAATGGCTCCAAACTAACTTTCAGATTATTCTCTCCCACATACAAAGCTAAACCCTCTTCTCTACAAAAGGTGAAGTCTGTCTTTTATTTTGCAAGGCAGTGGGGTTAAGTGACTTGCCCAAGGTCACCCAGCTAGGTAATTACTAAGTGTCTGAGGCCAAATTTGAACTCAGGTCCTCCAGGGCTGGTGCTCTATCCATAGCACCACCTAGCTGCTCCACGAAGTCTTTTGTGACTCAGTAATTCATGCTACTTCATATACCAAGAATGATCTCTCCCCAATTTCTGCTTATTGAATTTCTACCCATACTTCAAAATTCATTTCAAATGTCATTTTCTCCACGATTTTTTAGTTTGCTCTTTCGTCATGGATATAGTTTTTCTTCTTCACAGATTGCATAGAGAGACCTCTGTGATTTTTCTATGCAAACTTAATCATACTTTAGCTATTTATGTATCAAAACTATGGTACTTTTTACAAAATAGTGAAAAAAGCATTATTTACAGAAATCATGCCCATAAGTAAAATGAAATCAGCTGTTTGTGGAATAATTTGTTTTTCAAAAGTTTAATCAGTAATGTGCTGCTTCATTAAATTAATGAAATTAGAGTTTCCTATATAAAAGAATTTGAAAAACATAGGATTAATTCAATAGCCCTGGGATACCTCAGGTTATCCCATGCGATCATTACTTTAAAAAACTCTGAAGCAACATCAATAGCCTTTAAAAGGAAGAAGTCTACATTAAGATCTAAAATGGTACACTATTTTCCTTTTAGGTGATTTGGAAACTAGTTAAAAAACCAAACAACCCAGAACAGCAGTGTAGATGTTATCACAGTAGTCCTTCCTTTCACTTAAGTGTTTCACTTTAATTCAGCCAATTTTCCACACCCTGATTTACAAGTGTTATCAACTTCTAGAACAGACTCCATTTGAAAGCATTTTCTTCTTTTCTGTGATTTTTTTGTTACTGAAGAATGCAAAGCAATCTGAAGACTGATTTTACACTTTTCTATATTTACTGGTGTTGTTGTTTCAGTTAATACTGGCTGGATTTGTACCTCAGATTGGAATTCATATGTTAACAAACATTTAGTGAGAGCTGTCTAAGGGCCAGGTACTATGTTAAGAGTGATAAGAATAAGTATGAAAAATAGTAACAAGTATGGTTTACCAAGTTTCCTGAATATTCTATAGTTCATGACAAAGGCAAAAAATCTAAAACCAAAAGCAATTTCACATTTTTCTGACCAGATACAGCTGGGTTTTTTTTGCAAGACAATGGGGTTAAGTGACTTGCCCAAGGCCACACAGCTAGGTGATTATTAAGTGTCTGAAGTCGGATTTGAACTCAGGTACTCCTGACTCCAGGGCCGTTGCTCTATCCACTGAGCCACCTAGACACCCCCAGATACAGTTTTAAAGAAAAAATCCAATAATTATTATTTTTTTTGGCAAGTCAATGGTGTTAAGTGACTTGCCCAAGGTCACACAGCTAGGTAATTATTAAATGTCTGAGGCTGGATTTGGACTCCGGTCCTCCTGACTCCAGGACTGGTGGGTACTCTATCCACTGCACCACCTGGCCGCTACAACAATTATTATTAAAGAGAAAACTATAGTTTTCATAAGGCTCAACAATGCATGATATGTGTGGCACTTTACAATTTTAAATTGTTTTTCCATTCTTTAGACTGTTCCTCAAAACAACTCTGAAAGACAGTCAGCAAAAGAGTTACTACTCTACAAGGAACATGAAAAAACTGAGATACAGAATGATTATGTGACTTGTCCAAGATCATACAGTTAATGAAAAAGGTAAAGACTAGACTGGGCAACTAGGTATATATAGTAGATAGAGCACCAGCCCTAGTGTCAGGAGATCCTAAGTTTAAATCTGACCTCAGATACTTGACATTTACTAGCTGTGTGATCCTAGGCAAGTCACTTAATCCTGACTGCCACTCATCCAGGGCTGTCTCCAGTCATCTTGATTGATATCTGACCATTGGACCCAGATGACTCCAGAGGAGAAAGTGAGTATGGTGATTTAGCACAGCACCCCCTTACTCCAATCCAATTCCTTCAAGACATCACCTCCTATGAACCCTAGAACACAGATTCCTTACTCCTTATTCACTTAGAATAAATTCAATAAACATTGAGATCATACTAAACACAAGGCAGAAAAACTAGGTGCTGGACAAGGAGAAAAATCATTGTCCTTACTGCAAAGAGATAATCCAAATAAGAACAAATTTTAAGGATTTCTTTTCTCACTAAACCTGTGATTTTAAGCTTAAAGGTGTGTGATACTAGCATAAAGATAGGGAGAATATTAGAAATACTGGTAAATACCAGTTCCCACCATGGAGAAAATTTTCTATTGCAAAATTATTAATGGTATCTAAGTGGGAGCAGCTAGGTGGCACAGTGGATAGAGCACCAACCCTGGAGTCAGGAGGATCTGATTTCAAATACAGTCTCAGATACTTAATAATCACCTAGCTGTATGACCTTGGGCAAGTCCCTTAACCCCAATACCTTGCCAACACCCCCCCCCCAAACTAGTATCTAAGTGCTTGAAAGGTGTTCATGAGCTGGTGAATAGTGGAACTGTGGTATAATAAATAAATAATAACATCACGGGAAATGACAGATATGGAGAGAAACTGGGAAAATTTTGCATAAACTGACAGAAAGTGAAATAAGAACCGGGAAAAAAAATTCATACAAAAAACAATAATTAAGAACATAAAGGAAATCAATAACAAAAGATCTCAGAACCCTGATATATATACATACATATACCTTTCAGCAGAAAAGTGGTGACTAGGGGGCAGCTAGGTGACACAGTGGATAGAGCACTGACCCTGGAGTCAGGAGTACCTGAGTTCAAATCCGGCCTCAGACATTTAATAATCAGCTAGCTGTGTGGCCTTGGGCAAGCCACTTAACCCCACTGCCTTGCAAAAAAAAAAAAATCTAAAAAAATTAAAAAAAAGTGGTGACTATCAGTGTGGCAGAATATATTTTCAAGTTATAGTCAATGAATGTGCTGATTAGTATTGATTGATTACAGTTTATTTATTACACAGGGTTCTTTTTTTGAGAGGCAGTAGTAATTCAGAAATGACAATGATATAAAATAATAAAAAGGGATTAATAAAACATTTTTAAAAGATAGTTATGCAATTTACTACATCAAAGATTAGATGAGTAATATTTTTTTCAAATTGATAGAAAACAAAGTTAAGTACCTTTCATATCTATGGTTAGGGAAAAGAATTATTACTGAATAAGAGATAGAAATGATCATAAAAGATAAAAATAGACAATTTTGATTATATAAAATTTAAAAGTACAAAATCACTGAAAAAGAATTATCAAGTAGGAAGAATCGTTATGTGAAATATCTCCAATTATAAAAATAAATGTTTATTGATGTCTTTTTCATATCACTAAAATTTTCATGTAACATCATTCCTCTCTCCCTGGAAGCTATCCTATATGATATTTTTTTTGTTTTTTTTCAAGGCAATAGAGTTAAGTGACTTGCCCAAGGTCACATACCTAAGTAATTATTAAGTGTCTGAGGCGACATTTGAACCCAGGTCCTACTGACTCCAAGGTCAGTGCCCTATTCACTGCGCCACCTAGCTGCTCCCATGTGATATTTTTAAAGAAATGATACTGAAAAAGTCTGAAAATAAGTGCAAACATACCATACCTTAGGGACCAGCATTACACCTTAGCAGAGGAACAGATCTGGCACTTATTTTCCAAATCTAACATTCTCTTCTAAGGTGTATGCCTTCTTGACTTCATTGCTACAAGTGACTTTATCTCCTTTTGGCTAAGCTTTCTGAGTTTTCTTGGTATTACTTGTCTCCTAATTTTTCTCCTGTCTTAATTGTTATCTTCACCCATATCATGCTTCTAACTCCAGATGTTCCCCAAGGCTCTGTCCTGGACCCACTTCACTCTCCATTCACCTGGTACCTCCATCAGCTCACATAGGTTTAATTATGATTTCTATGCATATAACTCAATTTCTTCCTTAAAACTCAGAACTGCATCACTAGTTGTTTATTGGATAGTTCAAATTATATGTTCCTGAAACTATTCAAGCTCAACATGTCCAAAATAAAACTCATTTTTTTTGCCCCCAAGGTCACCCTTTTCCTAAACTTCCCTTTATTTCCCTTGAAAACATCTCCAACCTCCTAGACTCAAAATCTTTTAATTGTTCTTGGCTCCTCATTCTCCTGCACTTCATATATCCAATTAGCTGTCATTAGTAGCCTTACTACTTAGACTAAGTTTGAGAGTTCCTATATTTGTTTTTTCCAGAAGAACTTTTCTGTAGCTGGAATAGTTTCATTTTCTATAAAACTACAACTGTTTCCTTGACCCTATTTATTACTGAGCTAGAGAATGAACAGAGTTGTAACTACAGATCAATAAAAGACATCAGCTTACAGAGGTACTTAGCTGTTCAAATGACTTTCATATGTATTATCTTTTTTAAATTCTCATGTCAAAGTTTTATTTAAGGCAGGTTCATTAATCCCCATAAGGCATGAAAGAAAAACTGAGATTGAGAGGATATTGACTTCGTTATTTGGATAATATCATTCAGTTGTTGAACTAAGACTACTGCACTTGATTCCTATCCTGTAACTCTTTATTACCAAACCCTATGAAGAAGACGGATCAGATCAAAAATTCTCAAAGTGTGGAATGGGGAACCCCTTAGACTTCTGGAAACTCTTTCTAGGGAGTCTGAGAGGTCAAAACTATTTTTAAAATATGAAGATGCTTTAATTTCTAATATTGTAGATATATATGACATATATGTATATATATAGTAAATATATATATGATATATAATCCATGTAAACAAAAGCTCTTTTGGAGTCTAATAATTTTTACGAGTATATAGAAGGCCTAAGAGCAAAAAGTTGGAGGATCTCTGGAATAGATTATCTTCTGCTCTTCACTCTTTTATTAGTTCAAAGTGAAATATGTAGTATTAAAATAATTTCTATGATGGCAGCAACATTAAAAAGAAAAAACATCTTTGAAATAATTTAAAACTTTGATCAAAGCAACCAATAATGAAGTATCCTACCTTCTCTCAGAGAATGGACTTAAAATGAAAAATGAGACATAAATGTTTAGATATAGTTAATGTGAGAATGTTTTCTTGACTATGCATGAGACTTTTTTTTCTTGACAAAGAAGCAGAGAATAAAAATGCTTTGTTAATCAGAAAAAATAATAAAATTTAAAGAATAAATTTTCTGTCACAAACACTAACATTAAATATTTAATTACAACAATAATACTTTGACAAGTGCTTTAAAGCTTGTCTAATGCTTTCTTCAAAATAGTTCTGCCAAATAAGTGGCCTAAGTAATATTATCCCCTTGTACAGATGAGGAAACTATAGTTCAAAGAGGTCAGAAATGCCTATAGACCCATAGTTTGGTAAGCATCTAATCTGAGGATTAGATAAGAGTTTTTACAATGAGAAGATTCAGGTCCAAGTCTAACTCTAGAACTTACTGATCCCTGCCAAGTGGCTGTCTCTCTGGGATAAATCTTATTAAAAAGAGGTAAGAATGTTTTGCTTTTGTCTTATCTTCAGTATCTGGCATAAATGCCAGGTCTTAATTGAATGAATTCATGTGTCTGAATACTAAAATCTTAATTCTTACTGATTAACAAAAATAAAAGTGTTGGGAGCCAGGGTCTCTAAGCTGTTTGACACAGTCGCGGCAAGAAGACTCAAGGCAGTCACACTGCCTGATGGAACAACATTTCCTTCTTCTATATATATATATATACATATATATATATATATGTATATATATGGATTCCATGTATACCCATATTTATAGGTCTATTATTGATTGTAAAACTTACTCATTCTAATAGTGGAATGACTATAAAGGAAGGATTTCAGAGAAATTCCTTGAATAAAACAGATTGTGAACTTTGTCCAAATTTAACAGGACTGCCTCTCCCTGAGACATACAAAAGGCTTCAATATCATGAAATCTTTGGAAGACACAGCACTGAGCGTTCCAGGGAGATGTCAGAATATATACAGGGAAACCAGATACAAGATGGGTCAGATAGAATTCCAGGGAAATTAACAGTTTTGCCCCCCTTAAGCATACACAGGAATATATGATAAAGATAGTGAGAGAATAGTTAGTATAGGTAACCAATATGTGAACTCTAATAGCCTTAGTTTATTGGGAAAGAATAAAAAGTCATAGAAACTGTAGCGTCTACCAACAAGGGCTGAAAGGAAAATTGGTTATTGAAGGAGTCAATGGACGGGCGGACAAACATAACTACCCTCACTATAGGTTGTCAAGGGAGCATATCGAAAAACATTACATATGCGGTACAAAAACATAGAAGCATTCCATTAAACAAATTATATCAAAGATTATTATAAGGAAAGTTCTGTTTAATTAATAACTTTACTATGCAACAACAAACTAGGCAACAGGCAGGTTGAGGTGATCACGGTCTGAGCAGGGACAAGAAAATTAACTACATGATTGGTAATCACAGTTGTAACCACTACATGATCAAACTTGTAACCATATGAACTATATGATTAATGATGAAAATTGTATACTTTTGTAACCAAGGAAATGATTTTAGTTAGCTTGTTTCATATGATTCTAAGACTATAAAAATAAATCTAAGCAGCTGATAGTCAGTCAACCTGCTCCTGCCTATACCCACTTGTTGACAACTCATTTTGCCGACTATATCCCTCCTGTCAGGTTCCAAGGACCCCGCGGAGGCTGGACCCCCGCAGACTGGTACCATGAACAGGGACTTGACAGGTAATATTACCCTCCCCTTTTTTATTTTCTTAGAGGGATAGATAGGTTTCTGCTCCGGGAATCTGCAGGCCCCCTGATGAGTTATATCAGGCAAGAAAGGACAGTAATCTCAAGAACATCATGGGTAATATTAAAAGTAGGCAGAGTTCTTTTTATTGAAATTCTGACTCATTTATTACATAAAAGAGGAATCAAGGTTTCTAAAGTCCAAGTCACTCAATTCATCTCATTTGTGCATAAATTGTTGTCCTTGGTTTCCTGAAAGTGGGTCTGTAGATCTTGATATTTGGCAAAAAGTAGGAGAAGGTATCAGAAAATACTATATAGAACAAGGACCAGAGAAAGTTCCTACAGATGTGTTCAGTTTATGGAGCCTGGTCAAGGACACTCTTAATCCTGACCATGAAATTACAAAAATAAATACTAAGTTATGATCTGCAGTTTGTGCTGCAACTGAGGAAACTCCTTTTAATACCTTTACTTTAAGGTTGGGAGCTCAGCCACAAAACATAAAAGAGGAAATCGTGGCTTTGGTTCATCTGATTTTGCTTTTTGGATTCAAGCAGTAGGAAAACACAGACCATTAAAAACTCCTGAGGATTAATGGAATATATATACAAGGCATTTTAGACACTGGTGTGGATATCTCTTGTATAGCTGGAAAAGACTGGACTTCTTCATGGCCAGTCCAATCTACCCCCAATAAATGGATTGGAATTGGACAAGCCATGGGGGGGGGGGGCCCGCAAAATTCACAATCTGTTTTATTCAAGGAATTTCTCTGAAATCCTTCCTTTATACTCATTCCACTATTAGGATGAGTAAGTTTTACAATCAATAATAGACCTATAAATATGGGTATACATGGAATCCCTATATATATTGAAGAAGGAAATGTTGTTCCATCAGGCAGTGTGACTGCCTTGAGTCTTCTTGCCGCGACTGTGTCAAACAGCTTAGAGACCCTGGCTTAAAACATAAAAGTCTCACTGTTAAGAGAATCTTTGGACCTCCTTTTATTAACCTTTGTTCTTTTGGGTACAAGGCCATTTCTCTTACTTGGGTTATTAAGCTGGTTGAACCCTCTTAACATTCGTGAGAAAAATCAAAGGGGAGTTTTGGCTTTCCAATGTAATTTAATGTACTTTTTTGTGGAAGGATCCCCTAGCTCTATCTAAATCAAGAAGCCCTCTCAATTAACCCAGTGTAAACTCTGAATCTTGGAACCTTTATTTTTATATGTAATTAAGGCTATTTGACTAGAAATTTGTATGACTTTTATGATTTATAAGATTATTAATTATTGGGGGTGGCTAGGTGGCACAGTGAATAGAGCATCGGCCCTGGAGTCAGGAGTACCTGAGTTCAAATCCAGCCTCAGACACTTAATAATTACCTAGCCGTGTAGCCTTGGGCAAGCCACTTAACACCCCCCCCCAAAAGGTTATTAACTATTTCTATCTCTGACATAATTTTTCTCTAAATCTTCATTAGAATCCTAATCTTTCAAGTTATTTTTCTGATCCTAGAATCTCTGCTCAAGCATAATAAAAACCTAGGTTTTTACCTCTAGATTTCTGAGTTGTGATAGTTTATTTGTCAACAGTTACCTATTATATGAACTTAATGGGAATATTTTTACAGTAGCAACTAATATCAAGCTTGCATTCTAATGGAAGAAAGAAAATAAAAATAAACATAAATATAATAAATACCAAGGTAATTTGAGGAAAGAGAGGACATTAATATCTGGAAGAATCTAGGAAGATTTCAAGCAAGAGCTGGAACCAGAGCTGAACCTAAAAGGATAAGTATTCTGAGAGGCAGAGTTGAGCAGGTAACATTTTGGCCAGAGGAATGACTTGTACAAATGTACAAGACATAGGAGATAGAGTCTGAATTCAGACAGTAGTTCCGTGTATTTAGAAAAGATGGTCTGTGAAGGTTAATCTGATTAATTTAGGAAGGAAAACTGGATTCAGAATATAGAGAGCCTTTAACCCCGGGCAAAGGAATTCATATTTTATCTCAGAGGCAACTTGGAACTATTGAATGCTTTCTGAAGACACATGTCTTAGGAAGAATAAATAAGCAACCACTTGCCAGTCTATTTCCCCCTTCAAATCATCCAATACAGTAAAAGTAATTTCTAAAATTCTACATTGCTACACCCATGCTTAAAATCTTAAACAATTTTTTTATTGGCCATGATTAATTAAATCTAAAGTATTCAGGCTGGTACTCAAGGTTTTCTAGAAGGTTTTTCAGCCTTTTCACCATGGTCTACTTTCTCCACTTAAATCAGGGCTCAATCTAGCCCCTGATCTCCATCTAAATTTACACAGTATTCAACACCTTTACCATCATCATGTCATAGGATTTGGAGACGGATAATACCTTACAAATCTGTCAAAGAAATCAATGTTCTGTACTATATCTCTCAAATTAATCTTAATAGGATCATAATATTTAGACCTGTTGCCTTCTCTAACACATCATCTAACTAATTATGTGTTTCTTGCCTAACAACTCCTTTTTAAAATAGTTTTTTGAATTTTACAATTTTCCCCCCAATCTCACTCCACCCCTCCAAGGCAGTCTTATTGTCTTTACATCTCACAACTCCTTTAGAAAAGGGAAAGGCAGCATGGACTAGTGGAAAGGAAGACACCAACACATGGATTAATTCAACTACTTCTGACAGGACTGTGTCCCAGAGTCAAGAAGTCAACTAGTATGTATTAAATCACTTACTGTGTGCCAGTATTGTGCTTTGAGAACTAGAAATATTAACATAAATCACTAGTTCTTGTCCTCAAGAAACTTTAATTCCAGTAGAGATAACAGCTGAAAAGGAACAGATGATGTCAAGGAGATGAGTCTCTTACTAACGTTTTAAGTTGCAAAGGAGGAACAAGCCTGCATTAGAAGAAATATCCTTGTATGAATTAGAATCAAAAGCCCAGTCCCTAACTATACATCAGTCAGACTCTAAGAACTCTCCCTCATGCTTTCCCTCCCCAAGAAACTTGTTGAAAAACCTTATTATCTTCTATGATTCAATCTGCCCAGTACTAAGCCTCACATTCTTTACCATTATATTATTCATTCTTTTTACTCCCACTGAATGGACTTGTGAAAGGTCCTGCTGCAGACCCATCTGGGCAAGTCTCTCGATATGGCAATCCTGGAAGCCAGTAGTATCCAACATGAAGACACTGATATACATAGGCTCACTGCAGGTTAATTTAGCTTTAAAATGTAATACTATCTCTACTGAATTGTACTTATACTAATGAAATCACAGGTCCAGGCCCTATTCTAGTATATCTGTAGCTGACTCACTGCATGCCCTTATCTTTCCCTGTAAGCCTTACTTTTCCTGAAGAAATAAACTACATTACTGCTAGAGGTTGAGTTATACCTCCAATGGTGACAATCAAAGAAAATGATGCTTCACAAAGATCTACTTCCTACCAGCTTAGTCTACAATGTGCTACCTGCATTCCTCAAGACCCTCCTGCTGATCCTAGTTTCCTCATCATTTAGTTTGCAATTCAAAGGTGCTGCACTTGGTTGGCAGTAATCTTCCTATAATAAGACTGATCATGCTATAAACTCCAGTGGCTCCCTTCCTGCCTCCAGGATAAATCCCCTCTGCCACTTAAATCTTCACCTTGACAGTCTCATTCCTATTCTCCAGGCTTTTCCCATGTGACTTCCCTCCTCACATTCAATATTATCTAGCTAGGTAGGTCTGCAGCTGGCTATGTCTTTCAGAAGTGCAGCTAGATGGTGAAGGAGAGCACTAGCCTTGGAGTCAGGAGGATGGGAGTTCAAATTCAGCCCCAAACACTCGACTCCTACCAGCTGTGTGGTCTTGGGCATGTCACTTAACACTGATTGCTTCTCATCCAAGGCAATCTCCAGTTTTTCTGATTCCTATCTGGCCACTGGATCCAGATGGCTCTGGAAAGTGAGGCTGGTGACTTAGCACAGTGTGCCCTCATTCAAATCCAATACATGTGCTTGACATGGCATCACCAATCTGATGTCGTGGTCTCCTTCAAGAATGAAGGGCAAGGAGGCAGCTAGTAAGTGTAGCAGATAGAGCACCAAACCTGGAGTCAGGAGAGCCCCAGTTCAAATCCAGCCTCAAACACTTAACAATTACTAGCTGTGTGACCCTGGGCAAGTCCTTGCAAAAACAAAACAAAAAGACAAACATCAACATCATCACACTCTGCCATCTCTTCTCCTGCTCTTATGTTGACTGTCTCCCATACCTGGAATGCTGTGCTCCTCAAATCTCACTCTTGGCTCCCTAGTTTCTTTTGTAACAGCTCCTATACCAGGCCTTTCCCATTTTTCCCAAATATTAGGGTCCACTCTCATATTACTTATTCCTATACATATATGTGTCTGTGTTTTCACACACAGATAAATACAAATTCTTGTATATACTAAATTATTTGCAGTCATCCATTAGAATGTGTACTTCATGAAGCCTAAAGGAGGTATGTTTTTTTAATAAGATTTTTGCAGGGCAATGGGGTTAAGTGGCTTGCCCAAGGCCACACAGCTAGGTAATTATTAAGTGTCTGAGGCTGAATTTGAATTCAGGTATTCCTGACTCCAGGGCCAGTGCTCTATCCACTGCACCACCTAGCCACCCTCCAAGGGAGGTTTTTCAACCAATCAACAAGCATTTTAAAAACATTTTAAAAACGTGCAAAAATAGTTCCCCCAAATCATCTTTCTGTAAAGTTTTGAGTTTCACATTTATTTTTCTTGTCTTCCCTTCCTTCCTCCCTCTGCCAGACATAAAGCAATCCAATACTGGTTTTAACCTGTACAACCATTCAATAAGTATTTATTAAGAGCTTGCTACATGCCAGGCATCAGCGATGCACAAAATATTAAAGAATTCCTCCTGGAAATGAGTTTATATTCTAACTAAGCAGTCAAGTACGTATAAAAATACATAGAACAAATTAGCAAAGGCTATTTTAAAACTCTCGACTTAAAATTTAGAGACTTTTGGAGAACACTCTGTATCCCCAGGGATATATATTTTTAATTAACTTTATATACTCAAGGTCATTAAATACAGAGTAATAACAATAGCTAAAATATATAGCACCCATATGAGATGGGCATTGTGATAAAGGCTTTACCATTATTACCTCATTTGATCCTTGAGAGATAGGGGCTATTTTTAATCTCATTTTACAGAGGAGGAGGAAACTGAAACAAGCATGGGTAAAGTGACTAGCCCAGGATCACACAGCTACTTCAGTAGCACTTGAACCCAAGACTTACTGGCTCTAGGTCCCATGCTCTGTTCACTTTGTAGTATGTATGGGTTGTTTGGGAGAGTAGGTACTCCAGTTGGGAAGGGCTTCCTGCAGGCACTGAGGCAGAATTAAAGAGGTATTTGCTGAAGATCAGGGCAACCCAGGAAAAAGGCATGAAGATGGGAAAAGGAGATGAGTACAGTTGCTCTGTTAACAGGAACCTCCAAAGAAGATCCTGATTGAAAATGACCCAGAGTAAAAACATCACTTTATGAAAACGTTCATGGCAGCCCTGTTTGTGGTGACAAAAAATTGGAAATTGAGTGAATGTTCATCAATTGGAGAATGGCTTAACAAACTGTGGTATATGTTTATTGTTCTACTAGAAACCAGGAGGGACGGAAATTCAGGGAAGCCTGGAGGGATTTGCATGAACTGATGCTGAGGGAGATGAGCAGAACCAGAACAACACTGTACACCCTAACAGCAACATGGGGGTGATGTTCAACCTTGATGGACTCGCTCATTCCATCAGTGCAACAATCAGGGACAATTTGGGGCTGTCTGCGATGGAGAATATCATCTGTATCCAGAGAAAGAACTGTGGAGTTTGAACAAAGACTTTTAATTGGGGGGGGGGGGCCTGATATCTTATTGTCTGATGTTGCTATCGCTTATACTTTGTTTCTTCCTTAAGGATATGATTTCTCTCTCATCACATTCCATTTGGATCAGTGTATACCAAGGAGACAATGTAAAGACCGACGAATTGCCTTCTGGGAGGTGGGGTGGGGGGGAAGTAGTAAGATTAGGGGAAAATTGTAAAGCTCAAAATAAATAAATCAATTTTTTTAAAAAAAGAAAGAAAATGACCCAGAGGAATATGCTTTATTTTACATGCGAGAAAGCAGAATCGCGACGCTTCGGAAAACAGACTTCTGGGCCCACAAGGGGCGTCGGGGCTCTGGGGCAACATGCCCGGAGGGAGTCGGAGGCGCCCCGGGCCCGCTCTGCCCCCTCCTGAACCCCGCCCCCTGCGCATTCCTCGGGCCTGTCCGGGTCTCGCACTTACCTGCTCCGCCGCCGCCACAGTCCCGTGACCCGCCGGCTGCCGCCTCGGCCATCCCACGCCCGGGCTGGGCGCTGCCCGCGCCGGACGCCGGGGAGCCGGATGACCGAGGTCGTTACCCGAGACGCCCCGGAAGCGCCCACACGCTCCGAGCCGAGCACGTGACGCCTCCCCGGGCTGCCACGGGCTCCGCGCTGCGCACGTGACCCCGGCACCGCCCACCCCGCCGGGGAGGCGGAGGCAGGACCACGAGGGCTTGTTTGTTTTTCTTCCCCGGAGCCCGCCCGGGACACGTGGGTTTCGCTGGCGTCCCCTCCCCTGGACTGGCGCCCGACCCTCCTTCCCCTTTCTGCCTCCGCACTCTCGCTTTGCTTCAAACTTCCCTTTCTTATTTCTCCACTCCCTTTCCATTTCTAGTTCAGGGCTCGGGCCTGGGTTTCGGGGAAGGCCGGAAGGAGAGGAAGCGGCCGCCCTTTGTCCCCTGGCGCTGCGGCCCTGGCCCGAGAAGGCGAGTTCGGACCGGCCGTGCTGCTTTACCTGAGGCGGGAGTCCTGAAGCAGCCCCACGGCACACGCGCAGTTTGCTCTCTAATTACCAGTTAGCTTGGTCCAGAGCCTCTTTGGTTAAAAAAAAATCAATAAATATCGATTGCCTTGAACACAAAGAAAACACGCTTCCTGCCCTCGAGGAATTTACGATTTCTTTGAGCGGCAAAAATAGGTGGAAAAACTAAGGCCATTCCGAGTGAGGAATTCAGGGAAGGGGGAGGAAAGTACAAAGTCCACTGGTGTGTGCAGCTCCCCGGCCTCGCCGCTGGTCCTGCCAGCCCTGCTCTGCCGCCCGGCCCGCGGCCCTTCAGGATCTGCTAGTCCAGGCCGGGAGGGCGGCCCGGGGCGGCTTGGCGGGGCCCCGCAGTCCCGTGATTCCGCCGGCTCACAAGCACCTCCCTGCCCTCGGGGGCCGGGCGCCGGGCACGTGACGCCCGCGGGCCCCGAGCCCGGGCCGCCGCGCGGAGTGGCCCGGCAGCTCCCAGGCCGGCTGGCTCCGGGCGCGGGCTCGGCGCGCGCTCCCCGGCCCCGGCTCAGCCCCGGGCGGCTCGCGCTGCGCAGGCGCGTCAGCAGGCTTCTCGGGCGCCGGAGCGCAGGGAGAGGCACGGAGGGAGCCGGGCCGCGCGGGCTGCGGGCGGCGGGGAGAGCGCGGGGCAGGGCAGGGCAGGGCAGGGGCGGCCCGCGTCGCCATGGGCTCCGGCTGGAGCGCCGCGGGGGAGGGGGCGGAGGAGGAGGAGCGGCGGCCGCTGCTGCGGCCCGGGCCCGGGGCGGGCGCCGGGGCGGCCGGGAGGCCGCGGGCCCCGGCGGCGGAGCGCGTCGCGGCGGGGCCGGGGCCGGGGCCGGCGCCGGCGCCGGCGCGGGGCCTGGCCGGGCCCGGCCGCGTGTACGGCCGGCGGTGGCTGGTGCTGCTGCTCTTCTCGCTGCTGGCCTTCCTGCAGGGCCTGGTGTGGAACACCTGGGGCCCCATCCAGAACTCGGCCCGCCGGGCCTACGGCTTCTCCAGCTGGGACATCGCGCTGCTCGTGCTCTGGGGGCCCATCGGCTTCCTGCCCTGCTTCGCCTTCATGTGGCTCCTGGACAAGAGAGGTGAGCGCCGGGGGCGGGGGACAGAAACCCGGGCACCCACACCCCCCCAGCGGCTGCCAGATGCACCCGAAGGGGCCGAATGCCCCCACAGACACGCTCCACCCGGGTGCTAACACCCTCGATGCCCCCTCACAGACACCCCGGGACCAAGCGCACATGCCGAACACCCCGCTACAGCCCCCAGCCTCAGTACCCCAAGAGCCACCCACCCCAGGCCCCCCCAAGTAATCCCTTCCACAAAAGTTTTGAGAATTGTTCCTAACAGAGTGTCCACAGCTATTCAAGCTCCCTCACCTTGAGTTTTTTTACTTGTGGTCTATGAACTAAAAAAAAAGTTAATAATTATTTCAATACAAGATTCCTATTCGAAGTTTCCCCTTGATGCCGTATATTTTATTTTGTGCATATTACAACATTATTCTGAGAAGTTCATTGGCTTCACCAGCGTTTGGTGAAGTGTTTATAAAAAGCAAACCTGTTTAAGCAGAGACGAATCTAGGAAGGTTTCTTGCATCACATTGCAGTTTGTAATATCAAGAGGGTTACTATTATGTAACACCAAGGATCAGAGGCCCTCATAAAGTTCCTGCTTTATAATGGTGAGTTAAGTGGAAAATCATACGTACCAAAGAATAATATATGAAGCTTTTTTTTATTTCTGCTATCCCTTGATAGCAGTGCCTTGATTTCCAGAGGCAGTTTGGGGTGACAGGTCAAGGACATGTCTGGGTTGATAAGGATTCTGATTTTCATACTTTGTTTTTTTTCCTAGTTACACAGAAAAATATTTTTTAACCTTTTTCTTATAAATTTGGAATTCCAAATCCCCTCCTTCATTGTTTTACTTCTCCCCCCCCCCCATAAAGAAGGCAAGCAATCTGATATAGGTTATACATGTACAGGCAAGCAAAATCTATTTCCACTTTAGTTTTATTGTGAAAGAAGACAAGCCAAAAAAAAAAAAACAAACCTCAAAAAAAGTTTTAAAAAAGGGTGCAGATCTGCATTCAGACTCCATCAGTACTTTCTCTGGAGGTGAATAACATTTTTCTTATTAAGTCTCTTAGATATTATCTTGGATTATTTTACTGCTGAGAACAGCTAAGTCATTCTTCGTTGATCATTGCACTATACTGCATGCTGTTCTAGTTCTACTTACCTCACTTTGCATCAGTTCATTAAGCCTTATCAGGTTTTTCCAAAATCTGCTCATCATTTCTTATACCACAGTAGTATTCCATTACAGTCATACTGACAGATTTTTCCCCCATTCTACAATTGATGGACATCCCCTCAAATTTCCAATTCTTTGTCACATATTTTTATATTTGTAGGTCCTTTTCCTTTTTTTTTAAATCTCTTTGGGATACAGACCTAGCAATGATATTGCTGGATCAAAAGTTACACATGATTTTTATAGCCCTTTGGATATAATTCCAAATTGTTCTCCAGAATGGTTGGTTCAGTTCTCAACTCCACCAGCAGTGCATTAATGCCCCACATTCCCCTGCAACATTCCTCAGTGTTGTATTAATTTGTGATTTAGGGCATTTTTTTCATATAACTATAGAGAGCTTTAATTTCTTCATTTGAAAACTACCTGTTCAGATCCTTGACCATTTATCATTTGGGGAATGACTTGTATTCTTATAAATTTGACTCAGTTCTCTAAATATTTGATAAATCAGGTCTTTAGTTAATGAGTGTCCTCTCACAAGTCAGTGACGAGAAGTTATTTAGGACTAGGCACAAGCACTGGAGATGTTAAAGAATTCAGATCTAATACTGCCCTGCAAGTAGAAGTTGAAGTTTGACAATGAATTTATTGAGGGACTGTGAGCCAGAAACTTATCCCAATCAAGTCTCAAGACCTTTTAGGTAAATTACCAAAGCTAAGATCCTAATCTTGAGCAACTTGATTTTAAGAGATTTTGTTTCATTGCAGCCAGAATTGCTTGAACCAAGACTTCTTGTTAGAGCATAATACATATTGTGTTTTTGGAGGTGGAGAGGATACCAAGGGAGAGATCATCTGAAAGTATCCATTCATGGATATCTTGGGAAGAATCTCCAGAACTCATGCTGTGCATGAGAAACCCATTAGTTGAATGTTTTCTGGAATACTTGCCACCTCCATCTCTATCTCCAAGGTATTTTGAGACAGAATAGTCATGCCAATGCCCACTTCATTATCAGAACTATGGAGGAGAGCAACTTCCCCCCAACAGTTTGTGGCTTTGTGGTCTTTCCTCCATCAATTTGTGGTGAACAGACTTCTACTTCATTCTTTCCTAATTTTTGTGATTCTTGGACTGCTGGGATAAAAAATTTCCCTCTTCCTGAACTTCCTTTCTCATCTTGTTCTACTTCTATCTAGGTTATTCAGTCTTCAGTCATACCCTTCTACTGTGTGCTGTGAAATCCTTGTTACTATATTAACCAACTCCCCTCTATCCTTGATTTTTCTTTTCTTTTCTTAATTTAATTTAATTTAATTTTTTAGTTGCATTTTAAGTTTTAAACTGTCTCCCTCCCTTCCTCCCTACCCCCACTAGAGAAGGCCACCATTTAACATATGGGTATATATATGTATGTAAAACCATATTGGGCATACTTTTATTTATCAAATCTTTCTCTGGAGGTTTCTAACTTCCTTATTTCCTGCAAGTCCTTCCATGTTTTTCTAAGATCAACCTGCTCATTAATCCTTTTTTTTTTAAACTATGTCTTTATTTTTTCAATTGCATGCATCCCATTTGCACACTTTTTCACCACCTTCCCTATACACTCCTCTCCCCATGGCACGGAACAATCTGGTATAAGTTATACATGTGTATTCATGTTTAACAGATTCCCATATTAGTCAGAGGAATTAGAACTAAGGAGGAAAAAAAATGTAACAAAGAAAAAACAAAAGAAACATTAAAAAGTGAATATGGTATGCTTTGCTCTGCAGGCTCCATAGTTGTTATTTTCTGGATGTGGATAGCATTTCCACAACAGGTCTCTCAAGATCGTCCTTGATTACTGAACTGCGGAGAGGAGCTACATCCAACATAGTTGATGTATCTCACAATTGTTAATGTGTTCTGCTCGCTTCATTCAGCATCAGTTCATACAGTCTTTCCAGATTTTATCTAAAATTCAACTGCTCATAATTTCTTACCGAACAATAACATTTATATATACCATAACTTGTTCAGCCATTCCCCAGTTGATGGGCATCCCCTCAATTTCCAATTCTTTGCCACAACAAAAAGCTGCTCATCATTTCTTTCATTATAGTAATAGTCCTAGATCATCTTAGATCTTTCTAGTAATGTTTTTTGGTGACTCTCATTTTCATCTCAGCATCACTTCCTAAAAACCCTTCACCCTAAAAACACTCCTTTGTAACAAAGAAGCATGTTTAATTGAAACAAAGCTGCACATTTACCATGTTCAACATTGAATGCCACATTTCAGTGTCATGATCCACCACCTCCCAACTGAGGAAAAGGAAATCTGTTTCATCAGCAAGTATGTTTCATGTCTTCTGGTGACACCATTGGTCATATATCATTGATTTGAATTCTAATATCATGTAGTGTTGTTTTCCTTTACATTATTACTGTGCTTCTGTATATTATTCTCTTGATCCTCTTTACTTCTCTGTGAACCTAGATCTCTTCACAAATGTTTCCTCTAGTGTTCATTGAAACAGGATTCTTTCAAAAATACATCATATCCTTGGCCACCTTTAGTAAGACCCCAAGACGTTAGGCAAGGAGAATAAAATATAAAACTCGTTATTTTCTTCTGTCCTTTTCAATTTTTTTTTTAACTTTTTGTGTCTAGTTACTAAAGGAGTTTCTTGGTAACTTTTATACCTCTTGATGAACTATCTATTCCTAGTTCTCCATTCTTCTTTACTTCCATTATCTATACCTTTAATTCTATTTTAGCCACTCAGAGAGGTGGTCATTTGTTCCTTAAATCTCACTGTCACTAGTACTGTACCATCCATTTGATCTCAAACTCTGAGAATCTCCTCTTTTTTCATAATCTATGTTAACAATTTTTACGCTTTTTCCCATTTTAAATGTTTGTTTTTTAAATTTTTTTATATTTTTCCCCCACCTTCCCTTCCTTCCCCCCCCCCAGAAGGCTCTGATAGTCTTTACATTGTTTACATGCTATACATTGATGTAAATTGAATGTGTTATAAGAGTAAACCTACCCCCCCCCCAAGAAGATGAGAAACCTTAAGAAGAGAGAGAGAGAGAATGAATATCCTGGCCTTTTCCAAAAGTATGTTGCATCTGAGTACCCTCTCCCTCGATCTTCCCTCTCTTCTATCACCTATTCCCCCTTTCCCTTCACCTATTCCCCCTCCCCCCCCATTCCCGCTTAGCCTGTCCCTTTCTTCTCATTTTTCTCTAGGGTAAGATAGATTTCCTCGCTCTATTAAGTGTGTATGTTATTTCCTCTCTGAGCCATTAAATGTTTATTTTAAAAATGTCATTTAAAAAGTTTGAGTTATAGATTATCTCCCATTGAGAAGTCAAGCAATATTGTTTCTTCCAAATTTTGTTCATATATACATATACATACATATATATATGCATATAATCCCCAGTTACTCTTCCCTTTCCTATTCTACTATTATACTACCCATTCTCTGACTTCATTTTCTTCACTTTACAGACTTGACTAAAAAATAACCAGTTCAACTGTATATAGTCTTTTATCTTCCAGTTCTTTGCCCCTTGTCATTCAGCCATTCTTGTCCTGCTACTTTTTAGTTACCTTCCTAATTAGTTTTTCCTCTGGACTTCTGTGCAGTAATATTGGATAATATCACTAATGATTCTTATTATCTAATTTCAACTGGGCCCCTCATTGCAGTATGAAAATCTTTTTAGCCTTCCCTCATTGACCTTAACATGTTTTCCATAGCAGCAATTCTAAGTCTTTTTTTTTCAAGCTCTCTTCCCCAGTTCATTCATTCTTTACCTCCTCCCCCTTTTTCAGAATACATCACTTCCTTTACTGATTAAATTGGGATAATTTTTCCAAATCCAATAGTCTTTTCTTAGACCTTATCCTCCTTGACTTTTCTGGAGTTTTTGGTACTTTGGGCCATTCTCTGACTGAAGTAGTTTTTATCTTTATATAAGAATCCTTCTTTGAGGAGCCTTCTCTAATTATACCAACTGTTAGGTGCTCTCACTTTTCTCAAGTTACCTTGTATTTATTTATGTGTTTCTTTTCAGTCTTACAGGACGATTGTAATTTCTTTGAAGGCATTTGGGGGGGGCGGCAGGAGGTTTTGCTTTTTAGTGCCTTGCAGATACAAGGTTCTTGTGTTTATTGAATTGAATATCAGGATTCTGGCCCCTAGAGCTTGTCTTGTACAAAGAACACAGTTAATAAATATTTATTGGTGATACTTTGGCAGCAAAATATGGTGTTGGGTTGGCTTTTAGATGTGTTAATGATACAAACATTGGTTACAACTGGTTATTACCATGAGGTGGGGCAAGGCTGCCCAAAAAATTGATGAAATCTTAGGCAGTTTTAAAAGACTGTCATTGTACTGGTCAGACTGCATATGGAATACAACTCTCAATTCTATCATCATTTTTAAAAATACAACTGGTTACCTGACTTTTATCCAGAGGCAAGTAATAGGAATGGTAGCAAGTCTTAAAGCTACGTCATTTGAGGAGCAATTGAAGGACTTGGAATGTTTGGTTTAGAGAAAATTTAGGCAGCTCTGAATATTTGAAGGATTCTAATGTGGAGGAGGGATTAGGGTTGTCCTTTGGCAGCAAACAATAGGCTAGTCATAAAGTGAGGTTTGCCTTATTATCCAGTCAGTCACCTGTTAACCTTTGCCAAAATCCAAATCTTGAATAGATCAAAATCCCAAAACTGAATAGATCACAGCAGGACAGTTGGCAAGATGATTGGGTGGGATATAGGCTGATAGCTAGGAAGGATGATAGGGAAAAGTGAAGGTTAAAAAATTCTTAAAAGAAATCATCACTGACATTCATAGAACACTCAGGCTTGCAAAATGTTCCTCATAATTTATCTTATTTGATTCTTATAACAATCCTGAGAAGTAGGCACTGTTATTCTACTTTTACAGATAAGGAAACTGAGGCTTAGACTGTGACCCAAGGTCATATAACTAGTGAGTAAGATAGGATTTGAATTCACATCTTACTCATTCCAAAGCTAGAGCTATAATTACTATACCATTTAGCTACTATTTGACAGAAGAACATATTTCAAGGCAAGGAGCCAGTGAGTAAGGAATGATTAAGGATATTAGCAAGAGGAGATACTCTAAGAGGCAAGTTTCTAAACTAGACTAGAGTGGTGTCAAACTGAAATAGAAAAGAGGGATTGATTTGGTGTTCTTGAGTCTAGGACAAAAGTAAAGGGGTTGATTATTGACAAGGACTAGTTTCTGAAATGATCTAAAGTATGTAGTTAGTGGGGAGGAAAGGAAACTCACAATAGACGGCCTTAATTTTTACAGTAAAATATGAGGCATAGTCTATATATAGAGTTACATCATCCTGTATTTCTCTTTCACAGCCAAATTACTTGAAAAAGCTGTCAACACTCATTGCCTTCACTTTCTCACCTTCCACTCATTTTTCAGCCTGTTAAATTCTGGTTTCTTGTCTCTACTACTAAACTGAAACTGCTCATTCTGAGTTCACAGCGATTTCTTTATTGTTGAATCCAGTGGCCTTCTCTCAGTCCTCATCATGGATTTTTGTGGCATTTGAAATTTTTGGTCATGTCCTCCTTCCAAATACTCTTAGCTCCTTAGATGTTCTTAATATTGCCCTCTTATAGAGGTCTTCCTTCCTGTTAGATCCTTCTGGCTCCTTTGCAGAATCATCACTATCTACTTCCTATACTTTATGCTTAGCTGTCCCTCAGGGCTCTGTCCTGTGCTCTCTTACCTTTTTTCTCTACACTTTTTTGGTGAGTCAGTCAATTTTCATGGATTTGACTCTTGTCTATGCAGATGATTTCCAGTTCTCCATATCCAGCCCTTTTCTTTTTCCTTAGCCTTGGTTCATTTCTCCTGGTGACTATTGGACATCTTTATTGATATCAAACTCCTATCAAACTCATTAAATAAGTCCTAAATAAGTTATTATTTTCCCCCCAAATCCATACCTCCAACTGCCTTATTTTTGTTGAGGACACTCTTTTTGATTTTCATTGTCAAAGTAAGCCATTCTCAACTACTACTTCTTTATCCCCATACTCAGGTAAATGACCAATTCTTGTTGATTCTAATCAGACAGAAATAATTAAGAGCTTGTCTTGTGCTAGTCACTATACTAAGTGCTGAAGATACAAAGAAAGAAATTTTAAAAATCAAGATAGCACCTACTTTCAAGGAGCTCACATTCTAAAGAAAAATTGTAAGCAACTGGGTAATATATACAGTATAAATGATAGATAATTTTGTATGGAAGATTTAAGTTAGGGGTAGTTGGAAGGCCTCTTGAAGAAGGTGGGATTTAAATTGATACTTGAAGAAAACCAGAAAGTGGAGGTTAGAAAGAAAATTTCAAGCAGCGGAGACAGCTAGTGAAGAAAAATAGAAGCAGGAGATTGAGAGGACATCAAGTATATGTAGAAAGAAGTAAAGTGTAAGAAGAATGGAAAGATAGAAAGGGACCACATATGAAGGACTTTAAAAGCAAAAACAAAAATTATATTTGATCTTGGAGATAAGGTAATATGGAACCTCTGGAGTTTATTGATTGGGTGAGTGTGTGTGGGGTGATATGGTCGTACGTGCAGTTTTTAGGAAGATTTCTTTGGTTGCTGAATGGAAGATAGAGTAGGGAGAAAATTGTGACAGAGAGACACTAAATAGCAAACTATTCCAGTTAGTCCAGGATGATATGATGAGATTGTCCATCAGGATTGTAGCAGGGTCAGAGGAAAGAAAGTGCGAATACTTGACAGTTTAGCTCAAGAGAAGACTTCACTGTCTGGTATCTTCTCCTGCCAGATGATCTTCAGAATTTTCAGAATGGAAGAGATTCAGTTTCCTGACATGATTCTGGTAGACTGTTCAGGTTTCACAAGCAGACAGCAAGGAGGTCAGCACAATGGCTCTGTAGACCTTCAGTTTGGTAGTCAGTCTAATATCTCTTCTCTCCCCCCCTTTCTTTCAGTGCCCCCCAAACACTGAGCTAGCACTGACAAGGGTGTGTCAACCTCATTATCAGTGTATAACTCCCTGGAAAATACACTGCTAAGGTAATTGAAATTGTCCACAGTACTCAAAACTTCTCCGTTTGTTATAATCAATGGTTCCACATATGGATGTTGTGGTGCTGGCTAATGGAACATCTGGGTTTTCTTGGTGTTAATTGTAGGCCAAAATTAGCACAAGCAGCAGAGAATCAATCCATACTTTGCTGCAGCTCAGCTTCAGAGGCTGCATTGAGTGCACAGTCATCTGCAAATAGAAGATCTCATACCAACACTCCCTTCGCTGTGGTCTTGGCTTGTAGCCTTTTCAAGTTGAAGAATTTACCATCAGTGGTAGCCAACCTTGATACCATTTTCATCCTCAGTGAAGGTGTTTGATGATGTGGCTGAAAACATCATGCTAAGAAAAAGCATGAAAGCAAGGACACATCCTTGTTTCATTCCATTGGTGACTGGGAAATCTCAAGAGCATTGTCCACTATCCAGAACCCAGGCAAACATGCTGTCATGGAACTAACAAATTTGGGGTCTGAAAATTGGGAGCATCTTATACAGTGGTTGTAGTTTTTTTACTTGCATTTCGTGCATTTTCACACTTGTTTTTGCATTCATTGTTTTGCATTTGTTACCAGTATGTTATGTTTTGCCATGTTCTACCCAGAAATAACTCAGAAAAGATTTTTGTACAGTGCTGAATTCAAGGTCAAAGTAATTCACTTTGCAGAAGCAAATGGAAATCGTACTACTGAACATCAGTTTGGTGCTCCTCCAATTGAGAAAACATTCTGAGACTGGCTTCAGGAAGAAGAAGCACTGCTGAAAATGTCATGGCAGAAGAAGCCCATGAGAGGAAAGTCAGTCAAATAGCCTGATCTAGAGGGGGAATTGAAGACACGAATTGAAGAGCAAAGGGCTATTGGAATTCCTTTGTCCACAAAAGTGGTTCAGCATGAGGTCAGAAGAATTGCTGATGGAAAAAAAAAGTGACTGATTTCAAAGGAGGAAATAATTGGTGCTTCATGTTCATGAGACAGAATGGATTAAGAATGCATCCATGGGGGGGTGGAGCCAAGATGGCGACAAGAAGGGATCGAGTCTTAGGAGCTCTCTGATAAAATTCATCAGCTAAGGACTCTAACTAAACTTTCGAGAGACAGAACCCACAAAGGGTCCCAGTGAGGCAGTTCTCCTACTCAAGGTAATCTGGAAAAGAGCAGAAAGGCTCTGCTCCCCAGGATTGGAGAGGCGGCCTGGCCCGCCAGAACCAAAGAACCTCAGCCTCCCGGAGACAGCCCCAGGGCGCTGGGAGTCTCAGCTCACAGCAGCGGGGGAGTCTCCTATGCTGTACCCCAGGAGCACTGGCACAAAGTGGGGGAACAGCAGGGGACCTCTGCCAGAGCCAGCACGTGGAGCACAGCACTCAGGGCACACAGAGAGCAGCATGGTCTTTCCCCAGCCCTGATCCAGGAAACAGAAGCAGGCAGTGCCCCTAAGCAGGAGCCCCCAGGGCATGAGCCCATTGAGCTGAGGGAAGGGAGTGAAGAGAGACTGCAGAGTTCTTCTGTCCTCTGCCTCTGGAACAGGACTCTGGGGCTCTGACCACACTCAGATCCTGATAGCAGTCTAGGCCCCCCCATAGAACAGCAGGGCCCCCTCCACCTCAGCCTCGTGGCAGAGGGAGGTGCTTATGGTCATTCACAGACCAGGAGGGAGGACAGAGCCTCACACACTGAGACCCTTGTGGGAGTGTCCCAAAAACTCAGGAAGCACCCCAAACCAGGCCCAGGCTGGGAAAATGAGCAAGCAGAGAAACAAAAAGAAGACTATTGAGAAATATTTTGCAAATGAGCCCAAGAAGGACCAAAATACTCAGTCTGAAGATGAGGAAGCACAAGCTCCTGCATCTAAAGACTCCAAGAAAAACAGAAATTGGGCTCAGGCTATGACAGAGCTCAAAAAAGACTTTGAAAATCAATTGAGGGAGTTGGAAGAAAAACTGGGAAAAGAAAGTAGAGAGATGCAGGAAAAAACATGAAAATGAAGTCAGCAGCTTAGTCAAGGAAATCCAAAAAAATGCTGAAGAAAATAGCATGCTAAAAACCAGCTTAGGTCAAATGGATAAAACAGTTCAAAAAGTTATTGAGGAGAAGAATGCTTTAAAAAGCAAAATTGGCCAGATGGAAAAAGAGATAAGAAAACTCTCTGAGGAGAACAAATCCTTCAGACAAAGAATAGAATTCAGGGAGATTGATGAATTTAACAGAAATCAGGAATCAATACTTCAAAACCAAAAAAAATGAAAAATTAGAAGAAAATGTGAAATATCTCATTGAAAAAACAACTGATATGGAAAACAGACTTAGGAAAGATAATTTAAAAATTATTGGAATACCTGAAAGTCATGATCAGGAAAAGAGCCTTGACATCATTTTCAAAGAATTACTACAGGAAAATTGCCCTGATATTCTAGAAGCAGAGGGCAAAATAGAAATGGAGAGAATCTACCGATCCCCCCCCCCCCCCGAGAAAGAGATCCCAAAAAACCAACCCCTAGGAATATTATAGCCAAGTTCCAGAACTCCCAAGTCAAAGAGAAAATATTACAAGCAGCCAGAAGGACACAGTTCAAATATTGTGGAGCTCCAGTCAGGATCACACAGGACTTAGCAGCAGCTACATTGGAAGCTCGTAGGGCTTGGAATACAATATACCGGAAGGCAAGAGAGCTTAGAATGCAGCCAAGAATGAACTACCCAGCAAGGCTGAATGTCCTCTTCCAGGGAAAAAGATGGACTTTCAATGAACCAGGGGAATTTCAAAGACTCCTTTTGGAATGGCCAGAGCTGAACAGAAGGTTTGATCTTCAGATACAGGACTCAGGTGAAGCACAGAGATTGGAGGAGAGGGGGGGAAATATGAGGGACTTAATGAGGATGAACTGTGTGTATTCCTGCATAGAAAAATGACACTGATGATACTCATATGAACCTTCTCAGTTAATAGAGCAGGTAGAGAGAGCTTTTATAGTTGAAGCACAGGAGAAAGCTGAATTTGAAGATAAAATATGGTGTAAAAATGGAGTCAATAGAAAAAAAGGGAAATGGAATGAGAGAAAGAAAAAGGAGAGGGGGAATAGTCCACAAGATATTTCACATAAGATTTTTTTTATTACAATGAGCTATTGCAATGATATGGAAGGGGGGAGGCAAGGGGGAATGAGGGAACCTTTGCTCTCATCAGAGATGGCTAGGAGAGGAAACAGCAAATATACTCAATGGGGTATAGACATCTGGAGTAAGAAGGAGTGGGGAGCAGGGGGAAGGGGTGGGGATGTGAATAAAGGAGGAGAGGATGGACCATGGGGGAGAGTGGCCAGATATAACACATTTTCTTTCTTACTTCTTGCAAGGGGCTGGGAATGGAAGGCCTGCCCAGGACCACAGGGCCAGGTGGATTCTGGGCCTAAGGGGTGGTATGGGGGCTCAGGGCTTCTTGGCCCCAGGGCCAGGGATCTGTCTGCTGCGCCACTCAGCGACCCTACAGCAGAGTCATAGTGAAAGGAGAGAGAAAATAAGAGTACACGGTAGTGGAGAAATAAGAAAGGAGGGAGTTGTGATCAGCAATGGCAAGGTTGGAAAAATATGGAAATAACTTTTGTGATGGACTTATCATAAAGAATGAGATCCACCCATGACAGAGTTGTTGGTGTTGGAACAAAGACTCAAGCACATTTTTTGTTATGATTATTTGGGGGAGGGTGCAGGGCAAGTGGGGCTGGATGGCCTGCCTGGGACCACATAGCAGGGTGATCTGTGGGTGTCTGGGGCCGGATTTGGACCCAGGTGCTCCTGGCTCAAGGGCCAATTCTCTGCCTGCCACCCAGCCACCCCTACTATTATTACTATTTTATTTTATTTTGGGTCTTTTTTTCTTTCTTTTTTTTTGGTTTTTGCAGAGCAGTGGGGATCGGGTGGCTTGCATGTCACACGGCTGGGTGATTCTTGGGGTTACGAGGCTGGATATGGACTCGGGTGCTCGTGGCTCCAGGGCTGGTGCTTCATCCATTGCGCCACCTGGCCATACCTACAATTATTACGATTATTATTTTTTTATTTTAATTTTTTTCTCTCCCCTTTACTTTTTTCACCCAAACAAGTCTATCTGTATTCATGGGGAGGAGGGGTATTTTGTTTACTTGTAAACAAGAATATTTTGTTAATGTAAAAAAACATTTGTACAAAATGAGAATAAAAAATAAAAATAAAAAAAATAAAAAAAAGAATGCATCCATGTACCAGACTTGCCCAAAAGATGCCTGAAAGCTATGAGCAGAAGGTCCTTGAATTTCATGATGAATGATACTTGAGTTTAATAACTTTATGTAATATTTTTTTCAAATTTTTGGCCCCAAAATTTAGTGTCTCATACATGAGAAAATATGGTAATTTTCCTTGAACCCTTTGATTTTATCAAAGGCCTTGGTCTGATCTACAGAAATTGGATTCAGATCTCTGTTTAGCTCTTGACATTTTTCCTGTAATTGTTAAATAATCTCTTCATACCATATAACCTGAAAAATTTCAGCCAGCTTTTGTATGAGAATTGGACACCCCCACCTCGTAAATCTCAGCTGTAATAGAATCAGCACCAAGTGTTTTGCCACATGAAAGGAATAACTTTCACAACTTTCTTCAGTTGGAGCTTGAATTAGGGACAGAAATGGTCAATGGCTTCTGTGTTGATAGATGATGGTCTGATAAGAACACTGGAAGTGTTCAGTCCATTTTTCTAGGTTCTTTTCCCTATCACAAATTAATGTGGCTCCATCAGCATTAAGTAGTTGAGATGTACTATATATCTTTGGCCATAAATAGCCTTCGGGGCATCATGAAAGTACTTTGGAATGCTACTATCTGCATAAAGCTGAATTTCATCTGCCTTCTTACTGAACCAAGAATCCTGAATCTCTCTTAAACTTTACTTTTGATGGTGGCATGGCATTTTCCTTCAAGTGGCAATCTCATTGTCATGAGCCTGTTATTCACAACTTTTAATAGACATTCAAGCCTGTTGACATGATTAGTTTTAATTGCAAAACCTACCCCACCTTCATGAAGTTCCCCTTCATTGTGACCACTCCAGTGGTCTAACTTCATGCATAAATTGGATTTGAGTGAGATAGAATTACACAAAATAGTCAACCTCACACTCTCTTAAAAAGTCATCATTTTCCAGGGACACAACAGAAAATCAAGACAATGGGTGCAGTAGATGATCTTGGCATCTTCAATGTCTAAGTTCTGAGCACTCCATAGCATGAGCTTCAGCTGTCTTCATGGCCATTGGAATGAAGTGTTCTCATCCACCCATTCCACCCCTGGAAGATTTCACATGCTTGGTAATAGCCCCCCCCCCCAATTCATCAATGAACTTGAGACACCCTCAGTTACTCTGAACCTGGTTTATTTTGCCTGATGAAATGATTTACTGGGGTGTGGCCACTGTGCATGCTCCAGCTTTTTGGAGCCATAGGTGAGAATAGGGTGACTCAGGAGGGCATCAGAGGTGGAAAGCAACCCTGAAAAGGGCTTGGCACTCCTCATACCAGAGGTACTAGTCTTCCTTGAACACCCCCTACACCTCTGTCCCACTACCCTTTCACACCTAGCTCCATTCCTGCATCACTGTTCTTCTCACCTCTCCCACTTGAAATACCTTTCTGTCTTTGTGGCTTAGCTTTAAGTGCCCCCCTTCTTTTTTCCCTTTTTTTTTAGGGTTTTTTTTTTTTGCAAGGCAAATGGGGTTAAGTGGCTTGCCCAAGACCACACAGCTAGGTAATTATTAAGTATCTGAGGCTGGATTTGAACTCAGTACTCCTGACTCCAGGGCCTGTGCTCTATCCACTGCATCATGTAGCTGCCTGAATGCCCTCTTCTTCAATAGGTTTTTCCTCATGTCTTTAGTTATTAGTGCCCCAGTCCTTCAAACTCTGGGTGCTGCTTATCCTTTGTTTACTTATCTATTTTTATTCTGCATTAAAATTTAAACTTCTTGATATAAGGATAATTTGCCTCCAGCACTTTAGCATGCTGGGCCTGGCACATGGTGGACATTTAATAAATGCTTATAATTCACTAACTGAACTCAGAACAATGAGTGGAAGTCAAAAAGAGGTAAGTGTTGACTCAATGTAAGAAACTTTCTAAAAATGAAAGCTGTCTAAAAATGCAATGGATTGTTTTTACGAGATATGAAAACTGTAGTTATTAGAAGTATTTAAGCATGGGATGTATATTATAGAAGAAATGCATTTAGAGTTTATTAAATACAGCATTAGGGATATAGGAAAAAGATGAAGCCTTACCTTTATGGACTTGTAACTGGTTAGGAAAAGGAATTAGATGATCCTGATTCTTTAATCTTTTCATCAGATTCACATATTAGGAGCATTTCCTGCTTTTTTGCAAGTTTTAATATGAAAATTTGAATTAACCAGATACTTGGTTTTGATACTTTATTTTATAAAATGTGATGGGGAAGGGAATTTTAAATTTATTTTATTTGTTATTTATTAAAGATTTGCCTCATTTTAAAATAATGATTCAGTTAAAAATTTAGGTTCATTTTACATGTATCCTCTATTGGAACCAAAGATCTGTTATAATTAATCAGACAAAAGATTAATTTACATATCTTGCCTCATTTTTTTATGAATAAATGATAATCAAGATGGTTCCTGCCTTTAGGACTTTTTGATCTAAAGCAGCATTAACACAAATAACATCAGAATATTTTAATTCATAAAGATATGTGATCACCAATTCAACCCATACCTGAATAGGAATCTCTTCTATGATATTTTCTGAGACTTTTAGAATTTGAGAATTTGCTTATCTAGACTCTGTTTGAAGACTTCTACAAGAGGGAAGTCAATATTTTATAAGGTAGTCCATTCCAGATTTAGATAGCTCTCATTATCAAAAAATTTTTCCTTTCTTTGATTCTTGTTCTTTTTTCCTAACACTGAGCCTCCCTGTATCTTCTATATCTTATTTGCTAATTATTCCTTCTTGAACCAAGCAAAAAAAAAAGTGAAGTTCTTTTTATAATAGCCCATTTTTCAAATTCTCTAGGTTAAATATCTCTAAGCCTTTCTATTCCAAATCATGGTTTAATTCTTTTCACAATCCTGGTGACTCCTTTGGAGTCACTCTAGCTGGTCTGTGTCCTTCTTAAAATGTGGTGTCTAGAACTGAAGGTAATACTTCAAATGTTATCTAGCCAGGGTAGGATTCAGTAAGTCTGTATCTTTGGATGTTATGCTTCCATCATTAAGATTGATTGCATTGACTTTTTTAGTGGTCATATCACATCATTAACTATTCTACTGTTCTGTCTATAATTCTTTTTTTAGGTGTTTTTTTTTTGCAAGGCAATGGGGTTAAGTGGCTTGCCTAAGGTGACACAGCTAGGTAATTATTGAGTGTCTGAGGCCAAATTTGAACTCAGGTACTCCTGACTCCAGGGCCAGTGCTCTATCCACTGTGCCACCTAGCCACCCTATAATTCTTACTTCAAAATTCCATTTTCATATAAGCATTATAATTGAAAAGCATTTATCAAGCATCTATTTACTTATAAAGATTTGTTAGTATTAAATACTGTAAAGAATTGCTTGAATCTGGTATTATTTCTCTTCCTTCAAGGAGTTTATGGCCTAATGCAGATGCCTCGAAAGGAATGATGAATAAACACAGTCGATGGAATAAATCAATAAATGAATAAACAATAAGGTGTTTACATCAGATTTTGGTTAGGAGTAAATCAGTGGATGGTAAACAAAGGACGAATACATATTTTATGAGAAATGATTATGGGATTTTCTCATGGATGAACAAGCAATAAAAAAAGTCCTTTTTTTTTCTTGATCCATTTAAGAAAATTTAGTCTAGAAGTTTAGTCAAGTGGAGTTGGCTTGATGGGTTGGGGTAATGATGAAAGGACTAATTTATAAACAAAGTAGCAAAAGTATAACAAGTACTATAAAGTATAACTAGTTTTTAAATAAACCTATCAGATTTTATACTTTGAAATACATGTTGCCTCCTTAAAAATGGTTACTTTGAGAAACTACACTTTTTCCCAGGATGTTATCATTGCTCAGAACATTTATAAAGCTTCTTTTTTACAATTATATTTAGAATCTGAGGCATATTCTTTTGAATATCTTCAATGGTGACAAAATCTTACCTTATGACTGGAAATTCCCTTAAGTTATTTACAACCAAATGTTATAAATAAGAGGCTTCTTCAGTCTGGTTATATATTTTCTAATTTAAAAATAACACTAATAAGATGATTTTTTTTCTTGGAAATTTTCTACTTAAAGACATGCCAATATTATTTGACTGTATCAAGTGGTATTATTCATTATGTTTCACTTAGCCATTTAATTCTCTTTTCTTTTGGCTTTTTTTCCCCCAAGGCAATGGAGTTAAGTTACTTGCCTAAGGTCACATAGAGCTCCGTAATTATTAAGTGTCTGAGACCAGATTTGGACTTAGGTCCTCCTGACTCCAGGGCTGGTACTCTTATCCACTGTGCCACCTAGCTGCCCCTTAGTCATTTAATTCAATGGAGCATCAGTCTATTTCATTTTATTAAACAATTTATAAATGTCTGCTATGTGCTAGACTCCTTTTAGATAATAGAACAAAAATGAACCAGTGCCAGTTTTCAAGGAAATGACATTCTACAAGGTTCACATAACAAGTTAGTGTCAAGAGTCTGAGGCTAAATATGAACTAAGATCCTCCTGACTGCAGGGTTGGAGCTCTATCCACTGCACCACCACTGCTTCAAGGTGCCCCTAGTACCTGGAAGAATGAGGATATTCCTTCTCTTAAGAGGTTTCATGAATTAAGCTTTGGAGAAAACTGGGAATTCTAGGAGACAACTTATGTCTCTAAAAGCATAGGGAAAAGAGATAAAATGTCAGAGAACAAACAAGTAGTCTAGTTTGGCTGGAATTTAGAGTGTGTGAATAGTAAATGTGTAATAAAGCTAAAAAGGCAACTAGATGGCACAGTGAATAAAGTTCTGAGCCTAGAGTGAATTGAAATCTGGTCTCAAGATAATTATTAACCGTGTGACCCTGGGCCATCTCTTTAACTCTGCCTCAATATCCTTACCTGTAAAATGAATTGGAGATGGCAAACCATTCTAGTATCTTTGCCAAAAAAAAAACCCAAATAAAAGTTGGAAATGACTAATTGACCAAATGATAATAAGACTTTTTAAAAAGTAGGCTACAGTCACACTGGAAAGGGCTTTAAAAACCAAATGTAGGAGTCTACATTTTCTCCTACAGATAGTAGGATACTATTGGAGTTTCTTGAACAAGGGAGTGACTTGGTCAGACTTGTGCTTTAGGAATGTCAATTTGGCAGTTAGAGGGGAGAGACCAAGAAAATTACTCTTTAGGAAGCTATTGCTTAAAGCTTCAAAAGAAGTGATAAAGCCTTTATCCAGGGTAGTGGCTGTGCAAATGGAAAGGACAGAAGCAAAGAGAGACTGTAGACATAGAATCATTAAGATTTGTCCAGTAGTTAGATATAAAGGTATAGGCAAGAAGAGAGAATGACATTAAGGATGCAAACCTGGATGACTGGAAGGATAATGGTGCCATCAACCAAAGTAGGGAATTTCAGTAGAGAGGTGGGTGTTGAGATAAAAATAATATTCTGAACATTTAGAATGTGAATTATAGGACTGGTGTTCAGGAGAAATAAGGTTGGATATACAGATTTGGAATTATCTCCATAGAGACCATATGAGTTGATGAAAATTACCAAGAATTTTTTGTAGAGAGAAGACAGAAGGGTTAGGACAGAGTCCTGTGGTAAATTCCTGTAAGGTGGAGGTATGTGAATAATGATCCAGCAAAAGAGATTGCAAGACAGAAACTAGGCAATAGCAATGTCTGAAAAAGCCAAGAAGGAGAGTATATCTGGAAGGAGGTGATGTAGCTGGTAATATTAAATGCACAAAGAGATCGGTCAAAAAAAGATGAGAAAATATTTGGCAATTAATGAATCTTTGTTAATCTTGAAGTTTCGGTTGAATGAAAAAGTCAGAAGCTAGATTGCAAAGGGAGGGGTGGATTGGAGGTCTAAAGTGGAATCTTTATATCTAACTCCGAATCTTATTGATTGACTAATCTTATTGATTCTAAGACTACAGTCCCTCTTCTCTTCTGTCCCTCTTTCCATATAATCAGAAGTAGACTGAGTTTTCTTGAAACATATAGAAACGACTAAGAAATATAGTTTCTTGGGACAGGGAAGGAGGGGTAGGTGAAAGTTGGTATCAGACATGGAATAGTTAAACATTTATTAGGTATCTAAGTCATTGTTAGTCATTATGTCTGCACAACAGAAATGATCCATCAGGTTTGGAAACTGAGTATGGTCTTAAATAATGATTTGCAAACCCTTCTATCAAATAACTTCTTTCATGAAATAGTATGTGCTACCCAAACCTTCCTCACCATCTTTGTCTGAGATGCCTTAGCATCTCAGTCTCAGACCTAGTAGAAAAGAAATATTATCAGCTGGTTTGGTTGGCCATACATTTAAGCATTGTTCCAGAAAAGGGGACAACAAGGCCAGGTTGTATGGAGGATCTGCAGGAAAATTATTTTTCAAAGTAGAAAGAATAGAAGCTGAGCCTTAGGTGCGTTTGGAGATGTTAAGAGATATTTTAAGAGATTTCAAATCACCAGAACCAGATGAACTACATTCCAGAATACTGGAAAATGTGATAAGGGTTAAAAACTCTCTTCTTTCTCCCTAGACCTTTTCTCTTGGTAATCTCCTCAGCTCCACTGGGTTCAATTGCTATCTCAATGAAGATGATTTTCAGTTTACTTTTAGTTTAGCTCTTCTCATCTTCAAATCTGCATTTCCAAAATTCCTTATTGTGCAGCTCCCACTGCAGTCTGATAGACATCTCAAACTTAACAGTATTCAATTAAAATATAAGCTTCTTGAGGACAGGGGCTGTTTCATTTTGCCTTTATATCCCCAGGGCCTTGAACCTATTATTTAAGTGTATAATAATGTCTGTTGGATTAGATTGGCATTGAAATCCTATAGTTCTTAATCAGATTTATCAGAGTGTATTATACTTTTACTGTTTTAAATTTGGTTTTTAAAAATGAATTTTATTGATAACTTGTTTTTACACAACAGTCATTTCTGCATTTCCAAGCCATGCAATGAGTCTCCCTTGTAACAAAACAAGCTAAAAACTGATATAGTGACCTCACCTGACAATATGTGCAATATTTTAGGCCCATCTGTCTTTTCTGAAGTATGTTTCATTGTTAGTCTTTAAGGCAGATTATTGCATTGATTTTTTTCTGTTTGTTTTGCAGTGGTGTAGACAAAAGTATTTTTAAGTTTCTCAAATTTTCATAGTTCTCCCAGTGCAGTTAACACTACAGGATAATATTCTATTAGATTAATAATCTGTGATTTGTTCAGGCATTGCTAGTTGGTAGAAACTCACTTTTATTTACATTTTTTGGCTACTGCATTGTGAATTTTTTAAACTTTGAACTCTTTCCCTCTCACCATTTACTTCCTTTGAGTGGCCAGACAAAAAATTTGTTCTATTTGGTGACTTTTCTACAAAAGTTTCCGAAATCTTCTTCTGAATAGTTGTATCAATGCATAGTGTATTAGTATGGCTGTTTTCTCAGAACACCTCCAACAAGTTACTATTTTTATATTTTGTCAGCTTTACCATTCTGATGACTGTGATATGAAACATAAAACTGAATTCACCTTTTCCCTAAAGCTGGTTTTATTCCCATCTCTTCCTCTTTCTTCCAGGGATACTATCATTTCTTCTAAATGAGAAAACAATCATATTTGACTTTTCCTTTATTTTCTTCCAATAAATCTAATATTACCTGTAATTTCTCACTTTAAAATTTCCTTCTCTTTCTCTTTTTCCTCTCTTAACCCTGTAGCCAAAGTTTTATCACCTCACCCCTAAATTACTGCCATAGTCTTCTAGCTATTCTCTACTGACAGTCACTTAACAGTAGATATCTAGTGACACAATGTAGAGAACAACCTGAATTCAAATCTAATCTCAGATACCTTTTTAGGTCTATGACCCTAAGTAAATCACTTAGCCTTTGTTGCCTCATGTATAAAAATAGGGATAATAGAACCTATCTTACAAGGGTAGGGGGGGTTTTTGTAGAGAATCAAACTAGGTCAATGTTTGTAAAGGGTATTACAAATTTGAATGTCATATATAGAAATTCCAGGTATTTTTTATTACTAGATTTAATAAAACCATGTTTTTTCTTCGCATTAATAAATACTTGTTCAAGAAGGTGAATTGACTTCTTGTTTTCTAGTTTAACCATTAAATCTAAACAACACAGAATCACTTCTACTGTCAACCTAGATGATCTGTAGTCTTAGTACTTGACTGGGGCATTGATAGGTTAAATGCTTTACATGGTTATTTCTCTTACACCCTGTGTAAGAGAAAGTACTATCTAACTTATCCTGCCATTTGCTATACTATCCTGCCTCTGAATAAGATTGTTAAGAGGACCAAGTAATTTGTTGCATGTAAAGATCTCTTGGGGTGGCTAGGTGGCGCAGTGGATAGAACACCAGCCCTGGAGTCAGGAGTACCTGAGTTCAAATGCTGCCTCAGACACTTAATAATGACCTAGCTATGTGGCCTTGGGCAAGCCACTTAACCCCCATTGCCTTGCAAAAACCTAAAAAAATAAAAGATCTCTTAACAAGTGTAAAATATTTTTTAAATGTGAGCCATTATTTTAAAGTCTTCTTAATAAGAATCTTCTGAGTGATATCCATTTGTGAAAAAGTAGTATATTACGTAGTTGTGTGATCTTAGGCAAGTCACTTAACCCATTTGCCTTGCCAAAAAAAAGAGAAAACTTTATTGATACCTTCAAAGGTCATATCAACTGCAACTGTTGTAGAAAAGATTCTTTAAAATTACTTAGAATCAAAAATTTATATGTATATTCTTATCATGATCTCTCATTTGCTTCCTTATGAATAAGTGAGAAGATGTATTCTTATTCCTCTTTTGGATCTGATCTCAGCCAAATAACCACAAGACTTTTCCCCACTGAAAATTAGAATTTAGGGGTACTTTTGTGTCTGACACTTATGACTAGACATCATTCTCTTCCTGAAAGTTTTCTCTTCTATTTTACTCAGAGTTACTTCACCTTTCTTCCCTTATTCCATTTCCTCTCACACCCTGACTTTTGTCATTCCCCAAGGCTTAGTTCTTGACTTTCTGATCTTCCTTTTTTTCCCCTTAGAGAATTTGTTGGTTTCTACTTTTGTTGCTGGAAAATGTCTCCACCCAAGGTTTCAGGAATTCTAAAGAATGTGAATGAATTCACTTAAAAGATTGACTCTTGACCTGCTGCCCAGTAGCTGGGGTAGGGAAATCCAAGAGAGATAGCCAAGGTTCACTTTGGGTGATGAAATCACCAGACTCAGGAAGGTAAGAAAGGCTTAATTTACATGTTGCATAGAGTACAAAAGTCAACATGTTACTACCAAAAGTTCACAAATTAGGTTCTGTGGAGAAGCAGCAAGATAATGAGTTTCAGTATTGCTGTGAGCTACAAGGAAAGAGACTAAAGGGCAGGTTATGATTAGCAGAAGCTGAGGGAAAGAAAGGCTAAAGTGAAGGTAGGAAACTGCTGATCTCTAATGAGAGAAAGAGTAGCCCCATGGGAAATAATGCTTTGATTTTTTTTTAACAAGGTAAAGAAGGTGAATTTCAAAGTAAAGTTAAGTAAAGTTAAGTTTCAAAGTAAATTTAAGTAAAGTTAAGTTTCAAAGTAAAGTTAAACAAAAGAGACAGTTAAAGGGAAAAAAGGAAACACCCATGAGAGGTGGGCTAGGCTTAAATCAACAAGATCCAGCTACCTGGAGCTGGGACTACTTGAGACCAGCAACATGGAGATAGGATCACATTGAGCCAGTATGGAAAAAGGAAGGGGAAAGGAAAACTGAGTCACAAAGGAAAAAAAGAAGGGGGCCAGAGAGCCAGACCCTCTTTAAATACACTTCTTTGGTGGGCGGAACAGGTGGGCCTAAATCAACACCTGGGTGTGAGATAGTTTTCACTGTGGATGAGTTGCAGGGCTGGTCTGAACAAGGTTAGGCTCATGGTCATTTATTGTTCTTCTATTGTGTCTGTTGTTGGATTTATTGCTAAATGGGGATTACCTATATAGAAGTGAAGATACTTTAATAGTACAAAAAATTACAAGATTTGTTTCTAATACAAAATAGTTACAACAACATTTCTTTGTGCCCAGGTCAGACCCAGAAGAATTTAGGGAGAAGAGAAATCTATTTACACATTACTGTGGATATTAAAGTAACATGGACTGTGTTTCATACAGAAATCATTAGAGTTCCTTAAGGAAGAAGCAAATCTGAGAGAGAAATTAAGGATAGTTGCTAGGGCATTGCATCTGGGCTGAATCAACAACCAGCAGAAGAGGAGGGTTGTATAGGGTTTGTGCTGCTATGGAAAGGGGTAAGGGAAGAGCTAGGGCAGTGCTAGGAGGAATTAAGGTGTGGCTAGCACACGGACTATGCATGTCCTGAAGGGTCAACTTAGTTTCTTCTGGTGGTATCTGTAAGGTAGACTATGGGATGGGAGTAGGGGCAGTAACTCCAAGACTTAATCTTTCCTGTCTGGGGCAAGGATTTATTGTTTTGTTGACCTGGGGGCAGAGATTTGCCTAGTTCTTTCCAGGGGATAAGGCACTTCACTGAAGTTCATTGACCTCATCACTATTACCATGGGGTGTATAAGGAGGACTAGCACCTCACACCATGGGGTGTGAGGACTTGCTGAGCCTCACCTGCTCATCCATCTTTGGTGCACTCAACCTGTGACTCAAAATAGCTGTATCATTCAAATGGTCATATCCTGATAAACCATCTCAGCAGATGGGCTAAACCAGCTTGAGGGTAACTGATGGGCCTCAAATCCTTCTAAACATGTGAAGAGTTCCCCAGCTGAATGGGCAGATGAGAACACTTTGTTTCAACAACCATGAAGGTGGCTGAAGCAGGAGCTGTGGAGTGCTTAGAGCTTGCATCTTGTCTTGACTTTTGTTTTTCCTTTGGACTTTGATAACATGGGAAGAGAGATTGAAACTGATGAATCTGGACAAGTTTGCCTCTCTCAAATTCAATTCATGTATGAATCAGTAGATCCCCCAAGATTCTCTGAATCCTCCTCTAAAGCAAAAGACAAATAACACCTGGGACCTTGTTAGGTTACTTCCACATCTTGGTTTCTAGCCTTGTTTTACATGTGACCTCTGAGTAGTGCTGCTTGGCCCATTGCTGTATTTTACTTAAGACTCAAAGGTCGGGGTGGCTAGGTGGCGTAGTGGATAAAGCACAGGCCTTGGAGTCAGGAGTACCTGGGTCAAATCCAGTCTCAGACACTTAATAATTACCTAGCTGTGTGGCCTTGGGCAAACCACTAACCCCATTTGCCTTGCAAAAAAAAAAAAGACTCAAAGGTCACTTTAGGATGACTGAATTCATCATTCCCAACACAACTAAAGCCATTTCCACAATGCACAGGCCTTGTTTCAGATCTACTACCTTACTCCATAAGAAGCCTTAGAATTTTCTTGCCTTTTCATTTTCATCTCATTTATTTCTGTGAATCATCAAGTCTTTCTTTAAAGCATCTGTTGATTCCAATTTTTTTTTTCTATTCTTATTTTCTACCATCCTATTCCAAGTCATTACATCATATCTAAATTAGTACAGTAGCCACCTGTCTTCCCTAATTCCTCTCTGACTGGTGCAGTGATCCATTGATTTCATGAACTTCCAATGAATAAACTCTACCAATTTATGCTGGCACCTGCTTTGTAAACTGAGAAGTTGATTAAATTTCTATCCCTCAGTCAACATATATGAGATCTAGATCTTGAACTTGGATCTTTAATGAAAGGTCATCCCTCTCTCTCCAATACCCAGTGCTGCTTGATGAATTTTCTTTAACTTTTCTTATTCAGTCATGTCCAACTCTTTTTGACCCTGTGGACTATACCAATACTATCTCTCTGGGTTTATCAAGGCAGGTTGCAAGATGTCCCAAAAGAATTCAAAGACTCAGGCTATCTTCAAGTTCAGTGAAGGATTTATTTGGGGAATCACGCTCCCAAGAACAGATTGGCCTCCCAAAAGGAGAGAGAAACTCAAATAAGGAATGGGTGAACTTTTAAAGGATAGAGATGAGGTAATCAGGGACATATAGATAGAGGGTGGTGGCAGCTCAGAATGCAAAGATGAAGTACTTAAGGACATTAGATGAGGGACTGTAGCTCAAAGACTTAATCTTTCAGACTAGGGCAGGGATTTATTGGCTGTTGTTAGGTACTTGTGCTTGAGGTATGGGGGAATAAATTTACCTAGTCCTTGCCCCAGGGTATGAGGTACTTCACTGAGGTTCAGTGACTTCATCACTGTCCCTGTGGTTTTCTTGGCAAGGATACTGGAATGATTTGCCATTTCATTCTTCAGTAGATCAAGGCAGAAAAAGTGACTTGTTCAGGGTCATACAGTGTGTGTCTGAGGCTGGATATGAACTCAGGTCTTTCTGACTTCAGGTCCAGCACTCTATCCACTGTGATATTTAGCTGCCTTAACTACCTCTTTAATTATGCCTTTCCCTTGCTCAAAACCTTTAGTGACTTTCATATTAAAATTAAACTCTTCTGCCAAACTTTTAAAGGCCCTCCATAATTTGACCCTCTGTTATCTATTAAAATTTCTACCCCTTTCCTAATATATACCCTCTTTTTTTTTGGCAAGGCAGTGGGGTTAAGTGACTTGCCCAGGGTCACACAGATAAGTAATTATTAAGTGTTTGAAACCAGATTTGAACTCAGATCTTCCTGACTCTAGGGCCAGTGCTCTATCCATTGCACTACCTAGCTGCCTCCACATCCTCTTTTTTAATCTGGATTGTCATTAGATCATATGATTTAGAGCTAGAAGATAACATGGAAACCAATTCATTAATTCCTCTTCCCCCAGTTTTTTTCAAATTGGTGAAGATTATTGACTATAGAAAGGGAGGGGATTTGCCTAAGACTGCAAAGGTCATATAGTGGCAGGCTATGGATTCATTTTCGATCTTTTGATCTACTTCGGTTTTTTTGACTCCAATGACCATTCCTTACTGTCCTTTAATTGCATTCATTGCCATCCTTCTATTCAATCTTTACTCCTTTCTTCCTATTTTTATTAAGTAAATTTTATCCATTCTTCAAGTTACAATGTTCAAATTCATATATGAAGACACATGGCTCTCCAAAGCAAGTGTGACCAGAGCTAGATTAAAATATAATTGGGAAATATATAACAAAATAAATAAAAATATTACAGAATATAGATAATGGTAATAGGTGATTTTCTAAGTCTGTATGTAACCTGCTAGAATATTGCAATGATCCCCTTATTTCTGTTTGAGTTTAATATCACTAGACTAAATCACCTCTCTTTCTTTCTAGCTCCAATTCTTTGATCCTGGGGTTAGACCACGTTGCCTTTCTTGAGTTGTAGAGACTTCAGGTCCCCTCCAACCAATAGTTATTATTTATATATATATTTTTTAGGTTTTTTGCAAGGCAAATGGGGTTAAGTGGCTTGCCCAAGGCCGCACAGCTAGGTAATTATTAAGTGTCTGAGACCGGATTTGAACCCAGGTACTTCTGACTCCAGGGCCGGTGCTTTACCCACTGCACCACCTAGCCGCCCCTATTATTTATATTTTTAACCTGCATTAAAGTACAGTGAAATTTAATTGGAATGCTTCAGAATGGAGTATTCCTATTAGGACAGTGAGGTTGCACTGTCCATAGACAACTGGGTCTGGAGTCATTAGGACTCATGATTTTAAATTTGGCCTCAGGCACTTAAAATTTTTTTTTTTAATTTATTTAAGGCAATGGGGTTTGATTGACTTGCCCAAGGTCACACAGCCAGGCAATTATTAAGTGTTTGAGACTGGATTTAAACTCAGGTCCTCCTGACTCCAGGGCCAGTGCCACCTAGCTGACTTCCCCTTCACCCTTCAGGCACTTAATAACGTGACCCTGGGCAAGTCCCTTAATGTTGTTTGTCTTAGTTTCTTCTGTAAAGTGAGCTGGTGAAAGAAATGGCAAACCATTTTTTCCAGTATCTTTACCAACAAAATCCCCAAAATGGTCACAAAGAATTGAACACAACTGAAAAGACTCAATGATGATAACATGTACAACAAAATTCATATTAGGATCTGTCCTTATCTAATAACTGTACCCGATTACTTGTTTTCACCTCACAACTGCAGGTTGAGCAAGGGCAACTAGATGGTGCAGTGGACAGAGCACAAGCCCTGGAGTCAGGAGTACCTGAATTCAAATCTGGCCTCAGACACTTGATAATTATTACCTAGTACTTAACCCCATTTGCCTTGCAAAAAAACCTAAAAAAAAAAAAAACCAGAAATGTTCCCGTGGACTCCCATGGACTAGTTGGTTGGTGCTTCTGAGGAGACCATTTGTTTAACATTAGAATACTTGTTCTTAGTAGCTCAATTGGACATAAAGGCGACTGGTGTGGTAGAAGAGATGCTAATATGTGCTGTAACTGGTCATCTGACTTCAAACCCTAATTCTTCCTTCATCACCACTTTACAGGAATTTCTGATGTTCACAAACTTTGTTTTCCTAACTTGACCCCGAACAGTGTCCCTAATTTTAGTTTCTTACATTCATTAAAACCTCCTAGAATTCAGTTCTAAACTTTGAAAAATACTGGATTTTTAAAAATGGAGTGTTATTTATTACCTTTTATCTATGTAGTATTATATATTTTATGTAAATAAAGTACATTTTTTGGAACCACCATCCTCTGATACATCTGCAAAGGAATGTTGACTCATCCTAAATGCTTTCATTATAGTTTTCATCCTTCTTGATTGCTCTTCTACTATACCATGCTGATACCTAATGAAGATGCACAGTCAACTCATAAAGTCATGTATGCATGGTCTGAAATAGTCATCACTTTAAGATTTAAATGAACACTAATGGACTTTGTCAAAAATGTGGCCAAAAATGGGTAAATGAATCACCTATTCACATTTCCCCTTGGCTCCACAACCAGCCTTCCCAGTCTCATCTTTTTCCTCTGTAACCTGAGACATATACACATACAATGTTTCCTTTTTGAATGAGTGATGTATGTGAGGTAACTTGCAGTTTCTTCAATGATTTTTTTGAGATGACAAACTTGAAGAAAAACATGACAGGAAATTAGTATCCTGGATTTAAAGTGGAAGATTTGCACTGGGGGCCCCACCACATAGATTCTTCAGTAATCTTTCTGGATCAAGTATTCCATTTCCCAAAAACTTTCATTTCAAATCCTGCCTTTCCCTAGGAATAAAACTGAAGTTAAGATTTTTTTTCCTTTTAATTTTGTCAGGTATTTTTGGAGAACTTGGACCAAAAGCCACAGTGGTAAACTTCAAAGCATGGAATTTATAAATTAGAAGGAAAGGGGGGCAGCTAGGTGGCGCAGTGGATAGAGCACCGACCCTGGAGTCAGGAGTACCTGAGTTCAAATGTGACCTCAGACACTTAAATTACCTAGCTGTGTGACCTTGGACAAGCCATTTAACCCCATTGCCTTGCAAAAATTTAAAAAGAAGGAAGGGTACCTTATTTGTCATCCAGTGTTTTAATTTGCAAATAAGGAAACTGAAGGTCACAAAGTTGAAGTGATTTGCTTAGGGTAAATTATATTAAGTCATTTCCTCCCAGAGCCCATGTTAAAACAAGGTACTTTGTGCTTCCTTGGGGTCAGCTCTTACATTTGGGAAAGTAGATTGAGCTGGTGTCCCCAGAAGGACCTTGGCCTTCAGGAGGGATAACCCATGAAGGAAACATAGAGGTGAAGGAGCTATTTCTGATTCATTTCAGCATTTTTGTGACACACACACACACACACATACACACACACACACACACACACACACACAAACACACACACAATCTCACCTCTTTATACAACACAGACTTCAAACCCTCAATATAGATCTCCTATTAATGCTAATTAGTTGCTTTTGTTCATAGAAACCACAGATATTTAAATTACTTTGGTCAGAGTTAAAGGCCAGTGTTTTAATGTACTATACCAAGAAGTGAGCATTAGTTATCCTGTTTATGCTTTACTTGATATTAATAATTGTAGTATCACTAAAGAGCATTATGGTTGCATTTTTTAAGGAATCTTGTATCATCTTAACAAATCTAACAAACATCTGCTTAGTTATGTTCAAGAACTGTGCTATGCTTGGGGATGCAATAACAAAACAAAAAATTAAGTGTACCAGACATAAGCATGTTACAAATTTATCTCAGTAGAGATATTACAAAGTTACCTGTTCCTGATATGATAGACAGTATAAATGAACTATGGTGAGTAAAATGGAAAGAAAACGGACTGAGTAATAGCTAGCAGGAACTGGGGAACAAGAGTTATACAGACTCAATTTGGCAAACAATTATTGGGTACCAACTATGTACAAAACTCTGTTATGTCCACTGAGGATAAAAAGACAAAAATGAAACCAATTTTGTCTTCAAGGAGATTACATTTTGATAGTGAAATTTAGCATATATACATATAATAATGAAACAAATTTATTAAACAATGGGGAGAAGTCTAAGGAATTTTTGGTAGGACAGGAATCAGGGAAGGCAACAAGTAGCACCTCAACTGCACTTTGAAGTAAACTAAGGATTCTGAGAGGAACCTGTAAATTTATAATTCTATGAACAGCATCAAATAGAAAAGATTTAGATTTAAGGGCCTGAAAGTATGCTAAAGGTGCCTCATAGGCATGGGGACGATTGAGAATAAAACAAGGAATTGTTGGGATGGCCAATCTAGTTTCCTCTATTAAGTGTGGGTAAGGAAAGCATTTCCTACAACACACGGCTATGAGGAAAATGTATTATTAATATGAGTCATTGTTATATTTAACTTCATGTTAGTAACAGGAGATCACCAGGCCTCTTCAAAATTAGAGACATAGTTCTGAAAGTCTTAGGTTTGCCTAGAGCTGCCAAAAGATTTCAGAAGCCATCTTGTCCAAACCACATTGAGTTTACATATGAAGAAATTGAGACCTAGGAAGGTTAAGTGGCTTGACCAAGTCACAAAAAGAATGAATGTCAAAGGGGAAATATAAACCAGGTTCCCTGACCCCAGAGCCAGTGTTTCTTAAAATTTAGAATCCTTATGATGTTTGTCCTTCCTTCCTTCTTGAAGACCAATTATCAGGTAGCTGATGCCATGAGAAACACTTGAACTGGATTTAAATGAGGAACTGATGTGCTAAGTCATCAACCTCATTTTTTCCTCCAGAACCAACTGGGACCAGTGGCCAGATAGGAATCAGGATAAATGGAGATGGTCCTGGATGGGAGGCAGTCAGGGTTAAATGACTTGCTCAAGGTCACACAGCTAGTAATTGTCAAGTATCTTAGACTGAATTCAAACTCCTGTCCTCCTGACTCCAAGACCTGTGCTCTATCCATTGTACCACCTAGCTGTCCAAGGAAAGGACCAGCTATAAAATGAAATAACCTCCTCATTATGCAGATGAGGAAGCTGAGGCCCAGAGAACTTTAAAGCTCCTTTCTCAAAGTAATACAGATCGTAAGTAGATTTGAACCCACATTTACTCCAGATCCATTGTTCTTTCCATTGTATCATCTATGTTTGAAGGATCCATCAAGAGGTCTGATAGATCTATTCTTTAGGTAGCTATATGACAGTGACTTCTGAATTGGATTTTAGAACCTTTTCAGATAATTAGAGACTCCTTAATCTAACAGGGTAGCATATTATTCAGAAGAAGGAACTAGATCTCCTAAAGTCATCTTCTATAGTATTCTGGTCTTTTAGGAAAGAACTACTTACTTAGCATGTACCAATTGGTGGCAAAGCCCCAGTCACCAGTTGTTCTCCTGGAGGTGGGAAGTAATGGGAGAAAGGAGGCTCTTTGGGAATTGATTTGAGACTCATAGAATAAAACTTTTCAGTGGAGACAAAGGAAACTGCCCTACTGAAAAACTTAAAAGCAGGTGATTGGGGAATTACCATATGAATCGGCAGGTAGTGTTGCATGAGTCAGATAGAGTTCTAGTCTTCTCTTCCACAAACTAACTGATAAATTCTGGAGCCTCAGAAGGACCAGGAAGGAGGAGAGGGAATATATTATTGATTCTCTGGCTTACCTACTTCCCTTCTTGCTTCTTACTTTAATGAGACCTTAGAGATCAGCCAGTATTTGCCATTCCACTTATACAGGAATTACAGAGAATACCCTAAAGACTAATATCCTTTTCAAAATACAGTTTTAGTTATTTATTTGGGGGGGGGGGGATGTTTATGTTTCTAACTACATATCATGGTAGTTTTCAACAATCATTTTTTTTTACATTTCTCTCTCTCCCTCACATTTCCCTCTGAAGGAAAGCAATGTAATATAGACTCTACATCTATAACCATACTAAATAGAGATCCATATTATTCATTACATATAGTTTCAAATCAGACATTTATTTGCAGGAGGTGGAGGTGGAGGAAGAATCAGTAAAAAGTTTTGAATTTAATACTCTTCATGATGTGTTTTGTAGTGTATAGATAGATTTGTTGTGATTAAAAAGTTTTAAAATAATTCAGATTATTTTGTGTTTTAGGTCTCCGAGTAACTGTGCTGCTGACATCCTTTCTTATGGTTCTGGGAACGGGTCTAAGATGCATACCTGTATCATCAGACTTAGTAATTAAAAAAAGGTAAATTCTTTAGTTTAACTTTAAAAATTTCAATTTTTTTTACCTTTGTTGATAGTAACTTCTTTTATATATATAAATATATATATATATATATATTTTCCCTTTATTAGAGTGTCTTATCAGTAGAGGGCCCTATTGTATATAGTAGCACTTAATTTTTTCCTCACTTTTTTCAAGGTGTATCATTTTAGTGTTAGAAAATAACAGACTACTCAATTTGTTGTTTTAAAGCTTAGAAAATTTTAGTTTAAGTCGTTGTATCTTAAAAGGAAGAACTAAAACCAGTTTGGATTTTAGTGAAGAATTAGATATCTTTCCAAAGCAGTTTAAATTAGGTATAGTGACATTACTTTTTCTGATATATTGCTAATTCTCAGACTATCCCTATTCAAATTGAAGTACAGAAATTTATTCTATAAAAATTCAAATGGATATACATATTTTCTGCTCTTTTGTACTATGTATGGCATGGAGTTAACCATGGCTTGCTAGCTAGGAAGAAGATTAAGAGAAATTGGAGACAGCATTGCTAGGAATAGATAAGCTAGTTAAAGGGATGAGAGAGAAGAAGTCACTGATAAGAGGAAAGGAGAAAAATATATATTTAACTCTGATGTAAAAAATATTATAAGACAGAACATTTTAAAATAAAGAGCTCATTTTATGACTTTTAGAGTTTCCATACAATTCACACTACAACCTTCTCTCAGACAAGCACATACACATTCATCTAATGGGTTGTAAATGGAGCAGCAATTTTTGTTCATTGTTGATTTTAAATGTGCTAGCAGATCTCTTGAGGTGAGCGTTTGAAAATATTTCTTTTAGAGCAGGGATTCTTAACCTAGGGTCCTTGAGCTTGTTTTAAAAAAATATATTTTGTGGGGCGGCTAGGTGGCGTAGTGGATAAAGCACCGGCCCTGGAGTGAGGAGTACCTGGGTTCAAATCTGGTCTCAGACACTTAATAATGACCTAGCTGTGTGGCCTTGGGCAAGCCACTTAACCCCGTTTGCCTTGCAAAAACCTAAACATATATGTGTGTGTGTGTGTGTGTGTGTGTACACACACACACACACATATTGCTAACTATATTTCAGTGTAATTGGCTTCATTTGTGATCCCATAAATTTAATTTTATGCATTTAAAAACATTCTAAGAAGTATATGGGGCAGCTATTGGTATGGGATCTTTACTGGTATCCTTGGATCATGAAGGACATCTGGGTGGCAAAGTGGTCAGTTATTTAACTTAATCTTGTTTGCCTCATTTTCCTCCTCTGAAAATGAGTTGGAGAAGAAAATGGCAAACCACTATAGTATTTTTGCCAAGAGGAGTCAGAAAGAGTCAGACACAACTTAAACAACTCAATAGCAGGGGATTCATAGACTTCATTATCTCTTCCAAGGACATTCTTGGCACACTTAAAAATGATTAAGAACTTCTTTTCTAGAGTAATTTTCACTTTGGATTCTTTCATATATGGTTATGTCATGAACCTTGCTGGGGGCGGGGGGAAGCTAGAACCAGTGGATAACCCAGAGCCTTCAATAGTAGTTCTTTCAGACATTTCAAAAAGTTCAAATCTTAGGGAAACATGATAGGGACCCTGCAATCACTTTATAATATAAGGCTACCCTTGGGAAGACCCTGAGGAATTTAGAAGAGATAAACTTAGCTATTTTTAGACTTGCTCATTTAAGGACCAAGCAGAAAAAAAGCATTCTCTGTATATTAAACTACTACTGAAGCATTGATCCACTCTCTAGGCTCTTGGTAAATCCTATTTGGAGCTATCCAAGGTTGTGACTCTTTCCCCTAATAATAATAGCTAGAGTTTAAGTAGCACTTTAAGGTTTGCAAAGCACTTGAATTCTTAATTTAAAAAAATATAACAAGTATTTATTAAGGATCTAATATGTGCCCAGGATCTGTGCTAAACACTTTATAAATATTATCTCATTTGAGTCTCACAACATCCTAATGAGGTAGATGCACTTGTTATCTTCTTTTTATAGTGAGGAAACTGAGGCAGAGATTATGTGCCTTACTCAGGGTCATAAAGCTAGTAAGTGTCTGAGACCATATTTGAAGTCTAGTCTTCCTGAATCTTAAGCCCAAGGCTCTATCTGCTGGAGGTTATCTCACTGTATCTACACAATATCCCTGTGAGGTAGATGCAGCTGTTTTCTCCATTTTACAGATGATAAAACTGCACAGCATTACACAGCTTGGACTCAAATGTAGGTCCTCTGGCTCCCAAGCCCAGGGTACTTTCAACTATATAAGTACATAAGATCTCCTTCCTCAAAGTATGGAGGTGAACAACTGTTCTCCTCCTGAATTATTTATTTATCTCAGACTTCATTCTTTCAGTTTAGATACCTAAAAGATCACAGAGAATTTAATTACTTATGGCCTGGACTCTATGAATATTAATACCATAATAAGCAATTGAAAGGAGATAGAAATAATCAAATGGACAGACCATTTCTCTTCTTATACATGAAGACTGTAAGAAAGATAAAGGATCTTGAACTGTTGAAGGATAAAAATCTCCCTGCACTGCTGGGTACTGAATATTTTCAGATGCCTCAGTAGATGATACCCATGATACCCTGATTCCCTGCAACTAAGCTGTGCAGGGAAATCTGCAGCTCAGCTCTGAGCGCTGGCATGTGATATGCTATTGTGTGGTCTAGCTTTATGAAAAGCATGTCAGTGAGGGATGGCAAGAGGTAACAGTCCAGAAGGACAGCTGGGCCTGCTTAATACAGAATTCTGAGATGCATTTATAGGAACTCCTGACTCTACCTTATATTATTCTGATATAAAGAGAACTGGCTGTATGGTACATGAAGCAGTAGCTCAGGTTAATGGATTAGTGATCACAGAATCATTTCCTTTGTTATTGGATCAGTCCAGCTCAGAGCTAAATTGACTTACTCTTGGTATTGTTTATATTTAATATTTGTTATTCCTGATGATTGATTGATGACTTTCATTAAAATCAGTGATGAATCATCCAGGATTTTTCTATGACATGTATCATCCTTAGTAAGGATTGGTTCTGTACTTTAAAAACTGAAGTTTTTCATTTGTCCTTTTAGAACCAAAGTATCACTAGAGTGGCCTGATTATTTGTTTCTCTATTTATATCTACAGTGCCTGGAACGTAGGTGTTTAATAAATGATTCATTGATTGCTCCAATGTACCTGAGGAGAAATGGAAATTGAAGTCATGTTAATGTGTCCCAGTTTCTAAAAAAATTAAAGAGAAAAAAAGATTATGGCTGGGGGAAAAAACCTCCTGGGAGAATACATGGTACATTCATCAGTGGTGACAGATGCTTTTCTAACCTAGTGGTTGATAAGATTATATTTTTCCCCCAAATCCAGCAGCCTTGTTCTAGTAACTCTTGGGGTTCCAAGGAGTCAAAATTTCTGTTTAGGCCTCTCTGTTTTTTTTTATTTTTAGTTTTTTAGTTTTTGCTAGGAAGTGGGGTTAAATGGCTTGCCCAAGGCCACACAGCTAGGTAATTATTAAGTGTCTGAGACCGGATTTGAACTCGGGTATTCCTGACTCCAGGGCCGGTGCTGTATACACTGTGCCACCTAGCTGCCCCTATTTTTGTTTGTTTTTACAAGGCAGTGGAGTTAAGTGACTTGCCCAAGATCACACAGCTAGGTAATTATTAAGTGTCTGAGGCTGGATTTGAACTCAGGTCCTCCTGACTCCAGGACCAGTGCTCTGTCTGCTGCACCACCAAGCTGCCCCAGTCTCTCTAATTTTTAAGGAGTCTGCCACTAGGGTAATGTTTTTGGTACCTCTTACACTAAAGTGTTAATTATCTTTCCAAGGCTGTACTCCAGAGCTCTTACTTCTTTTCTACTTCTTTTGTCTAAGAGACATTTCATTTATAATTCATTTCATTTTTAACATCACTTTTAAAACTCATTTTTCATTTCATTATTTCATTTATAATATCATTAATTAAACTCTTGTTTAATGTCTTCTAAGAATTGTGTTTAATCTTTTGGCTAAACAGTTTGTTTTTGAGTTTTTGCTTATGGGCATTTTGAATTTCTTCTTCTCTAGATTTCTGTTTTGGGCCTTGCTGGTACCATAATTGCTCTTTATTTTCTATTTTACACATTCTTCTAGCCTCACTTCCTAGATTGGGAATTTGTATTAAGATTAGACTCTACACACAACTCTTGGGATCTTGTTTATCTTGTTTAAGAAATTCCTGCTATGTTCTTTGGATATTGAGTACTATGTTCTTCAGGGATTCTAGGGGTATCTGAGCCAAGAAACTGAAAACTTTCCCCTGACCTTATTATAGTCTGCTCACTCTCCTGAACTTTGAGATTTTAGACTCCAGTTTGTTTCTAGGCAAAAAGGGACAGATTTGCCCATACGTGGTTCTCCATGAGATGGTAGTTGACCTTAGTGCCTGTGAACTAGTTGAAGGACTCAACAGTTTCAAAGCAACTATGCTACTGGACTAGCCTTGTTGTGGACCTAGGACTTAGTCCCAATAAATCTGGGCAACCCCAGGCTGTTGGCCAAGCCCTGTTTGGGCACTTGGTCCTCTAGTCTGCTGTTGGGGAAGCTGGGCTGCACTGCTTCCTCCTTTTTTTACCATAATTTAGGCTCTAGTTCTCATAACTCTTAATATGCTTAAAGCATTTTCGAGGGTAAAAGATTCTAAATTATTTTCAAGTTCATTTTAATTTATACATTTTCCTTTAAAAAGAATGAATTAATGTCTCTCCTCACCACCTAGTTATTACAACCAGAAAAGGTTCAGAGTAAGAATGACATGCAAATCCTATTATTTTCCATAGTATAGAAATGTGGTTTCTTTTTGTGTGACGAAATTGAGAAATTTGTACATTCAAGAGCTAAACCCCTCTTCATTTAAATATGTAGAGCTTAGATTTCCCCAAAGCACTTCAGACTAATCCTAAAATATTAATCCTTTAAACTGTGGAGAATTACTTTTTAAACATTATCCTCAGTCATCACAAAATGATGTCTGTTATTTTCTAGAGTAAATTTTTTAAAAATTTTTTTAAGTTTAATATGTCTTGTTTTTTTATATCTCAGTCATTTGCTATGCTTCCTCCCCCAATAGACCTCTCCTCTTTAAGAATCTTAGACATCTTCTAGGTCTTTAATCCTGGGTAAGTCATGTAAAAACATTCTTCCTCAACTGTGAAATGGGGATAACAATTCATTTCCCTTGCAGGCCTGTTGTATAGATCAAATAAGATACTTGTTAGAGTGCTGAACACAGTACCCACTGTGTGGGGAGTGCTATATCAATATTTATTATTTTATCTCCCCTTTTCCTCTGCAAGCAAAGAAAAACAGTTGAACAAAAAAAAAAACGACCTTTCTAACAGAATAGTCAGTATTATGTACATGCAGTCTTCTATGATGAAGAGGACCAAAACTGATCATTGTATTCAATCTGAACTCATCTAAACTTTTTTAATTTTTCCCCTTTTGTTATTATGTACATTGTGTTTGTTCTTGCCCCTCTATTTCCTTCTTTCTTCATCAGTTCAAACATATAAACATATTTTCCAAGCTTCTTTGAATTTCTTATAGTCATAATTTTTTGTGGCACAGTATTATTCCAACATCTTTAGAGGCAACTTTGTTTCCAGTTTCTTGTTCCAAAAGAACTGTTTCTATATTTTGATACATATTGCTTCTGCCTTTGACTTTCTTAGGATATATAAGCCTGGTGGTAGAATCACAAAAGACATGTATAATTTAGTGATTTTTTTTACTTACATAATCTAAAATTGTTTTCAATAATGATTCAATTAATTAAGTTTCACCAACAATGTATTAATGTGTCTTCCCACTACCCTGTAACATTGATTTATTTCAATATTTTATCATCTTTGCCAATTTGTTGGGTGTGAAGTGAAACCATAAGACTTTTAAAATTTGCATTTCTCTTATTAGTGGTTTAGGACATTTCCTTCATCATATAGTTATTGACTTTTCATTTCATTCTTTCCTCTCATTCTTTTTTAAAAAATTTGTTCATATCCTCTTAGTCATATATTTTTAAAAGGTTGGAAGTTTATATTGAATTTAATAACTTATTTGGCCTTCTTAAGGGGAAAAAAGGGGGGGTAGCTTCCAAATTTCTAACTTCTGATGAAATGAAAGGCAAGGGAGAAAATTAGGAAGATGTACTTATTAGATGCTTGGAGCATAGATATAAATGTGGAGGAAAAAACATAATGTGTGTGCTCTAAATTTGGGTAATAGATGGGGAGTTTTTTTTCTTTTTACTTTTTTTTTGAGCTTGCCTATAGTTAATGATTCTTTCTGAGATAGCTACTATCAATATCCCCTGTATCTTAATAATATCTTATAGTTATCATTGTAACTCTATAATTGTGGTTTTACCACTGTAAATGATAACCACTTGATTGTCACTGATTGATAAGAGCATACTCTCTATATTACCCAAGCCCAGTTCCTTGAAGGCAGACATTGTTTCTTTTTGTTATTTGTATCCTTGGCAAATTAAAAAAACTTAATAAATGCCCTTTCATTTATTCATTATACTGAAGAGATGTATTTTTTATTTGAAATTTTATTTTAGTTTTACAACATTCATCCATTTGCAAATTTATGAGTTCCACATTTTTCTACTACCCTCTTTTCTCTCCTCCTTTCCTGTGTTGCTGAACAGTCTGTTAAAAGTTGTACTTGTACATTTGTGTTTAAGATAGTTACATATCAGTCATTTTGTAAAAGATGAATTAGAATTAAGGAGAAAGGAAAAAAGAAAGGAAGGAAAAACATTAGTTTTAATAAAGTGAGCATAGTATGCATTCTGTCATCTTTTCCTCAATTCCTTATGGCATTTACCCATAACAGGTCTCTCAGCATTGTCTTTGGTCTCTGAACTTCTGAGAGGAGCTACATCCATCATAGTTGTTCATCTCACAATGTTGTTGTTAATGTGTACAATGTTCTCTTGGTTCTGCTCCTTCACTCAGCATCAGTTCATATAATTCTTTCCAAGCTTCTCTGAAGTCCAACCACTCATGATTTCTTATAGAATAATAAATAGTACTCCATAACATGGGTATGATACCCCTCAATTTTTAATTCTTTACCACTAAAAAAAGAGCTGCTATTAATTGAACTCATGAGATTTTCCCCCATTTTTAAAAGATTTCTTTTAGATATAAACCTAGTATTGATATTGCTGGGTACATTTTATTGAGTTTTGGGCATAGTTCCAGATTACTCTCCAGAATGGTTGAATCAGCTCACATCTCCACCAACAGTGTATTAGTATCCCAATTTTCCCACATCTTCTCCAACATTTATTATTTTCCTTTTTTGTCGTCTTGGCCAATATGATAGGTGTGAAGTTGTACCTGTTATAATTTGCATTTCTGTAGTCAATAGCAATTTGGAGCATTTTTTTCATATGACTGTAGCTTTAATTTCATCTGAAAACTGCCTATTCATATCCTTTGACCATTTATCAATTGGGGAATGACTTGTAATCTTATAAATTTGATTCAGTTCTCTATATATTTTAGAAATGAGTCTTTTATCAGAAACACTAGCTGTGAAAACTGTTTCCCAGCTTTCGTTGTGATCTTGGCTGCATCGGTTCTATTGGTATAAAGACTTTTTAATTTAACATAGCCAAAATCATTCAGTTTGCAATTTATGGTGTTCTCTATTTCTTGTCTGGTTATAAATTTCTCACCTTTCTGTAGATCTGACAGAGAGTACTTCTTGTTCTCTTAATTGGTTTATGCTATCACCCTTTATGTCTAAATCCTGTATCCACTTTGAGCTTATTTTGATAAAGATAAAGGAATATTTTTTCATCTAAGTTATTTGAGTAGACAAAGCTTGCTTGTTATTTAAAAGATACTATTTATGCCTATTGTTTGAGGAATAGGTAAACAAATTTTGATACTTGAATGTTATAGAATATTACTATGCTGTAAGAAATGACAAATATGATGAATACAGAGAAGTAAGGAAAGACTTATATGATAACATACCAAATGATCTGAGGAGATCCAAGAAAACAATATATGCATTAACTACTACAAAAAAATTGAAACTTAATGCTTCAAGAGCATATCTGGAATTTAAAAGATGAGTTTTTGTGTTGAGGCATGAAAAAGAAGGAGATTATTGTAAAAGCATGACACAGTGTCCCAGATGCAATCCAGGATGATTTCTTTCACTCATTCAATTCTGTTTGTCTGTCATAGCAGTCTAGATCTATGTACTGATGTTTTAGTTCAGTAGACTGGCCATTCTAGCTACATATTCTAACCTAGACATTTTTCTTTCATTTACTTTTTCCTGTTTGAATTGATAGACCAGTCACACTTCAGTAATTGTAAATCTCAGAGTTCTGATGGTATTCTAGATATAATACAGTCGTCTTCTTCGACTACCACTACCACTACTACTACTACTACTACTACTACTACTACTACTACTACTACTACTACTACTACTACTACAGCAATTTCATGAGCAAGCAGGAGCATCTGAAAGACCTCATTATCTATAAGGAATCTCTCCATCATTGGATTTTAAAGGAAAATTCCTTTGATAGTTAATGCCTTCATTGTACATGCATTTTCCTATTTTATGCTATCAGTGAACAGTTCTCTATGATTCACTTATCAAGGAATTCTGCATGCTTTTAAAATATGCATGATACTCCTTGTTGGAGGAGAGACTTCATACTAAATTTAAGTGGGGTTTTTTTGTAATCACTAAGGGATAAATAATGTGGAATTTTGTATTCTCTGCACCTTTCAGTCAGTTGTGTTACTATAAGGATGTGGAAAATTATGTCTTCACTTTTCATGTGTTCATTAAGGATATTCTCTGACTATAAAAATAAGAAAGGCATATGAATTGATAGTTATTGATACCTTCTCAGGTATCCATGGTTTTTCTCATTTTCTCATTTCCCTTGCCTCAACTAATTTAACAGTCTCAATCCTTTCAAACTATATAATTGCCAACATAAATCTCCAGTGTTTGTACCTAGGTTTGTTATTTCTTCAAAACTTTGTCTTAAGCATGGCATTTCTGTCTCTCCTCTTTAACACGTTGGGGACTCAGGTTTAAATGTGGTGGTTCTGCTGTCATTAATGATTGAAATTCATCATTACAGAAAAACAGATAAATCTGTTCCTTGTTTCACCTATTTGTTGTCATGTGTTTTTTTTTTAAATCAACAGCTATATGGGATGAAGTGGCACATTTGATTCCATGTGAAACTTTCTAAATCCTTGCTTTTGCCAACACTATTCTTGCTATTTTTTTGAGGTGAAATTTTTAGTTATCTAATCCCACTGTCCTACTTGCATTGATGTTTCTCAATTTAGAATGGAAATCAAATGTTTGTTGTCTTCAATAGGCCTTGTTTTGGTTGACAGGAAATGCTGATATTCAAAATAAATATCCTTTGCTTTTTTCCATTTTCCAATTTTCTGGCTTTGATTTAGTTAAATAGGTTACATCAAAGCTTTTATAATGATATATGATGTCTTCTCATCCTAATCCTTTCTTTTAATTTGATGTTGATTTTGACCTTTGCTCTATTTGTGACCTGAAGACTCCTATGTCATTAACCAGGCTTCATTTAATCTCTGTGAAGATTTCATCAGCTTCTTTTTGTCTAAGAATATTTGATATTCATTATATTCAGTTCTGACTTTTCTTGAAGAAAGTAGTAAACATTTGGTAAACGTTCTAATAGTCTACAAACCTTTGACCTCTTTCATTTCTTAAATCTTAACCATATTCAGCATGTGCATTGTCATCTTCCCTGTGCTCTTCATAATGAGCCTACTGAGTATTTATGTTTACTTACTTTGAATATTTATCATTTTTCCTAAAATTTTTTTACCTTTTCAAACTTTGTAACTGAAATATTTGGATGTAACCTTGCATGTTTTTGGTGGTCTTTTTTGCTTATAGTTATTTGCACTGCAAAACAAAATGACAAAATATTCCACTCGAAATGATGTTTCTTGTCTTTGGGCAGAGAAATCCGCTGTATTCTTGATTCATGTGTAAGGCAGAATTATTAGTGGAATAAATTAGATTTGGGAAAGGTCCCCTAGTTGATGAGTCAACTACCTGGCTGTTCTGCCTCAAAGGGTAGGTTAAAAGCAAGCTGAAGCTACTATATAAAGGTTTGGATCAACCCAAGAGAAGAATTACCAGCATATTCCTCAATTTCTCAGTTTGAAATCACAACTTCTGAGGTGGTCAGAAGAGAAAGGCTGCAAGGAAATTGCCAGGAATATAGTCTTCATAATCTTTCTGTTCCTTTATTTAAATAACCCCTTCTTATTCTGGACTAAGAAACTAAAATGTCACAATTTTTCTCAAAAGAAGACAATCCCATTATGCTTGTTTAATTTCGATTCTTTCTAGAATTAAAATTCTAGGATCAAATCAAATTCTATAGACCTTTAGGTAGTGCAGTGAATAGAACCAGGCCCAGAATCAGAAACACCTGAGTCAAATTTGGCCTTAGATATATATTAGCTTTGTGACCCTGGGCAAGTCACTTAATCTCCTAACTTCCTTAGTTCTCTCAAATGAAAGTTGGGGATAAGAGCACCTACTTTACAGAATTATGGTAAGAATCAAATGAGATAATGCTTGTAAAGTACAGTACCTGTCACAAAGTGCTTAATAAATGATATAGAGTTGGTGAAGGTAAAGAGGATTAGTCATAGTTAAAGAGGATAAGTCATAGCATGTTACAGTGTCAACAGGAGGGACTTGGTTTCAAATCCTATCTCAGATATTTAACCAGTTGTGTGAACTTAGGTAAATCATTTAAGTTCTGTGAAACTCGGGTTTTTTTTTCATTTGTAACCATAAGTAAATGCAAAGAGCTTCACAAATCATAAATTTCTATGTAAATGTCAGGACTATATAAAAGTCAAGAACTTGAAATTGTTTCACCTCAAAACAAAAAATAACTTCTGCATTTGGGATAAAGATGTCAGCATATGGCATATTGATTAAAATATCTATTAATGTCTTCATTTCCTTAAAAGTCTACTTTTGCATGCTTTCTCCTAAATACTTAATAAAATAAAATAGATTACAGAACATTTCAATATTTCGATGAATCCATGTTCTTGTCATATTTGTTCATGTCCTCTTCAGATTGTAACCCCATCCATACTTCTCTGTAAGATATCCACCCCTTGCACTGGAGTTCCTACTCTAAGGCCTTTTAATACTAAAGAGATCAACAGATTAAAGAGATTGTTGCTGATATATGCTATCCATCCTGTTAAAATTATACATTTATTGTATGTGATATCACTTGTATAGAAGTTGTTTTTGGTAAAAATATTAGTAAAACTGTTAAAAAACTTAGTAAAAATGCAGCTCTTCATTTACCCTTTAGGTCAGTCACAATTTTGCCTTTCACAGGTTCCACAGTGATTTGTGGAATTTGAGCGCTTAGTAATCAGGAGCTGTCTTATTTTTGTGTATCCCTGTTACTTAGAACAACGCTTTCTTTGCATATAATAAGCTCCTAATAAGTGCTTTAAAAAAAAAGTCATTCATTTCATGATTCTAAACCATATATCATTGCCAGAAGAATATTTATGTAAAAATGTCAGCTTTTGTTTCAGGTTGCAGCTTGGGATCATTTAAGAAAAATATAGCACAATCTCCCAAATGAAGAATTCTGCACCAGTATAGTAGAAATGAATTTTTTAAATTCAATTTTCTTTCTAGTTTTGAATTCTCTTCCTTTTCCCTCACCTGCACTCATTTGAGAAGGCAGGAAAAACAAAACTTATTATAAATATGCATGGTCCTGCATAACAAATTTCTGAATTAATCAGTCCAAAAAAATAGAGAGAATAAAAAAGAAAATGTGTTTCAATTTGCAGTTTTGAGTCCTTCAACTCTCTTTCTGGGGTGGATGGCATGATTCTTCCTGAGTCTTGTAGGTTGTGTAGTCTGTTCCTAATGATCAGTTTCTGTTGTTTATCTATATAATATTGTCATTGTCTAAATTGTTCTTCTCACTTAATTTTACATCAAGCCATACAATTTGTCCCAGGTTTTTCTGAGTCCACCCCCCTACTTCATTTCTTAGAGCATCATAGTGCTCTATCAATTCATATTCTACAAGTTGTTCAGCCATTCCCCAATTAATGCAGATCTCAAGTTTCCAATTCTTTGCCACTACAAATAGAACTGCTTTAAATATTGTTGCTCTTTTTTCTTTGATCTCTTTAGAAATGAATTTTGTCATCTTAAGTCTCTACCTAAGATTTCACCTGTGTAAATAACTCCTAGTTGTGAAGCACTCTCCACAGATGCAGGTTTATGGTCTTGGAGAATTATCCAGACACTGAGAAATTAAGCAGCTTGGTTAGGTCACATGCCTGCTTTGTATATGAGGCATTTGAATTCAGGTCTCCTTCACTCTAAAATCAACTCTTTATCCTCTGCAGTTTACTGCCTCTTAATAGGGATTATTTATTGCCTTAACATATACAAACCTGCTAGCCACTTACTGAGCTTTTTACTTCTGAGAATTTTGAACATACAAAAGCCAAAGTTATTTTCCAAATATCTAGAATGGAAAGAATGCCAGATTGTAGGTCAAGATCTTATGACCCTAAATATATTATTATTTATTAACTATCTCTGGAATTTCACACAATTCACTTAACTTCAAGGTTTTACTATCTTCCTCTTTAAAATTAGAATGTTGAGCAAAATGACTTTCCAGCTCTAAATTCTTCTAGGGTTCCATTTTCTGATGGAAACTAATATCAAAGACAGATATATAGAGAGTGGAAAAAAGGCAATTTATAGTAACAAAATATAATTAAATATTAAAGTAGTATAACATGGACCAGAAAAAATATGGATATTAATATATTTGTAAATATATAAAATATATATCCCATCCTTTGTATGTTTTGTATATTGCAGAATTTTGAGAGACCAACTAAGTCTAAAACATGGAATAATTACACATCAGTGGAGTATATATATACTCACAGTGGTGAAATTCTTTAACTTTGAAAACTATGAACTTCCCCATTTAATATTTATTTAATTATAATTAATCATGTTGGTTTTATTTTATTAATTTTAATTAAATTTAAATAAATATATTCAAATATTTATGTGGATAAATATTTATTTTAAATAAATATTTAAATAAAAATTTTAAAAATCAATGAGCATTGATTAAAATAAAAATAATATAGCTTTTCTAAACACTGAAGTGTTTTACTTACCTTGGACCTGACTAAGTTAATTGGATTAAATGAGTTGTCCAGGGTCACACAGCTACTAAGTGTCTGGGGCCAGATTTGAACTGACAAACAAGTAATCTTCCTGACCCTTACTTGCCCTTCCTTTTTCCTCCATACTAGTAGAGGGGAAAGGAGAAAAAAGTTGAGAGGTTGTCCAGTTGACCGGCAGAGAACTTCTTTAGATGCAATTAGAGGATCATATCCCATCTCACATGCCCTCAAGCTAACCCTTGGGGAATTGGTAGAGGTCCAAGGCGAGTTGACTCAGCTGCAAGTGGGAGAGAAGTAGATAAACCCTAGCCCAAGAGTTACTGCCTTATATATTTGCTGCCCTTTGAATTTATTTTGAATCTTGCAGAGAGTAGCTCTGTCTGGAGGATGAGGATCAGTAAAACATATCAGTGTTCAGAAACAGTTATATTGATTTTATTTTTATCAGTGTTCATTGATATTAAGATAAATATTTGATGTAGTCAGGGCAAGTCATTCACAACCAGAAATAACTGAATATCAACAAAATGGAGGAACAAGACTGGAAAGGTACAGATGATCTGATTTTGGGAAAGCAGGGGAAGCTAGGAAACAGAAAGGGGAGAGGGAAGATAAGATTATTTGTAATAAGTATATTACCAAGTCTATAGCCCTCTGCTAAGTATGGAATAATATACGGTTTTGTCCCTGCCCCCCCCCCCAGTCAATTAACAGTATTTTACAAATCCCTACTTTAAGAGGGACTTATAACATAAAGTATTATCTTTAGGTGATAAAGAAGTATAAAATTTTGTGTCCTCAGATGATTTTTTGGGGAAGGTCAGAAAAAATGAATAAAAATTTTAAGTAAGACACCCTTAACTACTGAATTTTATAAGAAGGTAAGGGAGAGAGCAGTTTTTTAGATTTACAGTCCCCTTAGGGACATGGCTACATTTTACTAACATGTATAGCACCAATCAACCTTCAGTCTAGAAGGGCTTGGAATAATCATTTACCCCAGAGCCATGGTAGGGTAGATACTGCCACTCAGTAGCATTGGAGAAAGAAGCTCAAGTCAGAAGAATTGGGTTCTAATTGTAACTCTGCTACACACTGCTCTTTGAATCTGGAACAGTAACATAATCAATTAGCAAGCATGAAGCACCTAGTACATACCTACACAGTGCTAGACACTGATGATCCTGCTATAAAAACTGGTGGACTCGGCTTCTGGAATCCTGGGCCCTACGTGTACTGCACCCACAGTTGGGTCTCTTCCCGAGACACTTCCTAGCTGTTTCCAGTCTGTGCCACCTGCACTCAGGGTCTTCTTCCTCCACATGGATCCTGGATGGTGCCCTCAGGGCTCTGGGAATGCCCTAAGGAGTGAGCTTCCTTGTCTAGAGTCAGGGCTTCTGGTCATTTCTGAACAATGTAAGCTTCCCGAGGGCAAAAATGTCTTGGTGGCTCATGTTTGTCTCCCTCTCCTAAGTCTTGGCACAGAATAACTGCTTTTAATAGAAGTCTTTTCCTTCTTTAATTTACTCATTCATTTACTCACCCAAGGAGAATCACTAAAACTGTCTAGACTCTGTTTTTCTCATTTGCCATATGAAAAGTTAGACTGTTTTGATCTCTAAGGTCCTTTTCCTCTTTAAAATTCTATGATTCTATAAATTGGTTGTTTGCTTCTTGAAAAAAATAGTGCTTGAGAAGCATTGGACTGTTAAGTTTATGCAATTGAGTTTCATACCTTGACATTCAGCTTTCATACTATGAATTTTTTGACAGATTATTTTCTCCCTGTTCTCCTTCTACCCTTTAAAATTTTAGGAATCATAAAACTTCAGCATTCCACTCCTCCTCCTGCCAGATGAAGTAGGGTAGTCCTTCCTGAAGGGCAGCATGATTAAAATACTATATTACAGGTATTAAATATCAAAGTAATTACCTTTTTAAGCTGTGATGCACTATCTGAAAGTTATGCTTATATTATCCATAATTAAATCACTGAAAGATAGTGTTCAAGAATATTTTTGTAATGAAATTACTATGTGACAACTTAGAAGTGAATGGCTTTGGGAGGAGATGTCAGCATTTTTTTGACCACGTCTTAATTGTTTCTGACACATAGAAATGTATGCTTGTTTTTGTAGGAACACAGAGGAAACCTGCCATTTTTCAAGTTATTAATATTAATTATAGTTGTAGAGCTATATTCATCTTTGAACCACTAATAGGCAAAAGAAGTGGTCCCAAATCTTTTTTTAGGCAGTTTACTGCTCTGATCAGTCATGGCTATCTAATGAATATTTTTACTTCATTTCTCAGTGCCTTTGCTTTGTAAGCCCTATTGGGGAGCAGTGACTTTGAGGCTAATGAGAGGAATTTGCTTAACTAGCCAATATCCAAAAAACTATACTTATAGCCATACATTCAGCCCAAAATCATACCTCATCATTACTGGAATGCAAGGATGCCTTTCCATACTCTTTTTGACAGCTTCTTTGTAGAGGAAACAGAAAAGATGACCAAGAGAACCATATTCAAGAGACTTCTGCTTTCCAGGCCCTCGCAACTAAAATCAACATTGTGGTGGGATGTGGTAGAGGGACATTGGAGATCACCTGATCTAAACCTTTATAACGTGGCCCCAATCCATCTCTCCAGGCTTATTTTATGTCCTTTCCCTCCATGCACACTATGGTTCAGACAAACTGACCTTACAATCTGACCCCAACCCACCTCCAGTCTTATTTTAAGTCCCTTCCCTCTGTGTGCACTCCAGTCCAGATAAATTGGCCTTCTTATTGTCCCTTAGTCACAGTACTCCATCTAACATCATGTTCTCTTTGCCCTGGAGTTCCCCCTACCTGGAAAGTGCTCCCTTCTTGTTTCAAAGATTCTCTTAAAATCCCTAACATCCTTGACTTCTGTACCATGTAGTAAGAAGACTTCTCCTGCTTCTTCCACTTCTGCTACTTTCTTTTCAGAATTATCTTAAGTGTCTCTATTGTGTATGTTTTCTCTTCTCTGCTAGACTGTGAGCTTCTTGGTCAAGCTTTTGTCTTTCCTTTCTGTCCTCAACTATGCTGGCACACAGAGTAGCAAGCACTCAATAAGTACTTTGTGGATTGATCAGCTACCTCACATGGACAAGCTAAGAAGAGAAATCAGGACACCTACATAGAAAAATTCTGCCTAGTGACAGAACTAGAATCCATATTTCCGGAATCCCATAAATAATCCTTTTTTAAAATAGCCATTGTAACAACTTGTAATGAAAATAGAAAATGTGAATGTATTTGCTTGAATGAAAAGAGAAATGGATGCTATCATTTCAAACTTCTCTGGACGGAATTTTTAAAAGTGAATTGGATACTTTTTAAATTCTGTGAAATCGAGGAAAAACAATGAGAAGTGGCATGATGTAACTATAAGGGCTTTAGATTTGGATTCAGAAGATGGGCCACTTATGACCCATGTGACCTTGTGTCAGTCATTTGACATTTATGGGTCTAAGTTTCATTATCTTCAAAATGATTGTATTAGAATATATCTTTTCAGTTTGAAGTCCTATTTCAAAATGTTTGATATTTGTTATAGGTTGTGTTGTTATGAAATTCATATACAATTCATTTTATGTATGTGTGTATAGATATATCCTATCTTTATGTGCTGTGTATAAGCTCTGAAATACTTTGAGAGGCAATAATACAGTGGAAAGAATGTTTAACTTAAAGAGTCTCAAGATCAGAGTTTGAATGCCAGCTTTGCTCTTTACTTACCTATATGTTGTTAAACAATTCATTTAACTGCCCTGGGCCTCAAGTCCTCAGCTATCTTTACTTTGTTTATATAACATTTTTTAATAGTAACTATTTAACTCAGTAGGCATTTATTAAGCGCCTACCACAAAACAAAAAAGATACAAAAAACTGAAGATATAACCCCTATTCTCAGAGGAATTCAGTTTATTTCAAGCAAAATATTTGGTTTAGAATGTAATCCCACTGTCATTCCTGAAAACAGCATATAATTTGTCAAATATGAGGAATTCAGAGAATCAAGGGAAGACATCTAATGTAGGGCACAGTGATTGGAACCAAGAGAACAGCATACACAGTTATTGCAATAATGTAAACAAAAATAGCATATTGTCTTTTTAATTTCACTAAATTGCAAATACTGATTTTGATTTCAGAAAGAAGATAATAAGAAATACTTCTTTCCTTTCTGTAAAGAAATGTCAATTGTAATCAGAATCGGGAAGTATATTGAGAAGTAACTGAGGTAAAAGTAAAGGACAGATAAAACTATTTTTTAGAAAGAAAGGACAATCAGTGTTATAATGATCTCCTTCTACTGCCTGGTTTTCAGAAATAAATTATGGCAGAGAGCAGGGACTGCCCATACACTGTAATTTTGTTTTATTCATGCAATGAGTGCTAGAGAGAATAGACCTTTCCCCCACTTTGGCATGCTGAGTTCCACATCTTGAGTATCAAAACTAATCCAGTAATGAAGAATAGGTATGATATCTTCTGTCAGTATTGAGTTTTAAACAATCTCAATATTTAATATAACAGAATGTTATTAAATATTAAAAGAGTTGCTAAAAGTTTTAAAAATTCATTGTGTTCCCATGTAGAATGAAGGCCCTGTTAGGGCAGGGGGATGGGATAGGAGCAAGCAAGACTGGCAGGCCCATCAACCTCAAAGAAAAAAAGAGAAGGCGAAATGTGCATAAGATGAAGTGCCCCTTCCCTCCAGAGTCTAGAAAATATAGACACAATTTTTGTTCTACTTTGAGTGACATGTTTCCTTCTCTTCACCTTGCTCTGGGTTCCATTCAGCATAAAGCAACAGCTCTATGCAAAGTCTTGTGCTTGAAGCTTGATTTATCGTCAAAAGTGGAATACAGCAGCTCCAAATCTAAATCCTCAAGGATAGCCGGGGGAGTGGGGTAATAAAGCTTGTGTGTTCAGTTTCCCTTCTTTGAGACTAGTATTAGTATCAAAATTATGTCGTTTTTTGGTAATTTTCATTATGGAAAGAGCATTGGATTTGAAAGTCAAAAGATCTGGGTCTGAGCCCATTTTTGATACTCATTAACTGTGGAAACTAGACAAATCGTTTCTCTCCTCAGAGACTCAGTTTCCTCACCTACAAAATAAGGGCATTTACCTCATTGGGTTGCTATTAGGAAAGTGCTTTGTAAAGCCTCCTTCTCTGTGTCTGAACTAAGAGGCCCCTAATTAAAAAAAAATTTTTAATGATTGATTTTGAAGGCTGAAAGGAATTTTGTTTAAATAAAAGCTTTGATAATTTAAAATTTTCCATCTCAAATACTTTAAAATAAAATGGGGGAAAATATCTGTTAAGAAGAATGTGACAATGTAATGTCTGAACATTCACACACAGTATTATGATGTACAAATTAGCCTGAAATTGTCACTGTTATTACCTTGCTGTATTATTGATAATATTGTCTTTGAATTATCATCAGCATTTGGGACAGAAATGTTTATCAGTGCCTTGGCTTCATGGAACAGTGATTATTTTGGTTTTTTTCTGGTTATTACTGTTAATAATGCCTTGACATCAATTTAATTTTCAGGAATTAAGAACTATGTCTTTCAAAGCTTTGGAGAATTTTTTAACTCAAGATGGAAATAATATAGATCCAATTTCTCTCTCTCTTTCTCTCTCTCTCTCTCTCTCTCTCTGTCTCTCTGTGTGTGTGTGTGTGTGTGTGTGTGTGTGTGTGTGTGTGTTATATATTTAAGTAGAAGTTAAGTAGAAGAACTATGAGCAAAATATTGCTGTAAAGACATTCTAAATTTTACTTCCAAAGCCAAGTACAGAGACAGTAGATCACCTTTTCACTTAATGAATATGAAGGAAATGCTGTCTAAGTAGGAACAATTATGTGAAAATAATCTAGGGTAAATTTAAGGTGATATTGTGCCAGAGCTTTCTCTTGCATTTATATGAAGAAAATTTATTTAAATACTGTGGCAATCTATACCATCCATCAGTAACCAAAAGTAAAATAAGCCTCCCAAACTCTGGGAATATAAACATCTAAAATAAATTGAATTTATAAATTATTTCTATAGTAATATATAGCAAATAAATCCCTTTCTAATTAGTATAGTTACCTCTTTAGAGATAAAATTTCTTATAGTCAAATATATCATGCACATTGTACTTAAGGTATTGACAGATGTTTTAAAAAACACTACTAGTTATTATTTTCTAGAACCCACAGAAAGAGAAATCACTGAAAACTTGAAAAGAACACATGTAATTTGTGTTTTTAGTGTAGGGAGGGAGAGAGAGAGAGAGAGAGAGAGAGAGAGAGAGAGAGGAGAAAGCACACAAAGACATGAACTTAAATTATAGACCTGTCAACATAACTTAATAATCTGGAAGAATATTTTTTTTAAAAAGTCTCTTGGCAGTCATCTAAAAAAGCCCCATGATTTAGGCAATAGCACGTGCAGTTTTCTGAAGGACCAATCATGCCTGTCCAAATTGCTTACCTTGAACGATACTATAATAGACATTAGACATGAGTAAAAAACATCTCCCAGATGAGTTTGTTGGCATCATATCAACTTGGAACTGGGGGAAATTTCAGTGTGGACATAGTAAAACAAAATATCTGCCTCAAAATTGGAGATAAGGGGACCAGGGCAAAATTAGACATTTATGTAAGCGCTACTGATTTCAAAACAATATTATGGCATAAAGCTCAGATGGCTAGCTAACATCCCTGACAGGATCCATATCTAGAGCATTTATTTGTTTCCGCCCATTCGTAATGCAGGTTTTTTTTTTTAGGTTTTTGAAAGGCAAATGGGATTAAGTGGCTTGCCCAAGGCCACACAGCTAGGTAATTATTAAGTGTGTGAGACCGAATTTGAACCCAGGTACTCCTGACTCCAAGGCTGGTGCTTTATCCACTACGCCACCTAGCCGCCCTCGTAATGCAGGTTTTAAGAGTATGTCGTGAGGATTGATTGAGCAATGAAGATGAGTAGATTAGGGATGTCTTAAGAAAGGCTATGACAGGGAGCCAAGGTGGCGACAGGAGAAGAGCCTCTCTCTTAGGTGCTCTTTCTCAAAACTTAAAAAAAATAAGGACTCTAACTAAATTTTCAAGAGACAGAACCCACAGAGGGATTCAGTGAGGCAGTTCTCCAGCCTAAGGTAACCTGGAAAATAGCAGAAAGACTCTGCCCCATGGGGTTAGAGGGGCCACCCACCAGAGCAAAGCAACTTCGGTCTCCCAGAGCCTACACCCCAGGGAGTACTGGGCACAACTTGGAAGATCAGCTGGGGTGGGGGGGACCTCTGCCAGAGCAAATGGGTGAAGCCCAGCCCTCAGGGCACCCAGCAAGCAGCCCAGATCCAGGAAACGGAAGGAGGCAGATCCAGTAAGCAGGAGGCCCCAGGCAAAGAAGCCTTGAGTACTCAGCCTAGGTAGGGGAGTGGAGAGAGACTTCTGAGTCTGTCCTCTGTACCTGGAACAGGACTCTGGGGCTCTGACCACATTCAGATCCTGATCACAGTTTAGGCCTCCCATAGAACAGCAGGGCACCCCCCCCACCTCAGCCCCGTGGTAGAGGGGTGCACTTGTGGTCATTCATAGACCAGGAGGGAAGACAGAGCTTCACACACTGAGATCCTTGCGGGGGGGGGGGGGGTGTCACAATAATATACAATAGATCAGGCATAGACTGGGGAAATGAGTAAACAGAAAAAAAGAGGAACACCATTGAGAAATACATTGTTTATGATCCCAAGAAGGATCAAAATACTCAATCTGAAAATGAAGAAGATCAAGCTCCTGCATCTAATGACTCCAAGAAAAATGGAAATTGGGCTCAGGCCATGACAGCTCAAAAAAGATTTTGTAAATCAAGTGAGGGAGATAGAAGAAAAATTGAGAAAAGAAATGAGAGAGATGCAGGAAAAACATGAAAACAAAGTCAGCAGGTTACTCAGGGAGAGCCAAAAAAAATGCTGAAGAAAATATGGTAAAAATATGGTAAAAACCAGCATAGGTCAAATGGATAAAACAATTCAAAAAGTTATTGAGAAGAATAATTCTTTAAAAAGTAGAATGGGGGGGGTGGTGGCTAGTGGTGTAGTGGATAAAGCACCGGCCTTGGAGTCAGGAGTACCTGGGTTCAAAAACGGTCTCAGACACTTAATAATTACCTAGCTGTGTGGCCTTGGGCAAGCCATTTAAACCCCATTTGCCTTGCAAAAAACCTAAAAAAATAAAAAGCAGAATTGGCCAGATGGAAAACGAAATAAGAAAGTTCTCTGAGGAAAATAAATCCTTCAGATGTAGAATGGAACTGAGGGAAGCTGCTAACTTTATGAGAAGTCATGACACAATACTTCAACATCAAAAGAATGAAAAATTAGAAGAAAATGTGAAATATCTCATTGAAAAAACAACTGATATGGAAAAAAGATTCAGGAAATAATAATTTAAAAATTATTGGGATATCTGAAATTCATGATCAGGAAAAGAACCTTGACCTCATTTTTAAAGAATTCCTACAGGAAAATTACCCAGATATCCTAGAAGCAGAGAGTAAAATAGAAATTGAGAAAATTCACTGATCTCCCAGAGAAAGAGATCCCCCAAAAAACAAACAATCCCCAGGAATATTATAGCCAAGTTCCAGAACTCCCAAGTCAAAGAGAAAATATTACAAGCAGCCAGAAGGACACAACTCAAATATCATGGAGCTGCAGTCAGGATCACATGGGACTTAGCAGCAACTACATTGGAAGCTCGTAGGGCTTGGAATATAATATTCTGGAAGGCAAAAGAGCTCAGAATGCAACTGAGGATCAACTACCCAGCAAAACTGAATGTCATCTTCCAGGGGAAAAGATGGACTTTCAATGAACCAGGGGAATTTCAAATGTTCCTGTTGGAATGGCCAGAATTGAACAGAAGGTTTAATCTTCAGATACAGGACTCAGGTGAAGCATGGAAATTGGAGGAGAGGGGGGGAAATATGAGGGACTTAATGAGGATGAACTGCGTGTATTCCTGCATAGAAAAATGATACTGATAATACTCATGAGAAACTTCTCATTTAATACAGCAGGTAGAAGGCACTTTTATAGATGAAGCACAGGAGAGAGCTGACTTTGAAGATATAACATTTTGTAAAAATAGAGCCAGTGGCTAAAAGGGAAATGTAATGGGAGTAAGAGAAAGGAGAGGCAGAATAGGCTAAAATATTTCATATAATAAGATTTTTTTATTACAATGAGCTATTGCAATGATATGGAAGGGGAGAAGGCGAGGGGGGATGAGGGAACCTTTGCTCTCATCAGAGGTGGCTCAGAAAGGAAACAGCATATCTACTCAATGGGGTATAGACATCTAGAGTAAGAAGGAGAGAGGGAGTGGAGCGAAGGAGAAGGTGGACCATGGGGGGAGAGTGATCAGATATAACACATTTTTATTTCTTGCAAGGGGTTGGGATTGGATGGCCTATCTGAGACCACAGGGCTGGGTGGTTTCTGGACCTTAGGGGTGGTATATGGACTCAGGGCCTCTTGGCCCCAGGGCCAGTGATCTGTCTGCTGTACCACTCAGCTACCCTACAGCACATTTAAGAAGAATGACAGAGTGAAAGGAGAGAGAAAATGTAGCATATGGTAGTGGGGAAGTATGAATGGAGGGAGTTGCAGTCAGCAATGGCAATGGTGGAAAAATATGGAAGTAGCTTTTTTGTGATGGACTACCCTAAAGAATGTGATCCACCCATGGCAGACCTCCTGAGAGTAAAATGGAAGAGAAGTGGAACAGTGAGTGAGGATGAGATGTAAGACCAGGAAATGGCCTCCTTTTTCAGGCAACCCTGAGCTTATGCAGATAAGAAAGCAGCAGTCCAATATAGCCAGATGGATGACCTGCCTTCTCCATGCTGCTAAAAGATTATCAAAATGTCCCTGGAATTGACAAGTACCTCAGGTCAATGATGATGATGTAAAAAGATTCTTGTTTCTGGAAATGACTGAACAGAAGGAGAAAATGAAGATAAAGACAGAATAGTTGCTAAAAATAAAGATCACAGTAAAACTCATAAGATACCACATCTGGAAGTTCAAGGTATAAGACTCTGATGGTCAAGAACTCTTGCAGAAGCATCATAAGGACCAGGCTGACAAGTGATCTCTATTTATGACCATTGATCAGAGAGAAAGAAGCTATTCAAAAAACTTCAACAGACCAAATTTAAGATATTTGAGAAGACATGTAAAGATCTGGGCATCAAGTACACATTTCCCCCTCTGTATTTACTGACCGGTGCACCTACGACGAATGGCTTAAGAAGGCCTTTTGTGTTAGGGTTTTCCATTAGACACAGAAGCTAGAGAAGGAAAAAGAAGCACTGAAACATGAAGGAACAAAGAGGCTAAAGAGTTAGGAAACTTCCATTTAATAGCTCAGGTCCTACCAATCATGTGGCACTTTATCAAATATATAAAAAAAAATTAACTGCTCCCTCCACAAAAAGAATATGCTAGAGAAAATATTAATAATTATGATTAAACTTAAAGTTATGTTATGAAAATATATTTTTGAAAGCTAATTGTTAAACATTTGTCAACACACTTCTGGGTAGTAGAGGACCTCTGAATTTTCTTGGAGGTGAAAATCCATTTGATTTCATACTTAAACATCCTGTTATTGAAACAGAAATGGAGAAGAGTCTTCTTGGAAAGGAGTAAATCTTATGTTGAGCAAAAGAACGTAGAAAGTTCACAGGGTGACCCTTGAGAGAACTCAGTGGGTTTAGCTTGAATGGGAAGGGAAAGATTTAGTGAATAATTGAAAGCGCTATGGTATTGGTAGTTGAGTTTTACAGAGGGTCATGAGGTTCAGTGGGTTTTCAAGAAGCACCCAGACATTGTATTCCATAGAAAATATTCAATACATTTGACGTGCCCTAATTGAATTCTCTTGCTTTCTTCTGTTTGACTGCCATAGTATGGATGCCAAATGATTGCTCATGGTATAAAACAAAGGAAAGAATACTGACTTTGGAGAGAAAGGACTTGGCTTCAAATCAGATCTCTGATACCTCCTGTGGAACTTTAGGAAAGTCACTTAAACTTCCCTAGTCTCAATTTCCTCATATGTCAATTGAGAAGGTTGAATCAGATACCCTTTCAGCTCTAGATCCGTGATGCTTTCTTTCAGGAACCAGTGAAGGGGTTGTGAAATGAAAGGGTACCCACAGAGTTCAAAACCAATTTGTTAAAAAATAAAAGAAACAAAAAAGGAGTGGCATAACCTAAGAAAATGACAGAAATTGGGTCTGTGCAGTAGGCTCCATTTAGTTGAGCTTTCTAGCATCTTTCTGAATGTGAACAAAAGATTTCTATTATGTGTGCCCTTTGCCAGTGCAAGGAAGGGCTCCACAAGGATTTTTGTCTAGTAATTGCTGTCAGGGTTTATTAATTGGCCGTGAGCAGACATGAAGAATTTTTAAACACTTTCACTCACCTTTCAAGTGATCAAGAGCAGATCACCTGGAACAGACTCTAGGAAACATCTTTGACTTATGGTCAGCACTTCAGGAATGAGTACCTTTCCTCAATCTTGTATCCCAACTTTGAGGAGAAGAAGAGCAGGTAGACAGTTTCCTAGATTTAAAGGACTTTTGACACCTGGAAAGACTTGCATGAACTGATGCTGAGTGAGATGAACAGAACCAGAACCTTGGAGTTGAAACAAAGACTAAAATCTATTACCTTCAATTTTATAAAAAACATGTGCCTATGTACTACATAATTTTACTATCTATGATATTTTATTTTCTCCTCAAGGATATGATTTATCTCTCAACATTCAGTTTTGATCAATGCATAGCATGGAAACAATGTAAGGATTATCAGATTGCCTTCTGTGAGGGGAGGGAAGGAGGATGGGGGAAATTGTAAAATTCAAAATCTTACAAAAATGATTGGTATAAACTACTGTTATATATAATTGGAAAACAAAATATTAATAAAAATAAAGTTAAAAAAAACTGATGACATCCAAGGGGAAAAAAAATAAAAGACTAAGTCATGGACCACAAAATTCAGCCTAGAGTTGCAGTTACTTCTAGAGAGATAGTAACTTCCTTTGTCTTAGGCTACTTTCCTTCCTTTGACCATTACTTCTTGCCTTGATCAAAAGACCTGGACAGCAGAACAACTGGCATTTGAATGAGATAACTGGGGATGACTATCCAGCCATTCTCACTTGTTGAAGAATTTGATTGTGATTGCGTGTTGCTAATCCTCAAGTTCTCTAATGCAGAGATGAAAACAATTATAAAAATGTCTAGTCAAAGTAGACTGAACATTTGACCTGCAGGATTTTACAACAATTTTTTTCCCTCTTTTCCTTTTCAAGCAGTATTAGACTGAAAGGCAAATCAGCAAGTTGTACCTTTAAAAAAATTGAGTTCTTTTAGTCTTAACTCCATGTCTAAGCTTTAGCTGGTCTTCTTGGACTTAATTTTTACCTACCTGTACTTTGGGATCTCTGGGTTACCTCTTATCTCTGGAATTCTGTCCTTTTACCTATAGAATTAAATACACAGCCCATGTGTCTGCACTTCTCTAACATTATTGCTCTCCTGGCCTCGAATTTTTATTTTCCTGAGCTATAATAGATACCTACTAGACATCTTTCACTTAGATAAACTTAATCCTGGCCGCCTTTGACAGTCCTTTGTCATTGTTGGCCATTTCCTATTATGGCACTAACCTACTGTATTTTCTAGCTCTTCTGAACTCATTATTATTTATTGCCTAAATTTTTTGTTCTTTAATTCTTATATTGTTTAGTATTTAAAACTTGCCAAAATGCATTCTCATAACAATGCTATGGGCTAGGTAGTATAAGTATTATTGTTCCCATTGTAAAGATGAGGAAAATGAGAATCTGAAAAGTTGTCACTTGCCTGTGATCACACAGTAACTTATCTGAGGCCAGAGCTGACCCAAGTTCTCTTGATTCTAACACTGTTCTCTATAGCAATTTTGTGGGAGTGATCAGTGAGAGAAAAGTATATATCAGGAATATTGTGAAGGTATTGACAAAGACTTGGTAATGTGCTGGTTTCCTTCAGAGTGAGTAAGTGCTTATTGAGTATCTGTTGATTCTTCCTTAGAATCAGCCTTCTTAGGCAGCTGTGGTATATAAGCAATGGAGTTCATTGAATCATGGACATAAAACTATTAAAAACTTTAGAAGCCATTGACTCCAGTTACTTATTTTACAGATGAGGAAATGAAACTCAGAGAGGTAAAGTCATTCACTCACAATTGAACAGGTATAGTTTGGGGATCCAAAATTTGAAGCCAAACCTTATGTCAAATCCATTTTGTTATATGTTATTCCTTTTTTGAAAAAATTAAACTACTAGTACCTTCTCCTACTCCATAGCAGATGTCTTTGAATAGTTTGTAAAACCTACAAGAAATAAAGATGCCTGATACAATGATTTGTATACTGTATAGTGACAAAGTGTTGTCTCCTGAAATAGAGGGCAAAAATCAAAGTGCAGCTGGGGCTAAGATTCTAATCTATGTCTTGAATTTAGTTATTGTCATTGTTTTTCCACATTCTGTACTTGTGCAGATGTTAGGGTCTGCTGACATTAGCCCATTCCCCATGGGGAAAAACACAAATTAAAGACACATTAAGATGTCAGTATTTGGAACAGTACAATGCAAGGACTGAGGTTAGGTTGGAGAATTGTCCAAATGCAACTCAACTTCAATCATACTTACAGGATCTTATGTAAAATTAAATATTGCCTCCCCCCCAAACTTACCCAGCACAAACATGTTTGTGCTTTTATACTTTCCTTTGCTCTTAAACCTTTTTTTCTATCTCCAGCCAAATCTAATTTTCCATTTTTAGGGTTCAATTCTTTCATTAATCATCATTGCATACTGTCTATATGATACAAACTTCAGTTTTTTTGTGTGTGGTTTTTTTTTAGGTTTTTGGAAGACAAATGTGGTTAAGTGGCTTGCCCAAGGCCACACGGCTAGGTAATTAAGTGTCAGAGACCAGATTTGAACCCAAGTACTCCTGACTCCAGGGCTGGTGCTCTATCCACTGCACCCGCCACCTAGCCGCCCAACTTCAGATGTTCTTTAGTTAATCTTACAATCAAATTTCTTTATGTTCCTTGTTATTGTTTATTCATTTCAGTCATATCCAACTCTCTGTGACCCTTTGGGGTTTTCCATTGTAAAGATCCTAGAATAATTTACCATTTCCTTCTGCAGCTCATTTTATAGATAAGAAACAGGCAAACAGGGTTAAGTGAATTGCCCAGGGTCATACAGCTAGTGTGGTCAGATTTGAATGGACAGATATGACTCTTCTGGATTTCAGGCTGAGCACTCTATTCTCTGCACCACCCCAAAAGCTGCTTTTTATGTTCACATATCCCACAAAAGCTCCCTATATTTGTATTCCAATGGAATTGTGAATTGATTCAACTATTCTGGAAAGCAATTTGGAATTTTGCAAAGAAGATCTTCCTACCAGGAAAGTATCTGTCAAATAAGTTACAGATAGAAGGGGCAGGGTGTGTGTGTGTGTGGGGGGGTCTTTTATATATCAAAAAACAGTTTTAAAAAATATGCCTTTTTCAGTTGAGATGCCCATCAGTTGAGGAATGGCTAAACAACTTATGATATATGAATATGATGTTCTGTAAGAAATCCTGAGGGATGGGACTTCAGAAAAATTTGGAAACACTTTAATGAATTGATGCCGAGTGAAGTAAGCAGAACTAGAAAAGCATTGTAAACATTAACAACAACATTGTATGATTGTCAATTATGATGTATTTGCTCATCTCAGTACAATTGTCTCAGGCAGTTTTAAAGAACTTGTGATGAAAAATACCATCCACTTCCAGAGAAGGAACTATGGAGTCTGAATGCAGACCAAGGCTTACTATTTTCAATTTTTTAAATTTGTTTTATATATTATGGATTTCCCCCCCACTCGTGATTTTTTCCCTTTTTTGATTTGCTTCTTCTTTGACAATATGATTAATATGGTATGTTTAACATACTATATAACTATACATGCATAATCTATAAAAAATTGCTTTCTTTCACAGGAAGGGAGACAAATGTGAAACTGAAAACCTTGCCAAAAAATAATTGTTAAAAACTTTATTCTTCTATCCATTTACCTTTTTTTAAAAAAATTATTTATTTTCCAATTAGATGCAAAAACTTTTCAACAATCATTTTTTTTGGCAAGATTTCACATTTTGGAGGTAAAATTTTACATTTTCTCCCTAACTTCCCTTCCTTCCTCCCACCTCCTGACAGAAAGCTGTCTAATATAGTTATACATGCATAACTATGATAAAAAATATTTTCATATTTATTATATTGTGAAAGAAGAATAATAACAGAGGCGTCCGCCCGGGCCAAGGTGTGCCACGGCGGCAGCCGGAGCAGCCGGGGCCAGGGCCATGCAGCGGGTGGCCCGTGGGGCGGGGGGCAGCTACAGCAGCCCAGACTTGGTGGTGGCCTGTCCCTGCGGGGCCGGGGCCAGCCGGGCGTGGGGGCCAGCCCTGGAGGGTACGCTCAGCAAGTACACCAACCTCCTGCAGGGCTGGCAGAGCAGGTACTTCGTGTTGGATTTTGAGTCTGGGATTTTGCAGTATTTTGCGAATGAACAAAGTAAGAACCCAAAGCCCCAAGGAGCCCTGTCTTTAGCTGGAGCCATTGTGACCCTGAGTGACGAAGCCCCCCACATGTTGGTAGTGTACTTTGCTAACAGAGAGGTGTACAAATTGAGAGCTTCTGATGCCAAGGAAAAGCAGTGTTGGGTGACTCAGCTCCAGAATTGTGCCAAGCACCACATGGAGATAAATTCCAAGAGCCCTTCGAGTTCACGCAGCCGAAGCCTAACTTTGCTCCCCCACGGAACATCGAATTCATCATCCCCCAGTAGCCAGAGACATCTCACCCCTGCACCCTCTACCGTGGTCACCATCACCCACCACAAGTCACCTGCTGCTGCCTGAAAATCAAGGAGTCAATCTTCTGCCCAGCTCCATGATGTCAGAGAGATGATGAGCTAAGTGGAAGGGCAGCAGAAAACCCTCGTTCGAGCCATTGAGGCCTTGCCGGGCTCGGGCCCTCTCACGGCCTTGGACCAGGACCTGCTGCTGCTCAAAGCTACCTCGGCGGCCACCCTCAGCTGCCTCGGAGTGTCTGAGCCTCCTCCAGCAGAGCATCCACCAGGTGGGCCAGTATAGCCACAAGACAGGGCCTTCAGTTTATCAGAGAATAGCAGAATCACAGCATTTCAGAGTTGGAAGGCATCTCAGTGGCCACTCCAACCAAGAATCCTCCCTCCAACAGACCCGGCCAGTCACCCAACCTTTGTTCGAAGATCTCCAGTGAGGAGAGCTCACTACCTCCTGAGACAGCCAAAAGCATTCATTCCACTTGGGGACACTGGGATTCTTAGGAAGGTTTTTCCTGAACTTGTACCTGGATTTACTTTTTTGCTGTTTCCTTATTTGCTCTGCCTTCCGGGGTAGGAGTGAGTCCTCTGTGGGGGTCAGTCCTTCAGATACTTGGAGGTGGCAGCTGGGGACAGCCCTAACAATACTTGGAAGTGATGAAAGCCAGGGGTCAATCCTTGAGATACTTGGAGGTGGTGGTAGTCGGGGGCACCCTTCAGTTACTTGGAGGTGGCAGCCAGGGGGCAACCCTTCAGATTCTTGGGGGTGGCATCTGGGGGGCAACCCTTCAGATACTTGAAGGTAACTCCCAGTTGAACCTTCTGCAGGCCAAACAACCCCCCAGGTTAGGCAATCAAGAGAACAGATGATGGTTTTTTTAAGTCGGTTAACCTACACCATCTGACCCTATTTTCTATGACTTATCAGATCGATGAGTTCTGGGGACATATAGAAAAGTAGAAGCTGTAGTCTACGGCTTATTAGCACTTGCAGTTCTTGTTAGGGAGATGTTGTTTATTCCCTTTTTGCCTTCTGAGGAGCCCATGCTGTTGCTTTTGGGAGACACTATTATCATGTGCTCCCTTCTTGGGGCATGGAAAGTGAACAGTCTTCATCCTTACCCCAGCACAAGCCACTGTGAGCTTTGCATCCCTTTACCCCAAAGGGGTGTGAGAGCAACCAATGGTGAGGTTGACAGAACAAGGAAGGAGCATGTGGTTTTGAATCTTGATTTCTAACAAAATTTTTGAAATACAATATTCTTCCTTTAAGAAAAAAAATCTAGTTTTTCCCTTTCAGGAGGCCAAACATATCTAGTGTTTACAGTGATAGTTGAAATATTTTTTAACAAATTCCTTCCAGAAGTGCCAGTTAACCCCCTTGCCTTTCAAGGGTCAGTGACTTCGGGGTTGGTCATTGTGCCCCCACTCCCTGGGCTTTACTTGGCCACCTTCGTCCTGGGGAACCTGGAATTCTCAGCCTGTCTTTGTTGACAAGGAAGCTTGAAACCAGAACTACTTTCCCTTTGGCAGGGAAGGACCGAGACTGTTCATGCTGCCCCAGAGATGGTTGCCCATCGTTTCCTGAATCAAGACTCAGAGACAGTTGACCCTTGGGTCCTTTTTAATCTTTCATCCTGAGTTGGTGCCCCAGCCCCCTCCTCCTACACACAAATGTTGTACCTACCAGACATTTCTAATCATTACCTTGACCTTCCCTGATAATAACATGGAAGATCACCTATCAATGCAAAATGGACTTGGGGTGGGTAGAAGACCCTTTTATTTATGTACCTAAGTTGGGTTTTTTCTTTTTTACCTTTTATTGATTCTTCTTGAACCTCTCCACTACATCCACTCTCACCTGTCTCATTCCTCTACCTGCTTGGAAGTTTGTTCTCTCTGTTCCTGTAACCCGTGTTTTGGTTGTTCTGCTTCTCTGCTTGGTCATTCTTGTTTTCTTTTGTTGGCTTTTCTTTCCCTCCCTACCTTGGGTGTCTCCCAAATGTTCATTCTTGCCTGCCATTTTTCTCCTCCTCCTCTGCCTCAGTGAGCTCCTCCCTGCCTCTGCTTTCAACGATCATGACTCTAAGGTTCCTCGGAGTTCAGAGCCACACCCATTTGCAGGATGGCACACTTGGCACCTCCAAGTCCATCTGCCCCATGGATGGATGATGGCAGCATCTTTCTCCTCTGTGCCTACCCCTACCTGCTTCCTTTCCTTTCTGTCCATGGCATTGCCCGCTCATCCTTGGAATTACCAACCCCGTTGCATCCTTGGAGTCATTTCTGGCTGTTCCTTCTCCCTCACCCCTCCAGGTCAGCTCTGCCCTGCCCCCACACTTTACTCTTAGTTTAAGCCCTTTTCACGTTGGATCTGGACCACTGACACTGGTGATCTCTCCATTCTAACCCACTGATCCTTAAATGTTCTTCCTGATCCATGGGCCTGCTAGCGTGACCTCAGCATCATTTACAGTCCTCATTCTCTGTCTGGTTTTCAAGGCCAACCTTAGCTTACCATCTTTATCGCGCTTCTCCCCTTAACACGTTCTCTGTGACAATCAGATTGGAAGAACTTGCTTCCCTCTGACCTCATTCCACTCTTTCATTTCCACCTTCATCTCTGGCTGTTGAACCCTTCGCTTTCCCCCCCAGCCTTTCTCTGGTCTAGCTTCCTCCCTCCTGCTGGTCTTTCCCATTGGAAGAGAGGCGCATAGACTAGGCTCAGCCACTGGAGTCACCATCTGATGTGTGAGGAGACTGGCCTTCACCTGGGTGGGTCAGAAGCCGGTGGGAGAGAGTACCCCTCTCCCACCTTCAAGCCAGGCCCTTCTCCATATTCCCTTGATGCTCTTGGTCTCATTCATGCTTCCCTGGCCATCTGCTTGTTGGTGTTTTTAATACTGGAACCAGATGCTCCCAAACGCAGAAATGACCTGCAAGATGTTTGGCTAATTGGTTGGAGCCCATGGTCTCCAGGCATCATCGATATAGGTGCTTGAACCCTCCGTGTCCAACATGTACCATGCCTCTGTTTATGTTGGGACTTCTGGGAGGAGCTGAGCGTTACCCCCTTTGTATCCCCGGCCCCGGGTCAGTGCCTTGTAATTAGGAGGAGTTTAATAAAGGTTGGTTGACTTGAAAAAAAACAAAAAAAGAAGAAGAAGAAGAAGAAGAATTATAACAGAAAAGGAAAAAAGCCATAAGAGGGGAAAACAAAATAAATTGTAAAAATTGAAAGCAGTAATTGATATACATTCACACTCTGCAGTTCCTTCTCTGGATGCAGATGGTATTTTCCATCACAAGTCCTTTAAAATTGTCTTTGATTATTGTACTGTTGAGACGAACAAGTCTATCATAGTTGTTTATCTCACAATGTGGATGTTTCCTTCACCTTTTTTTAAAGTGTAAACAGCTAGTCTGGAGATTTTTGGAACTGGAATTGATTCCCCTTGTTTGAGGAATGACTAAATAAGTTGTGATATGTGAATATAACAAAATGGTATTGTGTTGTGCAAAATGACAAATATGAAGAATATAAAAGAGCATGAAAACATTTATTTGAACTGATAAACAGTAAAGCAAACAGAACCAAGAAAATATTTAATATAAGCAAAAACTAAAAAGAAAAGATATCAAAAAAATTGAAACTAATTTATAATTTTGACAACCAAGCTTGACTCTGATAAAGAGATATAAATAAATACCTCCCTTTTTTCTTTGTAACAGTAGGGGACAGAGCTATGAAATATGTCATACCTATTATTTGATAGCCATATTTGTTAACCAGTCAATCAAGGTTGGTTACTTTTACTGGATTTTCTCTGTTATTGTGGTTACTGTTTTATACTTTATTGTAAGATATGACCCTAGAAATGATAAAGAATGAAATTAATGTAAAAAAATTGATAAAAAAATTAAAATATAAGTTGTGCTACTCCTTTGCAAACTTGGGGAGCCATCAATATGGAAAATTACATATAATTCCAGATTCTTTTTTTAAATATAAATATTGTATTTGTTTTCCAATTATATACAATAGTAGTTTTTTGCAAGGTTTTTAATTTTACAATTTTCTCCTCCTTCCCTCATTTCTTCCCCCAACAGTCTGATAGTCTTTACATTTGCTTCCATGATATGTAGATATCAAAATTGAATGTATTGAGAGAAAAAATATCCATAAGAAAGAAAATATTAGAGATAGAAAAATTATATAATACATAAGACAATTTTTTTAAAAATTGAAGATAATAATTTTTGGTCTTCGTTTAAACTCCACAATTCTTTCTCTAGAGACAAATGGTGTTCTCTATCACAGATACCCTAAAATTGTCCCTGATTATTGCACTGATAGAGTGAATAAGTCCATCAAGGTTGATCATCACCCCATGTTGTTGTTAATGTTCTTCTGGTTTTACTCATCTCACTCAGCATCAGTTCATGCATGTTTTTCCAGGATTCTCTGAAATCCTGTCCCTCCTGATTTCTTATAGAACAGTAGTGTTCCATCACAATTTGTTGAGCCATTCCCCAGTTGATTTGCTTGATTTCCAGTTCTTTGCCACCACAAACAGAGCTGCTATGAATATTTTTGTACATGTGGGTTTTTTTTACCCTTTTCCATGATCTCTTAAGGGTATAGACTCAGTCTTATTGCTGGATCACAGGGATACACGTTTTTATTGCCCTTTGGGCCTAACTCCAAATTGCTCTCCAGAAAGGTTGGATCAGTTCACATCCCACCAATAATGTCCCAGATTTACCGCATCCCCTCCAACACTGATCATTATCCAGGTTCTTTTCAATGTATTTATTGGGTATGCTTCTCTTAGTCTTTTTCTCTAAAAAATATTCTTTGTAGTGTGGATTGACTTTGGGGCAGGGAGTAGAGATAGAGAGGTAAGTTAAGAGGACATAAAAACAAAAGAGATCTATAAAAATTTTATTTTTAAAAATAAATGCAAAAAGATCCCAGGGTATCCAGTGAGGCCTTATAGTTCAAATCCCGTTTCTACTATTCAAACAATTAGAATCAGTATTCTGCCTTTTTTAAGGCCATATCTGTAGTATTGTATTCAACTCTGGACAGCACATATCAAGAAAGATGTTGATAAACCAGAGCATTGTCAGAGGAGGTAAACAGGCTGTTAGAGCACTGGAAGATGTGTCATATGAAGATTATTTGAAGAAACAAGATGAGAAGATAACCTGGAGAAATTTGGTGGGTGGGGAGCTTGCAGAGCAGATATCTTCAGTTACTTGAAGGACTGTCATATGGAATAGGAATGTAGACTTGTTTTGCTGGGTCCCAGAGGCAGATGTAGCATAAATCAATTATCAGAGAGTTATATTTAGGCTACCAGGTGTGAAGAATGGTATGAAGAGAAAATGTTCTAATAGAGCTTTCCAGAAACAGAATGGGCTCCCTCAGGAACTAGTAGCCAGATGACCATTTGTTGCATATACCATCTAAAAGCGTTCTTATTCATGAATGGCTGAACTCTGTGACCACTGAACTCCCTTTGGCAAGGAGGATCCATGACATAAAAATTGGCTTCCACACAGAGAGTTGGACTAGGCTTAGGTGAACAGGAAGGTGGCTTTGTCAGATAGATCCTTTTCATGTGAATTGACTCTTTTGTAGTGTTGAGTTACTTTTCTGTTTAAAATATCATTTTTTTTGTTGGTTTTTTTTTTTTAGGTTTTTCGCAAGGCAAATGGTGTTAAGTGGCTTGCCCAAGGCCACACAGCTAGGTAATTATTAAGTGTCTGAGACCGGATTTGAACCCAGGTACTCCTGACTCCAGGGCTGGTGCTTTATCCATTGTGCCACCTAGCCACCCCTAAAATATCATTTCTTAAGAAATGCTTCTCTCCATCTGAAGGTGCCACTTCACATGGCAGAAGATATACCTAATGACTCCATCAGGTCTACATCACTTGTCTCTCATTCTCATCCTTCCCTCTCCCCTCAATTCCAGATTGATCCATGGAGGACAGCTGCTCAATGGATTAGCAGGTCCTACTGTAATGAATGCTGCTCCGTTCCTGTCCACTACATGGTTTTCTGCAGATGAACGGGCTACTGCTACAGCCATTGCCTCCATGCTCAGTTACCTTGGGGGAGCATGTGCATTCCTAGTTGGACCTCTTATTGTTCCAGCTCCTAATGAAACATCCCATCTACTTACCGCAGAAAGCAGCAGCATCCATATTAAGGATCGTATTGAGATGGTATTATATGCAGGTATTTTGAAGTTTCCTTCTTTCTCTTTACATTACTGCACTCTTCACCTCATCATTCTATTAGAATTTTCCTAAGTATTTGCAGAAAACTTTCACTGTAAAAAAAAATATTGTTTCTATTTGAATGCTTTTTTCCTTCCTCCCCCCCCCCCCCAGTTACATTTATTAACTGATGTTGATGTCCCTTTCAAACCTGAGGTTGAGAATAGGAAGTTCTCTTGATTATCCTTCCAACATCAACAATAGCAGTAATGTTATGTGTTAGTCAGAAGGGGCAGTGTGGGATAGTGGTAAGACTTGGAGTCAAGAATTTGAGTAAAAAAGTTATTTACTCTCTCAGTCTCCCCAGGCAATATTTTAAGGCTATAAGTGACAAAAGAGTTCCTGATAGACAGTTTAGAAGTGCCTCACCAGGAATTAATTATACCAATGAAATCGTAACTCTAGTAGTTCTTACTAGCATGTGACTGGTAACTAGCAAAGACAGCCATGCCCATGAGGAGTTCACATTCTCATGGGGGAGACATGTATACAACTCATATATCAGCTACTTTTATCTGTTTGTGTGTGTGTGTGTGTGTGTGTGTGTGTGTGTGTGTGGTCAAGTGGAAGCAGTCTTAGAGGGAAAGCACTAGCATTAAGTGGGGACTGGAAAAGACCTGTTGCCAGCAGTAAGATTTGAATAAGACCTTGAAGGAAGCCAGGAGGAGGTAATAAAGAAGGAGAACATTCCATGTAAGCGGGGAACAACCAGCAGAAAGGAAAGACATGGAGAGCTGTAAGAAACAGCCAAGAAGGCCAGTGCTGCTAGGTTACAGAATGTGGAAGAGAATCAAGTGTAAGAAGACAAGAAAGGTAGGTGGTGGTCAAGGGGTAAAGGGCTTTAAAAGTAAAACTGGATTTTATATTTGATTCTGGAGGTTATTGGTGGCTACTGGAGTTTATTGAATAGGAAAGTGACCTGATGTACACTTGATCAGATCCTCCCTTGAAGAAGGTCACTTTGATATCTGTGGGGAGGATGGATTGGAGAGAGGAACAATTTGTGGCAGGCAAACCCACTAGCAAGTTATTGCAAAATTCCAGAGGTGATGAGGGCTTGCACCAGGGTGTCAGCTTTGTCAGAAGAGAGAAGGGGGCATATTTGAGAAGTAGAATCAATTGAGCTTGACAGCATAGTGCCTTAGATGGAGGAGTGAGAGTAAGATACCATCATGAATGACAACAATATTGTGAGGGTGGTAGTATGTTGACAGTAATAGGAAATTGGTAAGAGTGAAGTTTTGGGAAAAGAAAAATACTAAATTCAGTTTTGTACATGTTGAGTTTAATTTGTCTGTGGCATATGTAGTTTGGGATGCTAATAGATATTCGGAGATTTCAGATTGGAAATAATAGGAGAGGAATAGACAAATAGATCTGTGAATCATTTGCAGTTAATATCTGCATTATAATTGAATCCACTGATCTGATGAGATCACCAAGCAAAGTAATTGTTGTTTGTCCTTTAGGACCAATGACATCACAAGGTTGACTTGATTTGCTCTTGAATTGTATTTGAATGGGGCAGAGTTTCTCAAAGTTTTGAGCTTTACACTCTCCTCCTGAGTCAGCAAAGTCCAATGGGAAGACAAAGGTCAAGACAACTGATAATGATCCAGGATGCAGTGGGTGACCCTGATCTTCTAAATTAAGATCTTCCCTAAGTCTCAATTTGTATGAAGTCATGTCCATCCAATGACTAAGAACTAAGTAAGAGTTGAGACAACAGATAGGTCAAGAGGAGAAGAGAAGAAATGGAGGCCAAAACCTTGGGAGACATGCTTAGCAGGTGGGACCTGGATGAAGATATAGCAAAAGAGACTGATAAAAGATGACTCTTGACAGGTCATTTCAGAGACTACAAAGAGGTCAAGAAGGATAAGGATTGAGAAAAGGCCAAGTGATTTGACAATTAAAAGAACATTGTTGACTTTGACATCTGAAACCAGATGACAGGGTTTAGAAAAGTCTAAAAAGAGAGGAAGTGAAAGCAGCAAACATAGATAGCTTTTCAAGGAGTTTAGCAGTTAGGACAAAGAGAGAGAGAGGATCATAGCTAATCTGGCTAGTTGGATCAAATGAGGGCTTCTTAAGGACAGGGGTGTTCTGGGGCATGTTATAGGAAGCAGGGAAGCAGTCACTGAGCATTTATAGAGTTATCTACCAGTCACTGCTGGGCACTGCTGATGAAACCCCTTGCCTTCAAGATGTTCACAATTCTGTGGAGGAGACACACGATGAGTTATGTACACAGAAGTATACAGGATAAAAAGGAAATAATTCAAAAAGAGAGGACACTAGAATTAAAGAGGAATTGGAAAGTATTCTTGAAGAAGGTTTGATTTTTATCTGAGACTTGAAGGAATCCAGGGAAGCTGAGACAGAAATGAGAAGGAAGATCACTCCAAGGGTAGGGCACAGCCAAAATAAATGTTTGGAGCCAAGTGATAAAGTGACATACTCAGGGAACTTGAAGGAGTCCAAAGTCATTGCATCAAAAAAAGTATGTTGGAAAAGTATAAGATATAAGAAAGCTGGAAAGATGCAGGGAGGTTGTGACAGGTATGAATAAGCAACAGGATTTTGTATTTGATCCTGGAAGTCATAAGAAGGCACTGGAATTTATTGAGTAGGAGGGCAACATGATCCTACTTGTGCTTTAGGAAAATCATATTGATGATTTAGTGGATTATAGAGTAGGGAAGAGACTTGGGTCAGGCAGTCATTTTTGGAGCATATGTTATCCTCTTTTATACTTCATTCAATAGTAATAATCAGAGATTATTATTTCCCTTCACTCTTTCAAATATTCTTACAGGATTTTGACATGTAGGAAACACTTTGTTGTTAAGACTGCATTTTCCTCTACTGACTCAAATTTTTTAAAAAATTCAATAAATAAAAAAGGACTGGGGAATCTTGTATATTCTCTATTCCTTTTAATCACTTATGTAATGGTAAAGATGTGGTTTGCTATGGATTATCAGTTACAAAAACTTTCTTTCAATGATGTCCAGTGATTATTCAAAAAAATTTTTTAAGACTTGTGAAATTATACCTTTCTTCTCTTCTGCTTCCTTTTCCTCTTCCTCCTTCCTTTTTTGGGGATATTTTCCCCCTACCTTTCATATCTTTACATGGAAATGCAAATTAAAAACTTAAGAAAGCCTATACTCTTTGGAAACTTGTCTTCTGGGGAATGGGGGGGAGGAGAGCAATATCCAGGGAAAAGGTTTTTTTGTTTTTGAAAATTCACAGAACTGATGAGCAAACCCATAGAAAAGTTTGACATACCTTTTCTAGGAGCAGGGACAGTATTGATTTAATAGTGACACAGCTGTTAAGATGTGTTTTCTTCTATCCATTTGCCTTTTTTTTAGTGTAAAAAAACTTGTTTAAATAGTTCTGATCACAGTTGTTTTAAATTGTTCTCTTTATCTTTTTCTCATTTTTGTCCAATTAATGTTGATCTTTGCTCTAACACATCAGTGGTTTGACTATATGCTGATTTGGGAATGAGTGCATTATTGATAATATGTTTTATTTATCTGGTGAAAATGTCCTTTATTTTTTTGCATTATTGTGTGTTGCGACACATTTAATCTTCTAGCTCTTTTCTCAAAGGAAATATTCATTCTATATAGGCATTCTACATAGGCTTCAGGGTAGCCCCAAGCCATTAACCTTTCATTTTATGTCTGAATCACCTTTGCATTGAAGTCAGAGAGTGTTAAGGTATAATTTGATTTAATTTAGAACACAAAGAATTTTCCATTTTCTAATCCTCTGCAACAGATGTGGTTATATAAGCTGCAGTTATTTTGATTGTTATAGTTTTGCAAATGCTTATCACAAACTGCAATATAAGACGACCAACTGTCCTCTGAAATTATGTTTCTTATTATATCAGGATGCACAATAAAACCTACTCCACCAATATATGAAAGGTGACTGACCAGGATTAAGGATGCATTGTGAGGCCAGTGCAGGAAATAAAGTCATCTTATTTGAAAATAGAGAAGCCAGGAGTAGTCAATCTCTTTAGCATAGTGCTTAGGTAGAGTGAGTATCTATAAAAATGTATTATCAATCTGATAATAGCATGGGTTGGCCTGGGAGGGAACCAATTCCTCACACATCACACAGACAGCAACAAAAAAATAAAAATTTAAAAGAAAAAAAGGACAAGAAAAGAAAAAACAATTAAAAAATTGTTAAATGGAAAAGGTGTGATGCTGATAAAATTTTGTGATACTATAGAGCAACTGAGGCAATGGTGAAGTAAAAAGAAACAACACATGTTTGTCCCATGAGAGGGACTCAAGTGGATTAAGCACACATTCAGAGACATTAAGGAAGAATTACCTGTGTTGAGAAAAATCACAAACCCAAATTAAAGAAGAGCTCACAAGACCAAATAAAAGAAGAACTCCAAGAAAGCAAAAAGGTTGGTGCTTTGTCATGCAGTATAGGAACCTTTGTGCATTCAGGCCTCCTTATCTAGACCATGATACTAGGATCAGAATTCAGAGAAGGTAACCAGAACACATGGATCCAGAGAAAAATGTGCAGGGATTGGATTATCCCAAGTTGTAGAATGTCAGGGTTAGAATTTTCTTGTCATGAATCACTCTGACCTGTTAGATTTTCAAGATTTTCTTGCCACTGTTTCTCCTGGACTTTTAGAGAGTTAAATGTGTGTATTAAATTTAGATTTTTTTTTATATCCTTGATTTTTAGTTACTACATAATCTTTGAATTTGATATGTTCCCCCCCACTCATTTACCTTTTATTTTTAAATTTTAAAGAAGTTGGTTTTTTGCTTTGATATTTTATTTTTGCATCACTTAGATTTTCCTCTATATTCCTCCTTCCTCTCATTCCCTTTCCTCCCAGGGAGACAATCATGTGTGTGTGTGTGTGTGTGTGTGTGTGTACATATATATATATATATATATATATATATATATATATATATATATATATATATATCCGTATATGAGTTAAATTGAGGAAATTGCTTTGCTAATCTATGTACTAGCACTTTATATTTCTATAGTGTAATACAGGTGCTAAGCACTTTCCCACTCATTTTCTCAGTTGAGTTGTACAAAAACCTGTGGAATCGTGGTTGTAAGAGAACAGAAGGAAAGTCTACAATGTCTCTCATCTAGTAAGTAGCACAGCTAAACCTGAGACTCATGACCACACAAATAATCTGCTGCCTTTCTTAAACCACAATAAGAAATAAACACAGAGGTTTCAAGTAACTTAACCAACTTGCAAATCTAGTTATGTTCTTAAATATGGATAAACTTGTTTTCTTGTAATAGTTAATTAAATTTGTAAGTAATAAGAATGACATTTTGTGGAAATCCCTAGTGGAAGTACTTAATGGTTGTAACTACCTTTTATATAGTGCTTCAAAGTGCTTTACATATAGGATCACATTTAATCTCCACAAAAATTCTTAGGGACTTGCCCAGGTCACCGTGACTCATAAATGAAGCAGAATTAGAAGTCAGATCTCTAACCTCTGGTACAACCCTGTCTGCTTTCCATTCTCTGAACTTTTTTTTTACCAGTGACTGATCTTTGGGTTAGATCCAATTTTTGTGCAGTTGCTTCTTGATTATAGAAACACCAAAAATATAGTTTTGTTGTTTAGGCATTTGTAATCACAGACTAGCTTCTTACCACAATCATATTCCTAGACTTCATCTGTCATTTAGTGTGCTGTGGCAATGTAAAATTTAATATTAACAAACATATATAATTATGAAAGTAAATCTTCCAACAGTGTGTACTTCAAAGATAAATATAAATTATTTTAAAAATCATTTTGAAATTTTAAATTCCTTTTTAAAATTCTTTTAAAATGAGGGACTCTAAAATCACTGATAAGTAAATAAGGCCACTGTGGTAAGGAAGAAAAGCTAAACATTAGAATGAGTTTATTCGGCATTCAAGTGCAAGATTAAGAATTGTCCCTTTTCTAATGGCACCCTTGAGTAAATGTTGTATAGGTTTATCTCACTTTATAGACACTATTTTCTTTTAACAAAATCAGTTGGAAGCTAGCAGTCACCTAGTACAGCAGTTCTTAAACTGAAATCATAAGCTTTTTAAGAAATATTTTTATTAACTGAATTTCAATAGAATTGATATCCTTTGAGATCCTACATATTTTTTTATGCATTTAAAAAGACATTCTGAAACGAGGTGGGTAGACTTCCCCAGGTTTGTCCATGACATAAAAAAGGACCCCTGATCTGGGCCCTTTGGCCTTTATTTTATAGCCAAGAAAAGTGAGAGCCAGAGCAAGTAATTGACATACCTCGAATCACATAATTATTAGACAGATCCACAATTAAAACCCAGATGGTCAGCTAGGTGGCGCAATGGATAGAGCACCGGCCTTGGAGTCAGGAGTACCTGGGTTCAAATCCAACCTCAGACATTTAATAATTACCTAGCTGTATGGCCTAGGGCAAGCCACTTAACCCCATTTGCCTTGCAAAAACCTAAAAAAAACAAAAAAACCCCAAAAAAACCCAACCCAGATGGTCTGACTCCAGTTCAGTGCTTTTCCTATGTAATTTCTGTCATTTGTAAAATTAATTTTTGTATATTTTATTTTCCCATTGACTAATATTATTTATTGAGATACTTTAATTTCATTTCTGATTATCATTCAGTTAGCAATGATTCTTAGTATTTCAACTTTAAATTTTCCTGCCAAGTAATTCATGAACTATAAATTAACACCTAGTTAAGCTGAACCATAAGGAGTTTCTAATCAGGTAACTCATCCCTAATTGTGAAGAAAAGAGGTGTTAATCAAATGTCCCCATTAAGCCATAAAATACTTGGATTACCAGTTTTCAAAAAAAATCAGAATATAATAAATATAACATGTTATAAATATATACTATATAAATAAACTAAAATATTCAGACTAAGTATAACATGATTTAGTCTTTATTTTCAAAGGATGACTAGATGTTAACACTAGATGTTACTAAAGTATCATCATTTTGACTACTGGTTTTCTTTATAGAAATCTATGAGATGTAAATGATTAAGAATCTATTCTTGCTCATTAAACTGCACACTATGACTTTCAGAGTACATTCACTGTATTCTACTTTAGCACAGTTTGAAATGAATAATCCTTACTTATTATCATACTTTTAAAAAAAAAAAACACCATTCTGGATGCTAAGTGATAATACTCCATAGTACTATGGGTTTAGATTCTAAGTTGTTAGGGATAGTTTTATTAAAACAAATGTCCTCATTAAATCCTGTAAAAATTATCAGACTGTACCTATTTTTTGATATCACTGGCAGCTATATATAAAAAGATGTCCTAAATACTAGAGATACTTATAGAAACACTTTATAACCTCAAAACACTGGAAGTTAAGCAAATGCCCATAAATTAGGAAATGGTTAAATCATGATCTTTGAATGAACTACAAAACAATTGCTTTGAAAGAGGTAACAGATGAAAAACTTGTGAAGACATTTGTGAATTAAAGCAGAGTGAGGTATCCAAGAACCAAAAGAACAATATATTGAATGATCACAGAGGCTGTAAAGAAAAACAAAGCTAAAAGACATTAGCACTCAGATCAGTGAAATCATTAATCTTGATTCTCACAGCCTGAAAACCATCTTGGTAGAGAAGTGGTAGAGCATGGAACAAGAAAGGTACTTACTAAAACAGCAGACTTTGCAAAAAGTGTATCTGTAGGGATGCCTATCTGCACCCACATCTTGATTAAGCTGTCTGATGTTCAGTTTTTGGCTGACTGGACTATGCTTGGTAGACACCATTCTACCAAGTAATTTATTAAGCTATAACACAGAATAGAAAGTATGTACTTGATCAACTTTACCTTTCTTGGCCTTTGTTACAAGTGAGGGTTCTATTTGGAAGAAGGAGTGTTCATTGAAAGCCATGGCAGTGACTTTTTATAAAAAAGCACAAGCAAGACATGTTTAAATAGGGAATGCCCTTCTTGTATACTCTAGGGAAAATAGAATTTCTTTGGTAGGCCTCAAACAGTATAGGAATATGCAGGATGTAGTTATTCTTCTCTGGGGTTTTGTATTCTGTAATATGTCTAATTATATTACCTTAGTCTTCATTTCCAATTACTCCTATCTTAACTTTTGATTCAGATACCCTTCTGGTTTGTTCAGAACTTCCTCCACTTAACAAATATTTGCAAATATCACAGGTCTCTTTTATGTCTCAAAGTGTTTTCTTTTGGTTGAAAATAAAACCTTCTATATGTTTTTGCTGAATTTTATCTGAATTACTATTTTATTTTTATTAACTTAATAGATGTAATTTATGGTTGATGAAAATCCAAGTATCTTAAACTCATAGTTGATTTCCCTTTTACAGCTGTTTTTAATGCATTTTTGCCCCATTTTTATCTCCAATCTGTCATGTCCAGCATGTGAATCAAAGTGCAAAGAAGTGCTACTTAGAGAGAGCCCAGAGAAAAGGAAAATTTCTACTTGTCAGAGGTGGGGTTTGTAGCCATCTACCACATGAGAAAAGCCAGAATAGAGAAGAGTTCTTAGGAGAACAGGGAAGAGCCACTGTGCATAATGTTGGGCCTCCTGAGTTTAAATATGGCCTCAAAACTCTTGCTAATCTTGTGACCTTGAGTAAGTCACTTCCCTCTGTTTGCCTTAGTTTCATGTTCTATAAAGTGGGGCTAATACAGCATCTACCTTTCTGGTTGTTGGAAGAAACAAATAAGATAATATTTATAAAATGCTTACTTAGCCTAGTGCCAGATAGTAAACTATATAAATATTAGCTAACAGTGGGAGTAGGGGTAGTGGTGGTGATAGTGCTTTTTAGTTTAGTCATTTTTGCCATTTCCCTTCTCCAGTTCATTTTATAGATGAGGAAACCCAGGCAAATAGGGTTAAGTGACTTGTCCAGTGTCACTTAGTAAGCAAATGTCTGAGGCTGGATTTGATCTTAGGTCTTCTGGCTATTCATTGTTCCACCTAGCTGCCTATTAGTAGCAACATCCAAACAAGATTCATCTGCACCTATATAGACACCCACTTTTTGGAAAGAGATAATGTGGACACTTTTAATTTGCAGAACATGTTGCAAAGATATTCGCCCACTCCAACATAAAGCATAAATTATGTGCCTTAATATTTAGGCTTTGTATGGAAGGTAGACATGAAATTGCTGCAACTTTTGGTCCCTTAAGCACCAGTAGTCTTGATGTAGTAAAGAGGGTTAAGGTTAGACAGATTCTGGAAATGATTTTCCTTCTCTTTCCCCAGAAGGCGCAAACCTCAGTAAAACAGGGAGCAATAAGCTATGAACTCAAATAAAGATTTTGCTTCTGAGAAATTCTGTTGAATTTTTACCCTCTGATTAACCATTTCCATTGCTAATTAGAGTTCATATTCTTTCAGAACTGGAAGCATGCTTGTAATTTTTTTTGAAACATCCTTGTCAATAAGTATATGATGAGTATTAATAGATGCTTGGAATCAATAAATAAATACTATATTTGACATCTTAAATTGTTGCATCGTGACTGATTAATCACACTTGCTCTTTTGTTTCTCTCTTTTAGAATTTGGAATTGTATGCCTGACATTTTTTGCAGCAATTGCCTATTTCCCAACACGACCTCCATTTCCCCCTAGTGTGGCTGCAGCAAGCCAGCGGCTGAGCTACAGACGGAGCTTCTGTAGGCTTCTAAGGTAAGTGAATGTGCTTAGGGTCATTTTGATGCTGGGGGAATTGGTGGTGCCTTCATAAAGATGAGAGTTCTTGAAAGTGAAAAATTCACAGACTAGCCCTGGAGTTGGGAGAGCTCAGGATTTTTATCTCACAAACCTGCAAAGTTCACAGATTAAATTTTTTCCTAGAGAGACCATAAGCTGCTTGAGGACCAACTGAATAAGAAAGGTCTAGGCAAAAGTGCTTGAGGAAAAACAGAGAAAGGAAAACAGCAGTAAAATCTGGCTAGGTCCATATTCTAGTAAGTCTAGCCACTTGGAGCTGAGACCATAGTTTTTCCAGAGGTATAGACCAGGAGCATGTGGTTCTCATTTAGAAAGGGAAGTTGGCCATCCTGCAAAGAAGAGAGGAAAGAAGGCAAAGGAGAGAGAGAGAGAGAGAGAAATGGAGACAGAGAGAGAGAGAAATGGAGACAGAGAGAGAGAGAGAAATGGAGACAGAGAGAGAGAGAGAGAGAGAGAGAGAGAAAGCTCCACTCTGGAAGACCTTGCTTAAATGCATTTCCATTGTAGGTGTTTGGGAAAGTGGTTTAGCACCTGACTCCAGGTGTTTCCAGTGCCACAAATCCTCCAAGGAGTGGCTGACACAGTAATCATGGAGCATTCTACTCACTAGTCTTTCTCTTCCCAAAGAGAAAGTCCAACATGGTCATTTATGCCATGCTACAATTTCATTTTACTTAGCAACCTAAAAGACATGTCTAGTAAAAAAAGGAAATTATCCAGGAAAATCTCTTTAAGCAGTATTGAAAGGCAAGTGAGTACAAAGTGAGTGGTTTCTTCAATCAAAAATAAAAGAAATTGAGCATGAAAAATCTTATTCTAAAAAGCCAAAATAATTTATTTACTGACTTTTTGCTAGAATGTAAAAGACACATCATAGCTATACAGTATTAAGTTCTGAACTATTGATAAAACTATCACTAGAACTATTCTGACATACAGTACAAAATTATACAAGTGTGGGTTTTTTTCTCCCTTGTATGCATTGTTAATTCTATTAAGTAATTATGATGCTTTTAAAAGAGCTGTGAACTTAAAGTTCCAAGACCTGAATTAAAATCTGGCTTTTCTATTATGTGACCTTGGACAATCACTTAAACTCTCAGAGAGTAAGGAAAATGAGATTGAAGTTTAAAAATGTTTACTGTTTAAGTGTAAAAAATGTTTTAGGGTGGTATATTTGGGGGTTTTAATGTGTAAATTCACAAAAGAACCAGTACTGACCCAGAGGTATTTAGGGACAAATTACTGTAGTTAGAAGAAACTAAAGGAAAGAGAGATTAAAGACTGTGGGCTGATCTCTTAAGGGGATTAGCTAGAAAGATCTTAAAGACATTAATAGGAGTAACATGTCAGCATGGTTGCTAACAGTCAGCTATCAGCCATCAAGGAGTAAAGGTTATTGGGGAAAAGTGGCATAAAGAAATTTGGTACAGATGCAAGACCTTATTTTCAGCTGAGCTGGTAACAGCAGTATCCATCAGGAGTAAAGGCCAGATTTATATAGGGAAGCAGAGCAAGCTATACTTGCTGAGCATTCCCTTCTACCATGGGGATAGTAGCCCTGGGGTGAGTCTGGGAAAGAAACTTAAAAAACCAGACTTCCCATATGCAGTGAGATGGAAATCAGCATATTTCTCCTACTTCAAGATAATCCCTGAGATCTGTGGAAAGATCTTAATATCTTTAGATAACAGAAACTTAATATGTATAGATAATAGCTTATTGTTTGTGGATAATAGCTTATTGTTCATGGGTCCATAGACTGTAGCCCAACAATACATGGAATTTTCTTGGCAAAGATAAAGGAGTAATTTACCTTTTCCTTCTGCAGTAGATCAAGGCCAATCAAGACAAGTGACTTGTCCCAGGACACTCAGTAAGAGTTTGAGGCTGGATTTGAACTTAAGTCTTCCTGGCTCCAGGCCCAGCACTCTATCTACTGAGCCATCTAGCAGCCCCTCTTTCTCTATAACTAATAACTATCCTACTGTTAATTTCCAGAGATTTATACCATGCTACAAGGTGCCAAGATTCTATATTCTCATTTTGTTGGCAGAACTTGGACACAAGGATTCTCAATACAGAATTCAATCCTTTGAGTCATAAATAAAAGTTATGTCTTTTGCTCTGACTCAGGAAAAATACGCTTTGGGTTGTGTATCTATTAGTCATGATGAATTTTTGTACATTATTTCAGTCTGTCTCCTGTATTCCTTAACACATATTAGATGAATGGCTGGCTGTAGTTAAGATGTGGTCTCTAGTACTGGAGGTGAATTACTGCTCTATGCAAAGCTAGCTGACCCACACAAGGATCACATCAGTGAGCTTGTCCTCATTTATACCATGGCATAAAATGATGCCTTCTCATGGCATAGCATGAAGGTTGTCCTGGACTGGACTTTCTTCTTTAGAGTAATGTCCATGAAGCAGGAGTTCTTTGATTATGAGCCTAATCACAGGTTGGATGTCTTTGAAAGCCAATTTGGCCAAGTTTAGAGAGGCTCTTCAGCAGAAGATTCTTTTTTGGCCACAGACACTTGTGAAAAATATTGTACTAAGATTTGGGTTAGGAACTTCAGATTTTCTCCCTAAAGCCTCTTTTTTTTGATGCTTTGAGGTCCACTTTGATTCGTTATAATTGCATGTTAAAAGATTGCTCCAAGGCACCAGTTCTTAACTTCTTTTGTGTTATGAACCCTTTTGGCAGACTAGTAAGACTAATATTACTAATTAAACAAAAAATTCTAAATTTCAATATGTTGTTAATGAAAATGAATTTTTTTTGCCCATCTTAAGTTCATGGATTCCATTAAATCCCCAAATTAAGAACCAGTGTGGTAGGTGAGATCCTTAGTAGTCTAATATCTTTAAACACTTGTGGCTTGGTTTATGATTATTTCAATTGCTTTACCTGTTACAGAGATTTTTTTTTTGGTGTGTCCCATAACTATTTCTTGATGATATACATTCCCTCAGAAAGGGCCCTTGAAATAAGTGGCAAAGTAATCAACTATTTTTAGGTTCCTTCTGTGAGGGAGGACAAAATTAGGAGCAGTATGTAAAAGTTACTGGGGATGATCGGTTTTGATTCAATATAAAAATTAACAAAACAAAATAGTTTTTTTAGGTGTTTTGTTTTGTTTGGTTGGTTTTTTTGCAAGGCAATGGGGTTAAGTGGCTTGCCCAAAGCCACATAGCTAGGTAATTATTAAGTGTCTGAGGCCAGATTTGAGCTCAGGTACTCCAGACTCCAGGGTCGGTACTCTATCCACTGCACCACCTAACTGCCCCAAAACAAAATAGTTTTATTAACTAAATTGTGCAATAGTGGGAAAAGATGCCTTGGAATCTGTTAAGCTCTCTGCCATTGCAGTTTTTAAAGTAGATGCCTGTCAGTGATTCTATGGAAGTAATTTCTGTACTGTGTAAGGAGGGAAACCCCTTCTGATAACTGTCTTACTGTTTTTATGATTCTGTGGACAATTTTGTTTTTACAAACCTTCTGATAAACACATTAACAGTTGCCATTCTTCAGGTTTACAATTTACTCAAATTTAAATGCCTTAGAAAAGTGTCAGATAATTTATCTCTTCTACTAAACTTTTTAAATTTTGAGTTTGTTGACCATAATCTCAAATTTTTTATTTGATTGAATATTAAAAATGATAATATTGTTGAAAGAGGATTCAACTAGTTTCCCTTGAAAGACTCAGGACTGACCCCTGGGTGCAGTTGTTAAAGAAAACACAGATTTATTAAAAAATCATTACAGCTCAGAAGAAAGTGAGAGTTAGCTAAGAGTTCCTCACAGGCAATGTGGTCTTGTATGTAGCAGTTTAACCAGGAAGATACACTGATTTAATTCATGCATTAGGTGGTTAGTGATCATAAGGTTAAGAGAGAGTCAAAGTTTGTCAAGTTAAAGATCATAAAATTAAGAGAGTCAGAGTTCTTTATAGGCCATGTGGTTTTGGGGACTGCAGCTGAGAAAGGTTCTAGTTTCTCATTAAATACTCCCCTCAGGATCTATGGGAGAGGTGGACTTTTGGGAGTGGTCTGGTTCTTACTTTGTGCAAGTAATCTAGCATTAAGTTTGATCCAGTAGTGATCCCACCCTGGTTCTTAATTTTATTAATAAACTTTTCTGTAGAAAAGGGCCATTTTTCCTAGCAAAAAAAAAGCAGGGAATTGCAACAATGTTTAGTCTTCCATGTAGTTTTTTTTATTTTTTTAGGTTTTTGCAAGGCAAATGGGGTTAAGTGGCTTGCCTAAGGCCACACAGCTAGGTAATTATTAAGTGTCTGAGGCGAGATTTGAACTCAGGTACTCCTGACTCCAGGGCCAGTGCTTTATCCACTGCACCACCTAGCCGCCCCTTCTATGTAGTTTGAAAGACTTGTTACTCCCCTTTGTGCCATTCTTTGGTCAGGGTTATAATCTATTCAATACTCTCATCCCATACCATTCTCTATTAATGTTTTCCCAGCTCTGTTCATTATACTAATGAGTATATGAGTAGTATGTCACTTCTAAAGGACAAGGACCCTAGGTCTACTGAGGACTAGATGCAGCAGGGCTGATCTAATCTCAGGTCTGATCAGATTGGAGTTAATTCTTTTGTTTTACACTCACATAGCTGTTTTTGGACACCCATAGCTATTTGTCAGTGCCCGTGGCATTCTCTGTTTCTGACTTTGGCCTTGGTCCTTGTGTGTTGAGTCTTTAATTTTGGGCAGTCTTAGGAAATTTTTATTTAATCTCTCTACCACCACCATACTTACCTTCCAATAGCTGGTTTTTAACTGCAAAACTTCGAATTTCACTCATTTGGCCTCTATTTTACCAGAGTTGACCCCAAAGCACTTTCCCTGGAGACCTCAACTCCCTGAGGCAGTGAATTAGTTTAGAAACTAGATTGGAAATTTTTCTTTGTCACTTCTTTTCTTCTTGTCTTTTTAACCTTAGAATAATAGCATCTTATATCTAAAAGGAGTCAACTGACTCTACATTTTAAAATTGAGGAGAACTAAAGCCCAATGAGATTAATCCATTTGCTTCAGGTCACACAATATGCTTGTGATAGAACCAGATCCTTGTTCTTTTCCATTATAACACCATCTCCTGATTTCTGACAGTGACTGGTAGTGCAATGGATAGAACCTCCACCCCAGAATCAGGGTTGTATGTAATAAGTAATGTCAAAATTGAATGAGTTTTAAACTTATGTTTTTTTTAACAAGTTACTGGAAATGTCCCTATTTCATAAAAATCTCCTTTTGACCTAGTTAAGAACCTGAAAGGAATTGGTAAGTCAAGATACCTCCTGCTAATTAAACCAATTAGATTTGAGAAGGGTGCTTAAAGAAGACTCCTTTAATTGTAAAACAAAAGTCTTCTAATCCCATTGGAATCCCCTCTTAGTATGTATGTTTTCAGTTCTCCTTCCCTCTTCCCAGCTTCTTCCTGGGGGTTCCCTCCAGCTTCTTCCTGGGGGTTCCCTCCACCTCTTCTGCACTTTGCCCAGCCTACCCTACTTTGTGGACTATTCCCTTTGGTTGGACAAGCCAAAGGTGACTTTTAAATCTCTCCTCCCCCGTGGGAAGTCTGGCCCTTCAGCCCCACTTTCCTAAGCAGGTTAGCTGAAAGTCTTGACTTCCATGGAGATATAATTTGGTTTTTGCTATATAGTCTAATCTGATATTCTTTAAATTGGAATTAATACTTCTGATCTATATATTTCTGATCAGAAGTTAGTCTCTTAACTTTTAACTAATAGTTATAAAATGTATGTAAGGCCTGTCTCCTACAATGTTGACTTGACCTGTGTCAATACTATCTGGTCATTTCATTGTTAGCATCAATAAATTCCTTACCTGCTCAATAGACCTCAAGGTAAGAGACATCTTGGATGAGGAGAGAAAATCCTATTGTTAATTGTAAACATTTACTCTTCAGCATAAGTAGAATTCTTGTCAATAGGAATTTTTAGCAAATATTATAAGATTTGACAGAATCATATTGTAAAACCATGTCACCTGTGTGAAATCTCATTGTTTACCTAACTGTTTTTATGATTCTTTGTCCACTCTATATAAAATGCCCCCAGAATTTTGTATCAGTGTTGGTGTTCACAAGGATGCCATCCACCCATGGGTTTTGGTAAATTCCTAAAGAATAAAACTTCACATATAAAATTAACTTTGCTATTTCATTTTTTCTTTAAAGCTCAAGGAAATTATGGTTAACAACATGAAGCTAATAAAGCATGCATGTTAGTGAAAAGTCAGTGACTGTTTCTTGAACATCTAGTTCAGGCCAATTTAGGCCTGAGCCCCCCCCTTCAAGAGGAACTTAAATGGCTACTAGCCATTTTATTGAGCAAGATCCTTTTGCCCCTTAACCCCTCCATCATGTTTCTCATATTTCTACATATATCATATACTATCTCCTTAATTACAGAGGTATCTGCTTTTGTAGTGTATATTGTTTTTATACAACCTGTGGAAGCCTAATCATCAGCATTTTCTCTTAGGAGTAGCTATGCAAATAATGTATCCTCTTTTAGTTTAAGGAAGTCCCCCTATGGGATAGAACCTGACCCAAACTTCACTAGCATGTGCCTGGGGGACATCCCCTTCAGAGACTGACTCACTTTTTCAGGAAATAGATTTCATCAGAAAGAAGAGGAGAAAGGGTGGATCACAAATTATTAATTAGTTATTCATAATATTAATTTCTCTCACATTTAAGTTCAAGGACAAGGGGAGGTCTTCAAAAATGTTTAGTCACAGGCTGAAAAAACTTGGTGGATGATATTTAGCTCTCCAGAATAGAAATAGAATTGTGAATGACCTCTGTTTTCTTAAAAATGATCATTTTTAATAATAATATAGTGGAAATAGTTGAGAAAATAAATTGATATTCAGGATTTCACGTTGTAGTTAGAAATGTATCTAATTTATCTCTATATAAAGACATACTTATATATTATACAGTTGTAATTGTAAAGATCCCTAAGTCTGTTATGACTCTGTATAACTGCTCTACTAGTCAATCCTACTCTGCTGTCTCATTATTGGCATGGAGGTATTTGTGGATTGTTGAGGCTTTGCCAGTTAAGCACAACTTTTTGCTCATGCTACCTTTCTGGAGAATCTGATTATTCACTGGAAACAGACTGCAGGTCTCTTGCTAGAGGACTGGTCTAATAACTATTTTAAGAGGGTCAGTTGCAAGTTGACCTTAAGGAGATGACATTTTCATCCATACCTTCTCAGAACTAATTTTGATAGTGGTTGCTATCTCTGTTGGTGGTATGGTACTCATATGAATGTTGTAGTTAAAAGCCTTAGAATTACATATAGCTAAAAAATTAAGTGTGCATTTGTCTGAACACTTCATCTTATTTTCTTATACTACTCAGTAAAAAATATGCCTATATATCTACATATAGACATAGATATAAATTTTAGAATTTTCATAGATCTTAGGTATCATCTCAGTCATTTAAGAAAGAAAAAGTAGTAAAGCAGCTTACACAAAGTCACAATTCATTAATTGTAGAGTTGGAATTAGAACTCAGAATTGTTTGAATAGATAATTTTTTCTTAGTGTTCTCTGTCACTTAGCATACATTAAGGCTAAAATTTCATCTCTTTGAAAAAATTAATGTGGCCTCCTGTAAAAATATTATTACATAGAGCTTCTAATAAAGATCAAATTTTCATAATTGAAGGGGAATAATAGTGCTTTACATTGAGTATTAACATCTCATCAGAAAAAAAGTAGTCAAATTTTAAGTAGTCAAATTTTTTTCTATTTCTGACTGGCCATTTACTTTTCAAACTCTTGTATTTTTATAAGCCTTGTATCATAGGTCTTTGACAGGAATAGGCCTCAGAAACCTCCCAGTCTACCTTCTTTTACAGATGATGAAACCAAGCTCCAGAGAAGTTAGGTGATTTGAATCATAGATTCTTAGATAGCTAGAAAGTGTATAGAATTCTGGACCTGGAGTCCAAAAGAGTACTCTTCCTGAGTTCAAATCTAACTATAAACCTTCACTTTGGACTTTGGACAAGTCACCTATTTGCCTCAATTTTCTCAATTTGTAAAATGAGTGGAAGAAAGAAATGGCAAACCATCCAAAATGGTGTTGTGAAGAGTTAGACATGACTAAAACAATTAAAGAAAAACTATTGATGGCAAAATTTCAAGTTGTATTTTTTGCGTTTATAATAACATGTGATTTTCATGTATCTTTTACAGCAATTTGAGGTTTCTGATGATAGCTTTAGCCTATGCCATACCTTTAGGTGTATTTGCCGGCTGGTCTGGAGTTCTGGATTTAATTTTAACACCAGTTCATGTCAGCCAAGTAAGTAATTTTCTTCCTTATATTTTAGGGGTATTTTAATCTATGTCAATTGCCAAATTAATAGTATTTAAGAAAAAAAGGTTAGTTTTGTTGATTGATTCTTCCCCCCCGATCATTTTCTTTTTTGTTTTGTATCTTATTTTAATTTTTCAATTACATACAAAGATAGCTTTCAACATTAATCTTTTTGTAAGCTTTTGAGTTTTTTCCTTCCCATGACAGTGAATAATTTGATATCAGTTATACATATAATTATGTTTAACATATTCCCATAGTAATCATGTTGTCAAAGAAGAATCAGAAAGCGGAAAATGAACCATAAAGCAAATCTTTAAAAATTGGTTTGCATTCAGATCCCTTAATTTTTCCTCTAGTTGTAAATGGCATTTTCCATCACAACTCTTGATTTCTGAACTCCTCAGAGGAGCTAATTCCATCATATGTGTTGGTCATCACCCATTGTTGCTGTAATGTATACAGTGTTCTCCTGGTTCTGCTCACTTTAGTCAACATCAGTTCATACAAGCCTTTCCAGACTTTTCTGAAGTCTACCTATTGGTGATTTCTTATGGAACAATAGTACTATATCATATTCGTATCCCAATATTTGCTCAGCTATTCCCTAGTTGTTGAGCATCCCCTCACTTTGCAATTCTTTGCCACTACAAAAAGAGCTGCTGTAAGTTCACAAAGCTAGGATAATCCTGGGATACCTGTTATGGACATCCAGATGGGGAAAAAAAAACTAAAAAAAGCACAGAATCTGAAAGAACACTATGTTCCCCTTTTTAAAAAACTTCTCTTAGTTTTTCCCTTCTATCCCATGATATTCTTTCTTTTCCCTTAGTCCTAATTTCTCATATACAAAGTAATATGTAAGCTTGTTAAACACAAATACATATAGACTGTTTACTAGACTGTTCATTGCTGAGGGGACAAGGTGGGAAGGTGGGGGAATAAAATTGTGTAACTTTTGAATATGGAAGAGGAATATGTTGAAAAACTTTCATAACATCTAATTAGAAAAATAAATATATAACTAAAATATCAAACTATAAAAGCTGCTATAACTATTTTTAGACATGTGGGTTTTTTCCCCTAGTTTATAATCTCTTTGGGATATATACCTAGTAGTGGTATTGCTGGATAACAGTTTAATTGCTCTTTAGGTAAAGTTCCACAGATTTTCTTGAGAGTGAATGGATCAGTTCACAACTCCACCAACATTGCTTGCATTATCCACCCTCATTTTCAATAGATGATCTCACTCCAGACTTTATGGAGTTAAACTTTTGGAGAAATTAACCTGACCAACAGAGAGTGGAAATAAGGAAATGATTGGAAATAAGGAATGAGGGCAGCTAAGGTGTTACAGTGGATAAGATAGAGCACCAGCTCTGGAGTCAGGAGGACCTAAGTTCAAATGCGGCCTCAAACACTTAATAGTTGCCCAGCTGTTGGGCAAATCACTTAAATTACTTAAAAATCACTTAAATAAAATTTTGAAAAAAGAAATAAGTGAGAAAAAACATAGGAGTCTGAAGTTTTTAGCAAGGGCAACAGGGGAAATTCTTATTAAACAGAAAAAATGGTAAATTTTAAAAATACCTTTTTTGCTTAGGCATAAGAAGACAATGTGTTTACTTTTGGGTATACTGAGTTAATAAATAATCCCTTGCATTTATATATGCTTTACAATTTTTAAATATTAATCTATGTTATCTACTTTTTATCCTCCTAACAACAATGAGGATTTATTCACAAAATTTCTTTATTACCTTTTTGTAGATGACAAGAGTTAGATCACTTTTCCAGGGCCCCATCAGCTAGCAAGTAGTCAAATGCAGTTTTCCTGATCATCTCATTCCATGCTTAAATTTTTTCCTTATGAACGAAGAACAAAAATTCATTTTTCTGCTTTTCTTCCATCAAAAAGAATGAAAGAAAAGAAGAAGAAAATCCTTTTAATAAACACATACAAGTCAAATAGAACAAATTGATCATTTACAAAAAATACATTTCATTCTGCATCCTGATCTCATCTCTATCAGAAGTGGGCAGCATCCTTAATTGTTGCTCCTCTGGATTTGTTGCTTGTCAGTAGGTTGATCAGAATTCTTAAATTTTTCAAAGTTGTTTGTTTTTTAGTGTTGTTGTTCCTGAATAAATTGTTCTACTAGTTCTGCTTATTTATCAGTTCATAAAAATCTTCTCAGGTTTCATCAAAAACTTTCCTTTTATCATTCACATACCATAATTTGTTCAATAGTCCATAATTAACGGGTACTCTTTTAGTTTCCAGTTCTTTGCTACTAAATGGGAAAACAAAGATCTAATACAAATATCTTTGTACATTTGAATCTTTTTCCTTTTTCTTTGATGTCTTTCAGGTATAAATTTAAGAATAGTATTGCTGGGGTCACAGGGTTGTAGACTTATTGATTTGATGTAACATAGTTGCAAATTGCTTTCCAGGATGACTATACCAACTTACTACTCCACAAATGTTGCATTAATGAATTTCTAGTGCTTTTTATCCCACTGTTATACTTTGCTGTGTTTTAAGTGAAAACATGGAAGTCTAATAAAAATGTCCCATAGGCTATTGGAATTATGAGGTTAGAAGGGTAAGGGCAGAAGCAGTTTTGAGGACATCTTCATAGAAGTGATAGTTAAACTGTGGCATTGTACACATCAGATCATAGATTATTATGTTTAGAACTGTACATTTAATCCAAACCCTGCATACATTGGACAGAATAAGATACTGAGTCCTGTAGAGGTAAAGTTATTTGCTTAGAATTGAATAGATTATAGGTAACAGAAACAAAATTTGAATCCAGATCATCTTGATTCCAAATGCATTGTTTTTTCCACTGTACTGAACTGCTCTCAGTCTCTAAGGGAGAAAAGAAGTGAGGAATGACCAAGGACAAACTAACCTTGGATAGTGCCTACATTTTGTTTTGTTATTCTTGGGTTTTTAATCCGCTGAATATTTTGTTTTCATAAAGTTTTTTTTTAATCTTTTATTGATAGTTTTTTTTATTTTTGTTTTTTGAGCACTGAAAATGCCTCCCAATAATTCCCATCACCACCACGGTGGCAGAAGTAAACAAAACAAAAAATAATAACGTTTGGGAAGCAGGGGGAAGAAGTGCAGTTTATAAAGAAGACAGTGAAGCTTATCAGGTGTAGGAAGAGAACCAGGAAAGTAGAAGGTTATAGGAACCAGTGAAGAAAAATATCTGAAAGGGAAAAAACCCATTAATTATGTAAAATATTGCAGAGAAAATTGAAAGGGAAATGGGAAAAGGGTTACTGAATTGAATGATGAAGCAGAGGTGATCTCTGAGAGAGTTGTTTAAAAATAGGAGCTATATTGTATGAAGCAAAGGAAGTTCTTGGAAAAGAAGGTCAGTGGATGTTGGAAAAGTTTAATTAGCAAAGAGAGAAAAGAAGAAGAGCAAGACTGATGAAGAGAACATTTTTTTCAGATTAGGGAGACTTGGACATGAACCACACAGTGAAAGCCCCACTATAAGCCCCATATCTACTATGACGTATTTCCAGATTACTTCAGCCAATACATATTTTACATTTAGTTTAATACTAAATTGTTATCTAATGAATTATTTTTTTTTAGTTTTCCTGACCTAGTCAGCTTATAAAGTTCTTGAGGGGTAGCAGAATTTGGCTCATAGGAACCAAATAATTCATTTTGATTTGTTTTAAACATTCAGATAAAATGATAGTCTAGTTATTCCCACTAAATTAAGAATGTAAAGACCTGTCATACTTTGAATATGAGTTCTTTTGTTTTATCAATTTCATTAGAGATTGTTTGATGTAGTGCTTATAGCTAGGAAAATGTATGTCCAAACTATACCCCTACCACTTACTAGCTTTGGATCTGGGCAAGTCATTTAAGCTTTTTTTATGTCAGGCAACTCCCTATAATTTATTTTCTGCATTATAAATTTACAGATGCTTTATATATTTAGATATTTCAATAAATCCTATTTTCTTCTAGATTTTTATCGTGCTTATTTGCCAGTTACCTACCAAGTTGTTGGTCATTGAAGTATTTTTTCCATTCATTCTAAATAATAGTGCAATAAACAACCCAAGACTAAATATTGTTCCTTTTTTTTCATCAGGTAGATGCTGGCTGGATTGGATTTTGGTCTATAGTTGGAGGCTGCATTGTTGGAATAGCTATTGCAAGGTGAGAATAAATTATTCTTCATTTTAAAATTCTTATTTTCTTAAACTAGACCTTGAATATATTTAGATTTGTCATTGATTTCCACTTCTTTACATCAAGAAAGATACACCTACAAATATATGTTCCTAGTTGTTTACTTCCTAATGCAGTATTACAGTTTTAATTTTTGTCTTACAGCTCCTTCACTGTCCTTTGTAACTCTTTTTTCCCCCATAGGCTAGAATTGAATGCTAAATCCCATAAGATATTAAATAATTGATAAGCCATCCCTGGGATAAGACAGAGAAGAGAGAGCTATATTTTAACATTTGGGGGGGACAGGGAGTGCAGAATTAGTACTGACAAAACTTGTATTAAGGAAGCATCTTTTGTTGATATGATGGTAAACCAAGAACATAGGTGGTTTGAATGGTACAGAATCAACTAAGACTGTGAGAGTTAGAATATTTTAGCTGAGAGTAAAATGCTAATCATCCAATGGTAGGTTCTTCTTTTCCACTGAAATATCAAAACAAGGATTGCTTTGAAAGGACGGGGTACAGTCAGGAGTAGACTTTAGACTCTCAGGGAGGCACTTACCTAGATAGCCTTTACAGACTTCTGGCATGTGTGGTATGTAGGTGATCAGGGCCTGAAGTTTCAAGATAGGACATGTTGAGAATGGCTGTCACATGGAACAAAAACAGGAAAGAACCATAGAGTGGAGCTTCTTCTAGCTGGGCATCATCCCAGAGAATCACAAGTGGAGACTGGAAGAGTCCATGTTCAGTGACCAAAGGTCAGAGATGAATAATCCTAATCCAGCCCTGGATGACTCCAAAGAAGGCCACCCTGATGTTATGTTGTGAGATAATAAAAGGGTCCAAAACATTCATGAACTTTGAATCTGTCATATCACAAGAAAACTAGTAAAACTCAAAACTATACAAAGACTTGAAACAGTCTGTATATAATCCCTTCTTCTCACTTTATAGATGAGGACATTTGCGCCCAAAGAGATTAAGAGACTTGCTCATTGTCATCCCTGGTTAGTAGAAAAGCTGAGCTGGAACCCTGATGTAGTTATAAGCTTGGGCTTCTTTCCACTACCTTAGTAGTTCTCAACCTTTTTAAGCATCATGTCCATTTTTTCACATCAAAAAATTTCACCAAATCCCTTTTACAGAAGCTAACTAAAAATTTTAGAATAACACTGCTTGCTGTGCATATAGATTTGAGAACTCCATGGCTCTCAGATTGAGAAATTAGTACACCATACCTCATTTGGAATTGATATAAAGTGACTTTCCAGATGGACTCATTTGGCCTTAGGTAAAGAGTTACATCTGTAGGTAATTATGAAACATTCTGACTATAGGCTGAAATATAGATTGTGTCACCATGATGAAACAATTTTCACTTTTTTATAGCAGAAAGTGATGTAAAAGAGGTCTCCTGTAGACTTCTTACATGTTGATTTTAGTTACTAACCTGCCCCCAAAAAACCTTGATGGTAAACTTGGGTAAAAGAAGAGTGCAGTGAACTTTTTTCCCTAATCAGGGACCACTGATCACAAAAATAAATATGATGGCTATACAAACTTAACACTAAACTGGGAGGAACAATTAACGTGCTATATGGCAAAATCAAGATTACAAGTAAGCTAGAAATTTATAACCAAAAGGGACTCCTTGAGTACATGGACAAGAATACTGCATTATATAAGGATGAAAGGAGATTCTAGTCCTGATTCACTCTCTACCAGACAGTCTGCAACTGCAGTATTATGCTCAGTGCTGGACACGTTCTCTTTTAAGAGGGATATTGAAAAACTTGAATGCATCTGGAGAAGTTTATCCCAGAAGATGAGGGCTTGGTGAAGAATACTTAAAGGAACAAGGGACATTTAGCCTCTCGATGGAGTTTTTGTAGCTGTCTTTAAATAAGGGGCAGATATATATGTGCAATAGTGAATGGGTTACTTCAGAAGAAACAACTTTAGAGGAAGGCAAATCTTGTCACTGTTTGTGGAAGGAAATTCCCAACAATAAGATAGGCAAACTTGTCAAGTGGAGAGTTCCTCATCATTGTAAGTGTCTGACTAGATGCTGGCTTTTAAAATGTAGTAGAAGAAACTCTTGTAGTAGGATCTCTTCCATGATCCCTTTGAAATTTTTGATTATGATTTTTTAAAAATTAGTTTTTTTAAAAGCAAGGAATAGTTTGTTCCACTTATCTCTGTTTTCTGCCAGATCAAATATTAAATTTAAAACCAGGTACACAATTTGTGGCACAGTGACTCCAAACCTAAAATTCAGATCCTGCCTCTGACTTGGGGTCATAATAGCCTTTTTTTTTTTGTTCCTTAGGTTTTTGCAAGGCAAATGGGGTTAAGTGGCTTGCCCAAGGCCACACTGCTAGGTAATTATTAAGTGTCTGAGGGTGGATTTGAACTCAGGTACTTCTGACTTCAGGGCCAGTGTTCTATCCACTGCACCACCTAGCCGCCCCAGAGTCATAATTTCCTAATCAGTAGAATGTAGAATTTGACTCTTCCTACTCTAGAGGTACAAGTTCTTTCCCCCTCTTATTTTTAAGAATGATGTTGAAAGAGAAAAAGACAAAAATAACATAGACTGATCTTACTAAGACTGCTCTTAATTGCTCTTTTAAATGTTTGGGAGGGGCGCTAGGTACCTCAGTGGATAGAACCCCGGCCCTGGAGTCAGGAGTACCTGAGTTCAAATCCGGCCTCAGACACATAATAATTACCTGGCTGTGTGGCCTTGGGCAAGCCACTTAACCCCATTGCCTTGAAAAAACTAAAAAAAGAAAAGAATGGAATGAATGTTTGGGGAAAATGGTGGGGCATATCCTGCAGACACACAATAGAAAGGAGAAGATAGCAAAAAGGAATTTGTAACAGGTAAGTGGGGGCCAGAGCAGAGAGAAGGAACTTCTAGGAGGTGATGGGGACCTTCAGCAACTAAAGTCAGATGTGAGGCAGCAGAGGAGAAGCAAGAGGTGCTTACCCACAGTGAGTGGAGTGGAGGAAAGAAGATACAGAGCTCTCTCTAAAGTGGTTTGTGGTCCCTGAACCCTCAATTATGACCCCCACCCCCACCCAGAGTTGCAGGCCACAAACAGTTCCTTCAGGGAAAAGATGCTAGAAGTTCCTCCTCTAATTCCAGGGCTAGTTCTGTGACTCATGGGCATGAATTAATAATGGCCCTAGTACAGTCATTGGTGTCTTAGGGATCTCAGCCTGCCTTTGGCGACTTGGTTGAGCTCAGCCCCATCACCTACACCCAAGCCTTTGTATTCAGCAGCAGGCTTCTCTCAAGTAGACATGAAAGATGTAAGGAGGTGGTAGGCTTCAGCGCCCCACTTTCTACATTACCAAATGGCCCCCAACTTTGCAGGTACAACACTACTTGGTAGGTGGAAAGTGACAAGACAATGAAGTGATAAGTTTTCTGGATGTGTTTCTCTGCTTTTGTGAGAGTTTATTTTTCTTCTTCAGACCCTCTAGATTATTTTGCCAGACTACAGGGGTATGTAGATAGGCTAGACAGAAATAGATTTTTTTTTTTAATCTTTTCCAGTTCTAATGATCTATAGTGCTATGGTACCTATATTCTGATGATAATTTTGAGATTTTTTTTTCCTATTCTAGAGAAGGAAAAGTCTTCAGGCTAGCCAGGTATTTTTTAAGATAATTTTAACATAGCTTTCCTCTTTCATTGAAGAAATGGGAGGCTATGGGTGTAATGTGTTGCACATATTTTTAGACATAGTTGCTTTCCCAGAATTTGTTTAACCCCTCCCCCTTATTACAAGGAAAATACATGAGGATTGTAGGGTTCTTAATGGTGTTTAAAATTTTTGTTATTTAAAAAAATTCATCTCTTCTTTTGGTTTTTTGTAAGGCAGTGGGCCTTAAAAAGTTACGTGACTTGCTCAAGGTCACACAGCTAGTAAGTATCAAGTATCTGAGGCAGGATTTGGACTCAGGTCTTCCTGATTCCAGGACTGGTGTGCTATTCACTGTATCCCCTAACTGCCCTGCCTCTTTTCTTTTTAAAGTGGTTTTTTAAAATGTCAAAATGTTTTACTTCATAAACACTTCCCAATATTTCCTCACTCCCAGAGAGCTATCCCTTAAAACAAAAAAAAAAAACCTTAAAGGAGAAAGAAAAAACAGTTCAGCAAAAGTAGTGTGACATATGCAAGGTTCTACAAGCTGGAGTGTCCCACCTCATCAGAAAAGGGAGGAAGGGGAATTCTCATATTTTTTTTTTGAGATCAAGCTTAATAAGGTTATTTTTTTCCATCAAACACTCTTATGAATCACTCATGATGTTAAAACATTTTTAGGATGGGAATGCCAAACTTAGGAATCAGAAGAGACCTAGTTACTGGGAAACCATGGAAAGGTCACTTATCTTCTTCAAATGTCTATTTTCCTCATCTCTACTACTGGAATGATACTTTTAGCACTTAACTCTCAGGATTGTTGTGAGACTTGAATGAGTAAATAAAGCACTATATAATTTAAAGTATATAAATGTCAACTATCATTTTTATAAGAGGGGAGAAGAGTTTACCTTATTCTAGGAGAAAAGAAAAGCAATACAAATGTCAATTTGCAGATCACTTCACATATTCAACCTAAATTTCCATCAGAGTAGCCTTTCTGTTTTACCAGATGTAGGAAGACCTAATTATATCTTTTTGAGGAAGAAAGAATAGTGTTGAATCAAATTTCTAAGTCACGAAGCACCCAAACACTTAAGGAGATTTGATATTGTATAATATTATATCTAGACTTAAACCTAATAGTGGTACTGAGGGAAGGAAAAAATAAACTGACACTGTAATTTCTAAAATTCCATAACTAAGGTTTTGCCTATTAACAGCTGGTTGAACTAAAAATAAAAGCCCCAAATGGGGGATAATTCCTGTCAAGGAAAACACTTACTGACATTGAAATATATCAGTCTGTCACACTTGACAAGAATCATACCTAATTTTTCTAATTACAAGTTCTATCCGGTTTCATTCAGTCATCATTGATTCAGCCATATAGAGATAGGTACTGAATAGGCCAAAGAAGAAGCAATCATCCATCAAAAGTGACATATAATAAATATGTTCTATTCCATTTTTCCCCTGTAGCTGCTTAGTTTTAACTATATGTTGCTAGAACAGAAGGGATAAATTTGGAAGCAACTATTGGAGTTTTTTAATTTTCTCAAAAAGAAAGGTTATGAATGCAGAAAAGTATTGTGACCTGCATTCTGACTTCAATGCCATAGCAATTACAGAGATAATAGCATTCCTTAGACTCAACATTTGCCATATTAAAGCCCTACTCTATATTTACTTTGGTTCTTTGATGTGGGACCTCTTTTTAGAAGACACCACCCAGCTATAATTATAATTGTGGTAATATTGATAGGTCAGCAGGCTGTTTAGTTGGGGCTGATTGGTTGTTTTAATTGAATAGGCTCTTCATAGTTTCTGAGAATTGTCTCTTTTGGTAAGTCGGAGACCTTTGTGATCAACTTATTTCCAGAGATAAACAGGTCCTGAGAAATTTGACTTACTCAAGTTCATTTAAGGCTGATCTGTCCTAGTAAATCTATTAATTTATAGGACAAAGTTTACTTGGTCCAAGAAATTCCAGATTAGCTGTGTAGATTATTTCCTATCTGAAGAGTGGATCCTCCCAGGAGACCTAGTTATGGATCTAGTTTGATTATTGAAAATAGAATTAGGACTGAGAGAGTTGTGTCTATTTAAGAGATGTTTTTGTCAAAAGTCTATGTGAATAAACAGATCCTTTGTTTAAAAACTAGAGTGCCCTCTCCTCTAGGCTCATTTTAATATTTAACAAGCTTAGTGATTTTATCATTATGATTTGACTTCCATACTTGCAATGCTTTCACTCCTCAGCAGATAATTTTATGGGTTTCTCTAGCCAAAAAAAAACTTCTTACCTGTATATGAGACTAAAGGAACAATCCATTGCCAGGCACACACTTGAAAGCTGTTCTAGCTTTTGTACAGTCCATCCGAGCATTTATTACTTTGGCTTGACTTTTAAAAATATGTATTTATCTCTTAGGATGAATCACTGGAATGGGGCTGAAACTGAGGATGCTTTGAATAGTTTTGAGAAATTGACTTTCTTAAACTCTACTTGTTCCATATTCAAATGACAACTATTATTTTCCATTCTGTTTCTGTATCCCCATTACCCAGTACAGTGCTTTGCATGTAGTGGCTGCTCAGTAAATTCTTATTGAATGAATCCATGATTTGATTAACCCCAAAACAAAACCGATATAAAATCACATTCAGATAAAGCAAGAGAAAAATCTGCCTCTGTTTCTTGCTGAGCCTTCTTCTCAAGATGCCCCAGAGAAGCCAAAATCTCTTCAGAAACAGACCAGTGACATTTATATTAAGGTACCTTGCATGACATTGATTAATGATATGACTCTAGCTTGGGAAAAGCAACATCAATTGCCAGTCCCCTAGGAACAATATCTAATTTAAAACTATACTTCTCTGTATGGAAAACAGGTAAACTCTGTCATGGTTATTAAAAATATATTTATTTAAATTTTTGAGAGCCTGGACCCACTTGAAACTTCTTTTCCCTTCTGCTTTCAGTGAGACGGGGGGAGAGAATTATTGTTCAGTCTTAGTCATGTCCAACTCTTTGTGATATCATTTGAGGTTTTTGAGGTTTGCCATTTTCTTTTCTAGCTCATTTTACAGATAAGGAATGAGAAAAATAGTATTGTGACTTGCCCACAGTTATACAGCTATTATCTGAGGCCAGATTTGAATTCAGGAAGATGAATCTTCCTGAATCCAGATTCTGTACTCTATCCACTATGCCATTTAACTACCCAGGGGAGGTAAGAATAAATATAATTACTTGTAGGCCAAGAAACTCTTTTGTGGCATTAGCAGAGCTAGCATTTGGAGAAACTTGTTAAATAGGCCAAGTTTTTCTTCAGTCCCTTTTCTTCTACCTTTTTGTACCCCTTCCTCTCTCCATATTCCTCCTTTCCCAGGTATCTATTCTGTGTTTGTTACAAGATTCCCTGGCTCTTGGATCATGTCAGAACATCTCCAACAATGTGTGAATTTGTAAATGTGACTTCAGTGGTTTTGCAGGAACAGAACAGGAACAGAAACAAACTAGGCATATATTAAGAGTTGTAAAAACAGTCAAGATTCAAGATGGTCAGGATAGAATACATCAGGGAACAAAACCAGACAAAAGTCAGAGAGGACTGAGGTAAAAACTTAAGCACTAAACTTTACCATAAGAGGGCTACAATTATGTTATTTCTGTGGTTCTGTTGGCTTTTTTCTAGGTAGGTTAAAAGACTCCCCAAGTCTTCCCAGACCCTAATAAGAGTTTCATGGAAGTCCTTATGTGAGTACTGTAGCTCCTCATCCCAAGACTCAGCCTATCCATATCCATACCCATACATTATCCATTAGACTCTGAACTCCTTAAAAACAGGAATTAACTGACCCTTGCTTTTTTCTTTGTATCCTCTATCCTTAGTACAACCCCTGACATATAATGGCTACTTAATAAATGCTTATTTATTGGACCATGTAGTCTAGACTTAGTGTTTCATTTTTTGGAGGACCTGTGTCCCCTTGCATTTCTCCAGAGATGGACTGGCTGGAAATAGCATCACTTTCTTCTCCCTCTACTAAAGTTCTTTGGCTGTTCTGTGATAGGGAACCAGACCTGACCAGGATCCAGAGCATTGAAGGAGGAGGATTAATGTATTAAATATAATATATATGAAAGATATTTGCATTTTAACAAGGAAGTATGTCCCTGGTCAACTTGAGCCAAAAGGATGATTTTTACTAGCTATATGATCTTGGTCAAGTTACTTAACTTCTTTTGGCCTCAGCTTCTTGATCTATAAACTAGATGGACCTTATCATATTAGAATGGAATTCCTAGTGAACAGTTTATAAGCCAGTCAAATGGACTTAGTGTGGGATCAGGGACCTTCTCAAACTTTTTGAAAACATGCCATGAATGTTGTTACTTGCTTAATATGTCTGACCCTGGTCACCAACAATTGCCCTAGAAGCAAGTTTGTTTCTCCCTTTTTTAAGTCATTTTAAAGTAAGTAATTTAAGTAAATGTTTAGCTTTTTGTGCTGCAAATATATTTTAACTTCTCACTCCCTCCTAAAGACCCAATTTTTTAATTTCTGGGCTCCTGGAATTTATAAATATCAAAGATGTGGAACAGCCTAAAACTCCCCAATTTAGGCACACTATATTAAATTTTAACAAAAGTTTTATTCCAAATATCACTTTATCTCCCACCTTCACAATAAGTGCTAGAGGCTGAGTAGGAGGTTGTCTTTTCCTCTCTGAGGCAAATTCTGACCAGAAAGCATTTTGCTTAAGAAGTGTGAAATGACATTTTAGTTTTCACCTAGTTTTTCAGGCCAAGGGATATAATTTACTGGGCATCAGCATTTTCATGGAAAGGAGGATATATGAATTAACCTGACTCTGTCTTGTGAACCATTCAACTCCTTTTCATGTAACAATTGTTTCTGCTTTCCTGTCATATATACACCATTTCTTAACATTATAACTGTCTTTTCTTTAGAACTTTTCATTATTGTTCTGATGTAATCACTGTATATAGCTTTCTTTTATTGTTTCAATGAAAGTTTAACAGATTTGTGTTTTTGTATTTTTTAAATTAATCTGGTAATTTCTGTAATTTCAAGCTTTATCAGAAACATTTTTAAATTAAATCCCAGGTCCATGATAGTTGATACAGGCTAGAAAGAACAAAGGAGTTACATTTTCACTATTTGTTGTTGTCTTTGTGACTTTGAAAAAGTTGTCTTTTCTCTCTTGGTCTCAGTTTCTTTTTTTTTTTTTAAGGTTTTTGCTAGGCAAATGGGGTTAAGTGGCTTGCCCAAGGCTACACAGCTAGGTAATTATTAAGTGCCTGAGACCAGATTTGAACTCTGGTACTCCTGACTCCAGGGCCGGTACTCTATCCACTGCGCCACCTAGCCACCCCTCAGTTTCTTTATCTGTAAAATAAAGGAGTTGGATTATATGACCTTTGAAGTCTCTTAAAGCTGTAAATCCATGATCTAATCTTCTTAATTATTGCAGATTTTGAGTAGCAGCCTCTGGCTTCAAGGAAAGAACTAAAATTCAGAAGCGATACAGATCCCTTCTTTATTGATAAATTTTTGGTTGACTGTATCACTCATCCACTCATTCAGAATTAGAATTTCTGCCTCCAAGTAGAAGTCTAAAACATTGTTAAATAAGTCAATGATTGCAATAAGGAATCCTTATTGGAAAAAAATAGTCTTGCAGTTCACAGTTGTCCTATATAATTTTTTTTCTTTTTCTTTTGCTTCTGTTGAAGAAGCAAAATGATGATGAAGCAAAATAACATGTAGTATTCAGGAAGCATTAGGAGACTCAAAGACACTAGAGGCAGGAACCTGTAATATGTCATTAAAGCAAAGAAATGCTGTCTCTTATTGACTGGAAGCAGGTGGTAGGGCTCTCTTACCAGAGAGATGAACCAAAACATTGACTTTTGACACCCATTTTCTCTGGGGGAAATGACTATACATACATTCAGCTAAGATTTTTTATTCAAAATACGGAAATTCAGGATGACCTGAAAGAGATATTTTCTTCAAACACTGACGGAAAACCAGGATTGGAATAAATAATGATTGATAATAAATACTAGTGAAAAACACTACTTTGGCCTCTGTTTTCATTGTATTTCTTAAATCTAATGGTGAATCATCTTTTAAAATATGATAATTAGTAATAATTACTATATACTTATGTCTGTCATTGGAGTTATAACTTTTTAAAGGCATAATTTAGTAGAAGAACTTTGTCAATTTTACCTTTCCGTTTACTCTTTCTGTGGGAAGCTTAGCTGGTCACCTATAACCTAGGTATTATCATTTACATAATGCTTAGCAAAATAGGTTGATTTGTTAAAATAGTAACACACAAAATGTTTTGGCCATAGAAGGAATCAAAACAGAGCAAAAAAATCCCTAAATAAACAATTTAGCTTATGCAAAAATTATGTAATAGAGGAAAAAGAGGATATTAAGATTTTCTGCTGTCTGTTGTCCAAAGAAGAGCAATACATGGCAGACACAAGTTGGATCAAACTCAAAACAAAAAGTTGTTATATCATTAATATGATGAACTGCAGAATGATTATGGCAAGGAAGGTGACTGAAATGTTAACTTTCGGTAGAATTAGGAAGTGAGGTATCTGGATAAAATCCATATTTCATACTAATTCTGCAGGAATTACTATCAGAGCACTTTTACCAGTTTTTTTCTGATAAATACCTGATGCCAGCTTTCTTAACATAAAGAATCATGTTTATTACCAAAAGGTGAATATATTTTCCAATTATGTGTCTATGTATTTCATAAGAAGCATTCACATTCACAGCTTTAATTGCTGAAAAAAGATTTATAAACACATAGAAGAAAATATTGACTGAAGAGCAAAAATATGTGTACCAAAGTTTCCCAGGGGAAGTAATTCATTATCAATTCAGTGGTTATTGAGTAAGCCATTCAAACATGTCATAACACTTGCACCACCTTTATTGATTATGATGAAACCCTTGACTCAGTTCCTCACTCATGGCTTAGGTAAGCCATGAGGTATGTACTGCAAATGAATAAAGTAGTTCCACTCATAGAATATTAGAGTAGCTGATGTTTTCAAAGACATTAAATTATATAAAACACACCATCAACATAATAATGCCAAGAGCAATTGTTTTTAAATGTTTTATTTTTCAAGAGAAAAATTTAAGCCTGCTAAGATTCTGTCATATCTTTAATCTGTCATCATCACTCAACAGAACTGAGTTTGTCTTTCAAATCAAAGGGAAAGTTTTATCAAAACAGTGATGAATCATTTGATGTGATTCCAATAGATTAAAAAATTACCTAGTATCTTTTAGACACATAGATATTTTACAAAATAACTATAAAGAGGGTTAATAGGATATGCCATTGAATTTGACAGTTATGACCAGAAGTTATTTATCTTTAGAGGAAACCTATAAAAAAAAAACTAAATCCAGTAGAGGAATCGAAGGACTTTTCATGGGTAAAAATCCACAAGAACTCAAACAGCAGTTTGTCAGTAAAGAAGAATCAAACAAGTGACTGAATTATGTAGATTTTGTTTGCAGAAATTGGTTTTTACTAGTGATTCAGAAGCAGATAATTTCCACTATAAATCATATATTTGTGTGTGTATGTATATGTAAAACCTACCTGTCTTGTATTGTTCCACTTAGACCTCATTCCCCTTCCAAACACTCTTCAGTCCAGTGACACTGATCTTCATGCTGTTCCTTTAATACAAGACTTTATCCCCCTGTCCCCATGGCTGGAATTCTCTCCTTCATCATGTCTTTATCTCCTAGCTTTCCTAGCTGCCTTCCAAGTCCCAAATGAAATTCTACCTTATACAAGAATTTTTTTTCAATTCCTCTCATTACTAATGCCTTTCCTCAGAGATCATCTCCAATTTATCCATTATATATTTTGTACTTAGTTGTTTGCAATTTTTCTTTCCCATTTTATTGTAAGATTCTTGAGGTCGGGGCTGCTAGGTGGCGTAGTGGATAAAGCACTGGCTTTGTAGTCAGGAGTACCTGGGTTCAAATCTGGTCTCAGACACTTAATAATTACCTAGCTGTGTGGCCTTGGACAAGCCACTTAACCCCATTTGCCTTGCAAAAATCTAAAAAAACAAAAAACAAAACCAACAACAAAAAAAAAGATTCTTGAAGGCAAGAATTGTTTTTGCCAGGAGAGAGCAGTTTCATGAAAAGCTAGAGAGGAGATTGTCTAGGAGAAGAGGGTGTTTGACAGGGTCAAGAAAGTTGAGGATTGATAAAGCCCATAAGATTTGATAATTAAAAGTCTTTTGGTTATTTTGGAGAAAGCAGTTTCAATTGAATGTTAAGGTGAAAAGAAAGGCTCTGTAGAAAATGAGAGGACAAAACATGGTAGCAGCTTTAGTAGACAGCATTATAAAGAAGTTTAACCCCCGAAAGAAGAGAGATGGGATGATATTAGTTCAGTTGAATGAATCAAATGAAGGGTTTCTGGGGACAGGAGAGCCATGGGCACCTAGGCAATAAGGTAAACTTTCACTCATCAGGGAGAGTTTGAAGATAAATGAAAGAGTGAGGATGACAGAGGGAGTAGTCTGCTGGAGAAAACAAATAATTTCTCATATAGAGGGTTTTGCCTTGGGGAAAAAAGAAGAGTCACTTCTTCATGTGAGATGTTGAAGGAGGAGATAGTAGCAGAAGGTATCAAGATGATTCTCTATGAGGAAGAAGGGAGAAGAGGAAGCTGACAGCAAAAAGCTTCAATTTTTTTTTTAGTGAAGTTTGAAGCAAGTCTTCAGCTGAGATGGTAAGGGTTGGAGGATCCATGGACGGTTTGAGGATTGAAATGGTTTGATGGTGATGAGTGGGATAGTAAGTTTTGTTGTTATTGTTGTGTTTTGTTTTTGCAAGGAAGTGGGGTTAAATGATTTGCCCAAGATCACACAGCTAGGTAATTATTAAGTGTGTAAGGTTGGATTTGAACTCAGATCCTTATGACTTCAGGGCCAGTGCTCTATCCACTGAGCCACCTGGCTGCCCCAGGATAGTAAGTTACTTAGGGAAATTTTAAAATGTACTTTATTGATTACAATTTTATTGTGTTGTGGTCAGTAAAGAATATGTTTAATATTTCTTTTCTTCATTTGTCAAGAGATGCTTTATGCCCTGGCTCAGTCAGTTTTTTTTTTATAACTATGAAGCATGTAACTGAGAGATACTATTATTTCTTTCTATTGCCATTCAATAGTTGCTAGAAATTTCTTATTTCTGACTTTTGTAAAATTTTATTCAAAGCTTTAACATCTTATCTTTTTGTTAGACTTATTGGAATATAAAAGAGGCACATTAATGTTATCGTCACAATTCTACTTTTCCTTTCTGTTTTTTCCTAAAATTAAGTTAACTTTTCATTCAAGTACTTAGATTCTATATCATTTGATTAGATTCTATATCATTCTGTATCATTTGAAGCATACATTTGTATGTATTTGTGTGTGTGTGTGTGTGTATGAAATGTTAGTATCATTTCCTTAATCCTGGGATCGGATCTTTAAACACATTTCCCATACTTATCTTTTTTTAATTGGTTTTTTTAGTTGTTTTTTTTTGCAAGTCAATGGGGTTAAGTGGCTTGCCCAAGGCCACACAGCTAGGTAATTATTAAGTGTCTGAGACCAGATTTAAACTCAGGTACTCCTGACTCCAGGGCCAGTGCTCTGTCGATAACACTACACCACCTAGCTGCCCCCATACTTATCTTTTAACATTGACAATTTTTACTGTTATCTTTTTGAAATTGATTTCTATCCCTACTTTTTAAAGTCCCCTGAAGCAGAACAGATTCTGCTCGAGCCTTCCATTTTAACTTTCTGTGGGTTTTTTTGATGTTTTAAATGTGGTTTTTTAAAAATATCATATTATTTGATTATGCTTTCTAATCTGTTCTGCTCCCATCCTATATTTTAAGTATGAAGATCTGTTGGAAGTAATAAAAATTATGTGGCAATAGGATGAGGTACATGTCATTCTTGTCCTATCTGCTGCTGAATTTATCCCAAAGAGGTTTTCTATAAATCCACAGAAGATGAGCTTACATTCCAATATTTTCATTCACCTTTTAAAATCAGCCATTTTACTCAAATATTAAATATAATTAAAGAGCAATATTAGCTCTAATGGCCCTAAGACCATTCTTATCTGAATTGCATTCAAAATAATAAATGATAATGAAACAACACCTCATACTGTCTTAAAATTTTCAGTGTGCTTTCATCATAGCAATCCTGTGAAATCTCAGTGGTGTAAGTTTATAAATGAGATAACTGAGTTAAGTGACCTGTCTAGGGCAGATCAAAACCAGATCTTCTAATTCTAAGTATAATACTATTTCCATTATACTTACTTTGAAAGAAGTGGGAGATATCCCATTTGTATATAGCTTTTAGAATCGAGGGTTTTGGAATTCAAAATGGTCTTATAGAAGATGGTGACTTTGGCAAAAATTTGTTCTGGCTTCTTAACAATTCTTGTTCCTAATTCTTGGTATAGTCTTGGCTGACTCATGTCACAAATATTTTTTCCTTTAGAATATTCACAAATTGCTTTCATTTCCTCAGGCCTAAAAATGAGAAATAGAATCCTTGGCTCCAGGAAGATTTTTTTTTATTTAAATGAATTGTGCTTTTAATATATCAGCTTCTTGAATGACTATCCTCATATGGTTTAAAGGTATTTTGTTTTAGTCATAAGGAAGAGCAATGATACTATATTTAATACCACCTGAGAACTGAAATAGTTTATGTTGAGCTTTGGGGAGCTATAAAGAAATAAGATTCAAAAGTTCATTTCTAACAGCATTTCCAAATCCAGAAATCTTCCCATATAGATTGAGGGCTCTTAACAAAGATAAATAATTTCATACTTCTATGATGAAATGGCAGTCAGAAGACAATTTCAAAATAATGTATGGTAATTCTGATCTTAACCTATTTTTAGTTGATTTATAGAATGATATATACTGTACTAATAAGAAAAATTTGGTTTGTGTTACTGAATCCTTTTTTCCTGTCAGATTTGCAGATTTTATCAGAGGCATGTTGAAGCTAATCCTTCTGTTACTGTTTTCCGGAGCTACGCTCTCATCCACTTGGTTCACTCTGACCTGCTTGAACAGCATTACTCATCTGCCTTTAACTACAGGTACCCATGGAATCTTTTTTGACAATTTTCTCTCACTTCATGTTAAAATATGTACCCAGGCACTGTGCAGTTATTTCTGTTGTCATGTAGATAAGTTTTGATCATATAAAGCTTGAAAAGGAGAGTAGTATAATATCCTTGGATAATCCTCATACTGTTATCTCATCTAAAAGAGCCCAAAGACCAAGTTTCATTTCCACCAAGATTCTGATACTATAATTTTTTTCAGTTAGGATTTTGAATTAGGAAAAAGGTAGGTAGGCTGAATTTGTCTGTGTAGAAATCATAAGAGAATATAGGTGGGTAAATAGAGAAATTATTATTATTATTATTATTATTATTATTATTATTATTATTATTATTATTATTATTATTAATAGAGTAGGTTTTACAAAGCATTTTTCAAAGATTATTTCATTTTATCCACACAGCCTGAGAGATATGCTCTATATTTATCTCTCTTTTACAGAGGAGGATTCTTAAGTCATATAGCATCTTAGATAACTTACTCAAGGTATATAGCTAATAAATATCAGAGGCAAGATTTGAACTTGGGTCTTTGTGAATCCTGGTCCTATATTCTATCCACTGTGCCACCCACATGCCTTACTATATTCCCAAGTAAATCCAGTGTAGGGAAGGTGAAGCATGACTAGTCCCTATCTTAAAATAGTGTTCTGGAGAAAGGATTTCTTACACCATATGAAGCCCTTATTTTACTTCAGCCCACAGAATATTCTGTGGCATTGTTAATACAACAGCAATCTATGTTTTAGAATTCATGCTTTACCCTTGCATTATACCAGATATTAAGTTTCCTTCATTTTAGAATATGACATGCCAAACTACTCAGGAATTTTTTGGACAAGACCTGATTTCATTTATATAGTATACTTCTGATGAGCATTTTAGAGCAGCACCTCCTCTTCAGTTTTATATTTAGAGATTTTTACTTTGCACTCAGAGATGAAATGATTTTGTCACACAGCCAGTTATGTGTCAGAGAATTAGGACTTGGATTCAGGTCCTCCTGATCCCAAGGAAGATGCTCTAGCCACTACACTCTACTATTGGTTTACTAATACAAGATTGTTTGGTGTATCTTCATCATAACAGAAAAGTAGAGCCTAGGAAGTTTTAAATAAATGCCTTTCAGCTAAGTTTGTAGAGTTTTGACATTTATAGACTTTTTTGCATTTATTTTATTTCCCATCTAAAAGAAACTCTGAAATTTTAATTAGTCAAAAATTATTGCCTCAGCAGTTCAAAACAGAACTTTGTGTAAGTTCTTAATTGTTCGCTGAACTGAGCTGTGCTGCAGTCATCAACTATTAATAGGAAACATTTATGGGCATCTTTTTTTGTTGTTTGTTTGTTTTGAAGTTTTTTCTAGTTTTCTGGCCTGAGACAATGAAATAGAGAAACCAATTATAAGGTTCCCAAAGTGGTCTTCTAAGTAGAAAGAAGGAAATGGATGCCAACACTCAGAAGCTGGATAGATCTGAGAGGATGAGGGAAAAGGAAGAATCAAGCATAACTTTGAAATGTCCCTGGGAGATAGGGATGATGATGGGGATTCAGGCGTCCACAGAAATAGTTTGGGAGGCCATGGATATAGTGGAAAGTGTGCTGAATATGAACCTCAGTGCAAAATCTGAGCTCTGATATTTACCCTGAGTTTTGATAAAACATTTAACCAAGCTGGGCCTCTTTTCACATCTTTAGAAGTGAGGAGGTTGAACTAAGAGACCTCTACAATATCTTCTAGCTTTGGATTTATGATAAATGATTCTAAATTTGGAGAAGTGGATTTAGTCAGAAAGTCAATGAGTTCTGTTTCAGGTGCATTAACATTCAGGTACTAATTGAGGAGATTGTATAACAACAGCAACAAGAGAGTGCTAGAATGGTTAGATTCAAGTATTGACTCTGCCACATCTTCTTATGAATTTTAAAAGCATTTGGACCTCTCTCAGCTTCTGTTCCTTCATCTTTAAAAATGCAAGGGTTGAACCAGATGATTTCTAAGATGCTTCCTGAGTCTGTATCCATGTTCCTAGGTGATTGTCAGGTAAAGATGTGCATCAGGCAGTAAGTAACACAGGACTGGAATTCTAGAGAGGTGGAAGATTTGAGTGTTGAGTGTAAAGACCCTACATTGAATCTTTTGGTAGAAGTGAGATCATCTAGGGAGAAATTGAATTAGAGAAAGCTTCCCAAAAATCTCTAGAGAAAACTCATAGTTGGGGGAGGGGGGGAGACAAGAAATAAAGGATGAAGCAGTAAAGACTAATAAAGAAAGGTCAAGTATACTTTCAGCCAGGAACTTCCTTAAGCTCTCCTGGTTTTCCCTCAGAAATGACATTAATCAAGCCTCTTAAATAGATTTTTGGAGTGGAAAGAAACCACATAAGAACTGAGTTTAACATTTTCCAGCCAAGTCTGTCACAGATAGAGTGTGAGTGAACCCAAGGGAGAAAATGGAAAGTTAGCACACAGATAGCCGGGCAAGTCAAGGCCTGACCTGGGGTTCTCAGTTGAGGGAGAGAACTCTCAGTGTTTAAGTGTGGCTGAACTGGACAGCCCAAATCCTGGCATTCCCAGTCTGGAGGGCCTAACCCCATTAACAAGCCACTGGCATGCCAGTGCAGACAGGCCAGAGAACAAACCCTAGGTGTTCCCACCATTCCCAATGACCCAGGGAGTCAGCAGCTGGCATCCCCAGTGCAGCTGGTCCAAAGAGCAAGCTATTCAAGTTCCTTCTGCCAATGGCTCTGTTAGTAAGCAGACCTCTGAGGATCTCAATACTGAGGTTCTGTGAGTGGGACACAAGAACTAGTAACAGATCTCAAAATGAGTAAGAAATGTCAGAGAAAAGCAGTGTATATGGAAAGTTACATTGGAGATGATGATGATGTTTGTCCTTCATTATCAAAGAAGACCATGACCTCAAGGAGGTGTTGCCATGACAACTGCATGAATTGGATTTGAATGAGGGGTTGCTGTGCTAAGTCTCCTCTGGAGCCATCTGGATCCAGTGGCCAGATATGAATCAGGACAGCTGGAGATGATACTATATAGGAGGCAGTCAGGGTTAAGTGACTTGCACAAGGTCACACATCTTTTGAGTGTTGTGTTTGAAGCTGGATTCAAGCTCCCATCCTCCTGACTCCATGACCAGTCCTCTATCCACTGCACCATCAAGCTGCCCTTAGAGACAAATGATGGACAAAACATCATCTCAGAAAAGGATGAGAGAAGGAATACTACATGTGAAGCTGCAGAGGAGAATATGAATTGATCTCCAACTCTCAGACTTCTTGGAAGAGCTCAAAAAGTATTTTAAAAATCAAGTAGAAAATTTGGGAAAAGAAATGCAAGAGAAATTCAACATCTCAACAAAAATTGATAGAAGAAAACAAATCCTTTGAACATACAATTAGGAAAATAAAAAAATAAAATGGATCAAATAGAAAAGAAGAAGTAGGGGTGGCTAGGTGGCGCAGTGGATAAAGCACCGGCCCTGGAGTCAGGAGTACCTGGGTTCAAATCTGGTCTCAGACACTTAATAATCACCTAGCTGTGTGGCCCTGGGCAAGCCACTTAACCCCATTTGCCTTGCAAAAGCCTAAAAAAAAAAAAAGGTAAAACCTAACTGAAGAAAATAATTCTTGAAGAATAGACTGGAGTTAGTGGATGCCAAAGACTCCATGAGACTCCAAAAATCAGCTAAACAAATTTTTTTAAAATAAAAAAAATAAGAAAATGTAAAAACAGAAAAACAATTGATCTAAAAAATAGATCCAGAAGACATAATTAGGAATATTGTAAAATATCTGAAAGCCATGATCAAAAAAAGAGCCTGAACAACATTTTTCAAGAAATCATCCTGGAACCAGAAAGCAAAATAGTCATTGAAAGAATCCATTGATTACCTCCTTAAAAGGGATCTCAAAATGTAAACACCAAAGAATATTATAACCAAGTTCCAGTCTTCCAGAAAATCCTTGGCCTGGTGACCAGAAAGAAGCAAGTCAAATACCAAGGAACTACAGTCAAGAATACACAGAATTTGGCAGCATCAATATTAAAGGATTGAAGGGCATGGAATATAATTCTAGAGACAAAGGGAGCTTGGATTACAACCAAGAATCAACTACCCAGCAAAATTGAACTTATTCTTTCAGGGGGAAAAAGGACATTTAATGAAATAGGTGACTTCAAATCTTCCCTGATGAAAGATCAGAAGTGAACAGAAAATTTGGTCTTCAAACAGGAGACTCAAGAGAGACAGGAAAAGAAAAAAACTTATTCAATAAGATCAAACTGTTCCATCTGTACATGAGAGGAAAATTCTCATAACTCTTGAGAATTGTAACTCTGTTAGAGGGAATATATACTTAGGTTAAAGGGATGGATATAAGTTTATTTTGATGGGATGATTTTTAAAAAAATAAGACTAAAACAAGAGGGATTGTAACAAGTTGAGAGGGAAGGGAGGCAGAATGGGGTAAATTACATCACATGAAGAGGTGCAAAAGACCTATTATGATAGAGGAAAAGAAGAGGGGGTGAGAACCATATGAATCTTACTCCTGGATTTGGTTGAAAAAGGGAAAGACACATACATTTACTAGAAGGAGAAGATGGGGGGGGTGCAGGGAAAGAGGGACTGCTGGAAGGAAGGGAAGGAAGAAGGGGGAAAAGAGAAAGGGGGAAGAAAAGGGAGGCTAGCTGATAGAAGGATGGAGGCAGTATTCAGAAGCAAAACACTAGTGAGGAGGGATAGGGTGAAAGAGTACAAACAGAGGGGAAGTAGAATAGAGGACAAGAAAGAGTTAGTAATTATAATGAATATGAATTGGATGAACTCTGTCATAAAATGAAAGTAGATAGCAGATTGAATTAAAAAACCAGAATCCCACAATATACTGTTTATTAGAAACATATCTGAAGCAGAGAGATACAGAGTAATGGTAAAAGGCTGGAACAGAATATATTATACATCAGTTGAAATGAAGAAAGCTGGGGGCAGCAAACTACATCTTCCTAAAAGTCACCATAGGATGAAGTCATTTCAATATTAAACATATATGCACCAAGCAGTATAGCTTCTAAATTTTTAGAGCAGCAGCTAAGTGAGTTACAGAAAGACATAGCAAAACTATACTGGTGGGGGACCTCAACCACCTTCTTTCAAAACTAGATAGAGCTAACCATAAAATGAAGGAAGTTAAGAAAGTGAATAGAATGTTAGAAAAGATAGATGTGATAGACCTTTGGAGAAAATTAAATGGGGATAGAAAGGAAGATACCTTTTTCTCTGTAGTACATAGCACCTACACAAAAATTGACCATGCAGAAAATGCAGAAAGGCAGAAATATTATATGTATCCTTTTCAAAACATGTTGGAATAAAAATCACATGCAATAAAGGGCCATGAAGAGGTGGACCTAAAATTACTTGGAAGCTAAATAACCTCATTTTAAAGAACAAGTGGGTCAAACAACAAAACATAGAAATAATTAATAATTTTATCCAAGACAATGACAGTAAGGAGACAATATACCAAAATTTGTAGAATACAGCCAAAATAGTTATTAGAGGAAATTTTCTGTCTCTAAATATTACATGAATAAAATAGAGAAAGAGGGGATCGGTGAATTGGGCATGGTAAAAAAAAACTAGAGAAAGAACAAATTAAAAATCTCCAATTAAATACAAAATTGGAAATTCTGAAAATCAAAGGGGAAATTATTAAAATCAAAACAAAACTATTGAACTAATAAATAAAGTTAAGATTTGGGTTTATGGAAAAAAAACAATAAAATAGATAAAACTTAGGTTAATTTGATTTTTAAAAAAGATGAAAACCAAATTACCTGTATCAAAAATGAAAAGGGTAAATTCTCTACCATTGACAAGGAAATTAAAGTAAAAGTTCAGAGCTATTTTGCCCAACTGTATGCCAATAAATTTGACGATCTAAGTGAAATGGGTGAACACTAGAAAATCATCTAAAAACTACTTCAAATAATTAACAACTATAGCAAAATTGCAGAATACAGAATAGATCCACACAAATCGTCAACATTTCTATCTATTTCCAAGATACAGCAGCAAGAGATAGAAAGAAAAATTCCATTTAAAATATCTGTAGACAACATAAAATACTTGGGAGTCCATCTGCCAAGGCAAACTCAGATATTAAATGAAAACAACTATAAAACACTTTTCAGACAAAGAAAAATCAGATCTAAATAATTGGGCAAATGTCAATTTCTCATGGGTAGATCAAGCTAATATAATAAAAATGGCAGTTCTACCTAAATTAAATTACTATTCAGGTTCATGCCTATCAAACTTCCAAAAAATTACCTTATTGAGTTCAAAAAAGTAGTAACTAAATTCAGATGGAGGAACAAAAGCCAAGACTATCAAGGGAATTAATGGGGGGGGGGGGAACAAAGCAAAAGAATATGGCCTAGCCATACCAGATTTAAAGCTATATTATAAAACATCTGTCATCAAAACTATATGGTACTGGCTAAAAAATACAGTAGTGGGAATAGCAGAATAGATTAGGTGCAAAAGAAATAGTAAAAAATGACTATAATATTCTACTGTTTGATAAAGACTCCAGTTTCTGGGATAAGTACTCACTCTTTGATTTAAAAAAAAAAACTTTTTGGGAAAACTGGAGGATATGGGAGAAACTAGGAATAGACCAGCATCTCATACCTTATACCAAGATGAGGTCAAAATGGGTGCAGGATTTCAACTCAAAAGGTGATATAAACTAGTTAGGAGAACAAGGAATAGTTTTTCTATCAGATCTATGGAAAGGGGAGCAGTTTATAACCAAAGAAAAGATAGAGAACATTATAACAAGGCAAAATGGATGATTTTTGACTACATTAAATTGAAAAGTGTATGCACAAATAAAATCAATGCAACCTAGATTAAAAGCAGTGCAGCTGGTTGGGAAACAATTTTTACAGCTAGTGTCAAATTTATAAAAATAAATGGTCAAAGAATATGAAAAGGCCATTCTCAGATGAACAAATAAGAAAAAATGGGGAAACTAGGTGGCACAGTAGATAGAGCACTGGCCCTGGAGTCAGGAGGACATGAGTTCAAATTTGGCCTCAGACATTTAATAATTGCCTAGCTGTGTGACCTTGGTCAAGTCACTTAACTCCATTGCCTTAAATAAAATTTTAAAAAATATGAAAAAAATGTCATGTGAATATAATCATATGAAAAAATGTTCTAAATCATTATTAATTAGAGAAATGCAAATTTAAACAACTCTAAGGTGTCCCTCACACCTTCCAGATTGTCCAATTTGACTAAAAAGGAAAATGTATTATTTGTGGCATTATGAACTAATCCAACCTTTCTGGAAAGCTATTTGTAATTATGCCCAAAGAGCAATAAAAGTGTACATACCCTTTCATTCAACAATACCACTACTGGGTCTGTATCCCAGAGAGGTCACAAAAAAGTGTAAAAAACCCACATGTACAAAAATATATATAGCATTGTTTTCATAGTGGCAAACAGCTGGAAATTGAGAGAATGTCCATCCATTGAGGAATGGCTGAGCAAATTGTGGTATATGAATGTGATGGAAGACTGTTGTTTCATAAGAACTTTTGAAGGATGGGACTTCAGAAGCCTGGAAAGACTTGTATGAACTGATACTGAATAAAGTGAGCAGAACCAAAAGAACATTGTACATACTAATAGCAACATTGGGTAATGATCAACTATGATGGACTTGTTCATTTCAGCAGTACAATAATCAGACAATTCTAAAAGATTTGTGATGGAAAATACCATCCATATTCAGAGAAGGAACTATAAAGTCTGAATGCAGACCATAGCTTACTATCTTCAGTTTTTGAAAGTTGTCTCATGTATTGTTTTCCCCTCTAAAATATATGGATATATATTTAACATAGTTATGCTTGCCTAGTCTATGCTAATTTATTTTCTGTCAGGGGGAGGGAGGGAGAACAGGGAGGAAGGAAGAAAAATGTGAAACTCAAAACCCTTCAAAAAAACAATGATCATTGAAAACTATCTTTGCATGTGGGTGGGAAAATAAATAAATAAAATATTTTCTAAATGAAAGGTCAAACAGGAAAGAGAAAGAATAGATACCAGAATAGTATCATTTCTGAGCTCATCATTCAAAGGAAAGTGTTCTCATCAAAGTTAATGTAATTGTCATAATTACCACATTTGATTCCTTTTCTGACACCCCCCCCCTTTCTCCACCTCTATGATACAGGTGATACCATTGACTAGCCTCCCTTCCCAAATATTCTTTTTCCTAGGTTTTCATGACCCTCTTTTTTTTGGTCTACCTCTTACTTGTCTATTCCTCTTCTCCATCTTCTCTTTCTGGTTTATCCAGAAACTTTGAGTCTTTCCCAATCTTCTGTCCTTTTCTTCTTCTGTACTCTCTTTCTCTTAATAACCTCTTCAGCTTCCATGAATTTAATTTTGATCCTCCCAATACAAATGACTCAAGGGTCTATATGTTCAGCCAATTCTTTCTCCTAATCTTCAGTTCTACACAGTCACTTGTTGTACACTGAAATTAGATGTCCTTTAGACATTTCAAACTCATTCTATCCAGACTGAACAAATCTTTCCCTTTATACCCTCTTCAAAACTTGACTATTTAGTGCTACCATCCTTCCTGTCTCCCAGATTTGCAACTTCGGCATTATTCTTGGCTTCTTACTCCCCTTCACTGCACAAAATCACTTACCAGATCTTAACATATCTACCTTTGGATCTCTTGCATCTGACCCCATTAAACAAGTAGAATCTTAGTTCTAGAACCTTATAACCTCTCACATAGTTGTTTGTACCCACCTCCTAATTAGTCTTCCTACCTCAGGCCTCTCTCCATTTCAGCCAGTCCTTCACATTACTGCCGAAATGATTTTTCTCCTGCATATCTGACCATATCATTATTCTTTTCAGTCAGTTCCAGTATCTTCTATATCTAGAATACTGAATAGACTCTTCCCATTTTGCTTTTGAAATTCTTCACAACATGACTCCAGGTAATCATTCCAGGCTGCTGGACATGACTCTCCCTCCCCCCAACTCTGTAATGCAGTCAGAGTGACATTCTCTCTCTGTTCTCACCTCACATATAACTCCATCTCCCTTCTTTGATGGCTTTTTACTGGCTTTCTTCCCTGCCTGGAATACATCCCTTCTTTCTTTCAGTCTCTTAGACATTATCTTTTTTCTCTGAAGAAGCAGCTCAACAAGCACCTTCTAAAACAAGCCTTTATTGATTCCCTATCTCCTCAACTGTTCATATCTCCCATCCAAATGATTTCATTATTTATACTTTATCTCACTGTTTATATTATTTGTATTTTAAAATTTTTATTCTATACATTCTTAAACATGTACTTGCTTTCTTTTCTCCATTAAAATATTAGCTCCTTGAGAGAAAGAATTATTTAACTTTGTATTTGTATTCTTATAACCTAACATACTGGCCAGCACAAGATAGGCTCTTAATAAATGCTTGTTCAAAGCATGGTAAAAAGAAATGATTTTTAAAAGATTCAGTTTTGGGGCAGCTAGGTGGCCTAGTGAATAGAGCACCAGCCCTGGAGTCAGGAGTACCTGAATTTAAATCCGGCCTCAGACACTTAATAATTACCTAGGTGTGTGGCCTTGGGCAAGACACTTAACCCTATTGCCTTGCAAAAAATTTTTTTAAAAATGATTCAGTCTTTTGATAAAATAAAAAATATTTTTTTGCTCCAGCGGATGACAACTTTTGATCTTAGGGATTAGGGGACCAGGAGATGGAAATTTGTTAGCCCTAGGACCAATTGATCAAAGATATCACTTCCCAGGTCTTTGTGAAGACCTTAGAACTGCAGTGGGGCAGAGGCATTGCATTGCCATCTGTGACATATTTTCTCTTCAGACACGGGGAGCTTTGGGTAGAGATAGTGGGCAGTTCAAGTTGGACATCTAGGTTATTGAATACCTAGTGATTGAAACTCCCTCCAGGAACTGTGCTATGTTTATGTCACCAAATCCTCACCTAAGAAAATAAGTGATACACATCCAGAAGATACCTGCCTCTGGCTATTAAGGGGTAGGAAGGTTGACAACCTGAGAATAGGGATGAACTAAAGCTGAGTTTATACAAAACAAATAAATTGAAAATGATCTTTGATCTTTTTTTATTGTTAATGTACTGGTGAATTATGAACTATGACATTTGTTGCAATCACCCTGAAGTTAAGTAAAGTAAACTCTAACCATGTACCAGATTTTGTTCAAATATGTTAAGAATTATTTTGGAAAAATATATATCTCACCTATTTTTTTCAAGGTAACTGAAACACAAATCTAGGTTTAGGGCTATCTTTTTTTTGTTGTTTGTTTTGTTTTTGCAAAGCAATGGGGTTAAGTGACTTGTCTAAGGTCACATAGCTAAGTGTTAAGTGTCTGAGGTCAGATTTGAACTCAAGTCCTCCTGACTCCAGGGCCAGTGCTCTTCTGCACCATCTAAGTGCCCCAGTTTAGGGCTATCTTAAGGCACATCTGAATGGCACCTCAAATTTTACTTAAGTTCAAATCTATGTAGTAATTTTTAAGTCTAGGAAGACTAAAAATATCTGAAAATGGTGGAGTGGAAACAAAAATTCCCATAAGCTCTCCCCCAGACCACTCCAAATATCTTTAAATAATGACTGTAACCAAATTCTAGAGTGGCAGAATTCACAGAAAGACTGAGGGAAGTAATTTCCCAGCCCAAGACAACTTGAAAGATCCACAGGAAAGGTCTGTTACATCAGGGTTAGAAAAAAGCCACAGTAAAGCTAAGCTGTACCAGAGCAAATCAGCTCCAGCCATACAGGAACCAGCCCATGGGGATGCCTGAGTCCATGGCAACAGCAGCAGCAGTTTCCAGACCTCTCAGTCCAAAGATTGCCAAGAACAACTTAGAATGGCAGCAGTAAAACTTTGCCACATCAGAGTGAGCATAAAGCCCAGTTTAGTGTAAGCCTTAGTGCAGTCTCGGCCCAAAGACCAGGAACAGGCCTGTGGAGCCACCCAGCAGGGAGCCACCGGGAAGCTATTTCCAGAGTATGCAGCCCACAGTGGTAAGGAAGTTGGGGTAGATTGCAGAGGTTTCTCTGCTATCTATTCTTGAGACAGAATTCTATGATTTTGCCTATGCTCAGATTCAGACTGCAGTCTGGGCCCCAGTCTCAGGAAAAGGAGCTTTAGTGTCATAGCAGAGGGGGACCCTCCCCATAGTTCCAGGGCAGAGTTAAAATCAAGTCATCAACTGGGGAAATAAGTGAGCAGCAGAAGTAAAAGAATCTGACTGTAGATAATTACTTTGATCCCATGGAGGTTCAAAATACACACTCAGAAGATAACAAAGTCAAAACTTCTGTAAACAAAACCTCTGAAGACTTCCGGCCAAGATGGCGGAGAGAAGATAGGCACAGTTCTAGAGTCTCCTGATCTCTTCCCCATCTATCACATGAAACAAACCTTTTAGAGGAAGTCTGACTCACGGAACCCAGAGAGAAAAGCCAGGAGAAAGAGCATCTACCTCAGGATTTGTCTCCTGCTGCAGCTTTGGTAGAATTCGGGCCGGTGAGTATCAGACCCAGATCAGCCAGAGTAACAGCTAAATTGGAACCGGGAGTCTGAGGGCCGGAGAGCGGGACCTGCTGGATCAACAGTGGGGCTGGACAAAAGGGGCTTGGGTCTGCGGGGAAGCAGAGGCACTGGTGTTGGTGCTGTCCCCCTGGAGCTTGGGGAAGGGGCTGCGAGGAGAGGTCTGGTGCAGGAGAGCTGCGGACACCATCACTGGGCTCCTTTGGTCTGAGAAACTCTGAGCCCACGCCTCCATTGCACTGAAGCCTCCTCCAAAACAAGAAATTGCAAACTACTTCTGCCTCAGGCCCAGGTGTGTGAGCCTAAGAACCAGCTCAGCTTAGGAATGACCTCAGGCCAGGGTAAAGCCCACCATTGATTGAAGGCAAAAGAATTCAATAGTTTCAACTCCTCCCTTCAGGCAAAGGGAGAAGGGCCTCTCAACCCAGATCACAGACACTCCAGAGAGGGCAACCAGCACCTCCTACTGGCCAGAAAAACTGCACTCAGTAAAGCATTTAGTGATCCCAAGCCCAGGTGAACCAGGCCCCGCAACTCAAGGTCTTAGCATAATGAAGAAGGGTCAGCGGAAAGGTGGATCCATAGAAAAATTCTTGGAAGGGAAAGACCCCAACTCAGAGAGACCTGGAACCTCTGAGGAGAATACAATCTGGTCTCCAGCACAGAAAGACTTCCTTGAAGAAATAAGGAAGGAGCTTAAAAATTTGGGAGAGACAATTAATACCTTGCAACAAGAAAACAAAACCTTAGAAAGTACAATTGGACAAACACAAAAGGAGAATAAATCTCTCAGATCATCAATTGGACAATTACAGAATGAGAACAATTCTCTCAGATCCTCAAATGAGCAAATGCAAAAAGAAATTAATTCTCTCAAAACCTCAATTGGTCAAATGGAAAGCTCTTTCAAAAGTAGAATTGACCAATTGGAAAAGGAGTTGCAAAAGGTTAATGAAGAAAACTCCTCCCCCCAAAAAAGAATGGAGTCTACAGAAACTAATGACTCCAACAAGACAGCAAGAGTCAGTTAAACAAAATCAAAAAATAGAAGCAAATGTAAAATACCTCATCAACAAAACCACTGACCTTGAGAATAGATCAAGGAGGGACAACCTGAAAATTATAGGACTTCCTGAAAACATTGAAGAGGAAAAAAAGCCTGGACTTAATATTACAGGATCTAGTGATGGAAAACTGCCCTGATATGATGGAATCGGAGGGCAAAGTAGTTATTGAAAGAGTACATCGATCCCCAACAGAAAAAGATCCTAAAACGAAAACACCAAGGAATGTTGTGGCCAAACTGCAGAACTATCAGATAAAAGAGAAAATCCTGCAAGCAGCCAGAAAGAAATAATTTAAATATCAAGGAGCCACAGTAAGGATCACACAGGACCTGGCTGCATCAACATTAAGGGATTGAAGGGCCTGGAACGAGATATTTCAAAGAGCACAGGAGCTTGGAATGCAGCCAAGAATCTACTTTCCTGCAAAGCTGAGCCTACTCTTCCAGGGAAAAAGATGGACATTTAACGAATGGAAGAATTCCAAAAACTTCTGATGAAAAGACCAGAGCTAAGCAAAAAATTTGGACATCAAACAGGAGGTTCAAGAGACACATGAAAAGTTTAAAAAAGGGGGGGGGGCGGTAAAAGAAAAAAATGAAATAAATGTAACTCTAACAGAATACACCTTGCCAGAAATGATGGACATTCATGACCTATCCATGAGACTACTATCTAATGGGATGTAACTGGCTTTAACCTCATTTAGGAGAAAGACTCTAATAACTCTCAGGAATTTAGACTCTATTTGATAGAATATACAGAACTAGAAGGGTCAGACACTCAAAATTTTCTATGACTTAGATAGAATGATCCAAACCACTACCGCCCTAAAAAGGGGGACAGGAAAGAGACGAGAGGACAGAGGGGATTGAATGGGTTAAATAGCATTACACTAAGAGGTACAAAAAAACCTATGGTAATAGTGGGGAAGAAGGGAGCAGAGGAGAAACACCTGAATCATCTTCTCATCAGACTTGGCTTAAAGTCAACCTAGACATACTCAGTTAACTTATAAAATATCTAACCTTTCGAGTATTAAAAGGGGAAAAGGGGGAGGGGGGATGGAGAAAGAGAAGGGGAGTGGGGGAAATAAGGGGAAATAATAAAAGGAAGGGAAAGGGGAAAGAAAGGGGAGGGTGTGATACAGGAGGGCAAACACACTGAAGGGGGTGGTTTTCAGAAACAAAAGACTGGGGAATATGGATAAAAGGGGGGAAAGGGGGAAAAATACAAACAGAGGGAAGATAGCACAGAGGTCAATAAAGAATTAAAAATCATAACCTTAAATGTGAATGGGATGAACTCTCCCTTAAAACGTAAGCAAATAGCAGAGCGGATTAAAAACCAGAATCCTACAATATGCTGCTTACAAGAAACTCATTTGAAGCAGAGATATATATATATATAGAGAGAGTAAAGGTAAAAGGTTGGAGCAAAATATATTTTGCTTCAGCTGAAGTAAAAAAAAGCAGGGGTAGCAATCCTTATCTCAGACAAAGCAGCATCAAAAATAGATAGCATTAAAAGAGATAAGGAAGGAAACCATATCCTCCTAAAAAGTACCATAGACAATAAAGTCATTTCAATATTGAATATATATGCACCCAGTGGGACAGCATCCAAATTCTTAGAGGAAAAGCTGAAAGAATTACAGGAAGACATAGATAGCAAAACTCTACTTGTGGGAGACCTCAACTTCCCGCTATCAGATCTAGATAAATCGAATCATAAAACAAACAAGAAAGAAATTAGGGAGGTAAATAGATTGTTAGAAAAATTAGATATGGTAGATTTATGGAGGAAACTTAATGGGGATAGAAAGGAATATACCTTTTTCTCTGCAGTACATGGAACTTATACAAAAATTGACCATGTACTAGGACATAAAAACCTAATGATCAGCTGCAGAAAGGCAGAAATAGTGAATACATCTTTCTGATATCACAATGCAATAAAAGTCATATGCAATACTGGGCCAAGGAGATATAGACCCAGAACAAATTGGAAACTGAATAACCTCATTTTAAAAAATGAGTGGACCAAAAAACAAATTATAGAAAGAATTAACCATTTTATCATAGATAATGATAATGAAACAACATACCAAAACCTATGGGATTCATTCAAGGCAACTCTCAGGGGATATATTATAGCTCTAAATGCTTATATGAATAAATTGGAGAAAGAGGAAATCAATGAACTAAACTTGCAACTAAAAAAATTAGAGATAGAACAAATCAGAAATCCCCAATTAAGTACCAAATTAGAAATTCTAAAAATTAAAGTAGAAATTAATAAAATTGAAAGCAAAAAAAACTATTGAATTAATAAATAAAACCAAAAGTTGGTATTATGAAAAAACCAATAAAATTGATAAACATCTGGTCAATTTGATTAAAAAAAGAAAGAAGAAAACCAAATAGCTAGTATCATAAATGAAAAAGGTGAACTCACCACCAATGAGGAGGAAATTAAAGTAATAATTTGAAATTATTTTGCCCAACTCTGTGCCAATAAATATGATAATCTAAGTGAAATGGATGAATATTTACAAAAATATAAGTTGCCCAGGTTAAATGAAGAAGAGATTAAATACCTAAACAACCCTATCTCAGGAAAAGAAATTCAACAAGCCATTATTGAACTCCCTAAAAAAATATCTCCAGGGCCTGATGGATTCACAAGTGAATTCTACCAAACATTTAAGGAAAAATTGGTTCCAATCCTATATAAACTCTTTGGAAAAATAGGGGAAAATGGAACTCTGCCTAACTCTTTCTATGAAACCAATATGGTACTGTTACCTAAACCAGGAAGAGTTAAAACAGAAAGAAAATTATAGACCTATGTCCCTGATGAATATAGATGCAAAAATCCTAAATAAAATCTTAGCAAAATGATTACAAGAAGTTATCACTAGTATAATACATTATGAACAAGTAGGATTTATTCCAGGAATGCAGGGTTGGTTCAATATTAGGAAAACTGTTAGTATACTTAATTCTATCAACGACAAACCCATCAGAAATCATATAATCATATCAATAGATGCTGAAAAGGCTTTTGACAAAATACAGCATCCATTCCTATTAAAAACACTAGAGAGTGTAGGAATAAATGGACTGTTCCTTAAAATAATTAGCAGTATCTATCTGAAACCATCAAAAAGCATTATACTCAATGGGGAGAGGCTGGAGGCATTCCCAATAAGATTGGGGTGAAACAAGGATGCTCATTATCACCACTACTATTCAATATTGTATTAGAAATGTTAGCATCAGCAATTAGAGAAGAAAAAGAAATTAAAGGAATTAGAATTGGGAAGGAAGAGACAAAATTCTCACTCTTTGCAGATGACATGATGCTCTACCTAGAAAATCCCAAGAAATCATCCAAAAAACTACTGGAAACAATTAGCAATTTTAGCAAAGTTGCAGGTTATAAAATAAACCCTCATAAATCCTCAACTTTTCTATATATGTCTAGCAAGAAACAGCAGGAAGAGCTAGAAAGAGAAATCCCATTCAAAGTAACCTCAGACAATATAAAATATCTGGGAGTCTATTTGCCAAGACAGACTCAGAATCTTTTTGAAAACAATTATAAAACACTTCTCACACAAATTAAATTAGATTTAAATAACTGGGCAAATATCAACTGCTCATGGATAGGTAGAGCTAATATAATAAAAATGACAATTCTACCAAAACTAAACTATCTGTTTAGTGCCCTACCAATCAAAATTCCAAAAAATTACTTTTAACGAGTTAGAAAAAATTGTAAATAAATTCATATGGAGAAATAAGTCAAGAATTGCCAGGAGCTTAATGAAAAAAAGTGCAAAAGAAGGTGGCTTAGCCCTACCTGATCTAAAATTATATTATAAATAAAACATCAGTCATGAAAACTGTTTGGTATTGGCTAAGAAATAGAGTGGTAGACCAGTGGAACAGACTAGGTGTAAAAGCAGGAGATGATTATAGTAATCTGCTGTTTGATAAACCCAAAGAGTCTGGCCATTGGTATAAAAACTCCCTCTTTGATAAAAATTGCTGGGAAAATTGGAAGTTAGTATGGAAGAAACTTAGATTAGACCAGCACCTCACACCCTTTACCAAGATAAGATCCAAATGGTTACAGGACATAGACATAAAAAACAATACTATAAGCAAATTAGAAGATCAAGGACTAGTCTACCTGTCAGATCTATGGAAAGGGGAACAGTTTATGACTAAGGAAGAGTTGGAGAATATCACCAAAAACCAATTAGATGATTTCGATTACGTTAAATTAAAAAGCTTTTGCACACATAAAACCAATGTAACCAAGATCAAAAGAAATGTAGTAAATTGGGAAACAATCTTTACAACTAATGTTTCTGACAAAGGACTCATTTCTAAAATATACAGAGAACTGAGTCATATTTTTAAAACAAAAAGCCATTCCCCAATTGACAAATGGTCAAAGGATATGCAAAAGCAATTTACAGATGAGGAGATCAAAGTAATCCATAGCCATGTGAAAAATGTTCTAAATCATTAATTATTAGAGAAATGCAAATTAAAGCTTCTCTGAGGTACCACCTCACACCTCTCAGATTGGCCAGTATGACCAGGAAGGATAATGATCATTGTTGGAAGGGATGTGGGAAATCTGGGACACTATTACACTGTTGGGAGCTGTGAACTCATCCAACCCTTCTGGAGAGCTATTTGGAACTATGCCCAAAGGGCAACAAAAATGTGCATACCCTTTGACCCAGCAATACCACTATTGGGTCTATACCCCTGAAAAAGAGTAAAAACATTACTTGTACAAAAATATTTATAGCAGTCCTGTTTGTGGTAGCAAAGAATTGGAAATCCAGTAAATGTCCTTCAATTGGGGAATGGCTTAACAAACTGTGGTATATGTATGTTATGGAACACTATTGTTCTATTAGAAACCAGGAAGGATGGGATTTCAGGGAAACCTGGAGGGATTTGCATGAACTGATGCTGAGTGAGATGAGCAGAACCAGAAAAACACTCTACACCCTAACAGCAACATGGGAGTGATGTTCAACCTTGAAGGACTTGCTCATTCCATCAGTGCAACAACCAGGAGCAATTTTGGGCTGTCTGCAAAGGAGAGTACCATCTGTATCCAGATAAGGAGCTGTGGAGTTTGAACAAAGTGCAAGGACTATTCCCTTTAATTTAGAAAAAAAACCAGATAGCTTATTGTCTGATCTTGTTACCTCTTAGACATCTCTTTAGGGATATGGATATGATTTCTCTCTCATCACATCCAATTTGGAACAAGGTACAACATGGAAACAAAGTAAAGACTGACAGTGCTTTCTGTGGGGGAGGGAGGAGGGAAGCAAGATTGGGGGGAAAATGTAAAACTCAAATATTATCTTTATTAAAAATAAATTAAAAAATAAAAATAAACCTCCAAGAAAAATAGAAATTGGTCCCAGGCTATGAAAGAGCTCAAAAAAGATTTTGAAGATCAAGTAAGGGAGGTAGAAGAAAAATTGGAAAGAGAAATAAGAGCAATGTAGGAAATTCATGAGAGAACCAAGTCAGCAACTTGCTGAAAGGGATACAAAAAAATACTGAAAAAATAACATTTTAAAAACCAGCTTAGGTCAAATGGAAAAAGCAGTCCAAAAAGTCAACAAGGAGAAGAATGACTTAAAAAAGTAGAATTGGCCAGATGGAAAAGAAGATACAAATCTCTCTGAAGAAAATAATTTTTTCCAAATGTAGAATGGAACTAAGAGAAGGTGATGATTTTATGAGGACATCAAGAAACAATAAAACAAAACAAAAAATAATGAAAAACTAGGAAAAAATGTAAAATATCTCACCGGAAAAACAACTGACCTGGAAAACAGATCCAGAAGAGATAATTTAAAGATTATTGGGTTGCCTGAAAGTCCTCACCAGTAAAAGAGCCATGACTTCATTTTTCTTGAAATTCTCCCTCAAAATTACCCTGATATCCTAAAGCAGAGGGTAAAATAGAAATTGAGGGAATCTACCAATCATCTCTTGAAAGAGATCCCCAAATCAAAACTGCCAGGAATATTACAGCCAAATTCCAGAACTCCCAAGTCAAGGAGAAAATATTACAAGCAGCCAAAAAGAAACAATTCAAATATCCTAGAGCTTGATGACACAAGATTTATCAGCTTCTACATTATATGCTCATAGGGCTTGGAATATGATATTCCAGAAGGCTTGGATTACAACCAAGAATCAACTGTCCAGCAAAACTGAACATACTCTTAGGGGAAAAGATGAACATTCAGTGAATTAGGGGGCTTTCCTTCTTTTCTGTTGAAACAATTAGAATTGGACAGAAAATTTTATCTTCAAATACAGAACTCAGATGAAGCATAGAGGGATGGATGGAAAGGGCAAATTATGAGTAATACAATGATGATGATGTTGAACTGCTCTCATTCCTACATGGGAAGATGATGCTTAGAACTCATATGAACTTTCTCATTTATTAGGGCAGTTAGAAGGAGCATATATAGACAAGGCACAAGAGGGAGAAGAGTATAAAAGTATAATATAAAGATGGAATTAATGGGCAAGAAAGGATTATATTGGGAGAAAGGGAAAAGAGAGAGATAGAATGATTTAATTTATTTCACATAAGAGGCAAAAAAACTTTTCCAGTGGAGTGGAAGCAGGGAAGGAGAGGGAGGATGAGTGAGACTTCACTCTCATCAGAAGTAACTCAGAGACTAAATAATATACACACTCAATTGGATATAAAAGTCCATCTTATCCTCAAGGAAAATAGGAGAGAAAAGGGATAGTAGAATGAGAACGGGGGAGGGGAGGAGCAGATGCAAGGGATAGAAGAGAGGGAAGATTGTGGGCGAGGGTAGTCAGATACAAGGATAGAGGTAAAAATACAGCTAGCAATAGCAGCTGTGGGGGAAAAAATATTAAAGCAATTTCTCTAGTGGACTTATGATAAAGAACGCTATTCACCCCACGTCTGAGCACTGTCATATCCAGATCATTGGTTAAAAACCTTTAGTAGAATCAAATTTTTTTTCTCTTTATTTTTCTTGAGGTTTCTCTTTGTTTTGGGGAGGGTTTAAATTTACTTTTACAACATGGCTATTGTAGTAGTGTGAAAATTTTTTTAAAAAAAAATTAAGAAATCATAAGGGATAGGACTTTAGAATAACCTGGAAAGACTTGCATGGGGGCAACTAAGTGGCACAGTGGATAGAGCACTGGCCCTGGAGTCAGGAGGACTTGAGTTCAAATCCAGCCTCAGACACTTAAAAATTAACCTCACTGTGTAACCTTGGGCAAGTCACTTAATCCCATTGCCTTGCAAAACTAAAAAAGAAAAAAAAAAGACGACTTGCATGAACTGATAGTGAGTAAAATGAGCAGGAACAGAAGAACATTGTATACATTAACATTATCATTGAGTGATGATAACTAAGATGGACTCATTCATTTCAACAATATAATAATAATGATAATTTTAAAAGACCTGTGATGGAAAATACCATCCATATCCAGAGAAGGAACTATGGAGTTTAAATGTAGAGCAAAGTTATTATTTTCAGTTTTTAAAAGTTGTTTATTAAATAAAAAACAATAGATTTTAATCAACAGTCATTAAAGGTCAAATCTTGCAAGGTCAAGAAAAGTCTTTTTTTAAAACTCTAAAGGGACAATTGATTCTAGTCCCTGATTCTAGTTTTCTTGACTAGTTTGAAGAGTATATTATGAGTATGATGGAGTGTGTGAGTGAAAAAGAGAGAGATGTATGTAAAAATTACTGGCACCAAATGTTACTACCCTCAAGGAATTCACATTTTCTTCAGGGAAGATAATGTGTGCACACATAAACAATATACAATGTATACAAATACAAAGTAATTTCCAAGGATAAGGACAGTATAATGAAATGGATAGAGAGCTGCTTAGGAATCAAAACTTGGGTTTGGATCCTGCATCTGATATATATGTACTTAGTTACATGACCTTGGCTCATTCACTCAACCCCTCGCTGTCTGCAGGGATCTCTAAAACTATAGGTTATAGAACAGTTTTGTAGAGTTTGAGTGTTAATAAAATTTAGTCCCTTTTTCCTGGGGTAATTTTTGGAACCTGAATAGGATAATCTATATAATGGCCTTTAAAACCATGAAGTGTCTCTCTACAGAAATGCCTGTTATTATTTTTATGATTTTGAAATGAAAAGCAAACTGACTCAGAGAAAAAGTGGAGATAAACCTATATAGAAGAATTCTCCCAGTACTATGAAGAAGCCTCTCAAACTCTGGAACTGCTTCTGCTAAATGTTTTAACCAATGATCTGGATATGACACTGCTGTGTGTATCTCCAAATCTGTTTAAGTAACACTGCTCTCCAGACTAGAAAAATGCTAAACTGGCAGGCATGAACCTCAGGGCTTATGAGTTGAACAGAAAAGTGACCCATAAATCTCATTGTGGGCATATTTTAGGGGAAACAATTCAAAGTTAATTTGTAGAGAAATCAGTCAATCAAACCAGTATTTACTTCGAATCTCCAGTGTACCAGAGCATTCTGCTAGCTCCTGAGGATATGATTCCAAAGAATGAAGCAATCCCTCCTCTCTGGAAACTCACATCATGGGGGCAACAGCAAGGACCTGTATATATAGAATAAAGAAGAAATACAAAGCAATGCTGATGAGTTTCAGAGGTTACTGGTTGACTCACTCCTTCAGGAAGCATTTATTAGTTTCTGTTTTAGACTTTGTGCTAGATACAGAAGATCTAAAGACAAATGAAAACCAACCCTGCTCTGAGGAGTTTATATTTAATTGGATGAAAATGACACATAAGTAAATACAAAGCAGTTTCTTAGGGTGAACAGAGACAGAGGGAAAGAATTCTCTACAAGAGAGAGAACACAAGAGGAGAGAGAGCCCAGGATAGTTTTGGGAGACACCCACAGTTAGGGACCAATAATTGGATGATGTTGTGTAATGTCACCTGCTAGAGGAAATTAAAGGAAAATGAGAGCTTTTTCAGTTTTGTGATGAGGTCAGAACTTTTTGACCCAGAGATTCCACTGCTAGGCATATACACAAAAGGATCTATGATAAAAAGAAAACTCTCATACACACAAAATTATTTTTATCACTACTTTTTGTAGTAACAGAACTGGAAACAAAGGAATGGTCATACAAGTTGCGCATAAATAGAATGAACAATTACTTTGCTGTAAGAAAGCATGCTTATAAAAAATAAAAGAAGCATAGGAAGACTGATTGAAAGTAAGCAGAACAAGTAGAACAACATGTGTGATAACTTAGAGGAAATTTATTTTTGATCCTCTATTCTATATTTGATGTCTTCTCTGAGGATTGAATGGAAAAGCTTGTTTGCAAAAGCTCAACTTGGTCCACCCTGAGTAGAAACACTAAGGGTACAATCACTGCTAGTTAAAGAAGAATTCTGTTCTTAAGACTTTGCTAAAATGCTATCTCAGCATTTCCTTCAAGGTTTTTGGAATGTCTCTGAGAAGTGTCCCTGACCTTGTCTCATCTTTAACAATTAAGATGGTCTTATCTAATTCCCCACTCACCAGTAAGTCTGCTGTTATCCAGAATCTCAGGAGGTAATTAGGACCTGGAAATTTGCAAAGGCATTTCTTAGAGATAGGGAAAGGTGGTCTTCATAGCATGTGTGGGCCAGACCCATTTCTTTTGATGCAGTCAGTAATAATCTTTAATAATAATCTGTGTTGCTGGTCAATTTGATTTCTGTTCCATTTTCTTCTATGTTTATGAAAATATATTGCATCTTCAGTTTGGGGTCTCTTGACCAAAAGCAGGGCTATTAAACCTTGCCTTTATTATCAGGCCATATGCCCTTATAATAAATGATATCTAGTGTGGAAATTTGCCTTAATTTACCTCTTTGTTAAATTCCAATCTAGACAAATTCAATAATGTAAATGCAAGGAAAAATGTTTTTAGGTTTTAAAAGCACATTATGGTATAGTTCTCAAGTTAACTACCTAAAAGTAGTCACAGTAGGGATAGATTTAAATTAAATCATTGCTCAATAATGGTTAAAATCATTCATTAAATTCAGTTGAATCAATTCTCTGTCTTGGCACAAAACTTATAGGAAGACATTAGGATTGAAGAGCCCCAGAGGCATAAAAGCTGAAGTTAGGCATAGCTTTAGTACTGGGTTCAGATCCTACCTTAAACACTACTCCAACTGGGTATCCTAGGTAAGTCAATTAACCTCTTTCAGTCTCACTTTGCAGATCTGTAAAATGGGGATAATAGCACCTGCCTCCTAGGTTTCTGTGAGGACCAAATGAGATAATATTTGTAAAGTTCTTTGTAATCATGAAAATCCTATGGCAATATTAGCTCTTATTAATTAATAAATTGATATTAGTTGATAAGATCTTTCAGATTAAATAATAATTGCCATTATTAATTATCATTGTCCATTTTTATATAGTCTTGGGCGTTTACAAAGTCATTTTTCTCTTGGTAATGCTGAAAATAGATTACACAAGTATCTTCTTTCTTCAGATGAGGAACTTAAAACCACAGAGAAGTAGCAACTTATCTGATGACCTAGTTGAAGTAGAGGAGCAGGGTAGAAGGAAGAGAGAAGAAACACATAGAGAGAAAAGAGAGACAAAGAGATCATGTGCTTCTTAGGACTTAGCTTTAGGAATATCTGAATAGGAATCCAGCCTTAGAAGTCTCTGGGCTGTGTCCCTGGGCAAGCCTTTGCCTCACTACTTTTTCCTCCTCTGCAAAATGGGGATAATGAGAGCAGCTCCTCCACAGGATTGTGCTAAAGACCCAGTGAGGTCATCCTTGTAAAGTGCTTTTTGTGAACCTTCAAGGATTATAGAAATGCTAGCTGTCATCATCAGCAGCAGCATTTTTGTGTTTGATCACACAGCTAGTAAGTAAAGGAGTTTGGATTAGAACCCAGTTCTTCTGACTTCTAGCCCAACAGTCTTCTGTCTCATACTAACCTTTAGACTAATTGTCTTTAAGTTTCATAAATAACTCTCTTTAGTCTGGAAATCTAAAAGAGCTCATAGCATGTTGAAATTTATAATAAAACCTTTCTTTAAAGATCAATCAAACTCAAATACCATATAATTAGAAGCTTTTAATACCATAAGTGGCATCTATAAGCTTTTAACATGTTTTAACTTAGTGCCATTTTTTTATAGAGATTTGAATTTTTAAAACAAACAAACCAAAAAGCTTCCATTAAACTTTTTTTCCCCATAAACCCCTTTCATACCAATTTGACAACAAGAATGTAGTTTAGGAAAGAATTCAAAGGACTACAGAAATGAAGGCGTAATCTTAAAAACAAAGATTGAAATAAAATAGGAAATTTGGTGTAGAAGGTATAGACTTACAAATGGCCACAAAATTGTTAGATCTATCTTGAATAGAAATGAATCTATTTTTGGTTTGTTTCACAGATGTCATTTCCGAGAGGCAGTCTCAACTCTTAGTTACCTGGGAGAAAGCCTGAGCCTGAGCTCCTTGTATCCTGAAAACTTTCAATAACAGATTACCTTTTATTATTTCACACTAATCAGATATAGGGGAATAAAATTTTACTGTGGCTTAGATGAAAATCACCAAATCAGTTACTGATTAGTCTTTCAGCCTCTGTAATGTCAACAGATAATCACAATGCCATGAGACTTATGTGAAAACCAGATTACAAGAAACATGATCATGCATGTAGAACCCAAGAAGTTCATACTCCTTACTGAAGTTTGCATCTTTATGATAGTACAACAAAAGGAGAAAGGTGCAGTGCAGATGGGGAAAAGGACAAAAACCCTTCTGAAGGGGAGGGGCAAAGTGATTGCAAAAGTCCTATTCTTTTCCCTTGGGACCCACTAGACTATGAAGATAGGAAGATCCACTTATTTACAAAGGACCCCAGCATTTTTCTCAACCTGGCACAGACTGACTGTAGCCTCTCTTGCCTCCCAAGGATACCCAGGAATCCAATTTGAGATTCGAATAACAAATCATTTTAGTTGGGGAGAGAGGGGGCTTCTTCCTTGACACATTCAGGGCCTCCTGCATGTTCTGGGTTCAATGTTTCTGGCAACTCAAAAAGACAAGTTCAAAGGACCCCTTTAACAGTGCTTAACAGAAAAATAAAAAAATAAAAAATAAAATGAACAGTGCTTAACAGAAAGAAACTTTCTTACTTGGTTTTAAGCAATAGACATTTTAAAGAATGGAATTTACTAATTAGACTAATACGAGTCTCTTTGCAGATGAACAGGAATCCTAGTCATTTTCATTGTGATCAAAAAAATATTTAAGGCCTTTTTTCATAGCAAATTGATGGTTTCTGCTATATCTTAAAAGTATATATGTGGAAAATATATGTGAATCACAGCTACTGACATGAGAAATGAGTTAAAACTTCAGTAGTACTGTTTCATCATTCCATTAAAGAGATCTAATTTAAGTAATATATATCCACAGCTGCTGACAGGACATCATCTAGTCTTTACTAGTGCCATTAACTGAAGTTATTTTTCCATAGGGGATAAATTTTGCCAATTTCAAAATCTAGGTATTTATATCTTATGTAGAAAGTTATTGATGAAAGTTATTCATTGTACTTGAGAAGTGATAGTTGAACCATATTATCCTCAGGTAATTTTCTGCCAAATAAAATGGTCAAATTTGTCTATTCCCTTAAAAATGTGGTTTAAAATGGTAATGCTTTAAAATTTTCCCCAAATAAAATTATTTCTCTGCTTTTACCATGCAGAGGCTTCTACAATATTTAGGAATGAATGTAGAAGAAAAAGATCTGACAGAAGTTATAGTTGCTAAATTGTACACTTGCTAAATAAAGATCAGAATTAAAATTGTACTACAAAACTATCTTGGTTGGGCATGTGAAAAGACTAGGAAGTGATATTCCCACTAACTATATAATGCTTCCATTAACTAGTTTTAGTAAATATTACTTTCCAAAAGATGTGAAGAAAATGAAGAGAATTTAGAGAAAAAATGACAAATGGAATGCAAGAAACAGGAAATGCTATGAATAAAGTTTAATAAAACTAATGTTGTTTAACATTAATAAAAAAAAATTTGTTTCTAAGTCCAGGATGTGAATGACATTTTCTAAAGTAAGGTGCTTACTTGTTATTTATATCTGTAAAGAAATAAACAAGAGGAGATAAGCTTAAGAGGAAAAATTGTGGTAGATCTTAGAAAATCATTTTTTTAACTATCAGGGTGATCAAACATCAGAATAAGCACTGTTCCTAGAGATGTTCAAGAAAAGAATTGAGACTTCAAGCAGAAAAGTACTAGCTAAATGCAAAAGGAAAGAACTGTCAGCATCTCTTCCAGCCCTGTTCTTTGATTTAACAATAAATTACCTTTTCCGGGTTGTAAATGTTGCCTTTGGGGGCATGAAAAATATAAATAAGTTCAGGTTCATTAAATCTGATTTTACAATCAGTCTTTAACTCTATGTCTACTAACACTGAGGATTATTAGCTGTGCTTCATTTCTATAAGATAATTTATATACTTTCTAAAGATTGGGGCCTGTAAACATAATTATCAACTTTTCTGAGACTAAAAACTAAGGCAACAAAGAAGATGAGCAAAAGGGTCAAGCAAGATATTATTACATGGGACACAAAATAATCTTGTACCAAAATAGTGCCTTCACTTTATATGCTATTTGCTTTATTAAAATGAATAGTTTATAGTAAAGAAAAAAACAGCTGGTTTTCAAATTGAAGAAAATGTGGGCCTTCAGAATATTGATATAAAATACAAATATATTTAACACTGAAAACCCATGGGGAAAAATATGTGAATGTTTTTTGGTTCCTTTTACTCTTATCACTTAATTGTCCAAATTCCCTTTAAAAGTACTTTTATTATATCAAACTTGCCTTAAATTATTTTTGGAAATTTTTTTAGTAAATTCATTTTAATTATTTCCATTAATGTTTATAATTTTATCATAAAAAGTCAGTTGATACAGAAAAGAATAAACATTTATCCAGTATATTCTGTTATTTTATCTAATGTATTAATATGAATATACCATTGAAGAAAATTTTTTAATTATTTTCAGTAAAATAATTTGTAATGAAATATATTGTTACTTCTTGGTGTCCCTTAGTTTCTTAAAACTTTAAGCCAAAAAATAAAGACAACTTTAAGCCCTTCTTTCTGCTACTTAATTTTTTTTTTAATAGGACGGCTAGGTGGCGCAGTGGATAAAGCACCGGCCCTGGACTCAGGAGTACCTGGGTTCAAATCCGGTCTCAGACACTTAATAATTACCTAGCTGTGTGGCCTTGGGCAAGCCACGTAACCCCATTTGCCTTGCTAAAAAACACACACACACACACACACACACACACACACACACACAAAGTAATCTGAACAAAACTCTTTTTTATGTGTGAGGGTTTTTTAGCTCAAATTTTTTTTAGTCTTTCATTTTCTTTTGTGTATCAACAAAGATCTATTTTCTCTCCACTTTCTACACCTCCCCCACTGTCACAGGAAAGTGCAACATTTGTAATTTATAGTTAGTATTATTAAGAATAAGACTTACTTACTAAAGGTTCCCAGGGCACAGCAAAAGAGACCAGCCTCAGTCATTCTTCCAGAGAACTAAGAGTTGAGACAATGCCTATTCATCCCTATTCATAGATGGTGGTCTGCCACCTATATTTTCTACAGATCTTCTATTTCAGGATAGTCTTTAGCTTATTTAAGGTTCTTCCTTCACTTTTATAATCTTGTGATTCTATACCAAATTGTTTTCTTGCTTATCACAATATTGTATGCTTAAGCAAAGCAAATTCCTTGTACTAGCCACATCCAGAAAAAAAAAATGTCTTATTCTACACCATGTTCATCTTCCCTCTACTGGAAAGTAGAAATTATGCTTCATTCAATATTCTTCTAGAATTGAGATTGATCATTGCATTGATAAGAGTTCATAAATCTTTCAGTATTGTGTTTACAATTCTGTTTGATAATGTATAAATTGTTTTCTTGGTTCTACTCATTTCACAGTCTGTCAGTTCATGAAAGTCTTCCTGACTTTCTCTGAAGCTCACACTTTATATGTGTTTTCTAAAAAGTGGGATGCTTACTGGTTTAGGAGATCTGAAATCTTCTCTTGGCTCTGCTATTAACACACTTGACCGCCCAGAACCAATCATTTTTCTTTGATAAGTCAGTTTCTTCATCTATTAAATTGGAATGTTCCATTGACCCGACTGGGTTAATGCAATAATCAAATGAGATAATAGATATCAAGTCAATAAGCATTTATTAAGCCCTTACAGTATGTGCCATACACTGTACCAAGTGCTAAGATTACAAATGGAAGTAGAAAGAAAAATGTCCTTGCCCTGCATACCTTCTAATAGAAAAAGACAAACTATAAAAGGAATAAGGATATAATAAAGTGGGGTTAGTAAAAGAGTTAATGGTATCTGGCATGGGGACATGATTAGAGAAAATCCAGAGGAGGATCAGAAGTACTACTTGAAAAGCATAAAGGATAAGGGAGTGACTGCATTTTTTTTTTGGTTTTTGCAAGGTAATGGGATTAAGTGACTTGCCCAAGTTCACACAGCTATGTAATTATTAAGTGTCTGAGGTTGGATTTGAACTTAGGTCCTTCTGACTCCAGGCCCAGTGCTCTATCCACTGAGTCACCCAGCTGTCACGGTGACTACATTTAAGAGTTGAAAATGTTTTACTAGTTGTAGCACTGAGGCATTAATTTTTTTTTAAATCTTAAGAACTTCAAATAATGCATGAACCAATAGAGTGAATTTTTATTCTCGTCAAATGAGTTTAATATCTTTCATTTATATCTCACTTTCTGTGATTCATAAGAAGTGAAGGATCTTGGAACTCCTCAGACTTAATATTCCTCATCTAAAAATGAGGAAATCTAAATGTAAAGAAGTTTTAAGGGATGTATCCAGGGCAACTCAGTTAACAAGTAGCAGAGCCAATATTCAAACCCAGACCTTCTGACTCTTGTCTTGTACATTAATTTTCATTACTAATTTAGGAATTGTTCTATCATTGAGTTAGAAATACTATTGAAGTAGAGAGGAGTGTGGTCTTCTTGAGATTCTAATTCATTTCCTGGAAGTTTTTGCACTTTTTGTGGTAAACCGGTAAAATATCATTCTCTTTTTGAGAGTGGGATTCTGCTAGGCTCTTTTGTGTCATTCTCCATTCTCAGAGAAGAAACAGAAGAAGCAGCTGGAAATGTAGTGACTCCATCTCATCATCTCTCTCTCTCTCTCTCTCTCTCTCTCTCTCTCTCTCTCTCTCTCTCTCTCTATGTCCCCATTTTCTTCTCTCTCTTTTTTCTTTTTTTTTGGGGGGGGGGGGTTTGCAAGGCAATGGGGTTAAGTGGCTTGCCCAAGGCCACACAGCTAGGTAATTATTAAGTGTATGAGGTGCCTGAGACCAGATTTGAACCCAGATACTCCTGACTCCAGGGCCGGTGCTTTATCCACTGCGCCACCTAGCCGCCCTCTTCTCTCTTTTATTAATCACTGCCATTACCCTCTCTCTTTATGATGTGTTCTGATCACCCAGCATTTTTTTGAAAAGAACTTTTCCTCTGTTTCTTCAAAATTAACTTTTCCCTAAAGTTTTTTTATTTAATTTAATAAAAATCACCACCACTAGTGTTCTCTTTCATTACTTCATTTTGTCATAAAGGTTTCTCTGGGGTCTTGAAGTTCGTGGGCAGCAAAGCACGGAAGTCTATCTGCCAGTCTAGGAAGCCTTCAAGCCTAGGCCTAAACAATCTTCATTAAATGTGAGCAGTTACATTACCAGGGGATTGATCATCACATGATGATTTATGAAACTTTTATTTAAGGTACTCAAGGGTAGCCTTTGTCACTAATGAACAGAGTGCCTACCCTAATGAAGCCATGAATCCTTGAAGTTGCTAAATGGAGGAAAATGTTGAAAGTAACAACAAGATAAAATTATAAAATTACAAGACTTTAAAGAACTATTTCTTGTCTTCATACAGAGGTAGATAATGCCCTGACTGATTTATTTTCCCTTAGTTCTTTTCACCAGTCAGCCCTGAAACAAATATTCCAGGGTTCTTTACATTCCAGACAATCTGAATCCCCTAATGAGTCCTGCCTTCCCTGTCCAAGAAGAAACAGAATCAATCATCTTCCTTCTTACAACCCCCAGTCCCCTCAGGCATAAACCAGGATAAGAAAAATGGACATTAATTGGTATTCTGGTCTATCTACCAAGAATGAAATAAAATTAACTGATGAATCAGAATAAACTCTAGACAGTCTTTATCTTAAATATCTAATGGTAAACCACAAAAGGCCATCTTGGTTCCTTAGCGAAAACTCAGATTGAGCTAATAGGGTGACATAAGAGTGCAAATGCTACTGTGATTCTGGGTTGCATTACAGCATCAGAGATTCTTCCAGTTAGAATCAGAGACCTGATACAGCTCATCCCTGAGAAAGAATCCTCTCTTTGTTGGATTTAACAAGTGGAGACTTAGTTTTTCCTTAAAGATCTCAAATGAAAGGGAAACCCTCCCCTTCTGAAGTCAACCTATCCCACATTTAGAGAACATTAATTTTTAAGATGCTTTTACTTATTTTGAGCCTAAGTATGCTTTTCCACAAATTCCATCCATTAATGCTACTTCTGCCTTCTGAGATGCATAAAACATGTCTTATCCTTCTTGGCAGCCCTTTGTATATTTGAAGACAATTCACCTTTCCTTTCCTTTCCCTTCTCTCCTCCCCAAGCTTTAGTCTAAACAACCCCACTTCTCTTCAGCTGGTCTTCATATGACATGAACTCAAGGCTCTTTGCTGTCGGTTGCCTTCCACAGTACAATTTATCATTGCCCATTTTAAAATACAATGCTCAGGATTGAATACTCTCCTGTGAATTCACCCACTAAGTCTTTCTTAAAGCAACATTATCTTTCTGAGCTGGAATCATACCGTTGATTCATTGAGTCTGTTGTCCAGTAAAAGACTCAGATCTTTTTGCAGCAGTTTCTTCCCCCAGCTTTTCCTTATGAAATCACTCTTTTTTGAAACCGAGTATAAGAAATAAAATAAATTTATTCTTAAACAGATTAAGGTCTGTCACAGGTAGAATTCTGGAGCACTTAGTTGACAACAAACCTACATTAGTTGTCTAACCCACATCTCTTCAGAATAACTTGAGTTAGACATGTTTCCTAAAATTTAGGTTAATTATTCATAGCACTCCCCTGATCTACTATTCTGGGGTAAAAAAGGGGGGGGGGGAAATAGGAGGAGCAGCTAGGTGGCACAGGGAATAGACCAGCCCTGGAGTCAGGAGGAGCTAAATTCAATTCTGGCCTCAGACACTTATTACTTGCCTAGCTGTGTGACCTTGGACAAGTCACTTAACCCCATTGCCTTAAATTTTTTAAAAAAAGGAATTTAAAAAAAGCAGTTTATACTTCTTGATGTTAAAGAAAATGAAAATACTGTTGCTAGTTTTCAGCATTTCAGTAAATTTCAAAGAAAATTGAGAATTTCAGAATAGAAATCAAGATTCATAGCTATTGTCCAGGTAAAGAGATGAGCTCAGTAGAGATGCTTAAGCTACACTAGTACTATTCCTGAACCCTAGCTATAGGTATAGAGAAAATCATACAAGTTAAGTCAAAGATTGTAATTAATTAGTGTCTGGAGGCTAACCAAGAGTTACTTTGTGCCCCCTCCATGTTAGGCCTGTGTCTGGCAGGGGAGGGGGCGCTAAGAATTCTCCCCCACACACACACACACACACACTTTGTATTCTGGACAGCCAAATAGGCACATTCATGAATCAGTAACGCGTGTAACTTGATACATGAAAGCATAACAGAATACAACATTTGCTACCTAACAGGAAATGTGAGAACGCAATTAGATGTGTAAACTTGTTGCTGTTCAAGAGAAGGATTTGGTAGAAAAAGCAATATCATCCCCTTATTGAGAGCAGAGATTCACTGAGCACTTCCTATCCAAGTCTGAGTGCTAATCTGTTTGTCCTTAAGTATATGACAAAGCACATGGTCCAAATTTAGATATTTCCAAGGTGCTATCTTTAGGTGCCACATGATTTTCTCTCCTTTAGTGAACTCATCTACTCCTAAGCATCTTTAGATATAACCTTTGGCAGAAATGAAGGAGTTGTGTCAGTTTTTAAAATAGGTAGTAATGGAGTTTAAACATCTAGTATTGTTTTACTATTCTAATAACATATGTATTTTTTGACACACTATAGGTTTAATAGGCTTTTGTGACCACCCTGGGAGCCTACTCATCATTTATGACATTGGAACTCAGAAATATTTCTTGTAGAAAGAAAGATCTGACTTTAGAAACTCTAGGAACGCAACGTGTTCATAAGTTGAAGGCTCCCTGTATTGTAATTTTATCTCCAATAGTCATATATTACCAGAGATTCAATGGCTCTTTGGCCCTTGGGAACCATAGCAACTTGTCTCCTCACATAAATAACTTTCATGGTTCCTTGTTATGCTTCATAGTTTTACCCTTTGGTTTAATTTTTTTTCCCTACAGTTTCAAAGCAGATATAAATTTTGTCATTACATCACTGTATTCATCACATATGTCCCTTTTTGCTCCAGTAATACTCTAAGAGGGAACTTAATCTTTTTAATTATATCCTGGTAATTAAATTCATGTTGCACTTTGACACATGTTGCACTTTGTCCTCTAAAAGGGAGGACATAATGGTGACACTGATAGTTGCTGGCAGCAAACCCTTTTCCCACCTGCCTCACAAAACAAGTGTGAAAAAGAAGGCCAACAGATGAGTGATGCTTTTTATATCCTTCTCGGCCACCTTAGCCAGAACTGGCCCTTAAGAAACAACACCCAGGTGATCTCTCTGATGTAACCCACTGCTTGCATCATAAAACTAATCTGTTTGCATTTTCATTTTAGTGACATTATATGCATCCTGTATTCTGTTGGGAGTATTCCTGAACAGCAGCGTTCCCATCTTCTTTGAGCTTTTTGTGGAAACTGTCTACCCTGTTCCTGAAGGAATTACTTGTGGAGTTGTTACCTTCTTAAGTAATATGTTCATGGGAGTGCTTTTATTTTTTCTTACATTTTATCATACAGGTAAGAAAGGCATTCTTTGTTTCATTATCAAAATATATTCAAATAACATTATATGGTAATGATGTGTAGGGATTTTATATGCTGAATTCTCATTGATTTCTTTTACCTTTCACAAATCTGCATATGCTAATGACAAAAGAGACTCCCTCATTTGGTGTGCCCATTGCCTAACACAGTTCCTTGCACATGAATAAATGAATCCATAGGCATTCTAAAATTTTGGGGGAAATATTTTTATATATACATATATATGTATATACATATATAGTATAGTATTCATATATACTGTGTATAAAACATATATACACACACTGTGTGTGTGTGTGTGTGTGTGTGTGTGTGTGTGTGTGTGTTTCAAATTGACTATTTTTTGAAGGGTAGTAGTTATCATTCAAAAGACATTAAACCTTAATCAGGATAATTCACATTATCTGTAGTTATTAGAAATCCTTCTTCTAACCATGTATTCACCTTACATTTACTTAGCTTTGCATTGGAATGGGGTAGAAAGAACACATGATGCTGCAAGTGTCAATTCACTTAAACATCTCTGAGCTCAGTTTACTTATCTGAAAAATTATGGAAATTGGACTCTATGACCTCTTAGGTCCCTTCCAGCTCGAAATTCATGACCCTTTACAATCCTATCACTTCAGAATATTTTATTTTGGAACATTTTGAGTTGTTTCTCTTAAATTTAAAATTCTTACTTCTTTTTGGTTTGAATAAATTACTTGTGAAAGAGATTAGATTCAAATTGTAGAATCTTTAAGTTGGACAGGATATTAAAGATCATGAAATCCAACCTCTTTTACAGGTGAGGAAACTGAAGCCCAAATCAGTGTAATGCTTTGCCAAAAATTGCCCACCTGGTTTGTGGCAGAGCTAGGGTCAAAACTTCTATTTCCTGACTTCTGGCGTTATAATGATAACCTCTCTCTTTTTGTGCCTTATTTGTGTGCCTAAAAAAGCATCCTAAGATAGTAGGTATAAATATCCTAATTCAATTGATATTCCTAATCTAAAAGATGGCTCATATCATGGTAGTTATGGAAAATATACATAAATTTGAAAATTTCCCAAATGAAATTCTCTAAATGGCATTCTCCAAATAAATGATGGGTATGACTTATCTAATATATTGGCTTTATTTTTATGCCTTTCCCTTGCTGTATGATTTTTCCTATTCTCTCTACCCAGGAGATCCAAATCTCCTTTTGTTGAAGAGGAGGATGAGGAAGAACTGTATCTTTAGGTTGTTTTTATTGTAGGAAAATCATGGTGAGGAGACTCCTTCCATCAGTGAAGATTGGCAGATGTTCTGCAATGTATATAGTCTTAGATAATTGACCTATGTCACATGATTGATAAAATCAGGGCTTGAACCCAAGTCTTCCTGACTTGGAGGTAAATTTTCTATCCTCGTGCCACATTTCCTTAACAAAGGCTAAAATAATAAAATACATAATTTTGCCTCAGTACCTTGAATATAGAAATCACTAATTAAATACCTGTTGATTGATTTACCTCAAAAATAAGTAAATTCATTTCCAAGATGTTTTGTTTTATGGCTCTTTTTGTATTTTATATCATGTTGTTAATTAAGTATTTCACCATGCCAGACACTGTCCTAAGGATACAAAGAAAGGCAAAAACCACAATCCCAGCCCTCAGAGAGCTCACCTAATGGGAAGCTACAAATATAAAAGATGTGTAAGGTATAAATGAGTGTTAATATATTCAAGTGTCATCTTTACAAAATCTAGAATTATTTCCATCTGCTGACTGACAAAAATGAAAAGACAAATAGTTTGAGATCAGAAAATCAATTCAGGTTTTTGTTCCTACTATTAGACTTAAATTTGTATTCTAGTGTAAAATTAATTTGGATTGAATTAAAAACTACAACAGAAATTAAGTTTATGGTGAAACTTTATATATTTCATGCAATATAACTATTGAAGTGCAAAAATTGAAGTAGAAATCTTAAGGAATCAATATTTTTTCAATGTAGTAAATAAAACAACACAAAAATGAAGTGCTGTAGTTATTCCTGTTCTTTGAGGAAAATAAAACCATAGGTTTAACATTTTCTATAAATAATCATCTTACTATAGAATAAAAGCAAAACTTCTTGAACTCATGGGAAGATTCTTCATTGTGCATTTAAGAAACCAGATACTATAATAAAAATGAGGACCCTTAATATTTTGTATTTTTGTATTTTTAAATTTTTTTTTAGGTTTTGTAAGGCAGTGAGGTTAAGTGACTTGCCCAGGGTCACACAGCTAGGTAATTATTAAGTGTCTGAGGCAAGATTTGAACTCAGGTCCCCCTGACTCCAGGGCCTGTGCTCTATCCACTGTACCACTTAGCTGTCCCTGTATTTCTTTTTTTTAATGTAGCATTATCACTAAGTGATGCCTCCATTTAATCAGCACTTATATGCTCAATAGCAGTAGATAGTTAGGAACCTGAAAACAATCCCCAAAATCCACCAGTATCTTTAGCAATAAAAAAAAAAAAATTGAGCTCAACCAAAGATTTGAAGGTTATTGTAATAGTGATACAGTTGGTTTATCTTTCTGACAAGAAACAAAACCATCTTGTTATCTGATTTGTATTATTAAAGCAAGAAGAAATAGTGGGAATAGGAAAAAGGAAAAACAAAAGAAAGTGATATGAAGAAGAAAGACAGAAGCTTTGAATGAAAAGCTTTAGAAGCAGTGATAGATATTAGAAATGATGACATTGAGAAGGATTGACAGTAAAAAGAAGAGATAATGAAGACCATCAGTTAAGAAGAGGACATCTGGTGTGACTAGGTGGCGCAATGGATAGAGCACTGGCCCTGAAGTCAGGAGTACCTGAATTCAAATCCGGCCTCAGACACTTAATAATTACCTAGCTGTGTGGCCTTGGGCAAGTCACTTAACCCCATTGCCTTGCAAAAACTAAAAAAAAAAAAAAGAACATCTGAGAGGAATTGAGTTTTCTGGATCATGGCTTAGTATAGGAATGAATGATGGACCATAGATGAAGTATGCTTAGAATTTGTGATAGAAAAGCAAAAGAAATCTAAGAAAAATCTGACACCACCCCAGATCCTGGGAGATTTCCAAAGGTTCAGAAAAAAGAATAGGGAAGATTCCTTGGTTTCAAGTTCTTTCAGGGTAAATCAGCTCAAGTGGGATGAGAAGCACATGAGAATGAAATTTTGAAAGCTAACAAACAAAAAAAATTCATTAAAGAGGAAATTGTTTTAAGAGAATAATGTGGGTTATAGAGGAAATTTACTGCCCAAATTAGATTTTTTTAAAAAATATGTACCAAAGAGTGAGAAAAGGGAAGATGAATTAAAAAACATGGCTTGATAATGTGAGAATAATGTCAAGAGGGATAAAACTCAGCATGAACTTAGGTTGATGAAGAAATCCAAGGATAATTGAAAAATTTCTTTTTTTTTCCATTTGTTTTAAGTCATATTGGGAAAAGGATAATGAAAGAAAAAATGGGCTGCAATTTGAGATTAAAGGTATAGTAGCTGATAACAGAGCAGGCCATTCTTATCTGCGAAGGGGAATCATCTTTAGGACAGAATAAAAATGGCTAAGAGGGAATTGATAACTCAAATTAGGAAGAGAACTTTTTTTAACTGCCAGGAGAAGTAACTCCTTCTCATGGTGCTGAACAAATTGTAGATAGGATCCCTGAACCACTATCACTAAATTAGTCTTTGAAAAATCTTAGAGAACTGGAGAGAGACCAAGGTAAGTGGTGACCTGGAGTTGAAAAAAAAGAGAAAAGAATGGAATTTATAAACTGTAGTCAACTTTCAGTCCTGACAAAATTGTAGAAAAGAGTATTGGGGCGGCTAGGTGGCACAGTGGATAGAGCACTGGCCCTGGAGTCAGGAGTACCTGAGTTCAAATGTGACCTCAGACACTTAATAATTACCCAGCTGTGTGGCCTTGGGCAAGCTACTTAATCCCCATGGCCTTGCAAAAACTTTAAGGGGAAAAAAAAAAGTATTAAAAGGGTTCATTAATGAAAAGAGAGTAGTGATCATCAGGAACAGTCATTTGACCTTAACCCTTTTTTTTTTATAGAGCCCCCAGAGTGGTAGATCAGGGAAAGTGCAGGTGGAGCTTACCTTTGTTCTAATGAAACATTTGGCAAAGTTTGTTATGCTGCTATGGCTAAGATAGACTAAAGCACTTGTCCAGCTGGGTGAATTTAGAACCAGTTGAATGTTTACAATCAACAGACCATAGTAAAGGTTCCATGTTATCTTAGAAGATCTTGGCTGGAGTACCCTCAGCATCTGTGTTTGGCCCTTTGCTCTCATTTTTATCTGGATCCATAAAGATCTCTATAGGCTAGAAGACTGGGCTGAATCTAATAAGAAGAATGTAATGATGATTAATATACTTGAGTTTTATTAGAAAATCAGCTTCACAAGTACATGATGTGGGAATTGTATCCAGATAATTGTAGCCAGTTTGTCTCAATTCAATTTGAAGATTTTAGTGACTTAGATGAATTAGCTATGTGAAATCAACAGATCACTAATGCAATCTTAGGTTACAGTAAAAGGATAGTGTCTAAGATACTTCTTGAATGTCATATAAGCTAACATGGCAAAAATCCTGGACCCATCATCAACTTTCAGAATAGCTATGCCCTCCAGACCACCAAATGTTCTTCGAGTCTAGCTTCTACAACCATCATCAAGGGGAGGAAATCAATTTGGAGAAGGGACCCACACCTTCAGCTGCCACAAAGTGAAGACTACCTCCCTTCAGACCCTGATGGAGGCAGCCCAGGACCATGAATCCAAGAGTGGCATTCAGTAATGACATTAAAGAAAGAAGCATCAGTCTCACTTTGTGAGTGCACCTTGAGGACTTGGCTAGTCTGTCTATGACCTGAACCAAACCCTTGAGATCAGGAATAGCTTAACACTGTGCTTTGTGTATAATAAGTGCTTAATAAATGTTTTATTCATTCAAGATTAGAGATGTGAACAGTGTGTTGTATTAGGCCTTACCAAGGCCACAACCAGTGTTGTGTTCAGTCTTGAATGCCTATCTGGATCATCTGGAGAGTGTACAGAAGATGTTGAAGTACCCCATGATCATGCCATATGAGGGCTGGTCCAAAGAACTGTAGATGTTTAACTTGGAAAAGTATCTTGAGTTGTTTAACTTAGGGAAAAGAAAATTTCTCAGAGATATATTTGCTATCTTCAATTTGAAGGATAGTCTTGTTGAAGTAGGAGTAGATTTGTTTGACTTGGCCTCAAAGAGCAAACCTAGGAGCAATGGGTAAAAATTTCAAAAGAGCAGATTTAGTCTAATGTGAGGAACAAAATGCCCTAAAATTAGAACAATCCAAAAATGGGATGGGCTGTTTTAGGAGGTAGAACATATGTTTATATATTGCTTTTAGGTTTGCAAAGTACTTTGCTTCAAAAAATCATGTGAGAGAAGTATTGCAGATATGATTAGCCCCCCATCTTATAGATAAGGAACTACATCTTTGAGAGGTTAAGTGGCTTGACTTTGTTCACAGGACTCCTGATCATCTTAAATGAGATTTCAGTCATTCAGCATTTTTGCCAGGCTCTATGCTAGCCTCTGGAGTACAAACACAAAAATGAGACAGTTCCTGCTTCGCCTTCTTTAGAGACAATAATTTGTATAGATAAAAGCATGTACAAAATATGTACAAAGTAAAATAAAGTAATTTGAAAGTCAGGTAGAGGTTAGGAGCTTGAAAAATCTAGGGAAAGGCCTCAAATAATATGTGTAGGAACCAAATCACATGAAATCAAGTCCAACACCTGTTTTGCTCTTATACACTCTTGGGAGAACCAGAAGTTGGAAAGCCAATGAAGAGAATTGTAAGAAGGGTGAGCAAAAATTGAAGAGAGGTCGAGAAAAGTGAAGTCTGGGAGAAGGCTATTGGATTTGATGATTGAGACATCTGTTTGAGAAGAATATAGGAGAAAATAGAAACCAGAGCACAAAGGTTTAAGGAATGAGGAAATGGAAGGGAAATGGTATAGAATACATAAGAATTTTAGCTGCAAAAAGAGACATGGGATGGAAGTTTTAGAGCTATCCATACATTTGAAAGATAAAAAGAGTCAGAGAAGGAAAGAACAATGATATTATAAAGAGGATAAATGAAAGAGCAAAGTCTCCTACGAGATAGGAAATGATATGGCAAGCACAGGTTGGAGTTGCTAAGGTGAAATGAAGGCAATGAGAAGTCTCAGTATTATTCCTGAATTAAATAAAATAGAAAACAAGTCATTTCCTAAAGGCCAGGAAAGAGAGGTAGATTAGGGATTTTCTAACCCTGAAGGAGTTTTGGAATAACTGCTATGTTTTTAGGGAATTCACAAAGGAGAATTTTTTTAAATTTTAATTTATTTAAAGCAGTGGGGCTAAGAGTGACTTGCCCAAGGTCACACAGCTAGACAAGTGTCTGAGGCCAGATTTGAACCCGAGTCCTCCTGACTCCAGGTCAATGTTCTATCCTCTGTGCCACCTAGCTGCCCTCAACAAAGGAGAATTTAAAGATTTTTGCTGAACAGTCTCTAGGATGAAGTTAAGCAGCTTTAATTTGTAACAAGCTTACAACCTGCAACCAGAATTAAAAAATATATAGTACACATTGAAGCTAGTGAAGATAACAGGAAAATACATACTAGGAAGATAGTGACCACTTTCTGTGCCTACCAGTGAACAAAGATTACTTAAACTCTGCCAATGGTCTTAGGTCCTACACTATCATGTATTTATTATATGTTTATGGAGAAGATTTTTACCTTAATCTTTTACAGTAGTTGTAGATTGTTTTAAACCCAATGAGACAGAATTATAGAATACTGAACAAAGTGAGATGAAAGAATTAAATAACATGCAAATTAGAGTAGATAATTTGTTTTATCTATATATAGATAAAACATATATATATATATATATATATACACACACTTTTTATATTTTATATTTAAGACTGGATGTTTCTATTTTTACTTTCTCTCTTCCTCGGTACAGTCTTTTATTAGTTTAAAAAAACCTTTAGCATGATTATTTCAAGATTTTAGCATCTTAAGTATAGGACTGCTATTTGAGACTTTTATTTAGATTCTTTGTTAGACTGAACTAATTTTAGTTACTTTTTTTCAAAGCAATTGCAAGCCAGAAAAGAATGAACAAGAAAACTTTTTCATATAAGTCTTCCAAATACAAAAACCCCACAACTGATGAGAATTTATACTCCATTGTCAAGCAGAGAATTTGAACTTGAAAGAATCAAATGTATTAGAGTCTAAGGTAGCTTATTTCATTGGACATTCATTGGTACCTTAGAAATTTCTTCCCAACTTTTCATGGCCTCATGGACTATGGCATATCAACCCCTTTTATCCTCTGCTACTCTTAGTGCAGCTTCATATTCGTTGTTTCCCTGAACTACTTATCCATCTCATTTTCAGCTATCCTCTTTGCCTTTTAAAAGCCTTTAACATCAGGTTTTTGATTGGGACATACATCTCCAGAAAACTTGAATCTAGAATTAAACATTTGACTTATCAGGAGAAAAAGTCACTTAATCCTATTGCCTTGCAAAAACTAAAAAAAAAAAAAAATTATAATAATTAGGTAGTTTACCTATTTACTATCAGGTTTACCATGCACTTTACATATATTACCATTCATTCTTATAGCAATCCTTTGAGATGAGTGCTATTACTAATCCCATTTCACAGATGAGGAAATTGAGGTTGAGAAAAGTTAAATGACTTGCCTAGTGTAATCCAACTGGTTAGTGTCAGTGGCAGGATTTGGATTCTGATCTTCCTCATTCCAATCCTAATCCTTTCTCTTCTATGCCACTGACTGCCTTTGCAAAGCTGGGTATGTAGCAGTAGGTCTGCTTTTTAGAAGAGCCATTATGGTTAAGAATTAATGTAAAGACCAATGGATTCAAATGTACAAAATGACAGAAGGAGCAAAATGCAGCTGATAAAACAAGCCTGCCATTTTAAAATTTGCTTTAAAAGACCTTGTAACAGACTTGTGGTTAAATTTGTAAACCCATTTTTCCCCTTCACTAGACCATGAATTTTACTAAATTCTTAGGGGAAACTGGAGGGATCAAGTATATGAGCCCAGGAAATTCTTATAACAAGTTGGTATAAAAAGAGTATGGAATGAATTAGGCACCCAGAGACCTCAGTTCTTATCTAGGCTCTGTTTTGTCATCTGAAAAATGTGAAAAAATTAGACTTAACTGAGGAGCACTAAACTCTATATAAGGAATCCTGTGACTGTGGGTATACTTAGAAAACCATGATGTATTTATTCATCTTAACAGATACCTCCCAATTACATTTTGATCCATTTCAGGCTCCACTCTTAAATTTTTGACACATCTGGACTAAATGATCTCCCAGGTCTTTCACAGCTCCAGAATTCTATGTAATCTTATATATTCCTTATAGCTCCATGCTATTTCCTAGGACTTGGGGACTTAAATAAAAGTTATACTGGGTCCAAGTCAAACAAGGTCAAGAATTAATTGTTAAATTTTTGGTGTGAGCCTTTTTGTTGCTGTTCAGTTGTTTCAGTTGTGTCTGAGTCCTTGTGATTCTGTTTGGGGTTTTCTTAGCAAAGATACTGGAGTGGTTCGCCATTTTCTTCTACAGAAGCTTTTACACCTAAGTAATCGTCAATACTACAAAAATCAGGACTTAACTTACTGTTTTGCTTATTGTCTATATTTAAAGTAAAGAAGAAAGTGTTAATACTATAATGTAGTTCAACCTTTAAAAGTATGCTATGGGCATCCACCTATCCAAGAGCCAGTTGTTAAATATTACCAGCACAATTCTGCTTATAATGTAGTCATTGATCAACAGGAATATGTATTTGGGAATTTCAAGCTAAGCAACAGTCTAGATTCTAGACCTAGAAGAATACTTTAACTTCTCCAGTTATATAAAAAGAAGCAACTTGATGTATTATAAGAAGCTGACTCTTAATCAAAAGGAGTCTTAGATGTCATTTCTATTCACCAGAAATCAAATCATCAAATCTGAGGAAATCAGAACAGATATATAAGAAAAATGACCTACCTTTAAAAGTGAAATTTAGAAGCTAAATCTGTTTCTAAAAGGATGAAAATTGGGAAATCTTAACGGATCATATAGCATTGATTCATCCATGTCTTATGGCACTATAATCTATTAAGGGAAAAATCATTGGCTGTATTTTCTGAGATAAATAAAACCCATTCATACCTTCCTAGCTTTCGTCCCTACAATTTACTTTGCATCCTAAGCTGTGGTCAATTAAATTTCATTTGGAATATTATTTTGATCATTCTGATCAAGACCCATCTTATTTAATTAGAACTTTCCAGATACCTAGAAATATTAGTTATTTAAAGGAGCTAGCAGATATTATGGAAAGAATCATTAGTCTTTATTTTAGGAGATCTGGGTTCTGCCCAGGTACCTTTGGTACCTGTTCTCTGAATCTGTTTCTTTACCATCTTTAGCATTATACTTGTACCATCTGTGCTATGGGGGGAAAAGCACATTGTAAAAAAAAATTAAAGCACTATATAAATGTGAGTTATTTATTAATGGATATCATTTCAAAATTAGCACTATCAAGTGCTATCAAGTGAGGCATATAAGAGGGAGACATATAGTTACCTGATGTTTGACACTGTTAAAAGACATTCAATGCAGAGTCCAAATTGAGGGGGGACTTTCTTATGGTTGGTGAGGGCTTTCAGATGGCCCTATTTCCAATTAGCAGTGCACCAAACTAGAACACTGAAAAATTTACTAAACTCAAGAGTTTAACTTATCTATTCACACAGGGGAAAAATTCAAAAGATAAAGAAATAAATGCCTGTTTAGATTGATATACACTTGAATGGTCAAACCTATAGGGCTTGTCCACCAGTGTATATTTCTTTTTCTTTTCTTTTCTTTTCTTTTCTTTTCTTTTCTTTTCTTTTCTTTTTTCTTTTTTTAGGTTTTCTGCAAGGCAAAGGGGGTTAAGTGGCTTGCCCAAGGCCACACAGCTAGATAATTATTAAGTGTCTGAGACCGGATTTGAACCCAGGTACTCCTGACTCTAGGCTGGTGCTTTATCCACTGTGCCACCTAGCCACCCCCCCCCCACCAGTGTATATTTCTTAGGCAGACTGCAAATGAATAGTGAACTGGACTTCAAATTAAACTGAGGAAGAATTGCCTTTGAGAAACTATACAGTTTTTACCAACCCCAAGTTTTTCCCTGAAGCAAAAGTCACATCTGGTGGGGTTTTTTTAGGTTTTTGTTTTGTTTTTTACAAGGCAGTGGGGTTAAGTGGCTTGCCCAAGGCCACACAGCTAGGTAATTTTTAAGTGTCTGAGGCTGGATTTGAACTCAGGTACTCCTGGCTCCAGGGCCAGTCCTCTATCCACTGTGCCACCTAGCCACCCCTAAAAGTCACATCTTTTTAACATCAGTAGTCTTCCAGTGATATTTTATGACAATTGAAACACAGTGGAGGGTCTGTGGTAGATGGGAGCAGACTACAATATATTACAAATAATTATGTAGGAGAAACAATATAAAGAATGTCATCAAAGAAAGTATATGTTCAAAAAAGATGGGACCAGATGTGGTGGCTCATTCCCATAATCCCCACTCAGGAGATGGATGATTGGTAGATTGCTTGAGTTCGGGAGACCATTACTGGTTTGTTAAATTCAAAGGGGTTAGGAACATCAGGCTGCCTAATGAGAACCAAACCAGCTTAGCCTAGAAGTAGAGCAGGTCAAAACTTCCACACCCATAGCCAGTGGAATCAGGCTCAGAACAGGCCATAGCAGAGCCAGCATGGACAAGGTGGGAAGATCTAGTCTCAAAAAAAGGAGCGTGGTTCATGGGAAGAGACAGGTCACTTTAAAGTGAGGAATAACCAACTGATGGACAGTTTGCATACCATCAAGAGAATGTAAGGAAGGCTCTTGGTATATTATTTAATAAGTCCCCTGTGATGTATTTGTGGGAGCACATAAACAAAGTTGATTCAGGATATTCAGGTATTGATGGGTTGTGAGCTTCATCCCTGAAGGAAATATCTCCATGACTAGGGGAGTAAAGGGTCAAAGGTCTGTTATAGAGAGGAATGAGGAATCTTAGGATTTGAGTAGAATTCTACAGTCTCATTTCCCTCAAATGAGATAGTTATGATGTCACAGAAAAGAGCATATGAATTGTGTGGCCTGGATTCAAGACCTAGTTCTACCATTAATTACCTTTGTGACCTCAAACAAATCACTTTCTCTGAGATTTCTTCCAGTTTTAGAGACTCTGAACTGTCTAAACCAGAACACCTGGGATTCCCTGGAATGTCACATATTGTCTTAAGTCACAATATAGAGTTGAAAAATCATTCCTCCAGTTTACTTGTTTTGAGGTTATTGTTTAAAAAAAAATTTCAGATTAATGTATTATGAGGACAAATCAATAACTAAGGTGAAATTTTTTATAAACAGTTTTTCCCTATTACCAAGTATGAATATGTGCTTTTCCTGGCTTCAACAATGTTGAATTGTCAACATTTTTATTCCTGTCAGAAATAAAGTACTTTGAATATATGCTCAATTCACCTTAATTAATGACCCATTCGTATATTAGTGAAAATTAACAAGTTATTCCATTTTGAGGTAATAATCAGAAAACAGATAGGGTTTCTTAAGGTCAAAATGACCTTTTAAAAAATTCATCATATAGTCAAATCAGGAAAAGCCTGGAATATAACTTTATACAAAAAAAAAGCATTGAAATGTAAGCTTTTCTGTTAGGAAAAACCTTCAGCTGGAAGATGACCTATACTGTCAACCTCTGAGATAACCTATCTGCTTCAAAAATGAGGGAAATTGTGGGTCTACAAAGTATGCTAAACATAATCCAGAGAGAAGTTCTCTGCAGTTTGATTTTAAGATCCTAATTGTGTTTTCCATTCTTAAACATATATTGCTTTTTTTTAGCTATTTGAATTCTGGATTTACCTGAAGCAGCAATGCTATGTTTCTTAAATAACCACTGGAAACTGAGGCAGAATTTAGAATTCTGCAGGGCTACTGAGATAAAATACTATATGCCATTTTAAAAGGATAAGTTTCTTCAGTAAATTGGAGGTAAAAACAAGTGTTTTTATATATAACTGTTTGCATCACTTTTAACAAATGGGAAGGAATGTATTTCTTTTTTGGTTTTCTAGTATTATACCTCCCAAACCCACTCCCTTGTAATAAGGAAAAGCAGTTAAGTAAAACAAGTAAGGGCAGAGACTATATCGTAAAGGAAATGTAATGTTCTATCCCTGAAGTCTACCCACCTCTCTTCTAAGATGGGAGAATTGTGTATCATCTGTCTCAAAACAGGGTTGATCCTTGCATTTCATATGAGTTATGCTACTGACCACACTATTGTTTCATTTACTTTATATTCTCCTGGTTTTGGCTTTTTTTTTTTGATTTCCAAATAAATAATTAAACTGTTTTCAGGGTAAGAATATTGTACACTCCACTGAATCCCACTCTCAACTGAGATTCGAAGGATAATTCTGTACAAAGGATGGAGTGGGAGAGGGAAGATGCTCAAGGAAGGCAGAATGTAATCAGTTCTTTCTACCCTTCTCTACCCATCTTACAGGCTCTACCCACTCCATGCTTTAGTTTGAAGTGGAGGTGAGAGACTGACCATTGGTCAGCCTGTAGGGGACTCTTGATTTAAAGTGACTAGGAAGGAGAATTTTGGAACCCACTAGAAATAGATTTTTAATATATTAGTGCTGAGGCAGAAAGGGGGTTGATTAAAAGATAATTTTTTTAAATTTTAAGTACTTAGAAGTTATTTTCTATTCTGGCAATTGGTTTCTCCAGATAAAACTAGCCCAGGATCATTAGGGGAACATCATAGAATGAGAACACAGCCATTTTTTTTGCTTGTTTGTGATTTAATTTATTTAATTTGATTTTGATAAATGCTAGATTTTATGTAAGTGTTTACTCCTTATTTTATGTATTTATTAGATCATTTGTGTTTATTAATGGTTTTAATATATAATAAAAAATTTATCCTAAGATTTTATTTCTCTACCCAAAGAATTAAAACCTCTTACATCTCAAAATCTAGCACACTTAGTTATTTATCTCTCGGATAGAGATTTTTGGGGAGAGGGAGATTCCATTTGAGAACATGATAAATGACATTTTACAATTAACAAATTGACGTTTGAGGATGATTTGTTTTCCCCTTGAAGGTGATGGATTTTTTTTTTTGCCCCTAAAGTCAGCTGTGAAAAGTCATCAATAATGTTGACTAACAGCACTACATAAGCAAAGCCCTAGAATCTGTGTTGTATATAATTCAGTCACAAGCCAGACTGTCATTACTTATTGAAAGCTGTTTGCAGCCTGTCAGGTAAGTTTTGTTTTAACTGCTTTTGTAAGTGCTGAGTAGATTGCTGTGAAACTGTCGCTGACAGTTTACCAGTGTGTTACCTGGATTTTTTTTTTAACTACAAATTTTGTCTTGTTTTGTTTTTGCAGAGTTGTCTTGGTTCAACTGGTGCCTTCCTGGATCATGTTTGCTCAGTCTGCTCCTCATTCTGTGCTTCAGGGAATCCTATGATAGACTCTACCTTGATGTTGTTGTCTCAGTTTAATGGCCAGACTAGGAGGGATTTACAGAGACTGGCCATCACAACAGCACACCAGATGTTTGCTTGGAATTGCACAACTAATTGGAGGAAGAAGAGAAGAGATTAAACTTTCGGAGATTTTTTTTAGGGTACAGATTTTTATTTTTATGTTTATTTAATTACTACTAGGTAACAATAATGCAAGACTTGAGTGGTAATAGATGATTTTAAAATATACCTGTTTGGCATACAAACACCTGATTTGTGGACTGGAGGCCTGTTCTCTCCCAGAAAAAGCACCCCCTGAAACAGTTTAGTGGATCTTCTTTTACTAGTGCTAAACTACTAAGTAATTAAATCTAAGAGAATGAATGAATGGAATGAAATGAAGAGGAACTGAAGGGTAATATTGGATCAGTTTCCTCCACTATCAAAAGATTCTTTCCCTAAGTCACTGATCAGAATAGGAACAATGCCAGTAACTTCTTTAAAAGTTTAAAACATGTATCAGTTTTTAATATAAAATGGCCAACATATGTGTAAATTACAGTAATCACCTACTTGTACACTACTTTTTTCCCTAATAAAACTATTTCTTATATGACTCTTTATTTTTAATTAGGTCAAACCCCTCCAGCCGCCTCCAGTACACTAATATGCTGGCTGTTTTCCAGCCATACTCAATAGTTTGACTGTCTTCTAGCACACCCATCATTTTATCTTAGATTCAAATTCTCAGTTATACTTTGAAATATAACTTAGTTTCCCAAAATGTACCCTAAAAAGTGACTTTTTTTAAGTTCAGATTTACTGAATTTTTAGCATATTCACTTTCATTGTGATAATTCACTTTAAGTATTCTAAGTCCTTTCTTTCTGAATTTATATATATATGTGTGTGTGTGTGTGTGTGTGTATATATATATATATATATATATATATATATACATATATATATATATATATATATATATAGTTCTTTTGTTAATAGCGAAATGACAAATCAGGTGGGAATGTTAACTCTTCCCATTCCATAGATTTAAGTATGAAGTGGAAAATCCAGGGCCAATGTGTGCTTATCCATATTTTCATTAACTGGACATAATTTATGGCTTCTAGTAATTTTGAAACTTGGTCAGTCTGCTGGTGGTTTCTGAATTGTATTCTTGTAATTTAGTTTGTTTTGTAAAGTATTCAATTCTGGATATGTTTAGTGTATGTGGGTATGCATTTGTACCCTTGGATATCCCATTGTGAGATGCTAGCTTCTTGAAGAGGAAATCTTTCAATGACATAAAGAATAGTGGGTTTGAGACAAACAGAACATTCTAAGAAGAAAATCATGGGAGGGGAACTTCCTCTGTCATATTCTCCAACCACTGCTACTTTTGGGTCTGCCTTGAAATTTTGACATATTTGTTAACAGAACCTAGTTTAAGCAGAGTTGTGGCAGACAAAGGGTTAAAGGAAGAAGCAGCTGATTGTTCTGGCTCCCCATCTTATATACCTTGTCAACCCCATATACACCTATCCCAGAATCTTCTGCTTCTCTTCCCTCTGCCTCCCCTGTGCTTAAAATTGTAAGACTGACCATCATTGCCTCAACCCCAGAAGGAGGCACAGGAGGGACCTGAGACAGCAGCAGCTTCCTGCTTGTCCTTTTTTAAGCCCTAAACCTAAAAATAGCATCTGTCAAATCACTTGCGTATTATCTCCATCTGTGGCCTCAGTGCTCTCTGGCCATTACTTTTCAGGATCTGGAAGGAATTTTGCTGGAGGGATGAGGAAGGGAGGAATTTTGAGAAAGCATGATCCAGTTGACTTGACATCTTTTATTAACATTAGTGTTTTTCTTTAGTAAATGGGAAGTGAGAATCTCAAAAATTAATTCAAGTTGCTGAGAGTCTGAGTAAACCATAATCTTTCCTTTGTAATAAAAATATTAGGGGTACTGATGGAAGAAACTACATATATATATATATACATATATGTGTGTATATATATATATATATATATATATATATAGTCAAAAGTATGTATTTGAGAAATCTGGTTCATAAAGTTCTATTCCAGCAAGAATTTTTTCAGAATATTCTGCTGATAATTAATGGCTCATTGAAATCACCATACGACAAGAAGGGCTGAGTGACATTCATGAAAAAAAGTATGGTTCCTAGTGTCAAACACAAATAACTTCCTGATTCCAGGCCAGCCTAGGTAAGGAATGATTCCAGGCTTCACCTACCTCACTGGATTTATATCAAATGAAATATCATATGTGAGCATACTTTTTTTTAATTGGAATTTTATTTTATTTTTTCAATTACATGCAATGGTACTTTTTCTGTCACCTAACAAAAAGCCCCTTTGTACATTAAGTAGAATGCAGGAAATAGATTTGGTCTTTTCTTCTCTATCAGTTCTATGTAGTTTGAGATTTTTTCTTCTAAACAGTTAAGCCTCCTGGGGTAAGGCTGTTGGAAAGAGCCAAAGAATTTAAGAGGAAACCTATATGGGGGGGGGGGGGCAGGCAATGGGGTTAAGTGACTTGCCCAAGGTCACAGCTAAGTATTAAGTATCTGAGTCAGGGCCTCCTGACTCCAGGGCCAGTGCTCTATCCATTGTGCCACCTAGCTGCCCTGAGAAAACCTGTTTTTTTTTTTTGTTTGTTTGTTTTTTGGGGGGGAACCTATTTTTAAAGTAATAATAATAAATTTTAAAACTTCATTTCAAATCAGTTTAACAGTAAAAGTCACATTTTCTTTTTCTTGTTTTTGGGGGATTTTTGCTTTTTGCTTCTAAGAGTGTGTATCAAAATATAGTAGAGAGCTGTTTTGGACATTTTATGACTATCTTAGAATTACGGAGTGTTCAAAATTACCTTAAGGGATCATCTGGTCCACCTCCTCATTTTACATATGAAGAAAAGCAAGATATGTCTTAGAGAGTGTCATAAAGGGGTAGCTAGGTGGTGCAGTGGATAAAGCACCAGCCCTGGAGTCAGGAGTACCTGGGTTCAAATCCAGTCTCAGACACTTCATAATTACCTAGCTGTGTGGCCTTGAGCAAGCCACTTAACCCCATTTGCCTTGCAAAAAAACCTAATATATATATATAAAGTTGAGTGTGTCATAAAGGCAGTGAGAGTTCTAGCCAGGACTAGACCCTTATCCAACTTCCAATTCAGTCCTCTTTTCACTACACCATAATTTCAGTCTAATTTTAGCACCTTTGTAGTGCTTGTGAATAACTTTTCTCATAACTCACAAAAAGATGAGTTAATGGTAGTGAAGCTATTACAATGTCATGACCTGAAACAAGAACAGAGATTAAGGTTAGTTGTTTCTAGGTGAGCTTCCTTTCTCCCTTCTTCTCCATAAGCATCCTTAGTTCTATGAGACCTTTAGATCTTACTTTGGGATGGATGGATGGAATAATATAAGATTCCATAAAAAAGAACCTAATTTTATTAAATTAAACAATGTAGGAGAGAAGCTAATTTGTGGTACAAGCACAGTTTTAGTATTGCCCCACCAATAGACAGACTAAATTTTAATATGAATTATTTCTTCTGCAGTATCCACAGTAAAAATGGGAAAATTTGTACACCTATACATATTATTGCTTAAATGTGATAAAAGACTATAAATACACTTATAGTGTGTATTTAAATGCAGGTGACTTGAGAGAGATCTTTCATTCAGTGTTCACATGTGTCTTTTGAAGGAGGAAGTTAAAATTTGCTTGTATTAAGTTCAGCTACTAAAATATATTTACTAAAGAATTTTCTAATTGAAGATGTTAAACACTAATATACTTCCCTTACAGAAACTCTTTTTTGTTAATTTGCGGAAAGCATTTTGCTATTTGTGTTTAAGATAAGCCACATTTTTAATTCAAGTTTAAAGACATTTCAAGGAGGAAATTTAAGTTAATGTGAAATATATTCATTTTCTTGGTGATACACTGAATTGACTATTCTAACTGCAAACCTAGTACATTTTCAGTTATTCTGCTGCCCTGTTATCCTAGTCCTATGAGATACTTCCCCTTCACAAATAGGACTGACAAATGTTTCTGTAAACTTGTAATGAAAAGTAATCTGGATCAAACCTGAGAGTGGGTGACTCAATATCTGAAATCAAAACATTTATAATTCAGACTTTTTATTAAATCAGAGCCACCTTCTCATTTACTCAAAATCACACTGTCAAGTGCTGCATAATTGTGAATTATTATACACTCATGGAATGTTAAAGCTGGAAGGGACCTTGACAATCATTTTTCTCCAAGACTTTATGTGGTAGGAAAGTGGAGTACTTTCTAGGTAAAAAGCAGTCCTATGTGTCTCATTTAGTCTCAACAGTCCTCTTATATAAACAGGACAGTGTCATTATCATTCACTTTTTACTCATGAAGAAACTGAGAACTAGAGAGATAAAGAGGCAGCCAAGATCACAGGCTGCCCCAGGATCACAGTATAAGTCCCAGGACCAGAAGCCAGGTGACCCGACTTCCAGTGTGGTTCTCTTTATAGATATATTCTCTTTGAATACTGCAGGCAGAATTCTCAAAATGGCTTTTGAAACTAAAACATGTTGAGAATTCTTTCATAGTCATATGAACAAACTTTTCAATAGAGAGAGTTTCATAGAGATGTCCTGGTGTCATAGAAAAAGCACTTGACTTAGTATCAGGTGACCTAGGTTTAATTTCTGGTTCTGCCTCATAGTCATCGTATGACCTTGGAAAAATTCCTGAACTTATAATGAGCTTCAGTTTCTTATCTTTAAAATGGCAATAATCGTATTGACCTCACCTACCTCACAGGATTTATATCAAATAAAATAACATGTAAGCATCCTTTTTTTTTACTGAAATTTTATTTTTTCCAATTACATGCACTGGTAGTTTTTCAACATTCATCCATTTGCAAATTTATGAATTATACATTTTCCTACCACCCTCTTTCCTTCCACAAGCTGGTAAAAGTTGTACATGTACAATGTTGTGAAAGAGGAAGTAGAACCATGAGAAAGGAAGGAAAAACAAAAGAAATTTCTTTTTTGTTTTTTGTTTTTTCTTTTTTGCAAGTCATTGGGGTTAAGTGACTTGCCCAAGGTCATATGGCCAGTGTTCTATCCATTGCACCACCTAGCTGCCCCTAAAAGAAATTTTTAAAAAGTGAACATAGTATGCATTCAACTCCATGTTTTTTTTCCTCTGGATGTGGAATGGCATTGTCTATAGCCAGTCTCTTAGGGTTGTCCTAGATGTCTGAAATGCTTCGAGAAGCTGCATCCATCATAGTTGATCATCTCACAGTGTTATTATTAATGTGTACAATATTTTCTTGATTATGCTCCCTTTGTTCAGTTCATGTAATTCTTCTCATGCTTCTCTAAAGTCTGATCACTCATGATTTCTTATAGTACAATAGTACTTCATAACACTCATTCCATAAATTGTATGAATACATGTTTTAACTGGACTAAGAATGTTCAGTACTTGAATCTCTAAAGTATGTCTATGCCTTCCAATGATGCAGTTAGCAATTTATACCTCCTTATCCTTTGTAATTTTTATTTATTCTCATCAATCCATCCAAACATGGGGGTCATTTTTAGATTTTGTGGATTCCACTTTCCCATCATCCATTTCTTTGATAATATCTCTTATACCATTTGTTTATTGGTAATCCTTGGAAATAAAGCTAAGGCTTACTTGCAGACATCATCCATTTCTGTTTTTTGGGGGTCATCTATAACTTTGATTCTTGAGAAATTATGGTGTTCCAAGATTTACACCCAGACAGAATTGCTGGGAGAACATTTGTTGGGAGTTGGGGTTAACTATATAGACTCGTTATAGGGAGTATCTTTAGATCATTAAAAAGTTTTCCAAATTAACTCCCAACCAATTTTATTCCTTCTGTTCAAATCTGAATCTGAGTCATTGTCCCATCTACTACACTTGTTCCAGAAGTATGCTATGATGTACTAATGATTGCCATAGAGAACAGATCTAGGAGCAGTGAGTATAGAAGCATATTTTGACTCTTGTGTAAGGGGAAAACTTCTAAAAGTTAGATCCATCCAAGGGTGAAATGGGCTGCTTCAAGAATAATCTGTACCCTCCTTCCTAAGGAGTCTTCATTCCAAGAGCAAATGATCACTTAGGTACTTCATAGAGAGGATTCTTCTTCAATTATAAGTTGGACTTAGTTGCCACTAAACTTCTGGGATTCTCAGATTCTGTAAACTCAATGGACAGACTATCTAACAGTATGTCTTTGGACAAAAGTCAATTTTAAGACATTTTTCAGGCCAACTTCTTTTGAGTAATAAAGGATCTCTTTAAAGAGGTCCTGCAGTTTTCTATGACTTGATGTAATAAACATAATATCATCTGCAGTCATAAGCATCTGGAGAATAAACTTGTATATAGGGGATCTCTTTTCATTTTAGACCTTAGGCAAGACATCCTCCATGACAGTAGTAAACACCTGTTTTATCCTTCATTTGACAACAATCACTGAAAGGAATTATCTCTGTGGTTACCTTTTTCAAGTAATCTTTTGTGATACTAACATATGTTTGAGAGATTTTCTATTGTATTACCAAGTCAAATGCTTTTTTAAAAATCTGCGATCAGTAAGCACAGTGAAATCTTGTATTCTCTGCACTTTTCAATTAATTGTATGAATATAAAGATATAGTCTCCTATAGAGAATTACTTAAGAAAGCTGCCTAGGGGTGGCTAGGTGGTACAGTGGATAAAGCACCTGCCCTGGAGTCAGGAGTACCTGGGTTCAAATCCAGTCTCAGACACTTAATAATTACCTAGCTGTGTGGCCTTGGGCAAGCCACTTTACCCCATTGCCTAGCAAAAACCTTAAAAAAAAAAAAAAAAAAAGAAAGCTGCCTGTTCCATTCTCATATTTTCATCAAGGATATTCTCAATTTGTGTGTGGATCATTTTTATAAAGATTGTGTCAAGATGAGAAAGTAGACACATGGATCTATAAGTTATTGATGCCATTCACCTTTTTTAATTCCTCTTTTTGACTTCTAAAACAATACCTTTGGAGATGGTCAATTCCCATGGATTTCTTCAGTTGTCATTTTCTAGTCTATCCATTCTTCTAAGTTCATCTTCTCAAGTACCATCTTAACTTTCTGAGAGCATATTCTGAAGTGTTAGGATTCAAATTTTGTGGTTTGACCATTATTGATGATGAATATTGATTGGCATAGAAACAATGACACGTTTGTTCCATCTTCCATTTGTTGTCCTGGCAGTTTTACCTCTCAATCCTCTCAAGATGATATAATCCAGTAAGGTTTTACATTAAGCTTTCTGTCGACTGTTTTTGCTTTCACTGCTTTTCCCTGTTTTATGAGATTCTGTTGCTTGCAATCATCTACCATCAGCCACTATATATAATATACAAATGTCTTTTACAAATGAGTTTGTATTCTAAACTACTGTTGCTCTTGGCTGGTATTTCTCTCATCTTGGCAGGAAGGCCTAGTAATTGCTGGCTAAACATGATTTTTGGCCCCCTCATTGAGTCAGATGTTTTATTTCTATTAAGTCTTTGCAGAAAATGGTGATAATCAAGGTCAGTGGCATTGCCTTTTTCCATTTTCTGTTTTCACATTAATGGTTCCTTTGAATACATTGGGTTGAAGTTGTTTCAGTAGTATACTATAGCTTTTCATTTTTTATGCTCTAATTTGATGTTCATTTTAACCTTTGCAGTAGACTAACTGTACATTAAAAAGTTTATTCTGATATGACTCCAGCAGTAGCAACCAGCCATTCTTTTTCTGTTAAATATAATAGTTTTCATTTTTTGTGAAAATCATTTGGTGTTTGCCATCTCTATCACCTTCCAATTCTCTTCTAGAGGAAAGCATTCATGATATATAGACATGAGGCTTATGAATAGTCTGAAATAAGCTTTTGGCCTTTTCCATCACTCAAACTTCCTAATATACATTTTGCTATATTTCTCTGATCTATCCTCCCAAGTATAAAGATATGCATTTATTTGGTTTGGGAAAATGTCAGATGTCAGCACATAAGCAGCAATTATCTTCTCAGTGGTTTGTTGTTGCTGCTGCTACTTCTGCTGCTGCTGTTCATATTCATCATGAGCACAGACTGCAAGACAGAGATGATTGTCCTGTGAAGTGACATTTCTGTTGCTTTGGGGAATATGATGAAACGAACTTTGCCAAGTCCTTTGTTTCCCTCTCCAAATAAAACACGTGGGCCCTTCTTCCATTTAGTTGTAACTTCCTTTTTCCTTCTGGTCTTATCCGTCCACAAGAATATCAATATTGATGTACCACAGTTCTTCCAGCAGTATGTCAGTTGGTTTGTCTTTGGGCCAAGATCTCACATGTAGGGTAACTACAGAAAAAATTAACATTTGTAGACGTCTATAAACTGTATGGTTCTTAGCACTCTCTCCCTTATTTATCTCCATTCTGCCAACTGTCACTACAGAAATAGAGGCACTACTGAGGAATGGGAGTCATGTTTTACTCTTGATTTATGGGTCGCTATGGCCAGAAGAATCTCTTCTCATTAAACTGTAGTTTGGTCCTCAGATACTCAGACCCTCACTTCCCTCTCTTCCAACCTAATAAAGCCTAGTAAAAGCTTAATTATTCTCTGCTAAGTTAGCCTTTGCAAACCTAGGATCCCCTCATGCCCACATAAGACATTAGAATGCAACTTTATGACACTAACCTACATATAAATGCCACTTATTATTTTACTTCTCTTCCAAATGAAAGAGTACCAAATATAGTTTTATATATATATATGTATATATACATATATTTATATATATATATATATATATTTTACCTAGAGCAGAGGTTCTTAAACCTGGGGTCTTTGAACTCTTATTTTTTATAACTATTTAAGTATAATTTATTTATAATTTTATGTTTTATTTTATACATTTAAAAAACATGGCTTTATCAGACTGCCAAAAAAAGATTCATTACCTCCCCCCCCACCCACCCAAGGTGAAGAATACCTGTCTAGAAACAATAGGCTATCTGACTTTTTATTGCATTCTAAGATTTTATAGTACATGCCAAAATGCAATAGTCGCAGGGCAGCTGGGTAGGTACACTAGAAAGCACTAAACCTGGAGTCAGGAGGACCTGAATTCAAATTCAGCTTCCATCTTTTGAAACTTACCTGTTGTGTGACCCTGGGCAAATCACTTAACCCCAATTGCCTTGCAAAAAAAAAAAACTAACAAAAGGAAGGAAAAAGGGAAAGGGGAAAGAAAGAGAAGGGGGTGATATAGGAGGGCAAACACACTGAAGGGGGTGGTATTCAGAAACAAAATACTGGGAGAAAAAAAACAAACAAAAAAATGCAGTAATCTCTATTTTCCCTATTAGAAGTGTAGATGGTTTGTGTTTTAATTTAGCCTTGCTTATTCCAAACATTATATATAGAGAAAGGAAAGAGTCTTTCCTCATCATTAACTTTTAAGTGAGAAATATCAGAGGAAACTATTCCTTGGGCCCCTAATTAATGCTGAGGAAATCAAACACTGTGAAGCAATGCTCTCTATGTTGGGGAAAATGAATAATATTGCATTGCTCATTTTCTTAAAATTTTTTTGTTTTTATTGAAAGCATATTTTAATATTTCCTGGTTGGGTGGTTTATTTTTTGCAAACCGAAAATTCAAGTTTGGGGTATATTTTTATCTGGTGCTTTAGTGGTTCTATCTTATGCTGCTGATGAAGAGATGAACTTGAAGTAAGCCAAGACTAGAGCTTCCTAGGGCAGCTAGATGGCATAGTGGATAGAGCACTGGCCCTGGAGTCGAGAGCCTGAATTCAAATTCAGTCTCAGACACTTAATAATTACCTTAGGCAAGTCACTTAACCCCATTGCCTTTAAAAAAAAAAAAGACTTGAGCTTCCTTCTTGTCCACTTTTCATTCCCCTTCCTCTCTCCCATCCTGCTTTCCCCCCTTGTCTTCATATCTTTTTATTAATTTATGACCTAGTTAATGTGAATTTATGGATTATTATCTTTCTAAATGGTGGAGAAAAGCATGTCAAGCAATATCAGTACTTGATAGTGAGAAAAGGGCTGAATTAGGATTTATTTAGCAACTCTGGTCTCAGGCATTTTTCAGGCCAACTTCTTTTGAATAATCATGGATTGCTTTGAAAGAGGTCCTGCAAGGTTTTGTGGTCTGATGTAATAAACCTAATATTAACTATAAAATAGCTCACATGTATATATCACTTCAAGGCTTGCAAAACACTTTGCATACATTATCTAATTTGAGCCTTAAAAAAATCCTGTGAAATGGATGTTATCTCCATTTTTCAAGTGAGGAAACCAAGGCTCAGAGAGATCAATTGATTTTCCTACAGTTTCGCAGCTAATGTGTTTTAAATTGTATTCTAATTCACATCTTCCTAATACTACATCTACTAATACTAATACTCTCAATTAGACCATCCTGTCTTTAGCTACCTTAGTCAAGTCCTTTAATCTTCATTTCCTCTTCTCTAAAAACAAGAGAATTGAATTGGTGATGTCTAAAATCTCTTCCAGCTCAGAAAGCCTACATTATTTATTGAAACCCAGTATTGCCAATACTCATAAATTACTGAAGTACTCAACAGGTAGTTGCTTTCCAAAAACAAAGACCCTCATGATTCCCTCCTAATAAGAATCCCTGTGCACATAAAATGTTAAATACCTTATATACCCTTTGTTGTGAAAAGGAAATTATTTCTGAGGTTTTAGTCAGTGGGAGATAAGCTGCTTCTCTGTTTTCCTGAAGGACTTCTCATACAAAATGCATGGTTTATTAAATTTACCAAATACAATAAAAGAAGGTCTATCTTCTGATGTTCAGATAGCAGGATGGGAAGTGAGTTGAGAGAACTACATTTACTCCCTAGTGAAAATCTAATATCCAGAAAGTCTCTGTGGATTGGTTTGATTCTTTCTAAGGAAGCAAAGTTTTGTGTCTGTAGAAATCAGACTGTCAAGTCTGTCTTTACAGTTGTTCTTTGAACTCCTTTCTCTGCAGCAATATGTAAAAAGAATCTTTTTTTTGTGAACATTACAGTATTCGTCTACACTGCCAAATTGTTTTTGTGAAGTGCAGATATTTTCCAAATACATAAAATGGGCTAAATCCTTACTCCTATCCAGTAAAAAAAATTATCTGTGTGTACAGGTGTTGATAAGTAAAATACATAAAGTTGTCCACAGAAGAGTCATATACACCAATATATTCAGTAATATAAATATACAACATTTACACAAACATAGATAATTATGCAGCACTTCAGGCCAAAGACATTTCTTGGCCTATACCCAAAGATGTGTGGCTGATGCCAGGCTGTTAATGCATACTGGTTTTTGCAATTCTGTTTATTCTTTCAGCCTGTGTTTATGGAACAGCTGTGTATTAATTAGCAATTAGGATGGCTTCCTTTTCTACTCTCAGATATGTAAAAGAACTGAAGTTAACATTCTTACCTTCAAGGAACTTGTGATCTGATTAGGAAGAAAATATAAACACATGAAATTGCATTAAGTATATTGATAGTGATGGGAGTGACCCACTCAGGGCAAGGTAACTTTGCCATGTTCTCCCCCCATGTGCGGCAGAGAGCTCAGCCATTTTTTGCACCATAACTGAAAACTTTTCTTCTCCTGAGGGTTACTAGAGAATAAGTAGCTATGTTCTTCTTGTTGAACTAGATTTCATATTTGTATTTCAGATCCTAGAACAGAGGTTCAAACCTGAACCTAGAGGTGTAGATAAAATTGCCAAATAAAGTTTTTTCATCTCTCCTTTCTCCTCCCTTCTCTGTCTTTTTTCTCCTCCTTCTAGGTTGCTTCCCTTCTTCCCCTTCCTGGGCTTATTTCCCTTTATAGCCTTTCTACCCTATCCAAACTTGCTTTGAGAAAAGATTCATAAATTCCTGTCTTCATATACAAATAATTGATAACATTTTGCTTTATGTATTTTAAAAGGGAAAAAATTAAATCAAAATAATTGTGCAATTTCAGGAAGGGAAGATTTATTCTGAGATTCAATGACTGGTGCCCTCAAAACCCACCTCCCCTATGTGTTTGAGTCACACAGGTTAATCCATACCTAGTACAACTATTCTTAAAGCTCTGGATCGCAAAGCAATTGTAGATGCCTGGAAAATGCCATAAAATTTTCATAATTTCTAATCTTGTAAAGTGATTTCATTTGTCAAAAAACCTTTCCACCTCTGAATTTAATTATTTTTTTTTCCTCTTCTACCATACCCTCCCCCCCAAGAAAAGAAAAATTATCCATTTAAAGACTTGAAAAAGCCACATGTTAAGGAAGTTCTGAAATAACCCACAGATTCAGATCAATCACTTCTTTGACCTACATTTATGGTACTAAAAATCCAATCCTTTTATCTAAATAGATAAAACGATTTTTAAAATCATAGGGCTAGAAGAGACCTTGAGAGAGGTCATCTGTCCAGTTACCCATTCCATCTACTGAAAGGCAGAGCTTAATGAAATATCAATGGAGTACACTTCTGAAACTAAGTGTAATACGTGCCATCTATTTTTATTAGTCCTGTTTTTGTCCTTGTGCAGATAATGATCTAAACTGACTAATTCATAGGACACTGCTTTTTCTGATCTCTGTTATTGCTGAGGTGTAATCACTTTGGTTTCTATTCCTAGATTTGGGCTCCCTTTTCCTTTTTCTCTTCCCAACATCTTGAACCCCTCTCCTGGTTTACTTTGGAAGACACAAAAGGCTTCTGCTAGCCTTCAAATTGAGGCCTAGCCAAGAACAAGAGATAGAAATAAAGGTGGGGAGTTTGTGGGGGTGGGGGATTTAAAAGAGGAGACAAACAGGATTGCATAGAGATCAAGACTCCGGATTTTGAATCAAAAGACTTGAATCTGAATTCTGGCTTTGGTTCTGAATTCTTGTGTGTCCTTCACCTCTTTGGGCCTCCGGGACCTCCTTTAAATTGGAGTTGGACTCTGCAGCCTCCAAAGTCCCATCTAATTCTAAGACAGGTCTCTACCCACAGTAAAAAGAATAGATCAAAGTATAGAAAAGGGAGTTAATTAGTCATTGAACATTTGACTCCTACTGCAGAAGAATGACCCAATCTAGAGCAGAGTCACGGACCCTGCCGCTTTCCAAAGCCCTCCTGGCCAACCAGAGTTAGGTATCTATCGAGAACACTGCAGGAAGCAGGTCTGAAAATAGAAAGAGCACTTTCAAATGGTCGGATAACTAAATTCACTGTTGTGCCCTTGCCATCTTGGAGGCCATGTGAGGTCAGAGAATGCTCATATTCTATACAATTTCAGACACCAAACTCAGCAGAACAGACTGCAGGATAATCTTCACTGAAATAACCCAACATTTGAACACTTAATCTCACAGCCACCATGACCTACAAGCAGCTGTTAGAAGCACCTTGGTTCTCTCAGGTTTACCTCTTAATGTCAATATTTCCCATTGCTTCACCTAACAATTTTGATTTTTCAAGGCAGTGGGAAGTCTTAGATTTGCAGTCAGGGGAACTGGGTTCAAATCCTACTATATGATCTTGGGCAAGTCATTTACCCTTCTATTTCTTATCTTTTTTTTTAAATGAGGAGGTTGCATTCGATGATCTTTTTAGTTTAAATCTTAAGGAGAGTTCTACACTGTAGACTCTTGTCACATCCTTTTGGTCACTCACTATGTCTGCAGTTCTGTTAGCCAGGTGAATCATAATCCTGGTAAAGAGGGCTCAGATCCAAATGGTGAACTTTCCTTCAGCATGGATTCAGCATTTACTTATACTTCTAAAAAATGTACTTTCAAATAATTAAAGTAAAATAAATTATTTTAACACTAAGAAATCAGCAAAATGAAAACACTATATAGAGCATGATTGAGAGAACCGTCTTCCTCCATGTGTTCCCCTTAAACTTCAGCCCCTCTTAATTCACTGTTCAATCACTCTGGCTTTCTGTCTCCCAGACCTAAGTTACAAATCTCATTCTCAAATTTTAGGTTGTGTCAGAAGTGATCTTATCTGTTCAAGTAGTGATGCTTCTGGGCTTGGTGTAATTTTGCATTAAAAGGTTCTTGAAGGCCATACTTTAATTCATCTCTGCCACTTAGATCTATGACTTTGAACACAGGATTTAACCTTTCAGGTCCCCAGCTATAAAATAAGAAGGTTGGGAATGGACGATCTCTATGTTTCCTTCCAGCACAAAAATCTGTGATTGTAGGAACTAATTGATCTTATTCAAAACAAAGCCTCAGTTTGCCCTCTTGCTCCTGCTCTGTAACCCTGTAGGGCAGTAACAATTGTGTTTCTCTCCAGGATCAGAGGAGGAAAGCCCCCTCCATATATGATGCCCTTTATACTTCAACCAATGAGAACCCAAGGAGAGTGGCGTCAAACATGAATCCAGTCACCCTCCAACTCTCCTCCCCCGCAGTTAGGAAAGGTTACCCTTGGCAGTGATGTTATTTCACTCATTCTACCTCCTTTCTTTAAAATTGAATTCCTTTTCATATCAACCTGTCTGTTTCTATGGATTTTTTTTTCAAACAAGGTTTCTTGCTAACACAAACTGCCTTTTTGTGTGCCTTATTTCCTTTCTGAACATTTTAAAACTCTGACCATTATGAAGGGTGGATTCCCTCTACCCAACCAACTGTTTGTTGGAGAGTCATTTCCTCACAACCTTATAACTATTATTCTATTCTAAAAGGGAAGCACATAATTAAACAGGGTTTGAGAAAGAGAGAGGAAGCTAGCTTAGCTCATAAATCAATGACTATACACCAGATGGCCTTTGGGAATACTATAGCTCATCTGTGCAATGTGGGCACCATCCCCATCTGAGAAATGTTGTGCTAATCCCCAATCACATGTCCTCGGGGTTCTTAGAGTTCCCTCTTTAGCTCTGACAATTTTACTGCCATTTTGTAGTATATAAAATGTCATGTGACACTTTAAAAAGAGGGAAGGAAATTCAGTTCCTCTGACTGGTTTTGGAGAAAGCCAGTTTGCTGGTACCAGGTCAGGTCAGTGAAGGCCAGATAAGAAATCTGTGGTTGGAAATTTCAAGATAAATATAAAATAGACCCCCTAAAATAGGGATTCTTCATCTTCATTATGTAATAAATAGACCTCTTTGGCAGTCCGGTAAAGCCTATAGATCTCAGAATAATATTTTTAAATGAATACAATAAAAAGGATTACAATGGGGGCCTAGTATATTGAAATCAGTTATCAAGATTTTTTTGTTAATTTATGAATCATAAAGTTAATAATTCCTATCTGAGAGGCTTAGCAGAAAGAAGTCATCAAAACAGAGGCTTAAAGAACCAAAGCATCTCTTGTCTATAGAAAGAGGTTGAGGAGGCAGCATCTTATAATGGGAAGGATACTGGCTCTGAAGCTAAAAGTCTAGATTTGCTTCTTAGTACCTGTGTCACCTTGAACAAGCCCTTTCTGAATCTGTTTCTTCCTTGGTAAAATGGCAAGTGCGAACTAGGTGACCTTCCATTACTAATATAGAAGCTAATCAGTTCAATAAATGCAATTCAACAAATAGAAGGTACTGATTATTAAAATGTAAAGAGAATCATAAAACTGGATTGACTCTTGCAAAGATCCTTCAAGGAAGCATAAAATGGATGATAAACGAGCCTTGAATCAGAAAGTCCTGGATTCATATGCTGCCTCTAAAACAAGTAATGTGGAGAAGTCACTTAACCTCCCTGAGCTGTTTTCTCATCTGTAGATAGTTGTAAGGTCCCTTGAAATTAATGATCTTATGAAAGTCATCAAATTCAGCCTTTTGCTTCCAAGTACATTGTTATTGACACTAGAATATAGCCTTCAGTCATCTATTTGTGTAGGAAGTTCTTCTCAACTGGGTAGAGAATAAGTGGGACAATGGACTAAATCATGTCCACAGAACATGTGAGAAAAATGTACAGGGAGAGAGGAGAGGGAATGTCTCCTAAGATCACCCACTTAGTCCTCAGAAAATATTCTTGATTATGAAATGACCTGTGATAAAAAAAAAGAAACAACTGGTAAGTGAAAACTGAACCATATTCAGCTTCATTTGACCTTAGTTCAAATCCCAGCAGGACACTACCTTGTAACCACAGGCAAGTCAAATGCTAATTAATAATAATTACATACTATCTTCACAGCTGCAGACTTGTTGTGAGGGAAACACTTTATAAATGGTATGGTGTTCTGTAAATATAGGTTATTATCCAAAGAACTTTGAGGTAGGTTTTCTGTGTTTGTGACTTGTCTTCTTACAGGTGCCTCCACTCTCCCACCTGTTCTTCATCTATTTGGAAAAGCAGTCTTTCTCTTGATCATATTGATCAAGAATCCATCTTTTATTCAAAGGTCCAAAGAATAGTCAGATAAACACCCTATACTCTATCTCAATCTCTTTATTACAATTTTTCAATTGGGTCCAACTCATCATGACCCTATTTGTGGTTTTCTTGGCAAAGGTACTGGAATAGTTTTTCATTGCCTTTTTCCTGATCATTTTACAGATGAGGAAGTTAAGGTAGAGAGGGTTAAGTGACTTGCTCAGAGTCTCACATCTACCAAGTGTCTGAGGCCAGATTTAATCCCACAAGGATGAGTCTTCCTAACTCCAGACCCAGTGATCTATCCACCTAGTTGCTTAGGTTGGTAAACCCTAGACAAAAATAACTTTCAAGTTGCCAGCTAGGTTGACATTGTTTAAGTTATTTGGTTATACAGCATACCAGGATAATGGGTTTGCATTACAATCCTTAGACAATAAGAAACTTAACATGATGCTTTAGCATTATAGAATTTTTTAAAATAGAAAAGAGCTTTATGAGATATAATCCTACTGCCTCATTTTAAAAAATGAGAAAACTGAAGCCTAGAAATTTGGAGTGACTTCACAAAATCTTGTAGGCAAGTTAGTGGCAGAATCTGGAGTGGAACCTGGAACTTCTGACTTATGGTTGATGTGATTTTGTACCTTGAGGGTGGACAGAATTTCAACACCTTCAAGTTTCTAGGGACATCCATGAAGATGGAAGCTGGCCAAAGTCAGGCTCCTTATTCTCCTGCCTCCCTTCTCAGAGGTACACAATAAAACATAATACTTGTTTATCTGGTTTTTCCTGGAAACCTGAGTTCTGTACCACATCTAAAAAATAATCTGTTTTTGCTGTTTGGGGGTGGGGCAAGTAGTGTTTCATTTTGTTTTGGGAGCCTACAAGCTCAATATGAGTGGTAAGGCAGTTTAAAAAAAAACTACCATACTCTTAGGCTGCTTTACATGAATCACACCAGAATTTGGGAGTTGAGAGTTCCATGTTGCTCTGCACTGGTCAGACCTCAGCTGGAGTGTTGTATTCAGTTTTGTGTCCACATTTCCTGAAGGCCTTTGGCCAAAGGGAACAGCCAGTTTAACTCTGAGTCTTGAAATCATGCTATATGAGGATCCACTTTAAGGGAAAGTGATGATATATACCCTATAGTCTTGTCCTGCTTGGCCCTAGAGGGCAGAACTAGCAGTCATGGTAGAAGATGGGAAGAGGCAGATTTCGGTTTTGATAAAAGTAAAAATCGACTGAGCAATTAAAGCTATCCATAGCCCACCTGTCAGGTGTATTGGCAGGAATCAGCTGGTAGCTGAAATTCTTGTTCTGGTATAGTTTGGCTGAGATGGTCCCTGAAGTTCCTTCCAGCACTGGGAGGTAGTAGCTCTAGGACCTCAAGCTCAAAAGGGCAAGGAGACTGAAAAGAAATAGACTCCTTGAGTTACAGCCAAGGGCAAAGAAAAGGCAGTTCTTGACCCACTTAGTCTTCCTATTTATGAAAACACAGGTTTCAATAATAACTCAATTTCCATGACCCTTTGTGGGTAATTATAGAAGACTTTAAGGTTTGGAATTACTTTGTATATACTATCTCATTTGAGCCTCACTACAACCTTGTGACATACTGGTGCTATTACTAATATCCATTTTACAGATGAAGAAACTGAGGCTCATAGAAAGTGACTTGCTGGTGACTTGCCAGCAGTTTTGTGGCTAGTAAACTGGTACTGAGACCCAGGTCTTTTGACTTCAAATCCAGTATTCTTTTCTGCCTCCTTCAAGCATTAAACACTTTCTTTCTAGGTGTACCCTTTTGTTACTTTTCTAGACCTTGCCCTTTGGGGTTAGTTTCCCCCATACATGTCTTTTTCCTTTGCCCTCTGGTCTCAGAACACTTACCTATAGGCCCAGTTTGGTCACTTTTGAACCCCAAGTAAACTCTATAGTTTGATAGCTGCTACCTTCTTCATTTGACCCAGTCTTGCTTTCTTGGTGGTTTGTACTCTTGGGTCTTGATCCTCCTAAGTCCTTCACCCATCCTTACATTCTGGATTATTACTCTCCCACCTTTACTGTGTCCCATGGGCACTCACTGTACAAATGTGCACATTAGAGGTAAATCACCAAGTTCACTGGGCATTGTGACATTTAAAATGGCCTAGAGCTGCCTTTAGAGTCAATGAAACTTGGGTTCAAATGTCACCTTTGTACGCTACAAACTGTATGACCTTGGGCAAGTCATTAAATTGCTCATTGCCTCCAACAACCCTCCAACACTTATCATTTGTAGAGCAATCTCCATCTATATAGGGAAAAGGTCTTCACCTTGAGCTCCCTAAACTGTTGAAAATCATAGGCATTGTCCCCTACCCCCCAAAAAAGCACTATTTACATAAACTATCTAAGAATTTTTAAATTAAATAGACTTGTGGCAGCTGCATGGTAGAATGGATAAAGCACCTGAGTTCAAATCCAGCCTCAGACACTTAATAATGGCAAGCCACTTAACCCCATTTTCCTTGCTAAAATAAAAAAAAAATAGACACAAGGACTGTTAGAGCTAGAAGATACCTCAGAGGTCATCTAGTTGAACCTGTGCCCCCTCATTTTACTTTTAAAAAAAAATTTTTTTGCAGGGCAGTGGAGTTAAATAACTTGCCCAAGGTCACACAACTAGGGAATTATTAAGTGTCTGAGGCTGGATTTGAACTCAGGTACTCCTGACTTCAGGGCTGGTGCTCTATCTACTATACCACCTATTTTAAAGATGAGGAAACTTAGGCCTGGAAAGGTTAATCATATAGTTGACATTTTAACAGTGAAATCTTTGTCCCAAGTTCTTTTTTTATTTTTTCCAATTGATATTTTATTTTTCCAGTTACATGTTATGAAAGTTTTCCAACATTCATCCACATACATAATTTCCTTCCACCCTCCCTCTCCCCCCTCCCCTCAGCAGTAAATAGTTAAATATTGTATATACACATTTGTGTTTAGTTTGTTTTCAGACCAGTCATTTTCAGCATGAAGAATTAGGATTAAGGGGGGAAAAAAACCATGAGATAGGAAAGAAATACTTAAGAGAAATTTTTAAAAAAGTGAATGCAGTGTTCATTCAGATTCTGTAGGGATTTTGTTTTGTTTTATTTTCCTGTGAATGGGGATGGCATTGTCCATAACAGGTCTCCCAGGGTTGTCCTAGCTCTGAACTGCTGAGAAGAGCTGCATCCATCAAAGTCAATCAATTCACAATGTTATTGTTAATGTGTTCAATTCCTGTAATTTGTCCCATGCTTCTCTGGAGTCCATTTGTCCCCAGTTCTAAGTAACTGGGAGTTGGGGAGAGTTGAGGCAGTTATCTCCTCCCCACCCTAGTTTTCAGTCACTTTGGGGAATTTGAACCTGTGTGGGGTCAAAGACTTCAGTTAAAGAAAAGAGATTAGTTGGATGTAGGAATGAACTTCCTAACTGTCAAAGGCTACAGAGAAAGGTAAATTTTCTCTGTCCTTGGGTTCTTTAGTAAATGAGTAATTAGCCAACACTTTTGCATAACAGAGACACCTACCTGGGAGGTAGATGGGGAGGGGGGTTATGGGGAAGATAGCCCAGATAGCCTCTTAAAACTCTATCCGAGTTCTAAGATCTGGTGATTTATCTTTTTCTGCATATCAGTTGTCTCATTTGTGACTTGAGAGAGTTGAATTAAGCTCTCTTGAAATTCTAAATCCATGGATTCTTTGATTCCATTTTACAACATGGAACACAGTGAAAGTACATTACCTACCATAAGCTGGCATTCCATCATCATCTTCCATCACCATTGCCATTCCTCTTCCCTCCTTCCCACCATTCCCCCATCCCCCACCCCTATAATATTTCCTTTTGGATTTTTTCCCAATGCTCAGTTAGAATCTGGAGCAAGCCCTATTGGCACACACGTTCCCAAAAGTATGACAGACTAAAATGGCTTTGGACATATTTGCTGTAGGAAGTGGAATTAAGAGAGAGGGGGAAAATCACGTTATATGCTTTGGGGGATCACCAGGGATATATTTGTGCACATCCTTGAGTCTGATTTGGATATCTGTCTTCTCTATGCACTTAAGAACATTTTAGCTATTACTATAGATAGACAAATTCTTTTTTTGAAACTGTTTGTGTGTTTTTAAATATTCCTTACCATGTAAAGATTATTAAATTTTACTAAAACAAATTTGAATTTTAGTTTTGTAATTTTTTGGTAATTTTATAGATTTTTATTTTATGGCCAATTTTATATGGAGATATTGAAATGTTCTGTATCTTTTTTTCTTTTTAATGATAGCAGTAAACCTTAACTGTCAGCATCTATAAACATGATTCATATACAATTAAGTTTCCTTTGTATTAGGGATTTTTAAAAGCATTTGTGTTTCTTACATGGTGCTTCCCTCCTTCAAAAAGCTACTCTGTTTTACTTATTGTGAATGAAGATTACGAAAAATAAAAGATGAACTTAAAACCTCTGTGGTGTAACAGCCTCAAAATGGTAATGTGTGTATATGGCTTTGGGAAAGTAGTAATTAAACATTTAATGGTTTAGAACCTCTAGCACAGAATGGCAGTTCTGGTCATTACTCACAGTAGTTGAGTTTCTGAACAAACCAACCATTTCTTTTGACAATACTTATTAAAATGACCATTATTCAGTCAAGAGATAAGGTTATATGTATATTATCTTCATATAACCTATTGTGTGCAATAATGTAGCCCTGAGTTGGGTTTTTTAAGTTTTGGGGTTTTTTTTTGTTATTTTTGTTTTCCAGAAATCAAATGCCAAATGTTATTGCCGAGTAAAATCAAAACTCCTTGGGGGCATACACCGAGTCTCCTATATCTTTGTATTCCCTCCATGGAGCCTTGCACATAGTGGACAAGCCATAAATATTGGTTGAGAGAGTCTTGAGCAGGCACCCTGTGTATCTACCCCTTTTAGAGTCATTCATGCTGAGCATAGGCTTATTGCCATTAATTCTGAATCACACCTCTGGCAGAGTAGCTCTAGGGATCCTCCTTAAGGAAGAAAGGTGACTGAGGGAATCCAGACCCAGCCTCTTTTCTTTCATTTGTTTTCATCACAGCTTGATTCTTACTCTCTGTGTGACCTTGGGCAAGTCACTTAACCCTGACTGCCTCACATGCAGGGCCACCCCTCACTCAAATCCAGTTCATGTGCTTGCCATGGCATCACCCCCCTGATGTCCTGGTCTTCTTTGAGAACAAAGGACAAACATCAAAATTCCTTAAGTAAAGATGGAGTATGATGAAGCCCTCTTTAACCCTGTTTTGAAATCTTGTTAGGTTAGAGATTCTTGAAATGTTAAGAGTTCAATGGGGCTTTGTCTACTCCAGAGCCCTTCGATTTACCAATGAGGAAACCGAAGCCCAGAGAGAGAGGAAAAGACTGACCTTGTTAACATGACTTGTTAGTAGTAGAGCCAAAACCCAACTCAGATGCCTTGTCTGATGTGAAAGAAAGAAAAGATGAAGAAAGGGAAGGTTGACTAGACCCTTCATCACTTCATCACACTTATCCTGTAAGGCTTCCCACCCCTGCCCCCGAGTTGGGAGGAGCCAAATTACCCCTCCTCCAGGACTAAGGCCAACATGCCATGAAGCAGAGATAGGGGGTGTAAGCAGTCACATTGGCCTAGCAACTGCCAGGACCAAGGTGATGTAGCAAACCCTCCTAAGTATAGAGATCCCTGCCAAAAGCTTCAGAGTCACTGAGGTCACTGAACGACTGAGGCAAGAAAGGACCCCAAAAAGGTCTGATGAAGAAAAGGGGGAGACAGGAGCATGGGAATAAGGGAGAGAACAAGAGAGTCTCAGATTCTAGATGAGTGTTGCATTATTTCAGGTTTTACTTTTGTATTTTAGCAAGCTGACATCTCTAAAATATACTTCATGCACAATTTACCATGTTAGATAATTTATTCCCCAAAGGAATCTACAGCATTATCAGCAGTTTTGTCAAGAGATGCTGTAGTTAAGTTCAAGATCATATTTGTTAATTCACTTGCACTCATTAATAACACAGATTCCTAAAACAAGCTCATTAACCCCCACTAAGTGGCTCAGGGACATTTAGTAAATGTTTGTTGAATGAAAGAATGAAATAGAGCTTTTCCACAATACATCTTATTGCATCTTAACCCAGTCTGGGGTTAGCATACAGCTGCCTAGGAATGTCCTGCTGTTTCATAGACAGGCAAGCACAAAGGTCAGTAAGAGGAGCCTTGTCCAACCTGAAACCAAAGGGCCAGGCTTGCACTTCTATCTTACCTCCATTCCAGTTGTTCTACCCTATCTTCTTTCCCTTTTTCTGAAATAGAGATTGGAAACCAGAAACACTGAGTTATTCAACTCTTCCAGAACCTCAACATCTGACTCAAGATAGGTCATCATGTCATCCAGTAGTAACCTGATGGGTGTTCTGAGTTTAACTGCTCTCACAGAATTACAAATTCAAAGAATTAGAGGAAATCTTTCAGGTCCTTCACTGTCACGAACCCCTTTCACATTCTAATAATGCCTATGGATTCTTCCTAGAATAATTATTTTAGGACAAAATAAAATGCATAGGATCACAAAGAAAACAATTTCAATTGAAGTACAGTTATAAAAATTATTTTTAAGTTCACAGACCGCAGATTCAAGGGTAACCTCCACATTTTGCTGGTAAAGAAAATTGGATAGAGCAACTAGGTGATGCTGTGGATAGAGAAGTGGCCCTAGAGTCAGGAGAGCCTGAGTTCAAATTCAGCCTCAGATACTTAATAATTACTTAGCTGTGTGACCTTGGACAAGGCACTTGACCCCATTGCCTTGCAAAAAGAAACAAAAACAACAAAAAAAAGAAAATTAGACCCTTGCCGAAGGTTACACAGACAGTAACAGCACTGGAGATAGAACTAGGATAAGTTGAATTAGCTGCTTTGCTTACTGACTTTTACCTTGATAGAAACAATCCTCCTATCACAAAAACAAGATGACCTGGAATCCAGAAGAGTAACTCACATTTCCATGATGCTTTAAAATTTCCAATGCATTTTCCTTATTTCATATAACTCAGTAGTATATTTATTATCCACATTTTCCTGAAGGCAAAAAAAAAAAACCATCTGATTCCCACAGCTAATATAATAGAAATATTCTATTGGAGCCCACTTCATGGAATATCCATGAAATGGGCTTGCAGGGACCACCCCATGGATCCTACTTGATACTGAGCCTATCATCTGACCACTTCCAGAAAGATATATGTACTGGATAATGTTAGAAACTCTAAAATCATAGCCCAAATCTCAATGGAATCCACTTGTAGTATTTTGAGAATACATGATTAATAACCAAAAATGATGCCACTGCCTTTACACCTTTATGATTTAGTTTAGGTGGGAACCATTCCATACATACCTATGGAAGTATGGATGGAAATGATGGAAATGATGAAAGTATAACTATCAGATCCCTTGGTTGCGAGGATGGAAATGATGAAAATATAACTATCAGATCCCTTGGTTGAGAAACCTACCAGTGGCCATGACTTCTGCCCCAAACTACTATCACTGAAACAAACAAAAACACGAAAGCAGTATGATATCATGGATGGTAAGAGCACTGAAATTACAGTTAGGAAGACCTGAATTCAAATCTTACCTCAGATATTTATTAGCCTTAAGACTCTGGGCAAATAAATCCCTTACCTCTCTAGTCTTCAGTTTCCTCATCTGGAAAACTGAGTTGAATTTGCTCACCCCCAAACTCCCTTCCAACTCTAAATCTATGATTCTACAAAAAAAAACAGCATGATGCCTAAGACCATTGTGAGGAGAGAAAATTCTGTGGAGAAAGCATGATATTCAAAGTATACACACAGGTCAGTCCTTAGAAAATTCTTGATTGGACTAGACAAACTGCTTTACTGAATGTCCCAGAGAATAAGGGACTGGGGGGGCCTAAAGAAATATTTCACCATAACTGCTTATTGCCCATAGGAGAGTTTAGTGGGATATTCTGATAAATAGGTGGAGAGAAGTGATGAACACTAACCATAGTGAACTTGAACCAGAAACCACACAAGTTTTATGAAGATTACCTTGTTCTGAGAGTCATTTCCAGTGGGCCTTGGAGTCAGGAGGACCGGAGTTTGAATCCAGTCTCAGACACAACACTAACTAGCTGTGTGACCTTGGGCAAGTCACTTAATCCTGATTGCCTTGAATCCATGGCCATCTCCAGTCATCCTGATTCATATCTGGCCAATGGATCCAGATGGTTCTGGAGGAGAAAGTGAGGCTGGTGACTTAGCACAGCACCCCCTCACCCATATCGAATTCATATATTTGTCAAGGTGTCACCTTCCCTGATGTCATGGTCTTCTACAAGAACAAAGGATGAACATCATCATCATCATGATTCCATTGAGATTTTCTTGGCAAAGATACTGAAGTAGTTTGCCATTTCCTCCTTCAACTCATTTTACAGGTAAGGAAAGTGAGGCATACACTTGCCTAGGGTCACACAGCTATTAAATATTTGAGATCAGATTTGAATTTAGGAAGAGGAATCTTCATGACTCCAGGCCCATCACTCTCTTCATTGTGCCACCTACCTGTCCTTTGCTTGTATACTATGATTGTAATCCCTCAAGTCCTAAGAGCTTTGCTGTAGAGATGTTGGCTTCCTGAAATGGTCAAACAAACACTGTCTCAGAATTTACCAGTTAGGTGACATTTTTGAACTTGGCTTTTAAGACTTGTGGGAGAGAAGCCAAAAGATTGTCTAATTTCAGGGTGACATCTCTCCAGACCCTCCTTCCTCCAGGATACTGGCAGATTGCCACCACAAGATAGAGGCACTATGAATTGATGGGATGGTCCCTACTGCCCCTATCTCACTTCCTATTCAGTTAAGGGAGAAAGACACAGGAGGAGAGACCAAGCTGTGTCCCTCCTGGCTAACCAAAAACAGTGCTTATTTACATTGGATACTTCCTGAATGCAACTGTCCCCTGCTCCCCAATCTCCTTGAAATTTGTCTATATGTGTATCTAATACATGTTAAAAAAAAAAAAAAAAGATTGAACATCCTCTGACATCTTTGATGATTAATCCTATCATATGGGGAGCAACAGAATCATCTGGTTTCACTCTGGAAATGTCCAGGGCACATGATCACCACTGTGACTATTCTGTAGGGTGGACCTCCCAGGCCCATCCCCAAGTATGCTCCGGGGGTGGGTTCTAGTCCAACACAACCTCTGCAACACAGCAAGTGTCAAAGTTAGAAACCTAAGAAATCATATAATGCAGAGATTCCTAACCTAAGGTTTAGGAACAAAATAATTGTATTCCAATATAATTTTTCCTTCATAAAATTTTATATTTTATTGTTATTTTAACAAATGTATCCCAACATTGATTTCTTTCATAATATTTCATTACATTTCATATTTTATTTTATATATTTATAGACATTATTCTGAGAATCAAAAGACTTCACTGGCCTACTAAAGGAGTTCATGTCACACCTTTTAGAGTTGAGGAAGCTGAAGCCCAAGAGAGAAGGTAACTTTTCCAAAAGTATACAGATTAGTTAGTGGTCAGCCCTCTTGACTCACAATCTAGAGAGAGATTTTTTTTATGCTACCCATAAAATTATAGAATTTCAAATTTGGAAGGAACTTCATAGGTCACTGAATCCAACCTCTATTTGAAAGGTGTAGCTAACATTTAGTAAATATCTACTATGTGTCAGACACTGTGTTAAAATGCTGGAAATAGAATTAATAAAAAAAAACACAGTTCCTGCCCTCAAGGAGCTTATAATCTAATGGAAGAAGTCAACATTGTCAGAGGGAGGGGAAGGTGCCACCAGGGAGTATCTGGTATGGGGGCATAATAGTGGAGTTTAAACCAGGCAGAGAGGCTGATAGAAATTGAAGTGTTATCTGAGAAGTTCAGAAAGTTCAGGGCGCTCTCTAAAGGAAGATTTTGGAAGGATTTTGTGGTCCTCCAACCAGAGGGGAGAACCCATCGAGGAGTAGAAAAGGGGTTGAATATGAAAAACTGAGTAAATCTCCTTGAGTGCTTTTCCTAAGTGGAGCATGATATTCCCTGGAGGCCAAACCAAGTAGAGCTGGAGGTGGAAAGGTGAAAATTATATATAAACTGAGAAAGCTGAAAAGAAAGCTGAGAAGGGGGAAGGGAAGAGGACATTAATAAGAGGTACCCACAAGAACAGGGTAAAAAAAGTTCAGTGAGCTAGGAATGCAGAATGGGACCCAAAGAGAAATGCAGTGTAACCTTCTTCAAAATGGAAATTCCAGGAAGAAACAGCCAATCATAAGAAATGGCCACAGGGACACAGTGACCTTCCAGTGTGAGAAGGTTATAGAGTAGATGGATCTTCCAAAATAAGAAGGATGCTGAAATATGACAGTGAAAGCAGCTTCCAAAGTGAAAAGGTTGGGCATGGTGGTGAAAGAAGTATGGGGAGTTAGAAGCATGGTCTAGAGAGGAATGAAGAAGTGAGAGCCGTTTCCTGACTGCATTTCCCCTTTAGGGTTGTTCTAGATGTACTTTAGCTTAAAATTGCCATATCAAAATAGATGAGAGTAGGGGCGGCTAGGTGGCGCAGTGGATAAAGCACCAGCCTTGGAGTCAGGAGTACCTGGGTTCAAATCCAGTCTCAGACACTTAATAATTACCTAGCTGTGTGGCCTTGGGCAAGCCACTTAACCCCATTTGCCTTGCAAAAAAACCTAGAAAAAAAAAATGAGAGTAAAGGAACATACAGATGATTGGACCTAGTCCATAATCCCCAGGAATGGCCTGCCAGACATGATTCTATCCCTGTTCCAACTCTTGGAGTCCCCTTTTCCATAACAAATGCACCCCAAGGAAACACTAGACTGATCCTAACCAGAAATAACCCCAGAAGTCCAGTCAGAACTAGTCTGGCTTCAAGCAACAGGAGATCCAACAGTTAAACCTCTGAGATCCCTTCAGACTTTGAACTTTTATGAATTCTCTCCTACATATCACTTTGGGAAATAACCATGGTTCGAAAGTTTTATATGGGTATTCAAAAAGTCTTACTGTTGTTAAGTCCTTTCAGTCATGTCTGACCCCGTTTGGGATTTTCTTTGCAGAGATACTGAAGTGGTTTGCTATTCTTTAACAGAAGAGGAAAATGAGGCAAACAGGGTTGTTACCTACCCAGGGTCACACAGCTATATGTCTAAGGTCACATCTGAACTCAAGTCTTCCTGACTTTAGGCCCAATGCTCTACCCACTGCACTATCTAGCTACCCATTCCAAAAGTCTTAGTACATTTTTAAGAACTTAAGCCAAAGTTTTTAAAAAGTACACTAAGACTTTGGAAATATTCAGAGGATCCTAAGCTTTTTTTGGAATCCTTATCAAACTTTATTGTTTCTAGAAAAAAAATCCAGATAAAATTATTCCCATCAGGACATGATTTTTAAAGGTTATCCCAGTGACCTGTTCAATCAATGGTAAAAAAGCATTTTATTAAACTATGTGCTAAGCAGTTTTAAGGACAGTTAGGCCAGTCAGTAAATAGACTCGCCTTTTTTCAGTTCAAATCTGGCCTCAGACTTCTACTAGCTATGTGATCTTAGGCAAGTCACTTCACCCTGGTGCCTCAGTTTCCTCATCTGTAAAATGAGCCAAAGAAGAAACAATGCCAAGAAAATCCCAAATGAGGTTTTCACAAAGAGTCAGACACTGGGGCAGCTAGGTGGTGCAATGCATAGAGCACCGGCCTTGGAGTCAAGAGTACCTGAGTTCAAATCCAGCCTCAGACACTTAATAATTACCTAGCAGTGTGGCCTTGGGCAAGCCACTTAACCCTATTGCCTTGAAAAAATCTAAAAAAAAAAAAAAAGTCAGACACTACTGAAAATGAACAACAAAGACATTTCTAAATACTAGAGATATAAATACAAAAATGAAACAATTTCTGCCCTCAAAGAGCTTATATTCTTTGTGGTTGTGCTTTATTTTTATTTTTGTTATTCTTAATTTGACAAACACCTATAACCATAAAAATTTACATATCCAAAAGATAGAAAAAAAGAGAATTTTTTAAAGTCTATAACAAATTCAGTACGTTCATTTCAAAATTCTCCTGCTTTTCTCTCTTCCTCTGAGCTAAGCTTTCTTTAATGGGGAAGCAACATGTTCAAAAGTTTTTTTCCAGTCCCAAAATGATATTCACTAGAATTGGAATTGTAAGACCCTGAGTTTCAAAACCTATGAACTTTTGCCTAAATTCTGCCCCTAAGTCTGCTTGATCAGCTTGCTGAGTTTCTGCCAGATCAGCTTCTGAAGATTCTGCCTGGTCAGCTCTCTGACCATGCAGCAGGGGGGCTTCTCCGAGGACCTGCATCCAATAAGAAAACGCCACAGCATCTCAAGACAATCTGCAGGCAGATGCTTGAAACTCCCCTACCAAACCATATATAAGGTCTCTCCTCACTTTACTCAGGGTTCCAGGATCCTAGTCCTGACCTAGGAGGAACCCTAGCTCGAGCTAGAAACCCTTGCTATTGTATCTCCATCGTGTGGAGTGCCTCTGTTCTGTAATTGGGGACTTTTCTCAGACCTTAACAGAGTCATTCTCAGAATTCTTTTGTTTTAGTTTTTGCAAGGCAATGGGGTTAAATGACTTGCCCAAGGTTACACAACTAGGTAATTATCAAGTATCTGAGGCTGAATTTGAACTCAGGTCCTCCTGACTCCAGGTCTGGTTCTTTATCCACTGTGCTACCTAGCTGCCCCATTCCCAACCTTCTTTAGGATAAATGCTGCGATGCCCATGTTGCATTATACCACATTTCAAAACCTCTTAAAATGAAAACTTAACTAGAATTTTGGAGCTTCCCCACCTGCAATATACCCTTATCAGTTGACTATGTAGGAGTCATATTTCTGACTCTTAACTTCTATGAAGTGATTTCTTGATTATAGCCAGCATGATAAGAAGTATCTCCTTTGCTAGAACAGTCAGCAAAATTTGCCATTAACACCGGCAAATCTCCCTAAGAATGAACAGAAGGAAATCCCACTGATAAGTTTGAGATACTGCACCATTTATAGCGCTGATTCCTCTAATTCTCACCATTTGGTGTACCATCTGATCCCAACAGAACCAACCACATTTTCCAATCAGTGGATCCTCCTACTAGTTCTTAGACTTAATTAAATATTCACGTGACTGAGAATCTGTTGCCATCTGGGCAAACCTGATCCAATGATATTCTCAGAGAGAAGCAAGGGTGGGATTTCCAAGGACTTGTACCCCCAAGAGAATGAAATTTAGAAAGACAAAAATCTTCCTCATTTTTTAAAACAAATTTTTATTAATACCTTTTGCTTCTTCCATTATACATTTTCCAGTGTATATCTTTGTTCTAGGCACTAATTATACGCATACAAAATATGCTGACTCTGTGCTCCACAGGCTTGTTTTTTTCCTAAAATTCATTTCATTGCTATCTTTTGTTATCACCTATATTTTCTAGTGTGTATCTCTTTCCTTTCCCTTTCCCAAAAAGAAATCCTATCTGACAAAGAATGTTAAGGGAGAGGAAGAGGAATGATTTGGCAAAACTAACCTACTCATCCAAAGTCTAACATTATATTCAATGTTCTACATCCATAGATCCTCACCCTTGCGATAAATTGGGGGATGGACCTTTTAATAGCTATTCTTTGGAGCAAAACTTTTTTTTTTTAGTTTATTTATTGATTTATTTTTTTTTGCAAGTGGCTTGCCCAAGGCTACACAGCTAGGTAATTGTTAAGTGTCTGAGGTCGAATTTGAACTGTCTTCCTGACTCCAGGGTTGGTGCTCTATCCACTGCGCCACCTAGCCGCCCCTGGAGCAAATCTTGATCATTTTCATGTCACAGCATTTGGTTTTAATTGCTTTGCTGTTATTGCTCTTTCCATTTTTATTGTTTTTTTATTTTATTATTTTATTTTATATGTTTCCTGATTTATTACTTTGTATCACTTTATCTAAGACATGCCATATTTATTTTATTTTATTTTATTATTTTATTTTATATGTTTCCTGATTTATTACTTTGTATCACTTTATCTAAGACATGCCATATTCCCCTTCAATCTGCTCATTGTTTCTTTTTTTTTAATTTTATTTATTTAAATGCAATAGGATTAAGTGGCCTGCCCAAGGAGACCCAGCTAGGCAATTATTAAGTGTCTAAGGTCGGATTTGAACTCAAATCCTCCTGACTCCAGGGCTAGTAGTCTATCTACTGTGCCACCTAGCTGCCCCTCATTATTTCTTAAAATACAGTAATAATATTCCATGGCATTCATGTTGTTTAACCATTCCCAGATAAGTGGAAAGCTAGTATTTCATTTCTTTGCTACCACAAAAAAAAAAATTACTTTTGTCAAAGCAGGAGAAATCCTGCTTTCTAGAGTTAAGGCTCAGAAAGCAAGCTGTACCCTGAGCTTGGCAAAAAACCAATCCTTTGCACTCTCCCTCTAGATTGATCTACCCTCTGACAAAAATCCCACACAGTTATAATATTGCTTTGACAAGGACCTGCCATAGCCATGTTCTGGTCATGAAGCCCTGAATCAAACTTGTCTCATTGTTGCTGTTACCCCCTATTTTCAGGGCTACAAATTGGGCAGCCATTGATATGAGTACTGAGATTTAGCCACACTAAAACAGGTTCCCCCACTGGGATGGGGTCTTGGAACTTGTGTCTGATTTACCTCCTTGCTTGATAGCCATTTCCCTCACTTTGAAATTAAACTTTTGTTTGATTCCTGATTTCTCCTATCTCTAACCTGCTCTGTTTAACTCTGGATACCCACAATTTAAAAGCTGGTTTCATCTTGTTGATGTTATTAATATTTTGGAATATATGAGACATTTCTAATCATCACTGACCTTCTTGGAGTATTATACCTGGTAGTGGGAACTCTGGATCAAAAGCCATAGGCATTTTTAGATACTTCCTTAGCGTATTTCTTAATTGCTTTCCAGAATGGTTGAACCAATTAATTCGTAAGTCCATCAACACATCATCAATATTGCAGCTGTCTTTTTCAATTAGTTTTTTTTTTGCAAGGCAAACGGGGTTAAGTGGCTTGCCCAAGGCCACACAGCTAGGTAATTATTAAGTGTCTGAGACCGGATTTGAACCCAGGTACTCCTGACTCCCAGGGCCGGTGCTTTATCCACTACACCACCTAGCTGCCCCTTTTTAATTGAAGTTTTTACAATTAGGTTTTTTTTATTTTTTTTTAGCTGTCTTTTTCTAAAGACCTCCAACACTGTTCATTCCTATCTCTTGTCATTTTTGTGGCCTGTTTCTTACCCAATCTTATGACAAGAGAGTTTTGATAGTGATGAGGATAGGCTCTAACATGTAAAGAGGATCTTTGAGGATGAGGGCTTGCATTCTGTACCAGTGGAAGGAGAGAGGGAAAGGGAGATGAAATCAAGAATTCATTGAAATACTGATATAATATCAGATTAGTCCATAGTGTTTTCAGTTAAAAATCAAAGGAGAAAAACAAATCAAAATAAAATCAGAATGCTGAGTGATTACAAATGGACAAACATGACCCCAAAGTATTAACGGAAAAAATCTTTCTTTGCAGAGGTGGGGGATTTGAATGTGGAACACTGTATAACCTATTAGACTAGATTGATGAATTAGATAGTTTTATGAGACCCTTTCCCCCTCCTATGTCTTTCATTTCTATTCTTTATCACAAAAGATAGCTCTCTAGAAGTGAGTAATATTTTTGGAAATAAAGAGGATGTAAAAATGAAAGATCAATAAAAATTTGGGAGAAATACATTATTTAAAAAAAATCAAAGGGTCACCTTCTGAGTTATCTATTCTATGGAACAGCTTATTCTTTCTGATCCTGATCCAATTTCTGGACAAGAATGACCTAAATGTAGTGATCCTTCCTCCTAATGGATATTCTGATGACCTAGCAATCTTCTGATCTTCATAATTTCAAAGTTTATATTGGGTGATGTCATGATTTTAGGAGACCTGGGTGCCAAGCTTTATCTATGAGAAATCTAAATCTAGAGGATTGCTTCCGAGATGTTTGATCAAAAGTAGCTGCCTAAATGATAGAGAAAAATAAATACCTGGCCAAACTCATTTATCATCATAATCTAATAATGTAGAACAATAGCATTTAAGATCAGCCTAGAAAGAAATTCACTTACATTTCTTTTTTTTTTGTTTGTTTGTTTTGCAAGACAATAGGGTTAAGTGATTTGCCCAAAGTCAGACAGCTAGATAATTATTAAGTGTCTGAGGCCACATTTGAACTCACGTCCTCCTGACTCCAGGACTGGTGCTCTATCACTGTGCTATACAAATGCCCCTCACATTTCTAACCAAGAGTTATTGACCACTTCTCATCATCTCTTCCTAATTTCTGTCTGCTCAGGATGACTCTTTTAGATGGTCACAAAAATGATCATTTCTTTCTTTAAACTTATTCTAAACCTCAGCATCTCTTTCCCTAAATCTGACTAGAGACATCAATGAAAATGAGAGATTATAGGAATAATAAGATCAAAATGATGGGAAGGATCTCTGAACTTCCTTGATCAAACCTACTAACATTTGAAGAATTTATAGACTTCTATTCACTGCCTCTTTCACCAACTGTATGTAGATGAGTTGAAACCAGCCATGGTTACCCCATTCCTGGGTAATCATAGGACTAACCAATTCACCTCTTCAGAATATTATCAAAGATTTAGAGCTAGAAGAGATCTTAGAGAAAATCTAATCCAATGCTCTCATAAAATTTAGTACAGAGAGGTTGTGATCTATGTACAGTCACAGCGAATAAATGGCAGGGGCAAGATTTGAACCATCATCTTGACTTCAGGTCAGCACTCTTAGCAGTATACAAACTTGATAAAAAATGTCCAAGAAATAACAAAAAAATTCTGACACAATATTTTGAGACCCCATCTCAAAATGGAACCAAGGTGAAATCGCACATATTATTCAAATCAGTTTACTCTGTTTCATCTAATAATGAAAATAACTAGCATTTACATAGCACCTACCATGTCCCAGTGACTATGCTAAAATATTATCTCAGTTAATTCTTACATCAATCTTAGGAGGCAAATGTCATTATCTCCATTTGATAGATGAGGAAACTTGAGATTTAATGATAGAACTAGTCACACAGTTTAAATTGTCTGAGGTTAGATTTTAAGTTGCGTCTTCCCAACTTCATACACAACACAACTACCCAGCATCTCACCAAGAAAATATTGAAGAATAATATAAGACTTTCTGCAGTCTTTCTCACTCCATCTCCATCCATCACACCAACTTTCCAAAGATTTGCCTTTGATTCTATGGAAAGGAATCATCTATGGCTTAGTGTCCCTGGAGGATTTACTTAACCACTTTCTTTTTTTTTGGGAGGGGGGGTTAGGTTTTTGCAAGGCAAATGGGGTTAAGTGGCTTGCCCAAGGCCACACAGCTAGGTAATTATTAAGTGTCTGAGACCAGATTTGAACCCAGGTACTCCTGACTCCAAGGCCAGTGCTTTATGCACTATGCCACCTAGCCGCCCCACTTAACCACTTTCTGCCTCCATTTCATCTATAGTAAAATGAAATTAATAATGGCACCTCCTTCTCAGGATTGTTGTGAGGAATAAATGTAATAATATTTGTATATCACTTAGCAAACAGAGCAGTGACTGAATAGATGCTTATTTCCTTCCTGCTATAAAAAAGATCTGAGAGACCATGTAGTCCAACCTGCTTTTTTTTTTCTTTCCATAGCTGAAGAAACTGATGTTCCAAGAGGAAAAACTTCCCCAAGGTCACTGAGCTATTGAGTATCAGAGACAAGAAAAATATTTAGAGCTGGAAAGGACATTAGAGGTCATCTGGTTCAAATCCAATTTTACAAAGGTGGAAACCAAGGCTTACCCAAGAGGTTAAATGATGGGGCATGAGGTCATGCAGATGGTAGATGGCAGAAGCAGGGTGAAGGCTATTCAAAGTTTGCACCACAATGCTATCAGCCAAAACAGAAAGTGCATTATCACCTTTTTGACCTAAGACATTTCCAATTCTAAACAGTTTAAAGGCTGTTCCCAGCTTCCCTTCTTTTAAACTTCTATTTAAACAATTTCATCCAACTATTAGATGAATGGAATACATGCCCTCCAGCCGTAACAAACAGGAAGACAAACCTGCTGCTTGAGGCTGATAACAGTTTTATTATCTCCAGCTGGGAATGGTTTTAAGGAGCAACTGAACCTCCTAGCTAATTACTGTCAGAAAGAGTAGCTTAGCATCAATTATGCGAAAACTGAAATCATTGCATTTGGCAGGCATTCTCTAGCATTTAAATGGACAATGCAACCCTATCCAACAGGTCAATTCGTTCAGCTACTTGAGAGGACATTTTACAGTTAATCCATCCTGGCAGGTCCATCAGGAGGCCGTCCTGCTCAAAATCAGATGCTCCACAACAGCCACATAGCTTGGCTACATGTAGAAATTTTGGACCAATGGCAGCCCAGGAATAGTTACGGGGCCTATAAAAATGCATGCCTGTGCACTATCTGTAATGTCTTCTGATTGCCAATAAAGTTATTAGTTAATTGGTCGTTATACTGTCACTGAATAACCTAATGCTGATGGACAGATTGGAGAACCAGTGTGTGGGAGGATACTGGACATACCTTCCTTTTTCAATCTCCAATTTGTCAATCTGGACCAAGAAGAAGGCTCTTTATTTTCTCCATTAAAAAAAAAAGACTTGCTCTATTCTTCTTCCCCTTATTTCTCCCACACTCCACATCTTTATTAAGCAAATAAGAATGCAGTTGGAAAAACAAAAGCATTAGTCCAAAAATCAAATTCTAACCTATGTATGAAAATGTATATCCTTTTCAGTATCTTAAGTTTAATACTCTGCTTTTGTCCTTCAGGAGGTGAGGGATATATTTCATTTCCATTCTTTTGGATTCATGGTCGATCATTGTTCACGGTCAAAGTTGTTTTTTTCTAAAATATTAACTTTGTAAAAATTATCTTGGTTCTTATCACTTCACTTTGCATCAGTATATAAAAGTCCTTCTAGTTTCCTTTGAAATTCTACATTTCATTTTTCTTCTGGCACAATAATATTCCATTACATTCATATACATTTTTTAGCCATTTTCCAGTATGAGTAACAACTCCTTAATTTCCAGTACAGAATCTCAATTAGCAACCCCCTTTCTAAACTGGGGAAGAAACACAACTTCCAGGGATCTTTGTGGCCATCCAAAGCTTAACCCAGAGGTTGTTACAGAAATAAGAGATTATCATTTGTTCCTTTCCCACTTCTTTCCATTACCAAATAGTTCTTATTAAAAAAAACAGTTAATCTTGAGCAACTTTAAGCAATAAAACAGAGAATTCTTTTTTTTTTTTTGCAAGGCAATGGGATTAAGTGGCTTGCCCAAGCACTGCTAGGTAATTATTAAGTGCCTGAGGTCAGATTTGAACTCACCTACTCCTGACTCCAGGGCTGGTGCTCTATCCACTGAGATACCTAGCTGCCCCAGAGAATTCTTTCAAAATAATTTTTTTTTAAAGAGAAAAGTGCTGGAAAAATATATTGCCCTTTTCATGTAATTTTTCCATCAGCTCACTCAGAACCTTATTTAACTTGCATCTTGTCCTCAGACTTGCCTTAGTTCTAGTTCAGGCTGCTCATTAGTTACCTATTTACAACCCTCCAGATTTTCCCAGTTTTGGTCAGATTATTTTGGATCATGGGATCATAGCTTCAAAAATGGAAGGAACCTTAAATACTATCAAGTCCACCCTTCTCACCCCTAGTCCTAACTAATGAAGAATATGAGGAAATTGAGGTATTGAGAGGTTAAGTTGATCTTAGATCTTGAGGCAAGATTTAAACTCAGGTTCTTCCCAACTCCATATCCCCTGCCCTCTTTACTATACTGGGCAACTTGACTATACTGTTCTAGCTAATTAAAAAGAAGTCTTTTAAAAAATAATCTTTAAAGTCTTTTTCTTTATCTCTGATCAGAGTTTTTTCTTGCCACTGAGAGCATAAACTCCCCTGAGTTTCTTTCTCCAATCCAACTGGGGTATTTCTTTTTTAGTTTCTCCTTTCCCAGCAGTATTTGACTTTCTAGTTAGAGTTCACCACAGTGATATGTGCATACAATAAAATAATTATCTCATAGTATTTTGTTGCAAGCAATAGTTTGAGATAGTGGCTTTGGGTAATCTTAAAAAACCTCCTTTAAATGATGTATATCTCTTTTAAGGTTCAATGATCCTAAGATAATACAACACTTAGACAAAAGTTTTCTAATAGGGTTTGAAACTGATTTCTTTATATGTGACATCATGATAACTAGTAGTTTGTTAATTATGGTTTGCAAAGTGCCTTATGTGCAGATATGTGTGCATTTATGTATCTATATACATATATATGTATGTATGTAAATTTGTATATATAAAATCTTAATTGATTCTCACTACAAGATGGAAGGTAGGAACTGTTATTAACCCCAATTTATAGATGAAGAAACTGAGGAAAACAGATTAAGTAATTTGTCTAGGGTCACACAACTAGGAAGGGTTGAACCACATTTGAAATCAAGTCATTCTGACTCCCAAGTCAAGCACACTTCTCCAACTAGCTCTGAATTATTCTTATTCATTATCTATTATAATTATTCAGTTATAGTTGCTATTCTGATTAATACAATAATTCACAATTCCAAAGGACTCTTGATGAAAAAAAGATGCCAGCTACCTCCAAAGAAAGAAGTGATGAATTGCAAAGTGAAGCATATTTTTCATTTTACTTTTTTTTCCTTTTGAACATTGCTGATGTGGAAATATGTTCTGCATGATTATATATGTATATATATATATATATATATATATATAAAATGAGTTTTATATGTACTTCTTGTTTTCTCAATAGGAGGGAGAGAGAAATTCAGAATGAAAATTTTTTTTTAAAAATTAATTTAAAAATGTAAAAACAGTAATAGCTTTCTCAGCAATACAATGAATGATCCAAGAGAATTCCTAAGTACTCATGATGAAAAACGCTATCCACATCCAGAGAAAGAATTGACAGAGTCTGAATATGGATCAAAGTTTACTATTTTTCACTTTTTAAAATGGTTGGATTTTTTCCTTGGTCTATGCAAATATGTTTTTCTTGTTAACACTTTTATTCTCCTAGACTTCAAGGCTTATGTTTTGCATGATTGCACATGAATAATCTATGTCAAATTGCTTATTATCTAATGGAAGAGAGAAGGAAAGAATCTGGAACTCAAAATTTCAAAAAGTAAATTCTAGAATTTGTTTTTAGATGTAATTGGGGGAAAATAAAACATTACTTAAAACAGTGATTGCTACTATCATTATTATTAGTTTGTGCCCATTATTATTATTTTCATATATATATCACTAGTATTATTGTGACTATGTTAAAGCTGTGTGAAGAGTGAAAAGAAACACAATCTCTGCCCTCCAGGGGGTTGTAATCTAGTCGAAGAAATAAAGCATGTGCACATAAAATAGATAGCAAATTATATGTGCTGAATTGTATAACATGGAAGGTGAAGGATATGAATATGGACTAAAGAAATTGGCTAATAGTCTACAGAGAAGCTAGAACACAGTCACAGAACTTTAGAGACCATATAGCAAGGAAAAGTTCTTAACCAGGAAGCATATGAACCTGAGCTTTCAAAAAATATTTTGATACATATCAATAGATGCTGAAAAAGCTTTTGATAAACTATAGCACCCATTCCTACTAAAAACACTAGAGAGTGTAGGAATAAATGGACTGTTCCTTAGAATAATTAGCAGTATCTATCTGAAACCATCAACAAGCATATTCAATGGGGAAAGGCTAGAGGCATTCCCAATAAAATCGGGGTGAAACAAGGGTGCCCATTATCACCACTAATATTCAATATCATATTAGAAATGTTAGCTTCAGCAATAAGAGAAGAAAAAGAAATTGAAGGCATTAGAATTGGGAAGGAAGAGACAAAACTCTCATTCTTTGTAGATGACATGATGGTCTACCTAGAGAATCCCAAGTAATCATCAAAAAAAACTACTGGAAACAATTAGCAATTTTAGCAAAGTTGCAGGATATAAAATAAACCCTCATAAATCCTCAGCTTTTCTATATATGACTAGCAAGATACAACAGAAAGAGTTAGAAAGAGAAATCCCATTCAAAGTAATCTCAGACAATATAAAATACCTGGGAGTCTACCTGCCAAGACAGACTCACAATCTTTTTGAAAACAATTATAAAACACTTCTCACACAAATTAAATCAGATTTAAATAACTGGGCAAATATCAACTGCTCATGGAGAGGTAGAGCTAATATAATAAAAATGACAATTCTACCAAAACTAAACTACCTGTTTAGTGCCCTACCAATCAAAATTCCAAAAAATTACTTTAATGAGTTAGAAAAAGTTGTAAGTAAATTCATATGGAGAAATAAAAAGTCAAGAATTTCCAGGGATTTAATGAAAAAAGTGCAAAAGAAGGGGGCTTAGCCGTATCCAATCTAAAATTATATTATAAAGCATCAGTCATCAAAATTGTCTGGTATTGTCTAAGAAATAGAGTGGTGGACCAGTGGAATAGACTAGGTGTAAAAGCAGGAGATGATTATAGTAATCTGCTGTTTGATAAATCCAAAGAGTCCAGCTACTGGGATGAAAACTCTCTCTTTGATAAAAACTGCTGGGAAAATTGAAAGTTAGTACGGAAGAAACTTAGATTAGACCAACACCTCACACCCTTTACCAAGATAAGATCCAAATGGATAGAGGATTTAGACAAAAAAAAATACTATAAGCAAATTAGAAGATCAAGGACTAGTTTACCTGTCAAATCTATGGAAAGGGAAGCAGTTTATGAATAATGAAGAGATGGAGAACATCACTAAAAACAAACTAGATGATTTCGATTACATTAAATTAAAGAGCTTTTGCACAGATAAAACCACTGTAACCAAGATCAAAAGAAATGTAGTAAACTGGGAAACAATCTTTACAACTAATGTTTCTGACAAAGGACTCATTTCTAAAATATACAGAGAACTGAGTCATATTTTAAAAAAAAAAGCTATTCCCCAGTTGACAAATGGTCAAAGGATATGCAAAAGGCAATTTACAGATGAGGAGATCAAAGCAATCCAGTCATATGAAAAATCGCTCTAAATCATTACTTAGAGAAATGCAAATTAAAGCTTCTCTGAGGTACCACCTCATACCTCTCAGACTGGTCAATATGCCTAGAAAGCATAATGATCATTGTTGGAAGGGTTGTGGGAAATCTGAGACACTATTACACTGTTGGTGGAGCTGTGAACTCATCCAACCTTTCTAGTGAGAAATTTGGAACTATGCCCAAAGGGCAACAAAAATATGCATACCCTTTGATCCAGCAATACGACTACTGGTTCTATACCCTGAAGAGATGATGAAAAAGGGTAAAAATAGGTAAAGGGTAAAAGGGTAAAAGTGTAAAAGGGTAAAAAAAAAGGTACAAAAATATTCATAGCAGCCCTGTTGTGGTGTCAAAGAACTGGAAATTAAGTAAATGTCCTTCAATTGGGGAATGGCTTAGCAAACTGTGGTATATGTATATCATGGAACACTATTGTTCTACTAAAAACCAGGAGGTATGGGAATTCAGGGAAGCCTGGAGGGATTTACATGAACTGATGCAGAGTGAGATAAGCAGAACCAGAAAAACACTGTACACCCTAACAGCAATATGGGGGTGTTGATCAACCTTGATGGACTTGCTCATTCCATCAGTGCAAGAATCAGGGACAATTTTAAGCTGTCTGCAATGGAAAATACCATCTGTATCCAGAACCATGGAATTTGAGCAAAGTTCAAGGACTATTCCCTTTAATTTAGAAAATAAAAAATGATATCTTATTGTCTGATCTTGTTATCTCTTATACTTTTTGTTTCTTCCTTAAGGATGTGATTTCTCTCTCATCACACTCAATTTGGATCATTGTACAACATGGAAACATAAACTGGTATATAGGATAAAGAATGACAGATTGCTTTCTGTGGAGGAGCAGGGGGGAGGGAAGTAAGATTGGGGGAAAAAATTGTAAAACTCAAAATAAATAAAATATTTAAAAAAATATTTTGATAATTGTAGTTCAATACAATGGGTTTTTTCATGATTCTGAGAAAAGGTACTTAGACATCACTACTGCCAAAGGAGTCTATAACACACAAATAAGTTAAGAATCCATGGTGTTGAGATTATCCAACCCAGTTCCCTCATTTTATAGATGACAGAGACCCAGAAATATAGAGGGGGGAGAAGAGCACATTCAAAGTAGGTGAGATAGCAATGAATGGAGTGACTATGGAAATCAGCAAATATTTGAAATATGGAATATGGAAATAAACAAAGATTTCCACCACTAACTGTGGTGGAAAATAAGATTGGAAAGGTAATGTAGGGTCAAATTACACAGAATTCTCTTAAAAAAAAAACCTTAGTGCAGTTTTAGCCATTAGAGCCTCAAATCTCACTAAGACTTTTTAGGACCTTTTAAAGTCTTCAAAGCCAGGCTTAGAAGGTTGGACTTGATTCAATAAACTGTAACGTCCTTGAACAAAAGAAACATTAAAGCAGTACTTTAGGATGATTGATCTGGCACTGGTATATAGGATAAATTGCAAAGGGAAAGACATTTGAAGCAAAGAAAGTGACTAAAATGTCTACATTCTTTGACACAGAGATCCCACCGTTAGGCTTATAACTCAAGAAAGCCAAAGACAAAAGAATCATCCCATATACACCAAAAATATTCATAGTAGGCTTTTATTTTAGTAGTAGAGAATTGAAGAAAAAATAGAAACCCATTGTTTGGATATCTTTATAAATTATGGTATTGGAATCCAATGGATTATTATTGTGGAATAAATAATAAATATGAATGGAAATTGCATTAGACTACTTTCCATGAATCTGGGAATGCACTCTGGCCCCTTCCTAAAGAATATGTGCAATCAGAATGTCTAGGTTGGTCCTTTGGTTCTTCATATTATGGGGGTGGGAGAAGCGTGTTGATTCTTGTCAGCTGAAACAAGGCAAAACATCCCTTCGATAGACTGCAAGAGCTGCAAAAAGAGTCCACCTCCCTTTATTTTGGAAAAGCTGCTTTGGAACTATGCCAGTTCTCCCCTTGACTTTCCTGGGTACTGGGTGGGAGAGGGAAAAGAAATTTCTCCCATGTGCATATAACAATGAAAGCATTTTTTTAAGGTGAATTCAAGACAAGATCAACCTTGGCTTTTCTGGAATCATTGTTGCATGAAGAATACAAAGAAAGATGAAAAGTCTTGTATGACCTGCTGCAGAGTGAAGTAAATAGAACTAGGAAAATTATATATATATATATATATATATATATATATATATATATATAATGACAATGATATAAACTATATGAAAGAATCACAACTTCAAGACAATGAAATCAAATGTTGTATAAATTATAATGACCAAGCTTGTTCCCAAAGAAGAGATGAGAAAATGCACTTTCCTCCATTCTTTAGAAAGACAGGAAACTGATGCTGTGGAATATTACATAAACTAACAGATTTGGTTTTCTTAAACTGCGTTTTTTTCAGTTTTTAAACGTTTTTTATTTTTAAGGGGAATCGTTCACTGGTTATAAAAGTAGGGAGAGATAATTTGGAAATAAAGATTATGTCAAAACAAAAGATCAATAAAAGTAGTTTTTTTTGGGGGGGCGGAATTGAACATCTAGGAAGCTATCTCAGTTCTACAAGTGTGAGATGATGAGAACCTGGATCAGAATAATGTCCATAAAAAATGGAAATGGAAGGTCTGAATCCAAGAGGCACTTTGAGAAATGCATTGACAAAATTTGATGATTCGTGAGATATGGATAAGGCAGGAAAAAGAGGGAAGAGTATCAAGGATTCTGCTAACCTGATTGAGAGGCCTCTGAATGGATGACAGAAATGGACTGGTTAACAAAGCAAGAAGATTCCTTGGGAGGACTGAAAGAGTTTGATTTGGAACATGAATTAAAGGTGAAATGGGACATTCAGGGGAAGCTGTGCTCTGAGCAGCTGCAGAGATAGAGCTGGACCTCTGAGAATTGAGTCATTATCATACATTTGAAATGATTGAAAGTGCATGAGCTCCCAGGGGAATGAATGGAAAGAGAGAAGAGCAGAAAAGTGGAAGTGGAATCTGGGGAGGCAAAAAATATCAGGACCATGAGGGGGGATGGGAAGAGAAACAATCACCATCACTCATTTGTATGAGTGATAGATACCAAGTGAAAACAGTCATCAAGAACAACCTTAATCAATAGAATGGATTAGTCATAAAATTAGTCATAAGTCTAAGAAGCTGCCAAGAACTGTCAGATTTGATTGATGTGTTGATTAGTTTTAATGAATGGCTTTTTCCCCCTTTTCTTTCATATTCATTCATTCATTAATTTATTCATTTGTTTATTTGTAGGCCCAAGGTATAATTCCCTAGGAGGGTTAGATTATAAATGAAGATGATAAAAAATACAAAGGATAAAAAGAACATCACACTTAAAAATAAAGAATTAAAGGAAGTTATGAACCTGTGCATACCCTTTAACCCAGCAATACCTCAACTAGAATTATGCCGTGAGGAAATAAAAGAATGAGGAAAAAATCTCCTGTACAAACATATGTACATGGTATTCAAAGTAGCTCTTTTTTGTGATGGCAAAGAAATGGAAACTAAAGGAGCACTCATCATCTGGGGAAAAGCTGAATAAAATAGGGTTTACTGTTGTAAATAACAAAAGGAAGAGTCTCAGAAAAAGAGAAGACTGGCATCAACTGATTCAAAGTAAATAGAACTCAGAAAACAATTTATACATTGGGTGGTTCAGTTGTTTTCAGTCATGTCAGATCCCTTGTCACTGCATCTTGGTGTTTTCTTGGTAGAATGGTTTGTCATTTCCTTCTCCAACTCATTTTACATTTGAGGAAAATGAGGCAAACAGGGTTAAGTGACTTGCCCAGGGTCACAGAGCTAATAAGTGTCTGAGACTGGATTTTAACTCAGGAAGATGAGTCTTCTTGATTTCAGGCCTGGCACTCCTCATTTGTAAAGGACCAATGTAAATGGCCAACTATGATTCCAAAGGACTTTAGATGAAGCAAGATATCTACTTCTTGACAAGAGAGGAGATGGATTCAAGATGCAAAATGAAGTATTTTTTAGACATGGGAATTTATTTTGCTTGATGATGAACATCTGTTACAGGGATTTGGAGTTTGGTTTTGGTTTTCTATTCATTTGGAACTGCTGAGAAAAATAAATGCTTGTGAATTGATAAAAAAAAAAAAGCAAAAATAAAAAAGGAGCAACCAAGGAAATGCACAAGATCTTCCCACTACCTGGACTGGAGGAAGGGGAGGCTGGTGTGGAGTAGCCAGTCCCATGTTACCTTTGATGCCAACTGAATAGGGCAGGGTTAGGTGTTGCCAATGTAGAGTCTCGGATTGTCATTGTTGATCGTAGCACTACCCACAGAAAGATAACAGGATTTAGAATTCAAGGGCCAAAATCAAAATCTTGGTTCAGTTCTCTTGTTTATTATCTGGTGACCTCAAGCAAATCATTTAACTTGGGGTGAGATGGGCTCAATTTCCTTATGCATAAAAGGGGGAGTTTCAGTTAAACAATCTCCAAAGCTGGTTCCTCTGCACTCTAAATCTAGGATCCTATGAGCTACTCTTCAGAGATAATCCTGGGATTCCTTAGGACCTTCCCTTTAGACATGCTACTATCCTGATTCATTTGTACTCAAGTATCCCTTTTCCTCCCTCTAAGCTGCTAAATGCATCCCCAACCCTTGTTTTGTATGTGTGCAGTCTGCACTTCTAATATGTGCTTTTTGTATCCCTAGTACACAGCAGATCCTTAATAAATGATTATTGATTGATTAACAGAGTGTTTTAAACTGAATACCAGTTGTGCAGAGGCCCATCTCTATTTACCATGTGACTGGGTTGGAAAAGAAACATGCGCGCACCCTTTCCCCAAAAATGACACCCAAAGAAAATGATATTTATAGGCTGGATATAATGTTTAATTAACAAAGCTACAGCCTGTCATTGTCATTGCTGTAGCAGGTTCTTCGTGTGTATTTTGAAAGGATGTAGAACAGGCCAAGATGCCCGGGACTCAGCCTGAAACTGATAAGCAGCAACTGGAAGGTGTTCCCCAGAGAGGCCGCCAGCATCTTGTGGTTGAGGCCTGGAACCTTCCTCTCTTCTCCATCGTCACCATCTTCCCACTCTAGGAGAAGGCAAGAGAAAGGCAAGGCCAAGGCCTATGCTGGACCTGGGCATCAGGCTCTCTCCCGGAGGGCAGATCAGCTCTTGGGAACCTAGTCTTCACTGATAGAGACATTGCTGATTCAATGCAATGAGTGTTCTCAGGCAGAGGCTCAACCTGGGGTTGCCGTCCCCTTGGCCCAGCTCTAGGCTGAGAAACCTAAATTGTTTGGGGCCATCGGATACATAGATATTTATATATTTATTTTTTTCATTTCCTTTCCAAAGCAGAACTAACTGTGGCTGGGGTTGGGTTCTGTTTCCTGATGTAGCAAAATATGGATAGGATACAGCCCATTCATTTCAGTACTGGCCAGAGGAAGAGTCATTTCAGGCAAAATCAAAATATCCCACCTTCTTCCCATTCTCAATTTCCCAAATTCCTCATATTCTTAGTGAGTCCATTGTTCAGCATGTAGCTGGATGGTAGTGAGTAGGTGAGGAGGGGAAGGGGAACAGCTGCAGAAACCTCTGGGCTGAGCTGGGAGCCCCGTGTCAGCTAAAATGCTGACCCTCTCCCCCCATGGTTACCTCCAACCAGAACAATCTAGTTTCAGAATCCTTCCCCTCCTCACTGAGGGAATGTTCTAGTCTCAGGGCTCATCAGGCACGGCCCCAAGGGAGGAGAGCAGATGGCCAAGAAGAAAACCGTCCACCCCTGTGAGGTACCCAGGATGGTGAGGCACCCGCAGACCCATCCTCCAGAGGGGTGGTATCAGCTGTTGGTGAAACATCGTTGTCCTGGGGAGGCTTCAGGTCGGAAGCTGTGTTTGCCCAGGGAGCTGGGGTAGTAGGTCGTTGTATACACGTTGGTCTGCTGCAATGGGTAGAAGTTGGCCCTGTCATCAGGGATTAAATTGTTTTTGTTCAGTGTCTACAGGAGAAGGAAAGAGAGATGGCAGTCAGCTGAGATTGGGGAGGTGGGGATGGCAAAGGCATGAGCAGGGAATGAGAGGGACATAAGGGACTGAGACAGGGGGAAGGGTCAAGACAGGCCTGGGGGATGAGGAACTGAGACAAAGGTGAAAAAGGAGAAGAGGCAAGACAGAGGAGAAGTGGGACAGAGAAGGAGAAAGGATTGGGAGAAGTGAGGCAAGGTGAGGGCAGAGGAGATGGACTGAGGAAATTCAGTCCAAAACAGGGGTGAAGAACCTTTTTTCTGCCAAAGGTCATTTGGATATTTATAACATCATTTATGGGCCATATTATCAACCCTAAAAAGTTCCCAGATTTATTGAATTTCTAGTCCTGCCTGTAGTTGCCTTGGCAGTTCCAGACTAAATAATTTTGCAGGTCTTATACGATTGGCTGGTCTGATGTTCTCTACCCTGGTCTAGGATGAGGAAAATGAGAGAAAGGGCTGGAGGCGTTGAAATACAGAGTGAGAGAATGAAAGAGGACAGATAGGAAAGGAGAAAGGAAGAAGTGAGGCAGGGACTTTCCTCATCTTCCTGCCTTTGCTGATGCTGATCCTCCTCTGGGGACACCCTCCAACCTTCCCCATCTTTGCTGTTGAGACGTTTGCTACCTTTCAAGGCCCAGCACCTTCAAAAGGCCTTCCCTAATGCTCCCACCCCCACCCACTCCTAACCTAGCCAAAGTGATTCCTCCATCCTCTGAACTCATAACACTGTGCTTCTTATAATCAGAGTTCATGTTTACATGTGTCACAGTCATTATTTCCATACAGCAATCCTTATACCAGGTGACCAGTGCAAATATTTTTAGCCCATTTGACAGATGAGGAAACTGAGACCCAAATGGAGGCAGAAGAAATGGATTGAGGACACTAGGTCTAAGACTTTTTTCCTGCCAAAGATCATTGGATATTTATAACATCAATTGTAAGCCACACAAAATTATCAACTTAAAAATCCTAACCCTAAAAATTTACCTAAGGGAAATAGTTAATAAATATTGAGAATGGAAATTGAATCCAAGTCTTCTAACTCTAAGACAAGCACTTTTTCTATTTTTCTATTTTATTTATAGTTATTCATGTATGTGAATAACTCCTTGTGACTGGGACCATCTTGCTCCGAAATTGGCACCCGAGCACCTATTGGGGCTCTTGTGCAAGTCCCAGACCCTGCCCCTTTCATCTCCCCAGTGAATGTCCCCTGAGCCAGGCGGGACACCTCCAGCCCTTGACAGATGTGTCAGGTAGAAGCTGCTGGTCTACAGTGACCTGTCCTCCTCTTCCTCAACCGTGAAAGTTCCTCCACAGGTTTGGCAGCCTTGTGAGGCTTGTTAAGAGGTTTGTACCTTCTGGGATCAAGAAGATGGGGCTGAAAGGAAGCTAGGAGGGAGGTTTGGAATTTGGACGTCAGGTTTGACTTTCTATCGACCTACAGACCCTCAGCTAGACTGTGCCAAAAAGGGGAAGGCACCCCCACTTTTTCCACTCCTGATCAGGCACTAGTGCACCATGCCTCTACCAGTACCCTCAACTATAAAATGAAGATAATAATAGTTATACAGAATCAAATGACAATATTTGTAAAACTCAACAAAATCTCTGACTTGCATGTTCCTTCCTTCCTTCCTCTATGAGCTACTCTACATTGCATGAATCTGTGGCTGTGAAAACTTGTGAATGAGTGTCTGATCTTTTTGTAGAATCCTGTGAGTGTTTAAGCTTCTGGGTGGGCAAAACTCTCCGGCCAACCTCTGCCTCATTTCAGAGATCATAAATTCTGAGATGGAAGTGTTCATCTACTCCAATTTCCTCTTTGTTACAGATGAAGAAACTGAGTCTAGAGAAGGTACCCTTGGACCTCAGAGACCCAAGATCATGTGGGTTATCATGGTAAAACTTGGATTTGAATTCAGGTCTTTTGATTCCCAAACCATCCCTCTTTCCACTCTACCATGATCCCTCTCCAATTCATCTCATTAAGTATAAAGCAAAATTAGAATCCTCTCCTTTGCAATTTATTACCCAACTCAAAGAGTATTAGGAGAGACTTTTCCCACCTTGAACTCCATGGGGGTGTATTTCTCATTCTTGGGGGTGCCCCCACCCCCACTCTTGAAGTTCAGGTGGTTGGGGGTGGTGGGGTGGACGAGTGTGGACTCCTGAGTCTGCCGTTGGCAGCGTTGGCAGGACAGGTAGACAGCAAATGTCAGGAGACCCGAGCCCAAGAAGCAGGAAACACCAGTAGCCACCAGATGGATAAGGCTGAATCCTGCATGGGGGGAAAAAAACAAGGAATATGGTGGGGGAGTATTGGAGAAGGAGGTAACAGAGCACCCTCAAATGCCTCCTGAAATGCTTTCAAGGATGGGGAAGAGCTGAGTGTAAAGGGCGAGAGGGTGGGGACCAAACAATGTAGGGGAGGGGTAGCAAGGGAAGCTGCGGAGTCTCATTAAATGAGGACATGGGGCTTCTTTGATGGGATAAGAGAGTTTAGGGGTTAGATCAGAAGTGTAATAAAAGAGGCTCAGGTGAATCTTCTTCATTTCCCAAATAGGATGGCTGCCTCCAGTTGGGGTGTGAGGGTGAGCCTGGCATAGTCAAGGGGGATCCCTGGGCCTTTCATCCCTTCCCACCACAACCCCAAAGTCAGAGGAATGAATTCATCCTGGAACACCAGGCTTTGATAGAAATGCAATATCAAATCTGACTCTACTTACTCCATCAAGTCTTGATGGTCTTGGGGTAGGAGGTTCCAGATTTAAAAAGTAGAGTCAGGTTTGGTATTGAGAAGGGGACAAGTTTAACAGGAGTTGTCTTATAGCAAGGTCTACCTAAGACCATTTCTATGTTATTGTTGTCATGATTACCTCCACAGCTGGTGACATCGTCGATGCTGGAAGCAGGCAGGATCACTATAAGAACAAAAGTGGAGAGATTGGGGGAGGGAAGAATAACTGGGAACTGGGGAGAATCACTGGGGATCGTTCCAGATGTCTACTGAACTATGGGCTTGTGGTTCTGGGCAGGGGAGTCACTCAGCTGCTTTGGGAAGAATTGGACCATTCTCTTTAAGGGAAACACCGTTGTTCGTAGCATATTTGATGGGGACATGGGGGTGCCTGAATTTCTCCCATCCTTCTCCCATTGTCTGGAATGGAGCTGTATGAGGTTTAGGGGGCTTTCCCCTTGAAATCCCTCCATCCCCCAACCTGACTCCATGCCACAGCCCTACAGAGCAATCTTCAAGAGGAAAGATGATTCTGGAATGGAAGAATCAAGGGTCTTGAAAGTGAGGTGAGAGGGCTACGAATGTCTAGGCAACTGTACCAGGGATTTCACTGTATGGGCAGGTCCGGATCTGGGTGCCATTGCCAAGGCAGGAGATGGCCCCAGGGTCAAGTTCCTCACAGTGACGACTCCGGCTCTGGGTTCCATCCTCACCACACACGCTCCATTCAGCCCATAATGACCAGCCACCTAGGGACAAGCCTTGGGTCACCCTGCTTTTTGTCCATTTTGACCACCAGCCCAGATCTACTTCCCATGCCTCATTATTAATCTCTTTAAATGCTTTATTTTTATTTTTGTCAGGATTCCTAGACAATCTGGTTGAATGAAAAAATGAATGAAAGGTCTAGGAGACACTAAACATCTCCCTGTTGTGTTTTCTGGACAAAAGGTTAAAGTGTGGGTTCAGACATCATTTGATGATGTTGACTTCTCTTTATCATCCTTCCATCTTCCAATAACCCCCATGGCTATTACCTGGGCAAGATTGGGTGGCACAAAGTGCTTCCTCTGTGTGTAACCCAATGCAGATATCTTCACCAGGGGAAGGGGCAGGACTGGTACATGAACGTGTTCGCTGATAGTGGCCTCCCCCACAGGAAGCTGAGCATGAGGACCATGGGGTCCAACATGACCAAGCACCTCGTACTGCAAGTCAAGAGAGGACAAATGCTGGGAGGAAGGAACTTGGGCAAGAAGAAGAGTCTATAATATATAAGATTAGTAGCATCATAGATTTAGAAGTGGAATGGATCACAGAGGTCATCTAATGCAACTTCTTCATTTTATAAATGAGGAAACTGAGACTCAGAGAGATTAAATGGATTTGTCTAAAGTCATACAGGTCCTAAGAGATAAAATTGGGGAAAAGATCCTTTGCTCTAGTCTTTTAATTCCTTTCCCTACTTTATCATGCTCTCCTCCTTGCCACTCATCCATTCCGTGATTCCTTTTAGATGACTACTCCTCTCACCTACTTGGTCCCAAGTATAAGACCTAGGTTAGAAAAATCTCCCAATATCTCTAATTAATAATAGGGTATAAATGGGGGAAATGACACTAAAGACCTTGTTTCATATGTCACTGAAAACAATATGAAGCCATATACTGAGAGCTCCCTCTTCTCCCCTTCTCATTATCCTCTGACATCATTCCCCCACCATCTTTTCCTTCTTCTCCTTGCCAACCCCCATGTACTCTTGATCATTCCTTCTTTGTTACTCTAATAGATGGCTCCCACTATCACCCTACTCTCTAATCTTCAGTCTTTCCCCATTTATTGACTGCTTCTTTGTTACCTACAATTATGCCCATGTGGTCTTCATTTCTCCCCTCCACACTTGCACACTTTTACCTAATGTTTTCCTTTATCACTTCCATCTCTTGTCATCCTTGATATCCTTCAAGACTCAGTGCAGAAAAGTCAGTTTTTGCCCGAGTTCTTCCCAGTCTCTTAAGATACTTGACCCTTCTCTTCCAATATTATCTTGCTTCTATTCTTGTATATGCCTGTTTATTTACCTGTTATCTCCCCTATTAGAATCTAAGCTTCTTGGTTTGGTGTTTTTGCCTTTCCTTGTATCCCCAACATAATGCCTAGCAAAGATGCAGGACTGATTCTTGCTCATAAAAATATTGATTATGGAAGGCAGGGAAGGGAAACTGATGGACACTGTCTAGGAGAGGGAAAGGATTACCTGGGCAGGGCTGGGGGTTGCAGTCTTGATACTCAGTGACATCCCCAACACAGGGCAGGCCCCCATTTCGGGGTTCTGGGTTTGTGCAGGTTCTCTTCCGAGTCCGGAAACCTAATTCACAGTCCCGAGAACAGGATGACCAAGGTCCCCAGGCTGCCCAGCCCCCACTCACCGTATGAGGGGCATTATTTCCACTCCGAAGGAGATCTTCCACTAGGGCTAAGAGGAAAGAAGACAAGTCACAAAAAGAGGGGACCATGTCTTACCAAATCACCACATGATCATCACTCTCCCCTCTCCCCAACTTGAGAAAAGAGATCAGGTCAAGAGGCCCATCACTAACTTACTTTGTGACTTTGGATAAGCCACTTATCCAGTCTCAGTTTTCTCTAAACAATGATGAAACTGAACTAGATGTCTCCTGAGAGTCTGTAAGTCATTTTCACATCCTTCCTCCCAATTACATCTCCCTCACCTCTCCTCCCTGAAATTATAATCTGACTCTTTTTCCCTAGAGAGAGAAGTTTGGGGAAGGGGATCATCTGGAGAGCCCTTGTCTAGAGGAGAGAACTGGGGCTGCACCATCAGTGTCGCAGGCTCCAGAGCCATCTGCAGGGCAAGAGCGAGTCTCCGTCCTCTTCCTCCCAAACTGAAGGCCATGAGGATCAGGGAGAGGAGCCCGGCATGTGAAACGGAACCGCTGCTCTTGGCGGGCTCCTCCCTGGGTTACATTCACTGGGAGCCATGGCGTCCATGGGGTGTTCCGTCGTACCTCTGGGCAGCTCTCTGGGTTACAGGTCTTGTATTCCTGCCCGAGGACAAGAAAAAAGAATGTGGTCACACGGGAACCACCACCTCTTAAATCATGGACCAAGAGAGGGAAGGTCCAAGCTCTACTAGCTCTGCCAAAGGACAGCTATGTAGGTCATTCCCCTTCCTCAGATTTCAACCTCCTCATCTGGGAAATAATAGGACTTTTCATCCAAAGACCTGAAAAATTTCAGAGAAACCTCAGAGGACTTGGTTGAACTGATGCAGAGAGAAGGAAGCAAAATCTGGAGACAAATTTCCACAAAGGCCCCCAAAATGTGAAGGAAAAACTATGAGAGCCTCCAGAAATCTGATCAATGCAGTATCCCATGACAACTTCAGAGTGGTGCTGATACACTTGGCAGAGAGCTGGTAGGCTATAGGAATAAGGAATCCATTTTCTTACATGACCAATGTATGGATTTGTTTTATTCAATTGTATTGAAGGTTCTATTGCCCTGGAAAGGGGGGAAAGCTAGGAGGGCTGGGCTTGCCAGGAGTATGGGGTGGGAGGGCTTTGCTTGGAAATGAAAGAAAAGAGAAAAAGAGAAAAAAGAGAAAAGGATGCCAACAAAATTTCAAAAAGAAAAAAAAGAGAGAGGCTTAAGACTAGTTGATCCCTAAAGGTCCCATCTAGGATGCCATCTGTGAGTCTCACTCCTTGCCTCCTTTCCCAGTCCATCTTTCCCCACTTACCACACTACAGCCTGGGCAGGAATTCCCATTTTCACAGATTCGGTGTCTGGAGTGGACTCCACCCCCACAGTTGCTGCTGCATTTACTCCAGGAGCCCCAGGTAGCCCAGAAGATGGGGACAGGACATGGGCTATTCTCATTGCAGAACCTGAGTGGAGGTTGGGGAGAGAAACAAAGCCTCCAGTGAGAGGCTGGGACAGTGGGAGGGAGGGGGACAGAGGGCTAAGGAAACTGCTGAAAGTCGGTTAGGAAACACCAAGTACCACAGAACCTGGGCAACTTAGGTGGACCCTGGGTGGTGGACCAGGAATCAGGAAGACCAGAATTCAAATTCAACTCCAGATACTTCCTATCAGTATGACTCTATGCAAATCACTTAACCTCTGTCTATCTCAAACCAATTGGAAAAAGAAGATAATAAAAAATAGCATCTGACTCCCAGGAATATTGTGAGGATTAAATCAGATAATATTTGGAAAAGTACTTTGGATAATGTCTGGCACAAGATTGGCATTTTAATAAGTCCTTCCCCCCCCATTCCTTCCTTACATCTTTCCTTCCCTCCCTTGCTCCCTTTTTAGCTTCTACCCTTCCCTCCCTCCCTTCTTCCTTCCTTTCTCCCTTCCCTTTCTTCTTTTCCTCCCTTCTTCCTTCTTTCCTTCCTTCCATCCTTTCCTTCCTTCTTTCCTTCCTTTCTTCCTATCTTTCTTCCTTCCCTCCCTCTTTCCTTTTTTCTTTCCTTCCTAGGACCTGGAACCTTCCACTGATGCAAGAATTCCTGTATTTGAACAACTGAGCTCTGATCCTCACTCACCGCTCCTCCCGGCTCTTGCCCACACAGATCCGGCCCCCGTGTCGGGGGGCAGGGTTGCTGCAGCTCCGCTGTCGGACCTGGAAGCCAATCCCACAAGAGGTGCTACACAAAGCCCAAGATGACCATGGGGTCCATGCCCCATTTCTGGTGGAGACAAGAAGAAACACATCTTACTCATCAAAATCCTATCCAGAGACATTATTTTTTACCATTAATTTGATAAGATCCTTGGGGGGAAGGATTGTTTAATTCTTGTTACTTGTATTCCAAAGCCTAGTACTTTTCCTGGTAAACAGCAGGAACCTAATAAATGTTTATTGCTAAACCATATGACCCTTTATCTCTGCATTTCCTAGGCCTACTTTCTTTCTGGGATCATCACATCTAAAAATGGGGCACCTACCATTCTGAACTTATCTCAATAAGATTGTCTCTTGTATCCTTTATCTTATCTGTCTTTCTCATTGAATTGATAGTTTTTAGGACAATGACAATATGTTCCCCATAAACTTGGGGGGCCTCTGAAGGCAATGACCATGCTCCCCCATCAGACATTAGATATATATAGTTCATCCCTCTGACTCATGGAAGAGGGAGGCTTAAATGAAAGTGTATTCTCAGGATTTGGAAGAAAATCAGAAAGGTATCAAATCTAAAACTGAAGCTAATGAAATTAAGAAAGTATGATGAGAACTACTATGAAAATCTTTCCCAGACATGGTCTACTCAAAGATGATTTATAAACACAACTGATGGCATCTCTCAAATTTCATCAAAAAGGAAATTAATTAGGGCGGCTAGGTGGCACAGTGGATAGAGCAACAGCCCTGGAGTCAGGAGTACCTGAGTTCAAATCCTGTCTCAGACACTTAATAATTACCTAGCTGTGTGGCCTTGGGCAAGCCACTTAACCCCATTGACTTGCAAAAAATAAATCTAAAAAAAATTTAAAAAGGAAATTAATATAAGAGAGATTATGAAATAGTTAATAGGGATACAGATGCCCATCCTGAGGTCAATGCTCCAGTGGTAGAATTTGGTGGCTGATTCAGGAATATACAAAAAGCAGACCCAGACAGTAAATTTGACTAACTCTGATGGAGACCCATCCCAGGTTTTTAGACAGAAGTATCCCTTATGGAGGAAAAAGTCAATATATCAGTCTCTAAAGCTTGATCAAGATACCCACTTAAAGAAAGTCTAATTTTCTTCCCCAAACAATTTATAAGAAGCTACATGACATAGGGGAAATATCACTAGGCCTAGAATCCAGTAATCTGAATTCAAATGCAATTTTTGAGCCTTATTAGCTATGTGGCCATGGGCAAGTCACTGAATCTATCTCAATTTTCTCAGCTATGCAATGGGGATAATAGTACTTGGAAACTTTTAACACAAGTACTGACATAAAATGGGTGAGACAGCCCACTGTGGAAATCTTTCTATTGTGTAGAAAACTCTCTGTGAACCTTAAATTGCTATTATTATTATTATTATTATTATTATTATTATTATTATTATTATTATTTTAATTTGGATATTCTGAGTGAAGTGGTCAGTGCCAGTCTGTCCCTAGTTCTTAGGGTAGGCATAACCCCCAACCTGTAAATCAAAAAACTGCATTTTGGTTTATTACTCTTTTGAGAGTAAATCTAAAATTAATTCCAAGAACCATTTTACCTCTGAGTAAACAGATAAAACTGAACAGCTGCAATGCTCAGGGACCAGACTCTGGGCTCGGAGTGCCCCCTGCTAAGGTGGCAACCTTGTAAAGCTCAGCCCAAAGCAGCCTGCTGGTTTCTGTCATTGTCATACTTCAATTAGGATCCCTGGCAATACTTCCTTTCCTTCTCCCATTTCTCTGAGTGGCTCCCTAACCTAGGAGTCCTGGAGCAGCTTCCTGGGGAAGACACACCTGGAGCAGTTGGCAACATGAATGGTAGGTCCAGGGCAGTCCCGTCCCCCACAGCGAGGACGGGGGGAGTCACAGGCTCGGGCTCGGCACTGGCAGGAGCCGGAGTTTTCTCCATCCACGTGTTCACAAGGTTGCCATGGAGACCATGGTCCAAAGCCCCCATCCCAAGTCAGGTTCCGAACCTACAAAGAAACAAGGGGACTCAGGAGCCTGTGCTAAGTAGGGAAAGTGGGGAGACTGAGGGGGAAAGGGTGAGAAGGGTCAAGGGACAGGTCCAGAGTGATAGCTCAGCCCCTTGGCTTGGGATGGGGGAACTGGATTATGGGGAGGGGAGATGCTCCTCACTGGGCAGGTTGTGATATTCTGAATCCAGAGGCTCATGTTGGCACTGTCCTCCAGGGTGCTGCAGCGCTGTTGCTTCCCATCCCAGCCACAGTAAGGGTCCCGGGCCCCCAGGCATTCCCTGAAGGATAAAAACTCCAAGACATTCACCAAATCATGACTCTCACCACTTGCTTCCATCCCCCTTCCTCTGGCATTCTCATTTGAACCATATCCCTTGGTGAAAATAGTCATATAAAACCAAATTGTTTTTTTTTTCCAAACAAAATCAATGCAGTTAAAATTAGAAAAAAAAAATAAGCGAATAGGTGGTGCAGTGAATAGAAGGCTGGGCTTGGCATCAAGGAGATCTAGGTTCAAACCTATCATTAGACACTAAAAATTGTATCATATTAAGTCTCTTAACTTGTTTGTCCCATTTTCCTTTACTGTAAAATGGAGGTAAAAATTGTATCTAATGCCCAGGGTTATTGTGAAGAATAAATGAGACAACATTTTTAAGTACAGCACATAACTGATCATATATAATACTATTTTTGTTAACTGCAGAAAAAAAAACTTTGCAATAAGTTCTTTGATAAAGGCCTGATATTCAAGCTATGTAAGAACTGATTCAAATATATATATATATATAGGAATGACAACCATTACTCAATAGATTAAATGTCAAAGGATATGAACCTGTTGTTTTCAAAGGAAGAAATTTAGTCATATGAAAAGTTCTCCAAACCACTAATAATTAGAGAAATGCACATTAAAACAACTCTGAGGTTCTACCTCACACCCATCAGATCAGCAGATGACAAAAAAAAGGAAAATGGCAGTTTTGTAATAAGCAAAGCAAGACAACTTGGAACCATATCTGGAAAGATGTATCCTTTGATCCAGAGATTCCACCACTGGGTTGATACCCTCAAAGAAATAAAAGAAAAAGGAAAAGGACCTAATTGCACATATCTTTGGCACTAGAAAAAAGAAACAAAGGGGTGCTTATCATTGGGAAATGGCTGAACAAGTTATGGTATATGATGTAATGGAAATCTATTGTGCCATGAGAAATGATGGAGACAAACAGTTTCAGAGGAAACTGGAAAGAGTTGATACAGAGGAAAGTGAGCACAACCAGGAACATAATCTATATAGTAAAACATTTTAAGGAAAATCAATTTTGAAAGATTTAAGAACTCTGATCAACACAATGATCAATCAAGATTCCAGAGAACCAATAAGGAGACACCTATCTCTTGAGAGAATGTATATGGACTCAAGGTGTAGAATAAAACATATATTTTTGGCCCAGGCCATCATGTGGATTTGTTTTGCTTGGCTATGTATATTGATAACAAGGGTATTTTTCTATTTTCATTTTGAAAGAGGAGTTGGGAGAAGGGGATCTAATAATAGTGTCAAAAAAAAGGAAATGAGAGTGAAACTTTTTTTAATGCACAGAAGAGAATAGAAGGTTAAAAGGAAATTAAGAAACCAGGACAGTTTTGAATGTGCTGAATTATTATATACTTATTTATTTTAAAGCAAGCTATATACAAAATAGAGATTTATGGTTTCCCATATGAATTCTTTTTTTCTGTTCTACTTTACATTTCTTTTTTGGTATTTGTTAAGTTTGAAATGAAAAGATAAAATTTCAAAAAAAATAGCTGGATGGCCCCCCACATATAGTTAGATGTCTACCCTACCTACCACTGAGCCAAATCCCTTTCAATTAGAGTCACCAGAGAAGAAGACAGAGCTAATGAAAAGGAAAAAGCACTATTAATCCCAGTTAGAAGTGGCTGCCTTCTGTCCTGAAATATAGTGGTATCCTGGATTATATTCCCAAATTTTGACAAGCAATACCAGTTTCCTTTGTGGATACCTCTAACTGGATGTCCCAGAGACATCTCAAACTCAACATGTCCAGAACTGAACTCATTATTATTCTCTCCAAACCCTCCTCTCTTCCAAGCTGTCAAAGGTGCCGCCATCTTCTAGTATCCCAGGTTCAAAACCTTAGTATTATTTTTAATTCTTCAACCTTCTCTCATTTCATATAAATTCTATCTTCATGGTATCTCTCATATCTGATCCCTTATTTCTACTCACCCATCTACCATCCTAATTCAAGCTTTCATTACCTCTGATTTAGATTATCTTACCTAGATTATTACGACAGCCTATAATGAGATTCCTGGCTTCCAATTTCTCATCACTTTACACGCTGCTGTCAAAGTTGTTTCCCACTAGGTACAGCTCTGGATCATGCCACTCCTCTACTCTATCTATTTCATTGGCTCTATTGCTTCTTTTTAAAAAAATTTAAAAAACTTATTTAAATTCATTTTAAATGAATTTTACTCATTTTGAAAAAGACAAAAAAGAACATTTCCATATATACAGCACAACAAAAGAAGAATATTCAATATAAAACCATAAATTTCCATTTTGCACTATTCATTTATTTATTTATTTTTGGGAAATCCCTGTAATCAATACTACACATCATTTTCAATGCCCTGTCTTTCTATGCTTCCTTCTAAGTTTTCTTTTGTTCTCTGAATTTTTATTTTTTTCTCTCTATTGCTTCTAGGATTACAAAATAATAATAATAGCTCCTTTTTAACTTAATCTGACTCCAACCTTCCTTTCCAGCCTTGTTGAAATGTAAGCTGACCCACCACCTCCTCTGTGTCATCCAATCAAACTGTCACATAACACTCCATCTCCCACCTCCATGATATTGTACTGGCTAACCCCGCTGCCTGAAAAACACTTCTTTTCACCTCTGCCTCTCTGAGCCTTTTCTTCCTTTAAGATTCAATTTATGGCCTCAGATACTAAATACTTGCTTAGCTATGTGGCCTTGGGCAAGTCACTTAACCCCATTGCCTTGCAAAAACCAAAAAGAAAATAATAATAAGGGATACAATTTAAGGACCAGCTAGGTGGTACCGTGGATAGAGTACTAGCCCTGGAATAAGAAGGATATGAGTTCAAATCTGATCTCAGACATTTACCAGCTGTGTAACCCTAATTGCCTCAAAAAATAAAAATAAAAAAAGATTCAATTCAAGCACAACCTTTGGTTGAGAGCCTTTCTTGATACCTAAAAGATGCCAGTCTCCTTCCTAACTCCTTCATATTTCACCACTCTGGATTTATCTGTGTTTATTATTAGATTTCTTTTGTATGTATTTGTCTTCCCATTAGAATGAAAATTCTTTGGAATTATTTAACTTTTTGTATTTGTTCTCCCAGCACAGACCACTGAGTAGATGCTTAATAGAGGCTTATCCATTGATTTTTGTTCACATCAGGTGATGTTAGAATCTATGTCTTTCTGATTCTGGGTCTGCCCCCAATTCATAGCTGGCTACTTTTTCCTTGATGACCTTTTCCACTGGGGCACCTTTATATTTTCTTTTCCTTTTTGAAAAAAAAAGAAAATAAATTTTCACCTGATAGACTTCAGGCAAGAGAGAGACAGTGACTAAAGAAATGGATTGAATCAAGATTTATGACCCATCACCACACACAGCAAGGAAAAGAGAGAGAAGACAGATCCAGGGTATGAGGGAGCCCAGGAGAAGCTTGTTTCCAGACTGTTCACTGCTAATCCCTCTGAAGAAGCTGGATCCTCCAACCCCTGGGTCTTTATTACTGCCCCCCAGGTCCTCTAAAGTTGCTGCTCTGGCAGGGTGGGCATGGGCATGGATGCTCCTGTCGCCTCAGTGGAAGGAAGGTCAAAGATGTAGGCAGAGGGAGGCCAGAAGATAACAAAGGACAGTCTCTGAGGTCAGCATAAGATCATAGATTTAAAGCCAGAAAGGACCTTAGAGGTCAGGTCCAGACCCTTCCCTTTCCAGGTAAGGAAACTGAGGGTCAAAGAGTTGAAATACTTTGCCCAGGGTCACATAATTAATAAAAATCTGGGTTAGAATTTGAACCCAGATCTTCCTGATTACAGGTCAAGGGCTCTATCCATTGCAAACTTTCTGGTGATGAGGAGTATGGCTGGGGGGTATGCAGGAGTCAGGTTGAACTGGGCCCAAGAAAGCCACTTGTTAAACGTTCAATGTGTGAGCATTTATACATCAGAAATCTGCAAACTCTACACATCAGGGTTTGATTTATTGTCTTGTTGATTGTTTAGACTTAAGAAGGTAATGGAGAAAATGAATTTTATAATAATTTATTAAAATAAATATTAATAATGCAATATGTTATATAATTATATATTGCATGAATATATAACTCTATATAATAACAATATCATATAAGATGATATTTTATAATACAATGATCATATATAATTTGAAAGTTAATAATGAAAATTAAAAGTATGTTTTGACCAATCACCTTATAGATACTTCTAACTAGATGTCTCAGAGAGATCTCAAACTCATTATGTTCAGAACTAAACTCATTATTGTTCCCTCTAAACTCTTCCCTCTTCCAAATTTCCCATTTCTGTCAAAGGTATTACCAAGACTCATAGGCTTTGTTACTGTGAATCCCTATCTGTGGTTCCCACTACCTCAAAGAGCCATATGACTATTGTTCCATGAGTCCTTTAGAATCTGGTTATGCAGGTTTGCAATCAGATGGCCTGAATTCGAATTCTGACTTTACCATCTAACACCTGAGTCTCTTACGTAAAATGTAAAATGAGAAGGTTGTGGTAGATGAACCTGTGTCACATACCAGAGGCCTCTGAGGCACTAAAGCTTGGATATGCATGCATAATGTACCTGTAGCTGCAACCTGGAGGAAGCTTTCATACACCTGACATGAGATGTAGGATCATAGATTAGAGCTAGAAGAAACTCTACATAATAATATATTAATAATACTATAATACTACAGTATTGCAACACTATAACATTAAATAATACTATAATGTTATATATAATACTATAATATATATATATGTATAATAAACTCTATTGTCTGGCACAGTTGCTTTAATAAATGCTTATTCCCTTGCCTTGCCAGGAACAACTCTTCATTTTATAGATGATGAACTAAGCCCTAGAAGTTGCACGACCTAGGGAATAGAGGTGAGATGGCTTATATGCTTGGAGTTAATGGGTGATGCAGGCTTTGAACTCAGATCCTGTTGTTCCCAATTTGCTACTTTTTCCACCCCCCCCCCAATGAATGGTCAATTGGTCTCCTATAGGATAAAACATCTTTTGCTTCCTTATCACTCACTGGCAGGTTCATGAATCTTGGCATGAGACTCATATGGAAAGAAATCTAGCCTCCTCATTATAGTAAATGATTTGCATAAATTTAACTTTTCTAAGAAATGGTGATTGCTTTTGAAACATTCTTATTCACCATGGTGTCCATTTTCCTGTTTTTTTTCCAGCATTGTTTAAATAGGTTGTATTAAAGCTGTGATTTACACATCTTTCTTCTCCTTGTCATCCTTTCTTTCTACTATGATATTTATCTTGACCTTTGCTCTAACTAGTCAATGATTTGAAATTTGTTTCTGAGAAGAATCAGGTACATTATTTCATACAAATTTGTTTTATTAGTTTTACTTTGAAATGAAAATGTTCATCCTCTAATTTCTTTGCCTTATGGAATAAAAAAGAAGCACTGGATCAATTGATGTAATTTCATCCTTTGAGGGCTTTTTAAATTCATGGCTTTCTCATGTCAGGGTCTGGAATCAGGAAGACTTAAATTCAAATCCAGTCTCAGATACTTGCTAACTGTATGAACCTGGATGGGTCACTTAACCATTGCTTGCCCCAATTTCCTCATCTGTAAGATCAATTAGAGAAGGCAATGGCAAACTACTCTAGCATCTTTGCCAAGAAAACTCCAAATGGGGTCATAAAGAGTATCTGAACAAGAAAACTGAACAAGGGGGGAAAAAAAAGATGTTTTTGGTTCTTCCACTGTACCATCCCCCATCCAGTACCTTCAGATTTTTTCTCAAAGAAAGTATTCATGCCATGTAGAAGCATAAGACTTCCAACAATTAGTAAGAAGCATTTGGTCTCTTTCATCACTTGTTCCAAAATCATATTTTCCAACTTATTATTTTTTCTCAGCCTTCCTAGGGCCCATTTCTAAATGAATGTCACAGGTTGGCAAGGTATAGGTTGATTTAGTTTGGAAGAACTGATAAAGAACTTCACAGAACCTACTTATTTCTTCATTCTCTTCATTGGATGTTTGTGAATGAGAAGCAATTTTGTCTGTAGTAGGACATTTGCTTACATTTACTGGGAGCATTTATGAGGCAAAATAATCGAGTATTCCAGGACACAATACCTCTTGGTGCCTTGATGTACAAGAGGAGTCCACAGCAGCTTTACAAATATTATCTAATCCTTACATCAGCCCTATCAGATAGGTACTATTATAATCCTCACTTTTATAGTTGGGGAAAGTGAAGCAAACAATGGTCAAGTGACTTCCTCAGGGTCATTCAGTTAGTAAAAGTACCTGAGGATGGATTTGAACTCAGGTCCTCCCGACTTCAGTCTCCTATGACACCTAGCTGCCCTACTCTAAAGTTTACAAACTGCTTCACAAAAATCCTCTCGGCAACCTTGTGAGATAGCTACTACTATTGAGCCCCATTTTTACAAATGAGGAAGCTGAGATAGAGGTTAAGTGACTTGCCCAGGGTCACACAGCTAGTAGGTGTCTATTCAGGACTTGAACTCTGGTCTTTCTGTCTCCAGATCCAGCATTCTATCTATTATAATCACCTTGCTACCTCATACATGGATTTCAGCCTCTCCCCACTTTTACTGAGAGAAGTGAATAAAGATATATGAAATGAATTCAAGAGACCTCAAAGCCTTAATAATAACAGCTGATGATGCTGAGAAAAACCGAAAAGTAGTGTTCCAGATCAGTAGCCCCTGCCCCCTCGCCTCTGGTACCCCGACTTACCCCTGGGTACGGTAGGCGGTGCACCTCTCCAGTGGGATCCTCAGCACCCCATCATTCAACCCCACAAAGAGCACTCGGGCACTGTGAAGTATGCGCAGGCTACGCAGAGGCTCGCGCCGCCCAGGAGGCAGCACCTGTAGCTCCTCCAGGTAGCAGCCACGCAGGCTGCGGCTGGCTGAGGACAACGCCTTCAGGATGGTGCCCGACTCTGAGTGGGAGAGGCAGAGACCACAGTCTGACCATCAGATTTCTCTAACTATCTAGAACTTCTTGAACTAGAATCCAAGGGAAGGGGCATTGACAAAGAGTGTTCTCTCCGTTCTGGGCCTGACTGATGTGCCCACCCAAGGGTGTGGATGGAGAGGGAGAGGTGGCCCTGAAGATAGAGAAGTGGATCACATACCAGCTGTCTGTCTCTCTGATACAGGCCCCTGGGCTTTTCTACAGGTACTTTGCCTTCTCAGGTGAAAACTAAGGCTCAGAACTATACCAATCAGATTTTTAACAACTTTACTAGGGATTTTTCCTCCTTACTTCCCAAATGCAAATGTAAGGGTATCAGAATCCAAAGCTGCATACAGGTCCAATGCCTCTGTCAGACCCAAAATCCATTTTTTACATACTCTCATGGTCCTTGTCCCCTTATCAAAGACACCTCCCCCAAGTCATGGGGTTCCAAGTTGACTACAGTCTCTCAAAATCAATCATTGTTCCTCATGGACGTATGTCGACTCTCAGTCACACCACACACATTTGTTCATTTTTTTCCTTTCTTTAATTCTTTCCTCTCCCCTCTTTTCTTCTCTCTTTTCCATTTCTCTTTTCCTCTCTCTCTCTCTCTCTCTCTCTCTCTCTCTCTCTCTCTCTCTCTCCCTCCCTCCCTCCCTCCCTCCCCCCTTCCTAGCTCTCTCTCTTTCTCCCTCTTCTCTTTTATTTTCTCCCATTCTCCTCTCTCCCTCTTTCTATGTTATCCCTCCCTTTCTCCTTTCCTTCCCTTCCTCTCTCTTTTCCCCTCTTCTCTCTCCTTTTCTCCCTCTTTTCTCCCCTTCTTTTGTCTTCTTCCCTCCATTTTCTCTCTCCCCTTCTCCTCTTTCCTCCCTCTCTATACTTCCTCTTTTTCTCCCTCTCTCTTCTCTCCTCTTTTCTCTCCTTCCCTCCCTCCCTCTCTCCTTGTTTTCTCCTTTCCATCCCTTCCTCTCTCTCTCCCTACTCTCTCTCTCTCTCCTCTCTTCCTCTCCCATTTCTCTCCCTTCTCTCCTTCAGCCCCTCTTTCTCTTCCTCCATCCCTATCTCTCTACTGCCTCCTTCTTTCACTCAATCATTGCCTCCCACACATCACAAACACCTCCATCTGGATCTCACTATCATTGAGACATGACTCTGGGTCACCAGCATCCAAGGAACATAACACTCTCTAAATGTCAGACAGCTGCACAAATGTTGCATCTTTTCTGCAAAGTTATTTGCTTTCTCTGGAGATATCCTTAATTAACACAGAGGAGGGTCTTACCAGTGCCAATGTAAAGCACATGATAGAGAGTGTCCTTTCCCTGCACGAGATCCACCACCAAATGAGAGAAGCGGACGCTGTCCTGTGTGATACAGGGGTCCGGCGTCACAGGCTGAATCACCTCGCTCATCAGGAACAGACGCTGGGCATCCTGCAAGCTCCTCTCCGTTAGGTTCTCATTGGGGCCAACATCTCGCAAGGTTCCACACTGAGAATCAGAAGTGGAGAGTCCCACACTCATAAGTTCCACTCAGGACTCTCCAGTTATCCACACCCAGCCCCAACCCTCCCTGCCTCTAGTTCCATGAATCTCTAATATGGTCCTTTATGAGACTCAAATAATCCAGAAATCAGGATGCATCAGGAGGATTTTGGATAAATTAGATGCTGCCTCAATTGGCCAGTTTCACCATAAATCTCCTTAAGTTTAATGAGGTCTAGCTTTTGTCCTCCATCTCTCCCTGGCAATGTTCTCATCCCATAGGTAGATAAGGAAAAATTGGCTAGGGAAGATGAGGAAAGAGTATCTAAAAATGAGGCTAGGGTTGGGATTTTATATGAGAGGCTGGAGGTGGTAGAAAGAATGAGAAAATCCTGGTAGAACTGAAAAATTCATTTGTTCTAAGATAATAGAGAGTAGATTCTGCCAAAGATTCTTTTCTCAGACCCTTTCCTTTACTTTCTACAGACACTGAAACAGCCCAGCCTCCCATCTCTACCTCTGAGCAGGACTGGAAATTTGGATGGGTGTTAGAAAATCTTAGTCCTAATCCTGAATCTGTTACTAACAAGTTGTGAAACCTTGGACAAATCATTTCACCTCCATGGACCTCAGTTTTCCCATCTATAAAAATGAAGGTTTTGGATTAGATAAGTTCTAAGATTCCTACAGAAGTGCCATTTTATAGGTCTGTGATTCAGAAGCCAAACTTATTAAGCTATTCTTCACTTTGCACCCTACCAACTCTATTCCTTTCTTCACCCAGATAGGGGAGATGACATTCACATCAAAAATGGACATTGATGTCCCTTAGTAACTCAGTTATGGTCACCTTAGGGTACTCGCTTTTCTTCCAGGAAATTAAAAATGACCCTTTCCCCATGACTGCCAATAACCAGAGAGAAAGAGTTTTGGGATTGCATTTGAGGTGGTAGTGATCAGAAATGAGGGGAGGGAGTGGGAAACAGAAGGGTAACTGTACCTGAAAGTTGGGGATGGGGTTGGCAATGGGGAGCCAGGCAGCCCTTGGATTCTCCTGGAAGCGGAAGGGGCCATTGAAGGCTTGGGAGATGGCACTGAGGTTGAAAGCGCAGACGGCAGAAGCGGCGATGCTATTTCTGGAAGGGAAAGGAGGCAGGTGGAATCACCGCAGGCATGTCACCCTTTCCCCTTCCCACCCATGGTGGGAATTAAAAGTCAGCTGTGCCTTGTTCCTGGTCCTCTCCTGCCCATTCCCCTGCTTTGTTGCTGAGTCTTCAAAGGTTCCTGCCAGTTCTGGCCAACGGGATCTGGCCCAGTGATGGACCATGCATTGGGCCGGCAAGAGCTCTGAGAGTGGGGGCTGTCTTTTGTCAGTCTTTGCACCCCCACCACTTATCCTAGTTTGTGCTGAATAAGTGCTTACTGACTGACTGACAGACAGATCTAGACATAGATGTGTTCTATGTATGCATGCATGTATGTGTGTGGCTATGCATGCATATATAAAATATACTAGTTTATATTCATTTGCCTCCCAATAGAATATAAAATCCTTGAGAACAAGATTATGTCCCTTTTTTTTTCCTTCTTTATATCACTAGAACCTAACACAATGTCTAGCAAATAGTAGGCACTTAATAAACATTGATTGACTGGCTGAAAAGCCAGGTATACACACAAAGCCTTATCCTGGAAGTTCTTAATCTAATGGGTAAAACAGAACATCCCAAACATATCAAAGCTTTAGAGCTGGAAAGGATCTCAAATACCACCTGACCCAATCTCCTCATTATACAGATGAGGAAACTGAGGCTCGTCACCAGAAGGGAGCCACTAGGGGATGTTTTTTCAGTCATGGTAGATCCTGAAAGCTGTCTCCATAGAATGGAGGAGGGATGCCCTTCACTGGTGGCATGGGCACCCATGCTAATGAAAATCATGACTCTTCAATAATGAAGTATGTGGCCTGTACCCACAGAGCTAGGCATTGCCCCACCTGGCTGCTCCTTGAAGTCAGGGAATATTTGAGGTTTTGTCTTTATATTCCCATTATCTAGCCTGGTGCCTTGCATACAGTAGGTGCTTAATAAATTCTGGTTGGTGTAAATTAAATTACTCTACTTCTACTGTACATCCAGAACCAAGGAACCCTTGGCTGTTGGTGAGTCATTTTGGGGGCTTTATCTTTTCTGGTTGAATATGGGTGTGTGTGTGTGTGTCTCTCTGTACAGGAATTCACACATTTTAAGATGTACCCTGGAAAGCAGCTGTAGATGAGGGATGCGGAAGGGTCTGAAAACTATATCTGGGGAGAAACACATAAGAATTGAGGGTGTTTAGCTTAAAAAAGAGGAAATTATGAGGAAACTGGTAGCTGTTTGCAAATAAATGAAGGTCTGAACTACAGAAGAGAGAATAAAGATGTTTTCTATTCACCCAGAAGGCCAGATGATCAATTAATGGGTAGAACATTAACAATGATAGTTAGCAATCAGATTTTTTTATATATCTACAAATATAAATATCTATCTATCTATTTATCTGGTTGGTTTTGTTGTTCAGTTGTGTCCAACTCTTTGTGGTCCTATTTGTTTTGGCTATTTTTTTTAAATGAAAGATACTGAAGTGGTTTATCATTTCCTTCCTTCACCAGCTCATTTAACAAATGAGGAAATCAAGGCAAAGAAGGTGAAGTGACTTGCCCAGGGTCACACACAGATTTGAACTCAGGAAGATGAGTCTTACTGATATTTGGGTCTGGTATTCTATCCACTGTATGGTTACCTACGTGTTTGTGTGTGTATGCATCCCCTGTACTACCTAACCACCACATAAAGATATATTTACATATTTTCATTTAAATTACCTAAAACTATAAACATATTTTTATATATTACACATATCTTTAGACCATACAAAGGGCCTCCCATGTATCATCTCATTTGATTCTCACAATAACTCTTTGGAAGTAGATACCATCATTATCCCCATTATACAGATGAAGAAACTGAGGTTGAGAGAGGCTAGATAAACTTTCCCAAATCCCATAGCTAATAAATATCCAGAGCAGGATTCAAACTCTGTTCAACCCCATTCCAAGTCCACTGATCTATTTTCCCCTATCTTTCAACTGCCTCTGTAGAGAAGCAATCTATAGGTCACTCTCAATATCAGACTTTGACAAATTTGAAGGCATCAGAGATACCTACTCCAGTACCCCACCCCACTTCCATCACCATTTAGCTGATAAAGCCTAGAGGACAAGTGAGGAGTCACACAGACTAGAATCCAGGGTTCAGGGTTCCTGATAGTGTATCAGCATTAGGAAAACCTTCCCTGAATACACCTACAGTCAAAGGAGGTATTGGGCACACCTTCACTAAAACTTCACACACACACACCCACACACACACACACCCCCACACACACACACCACCCCCACACACACATTTGATGGTTTATTTATTTATGATATTAACAAATTTTTTGAGTTCCAAATTCTCTCCTTCTCCCTTTAAGCCTTTAGTTGAAGGCTGGGTATCTTGGGTATTGATGGATTCCTCCCTGGGTGGGAAATTGGATTAATTGTCCTCTCAATTCCCTTCCAATTCTAAAACTTTGTGACTATTCTTCCTTAGTAAGTTAGCCACATACATATCTATGATTAGAATTATATATTTTTATATTTCTGCACAGGCAAAATTACTACAATTTTTTTCTAATTTAGTGTCTATAATCAAAGTCACCGTCAAATACTTTCCTTCACATCACACAGAGTTTCATTTTCATCCCGTATGCACATGTACATGTAATTCACAAGTTAAAAGACAAAAATGTCTTTGATCTGGTTCTTTTACACCATAGCATCCCTTCTATCTCCACTCCCCCCGGATAGTTTGGGGCGGCAGCCTCAGAAGAACATTAGATTGAGAAAACTGGGTTTAAATCCTAGCTCAGCTATTTGCTAGCTGTGGGTGGGACTAGAGGCCTCTTCCCTCAGTGCCCTATGACTCAGTTTCCCCATCTGTAAGATTAGGAGATTGAATGGAATAATCCCTAAAATCTCATTCTGTTTTTAAAATCCTAGGAATCTTTGTTCCCATTAATGGCCTATCATTATCCAGGTCTCTTATTGGGTTGGTTGTTTTGTGTTCCTAATATTTCCTTGCATCCTGCTACAAATCCAACTTAGTCCAAGTGAATAATATGTTTGAAATAGTATTAGAGATAGGGATTGAAAGGGGTGGCTAGGTGGCATAGTGGATAGAGCACGGGCCCTGGAGTCAGGAGTACATGAGTTCAAATCCGACCTCAGACACTTAATAATTACCTAGCTCTGTGGCGTTAGGCAAGCCACTTAATCCCATTGCCTTGCAAAAGAAACATTTAAAAAAACCCTAAAATAAAAAAAAATAGGGACTGAACCTGTGATTACACTGGCATGGGGGCTCCAGGGTGAAGAAACTCCCTCCAATTAGGGTTGGCATGTTCTCCAAAACTCATGATCCAGAGGTGTCAAATAGGCCTGTCTGTAGTTGCCTTGGAACCAGATTAAAATGCAATTGGAAAATAATTAACAAATTAAATCAACAACAGAATTTTATTGTTGTTGTTCAGTCATTTTAGTTTCTTCATGACTCCATTTGATGTTTTCTTTGACAAAGATACAGAAGTGGTTTGCAATTTTCTTCTCCAGCATTTTTACAGAAGAACTGAGACAAACAGGGTTAAGTGATTTGCCCAGGGTCACACAGTCAATGTGGGTCAACGGCAGGACTTGAATGCAGGTCTTTCTGTCTTAGAATCAGCTTTCTACCATAATTCTATAATTCATTTGATAGAATTTTATTTAGAGTTTTTACATCAAAATTCATTAAGGAAACTGGTTTAGATCTTGAGTCCATATTGGCCTCATAAAAGGTAAAATGTTCTCCTCAATTATTGAGAACAATTTGTGTAGCATAAGTTTTAATTATCTTTAAATGTTTGATAGAATTCAATTGGAAATCTGTCTGCCCTGGGGTATTCTTTCTCTTCCCCTTTTGGTAGTTGCTTTACAATCTGCTCAATTTAATTTTTCTAAGCCTGGGTTGTTTAGAATCTCTAAGTCATGTTCCGTTAATTTAAGAATTTTATATTCTTAAGGGTAATCACCCAATCCTTTTGAATTTGCAGTTTTGCTAGCATACAATTGCATATAGGATTTTCTGATAAGCCACTTTTTTATTCTCTGTTATGAATTCACTCAATTCGTTTTTTATTTTGATAATTTGATCCCCTCCCCTTTCTTCTGTGGATCAGATTAGCAAAGTTAACTACTGTGAGTGTCTTGAGTCTAGACTACCACTAATTGCTTCCCAGCCTTAGGCCACATATTTTTATGGATTCCCTTCTTAAGAACAAGGTAAAGGGGAGTCCCAGACCTGCAATGATGGCTTGGAGTAGAAGGAGGGAGATAGAATAAGAAGCAAGCACGCTGAGATCAGTATCTGGAAATCTGGAGGCAGAGGGAAGAGAGATGACTGGATTATCATTTGGATTAGATGGCACAGTGAACAGAATGCTGGACCTGGTGTCGAGGAGACCTGAGTTCACATGTGACCTCAGGCTCTAGTTCTAAGACTGGGTAAATCACTTAACACTGGGTGCCTCAGTTTCCTCATCTGTAAACTGAGCTGAGAAAAGAAATAACAAACTACCCCGGTCTCCTTGCCAAGAGAACCCTAAATGGGGTCACAAAAAGTCAGAATTTAAGAATAACAGACAGACTCTAGGTCTTAGAACTACAGCTAGAAGAAAGTAGTAGCATCTTCCTCCTCCCCATAGCAATAATAATTCATAGTTACACAGTATTGACAAAGGTAGGAGGTATGTGATTATTATGTCAAGATAAGGAAACAGGTAAATTCATGTTTGGTTCATCATCGTATTTTTTTTAGTATATATTATATATTTGGTTTTTCATTATTGTGCATTATATATAATACATAAAGTGTCTGAGGCAGCTCAGGGACTCAGGTCCAAAAGTTTTTAGAAATTGCCTGGGAATAGGAGGAACTTAATAAATGCTTGCCAATTAATTAGCAAACAGGACACCATCCTGATAAGTATCTGATGTAACAGATTAAAAAAAATCTCCTTTTAGCAAAGATTATTACAGAGGATAAGTCTTGGATAGACTGCCTTGACTGTGTCACCCTACTCAGTTTATTTCCTCCTCAACAACAATCCTGGGAGGAAGAGTCCATTGCTATCCTCATTTTAGGGCAGCTAGGTGGCACAGTGGATAGAGCACTGGCCTTGAAGTCAGGAGGACAGGAGTTTGAATTCAGTCTCAGACATTTGACACTTATTACTTTGTGACCTTGGGCAAGTCACTTAACCCCTGATTGCCTCATATCCAGGTCATCTCTAGTCTTCCTATTTGTATCTGGTCACTGGATCCAGATGGCTCCAGAGGAAAAAAGTGAGGCTGGTACAGTGTCCCCCTTACTCAAATCCAATTCCTGATTTTGTGAATGAAGGACAAACAAACATTATTATCCTCATTTTACAGATGGGGAAACTGAGGCAGGCAGTGGCGATTTGATTTGTCCAAGGTCACACTGTTAGTTAAGTGTCTGAGGTAAACCTCAAACTCAGGTCTTCCCTGATTCTAGGTCCAGTGCTCTGTCCATTAAATTTCAATATACAGATACCCATTATCCATGGGTAAATCAATTAACCTCCATGAGACTCTAATTCATCTGTAAAATGGGGATAATAATGCTTCTTTTAAAAACTTAATATTTTTTATATTCTTTTAAAATAAATTTGTGTGGGCTAATAATCTCTATAACTACCTGTCTCCCAGTGTTACTGTGAGAAAAGTGCTTTGTAAATGGTGAAGGCTCCATAAATGGGAGTGTTATTTTTTATAATTAAATTATCCAACAAAGCTGTGGTTAATAAGGGAGGGGTAGCATCACTCTCTCAGAATGGATTATCTCTTCCCATTGTTCTCCACTGAAAATAGGAGGCATCTGATGATCCAGGCTTCTTTTTCAACTCCATTGGAAAACACGGGGAATATTTTCATGTAGCTCTCCTCCTGGGGGAGGGGGTGGGGTGAGGAGGCCTGGGCATTTCTCTGAAGGACAATCATGTGATACCAGGTACTGGGTAGGTCATTATTAAGTGTCTGAGACAGGATTTGAACCCAGGTCCTCCTGACTCTAAGGCCTGTGCTTTATCCACTACTCCACCTAGCCGCCCCTCCCAATTATATTTTAATCTGGTTCTTGCTAGGCTGTAGGAGGTCCATTTGATACCAGCACTTCTCAAAATGTTCTCTGGAGATACCTATGAACCTTTCCTCAAGGTCAAATTTATTTTCATATTAATATTAGGATATTCTTTGCCATTTGGGGGTGGATTTTCTTCATTCACTTCAACCAGAAAAAAACATAGTGCAACAGATTGAATGTTAAAGCAGATATGAGAATCTAGCTGTCTTCTCTGAAGTCAGACAGCATGGAGATTTACAAAAATATTCAAAATAATACCACTCTTCTAAATTAATTCTAATAACATATATTTTTTCATAAAAATGATATGTAAATATCTGAATATACAAATGGATTTACCACTGTTGTTTTTAGTTGGATTACTATTTTAAAATTTTATCAGTGTTAATTTTTAATATATTAAATATCACATAAACAAAAGTTCTTTGGGATCCTTAATGATTTTTAAAAATGTATAGGGATAGGGGCGGCTAGGTGGCGCAGTGGATAGAGCACTGGCCCTGGAGTCAGGAGTACCTGAGTTCAAATGTGACCTCAGACACTTAATAATTGCCTAGCTGTGTGACCCTGGGCAAGTCACTCTTAACCCCATTGCCTTAAAATAAAAAATTAAAAAAGAACATATAGGGATCAGGAGACCAAAAGATTGAAGAATCACTTGTCTAATTTATTCTTTATATAATTTCCCTGATTGATCTTTTCTGCTTGCTTTAATAAATATGTTGGCTAGCTATTCATAATGAACTTTTGTATGTAAGCATTTGATGGTAGGGAATGATGCTTTTGTTATTGTTCAGTGATGTCCGATTCTTCATGACCCAATTAGGGTTTTCTTGTTAGAGATACTGGAGTGCTTTACTGTTTCCTTCTCTAACTCATTTTACAGATGAGAAAAACAGGGTTAAGTGACTTGCCCAGCTAGCAAGTGGCTGAGGCTAGCCAAGATAAAAAGAACTGTTACTCTCTTGGCTAGGGTACTCTTAGACTGAAAAAAAATCTGATGTGTCGTAGTTAGATATAATTCTAACTCCAATAATCCTCTTGAAAATTAGGACAGAAAAGGAGTGATCTACACTACTCTTGGTTCAAAGGTCTCTCAGCTCATCAGCAGTAACAACTCTCTCCCTATATTCATCCCAGGCATGGCTCTCCTTTAAAGAAAGTGCCCAAATCTATCCCTTCCACTTGAGGAGAGTGCTCTATTATAAATTTCTTTTCATCATGTCTAGGTTAGACCATTCTTGGTTCTAGAGAGTGAATAGTAATTATCTCTTGGAGACTCAGTCAGCATGGAAAGTCATGAAATCTAAGAGTGAAAACATACATGAAAGGAGGTCTAATGCAACTTTTCATCTAACATGGGGTCCCCTTTACAATATTACCATCAGGTCACTGTATAAATTTCTCCTTATAAAGTTCCAGGGATGCTCAGATCACTGTTATACAAGGTATGAATAGTTGGCAATTCTTCCTTATATGTCCAATCTGTCTCCCTGAAACATCTATCCATCAGCCTGAGTTCTACTCAGTGGAATAACAGAGAACAACACATTGACTTCTTCCCAGAGGTACAGATAGGAGCAGAATGATGTAATAAAAACAGAATTGTGTTTGGAGCTAGAGGTCTTGAGTTCAAATCTCAACTCAGATACTTACTAGTTATATGACTAAGAGGAAAGGAAATGGAAAAATTCACTCTAGGATCTTGGCCAAGAAAACCCCAAATGAATTTGAACACAACATAATTGAAAAATGACCAAACAACAATAAATCAGTTAACTACTGAGCCAGTTTTCTCATAATAGGATAATAGTTGTACTGTCTACCTCAGAGGACTCCTATAAGAAAAAAAGCTGCAAAACTGACATATATGTACTGTTATTATTAATTTATAAACAGCTCTCTAGTTCCTTGAAAACAGTTCTCATGGCCCTCTTCCCTCCCCTCCCCCATTCTAGTCTTGTCTTCTGGATAAAGACTCCCTAGTTCCCGAAACTGTCCATCATACAACATAGAATCTCAGATGATACGGTCAATGTCCCTCTTAAAAGAACTGCCCCTAGGGGTGGCTAGGTGGTACAGTGGATAGTGCACCGGTCCTGGAGTCAGGAGTACTTGGGTTCAAATCTGGTCTCAGACACTTAATAATTACCTAGCTGTGTGGCCTTGCGCAAGCCACTTAACCCCATTGCCTTGCAAAAACCTAAAAAACAAACAAACAAAAAAAAAAACCTGCCCCTAATACTCTGGATATAAACTGACCAGTTTAATGTGTGACCCACAAGGCTACTGCTTCCCTTGATCTAGATTCCAGGGTCTTCCAGGGTCTCCCTAGTATAGATGACCTCAGCACCCACTTTGCAGAGATGATTAATTAAGACTGTCAGACAATAAGTTCCATCAAGGAGGAGTGTGGTATATGTCTTAACTCACCTCAAATTGCTTGCCTTCTCAATGAGGGGGGGCAAAGGAAGGATGAAGGGAGAGAATTTGTAACTCAGAATTTGAAAGAACAAGTGGTAAAAATTGTTTTTATGTGTAATTGGGGAAAAATAAAATGTTTTTAAATGTTATTTCATTTTTCCCAATTACATGCAAAGATAATTTTCAGCATTCATCTTTTTGTAAGGTTTTGAGTGAAATAAAAATAAAATATTAAATATTTTTTTTAAAAAATAAGTAGTATAGTACAGTAGAAACAAAGCTGAATTGAGTTCAAATTTTTCTTTTGTCACTTGCTTAGTTGCACAACTCTGGGCAAATAATTTCCCTATCTGGCCTCCAAGGCCCTTCAAGCTCTGACTCTATAATCTTGGAAATTTTCTTCCTTCCTAGTAATTGCAGCTCTTTTTCAATCTCAGAAGAGACTCATCTTCCTGAATTCAAATCCATCCTCACTCAGTCTCTTACTGACTGTGTGAATCCTGTCTACCTCAGTTTCCTCATCTATAAAATGAGCTGGAGAAGGAAATGACAAACCATTTTCCTGTATCTTTGCCAAGAAAACCCCAAATGAGATCACGAAGAGACAGACACGACTGAAAAGACGGAACAGCAACTTCCTCACCTTAAAATCTGTCTGTATCCTCATCCACTCTCACTTTTCCTCTCTTCTGGACTGAAGAACCTTTGCAAGCCCCCGCCTCCTCCACCCTTGTATTCTTGATTCTATCACCTTCCGGACTCCTCAGGGACCTCCCTCTGGCAATGCTCATCTCCTCCTCCTCCTGCATCTCCAGTTTCTCCCTTCACACCGACTGGCTCCTTCCTGTCTGCCTACAAACACGCTCAGGTCTCCCCTAAACTTAAAATAGCTTCTCTCAGCCCTGCTATTCCCTCCAACTAGACATGTCTCTTTTTCTCCTGCCAAACTTCTACAGAGAGAAGTCCATAATCACTGCCTCCATTTCCTCACCACCCACTTTCCTCTAACACCTTGCAATCTGTCTTCCATTCCCAAATACTGTTACTAAAACTGCTCTCTTGAAGGTTGCTGGTGACCATCTAATACAAAACCACTCCTTAACCCATGTCACAGTTAAAGTAGCTAAAAGATCTGGGTTCCAATTTGGCACTTGGTGTGTGACCTTGGGCAAATCACATGGCCTCTTTAGACTTCAATTATCTTATTTGTTAAATGAAAAAAAGAGAACTAGAGGCATTCTGAAGTCCCTTTCAGGTCAAGAACCATGAGAATTATTAACTACTCCATTCTCCTTGAAATATTCTTCTTTGATTTTCATTCTGCCTCTCTTCCTCTCTCTTTGACTCTCCCTCTCCCTTCTACTGTCTTAATATCATTCAAATTCAATTCATGGCATGTCATGGCACCATCTCCCTGAGGTCATGATCTTCTTTAAGAATAAGGGACAAACATCATCATCACCACCATCGTCATCCTCTATTGCTCAGACCTCTCATCTGTTCCCACGGCTTCAACTACCAACTTTATGTAGATAACATTTGTTTCAAACTGACATTTCACCAAAGCTGTCTGACTTATGCATAAAGACAAACTCAGAGGGGTGGGTGAGGCAGTCAGGTAGACACGAAGTAGAGAGCTTGAACCTAGAATCAGAAGGACCTGAATTCAAATCCAGCCTCAGACAATTAGTTGCAAGTCACAAAACCCCAGTACTGTCTTCCTCCTAGGGATATTGTGAGGATCAAATGAGATAATATTAGTAAAGTGCTTACTTAGCATGGTGAATAGTAGATAAAGGATATTTAATAATTTTTTTCCTTCCCAGGTTTACTATAAAGGGCCTGGTACACAGTAGGAGCCTAATAAAGTATTTGTTTCCTTCCCTTCCTCCTAAGCTGAGGGTACAGATCCTTACTAGTTATGTAACTAAGAGGAAAGGAAATGGGAGAATCACTCTAGGATCTTGGCCAAGAAAAACCCCAAATGAGTAGTGGAGGCTTAATAAAAGTTTCTTTCCTTCCTGAGTCATGGATACCATGCCTGTTATATAGTAGGAGTCTAATAGGTATTTGTTGTCTTTTCTCCTTCCTGAGGAAAGGGCTACAGAGTAAAGTCAGGGGTTCTACAGGCCAGTGAGGTAGGGAACAATGGGAACTCACACATTGGTGGTGAAGACGCCATAGACTAGGTCTTGCTCAGGAAGATGGAAGGCGCTCTGAAGTTCATTGTAATAGAATGGGATCTCCCCTGGACGAGAGCAATTCAACCGTGCCTTCATGAAGGTGGTCCAGGTGTCCTCCAGCAGGAAGCGCCCACCCACATCGTTCTTGCACACGCGGGCCACCCGGGAATAGACGGTGCGCCCACAATCGTGCTCCACAGCGTTCTCCCGCAGGAAGAAGTAGGCAAATAGTCCAATGTCATAAGCAGCTACAAAGTTGGGCTCTGGAGAAAGTTCAAGGAAGAAGAGTATGGGAAGGAAGCAGATAGCAAGAGGAATGAGATGGGCACATGGTACCGCTTCACTCATTGTAGATATTATAATGGCAGATGTTGCTAGATATAGCAATAACTAGATATTATATTGTAGTATAGATTATATTAAAGCTAGATGTTATATTATAGTTTATAATAGATATTATTAAATTCTACTATATTACATTAAGTATATTATTCTAGACTGTATTATATTACATTTATTGTATTATATTTTATATATTGTATTATAAATATTGCATTGCACATGCAATGTTATGCTATATCTCCAGAGTTAGAAGGAACCTCAGAAACCCCTGAGTCATTTTTCAGATGAGGGAACAGATGCTCAGCAAGGTTTAAATGATTTGTCCAAGATCATATAATGTCAGCATCTGAATCCAATTTCTCTGACTCCAGAGCTAGTGTTCTATCCACTGGGCTATATTGCACTCGGATAGGAATCTTGCCCCTGTCCCAAACAATTTCCTTTCCCAAGATGGGTAAGTTAGGAGCCAGACAGACCCCCAGGTTCATATTGCCAATTTGAAATGAGTCCCACTGAGGATAAAATGGAGCTGGTGGGAGAGGAAAATGGGGGAGAAAGAATCCCTTCCAAGCTCCCTTTCACAGGACTACAATACAATATAAGGACAGAGTATACAATAAGTGCTTAATAAATGTTTGTTATTTAATATTGATGGTTAATTGGGAAAGACTTAGCTACTCTTATCAATACAACAATCTATGACAATTCCAAAGGAACCATGATGAAAAGTGCTAGCCACTTCCAAAGAACAGACTGCTGAACTCTGAGGGCAGATTGAAGCATATTGTTTTTCACTTTATTTTTCTTGCCTTTTTTTTTTCAACATGGCTAATATGGAAATATATTTGCCATAACTTCACATGTATAGTTGAAATCACAGTACTTGATTTTTCAATAGGTAGAAGAGGGCCTGGGCCAGGATGGGTGTAAAAAAACTCAAAATTTTAAAAAATGAACGTCAAAGTATATTTTTAAAAATGTAATTAAAAACAAAAGAAAAAATTAAAATAATCAACATTTTCTTGACTCACATTTGTATATTTCTTTCTTTCTTTTTTGCAAAGCAATGGGGTTAAGTGGCTTGCCCAAGGCCACACAGCTAGGTCATTATGAAGTGTCTGAGGCTGGATTTGAACTCATGTACTCCTGACTCCAGGGCTGGTGCTCTATCCACTGTGCCACTTAGCCACCCCACATTTGTATCTTTCTGAAAAGATTCTATCTGAATCTCTTTAATAATATATCTTTGAATATAGCTTTTCCCATTCTTTACCCACTTTCTATTCTGCTCAACATTTAAGAAGCTGAATTTGAAACTAGGACACTTTGGTCCTTGGTATTATCCCAAATATGCAGCAATCCCTAAGCTACTCATTCCTGAATATCAGTTGGGTTCTTTTGTTGTGGGTTAAAAAAAAAAAAATCTCTGAATGTGTGTTTCTCAGTAGGTAGGGAGGATCAGAAAAGTGGATGGTGCTCCCACACTCTGGGGCTGGGGGCTTTGTGTACCATTGAGCCACTTGGAGTTATACTGAGCAGTGCGAAGAGGTGGGCCACTGCCCAGACTTCGGTAGATGGCAGGGTCTCGGCCAGAGAAGTCGATGACGGTGGCAGCATATAATTCACCCTGCTCTGAGATCACAGCTGTAGAGTTGTGTCGGGGGTCATAGGGGCATCGGGCCACACCGTTGATCTTTTCAATTGTCCGGCTAAGGTTCCCTGCCTGGGAAGAAAGTGAATAGGAAGAGAGAAGAGCAGAGTTCTTTGGGGAGTGAAGGTAAATATTATAAAGAATAGGGGCTTCTGATTTGCATGAATTGATGCTGAGTGAGTTGAGCAAAACCAGAAGAACATTGTACACCTTAACAGCAACATGGGGGCGATGATCAACCTTAATGGACTTGCTCATTCCATCAGTGCAACAATCAGGCACAATTTTGAGGTATCTGCAATGGAGAATACCAACTGTATCCAGAGAAAGAATTGTGGAGTTAGGTAATTTTGCTATCTCTTATATTTCATTTTTTCCTTAAGGAAATGATTTCTCTCTCAACACATTCAATTTTTATCAGTGCATACCATGGAAACAATGTAAAGATTAACAAACTGCCTTGGGGGGGGAGGGAAGCAAGATGGGGGGGAATTGTAAAATTCAAAAAGCAATAAAAACAAAACAAAAAAAAATAGAGGCTTCCCTCTGGTCCAGGGTGGGGGTGATGAGCTGTGTCTTTTCTTTCTACCTTGGTTTTGTAACTTTCCTCTAACCTTGTTTCTTAGAGGACCACCTGAACCACCTTGAAGAACACCTTGGTTCATAGCTCATAACTCAGGATGACACTGACTTCAGCTATCTCCATGGGAGAGGGGAGAATGACCCTAGTCACTGACTCTCCCCATGTGGACTCAGCTCCGGAATATACCTCACTCCTCCACACCCCCACCTGGAAGACCCCTCACCTGTCTGCTGGAACACACCGGAGAGAAGGCATTGGTGCCACAGGTGAAAACCTTCCTGCCCGACACGATCAAGACCCGAACATAGTTCTGACACTCTTCCTGGGGTAGGAGGGCAAGGGGTAAAATTCATTAAGCAGTCAATCAATCAATCAGGAAGCATTTCTTTTTCACCCCTTCTATGGGAGGGTTGGAGAGGCTAACAAAATCTCTGTCCTCTCATCAGGGTGAGTACAAGGTGGGGCTAGTTCTGTGAAGCAGTTGTTATTATTTTCTCCATTTGACAGATGAAGAAATGAAGGCAGAAAGAGGTTAAATGACTCATCCAGGGTGACAAAGTTAGGAAGATTTTGAGACAAAATTTCAACTCGTTTTTCTGAACTGAAACAGTGGAAACAGTCCTCTAATTCATGGACCACCCAGAGAGATTTTAAAATATCCAGCACTGGATGGTCTATCTCATTTCTCAGACTTTTCCAAATGCCTCTCAGATCTCCTTTTTCAGGCATTGCTATCCCCCAACTTTGAGACCCTGAATTGCAAAGTGTCCCATCCCTAGGGTTGGGGAGGGGGAAATGCCTAAGGTTTATCCTGGCCACATACTTCAGTCTTCCCTTTGCTTTGGCAGGACTTGCGAGTTTCCTCATTGGAGCTCCACTCTGTAGCCTGAGAAAGGAATGAAAAGACACCCAGGGTTAAGTTAAGCAATAGGGGCATTAGGAGTCTGGCTACTGGGGGCCTCCCTTCAGGCTCCCTAATCATAACAGCTGATGATCACCAAGGAAGGTCTGAAAGGCTGCTCCCCTGGAGACCTTTTAAAGATGAGAAAGACAACAGAGAGGACAAAACCAACCAAATGAAGAAGAAATGCAAAGGGTCAACAATTATTAAAGATTACTGTAGGGGCAGCTAGGTGGTGCAGTGGATAGAGCACCAGCCCTGGAGTCAGGAGGACCTGAGTTCAAATCCAGTCTCAGACACTTAATAATTACCTAACTGTGTGGCCTTGGGCAAGCCACTTAACCCCATTGCCTTGCAAAAAAAACCCCAAAATAAAAAAGATTGCTGTAAATGAGAGTAAGAGTGCCTGAGGGTTTGCAAAGCTTTCCTCTCACTTTCTTGGAGGCTGATTCTATTATTTTCTCCATTTGATTGATTAAACTTAAGTTGAGTAAAGTGAAATGACTCATCCAGGGGGACAAAGTTAGGAAGAGTTTGAGACTAAATTTCAACTTGTTTTCCTGAACTTAAACAATTCAGATTGTATCTCACATCCAGAAAATCAGCAAAGAGGATTTTTACAAATCAGGAGAGATAATGTTGGAGGGAGTTTGGGAAGATATGCAGACTAACACAGTGTTAGTGAGGTGTAAACTAATACAACCATTCAGGAAATCAATTTGGATTATATGAGAAGGGCAGTCAGGTGGCACAATGGATAGAGCATCAGTCCTGGATTCAGGAGGACCAGAGTTCAAATAGGAACTCAGACACTTGACACTGTGTGACCCTGGACAAGTCACTTAACCCTGAATGCCTCACCCCCCCCCCAAAAAAGGAATTATATGTGAAAAGTCACTACATTATGACCTAGCAATCCCATTGTACATTGATTGATCCCACTGTATATTGATTGTAAACCTAGGAGGAACTTATGAAAGCAAAAAACACATAAAAAAACAACAGGTACCTATCTACTGAGGAAAGGTTGAACAAACTGTGGCATGTAAAGATAATATTGTATCATAGAAAATCCCAATAAGAGAAATTCAAAGAAACATGGGAAAGACTTGAATAAAGTGATTCAGAGTGAAGAAGGCAAGCCAGGATGGACAATGTGTCCACAGACAGAAGTAAGACAGGCAGAGAAAAATGACCACCTGCTCCCGGACAAGCATTTCATAGGGAAACAGCAGACCCAGGAGGCCCAGAGAGAGAGAATAGGCTCACTTAGGCATCTGCAGGATACTGAGTAAGGAAGTGTGTTAGCTTGGAGTGGAGAATCTTGCAGTATTTTTATGTGGGAGTGCAATGGTGTGTGAGGGAAGTGGGGGAGCACTCACAGCTAAAGTGTGTGCTGAGACGGCAGGCTTGCAGCATCTCTTTCCTACTGAAGAGGAGGGAAGAGAGAGAGAGAGAGAGAGAGAGAGAGAGTCTGTCTGTAGGGAGAGGTCGGGATGCTCACAGTGAGGAATGAATAGAAGACAGAAAATTTAGGTGTGAGAGGATTTCTTGCTTAGGGAGAGATGTGGCTAAAATGGCTTTAAATCTCTGCTCTGGCTGAGATCCAGACACTGAACACAGACACTCTTAGGAAAGTTAAATTCCATGACTAATTAAGGAGTTCCTTTTCCTCTTTTTTTTCCATCTATTATTAAGCATTGGGTTGAGTGCTGGGGAAGATACAAAGTATAGAAAGGACACAGAATTTATCCTCAAAGGAATTAAAATCTTCTTTGCCTTTGCCATCTTCGTCCCCCTCCCCATTTTACAATCTAATTGTTGTTGTTCTTTAGTTGTGTCCGACTTTTCACGGACCATAGCTTGCCAAGATTGTCTATGGGCCTTTCTTTGTAAAAATACCAGAGTGGTTCACCATTTCCTCTTCCATTGGATCAAGGCAAACAGAATGATTTGCCCAGAGTCACACAGTGGTGTCCAAGGCCGATCTGAACTCACACCTTCCTGAATCCAGACCCAGCATGCTCAATCTAATTAATCTAATTTAACCCTTCCTTTATAATCTCTCTTATTATTTTGGTTTGGTCCATTATTCCATTAGTGTTGGGAACTTCATGTAAAGAACTGCCTGTGCAGGTAGGCACCTCCTCTAAAATTTAGCATTAAAAATGTTAATTGACTCATCCAGGGTCCTAAGACTCATCTGTGCAAATTGTTTTTTCTTTTTTAGGTTTTTGCAAGGCAATGGGGTTAAGTGACTTGACCAAAGCCACACAGCTAGGTAATTATTAAGTGTCTGAGGCTGGATTTGAACTCAGGTCCTCCTGACTCCAGGGCCGGTGCTCTATCCACTGCACCACCTAGCTGCCCCACTCTGGTCTTCTTGATGCTAAGGTCAGTTCCTATTCACTTCACCATATTACTTCTCTAAGGGATCTAATTTTACTGCTAGCTTTTAGTATGGTAAATATAGTTGTGTTGTCATCAGAAAGAGGATAGTGTTAGGGAGTGAGGGGGGTAGACTGTGTATAAATTTTTTGTTTTTCTTGTTCAGTCATTTTAGTAGCATCTGACTCTGTGTAATCTCATTTGAGGTTTTCTTGGCAGAGATACTGGAGTGGTTTGCCATTTCCTTCTTTAGCTCATATTATAGATGAGGAAACTGAAGGGGGTAGTTAAGTGACTTGCCCAGGTCACCCAGGTAGTACATGTCTGAGACTAGATGGTGAGTCTTCTTGACTCTGGATCCAGTGCTTTATCCACTGGACCACCTAGCTGCCTGTGTGCAAATAGGAACCACCTAGCTGCCTGTGTGCAAATAGGAACCACTTAGCTGCCTGTGTGCAAATAGGAGTCATCAATAAATGCAGGACCATTATTATCAAGATGCCATGTTTCCTTGTACTTGGATCATTTAGCAACCTTGTACAAATTTACTGACATTTTGCTTTCTCATTTGACTTGGTTCCTCTTGGCTTCTCCCATTTTCTTATCAAGTTCCCCTCAGGAACTTGATTCCTACTCTACTCCCCTAAGAAGTTTCCATGCACTCACTAAGTTACAGAAAACCTATGAGAAACAGAAGGAAACTCAGTCTCCTCTGCAGCCAAGACAAATGGAATAAAGGAAGTCATGGTAAGTCTAACCCACTTTGATTTCTCCCTTGGCTGACTCCCATTGAATTTGTTTTGGAGTCTGGGGACTTGCCTTCACATCCCAGCTGTCACTTACACCTATGTAAATGTGGGCAGATTACATAAGGGCTCTGTATCTAAGCTTCCTCATTAGTGAAATGAAGAAGAAGGGACAGAAGGGAGCATAAAAGATAAGATGGACAGTTTCAGTTACATAAAATTGAATCACTTCTGTAAAAAACAAAAACAATGAAGCTAAAAGAGTAGTTATGAGAAAGGAAACTTTATAGCAAATAATTCTGCTCAAAGTCTCAAAAATAAAAGAAGTGGGGAATTGATATAAACATATAAGAAAAAGAGGTATTCCCCAATATATAAATGCTCAAAAGATACGTACTGGCAGTTTTTAAAAAGAAAAATGTAAGCGATCCAAAAGAAGGTTCCAAATTAGCAAAAATAAGGGAAATGCAAATTTAAACAGCTCACACCTCTAAGACTGGCAAAGATGACAAAAGACAGAAATGGTAACTGTGGGTAGGAAGGAAATATAGGAAAGTTAATGCTTGTTTGTGGAGCTGTGAATGGGTCCAGCTGTTCTGGAACACAATTTGGAATTACATGGAAAATAAAGTTAATAAATTATGAATAATCTGTGTAGTAATGTTAGGCAATAAAGAAGTTTTAAAAAAGAGGAATTTTACATATGTGCTGACATATGTTTTCATGTTTATATGTATATATGACATATATGGCATTTCTCAACTACATACACTCATATAAATACACACGCTTTTATTTGTTTGTTTTTCATTCATCTATTATAGTGGCTGTTCTACAATCAAGACACTCATTCTTGGCTCTAGGAATTTTCTCTGGCTGTCCCCCTTATCTGGAATGCTTTTTCTTCTTCTCTTTAACTACTGACATCCCTCACTTCCTTTAAATTCCAACTAAAATTCCACTTTCTCTAGGACACCTTCCCCAACCCCTCTTAATTCTAGTGCTTTCCCTCCTTTAATTTTCCTGTTTAGCCTGCACATAGATTGCTTTGGTTATATTTGTTGATATGTCTCCTGAATTAGATCATAAGCTCTTTGAGGGCAGGGACTATCTTTTGCCTCTTCTGTATCCCCAGAGCTTATCCTTATAATAGGTGCTTAATAAATGCTGATTGATCGCCCACTGAGAAGCCACATGAATAGTAGTATTTGGATTTAATGGATTATTATAAAAAAGATATGATGAAAATGGAGAATCCAGAGAAATGTGGGAAAGACTTAGATGAGCTGATAAAGAACAAAACAATCAGAATTAAGAGAATAAGTTACCAGTTGACCCCAATAATGTAAAGGAAAACAACATGGAAACTTCAGAATTCCAATGAAGTCCATGACTTTAGAGGACTGATGGGAAAGCATCTATAAATCATTAGGAAGTGACAATGAGTTTTTCTTAAACCATCAATAAAACATTATTTAAAAAATAACAGACAGTAAGGAAGTCAGACTACAAATGACTTCAAAGGTTCCTTCCAGCTCTAAATCTGTGAACTTGTGAATGGTTGAATCAGACAGCCTAACACTTTATTACATGCTGTCTTATGTTGTTCTCCAATTCTGCCTTGTTGATCTTGTCTCCCCGTCTGGGCTGTCAACACGCCTATCCTTTCTTTTAACAAATGGAGCATAACCACATGTAAGGTCACAGGGTCTCTCAGGCTCAATCAAACTTTAATGTTATTTTATATCACTGGTTTGGGGGACCATAAATTGTGTGGGAGTACCATGGGGTTTGTATGATGTGATAAAACAATGCTCACAACAAAACATTAAAAAAATTGTAAATAATCAAAATCTAAAAAACAACAGTCAGACAGTCAGGGGCTCCCTTATGGAGAAGGACCCCACCTTGTACTTTCTCTTGTATCCTCCAAAGCATCCAGCCCAGGGTCAGACACTCTGCAGAGACCCAGGAAATAATTGTTGATTGATGGGGAGCCAAGCAGTCTATCCCTTAGAACATCTGGGTAAGGATTCTTCCCAAATGGATGGTACAGATCACTAAGTACCTCTGATCCTGCTAGAGTGCTGATAATCAGGAGAGGCATTTTGGAAGGAGTCAAGTTTAAGTTAAGTGCTTTGAAGGAAGAGCCTGGCAGACAGGATGCCCACGGTCTTCCTGGAAATTCACTGAAAGGGGGTCAGAAGCTATAGAATACTTTGGAGGCACCATACCAGGATGTGCAGTCCAAATACAGAGAGGGAGATGGTAAGGGGGGCTGGAGAAGGAAGGCAGGGTTTGTATGGTAGAAGAAAGTGCCCTGGACTTGGAGATAGAGGACTTGGGGGTTTGAATTTCAGGTCTGCTCTTTATTAGCTGGGTGATCTTGGGCAGTCACTCATCCCTTCACTTATTCTTTTGAGTGTAAGATTTGTCTTGAAGGTTAAAAGGGCAGAGGCAGCTAAGCACTGGGTCTAGAATTCCAATTCAGTCTCAGACATTTACTAAGTCACTTAACCTTTGTCTACCTTGTTAAAATGAGGATAGTAAAATCGTCATTTAATAAATGTTTGCTTCCTTTCACAGGGAGGTAGGGGAGCAGTGAATTAGAACAGAGATCTAGGAACCTTTAAAAATATTTTCATAATTATGTTTTTTGGGTAATCAATATATTGGGGGGGTTGATAATCCTATGTATTATTACATTTAAAAATATTTTTCTGCAAAGGGGTCCTTCTGCAAAGAGGTCCCTGAAACAATCAAGAAAAAGGGTTGAGTCCAGAGACTAGATGATCTTGATAAGCTCTCCATTCTTTGGATAAAAACTACCTCAGTTCACAGATCAGGCAGATTTTTTTGTGGGATCAGTGGCAGGTTTTATTTGTAGATTCTAAAGGATATACATTCTTAAGACAGTCTTTCAGGAAGAACCATCTCCTAAGCTATTAGCATCCCTGCCTACTGGGTAACCACACACACAAGTTTGCTTGTTAGCCATTGGAATAGAAGAGAGTCTAATTTTTCACTGTTTTAGATTTAACATTTACCTGCCTAGCCAACTCTTTCTACTGAATGGACTAAGGCAGCCACACACATTCACAGGAGGGCAGTCAGAACTTTGCCTTAGGGTGCTCTACTGTAAGATATGGTTCTTGGGAATGTGCTGCTTCTAAAAGCAGGAGTCCATCCATACTCCTAGCCTTCTTATGGAGAGAAGAGGGTTTGACTTGACTACTTGCCTGGGGTTTTTAAGATCAGGTCAACTCCACTTCTGCTAAGGGACAATCATACCAGCTGTGGGTCAAGTTAAAAATCTGGATCCTCAAAATCTGATTGTCTAAGTCAGTAGAAATGATCATCCAGCTCTTCTTTGGAGAACTAAAGCTGAGCATTATCTGGATCAATTAAGTTTAGGATGATTAGAGTAAATGTTATTACTTCCTGATAGCTTTCTAATTACCCTGATCATATCAGTAGTTAGTTGTCCCAGATCTCTCTGTAATTAAATAATAATAACTAGCATTTTTACTTTAAGGTTTGCAAAGCGTTTTACAAATATCACATTTTATCCTCATAACAAGCCAAGGAAATAGTCATTATTATCTACATTTTACAGACAAACAAACTGAGGCAAACAAAGATTAAGCAATTTGCTTGGGTCATACAGCTAATTAGGGTTTGAGGCTGGATTTGAATTAAAGTCTTCCTGACTCTAGGTCTAGTTCTCTATCCACTGTGCCATCTAGCTTTCCTCACTCCTATTAAAATTAATTGACATATATATATATATATATATATATATATATATATTTTTTTTTTTCCTCTGTGTACAGAGACAGTGAAGAGGTAGGGTTAGAGTTGACCCTAGAGTCAAGAAAACCTTAATTCAATTCCTGCCTCTGGCACATGATGAGAGAGTGAATGTAAGCAAAAAGACAACTTTTCAATGCTCTAGAAAACCTTTAAGATTATGAATCACAGAGAAGGTATTGATATGCATTACCAGAGAGAGTTTTCTCATGTAAAGTTCCCTTTATCAATGAAATGAAGGGTAAAATACATAGGAACAGGTACAGTTCCTATTTTCATTCTCTGTGGGTGGGCACTAGTAAAAATAGAAGCTCCTGGGGGCAGTTAGGTGGTGCTGTGGATAGAGCACTGGCCTTGGAGTCAAGGGGGACCTGAGTTCAAATGTGACCTCAGACACTTAATAATCACCTAGCTGTGTGACCTTGGGCAAGTCACTTAACCTCATTGCCCTGCCAAAACCTTGAAACAAAAAGAAAAGAAATAGAAGCTCCTTGAGGGCAGGGACTATTTCATTTTTTGTCCTAATATCCCCAGCACTCATCCCAGTACCTGTGACAGACAAGGCCTTTAATACGTGATTGGTCAATGAACAAAATGATTCTTCCTTTTTTAACTCCTTATCTCTAATTATAATATTATGAATGGAGAGTTGATAAACACAGTAGAAGTGGAGGGGAAGGATATCTTAAGAGTGTTGAGAATACAACTGAGGCAGTGTAGTCTGGGGCAAGGACCACTAGATTTGGAGTCTTCAGCACTTGGGCTTTGCCATGTACATCCTGGAGCAGTCACTGTCCCTGTCTAACCTTTAGTTTCCTCACTGGTCAAATGAGAGAGTTGGACTAGATCAGAGAGAGAGGTTCTCTGGGGTTTTGGGGGATCAATGAATTTAGATGAGAAAAATTACACCATTATTTTCATTAACTTTTAATTGAAATTCAACATCTCCCTTAATTATTTAAAAATGTTCCAAGAAGAATTCTGTTCAAAAGATTCATCAGACTACCAAGGAAGTCAATTTAAGTCAATTTATCTCTGGTATAAATGATCATAAATGTAAATAAGGAAGAGACCTGAGAAATTAATTCAACTGGGGCAGCTAGGTGCCATAGTGGATAAAGCACCAGCCCTGGAGTCAAGAGGACCTGAGTTCAAATTTAGTCTCAGATACTTGATAATTACCTGTGTGACCTTGGGCAAGTCACTTAACCCCATTGCAGAAAGAACTCAACCAACCACCTCATTTTTCAGAAAGAGGAAGGACCTTGTCCAAAGTCACACAATTACTTAAGTAGCAGAGCTAGAGGCTGAACTCAGTTTCCATAACTTCAAATTCAACATTTTTTCCACAATGCCATGCTTCTTAGTTAATGATATCTAATATCCTTTCTATCTCTAAATATCATCATTATATTCCCATTCAGAATGATGAGCTAACAACATAAGCAATATGAATTCCCACTCTAGCTTAAAATTTGAGTTCCATCTGTGCAAAATGCTCAAAAGCAGAAAGGTGTTATTACAACTTCCTTCCTGCCCGCTTGAGGAATGGGGAGGTTGAGTTTGGAGAAATGAATCACTGAATTACAGATTTCAGAATTGGAAGGAACTTCAAACCAAAGACAAAAGGAATCCCTATCACTCCATATCTGATAAGTGATTTTTCAGCCTTTCCTAAAGACCAACATCGCTTGGGGCAGCCTGTTCTAGTTTTGGACAAGTCTTCAGGACTAAATGGGTCTCTGAAACCTTCCCCTATGTTTCCTGGTTCTGCCCTCTGGGACCAAAGAGAAGAAATCAAATCTCCTCTCCATTTGCCAGTCCTTCAATCATGTGAAGGAGAATAACATGTCCCTCCGCCCATCCCCAGCCTCAGGTTGTTTTTTTTTTAATAGGCTATTCATGCCTAGTTCCTTCTATCTATAAGAGATTAGTTGTTCTATTCTTGAAATTTACAGTCAGTTCTCAGTTGTGGTATAGGCTAGGTTGAGAAATAAGAATGATGCACCATGGATGTCCCCCTGTACCTGCTGCCCAGACCCAAGAGACCTTCCCTTGAAACCCAGATTTGGGGTCTTTTGCATTTCAAAATCAAAGAATCATAGAATTTCAAGTTCAAAGTGGCCTCAACTTCCATCCCACCATTCACCCTGATAAGTGATCTTCCAAAAGCAGTTTTGACCATGTCATTTCTCTCTTCATATATTTCCATCTCTTTTTGTTGATAGAGATATCTATGTATTCAGCTCAACAGACATTTATTAAGAACATACTGTATGCAGAGCATTACATAAAGAAATATACCAAGTTTAGATATTATGCATAATATGGAAGCCCTGTGGAGCTAATAGTCTGGTAGAGGAATACGATGCATAGATAACCATCATTGAAAACAACACTTGATCAGAGAATGGACAAGGAAAGAAACCAAATTTCCAGAAAAGAGGTCACGGAATGCTTCCTGGAAGAGAGCATTCAACAGGGATGGGCAGGAATTCTATCAACAAAGATGAGGAGGGTGACCCTTCCAAGCATAGGGTAAAAGGGCCCGAAAGTGGAAAAATCTAGAACATGTTTGAGAAATAATAATAATGATTAAACAACAGCTAGCATTTGTGTAATTCTTTAAGATTGGCAAAGTGTCATACACATTTGATCCTCATAACAACTCTGGGAGTTTAAGAGCTAGTATTATAAGAAGAGCTAGGGAGCACTATAGATAGTACAGGTAAGGAAACTGTGACTTGCCTAGGATTACAGGACTACTAAGTGTCTGAGGTTGCATTTAAATTCAGGTCTTTCTGACTCCAGGTCCAGAGCTCTTTCCTTTTTTTTTTTTTCAAAGCAATGAGTTTAAGTGGCTTGCCCAAGGCCACACGGCTAGGTAATTATTAAGTGTCTTGGGTCATATTTGAACCCAGGTACTCCTGACTCCAAGGCTGGTGCTCTATTCACTGCATCACCTAGCCACCCCCCAGAGCTCTTTCCAAAGAGCCACTTCACTCCACCCCCCAGCATATTATAATATCACATCAAAAAGACATCATTTTCATTTCTCTCAATCAATGAGTATTTTTACACACCCATTATATTGTAGAAAACTAGGAATATAAAAAAATCACAGTATCAGATATTTAGAGCTGGAAGGGACCTTTGAGTCTACCCCCCCATTTTAAAGATGGGGAAACTGAGGCTGGAAGAAATGAAGTGAAGTGACTTCCCCAGGGTCTCCCTGCAAATAAGTTTATTGGATAGAATTTGAACTTCTGTGTTCTATACTCAACAACCCAGTGTTCTATCTATCTGTACCATTCCATGAATGTTGAACTAAGGTTGAGAAAAGCAAAATGACTGACTCTCCAGGGATTTTCCTGTCACCTAGTTAAGAAAAGAAGCAAGGATTCCTATCTGTCAGAACTCCCCATTCATTCTCAAGGAATCTCCTACTTTCAATCTTGATGCTGCAAGCAGAGAGTTCACACAGATGGTTGGGAGGTACAGAGGGATTGAGCTGAGGTAGGGAATGTACCTGAAGTAGAGAGATGTTGGTAAGGCTGAGTCTGAAGAGATAGTTCCTGTGGAAATAAGAGATGCAGAAATTAGAAGTCATACTCGTTTGAAAAAAAAATAATGACCTACCTGGAGAAGATACATCAGACACATCTACTCCAGACATACAACCAACCAACTCTCAAAAAAAAAAAGCTCATTTTTTAAAGTATATGGCTTTCTCTGGGGGAAAGGGGGAAGGGATGAGGAAAAAAATAGAAATTTGTTGTTTTATATTGAATCTTCTTAAGTTCTGCTGTGAATGTGGAAATGTTTTTTTCTTTTTTGTTTCATATTTGTTTAAAATAAATTTAAAAAAAATATATATATATGTATGTATGTATATACACCCACATATATACACCCAACACTCAGAATCCTGGAAAGACCTTAGGAAAGTCAAATTGTTCATCCCCTTGTCTTTAGACAGGATGGCCATTTCTAACAGCTTCCTGGTGCATGGAAGAGCTCTGGTTCAAAAGTTTATACCAGGCTAGAAGAGGAGAATCCTCAAGCAATGGGATTCCAGAACCATATTGGTCTCAAAGAACACTAAAGATCTGAGGCTTAAAGGGGTCACCTCATCCTAAGACTCAGATGGACAGAAGATGCTATTAAAGGGCCTCATAAAAGAAATGGCCCCCAGGCCAATTTTTTCCTTTGATGCCTCTCCTAGGGTCTCTGATAGAGATTTCCAAGAAAGTCAATTCAGATCCCACTCTGTCCTCTAGACATCCCTTACTCCCCCCCCAACAGCAGTGATAGAGGAAAACAATGTCACCTTTAATCTTCTTTTAAGTGGTGAACTGGGACTGCGCTACTACATAATCAATAAACTATGAAGGCTGAGCACTGAGGGCCCTGCAGTCCCATATCAGCTCCCAAGAGGCAAATATCCTGCTCTGGCAGAGCCCAAGGTATCTTTCTTAGGCAGAAGTCTGGGGCAACAGAGCTCTGTGACCAAGGTCCCATAACCCAACCGCACATGAAGAAAGGAAAAGTGGTAAGGGACTGGACCCTGAGAGAGACAGAGAGAGAGAGAGAGAGAGAGAGAGAGAGAGAGAGAGAGAGAGAGAGAGACAGAGAGACAGAGAGACAGAGAGACAGAGAGACAGAGAGACAGAGAGAGAGAGAGAGAGAGAGAGAGAGAGAGAGAGAGAGAGAGAGAGAGAGAACCAGAAATGTGACCAACAATTCTGGTAACCGAAGCAAGGAGCACAAAAGATGCCTTCAAATTAATATTTCAATGCAAATTCAGTTAGGGGACAAGAAAGAAAGCTTAGGCAGAAAATTGAGACTTCAAGATACAAAGATATTAAGGAAGAGACCTTAAGGTCATTTTGGGGGAGACCTCCCCCTAGAGAAGGGAGCAAGAGTGTGTTAAGACTAGGAGGAGGTCACTTGGGGTGAGGAGGTAGGGGAGAAGGTAACTGGTAGTTGTTCATTTAAACTAATTATTCACTGTTAAATTCAATTGTGTCTATTCTTGAAATAACATCAATATCTTCTAAATTTTGCTGTCCTGGGACAAAGCTCCAGCTAATCTACCCTGGTTCCAGTTCTGGTGGAAACTCAAATCAAGAGAAAATTCTTATTGGAAGGTGAAGGGTGAAAGGGAGTGAGGAGCATTGGCCAAGACAGGAAAATAATTTAAGACCCTCTTAATTCTCCTAGATCCCAAGGGAACCCAGGAGGCCATATCTGTTCGAAATTCTACCAATGAAGTTTTTTAAGAACAACCAAAAGGGGTTTTCTTTATTTTGAAAATGAAGGCAACATCACATAAAAATGGGTTCCCATACTTAACAGTGATATAATCTCAAAAAATCATTTAACAACTTGAACTTCAGTTTCTTCAATAAGGAAACACTATATCAATATCAAATAAGATATCAATAAGGATAATAAAACTTGCATTACCTACTAGATGAGGAAGGTTATTTTAGAAGACTTATCATCATGCCTTTGGGAGGAAAATTTGTCCCCTCATGCTTTCTATTCTTCATTCCTCTCCCATTTTCTGAAGTCCTTATCCACTGCCCTCAAGTATTATCAACTTCCTATTGCCTTCTGGCTACCCAAAATCCAGATCTGCTTCCTCCAAACACGATGCCACTTTTTAAAATTGCTTTTCCCTCAGCCCCATCCTTTCCCCAATCAATCAAAATTTTTACTCCTTCAATCTTTGGCTAGAGGTCTGATAGCAATATGTTTAATCTGATTCCTACTAAGGTATTAAAGACTGATACCTTCCCTGATGATATTCTGAACTTTAAAGGAAACCACTGTCAAAGGTTCTGACTTGTATGATTTCAGGATGTTTGATTAAAAGAAAATTCTTTAGAGTATGAGGGAGCTATTTTTCAGTAATGGGATCTTCCAGATCTTTCAACTTCTCAGGGAAAAAATAGTGAAAACTGTACATGGTAGTTTTTAGCTGGTAGGTTTTCCATTTACCCTAGAAGATTCTACAAGGGGAACAAGAGCATGACCTTTTTTTTTCCAGAAGGTCCTTGGTTATTTACTACCTGATTTCAGATCTCAAACTTTAGTCCACATAAACAAAATATACTTTCTGTGGGAAGAGTTTCTGAAGGCTCTATGAGGTGAGACTGGAGAAAAAAAATCCTTCTCTCCCTATGTTCTCCCCATGAATGAGTGACCAAGACAGATCTGGATGATTCATTCTGCCTCCTTGAGTACTTCAGATCCCATCCCACTCCTCTGGTGGGATATGCTAAAGGGTCCCTTGCTGTTACCTGGCTCCCACTATGAGCTGGTTCCTGGAGGGGTCCAGAGCAAGTTGGGAGAAATCTTGAACACCAGGGTAGGTGAAGTTAGAGATCCACGGCTTCAGATCTGGATATGGGGGATAGGGATGGACAAGAAAAAGAGATAAACACCCAGTTACTGAGAGATACCCAATTCTCCATCACTGGGGCTTCCAGAATGGACCTGTGTCAATCAGAAGGAAAATAGTGATATTTTGTTAGTTAGCATTGGGATGGGAGCCAGGAGAGCTTGGCTCTAATCCCAGCCCTGCCTTAACGAGTTGTGTGGTCCTGGACAAATCAAGGACAAACCTCCTTTTGTAGGCTGAAGCTTCCTTAGCTGTAGAATGATGGGGTTGGGTAACATAGCCTCTGGAGATCCCCTTTAGCTGTGGGAATTCATAAGGGTCAGTGTGACCCTAATGCGGGTGTGGAGCCGAGAGCACAGAAAGAGAAGTCCTATTTTCTGGTCATAGAGCCAGAGTGGGATCCCTGAACAGGCTGAAATTCTCCAGAGGTCCATCTTAATACCCCAAATTTTAGAATTGAAAAGAAACTTAAGAGACTATTTATTTCAGTATCCTCTTGTCACACAGAGATCCAGAAAGGTTGCTCAGCATCACAGAGGTAGTGAGTGACAGGAAGGATTTTTTTTTTGAGCATTTAAATTGATTTATTTATTTTTCCAATTATATGTAAAGATAATTTTCAGCATTCATTTTTGTAAAAATTATCTCCCTCCCACCCTTTCCTCTCCCCCCACCCTAAGATAGCAAGTAATCTGATATATGTTATACATTTCAATTATATTATACATATTTCCATTTTAGTCATGCTGTGAAAGAAGAAGCAAAACAAAAAGGAAAAACCACAAGAAGAAAAAAATATTTTAAGTGAAAATAGTATGCTTTGATTTACATTCAGATTCCATAGTTCTTTCTCTGGATGTGGATGGTATTTTCCATCACAAGTCCTTTAGTCTATGATCACTGTCTTGCTGAGAAGAGTGAAGTCTTTCGTAACTGACCATTGCACAAAGTTGTTCTTACTGTATATAAATGTCTTTTGGTTCTGCTCACTTCATTCAGCACCAGTTTGTGTCTTTAAAAAAAAATTATTATTTATTTAAGGCAATGGGGTTGAGTGACTTGCCCAAGGTCCACAGCTAGGCAATTATTAAGGGTCTGAGCCTGGATTTGAACTCAGGTCCTCCTTACTCAGGGCCAGTACTCTATCCACTACATCACCTGGCTGCCCCAGTTCATGTAAGTCTTAGTAGGTTTTTTGAACCCAGAGACTCTGAAGTCAAATCCAGTGATCTTATTATTCTGTTGCATTCATCCTGTATTAAAGTAAGAATGCTCCCAACTCTGAAGTTTTTATAGTAATCCTGGAAGGAGGGGGAAGGGAACAGGTCCCATGTGATGTGATGTTTCAAAAAAAAAATTCATTAAGTCAACCATCTACATAGAAAAAATTTATTGAGTAGACTTTCCTTCTCAAGTTTTGATTAGAGAACCACCCATCATGGGTTCCTATCTATTCAGTTACTAGATGAAAGGTGCTAAAACAAGGGGGAATTCTTCTAAAACTATCCATATGTTGTCCATACATGCAAAGTCAAGAGAGGTTCCCCAATTACAGAGTAGCAGAATGCTCAAGGAAAGGGAATAAATATTTATAAAACAACTACCATCATGCCAGTCCCTATGCTAAGTTTTTTACAAATATCTACTTTTATCCTTACAATGATCCTGAGAAGTAGGTGCTTCTTTTTTTTTTACAGTTGAAGAAACTGAGGCAGTCATAGGTTAATGTGATTTGCTCAGGGTCACACAGTTAATAGGTGTCTGAGGTTGAATTTGATCTCAGGTCTTTCTCATTACAGTCTCAACTCTCTATCCATTACACCATCAGCATCTCTGGTAAATCCTAAACTAAGAATAAGGATAAGGACCAGACCTGTGATTTCATTGGTATTCTGAATTCCCAGGTTAGGGAAATTCCTTTTACCAACATTTATCAGTACCTTCCTCTGTGATTTATAGTCTTAGTTGGCTAAAATATGGGAAATTGTGACTTGTCCAGAGTCACCCAGTATGTCAAAGATTGGACTTGAATCCAGATCTTCCTAGGCCTCTCACAGTTCCTAGAATACTTGTCAAAAATGTCAGGCAGCAAAGTGGCCTTGGGCTTCATTGACAGAAGTAGGTGTTCAGAGTGAGCAAGATAATGAATGGTTTTACTCTGATCTTGCAATATCTCATCTAGAATACTGCCTTCAGCTCTGAGAGACATATTTTAGGAAGTGCATTGACATGACAGAGCTGGGAAAATATCCAGGATGGTTCTAGGACCAGCCCCACATCACACATCATATGAGATTGGTTGTCAAAATCAGAAAAGATCTGAGAAGCCATGATATCTACTATCAAATATTTGGAATTTTATTTATAGGTTCACAGGATCATAGATTTAGAACTGGACAGAAATCTGGAACCCACCTAGTCCAAACTTCTCATTTTACAGATGAGGGAAAAAACATGGACAAAATAAATAACTTATCCAAGGTCACACAGTCAGAAGTGGGATTTGAATCCAGGTCCTCTGACTAAATTCATTGGGGTTTCCACTGTTCTAATTGACATCAGGGTGGTGATGCCATGACATGTAAGTTGGGGGAGGGTGCAACATCACCAGGCTTACTTTCTCCTCTGGAGCCATCTAGGTCCGGTGACCAGATAGATCGGACTGGAGATGGCCCTGGATGTACTGGGTAACTGTGAGCTCAGCAATTGTTTCTGTTTGGATCAGAAATCCTGAGGGTCTTCTCTTCCTGGAATGATTTTTTTTTTGATAGATAAAAGAGTCCATCATTTCTTTCTTACCTGTCATAATCACTGAATGGACAGTGCTTTAGTTAAACTGAGACCTGTACCACACTGAGTATTAAAAGCAATGGCTGGAAGTTGTTCAGAAGGTTTGACTCTTTATACAAGGGAACATTTCCAACATTTAATACAATGAGGTGCCTTGGGTGAAGAACATTACTCTAAGGTCTTCAAATGGAGGTTCATTTGTCAAGGATATTATTGAGAAGATTCCAGATTGGGGTTGGATTATATCACCTCTGAGGTTCTTTCCATTTCTAAGATTCAATGAAAACAGAATGAATCAAGGGCAAAGGTTTTAAACCCCTATGATGGAGAAAAGAGCCAGAAATGATGTCTGAGAGACTGGGATTATGCCCCAGTGCTCCCATTCCAAGATCATATATATGATTTTTGAGCAAGGTCACAACCCTTAGTTAGCCCTAAGGTTCCTCATTTATAAAGTGAAGTTAGATTAGAAGGTTTCTAAGGAGCCTTCTAGCTTTTAATATATGTGACTGTGATGATCCATGGGACAGAGGAATTCTCAGGATCAAGAAGGGTGGAGGTTAGGATTAAAGAGATGTATGGGAAGTATTATAGCACATTTCCCAATAACTCATTTGTGATCAACTCAGCTAAGTATGGTTATAGGATAAATCTCTATGACAGAGAAAAGAGCCAGAGATGATGTCAGAAGCTGGGATTATGTCCTGGTTCTCCAATCCCAAGGTCACAAGTGTGATTTTGAGCAAGGTCTTAAACTCTTTAGCTGTAAGGTTTCTCATTTATAAAATGAGGTTAGATTAGAAGGCTTCTAAAGTTCCTTCTAGCTTTTAATATATGACTGGAATGACCCATGGGGCAGAGGAATTCTTAGAGTCAAGGAGGTGGAGGTTAAGATTAAAGAGCTGGGGGCAGCTAGGTGGCGTAGTGGACAAAGCACTGGCCTTGGAGTCAGGAGTACCTGAGTTCTAATCCAACCTCAGACACTTAATAATTACCTAGCTGTGTGGACTCCAGCAAGCCACTTAACCCCATTTGCCTTGCAAAAACAAACAAAAAAAAAGATTAAAGAGTTGTATGTGACATATGATAACACATTTCTCCATAATTCATTTGTGATCAGCTCGGCTGGGTATGGGAGAGTGGTTTGTGTGTGTGTGTGTGTATGTGTTGATGGCAGAGAAGGGGATGGAAGGAGCAAGGGAGGGATCAGAGGAATCTGGAAGAAATAAATCATAGCTCATTATCCTTCCTCCAAGGAGTAGAGCAGCCCCTCATTTCTACACAACAAGCAAATACTTAAAAGCTCCCCTGAGGATGGGAGGTTTTGTGAGCTGGATGTTTTTCAAAAACTGTGCCTGGTTAAAAAAATAATAATAATAATAAATCTTGCAGCAAAATGAAGCATTTCCCTCTGACCTCAGAAGGAGACTGGGGGACCCGGGCATAATGACCCAGGCTAGGCTGGCAATAGACATTTATAGGGTGGGCTGTGAGAGCCAAAAGTGAGCTCACTCTCTAAGTTTAACCCAGACGGGTTCTTCCAAAATCTTAGGGGTATACAAACCTATTTTAGAGGCTGAGTTCACAATCCCCGCCCCCTAAGAAATTTTCCTTATTCTGTTAGTGCACTATGGTGTTAAGTTGTTTTTTTTTTTAATGCTGCTCTAGTCTATTGCCTATGGGAGCCCACAGCTCATCCATTAGCTTGGACTTTGTCCAAAAGCAAGATTCAGATCCTTCCGCATCTCTCCATATGATTCCTCACACAGGGTGGGAAGGAACCATTGCTGGGAGAGTCGATTGTTAGATTTATAGCTCAGATATCAATAAACATTCCAAGTCAGGCTCATTATGCTGTTTTGTTGATTTCTAGACTTTAGAAAGAGATGGAGAAAATGTTATTAATAATGCAAATTAAACTTAAAAATGTGCCCAGTGCAATTTTTTTTTTCCTGGAGAGCTAGTTAAATATTTACTAACACAATCCTAGTTGTGGATGTGGTAAGAAATAGATGGTAGGTCACAGGAATTGGGAAGTTGACTCTCAGGCTTCCCATCTGTAAAATGAAAAAGTTAGATTTTAAAGGTCCTTCCAGTTCTGTGGTTCTATGATCACTGGACACAATTTAAAGAAAAGTTGAATTTATTTCCCTATTTCCAACTCCATTTGAGGGGAATAAAGAAAAAATGGGATAACAGAAAGGATAGAAGAATGTTTTTCTCTTTTCAAAGTCCCAGGTCTCCTTCAGCTTAGGAAACTAACTTCTCCTTGACCCAATTTCACTAGCATTCCCCATTCCCATCTCCATCCCCACAATTTCTAGAAGAAACAGGTTGGATTCATTGAATCTTGGAATAGAGACCAGCTTCCTTTACATTTTTTAAAATTATTTTTTTTCTGGAGGCAATCAAGATTAAAAGACTTGTCCAGGATCACACAACTAGTACCTGTCTGAGATCAAATTTGAATTCAGATCCTCATGTCTTCCGGGCCAGTTCTATCCACTGTGCCACCTAGGTACCCATTTAATCTTCATTTATTCATTCATTTATTATCATCTTTTAAAATCAATTAATTAATTTTGCTTCCTTTAAATTTAAAATAAAGGTACAAAAGATAGAGAAAAAGATATTTGTTTGGGTTTTTTGGAAATCAAGTATATCCAAAAATGTAGAGAAAAAGCTTTATTCAGGTGGAATTAATGAGAAAAGTCTGATTCTAGATGAATGATTCAATGATAACAATTCTCCACATCAAATACTTAATTCCAGACTGGCTACAGGAAGATTGTTAGATTTAGAGATAAGGATATCTGAATTTGAACCCTAGTTCTGCTATATGTTCTCTGTGTGTTATGGACAAATTATTTATTTTCTCTGGGTCTCAGTTTCCTCATTTATAAAAACACAGTTTTGACACAGATAAACTTTGAAGTCCCTTCTTAAAGGCTTTTTGCTAAAATCCTAAGAAATCTTTTTTGAAAGGTGGCTTAGCCCTGCCTGATCTAAAATTATATTATAAAGCATCAATCATAAAAACTGTCTGGTACTGGCTAAGAAATAGAGTGGTAGACCAGTGGAATAGACTAGATGCAATAGAAGGAAATGATTATAGTAATCTGCTGTTTGATAAACCCAAAGAATCCAGCTATTGGGATAAAAACTCTCTTTGATAAAAACTGCTGGGAAAATTGGAAGTTAGTATGGAAGAAACTTAGGTTAGACCAACACCTCACATCATATACCAAGATAAGATCCAAATGGATATGGGATTTAGACATAAAAAACAATAGTATAAGCAAACCAGAAGATCAAGGAGTAGTTTACCTGTCAGATCTATGGAAAGGGAAGCGGTTTATGACTAAGGAAGAGATGGAGAACATCACTAAAAACAAACTAGGTGATTTTGATTACATTAAATTAAAAAGCTTTTGCCTAGACAAAACCACTGTAAACAAGATCAAAAGAAATGCAGTAAACTGGAAAACAATCTTTACAACTAATGTTTCTGACAAAGACTCATTTCTAAAATATACAAAGAACTGAGTGATATTTTTTAAAAAGCCATTCCCCAATTGACAAATGGTCAAAGGATATGCAAAGGCAATTTACAGATGAGGAGATCAAAGCAATCCATAGTCACATGAAAAATTGCTCTAAATTATTACTTATTAGAGAAATGCAAATTAAAGCTTCTCTGAGGTACCACCTCACACCTCTCAGTCTGGCCAGTATGACCAGAAAGGATAATGATCATTGTTGAAAGGGTTGTGGGAAATCTGGGACACTATTATACTGTTGGTGGAGCTGTGAACTCATCCAACCTTTCTGGAGAGTAGTCTGGAACTATTGCCCAAAGGGCAACAAAAATGTGCTTACCCTTTGATCCAGCAATACCACTACTGGGTCTACACCCTGAAGAGATGATGAAAAAGGGTAAAACCATCACCTGTACAAAAATATTCATAGCAGCCCTGTTTGTGGTGGCGAAGAATTGGAAATTAAGTAAATGTACTTCAATTGGAGAATGGCTTAGCAAACTGTGGTATATGTATAACATGGAACACTATTGTTCTATTAGAAATCAGGAGGTATGGGAATTCAGGGAAGCCTGGAGGGATTTGCAGGAACCGATGCTGAGCAAGATGAGCAGAACCAGGAGAACATTGTTCACCCTAACAGCAACATGGGGGTGATGACCAACCTTAATGGACTTGCTCATTCCATCAGTGCAACAATCGGGGACAATTTGGGGCTGTCTGTAATGGAGAATACCATCCGTATCCAGAGAAAGAACTGTGGAGTTTGAACAAAGACCAAAGACCCTTTAATTTAGGGGGAAAAAAAAAACCTGACACCTTATTGTCTGATCTTGCTATCTCTTATACTTTATGTTTCTTTCTTAAGGATATGATTTCTCTCTCATCACACTCAATTTGGATCAATGTATACCATGGAAACAATGTAAAGACTGACAGATTGCCTTCTGTGGGGGTGGGGAGGGAGTAGGATTAGGAGAAAAATTGTAAAACTCAAAGTAAATAAAATCTTCAAATCCAAAAAAAAGAAATCTTTCTTGAAAATAACAACAACAATAATAATGATTATAAATAATGTGAATTCTGAAAAGCTTTTATAGGATCACGAATCTATGAACTGAAAGAGATCCCAGAACAGGGGCATGTTTGTAAATGTTTAACAACTGGCTTTCTGGTGAGGGAAAAAATGCCCTTTTAAAATATATCTCTAGTTATGGAGTATTACTATTCTATAAGAAACCATGAATGGTCAGACTCTAGAGAAACATGGAACAAATTATAGGAACTGACACTGAGCGAAGGGAGCAGAACCAAGAGAGAACACTATTCACATTAACAACAATATTGTGAGTTGATCAACCTTGATGGATGCAGCTCCTCTCAGCAGTTCAGAGAGCTAGGACAACCCTAGGAGACCTCTTTGGACAATTCTATTCACATTCAGAGGAAGAAAAACAAAGCAAAACAAAACAGACCCTACAGAATCTGAATGAACACTATATTCTCCTTTTAAAAATTTCTCTTGTTTTTCCTTCCTATCTCCTGCTTTTCTTTTTTCCCTTTAATCCTAATTCCTCTCTCAGAAAATGACTAATCTGTAAACGTAGTAAATGCAAATATTCACTAGTCTGTTCACCACTGAGGCAAGGGGAATGGGAAGGGTGGGTGGAAGGAAATTATGAAACATATAAATATGTATATGCACATGGATGAATGTTGAAAAACGTTTATAACATGCCACTGGAGAAATAAAATAAAATATCAATTGGGGGAAAAATGAAAAAAAAGTATATTTAAAAGTATATGACTTTTTTGTTGAATTTGTATCATTAACTTTTTTTCATCATTTTCTTAAGCCTAGATAATCAACAAAACAATAAATCAAGCCTGGATTTGTAGCATTTTCCAATTTCTGAGGTGTAAATGCTTACACTGAAAAATTCAACCACAAACTCTCTGGAGCTCTTAGGAGCTAGTTTAAGTAAACCTTTACCTCTGTGGCCATCTAGTTCAATCCCTTCATTTTACTGATTAGGAAACTGAAGCCCATGAAAGAGACTCACCCAAGGTCCCACAACTAGTAATCATTAGAGGCAAGATTTGAATTCAAAGCCTCCCACTCCAGAGCCCAATGCTATTTTCACTGTATCATCAAAATGTTGTCTCCCCAAATCCCAACATTACAAAATGCTAATTGTCTACATTACCAGAACCATTCACCTCAGGCTCCTGAGAGTCGTACTGCAAAATGCTGTGCAAAAACCATTCAGAGATGGGATGGAAAGGGTTGGAAAATGGGAGGGGAGAAAGGCTCAGAGGAAAATATCAGAAATGAAAATCAAGCATCTGAGGCACTGGTATGAATCTACGGGAAACGGGGAGTGATTTACAGCAGAATCTCAGGTACACACTGATGGCAACGACTTTGAGGTAATCAATCTATCCACCACCAAGCATTTATTGAGTCCTATTATGGGGGCTCGTCCATTCCCTGTGGTAGGGAGATAAGATGAGAGATGAGCAGCCTGAAGGCCACCGTGCTGCTGCCAAAACAACAGCAAAGTACACTGACACTGAATGAATAAATGAATGAATAGCAATTCATTTATTAAGTGTTTTCCAGGTGCCAAGAGAACCAGACCTGGGGCTAGGAAGGCTCCTCTTCCTGAGTTCAAATCTGACCCCAGACACTCACCAGTCATGTGACTCTGGGTAAATCACTTAACCCTGTTTTCCTCAGTTTCCTCATCTGCAAAATGAGCTGAAAAAGGAAATAAGCATGCCTGGGATAGAACTAGGAAGAATAAATAAGAGAGTCCCTATGCTCAAGGGGTTCTCATTTTAGTTGGAGATTATTAATAACCAAACTTTCAAGCTGGCCATGAACTGGGAATCCTGTTGGGGATTAAACTTCTCTGGGAGGGGATTAGAAAGAAAGAGTGGGAGGGTTTGAGGGACACACTCCTATAAGCTACATAATTAAATCCTATGTTTTATCCTCATCCTAGTCAGGTGGAATGTAAGCTCCCTGAGGACAGGCTGTTTTGCTGTCTCTTTATCTTTGGTACCTGGAACAAAGTTTGTTGAAGCAGTTGGGCACAGGATCAAAAGCCAAAGTCCAAAAACAAGATTGCGGTTCAGGAGTCTTCTGCATAATAGAACTGGTGGTTAAAAACATAAGAATAAAATGGGATTCATAAGAGAAGGATCTTTGTTTTGAGTAAAAGAACTTTTGAAGAGAATTTATGGGAAAATTCATACAAGATTTATAGAATGAGAAGATGTGAAAGGACTGAGAGTCCAGGGATATCTAACTCAAGGTAATCCTCGGTAGTAGACATTCCACTGTACTCCTGTTCTCCAAATGCTTTCAATTTACCTGGGGGACCAGACTAATATACCTGGGGAAATAATTAAAGAACAGGACCAGATGGTGCATAAATAAATAAGTGCTAAATTGTGTGACTAGGAGACTAAATCTCTTAGAAGTTTAGAAAAATCAGGGATCAATAGTATCCATTGAATGTCTCCTATAATTGAGAGCTACTATCCAGGGCTGTTTTTTTATACCGGGGGTCGGGAGGGGGTGGGGGATACACAAGTGGGGGGAGGGGAATCCCCTCCCTCCTTGAGTTCAGGGATACCAAGGTCCCTTGCTTCTCTTTTTCCTTTACCCCTCAAGGCAGGCATTCCCCAAGGTTCTGCTCTGGCTTCTCCCCACCTTTTTTTTAATGATCCTTCTCTTGTTAATCTCATTTATTATTGTTTTAACTCCCAGTTCTATTATGCAGATGACTCCTGAGTCTCAATCTTCGGTCAGATCCCCCTCTCCCTCTCTCCACATCAGCATCTCCAACTACCTACAAAGACATCTTTATCTGGAGGTTCTGCTGGGGTCTCAGACTCAGCATGTTTAAATTGAGCTAATTATCCTTTCCCAGAATTCTGACTTCTGTCAGTAGTACAACCGGTCACCCTGGGACTACTTTTTCTTCTTTCCGCTTCTTCAGTTTTCTTATCCTTACCAAGTCATTAACTGTCTCCATAGTATCTTGTACATCTCTTCCCTCCCAAGTCCACTATCCCCACCTTGGTCCAGGCTCTTATTACCACCTGTTTGACTTAATATAGCAGCCGTCTACTAGGTCTTCCTGACCCCCTCCAATATAGTCTTCATACCACATTCAAATCATCATATGAATTTTTCTTATTTGTAAATATGGTCATGTCACTGTTCAGAACACTCAGAAGGCTCCCTATTGCCCAAGGTATAAATATAAGAGCTGAAAAGCCCATTTAGACTTTTGTTGTTCAGTCATTTTAATCATGCACAACTCTGTGTGATCCCATTTGGGGTTTTCTTGGCAGACTTACTAGAAAACTATTTCCTTCTCCAGCTCATTTTACAGATGAGGAAACTGAGGCAGAGTACTATGACTTGTCTGGGTTACACAACTAGTAAGGGTCTGAGGCTGGATTTGAACTCAGGTCTTCCTGACTCCAGGCCAGATACTCCATCCACTCTGCCACCATTTAGTATCCTAATAGTCTCTGATTCCTATTTCTATTTACTTGGATAATTTTATTTGCTTACTGAGAGAGTTAAGCTGTCTCAGAATAAACTACTACCATTCTCCTTGTCTAGCTATTTCCCATGTAAAGTGATCAAGCAAAATGGTTTTTATTCTTAGCCTCTAAAAGAGCATCATGGTCCTTGTCAATTGTTTTCAGTTGTGTCCGACTCTTCATGACCCCATTTGGGGTTTTCTTGGCAGAGAAACTGGAATGGTTTGCCATTTCCTTCTCCAGATCATTTTACAGATGAGGAACTAAGGCACTTAAGATGAGGAACTTAAGTGACTTGCCCAGGGTCACACAGTTAGGAAGCATCTGAAGTCACATTTGAATTCAGGTCTCCCTAACTCCAGGGCTAGGGTTCTATTCACTGCACCGTCCATCTAGTTGCCCCAATCATACTCCCAACTTGCAAATATTTGAAGTATAATAAATAGATGTAATTCGAGCCTAAACTTCTTTTTTATTTTATTTTAAATTTAAATTTTTTTTATTTAAGGCAATGGGGTTAAGTGACTTGCCCAAGGTCATACAGCTAGGCAATTATTAAGTGCCTGAGGCATAATTTGAATATGGGTCCTCCTGACTCTAGGGCCCATCCTCTACTCTGCCACCTAGCTGTCCCCCTAATCTAACCTTCTTTTGAAGGTAGAAAAGAGATAAATGAACAGATAAATAAATGGATGAATCAATGAGTGAATCAATAAATAAGCAAATAGTCACAGTTTTCCTCCTATTCTCTACAAAAGTAGAAATCAGTCTCTCCTGATGTGGAGCATTCCATATCCCAGAACATATCGCACCCATGGAGTAATCCATGAGGAAGCTAAGCTTCAAATACCACCCTCCATCATTGCCCTTCTCAGGACCTTTGCATAGGCTAGAATACTCATTCTCCTCACCTCCACCTTAGGTATCTTTGGCCTTCTTCAAAATTCATTATTTATTTTTCCAATTATATGCCACTTTTTTTTATTTTTATTTTTTTTTTGTGAGACAGTGGGGTTAAGAGACTCTCCCAAAATCACACACAACTAGTATCAAGTGTCTGAGGTCAAATTTGAACTCAACTCCTTCTGACTCTAGGGCCGGTGCTCTATTCCCTGTGCTGCCTGGCTGTTCCCCAATTAGATGTAAAGAAATTTTCAACATTCATTTTTGTATTGTTTTCTCCCTCCCACCTTTCTCTTCCCCCTCTTCCCCCTTGGGATTAGCAAGTCATCTGATTTAGTTTATATGTGTACAACCATGTACATTTATACCTTCTTCAGTGTTTAACTTCTGGAAGAAAACTCTCCTGTCTTTCTTCCCATCCTAGCTCCCTGCCTTCCCCTCCATGAAAGATGGGTACATCTACTCTGTATGTTGTAATTAATTATTTACATATTGCCACCTCCACTAAATTCCTTGAAGGGGAGGGTCTGCTTAGTATAGTGCCAGTATACAGTAGGTGCTTAATAAATGCTTGTGGCCATTGATCATCCACTTAATTTGGACAGTCTAGGTTACAATTACAGGAATAAGGAACAAGTCTCAGGGTTCAGAATTGGGTGGGGTGGTGGAGGAGCATAAGGATGTCTAAGGCTGTCTAGTCCCTTGTCCTGAAGTCTAACAGGGCAACCCAGATTCATTACAGCAATGGTAACTGTCAGCTCCAACCTAGAGAGGAAATGTTTCCATTATGAGTGGCCACTCTGAAACCACAGACCACAAGGCCCTCCGATCCAGGGAGCTTTTAAACTAATCTGACAGGGCTCCCCACTCGGTTTCCCTCCCCCACTTCTGTTCCCTCTAGTGACAGCCACAATCTGCTCGTGGAGCAATTAGAAATCCGAGGGTGTCTGCACATTTTGTAGGCTTAAGGACATTGCTAATTTACTTTAATCCACTTAAGCCTTCAAAGCCCCAGGGCCCCAGCTCAAACAAGACAGCACAGAGAAGACAGCTGGAAAGCTTCCTCCAGGAGACAGAGAAGCCCACAGTTGGGAATTCCCTCCCCCAACTCAGCCTCACCCCCCTGCCAGCCTCCCAGTAGTCGCCCTGCCCCCCAACTTCCCCAACCGCCCCATCTTCTCCAGTAATCCCCACCCAGCCCGTCACTCTACCCCACCCCCTCCCCAGCATCTCTTCCAGGAAGCCTGGCCAGATTGACTCCATCAAACCCTGCCCTAGACTTATCTGGTTTTCACTGTGTTCCTTTCTTCAACAAGTTTTCCCTGCTTTTGTATTATGTTTCTCATTAGAGTCTGAATTGGAAAGGCCCTTAGAGATTACCCGTGCTCCTCATACCTAAATAGTTATATTTCCTTCTAGCTAGTAGTGGTAGTAATAGTGGTGGTGGTGATGATGGTAGTGATGGTAGTAGTAATAGTAGAGGTGGTAGTAGTGGTAAAAGAAGTAGTGATAATGGTTGTGATGGTGGTAGTAGTAGTAGTGGTGGTGGTAATTGAAGCTGTAGAAGTTGTAGTGGTAATGGTAGAGGTAATAATAATGGTGGTGGTAGAGGTAATGGCAATGGAATTAGTAATGGTGGTGGTGGTAGTGGTGGTAGAAGTAGTAATAGTGGGTAATGTAGTGGTAATGGTAGTTGTAATAGTAATAGTAGTAGTGATGGTAGTGGTAGTAGTAGCAGTAGTAGTGATGGTAGTGGTAGGTAACAGTGGTGGTAATGGTAGTAAAAGAGGTTGTGATAGTGGTAGTGGTGTGGTTGTAGTGGTAATTGTATTGGTCATGATGGTAGTGATGGCAGAGGTAGCAATGGAGTAGTGATAGTGGTAGTGATGGCCGTAGTAGTAGCAGTGGTAATTGGAGTTGTACAAGTAGTAGTGGTAATGGTAGAAGTAATAATAATGGTGGTGATAGAGGTAATAGCAATGGAATTAGTAATGGTAGTGGTGGCAGTGGTAGTAGTAGTAGAAGAGATAATGGTAGTGGGTAATGTAGTGGTAGTTGTAGTAGTGGTAATGATGGTTGTAATGGTAGTAATAATGGTAGTAGTGATGGCAGTGGTAGTAAAAGAGGTAGTGGTAGTGGTAGTGGTAGTGATGGGGGTATGGTTGTAGCAGTAGTGATGGTAGTGATGGCAGAGGTAGCAATGGAATAGTGATAGTGGTGGTGGTAATTGAAGTTGTAGAAGTAGTAGTGGTAATGGTAGAAGTAATAATGGTGGTAGTAGAGGTAATAGCAATGGTATTAGTAATGGTGGTGGTGGTAGTGATAGTAGTAGGTACGGTGGTAATGGTAGAAGTAATAATGGTGGTAGTAGTGGCAATAATAGTAATGGTAGTTGTAATGTAGTAGTAGTGGGAGAGATGGGAATAGTGGTAGTGGTGTGGTAGTTGTAGCAGTGATAGTAATCAAAATAGTAATAATACAGTAGCTAGTGTTTATATGGTGCTTTAAGTTTTGTTAAATGCTTTACAAATATTATATCACTTGATTTTTGCAGAGAGATAGGAGCTATTATTATTTCCACTGTACAAATGAAGACATCGAGGCAGACAGATATCAAGTGATTTGCCTAGGTCACACAGCTAGAAGGTACCTGAGACCAAATCTGAATTCAGGTATTCCTGACTCCAGACATCCATCCATCCAACTGACAAGTGGAAGAACTCCAGTGAAAAGAAATGGAGTCCACTTTGGGTTAGCTCTAATTACCACAAAGGTTTTTTTGTTGTGGGTTTTTTTTGTGTGTGGTATAATGGCTAGAATACTGTGTGGACTTATACTCAGGAAGACCTGGGTTCAAATTCTGATTCAGATAATTACTAGCTGTATAATTCTAGGTCATAATCTCCTGAGCTCTCAGTTTCCTTCTCTGCAACAGGATAATGATCTCTGAGATTCCTTTCCTTTCTAAATCTACAAACCTAGAATTTCTTGGGCTGGTCTGAAATCTGCAATTTCTACTCATTAGTCTTGATTCTGACCTCTGGGGAAAAACAGAAAGAGTAATCTTTGTTCTAGGTGATAGCCCTTCAAATTCCTGAAGACTATGGTCATGTCCCTCTCTAGATTAAGTATCTCTAGTTCTTTCAACTATTTCTCAAGTGGCTAAGACTCAAGACCCTTCAATATTTTGTTTGCTCTCCTCTAGATATCCTTCAATAAATCAAGCTTTTAAGAAAGACATATGTCCATTCTAAAATGTAGCCCCAGGACAGGAATTGCCCTCCAGATGAGGGCAGACCAGGGTTAAGTATAATAGGATTATCCATTCCTTCCTTCAGGACAAGAGAGCTAGCCCTGCCTTCAAAGACAAAATTAACTTTGGATGGGGGGGGGGAGTAGGGGGAACAAGGGTCTGGCAACATCATGGGATTGAGTCAACACTGAATTTACAATCTCCTAATCTTCTTTGTAGTAATTGGACATAAAAATGTACAGTCATGTTCCCCCCATCCTATACTGAGGTGGTTGATTTTCTTTTTAAAAATAAATTTTTGAGGGTGTCTAGGTGGAGCAGTGGATAGAGCACCAGCCCTGGAGTCAGGAGTACCTGAGTTCAAATCCGGTCTCAGACACTTAATAATTACCTAGCTGTGTGGCCTTGGGCAAGCCACTTAACCCCATTGCCTTGTAAAAAAAAAAAAAGATAAATTTTCTAAGGGATCCTTATTTCTGGTCTGTATAGATTGTTTCCATTTCTGCATATTAGTCAAAGTATAAGCATCCTCTTATGGTTTTGTTTCATCTCCAAATCAGAAAAACGTGTCACTCATACCTCCATCCACATAACTGATAAAAATGTCCAACAGAACTGGGCAAAGAAGGCCCAGGAGCCATCCAAAGAGGCTCCTGCAGGACTTTGGGATGAGACAGAGGAAGGACGAATTGTATCTGCCTTCATCAAATCTCCTTTCCCTGGGGCCTCTGCCAAGACCAAGAAAGACTCCACCATCCCTATAATGAGCATGGACTACTGATTGCCATTGATCTCTGAGTACCATTAAAATGAGTGAGTCATTATTATTATTAAGGTCATTCATGGACCTTCCTTCCCTCAGTCTCTCTAACCATGATGACTTCTACTACTATGCAAAGAGCACCAGTCTGTATTCTCATTAAGGTAGTCCCCAGGGTTCCTCCCTCCTTTCCCAACTTATTTATGAGAGAAGCTTGTAAAGATCATTTGATCCATCTCTCAGTCTCTATGAAGGACTGAATTAAAAGTAACCCAAATTAATCAATCAATCAACATCCATTTATTAATCTCCTACTATGTGAAAGGCCCTGGGAATAAGGCAGAACTCCCAGTAGAGAGAACTCCCTCTCCCAAAGCAGGTCGCCACCTTTTCTACAACTTACACTGTTAGGCAGCTAGGTGGCACAGTGAATAGAGCACCAGCCTTGGAGTCAGGAGTACCTGGGTTCAAATCCGGTCTCAGACACTTAATAATTACCTAGCTGTGTGGCCTTGGGCAAGCCACTTAACCCCATTTGCTTTGCAAAATCTAAAAAGAGAGAGAGAGACAGAGAGGCAGAGAGAGAGAGCTGCCTGGGTACTCAGAGAGAGCTTAAATGATTACACCAAAGTAACACAACCAGAATTTGACTGGAACCCAGGTTTGCCTAGCTTTGAGATGCCCTAGTGCTAAAACTCCTTATCCACAAAGGCCTGCTGGGATTATTTATGTATTTCCCCTCTCTATCCACTGAATGCAAAGAAAAAAAATCTACCCAGCAAATTGATGAGTCCCCTGCCTTAAAAAAACTAAGCCTCCCCATTATAGGATATTCTCCTATATCTTGTTAGTGATTTGTTACAAGATCTCATAACCCCTATAGTTAGGAAAATCCTTCCTGAAATCCAACTTCAATCCCACTCAGTACAGCTGATGATGACAAATAGGGTGTCAGCATGGGAAGGGGCGAGGGCATGGACGCAGGGAGGGGAGACACTTACCTTCGAAGGCTATGATGGGATGTTCCCTCAAGGTGCACAGCTGCTGCTCATTGCTGGGGGCATCAGACACATTGTGGGAAGTTGACAGGTGCAATGCAAGCAGGATGAGGCCTGACAAGGACAAGGTGATGGCCAGCGGTCTGGGGGAGACCATGATGGATGCTCTAGCTGCCAGCCTCGGCCTGGGGAGAATGCCTGGAACAAGAACACTCCATCTCACTGTCTGCTCCTTTTATCACTCCCTCTGCCCAACTGCACTATGGTCTTCAGTAGTGCCATCATTCTCCCTGCCCTTAATGGCTAAGATATTGGTGACAGAACCATAGCTTTTAGAGAGGTGTTCCAGAGGTATTGCCTCCAAGGATACCCATGCTTCAAGGGGAAAGTTCCCCTGTTCCTGCCCCAAACTACAATAACTTAAACAAAAAACATTTATGGTACCCCAACAGGACCCAACACCTTATCCCTAAAAGTTTAACTTGGAATTTTATGGATTCCCCTTTCAATTTGCCACAACCAACTAATCACTAAATCTTCCTGTTCTGGGGATTAGCATCTTCTGAGTTTGTCTCTTCCTCTCCATTCATGTTGCCACCATCCTAATTGGGGGCCTCATCACCCCAAATATAGGTCATTTCAATAGTTTTATGTTTGGTCTCCTTGTCTTAGTCTTTCCCTACCCAGCACCCAATGACAAATTAATTTTCCTAAGACATTTCCATTGCTTCAATCTGCCCAAGGACACTGGGTTCTCACTTATTTCTAAGATTTTACATAATCTCACTGAGGAGAGGATGGGGAGTTATATTTGGAAATGCTGATAACATAAAAAAGTTAATGATTTTTAAGAGATAATTCTATCCTTCAGAGAAGATCTGCCTGAATATACTGTAGTTCTCTAAAGAAAGGGATTTGACAGCCGACATGATCACTATATACAACGTCCCTGAATATCAGTTACATCATCTGTAAAATGGGAATAATAAAGGTTATACTCACCTAACTCAGTGGACTAAAACAGTTAATGAATGAGAAAGCCAAATACCTACCTACCTGGACTGTCATTCCTTCTTCTATCCTCTTCACCAAGGAGAGAGTGTGGTATAGATAAGGAGACTGATGCCCAGGAGTTTTCACTGTCATCTGGGTAGCAAACCTCAGAGGCAGTCCCCTCCCCACTGTGCTGCCTGCAGTCCCCTTCCCCACCCCCAGTCTTTCAATCCTGCTCTGCCCCAGTTCAGAGACATTCTTTAAAAGCTCATTTTTTCTTTAGCACTTTAATGTTTACAAATCCCTTCCTTCCCACCAAACCCCTTGAGAAGATATGAGCCCGCATATATAGCTATCTTGCTCATTTTGTAGATGACAGACCGAGGCTCAGGGAGATAAATGGGATTTGCCCAGGGTTGGATAGTGGAGTTGGGACTCAGACCCAGGTTTTCTGGCCTGAAAACCAGTTCTATATCCCCCTTTGGATTTCCTACCTAGATACTGAAGAGACAAGAGGCCTCAGAGGAGAAAGAATAAGAGGGAGGTGAGGGGAGGCTGAGGGGTCTCTGCATTCTGGCTTTCAGTGTATTAGATATAGAAGTCCCATGCAAGATTGGCTAATGTGCACACTCACAAAAAACACTGAGGCGTGAGCCAGCCAGACAGACAGACACACATACATGTGTGCAGAACACACCTTCCCCCACCATTGTTCCCAGCTTTTTCCCCACCCTGTGCCCTGGGAGCAGCCCTAGCTGGCCCCTCAGAATGTGTCTGGCCAGGACTAGAGGGCCCTCCCTTCACCCCTTGCACCCCCATGGCCCAAGCCTGCCCTCCCCAGGCCCAGGGGCACCTAGAGGAGGATCCCACCCTTCCCACCTCTGGTTCTCCCTTCCAAGGCCTTCCTGTGGTCTGGTGGGTTTTCCTGCCTCCAGCTGGGGGCACCAGCACCATGTGCTGGGAGGAGGCTGCGGTGGCCAGGGAAGGGCTCAAGCCTAGGGTCCTTACAGAGCGGAGAGAGCAGAGGCTTTGAGCTGCCCAGAAAGGACCTGAAAGGGGTCGGCTGCCAAAGATGCCTGCCTGACCAGTCCCCTGCAGACTCAGAAGGGCATTCTGCCCCAGCTTACAATGAAATTAAGTAAACAAGTAAATAAAAATACAACATAACACAGTTAATGCTGATTTGTGATTTTCTAAGTCAGTAAAAACCTTGCAGGGAATCATTTCTATTCAAGTTCAACATTACTAGTCCACCCCCCCACCACCCCTTTTTATTTTTTTCACCCCCTTTTTTTTAAAAGCCCTAATAGAAGTAGGATTTGAACCCAGGTACCATGATTCCAAAAAAGGTTCTTCCCTCTGTGACTGTTCCTGATGCTCCTGACTTCTCCCTTTATTTTTATTTTTATTTTTGGTTTTTGCCAGGCAATGGGGTTAAGTGGCTTGCCCAAGACCACACGGCTAGGTAATTATTAAGTGTCTGAGGTCGGATTTGAACTCAGGGACTCCTGACTCCAGGGCCCGTGTTCTATCCACTGCACCACCAGCTGCCCCTCCCCTTCCCTTTATTGCTGTTGATAGGTGTTCCAATGGATAGAATAGTCAGGAAGATCCGTGTTTAAACCCTGCGTTAGGTATTTACTAGCTAGGTGACCCTGGACAAATCATTTAAGTCCTCTCTGCTACAGTTTCTGCTTCTGAAAAATGGGGATAATAATAACCCTACCTCCCAAAATTGTTGTGAGAATAAAATGAAATAATATTTGTAGAGCAATTTGCATGCCTTAAAGTATTATTTATATAATTTTATTTTCTACTATATTACATTATATTTAATGGTGTGCTATATTAATATATTATTAATGAAAATCAAGCAATTATTATAATCATTATGTTTAGATATAATTTATATGTAAATTATGTGGAATTATTTATGCATGTAATTATACCTAAGCTAGGTGTAATTGCAAAATAAATATGACAATACAAGTATACAATATTGCAATATAATACTATTGATATGTTATAAATATTATAAAGGATATAAATACCTATGAATGAAATAAATATAAAAATTAATAATGCATTAGTATTATAAGATATTGTACTATTATGTTATTAATGTGCTATCTTCTCTCATTAGAATATAAGTTCCTTGAGGGCAGGAACTATCTTTTTGCTTGTATTTATATTTCCATCTCTTAGTCTGGTACATAGTAAGCAGGCTTTCTGATTTGCTTTCTGATTTGACTTTATTGCCTCTAAAAGAGAGGGGGGGAAATGATAATAACAACTTGCTTTTTGCTTTCATTTTCATTGACTTTCAATCTTCCAATAGTCCTTTGAGGTAGTTAAGTCCCTTAACTTCCCTTTTTAGGAATTGAGGTACAGCCAGTGAAGATTGAAGGATTTTTTTTCACTTTTAAAATTTTCTACTTTTAAAAATTTTTTATTTTTTTTAATATGACTCATTCGGAAATATGTTTTGCATTACTTTACATGAATAATGGGTATCTTATCACTTGTAATGGGGGAAGGGCTGGGGGAGTGAGAGAATTTGGAATTGGAAATTTTAAAAAATGTTTTTAATAATTGAGATTAATATAGGTTAAATGTCTCACCAGAGGTCACATATCTACCAAGTGGTAGATTCCAGTTTTCTGATTCCAAGTCTACAGCAGACAATAGAGCATCTCCTCCCAACCCCTCCCTTCTTGCCCAGTTGCCTTTTTCTGTGAGTGTGCCAATGACAAAAAAAAATGAATGGGAAATCCTAGCCAAATGAAAGCAATTCAATTGCTGGCTTCCCATTACTGGAAAGGCTTCAGTCTAGCGCTGAAACCTCAGCTTTCCTTCAACAGCAGTCTGAGAGCCAGACTACACCCAGTCTCATCCCTGTGGCTTGTGGTCTTGTCCCAGCGATCCTCCAGGGTCTGACGCCCAAGAATGGCAATTTAACCCATGACCAGGAGGATAAGCTCAACATGACACCTCTGGAAGCAAAATATTTTGATTCAGCTATGCTGAGAGTTGGGGGGGGTCAGCAGGTAGAGCAAATCCCCCCAAAAAGAGCTGCCTAACTTCTGGAGGAGAAATGTATTCCAGAGAAAACTTTCCCTATCCTTCTACTGGATTGGAGAAGACACTGAGGTTTGTGTCCTGAGACAACTCATTTCAGGCAGGGAGAAACTGCTGGATCTAAGACTCTGAAACACCTCTGTCTGGTGGTCTGGCAGTTTGTAGATTATTGGACCTGGAGAATGGAGACTGTGTTCTGGTGACACTCTTCAAATGACCCCATATATCTTAGTCTTATTAGCAGCTTCAACAAGATGGCCAGCCCAGACGTCCAGTAAATGACCACTCTTGGATGGAGTATTAAACTAGGGGTCAGAGAGACCCACAACATAACAGCAACATGGGGTTGAATCTTGTTTCAGATACTTAGTATGTCACCTTGGTCTAGTCACTTAACCTCCTGGGATCTTGGGATGCTAATGTACAAAATGAGGATGTTGAATTCTATGACTTCCAAGTTCCTTCCAGCTTAAATGATCATGTGAAGGTCAAACAGACAGTTTCCTGGTCAGGGGGATGGAATGCTCTAGATGTTAAGGTTGGACCAAGAAAGATCCCATATCCTAAATTCTAGTTCTTTGCAGCCTACATAGAAAGTTGGATATCATTTTTTAGTTATTATTTTTATGTAGTCCTTTAAGATTTGTAAAACATTTTACATACATAGCTCGTTTGAATCTTACAACAATCCTGTGAGTACTATTACAATGCCCATTTTATAACTGAGGAAGGAGGCTAAGAAAGATAAAAGCTATTTGCCCATAGTCCTATAGTTAAATTTCTGAGGCTCTGAATATTGGGACTCATGTAAAGGTAAAACAGACAATTTCCTAATTAGGAATGGTAGAATGCTCCATGTTCAAGATGTTCAAGATGGAGTGGGGCAAGAAATCTCCCAAATCCTAAATACTTGGTGAGCCTGCCACTCCACACGTGAACAGTGCTTAATAATAATAATAATAATAATAATAATAATAAATAACGATATAAAGTTGGTAAAAATCTAACTCTATCCACTGGTCTCACCCCATTGCCTATAGAAACTAAGAACAGAGGCTAAACTCCCCACCAGTTCAGCTACTCAGATTCTAATTAGATTTCTAGACTTCAAGGCAATAGACATCAAGAAAATGGAAGCATTATCTCTCTGTGCCTTTTTATTTTTCTCTCATTAAATGTGTCTATTATAAATGTAGTGTGACTTGAGTGCTCTGAAAGACTGAGTGGGTCACCAAGAATCAAGAGGAATAGCTGTTGGAAACTCATGTCAAATGGTCATAGCAAAAATGGAAGGTTCCTAGGTTAAATATACTTGCAACTCCCTTCCCAATCTATATTAACTATTTTATAGGATATGTTTTCTCATAGCATTTGAGAGCTGGAAGGAATATTGTTGGTCTTCACATTCAACAAAGGAATCCCCTCTGTAAAATGTCCCAGAAAAGGTCCATCCAAGAGAGAAAATCCCACCCCCACCTAAGATTAACCATTCTACTTTTAGACAGTTCTAATTGTTGTGAAGCTATTATCTAGATCAAATTTAAATTTGCCTTATTGCAATTAGAGGAAACCCATTTCTCCTGATTCTACCCCTAGGGATCAACCAGAACAAATCTATTTCCTCTTCCAAATGACAACCTTTCAAATACTAGAAGACCGTTATCTTGTTCCTTTGGAGGCTTCTCTCTAATGCAGTTCCTTGAACCAATCTTCTTATAATATGGATTCATGGCCCTTTCCCCATCCTGCTTTCCTTCCTTTTGGCACTTTCCAACTTATATTTATGATTAGCCATTGACTCAGTTGACAAAGCTCTGGGCTTGGAGTCAGAAAGACTGGAATTCAAATTTTACCTTAGTTAGGAGCTGTGAGACCCTGGGCAAGTCATTTAACCTATTTGCCTTAGTTTTTCATCTGGAAAATGGGATTAAATGATAGCATGTCCCAGGGTTGTTGTGAAGATCAGATGAAATAATATTTGTGAAAGGTCTTAGCACAAATAAGAAATGATGAGCAGGAGACTTTCAGGAAAAAAATCTGGGAAAACTTGTATGAAGTGATACAAAGCAAAAAGAACAGAACCTGGACAACATTGTACACAATAACAGCAATATCATAGGATGAACTTCTGTGAATGACTTAGCTTTTCTCAGCAATACAATGATCTAAGAAAATTCCGAAAGGACTTATGATGAAAAATGGTATCCTTCTCCAGAGAAAGAACTGATGGAGTCTAGGTGAAGATTAGAGCATACTTTAAAAAAATTTTTTTCTTCATTATTCTTATGTTCTTGAGGGGGGCGGTCTGTGTTTCCTTTTACAACATGACTAATATAGAAATGTTTTACTTGCTGGTGCACATGATTTGTTTGCCTTTTTTGTTTTGCAAGGCAATGGGGTTAAGTGGCTTGCTCAAGGCCACACAGCTAGGTAATTATCAAGCATCTGAGGTCTAATTTGAACTCAGGTCCTCCTGACTCCAGGGCTGGTGCTCTATTCATTGTGCCACCTAGCTACCCCTGATTTGCTTGCCTTCTTAAGGGGAGGGGTGAGAGGAGGAAGAGAAGAAAATTGGAACTCCAAAATTTTAAAAAATGAATGTGGGGGCAGCTAGGTGGTGCAGTGGATAGAGCACCAGCCCTGGAGTCAGGAGTACCTGAGTTTAAATCCGGCCTCAGACAACTAATAATTACCTAGCTGTGTGGCCTTGGGCAAGCCTCTTAACCTCATTGCATTGCAAAAACTTAAAAAAAAAGAATGTGATGCATTTTTTGTTTATATGTAATTGATAAAAAATTAAAGGTAAAAAAGCATCATGATAAAAAAGTGCTTAGTAAGCACTATGAAAATTATTTTTATTATTATCAATTATATTATCAATGCCCTATTTTTATTATTATTATCTATTATTATCAATGCCTCTTTAAATGTGATGCTAAAAGTGAACATGATACTACAATTGTGGTCTGAGTAGGACAGAATGCAATTATTATCCCTCCTTACTAGAATGGAAAATACCTAAATGCCAGTTATTATTATCAGATGCAAAAATAGACTTTTAAAAAAAGTCAAATTAAATAGTCTAAATTGAGGAGGGGAAAGGAAAGTAGAGATTTAAGTGTTGGTTTGCTTCAAGTAAGAGTATGGCATGGAAGAGAAATGGATCCAGAATCAAGGGAGCATAAATTTAGCACCAAGATCACCTAATCCAATTCCCTCATTTTACAGGGCAATACTTAAGGGTTGTTGGATATATATATATATATATATATATATATATATATATATATATGAAACTGAGTCAAATTTATATTTTAAAAAAAGCCATTCTCCAAATGAAAAATGGTCAAAGTATATGCAGAGGCAATTTACAGATGAGGAAATCAAAGCAATCCATAGTCATATGAAAAATTGCTCTAAATCATTACTGATCAGAGAAATGCAAATTAAAGCATCTCTGAAGTATCAACTCACACCTCTCAGACTGGCCAATATGATCAAAAAGGACAATGGTCAATGTTGGAAGGGATGTGGGAAATCTGGGACACCAATGCATTGTTGGTAGAGCTGTGAACTCATCCAACCTTTCTGGAGAGTAATTTGGAATTATGCCCAAAGGGCAAGAAAAATGTGCATGCCCTTGGATCCAGCAATGCCACTACCAGGTCTATACCCTGAAGAGATCATGGAAAAGGGTAAAAAAAACATCACTTGTACAAAAATATTCATTGCAGTCCTGTTTGTGGTGGCAAAGAATTGGAAACTGAGTGAATGTCCATCAACTGGGGAATGGTTTAGCAAGCTGTGGTATATGTATGTCATGGAACACTATTGTTCTATTGGAAACCAGGAGGAGGGGCAGTTAGGTGGAACAGTGGATAAAGCACCTGCCCTGGAGTCAGGAGTACCTGGGTTCAAATCTGTTCTCAGACACTTAATAATTACTTAGCTGTGTGGCCTTGGGCAAGCCACTTAACCCCGTTTGCCTTGCAAAAACCTAAAAAAAAAAAAGAAGGAAAGAAACCAGGAGGGATGGGAATGCAGAGAAGACTGGAGAGATTTGCATGAACTGATGCTGAGCAAGAAGAGCAGAACCAGAAGAACATTGTACACCCTAACAGCAACAGGGGGGTGATGATCAATCTTAATGGACTTGCTCATCCCTTCAGTGCAAAAATCAGGGACAATTTTAGCATATCTGCGATGGAGAATACCATCTGTATCCAAAGAAAGAATTGTGGAGTTTAAACAAAGACCAAAGACTATTACCTTTAATTTAAAAAGAAAGTTATCTTATTAAATAATTTTGCTATCTCTTATATTTTATTTTTTTTTCCTTAAGGATATGATTTCTCTCTCAACACATTCAATTTATCTAAGGTATAGCATGGAAACAATGTAAAGAATATCAGACTGCCTTCTGTGGGGGGGAGTCGTAAAATTCAAAAAAACAATTTAAAAAAAGTTGTTCATCACAAAAGTTGTCAGTAGCAGAGCTGGGATTTGAACCCAGTTCCTCAGGAAGACCTAGCTTGAATTCTTTTCCAGACATTAGAAATCATTTAATTTTTCTGACCCTCATCTTCATCATCTATAAAAGGGGCATAACAAGTTTCACTCTTACAGACTGATTGGGAAGTTTAAATAAACTAATGTAGGTCAAATGCTTTGCAAAACTTAAAAGCATCCTATAAATGTTAGTCAGAATAATGGTGATGATGCATTAAGAAACAACTAATATTTTTTAATGTGCTTTAGGAATGATGGATCCTTTACCTTAAGCTAATGGTGACCAGAGCCAGGACTAAGGGTAGGTAGCTGATTGAATGCCTTCCAAGTCTGTTCTCCATACCACAAGACATGTCCCAGACAAGACTCAAAGCCCTTGGTAGACAGAAAACTATGTCTAATCCTCCCTCTGTTGATGACTGGGTGGAAACGGGGGGGGGGCCGGGGAGTGGGTCTGGGGAGAAAGGAGGCATGCTGAAGAAAAGGAAGGTCTTTAGAGTTTGGGCATCCAGAAAGGCTTATGTAAGTTGACCAGAGGAAGGTCAGGTACAGAGACTTGCTAACAGGAGAATTCTCTCTAGAGAGCAAAAGAGAGAGACTGGTAAAAAGAATGTCATGAGATTGGTTTAAATCAGCATTTAAAATAGCATTCTTTGCTCTATATAGAATAGGGTTCCTTTAACTGGGGTTGGTTCCATTTGAGCTAGCACCAGGCAGAACAAGAGAGAAAAGCAATATTCAAATTAACTCCAATAGTTTCCAGGTTTGCCAGGGGAAGGAGAGAGGGATATGGGAGGACAGAGGAGGGGTGACATGGGGAGCCAAGCTCTCCCTCTCTTCCCCTGGGGCATTTCTTCCCCAGGTAGCTGGCTGTGAGGGGGGAGACTGGGAAAAACCAAGTTTGGCAGAATGGGAATACAGCTGTGCTGAAGGAAGCAGCCCCAAGGCACTTTGACGCCAAGCCAAGTTGGGAAGGGTTTGGCCTCGGCTGTAAGATAAGCAGAGTAAGGGAGAAAGGAAGTCCAAGTATATAGAAGATTAGGGTCAGATGAGCTGATAAGGAAAAAAAGATTAATGATTAGTCAGACTTTGTATATTTTAAAAGTTGCTGCAAAGCATCATCTATAAATACGGATGTTGTTTAAGAGACTGCTTTAAGTGCAGCGGTTTTAATGAAAAGTGAAGTTTTTGTTTGTTTTTAAAGGAAGAAAAACATACCAATGTTTAACTCCAATAGTGTTCTTTGGCTAAATAGCCTACTTGAGAGTAACAATAACTAAATTACTATGGGCAGATGGTGGAGACAATATAAGGTCCCTGAGGGCAAGAACTGTTTTCTGTTTTGTCTTTGTGTCCCCTCACCTAGCACAGGAGGGTCACAAATGTCTGTTGACTGATGATCTGATTCTCAGTCCCTTCTGCCCCTCCCTCTTCCCTGGCACCCTCCTGCCACTGCCATAGGGAACACAACAATCTAAATGCTGACGGACCAGAATGTCCAAGTAGGCTGTACAGTGTTACCAACAGAAGAAATAGTATGAAATATGTATTAGAGGACCTGAGTGACCAGATAAGCAGGTGGGTTGGTCATCTATGGCAAAAGAGAGGCAACCAAGGGACAGTAGGAATCTTACTCTGGAACCCCTAAGCTGTTAAACTGAAGCAGGGAAAGGTCTTTGAAGATCTACATTCTGGGTTGATGCCTTATATTTATGGAAAGACAGATGAGAATATCAGTTTGAGAAAGCAGTCAGGAAAGTCATTGTAATTTGCACCAGTAAAGTCCAAAAAAGTTTCCAAACTTTCAAAAAGCTGAAGTAAGTCTTAGATATGACCCTTTGGATGGTTGTGACCCTGAGATACCAACATGGTCATATCATCCTATTATAAGCTCAGTTTTTTTAAATGTGTAAATTAAACACTTCATTTATTTTTATTCTTGCAAGGCAATGGGGTTAAGTGACTTGCCTAAAGTTGCACAGCTAAGCAAGTATTTAGTGTATGAGGCCGCATTTGAACCCAGGCCCTCCCGACTCCAGAGTTGGTGCTCTATCTACCGCAACACCTAGTTACCCCAAATTAAACACTTTTAAAAACAACAACACTTTTTTTGGATCTAGAACACTTAAATTAGGAAGTGATAGCAAATATCACAAAGTTGCTAGGCAGAAATACAAGGGAAACTCCTTGTTTAGGGGTCAAACAGCTTCCATTTGAAATCCAGGTAGTACAACTGAAACTCAGCAAAAACAACAAATATCTAATGAGCACCTACTATATGGAAAACACTCAGCCAAGCAGCAAAAACATACCAAGATTTAAAAAAAATAACAATGGTCACATAGAGCTTTAAAGCTTGCAAAGCACTTTGCCTATTCATTTAAAATAATATTAATTTAAGACTAAATGAAACAAAGCAAGAAAAGACAGCTTCTCTAATATCCTGGTGATAGAAGATGAACTTGAGGTATCCAACGCTGAGATGATTGTAAATGCATGCTCCTTTTTGAGCAATGTCAAGCTGGCTTGAGGAGCAAAACTGTGTACCTACAACTAACTTATCTCTAAAGAGCTTGTCATCTCAATCTACTCATATTGCAGTAAGATTTTATTTTTTTGCCATCCTTCATCGAATATGTGTGTTTGAGCTCAAAAGCCAATGCAAGGACAATACCAGATGAAGACCAGTTACAAAGTGGGCAGTCTTTGGAGGAGAAACCCCTTGGTTTCTTGAATGGATAGATAGCAGCCAAAATTACCAATTGTGAATGCCAAAGAGCCTTCTGCTTGGGTGTGCCTTGACCTGTTTCGTCACAACCTCCATGGGTCCTTGGTGGGGAGAGAGAGCAGTACCCTAAAAGAAGACAGGAGAGAGGGAGGTAAATTGAAAACTAAAATTCAAAGCATAGGGCAAAGAGAAGCAAGCCAATGGGTGTTTCATGTAAATAGAATCAATGCTCACTTATCCATAGAACAGATTGCATTGGCACTGCATTTGTATGCTGAATGGACAGAGTCCATTGGTCATTATGGGCACTAGTATGTATCACACACTTAATGACAGCTCCTAGCCCAGCTGCTCACCCAGGAAAACACAAAGTCAAGACTTCTGACTAAAAATATGAAAACTCAATAGTATTGATCCATTGGTCCAAGTCCACAACCCCCAGGTTGTGGATAGCATTTACAGGAATAAGTGGGTATTTAGAGAGATGAGTAGACTTCCCCTACCTCCCATGGCTTTGACACCATTGCACCTCCAGTCCATATAATTCAGATTCTGTTAATAATTGACCAAGGATGATTTTTATTTGGAAAATGACAAAAAGCTCCTGCCTTTTTTTGTCCCTGGACTAATTAATACTAGAGACTAGGGAGAATGGGTAGTTTGGGTAATAGGCATTTGCATGGTGCATTGGATTCTGCATTGGCAGAAAGTGAGGATTGGGGGAGTCTAGAAAACTCCAAGAAAGGCTAAAGATCAGAGGGCTTTGGGAGATGAGGGTTTGGAAGTCTGGGAGGCCAAAGTAGCCGAGGGACCAGAATAAAGTGAATCAATGTGGAGCTAGAGAGTGGGGGACTAGGAGACTCAGGCACAGAAATCTTGCCATTTGTCCTTTGGAACATTGTGCAGGGGATCAGAGAGACTCTGAGAGTAGGGGAAGGGAGGCAGCCACTCCAACAACTCCTGCTATTTTGGGAAAGCCTCAGTGACAAGTAAAGCAAAACATTTTCTAAAAATCATCAGGCCACAGAAATTCTGTTTGCATGTTCTCATGCTGCCTGCCTAATTCTCGGGGGAGGAGGGGGTGCATCCTGATTGTTTTTAGAGCTTGGATAGGGAGCCAGTGTTCACAGCTGCCTATGTGTGTGGTGTGTAGTTATGTGTGTGTGTGTGTGTGTGTGTGTGTGTATGTTTGTGCATATGTGAAAATGCTGTCTATGGAAACCATATGATACTGGTTCCACAGTGCAGATAGAAGGAGACAAAGAAGGGAAGTTGAAGACGGTGGGAGCAGATGAAATCTCCAAAGAAAAGAATAGAGAGAACTAAGAGCTGAGCTGTGGGGAATACTCAAATTTTTTTGGGGGGGGGGCAGAATGGGAAACTTCTCCCATGGCACCTCCCCCTTGTCCATGGGGATGCTATATGATAAGTCAAACAGAAGACTGAGCTTAGCAGAGTTGTAGACAATTTCAAAGTATCTTGTCTCTCAGAGACACCCAGGCAGTGTTCCAGAGTAGGTATTCCCCTGCCCTCCTTCATTTATAATTAGACCATAGATTATGAAGGCCTTGCCAACCTCTTTCATTAATTAAACCTCCTTAATTTTTTAATTAAAAAGAGAGGGCAGAAGATGTTAGGAGAAAAGTTCCTGTGAATAAGTGGCTCTCTCTATCCCTGGAGCAAGAGCATTAAATGTTTTGACATAAATATTTTGATGTAACCAGAAGAATTGGAAGAGAACAACATAGAACTCTTAAGAAGAAGAGAATGGAGAGAAAAGTGGTCAACGACTCTCATATTTACATCTCCAATTTTGACCTTTCTTCTATTCTTGTCCTAGAGTGTCAACTTCATCTATCTCCAGGACCTAAACTCACTATGTCCTAAAGGGGACCCCATTATCACCATTTGCCTCTTATCTGACTTCTTTCCATCACCAATTCCTTATTTTCTTTTTTTTTTTTTTAAGTTCTTGCAAGGCAATGGGGTAAAGTGGTTTGCCCAAGGCCACACAGCTAGGTAATTAAGTGTCTGAGGCCATATTTGAACTCAGGTACTCCTGACTCCAGGGCCCGTGCTCTATCCACTGTGCCCCTTAACCCCTTATTTTTTTATTTGGTTTTTTTTTTTTTAGGTTTTTGCAAGGCAAATAGGGTTAAATGGCTTGCCCAAGGCCATACAGCTAGGTAATTATTAAGTGTCTGAGACCAGATTTGAACCCAAGTACTCCTGACTCCAAGGCTGGTACTTTATCCACTACTCCACCTAGCCGCCCCACCCTACCCCTTATTTTCAATCAGTTATAAAGCCTTATCAACATCACCTTGGCACCATCCATCTCCTCAGTCTGCCACCAGCAGCCTGGTAAGGGCTGTTAGATGGTGCAGTGGGTAGAGCACCAGGCCTAAAATTAGGAGACTGATTTCAAATCCAGCCTCAGACACTTACTAGCTGTGTGACCTTGGGCAAGTCATTTAACCCTGACTGTCTCACATCCAAGATTATCTCCAGGCTTCCTGACACATCTGGTCACTGGACCCAGATGGCTCTGGAGGAGAAAGTGAGACTGGTGACTTAGTACAGCCCACCCCCCACTCAAATCCAATTCAATTCACAAGCTTATCATGACATCACCCCCCTGATGCATAGATCTTTGAAAATGAAAATAAAAATAAAAATCAGTACAGGCACTCCTTATTGAGCACCTGGACTATTGTAATGAGGTCTTCTCCCCAGCACTATCCCTTTATTCCAGTCTTCATTATATAACCAGACTAACCTTCTTGAAGCATTGATCTGGTCATACTTCTCCACTGCTCAAAAAATCTTCCAAGATTTCTTACTGCCTAATGAATAAAATTTAGATTCTTTTGTTTGGCATTCAAGGCCCCTTGCAATGTGGTGACAACCCCCTTTTCCCCAGATTTTCCTCACTAACCTTATATTTCTATAGGAGGTCTTTTCCTGGCACCCAATCTCCCAGTCCTTTCAGATGATCTTCCACATACTTAGTATTTATCTTCTATGTTTTATTTATAGCTCGTCTCCCACATTTGAATGTTAACTTCTTGAGAGCAGAGACTGTGTTTTTGCCTTTCTTCTTTGTATTCCCAGAGTTGAACACGTCTGACTTTTATCCAGGCTTTTAATACATGCATAGGGATTGATGGACTAAATTTATTTTACCCAAAATGGACTACTCTGAAACACACCTCTCATTCTTCAACCTCAGTATCTTTCCTTCTTTTGGCTCTGCCCCTCTTGAATCTCTATCCTTTCTTAAATCTCAACTCAAAGGTCATCTTTTTCAGAAAACCCTCTAAAATAAATTGCACTCTTGGCAATGATCTTCCCTCTCTGACCTTGACAAGTACTTTGTTTTGGAACCCACTAAAGCATTTGTTATTATATATTACCAAGATGTGGGTGTATGGGTTTGCTTGCTAGACTGGAAACTCCATGAAGACATCCATGTCTTTTCTACACTTTGTATTTCCCTTCTTCTTCTAGTTAGTTGTTTAACATGCCCTAGGAATTTCAGCATTTTCTGAACTGAATTATGGATTCTTCCTTTGTCTGATTCCATGTTCTCAGCAAGCAACCTTCTGATCTTAATTTGATTTCCCAAGAAAGCTTCCCTATGGGGAAGAGCTCTTTCTCACTCTAAATTATTAATTGACTTTCTTGTACACATCACAGAAAGAAAAAATTTCATCATTAGAAATGGCCTTAGAGACCACTTCAGTCTAACCTACGTGCTTTACAGAAGAGGAAACTGAGGCTCAGAGAAACAAGAAGACTTACCCAAGATCATTTGGTGAATAAATGACCTGGACCATCTGTCTATCAGTTTGCTGCCATTTCTACTGCTCCATACTATTTCCTAGCAAGTCTGAAAGCTTGGATTATGAGAAAATTTGAGAGATTGGGGGACCTGACAGGTCTGGGGTAAAAGGCTGGAAGCAGGGAGCAGTGGGGGGGGCTGCAGTCTGGGATACTCTGGTATAAGTGAGATCATGCCATTTGTGATTCTGGCTGTCAGTGTCAGGGATCAGGAAAGAGTGTTTGGGAGGTTGAGCGGTGGGAGGGAGAAAGGAAGGAAGCCGTTTTAGCTGACTTCTGCTATTTTGGGAAACCCTCAGTGACATGTGAGTTTGCCCTGTTTCGTGAGCCAGTTATTCTCAGGGTCTCTCCTACTTCCTGCCCCAGCACCAGCCCATACCCAACACCTCCAGGCATGCTGGGTCAAAGGACGAACCTGGACCATCCAGAGAGGCCACTTGAGCATCACCTCTCTGCTTCAGTGCCATAGTACAAATGGCCCAGGGTGGGTACAGAAGCAGCTACAGCTGGCCCTAGTTATCCAACCAAGGTGGATGGGAGGACGGCCCCAGGCGGAGAAGGAAGCAATTGTCCCGATGACTTTCAAGTGTATTTGGAGGAGGCAGCATAGCTCTGTGTGGGACTGTTTGTAAGAGACCCTCAGGGGGCCCCCTTCCTTCTACTCACCCCTACCCCCACCCTCCTCACTTCCATTCAAAGGCTCCTCTTGGCCCATGGCCCAGAGAAAGAGGGAGGGGAAAAAAGGGGGGGGGGAAGAAAAGAAGAGGAAATAAAGAAATCCAGAGCTGGAAAGAATATACCCAATTTGAAGTTGGGGGGGGGGAGAAAGGAAAAAGGGGAGAGGAAGGTTGACCTTAGTAGAGGGAGGGGGTATTCCCCATCCTTTTCCTGGCTCAGCTCAGTTACATCCCTCCCTTTAAATGTAGGGTATTCTTGGGGGAAGCCGCCAACAGCCCAGCTGTGTGTATTTTTGAGCAGGATGTGAAGGCATCTCTTGGGCTGTACTCTATTTGCCACTTGGGGGGTCAAGCTTAGCCAAGCCCCAGCACAAAGATAAGATTGAGATGCAGATTCCCTTCCATTCCACTGAATACAACAGATTGGATACGGATTTTCCTCTTTTCTTCCTATTTAGACCATCTGGGAGTTTGGTGCCTGTGAGAAGGGAGACTGAGAGGGCCAGTTTGGCAGGGACAGATCAGCCATCAACCTTCCCAGCACTTTCCTGTTCAACCAGCCAGCCCCAAGGTAGCAGCAGGGACGGAGCCATGCCTGTTCAACAAGGGGAAGTTTGTCTCCCTCTCTTCAGGCAAGACAGGATTGCCTAAAGTTGACTCACAAAGGCAGGACCTCTATCCAGAGACATCCCTGGGTCACCTGCTACAGTATTTCCCTCCATCCCTCAACAATGATAGTCCTTTCTGCTCAAAAGGGTTTTAGACAAGCTCCAATCCAACCTTTTTGATCACAGGTGAGGAAGGGGAGGACATCAGTGGATGACAGGGGGCTTATTAACCCTTGGAAAATGTTTTTTTTCACCATCTTTTTAGCTACTTTTGAAGCCCTGGGAGAAGATAGACCAACTACAGCTGATTGTAGAATCATATTGTGTAAGGATGTGAAAAGACCCTAGTGATATCATGGTGTGTTGGATAGATTAGTTGATTTAAGAGTCAGAAATTGTATCATGAGGGGCATACTTTTTTGGATCTGAAGTCAGAGTGATGAAGGGAAATGATATAGAGAATTATGAATGTAGCAGAAACAAAAACTGTAATCTTAAATTATGTTAAATCTTATTAAATGGGTGGAGATGTAAACTGACCCCCTGTTGATTGAATCCTACCCTCCCTTGACACTGTGGTTTGTATCTTGTCCCCCATTTCCCCCTTCACCTGGCCTTGGCCATAGGCACTGGTGTGGCAGGAAATGACATGTTGAACTTGGGGGCCAAGCACCTTGGGGACAGAAAAGACCAGTATGTTGCTTGCTTTGGAAAATACCTGGGCCAAGGTGCAAGACTACTCCCCAAGCGTCACCCTCTGCCCAGCCTGCCATAGAGGGGTATTCAACAGGAAGTGCCTCGCCTTCAGGGTCTTTTGCTTCTTCGGGGCTCCCATCCACACGGATGGGGCTTTCTCTTGTTCTTCCTTAACCCAGGTGGAGCACCGTAGGCCTTTTGCCATGTGGCCTGGTAAAGCCAGGTCTCAGGCTGCCTGCCCCCCTCCCTCTACTCTCCTCACCCCTCTCCTCTCCTCTCCTCTTCTCTCTCTCTGACTTACCTGGCCTGGCCTCAGGATGCTTACTGCTTTTCTTACTAATTTTATCTATGTACTTTGTAACAATATTTTGCCACAATAAAATCCTGAGCAGTTTTAACATCTCCTTTGCCTTTTCAGCGGCCTTAAATCTTCTGTCTTCAATCTCTCTAAATCTTTAATAATTGGCAACAAGAAGACTGAATTCAAAGCAGTGGAAAGAACACAACTAGATTTGGAGTCAAGAGAATCTGGGTTCAAATCTCAACTCTCAATGCTATTGCTTTCCCTCTGAGATTATTTTCAATGTTTCCTTTTGTTCCCCCCCCCCATTATACTGTTATTGCTGTGAGGGGGAGAGACTGAAACAATTAAACAATAACATATCTCCCCTGCTTGGCATATGTTTTTGTTTTTTGGTCATTTTTTCCATTCATATCTGACTCTTTGTGACCCTTTTTGGGGGTTTTTTTGGCAGAGATACTAGACTGGTTTGCCATTGCCTTTTCCAGTTCATTTTATATGTGAGGAAACTGAGGCACACAGGGTTAAGTGACTTACCCAGGGTCACACAGACATTTGAACTCAAGTCTTCCTGACTCCAGGCCAGACTTTCTATCCACAGAGTCACCTAGTCACTTTGATTGATGCATGCTAGATACTTAACAAATAATCATTATCTATGTTTAACTTTAGACCTCAAGTCCCTTATTGAGAGAGGCACAGTGGAGGCATAGAAGTGGGACTTAGAGGCCCATAACCACAGAATCTTAACATTAGAAGGGACCACCAGGGGCTATGGAATCCAATATGTATCTGGAACAGTAATCTTCTCTACAACACATTGTACAAGTTGTCATTTAGCCTTTGCTTGAAAAGTTCTAGTGAAGTACACTCTCTCCTCCCAAGGCAGTCCATTGTACTTTGCAAAAGTGAGGAAGTGTTTCTATATCTCAAGCCCACATCTGTCTTTCCATAGCTTTCATCCACTGCTCCTAGTTGTGCCCTCTGGGACTAGGCAGAACACGTTTAACTCACTCTTCCATGTAACTACCCATTAAATATTTGAAGACAGCTAACATGTTACTACAAAGTCTTTTCTTCTCCAGGCAAAACATCCCCAGCCTTTTCAACACTGATAAGCTAGAGAGAGCATCTAGAAGAGTAGGACCAGGATAATAAAAGATATTGAACAAATTGGGAATGTTGCACTAAGTTTTTTGGCTTGACTTGAGCTTTCAGTTCACTAAAATTCCACTTCTTCCCCCATACAAATAGCTTAATAGTTGTATCTTCTCCAGTTTTGGACCCAGTGCTTATCACTTGTACATTTCATTTTAAAGTCATCATTTTTCTTCAATTCTAACTCTATCATCCCTTACAATGCATTAGCTTATCTCTGTTATATTTGTCGACTTCCAATTTGATAAGCATGCCAATAAAGCCTTTATTCAAACCACTGCTGAATAGGTTAAAAGGTTTTTTTTTTTAGGTTTTTCCAAGGCAGTGGGGTTAAGTGGCTTGCCCAAGGCCACACAGCTAGGTAATTATTAAGTGTCTGAGGCTGAATTTGAACCCAGGTATTCCTGACTCCAGGGCTGGTGCTTTATCCACTGTGTCACCTAGCCGCCCCTGAATAGGTTAAATGTTTAGAAAAACATGCTAAATAAAGCCCAGTAGATAGAGCCCTGGACCTGGAGTCAGAAAGATCTGACTGGTCTCAGACACTTAGAAGTTGAATGCCCCTGGTCAAGCCACTTTACTTCATTTTAGCTCAGTTTGTCTGTTTTGCTCATCTATAAACAGAGATAATTAGTTTCTACCTCCCAGGGTTGTTTCAAGGATAAAATGAGATAACATTTTAAAAGTGCTTTGTAAACTTAAAGCATTATGTAAAGCTTGCTATCACCACCACCATCACCACTGTCCCCATTATCATCATCACCATCATTATCATGTTCATGATCATTACTATCACCATCTCTGTACCATGACCTCCACCACAATCATGATCATCACCATGATCATCACTGTCTTAAACAGCTCATGATCAAACACAGTTCCTAGGTTATTTGCTGGAGAACTTCTATCAAAATGACATTGAACTATTAATGATTATTCTTTGGATCTCATCATTCCACTCTTTCTTCTGAATCCATCTATACTATCATCTATCCCATATCTCACTACTTTGTTCATAGGAATAGAATGAGAGACTTTATCAAAGATCTTACTAGAATCAGAAAAATTATATAATTTTAGAATTTTCCTATTCTAGCAACCCATTTATCTTGCCAAAAAAAAGGTTGACAGTGTTAATTACCCCTTCCTGAAAAAGCCTTTCAGACTTTGTGATCACAATGTCCTTTTCTAGATTTTCAAAATTCATCCCTTTAAATAATACACTTTAGAATTTTTCTGGAATCTAAGACCAAACTCACTGGCTATATTACAGGATTACAAAGTTCTCTTCACCCATTTTTGTATTTTGAAAACCAGGACAATATTCTTTTTCAGCTTTAAGCTCTTACCCCGTTCTCCACTATCTTTTAATGGTCATTAGCAATGATTTAGCAACCACTTCTACCTGTTCTTTAAGTAATCCAAGACACATTCAAAGACTAGTGCCTTGAACTAATCAAGGGCAGCTAGAACCTCTCTTACAATCTGCTTACTTATTTCCATTATCCTTGCCAAAGAAACAGAAACAGAATGAATTGTCTTCATTTTCCCCAGCTATCTGTTATCATTCTATCTCTCTAAGCAATGCTCCTCTCGCTTTCTGGATTCTCTTTTTCTTCCACTACAACTGGCTTTCCTATTCTCTGCCTTTTCATCCATCAATCAATATTAAACATCTAATAAGTGCCAGTCATTGTGCAAAGTGCTAGGGATACAAAAAGAGGCAAAAGACAATCCCTGCCCTAAAGAAGGTTATAATCTAAAATTATCCTTAGCTTTCCCTACCAACTTCAGCTCATTATAAGTTTCATTGCTTCCTAATATTCTCCCTACAAGGTCATGTCACATCAATAGACATGGGTATGAAACATAATAAATGCTTTATGTCTTAATGACGCTAAACACTTATTTACTGTGTGGCAAAAGGCAATTCATTTGACTCCTACAAGATATCTCCAGTCTAGTTCATATGGACTATTTGTGTTCAGACTATGGTTGAGCCTTCCAAGCTCATATTGCTCTGACCAGCCACAATCAGACACACTGTATATTGACCCTGATATCATGATGTCATTTTGGTCCTCATCAAGTACAAAGGACAACTACCATTGAGCAAGTCTCAGTTTCCTCATCCATCATATGAAGATAATACAATGATGAAAAAAGTCTTTTATAACCTTTAAAAAGCTCTGGAGATGTGAGTTATTTGTAAAATGGGGACAATCCTTGCATCAGAAACCTTGTAGGATTGTTGTATAACATAAATGAGCTTTTATCTCATCCAACAGCTTCATTTACTGGCAAGGATATAGAGACCCAGAGAGGTTGTGACTTCACCAAGGTGACAATAGTTAACGGCAAGTAGAGATTAAGAATTTGGGTCTCCTAAACTGAGAACACCTTGTTCAATGCTATTGCAAGTGGGTCACTTTGCTACTTGTACAATGGCCACTGTTCACAAAACAGAGAGAACAGTCCCCTATCATGATTTTGTGGTTGGTGGAATCTTTGTGTAATGAGGAGACTAGCCAATGAGAACTCTGTCCTGGGAGCATTCCTGTTCAATGAGCATGCTTCTGGAAGTGTCTGATGATGTGAAATGGGGGTGTGCCTCACTCTCTACTTCAGAGTGGGCAAGTATTCTATATGTCTACTTACAGCACAGTGACAAATAAAGACCATTAGAATGATGGGTTCAAGGTTGAAATGAGTATGCACATAAAATGTACACAAAAGGCCAAGTCAACCTTTCTCTTTCCTGATAGTGCTTGAGGCAAGGACTTCTGCAAGCCTTTGGTTGAAGAGAGAAAGGACTCAGATGATATAAATTTAATAATAACTAACATGTAGATACACATTAAAGTTTGCAAAGCACATGTATTTTCTCATTTGTTCCTCACTACAACCCTGAGGTAGGTAAAATTATTATCCTCATTTTACAGATGAGGAAATTAAGAGTAATAAAGTTTAATTGACCTTCCTATAGTCATACAATTGTCTAAAAATTGTCTGAATCAGAATTTGATTTCAGGTCCTGTTCCACTCTTCAACCTAAATACCACAAAATCTATGACAACCCAGTTGGATCCGCCTTCTCATTATAGTTCTATGCTATTTCCAGTATTCTTACTGGAAAACCATTGATACAGAGTAAAATATTAATCAGGGTCCTAATCACTCAGAACTTAGATAATTTAGTGTGGGCAGTACTGAAGTTTGCCTTTTCTATCTATAAGCAATGGTAGATTAATAAAAATTTAACAGTGTAAATAAGATTGTAGAGGGGATGTTTAGCTAACTTAAAAAAAAACAACCCACCAAAACATATTTCCCAGTTTTTTCTTAGTTGCACAATGAGCTTAAACATACTTCTCCTTTCCCTACAGCTAGAGCTATGCAGGTAAAAGTTAATAGTAAGCTCTCAGGGGAAAGAAAATGTATCCATGCCACAGTTTTCTGTTTAATCTGCATTATTAATATTTTCTTCATCACTTTCTTAAGTCCATCCAATCAGAAAAATAATTTGTCAAGCCCTGATCTATAGCATTTTCTGATATACAATGTGTAAATGTTAACATGGAAAATTGAACAATTATTCAGAGGTACAAACTAGCTTCTGTACACTACTGCTTACAATTCACCCAGATCTCTCTCCTAAATTTTAAATTTAAATTTTAAAATCTCTGGAAACCTTATCTCATCCATAAAGGCTTTATAAATTAGAGAAATCCAGATGACTTCCCTTAACCCTCCAAGATGGACTTAATATGGTTACTTCTTTGCCCATAGACACATCCCCTTCCCCTTCTCCTCCCCACTACCCCCACTGTCCCCAAAGAACTTACCCCTGACTTGTGAATGAAGTAAACACCTCACTGTCCATTCATGTCTTGACAATAGCTAGGAGAGCAAACTACCCAAGAATAATTTGGGCAGCTGGAAAAGAAGCAAAGCCACAGTGTATCCAGGTACAGCAGGGACAAGGATAGACCCGAATCACTCGCTGTGGGAACAACATATTCAATGATATCATATGCCAATATTAAGCAAAAGAGACACAAATTAGACATGAGGAAAGATATTCCCCCACAAAAGTGAAAAGAGTGACAGTTTAACATATTTTTGCATATTTCTACAAATCTCTTTAATGTCTGGCTTAATAGAAAACAGCTGGATTCTCATATCGGTTTTTGCATTTGATTTGTTGTGATATGCTGTTTTTTGAAATATATGAATACAATCTAGCCTTAGAAAGCTATGTAGTGGTGTGAATTCATCCAACCTTTCTAGAGAGCAATTTGGAATTATACCCAAAGTGCAACAAAAACGTGCCTACCCTTTGAATCAGCAATACCACTACTGGGTCTATACCCTGAAGAGATTATGAAAAAGGATAAAAACATCTCTTGTACAAAAATATTCATAGCAGCCCTGTTTGTGGTGGCAAAGAATTGAAATTAAATGAATGTCCTTCAACTGGAGAATGGCTTAAGAAACTGTGGTATATGTATGTCATGGAACACTATTGTTCTATTAGAAACCAGGAGGAATGGGAATTCAGGGAAACTTGGAGGGATTTGCATGAACTGATGCTGAACGAGATGAGCAGAACCAGAAAGACACTGTATACCCTAACAGCAACATGGGGGCAATCATCAATCTTGAGGGACTTGCTTATTCCATCAGTGCAACAATCAGGGACAATTTGGGGCTATCTGTAATGAAGAACACTATCTGTATCCAGAGAAAGAACTGTGGAGTTTGAACAAAGACCAAAGACTATTACCTTTAATTAAAAAAAAAACAAAAAACATGTTATCTTATTACGTAATTTTGCTATCTCTTATATTTTATTTTTCTTCCTTAAGGATATGATCTCATCACATTCAACTTAGATCAATGTATACCATGGAAACAATGCAAAAACTAGCAGACTGCCTTCTGGGGGGGGGTGGGAGGAGGGAAGCAAGATTAGGGGAAAAATTGTGAAATTCAAAATAAAATCTTTCTTTTATTTAAAAAAATAAAAGCAATTGAGTTCAAAAAAAGAAAAAAGAAAGATATGTAGTGGGAAGGGGAGGAGTTTATTAATAGGAAAATAGCATATATTAAGGCACTACCCATATTAATAACTCATATATCTATAGCACTCAACAATTTACAAGACACTTGTCAAAATCAATATGTGAAAGTAAATAGTAAATGTTTACTATCTCCATTTTACAGATGAAGAAGCTGGGTGCCAGAAAAGTGAGGCAGATTGTATAAAGTCAAACAGCAATAAGGATCAAAACCAAGACTTGAACCCAGGACTCTTAACTCTAATATTCCAAGTGATCTTTCCACAACACCATGAGACTTCTCATGTCTATCTGTTGGCTTACTCATGCATAAAGCTATATTGTTGTAAATCCTTTATTTTTAAAGACCAATGTTATCCCTGGTGATGACTTGAGTGTGAATTGGATTTAAGTAAGGCAGAATTGCACATTCTCTCTTCCTGAATTATCAAAGTCCAGTAGCAGGACAAAAGTCAGGATGACTGGTAATGGTCCAGGATGCAGTGGGCAATCTTTGATGTCTGATCAAGCTCTCAATATTACACAGTGCCTGCTTCACCAACTTCATGTTGTTGGAACAAATTGTTGTCATTTTTTCATTCCACTGGGGAGGAAGTCCTCACATGTTTGGGGTAGACATGCTGAGGGATTTGAAGCCTGTCAGTTGCCCCCAACCTAGGTTAATCTGTCTGTTGAGAAGGTTTTAGGCTGTGGTTGATGAGCAAGCTATAGCTTCTTGGAGCTACAAGTCAGAGTTGGGTGGAGGGTGGCCACCATAGAACTCAGCAAACCTCAAACCAAACACTACTAATCCTTTCTGAACACCCCCTACATACTGTAAAGACATAATGTGAGATCCACAGCATCACCAATTCCTGAGAAGTTATCTCCTCTGAAGAAGGAACATTAATAACTGCTTGACACTGTCCAACAAGTAAAAAAAAAAAAAACTGGATCAAGGAGAAAAAAGACATAGGATCTTAGGAGTGGAGATACAGATCTAGAAGGGATCTTAGAGGGGGGAAAAAAGAATGCATATACATATAAATATGTAAATGTGAAGGAATCGATTCAGAAGACCTGAATTCAAAACCTGACAGTCACTACAGGTTTGAAGTTGATAAAGTCACTATATTTGTCTGAGCCTCAGTTTGATATCCAAAATGAGAAGGCAGGACTAGATCATCTAAAAATATCTTCCTTCACCCTAAATCCTATAATTCTCTTTGGCAGTGGTTTTCAAACTTATTTCTATTCTTGAGGATTCTTTTATATACTGAAAAAATATTGCTAACCCCTTTACATTCTTTAAAAATTATTCAAAGAGATTATGTTTATATGAGGTTATATCTGTTGATATTTACCATATTAGAAAGAAAAATGATACATTCTAAAAATATTTATTCATTTAAAAAATAGTGATAATAAGCCTATTACATTTTGCTAACATAAATCATATATTTTCTATGAAAAAGACAATATCCCCCCCAAAGTGAGAAGAGTGACAGTTAAACATATTTTTACAAATCTCTTTAACGTCTGGCTTAATAGAAAACAGCTGGATTCTCATATCGGTTTTTGCATTTGATTTGTTGTGATATACTGTTTTGGTTGAAATGTCTGAATACAATCTAGTCTTAGAAAGATATATAGTGGAAAGGGGGAGGAGTATTTTAATAGGAAAATAACATCTTAATATTATGATGAAAATGGTTTTGATCTCCCAAACTCCTTGAAAAGGTTTTGAGACCCCTAGGGCTCCATGTCCACATTTGAGAATTGCTGTTCTATGGATATTTTTGGGTGGCTTTGAGTATGAAGAGAAAAGTAGGAGTGAGATGGATAATCTTTGGATCTTTCAGTAAAGAGGAACTCTGAATTAAGTTCCTCATTTTGGCAAGGCCATTCAAATACTCTGATCCAAAAGCATCTGCCTGTCTCCTCTGTTTTCTCTTCTCCAAACCTTCAGAATCATTCACTTTGTTCAGAAAAGAGGGCAGGGACCTAAGCAACCTTCCTCAATTGTTTGCTGTTATTGCTTCCTCTTCAGAAAAAAAGCAAATAGACAAACATTTCTATTTGCCCCAAAGGTCAATAAAGTGTGATTATTTGTTTTACAAGATTATTAGCCATTAGATTCCTTCAAATCGCACAATCCTCAATACTTTAAAAGTGCATCTATCTTTCTTTTCTGGAATTGGTAGAGGTTCCCCTACAAGTTCATGGGGCTATTCTACAGTATATCCAAATAAACTAAGAAGGGAAGATGGGGTAGCTTGGTGCGATGAAAGAGTAGTCAGAGGACCTGAGTTCAAATCCAATCTCTAGTCTACTAACTCTGTGACTTGGGCAGGTCCTCTAACTTTTTTTAAATTTATTTTTATTTTTATGTATTATGATGATGATGATTTTTTTAAAATTTATTTATTTAAGGAAATGGGATTAAGTGACTTGCCCAAGGTCACACAGTTAAGTGCACTGTGAGGAAAGATTCTTAAAGAAATTAGAGGGGCAGCTACATGGTGCAGTGGATAGAGTACTGGCACTACAGTCAGGAGGACCTGCATTCAAATTCCATCTCAAAAACTTCACCTAGCTGTGTGACCTTGGACAAGTCATTTAACCCCATTGCCTTACCGAAATAAAAAAACCCAATAACAAGAATCTTCCCTCATCTGTAAAATAAATAGCTAAATGGCCTCCAAGTTCCTTTCAACTTTAAATCAATGATTCTGTGGTTGTGATGTGATCTTTGTCAATAGTCAGGATGAAATCAGTGTGGCTTCTGCAACCTTTTGGGTGGTCATCAGCATGCTCATCAATAGAGATGACCCTCATAGATTCAATGGTATATGAGATGCTGAAAGGAACACCAGCATTCTCCTACAGACAAGGGGCATAATAATAAACTAGATCTGGAATCTAACAATTCCTGATATAGGTCTCTAACAATGCTGTCTATCCCTGAGTACTTCATTTCTTTGTACCTCAGTTTCCTCATCGGTAAACCAATGATTCCTTGTATACTTATATCGTTGTACTCTATATATATTGTAGAGGAGGATTTATTTGAGGAAAAAAAGCTGGTGTAATAGATAAAGAGCTGGCTTATAGGAAGGACCTGGGTTTGAGTCTAATGTCTGATGACAACTGGCTGTGTGATTTTTTGACAAGACACAACTTCTAAATGTTCTAAACAACTTTCTAAGCCTATAAGTTACTGAGAAGGTGCTTACCTATTCTGCTAAAAGGATTTTTTATAAAAAAAATAAGTTAAGTACTAAAATACACATATGTAATATGTAATGTTACATATATACACACATACATGCATATATTGTTTAATATAGATATATCATTATATATAGTTATATTATCAATACAATTTTATAGAATTTTTGGATCAAAGGATCAAAGACCTAGATTAGTGTTTATTGACTGACTGACAAGCTAGAAGGAATCTCAGCAACCTTATGGATCCTGAAATTGCAACCCATGGAGGTTACCTGATTTGTCCAAAGTCATTCAGCAGTAGGTTCCCAGGTTTCAACTCGGCTGCCATGGCTTCAAGTTTAGTGTTCCAAGTCTGGCATTTATTAAGTCCCCACTATGTGTGAGGTCATATTTATAAAGCTTGAGAGGGCCAGCTTCACAAGGACCAGATAAATTTTCCATACTGTAATTTCTTATGTCCTTTGTGTCATCTATGAATTTACATTTACTCTTATAAATAAATAATCCCTCTTAAAACACAGGATGGCTGAGTTCCAGTAACAGAAAAATGGGCTTTTTACTTGGAAAAGAGCAGTAAAAATATGGTGGCAGCTGCTAGAAAGAAAGGTGGAGATATTACAGGATGACAGATAGTGGTGCAGGATGGGCAGCAATCTTGAGACACAGTAAGACTAATCTGTGAGGTCTGGCTTCAGGACTCCTGGGAACCCAGGAAACAGAAAGACCTGCCAAACTGTGGAAGAAAGTCAAGTCCCAGTGAGTAAGGCCAAGTTCTTGTACCCATCTCAGAAGGTAGATTTTGACTGATATTGGAAGAAGAAGTTAAGAGGGAGGAGAGAAACCATAGAAGATGCATATAAATGTTTATTCAAAAGTCACAAGAAAAAACCTACAGAGATACATCAGTTGAGTAAAGTTTAAACAAGCTGTGGCTTATGATTGTAATGGAATATTACTGTGTTTTAAGAAATGACAAGCAGGATGATTTCAGAAAAAGCTGGAAAGTCCTACATGAACTGATGCCTAGTGAAATGAACAGAACCAGGAGAACACTGTACACAGGAACAGCAATATTATTCTATGAAAAACTGTGAATGACTTTTTACTAATGATGAAGTATATTATCAACTTTTTGAGAAAGAACTGATATTGATTGATGCAGATTAAAGTATGTTTTTTACTTTACTTATTCTTTTTCTTTTGAGTCTTCTTGTATAAAATGATTAATAGGGAAATATTTCACATAATTGCACATATATAACCTATATATATCTGATTCCTTGCCATCTCAAGGGGAGGAAAAAGAGGGGAGAAAAGAAAGGAGAGATAGCATTTAGAACTGAAAACTTTACAGAAAAATGTTTTTAAAAATTGAAAAATATCAGGGGTAGCTAGGTAGTGCCATGGACGGAGCACCAGCCCTGGAGACAGGAGGACCTGAGTTCAAATCCGCTCTCAGACACATAAAAATTACCTAGTTGTGTGACTTTGGGCAAGTCACTTAACTTTGTTGTCTTGTTAAAAAAACTTAAAAATTGAAAAATATCATAGAATAAATATGAAGAGATCTAAGGCTTATACTACCACATATCATGCTGTCTCTCTGTAGTCATTTCCCAATTCTAGCCAACAGAGTCATCAAAGTCAGCTCTACCCATAGGCAGACTAGGTGGTTACCTATTGTGATTTTAGAAGCTTTGGGAAAGTCACTTTTATGTTTCTTTGCCCCATTGCCTGAAGGCTTAAAATTTCTTTAAGAGTTAATAAAAGCCTTTATTTAGCAATTAGAGATAAAACTTTAAAATCCCCCCCCAGAGGTATGATAATTTTTTAAAGTTCACTCTGAGATATAAATGATTGATATCAGCATATGGGAGTGCAAAGAATTGAGAAAATTTCAAAGCTAGACTATCCCTCTCTTAGGCATAAGGTTAATCTAGGGTGGCCAGGAGGCAGCTAGGTGGCACAGTGGATAGAGTGCCAGAACTGTAGTCAAGAAGATTCATCTGAGTTCAAATCAGGCCTCAGACACTTCCTATGGGTGTAGCCCTGGGCAAGTCATTTAGCCCTGTTTATAAAATGATCAGAAGAAGGAAAAGACAAACCACTCCAGTAACTTGGCCAAGAAAACCCCAAATGAAGTCATGAAGAGTCAGACATGCCTGAAAAATGACTGAACAACAATAAGAAGGGTGGCTAACTCCACAATTTACAAGGGGAACTTGGGAGGGACTTAGAAATGAAATGACTTTTCTAAGGTCACTCAGTCACTTATTGGTATAGTCAGAACTAGAACCCAGGTTTCTGATCCAACCTAGCTCAGTGCTTCCATTTCATTAAAATGCCTCTTCCTAAGATTTCTCTTTTCTTTTTCTCTTTTAAGATTTTTTTTTTTAAAAACCTACAAACTTAACAATGATGAACAAACATGAAGCAGCATGTGGAAGCACCTGAGTAAAGTCAGGAGGACCTTAATTCAAATCCAACCTCAGATATTGAGACCATTTGCAAAATGACCCAATTGAACTTGATAGCCTTTATGGTCTCCTCCAGCTCTAGATCTTAGGACCTATAAATATTTCAATGCATAGATGGATTGTGAACTTCTAGTTTATAGCTGGTTCTCTTTAAAAGTATATATTCAATTTAAGTAGTAACGACATTGTCCTTTCTATTACCTTTTTGATATTTTCTCTTCCTTCCTTCTTTCTTTTCTTGTTCCCTTTCGTCCTCTCCCTCCCTTCCTCTCTTCTTCCTTTATCTTCCCTCTTTATTCATCCCTTCCTTTCTTCATTCCTTTCTCTTTTCCTCTCTCCTTTTCTTCTTTCCCTTTTCCTCCATCTCTCCTTTCCTTCCTTTGATTTTCCCTCCCTCCCTCCCTCCCTTCCTTCCTTCTTTTTTCCCTTTTCCTCCTTCCTTCCTTCCTTCCTTCCTTCCTTCCTTCCTTCCTTCCTTCCTTCCTTCCTTCCTTCCTCCCTCTGCTCTCTTTCAACTAACTTTTCTTGTGAGTCCTCAGAAATTTGTGATGAAGACACTAGAAAGAAGTTGGCTTCCTCTGAGATGTAAATAAATCTGACCCAAGAGGCCCTCTTTTAATAGCGATTATGCCACCCCAGGATCTCTGGGATCTAAGGAGAGAGAGGAGAAAAAAAGGGGGGTCTAGGAGTAAACAACAGCAGAGAAGAGAATAAAAGGAAGGTGAAGGAGTCTGGGCAGGTTTCTCCCTCCCAGGGGAAATAAAGAGGTGAGTCAGTGAAAGGAGAGGAGATAAGAAAAAGTTGGCTTGACTTCATTTACATTTCAATGAAGACCTATGTTGACTATTACTATTGGGCTTTTTTTAGACTTCTGGTAACTTTGTAACTTTCTCTCTTTGTTGGTTATTTTAAACCTCTCAGTTTCTGAAAGTAAAAACCCTTAGAAATTCTTTTTTTTGTAAAGGGGAAGGGGCTGTATACTTGCTTCAGAGAGAGGTGAGTAGGAAAGTGGAAGACACATTCTATTTCATTCTCTGAACCAGAGAAAAGTATATCCATAGAAAAGCATGGGCCAAACCTTGGCCAGTTCCCACCCCCCCCATTTCAACCTGGCATCTTCTTCTTTTTTTTTAAATTTAAGGCAATGGGATTAGTGACTTGCCCAAGGTCATACAGCTTGGTAATTATTAAGTGTCTGAGGCCACATTTGAACTCAGGTACTCCTGACTCTAGGACCAGTGCTCTATTCACTTCTCCACTTAGCTGTCCCCTCAACCTGGGATTTTCTGATGGTTAAATGACTCCCCCATCCATCTGAATGATCCATCCATCACCCCCAGACCTTCCAGGTCCAACCCAATGCCACCTTCTTTCTGAGTCTTTCTCTAGAATCCTCAGAAAAACTACTCTTCTTGGTTTTCTTTTGGAAAGAGGCAGGAGAACCCTAGAGATAAAGAGTCAACTCTAAAGTCAGAAAGTCTTGGGTTCAAGTTCAGCCTATAACACATAATAATATTTTTCCTTCATTTTCGAAGAAGACCACAACATCAGGGAGGTGATGCCATGACAAACTGTGAATTGGATTTGAGTGAGGGGGAAGCTGTGTTAAGTCACCAGACTCACTTTTTCCTCCAGAGCCATTTGACTCCAGTGGTCAGATATGAATCGGCACAACTGGAGATAGCCCTGTATTCGAGGCAGTCGGGGTTAAGTGACTTGTCCAAGGTCACACAGCTAGTAAGTGGCAAGTGTCTGAGGTTGTATTTGAAGTGTCTGAGGTTGTATTTGAACTCTTGACTCCCGAATCCAAAGCCAATGCTCTATCCACTGCACTACCTAGCTGCCCTATGATATATGTGCCATGCATGTAGTACCTGGGGCAAGTTATTTAACTTGGCCTTGCTCCAAGCAGCCCATTTAGTTGCAGGGAAGGTGTGTGATAAAGGGGATTTTCTCATCCAGGAATTCCCTATACTAGAGAAAGAATAGTCCTAATTCAAATATAACTCTGTATCTACTAATGTCTTCCTCTAAAGAGTCATTGTGGAAATATCCCAAAGTTGATGAAGGCTAACACAGAAGAACACAGAATTTACAAATCTCACTGAGATAGAAAGGCTTTATTTTTAAAATTTTACTTTGTTTTCAGTTAACAACTCTTGTAACAAACATGCATAGTTAAACCAAAAAAAGAGAAAAATTCCCAAACTGGGCAAAAAATAAAAGTCTCATTTTGCATTCTGAGTCCACCATCTCATCCTGATTCGTATCTGACCACTGGACCCAGATGGCTCTGGAGGAGAAGGTGAGACTGGTGACTTAGCACAGCCTCCCCCCCTCCCCTCAAATACAATTCATATACTTGTCATGGAATCATCTCCCGATGTCGTGGTCTTCTTCAAGAACGAATGAAGAACATCATCATCACTTACGACTTCTCCCTCCTATCTACTTCAAGTCACGTTAAAGGACCCTTACCTAGTTCACCAAGGGTCACATGGAAATCCCATCCATGAGAATTAGTTTTCTTACTTTTGCTCACCTCTTTCCCTCAAGTTTTACCCCTCTATCTTGAACAATGATTGACTTTTCTATGTATCTGTGGTATCTTCCTGTCCCTGAAGGTTAGGATAGGGAGAGGTTCTCCAGTCCAGAATCATCAGATCACAAAACCCTAGACCTGAAATGATCTAGCAGTCAGCCTTTATATAGTGCTGAGCACTATACTGTTTACACTTCACAATTATTATCTCATTTGATCTTCACAACAACCCTGGGAGGTAGGTACTATTATTAACCCCATATTACAGATAAGAAACTGAGGCAAATAGAAATCAAAAGACTTGCTTAGGGTCACACACAGCTAATAAGTGTTGGAGGCTGTATTTGAAATCAGTTTTTCCTGACTCTCAGTCAGGTCCAACCCTTGTCCTTAAACATTGTTGTTATAACATAACACATAAATGGTCATCCAGTCTCTGTTTGAAGACCTCCATGGAGTTGGTGACTTATTGCCTCTTTTGGTAGCTTGGCCTTGAATAGTTAGAAAATTTTTATTAACCCTTTTGTAATTTTTATACATTGCTCCTGTTTTTACCCTTTGAGGTAAGACTACACCTGATCCCCTTGAAGTTACCCAACCAGTTCTCTACAACTTTTTTCCCCCTGACTAAACACCTTCCTTTCTTTCAATAGCTGGTTATATGATATAGACAGGTTTTTAACCTTTGTGGTAGAGTGGGAAGAGTTCTTTGTTTGGAGTCAGAACCCCTAAGTTGGAATCTGGCCTCTGATGCTTACCTCCTCTTTGACCTTGGGAAAAGTCACTTTGCCTCCCTGGACTTTAGTTTCTCCATTTGTAAAATGAGGTTGTACCACATGGCTCCTAGGTGCCCTCCCAATTCTAGGGCTATGATCCTAAGCCCTTCCTTGTAGCTTTCCTCTGGACTCTCTCCAGCTTATTAATGAACTATCTAAACTAGGGGCTCTAAAACTGAACCCTGTAACTCCAGTTGTGGTCTGTCCTACAGAGCCTAGAACTAAGTCCATCGCTTGGAAAGAATAGTCCTTCAATAGATATTTGAAGGAAATGATGATTTTGGAGGATCCAAGAATACCTCCTCCAAAAATCATGCTCCTTAGGAAGGGATAACTTCTGAAAGTTTCACTGTTAGATGGTTCATTCCTTAGTGTTAAAATTTTAGATACCCCCCAGCAGGGTTAGTCCATTAAGCCTTATTAGTCATTCATACTTTGGTGCAATTTACATACCTGGTACAATTTAGATACTTCAATTTGGACACTTTGCAATTTAATTTAATTACATTTGGTGCAATTTAAGATCTGGCGCAATTTAATTCAGATCCAGTGTGGGGGAAATACTTGTAAATTGGTAAAATTTACATACTTAAGATCTTCTTCTTGAGAAAGTGAGTTTTATTGAGGAGTAAGGTGGGGCTAATAGTGGAGCAAAGGCACTTTGTGGAGGGCAAATCTAGGGAGGAGGATGGAAGGAAGATAAGATAGAAACAAAGCATTTCCCCCATTTTGTAATTTTTCCTAGGATGTTGACTGAGTTTCTACATCTTCTTCCTCTTTCTTTACAGCACTCACTTCTCTTACCAGTTGTTTACATCATGGGGAAGAAGATTTCTGACTTGGGAGAGAGGATCTCATTATGCAGGTGATGTGGTCAAAGTCCATTCCTCTCAGCCCTTGAATTCTGGAGAATTTTTAAATCAGAGCTACTGTTTTCATTGTCTACTCTACTTTACTCAGAGGAAACATAAATAAATCCCCTCCAAGATCCAAACACATGTTTCTAGGAAGCCTGAAAATCCAAAATCAATAGGCCTCTCTGTCACCAGAGTATAGGGCTTGGGACCCTGGGGATGTTTTCCTCAGCATTTAAGTAGTTTAATTTGGATTATACTCCACAACTCTCTCATCTCATTCCAAATGTCTTCTATTTTATTTCCTGCAAGATAACTTACAGAACTGGGTAGTGTGAATGAAGAGGGGAACATGAACCCTGTGGTTCTCCTGCCTCACCCCTTTACACTGGGGGGGGGCAGTGAGGGGTTTGGATACATACAGAGGGGAACTTGGGAAGCAATATTTTCTTGTTGGCACTTCTTGCCAAGGAAGTAGGAAGAAACATATTGGAGCCAGAAAGGATCTTGTTATTTTGTTGTTGTTGAGTCATTTTCAGTCATGTCTGACTATTCATGATTCCATTTGGGGGTTTTCTTGGCCAAGATACTAAAACTTTTTGCAATTTCCTTCTCCAGCTCATTTTATAGGTGAGAAAACTAAGGCAAACAAGGTGAAGTGACTTGTCCAAGGTTACATGACTAGTAAAATGTCTGAGGCCAGATTTGAATTTAGAAAGATGAGTCTTCCTAACTTCAGGCCTCTACTTTGCCACCCAGGTGCCCTTAAAAGGAACCTTACAGCTCATCAGTTCAAATCCTTTCATTTTAAAGATGAGGAAATTGAGGATGAGAGAAATGTTCAATGTCTTGACTGGAGTCATTCAGCTAGGGAAGTGTCTAAGGGAGGATGTGAATTCATGTTTGTTTGTATTGTAGTTGGTATACTCCAAACCCAATCTTCTAGCTAATATGCCGCATAGCTGCAAAAAGACTTGGCATTCTGAGGGTATACCTATGGGGAAGGTATTCCCTCTTTCCCTTCTCCTGTTCCTCAATCCCCCAACTATATGCCATCTGACCCTAGATATTACTCTGGCCCAAAGTAACCTATGGACCAGTTCTTTTCTATTTAACAGTAACAGTTTATATGGGGGAGTTGGGGAAAGGATAAGTTAAGACTTTCAATTTCCCAGGATTAGTATGGTTCTGAAGGCCTTCCTCTCTTTCCCCTGGCTCTTCCCTAAACCCAATGAGGAGGGGTTGCCCCATGAGGGCAGAGGGTAAGATTATTTATCTTTCATCTTCCATAGCACCCAACCCACTCTCCTGCTTGTAATTAGAAAAAGATAAATAGTAGAACTTGAATTCTTTGCCTTTTTCTTGAGTTCTGGTGGGGCAATGAGAGGACTATATGATTACTGATATACTTCTCCAAACTAAAGACCTTACTGAAAAGGAGAAATCAGTCTTGTGGGGTTTTTTTTGATCCCCTGAACTTAGCATGATTTCAAGATCTTAGTGCTTAATAAATCCTTCATGGTTGGGTTCTGGGGAATTTAAATCTAATTGGAAACTTATATCTAACTGCTTTTAATATTAGAAAGTTTTTCTCATGAAGTGTATTGCTTCGGTACACCTTTCTATTAGATTGTAAGTTCCATGAAGCAAAGGAGTCATGATATAAATATGCATATGACTATATCTACATAGATATGTATACATGGCTATATATGGTCACACATACATATCAACATGCATGTGTGTATATCATCATCTCTAATGATTCACAATACTTAACACATTACTCTACAGCTTGCAGTTAGAAAAGAATGAATAGGGGGACTCCATATTCTTTTCCTTTTCCTTGGGTGTTAATGGAGTAGAACCTGAGAACTTAAATTCCTCTGGAAAGAACAGGACTTTATTTTTTTTTGAGAAACATGAGTTTTCAAAGATTCTTCTTCACCCCATCTGATGTACATCAACCTCTCTGTGCTGACTCTTGCAATTGTCTCCTTGCCTGTGGGGCAGGGAAAGGTTCTGATCCCCAAGACCCAGGAGCCTCCTGTGCTCCTAGGGAGAGTGGGAACAATTTTCTGTAGGATGAGGTGTAAAGTGTGGATATTTTCTGCAGGATGGTGTCAGGGTTGCATAGTAGCTCATTTCCAAAATACAAGAGAGGAATAAAATATCCTTCTTTTCTAAAGGTTCAGAGGGAGGTGAGCTAGTGCTGGCCTTGAGTTTTGGAGGCCATTGTTTTCTCCATCTACTTCAGTGGCTGCAGACTTTGGGTCTAGGGGTGAGAGGGGTGGGTAGAGATGGAATGAGCATTGAGCAAAGGGAGCATTCATCCACATAACCAGGAATCCTCAAAGAACACAAATAAACATCAAATAACTGTTTAAAAAAAATGTTGATGTAAATGAAACCATATTTTTAGGTAGCCTGCCTTCTGTCTATATTTACTCAGTTATCATTCAAACTTTGCTATGTACTATTTACGTAGTCTTGAATAAGTAACAGTTCCCCTCCCTGGGCCTCAGTTTCCTCATCTATAAAAAAAGACCTATATGTTCAGATAACCAATGAGTCTTTTCCAGCTCCAAATCCTATGTAATCTATTTATCAAGTGTTCTATCCTTTGCTATTTTATTACTACCTGGATTGATTCTCCTCTTCTCTTTGGGGGATTTTCTGATCATCTACTTATTTGGACTGATTCTGTTTTACCTCACCACCCCTCTATCCAAGACTAAGTTCTGGTTTGGCTCCTCTCTGTTTGCCCAGAGCCTCCTCCCTCCCTGAGATGCCGAGGTTGCAGAGGGCTTGTGCTTAATCTCCTCTCTGTGCTCTGCACCCCCCTCTCCAATGTCTCTTAACCATCTTCCGGTTTGGCCTTCAGTCTGAGCCTCCTCGATCCCCTCTAGCAACCTGCAAGTCCCTCTAATGATCCTCCCCAAGGCAGGCTCACTATGTTTTTATTATTTTAGGAGAAGGTTATTTTGTGAGCAGCACCTGAGATGCTCATTGCTTCAGGAACTACAATAACTCATCTATTCTCCTCTGGCTAAGATAGCCGGGTCAGATAGGTAGAGCAGACAGGGGAGGGAAGGGAAAGAGTGACTCTCATTTTCTGTGCCAATGGATGGGGTGGGAGGGAGCAGTGATGCAGATAATCCAAAGGACTGGTAATGTAAAAATCATTTCCCTTTAGCTGTTGGACTTACATTTGAATATGGGTGGCTCAGATTATCTTGGTTTTAAAAACATTTCTAAGCAAATCAACCAGCCACATTGTAAGGAAGAGCCCAGAACCTATCTAGTCCCCATATTACTCCTTGCTGAGAATGGACAGATTGGCATCTCATACTGATGTTTACAATCCCCAGAAAGCAAATAAACTGAGTTCAATTCGATTAGCATTTATGAAACGCCTATTACTTGACTGGCATGGTGCTGAACACTAGGGATACAAAACCAAAAATGAAACAGCACCTGCCCTCAAGGAAATTACTTCTCAATTCTGGGGTGGGAGGAGAGGAGGAGATATCTACCATGAACATATAGGTGAGTAAAAGTAAATTCCAAGAGGGATAAAATTGGTCAAGGAAGGTCCCCTGTAGGAGGCAGTCCCTGAGCTGGCCTTAAAGGGAGCTGGTAATTAAAGGTAAGGAGTACTTTGCAAAGGTGTCTCTACCCAAGGAGGTAGGAGATGGGATTTGTGTGTAAAATGGGAGTTAATCTCAAATAAGACTAGATGGATAAGTGGGAACCATATTGAGGGCTTTAAATGTCCAGAAGAAGTAGCATACTTCCACTCAAAAAACTTGGGTTAGAATCACGCCTCAGACTTTTCAGCTGTTTTGCCTCCAGGAAGATATTTAATTTGTCTTGGCTCCATTTCTTCATTTAAATGAGGGGTTGGAAGATAGGTTTCTTTCTAACTCTATGATCTTATGATTGTCCTAAAGGCAATAGGGAGATTCTGGAAGGGAGTAAGGTAGTCAGATATGTGAGGGAAAACTATCAATTTGACTAAAGTGTGAAGGATGGACTGTTGTAGGGTTAGACTTCAGGAAGGTTAATTAGAAGACTTTGTTCAGGTATGAGATGATGAGAACTTGGACTAGGACAGGGGTTGTATGATTAGAGAGGAGCAGAGACATGAGGAGAGATGGGTTAGCTATGGGACAGGGGAAAGAAGAAGGTTAAGCAAGACTGAAGATTAAGAATATGACTATACATTTGTGAACCTGGGTATCTGGAAGGATGAAAGTCATAGGGTTTGAGAGTATGAAGAAGGTACCTTTAAGTGAAATAGAGAAGTTTGGAAGAGGCATGGGTTTGGGGTGGGGGGGGGGGGGGTGGACAGAGGATTCTATTTGGAATTTGTTGAATTTAAGATGCTTATCAACTTTCCTGGTGAAAATGTCCAGCAGCCAGTTGGTAAGCAGAACTGCTCTATCTGAACTAGTACTATCCTTTTTTAAAATTTTAATTTATTTATTTGTTTTTTGCAAGACAATAGGGTTAAGTGACTTACCCAAGGTCATACAGCTAGGTAATTATTAAGTATCTGAGGTCAAATTTGAACTCAGGTCTTCCTGACTCCTGGTCTGTGTTCTATCCATTTAACTGCCTTTTTTCCCCCTTTTTTTTTCTTTTTAGGTTTTTGCAAGGCAAATGGGGTTAAGTGGCTTGCCCAAGGCCACACAGCTAGGTAATTATTAAGTGTCTGAGACCGGATTTGAACCCAGGTACTCCTGACTCCAGGGCAGATGCTTTATCCACTACACTGCCTAGCCACCCCCTTAATTGTCCTTTTTAAATTTAGTTTATTTATTTGGTTTTTTCAAGTAGTTTTGTTCTTTTTCCAGGACTCTGGTTCCCACTTTCTCTACATCCAATGGAGGTAATAGTGTTTTTTGCAATTGGATTTTCCTATAGACTGGTGAGTGAATTTGACTCTTACTGGACTGCAAACTTCTTTTGGGACAGGAGTTAAGAAAAGTGTTAATAATATCAATAAGGAATCAAAAGCAAATTTCTTCTAAAGACAATGAAAGAGACATGTATTTCTCTTTTTATAACAATAGATTTTTTTTCTTCCTTGTGGGGCTGAGGAAACTGACTTCCTTAATAGTGACGTCCCATATCTTCTTATCTGTCAAATGAAGGGGTTGTTCCAGATAACCTTAGAATCTCCTTCTTGTTCTAGATAAATGCGTCTTTGATTCTATAAGGAGAAAAGGACCATGGACCAGGAAGTCTGGGGTTAGGGAGCAAAGCAGCACAGGACTGCGGAAAATGTGCTGAATTTGGAAATCTAAAACAACCCAAACAAACTTGGGTTCAAATTTCCTCTCTACCAATTACTAGTTGTGTGCTTTTGGGCAAACTCTTTAACCCTCGAGAGCCTCACTTTCCTCATCTATTAAATACTGTGATTAGTAGATAGCCACCAAGATCCCCCTTCTTTGGGTGTTAAAACTAAGAACTTATAACCTATATTTTTTGTTTTTTACTTGGGTAGTGGGGGGAGGGAGGAAGAGGGGGAGAAGAACAGTTACCCAAATCCCTGTACACACCTCTTAGTGACCTGGCTTCTAGTCTGGCCGATCTGGATCTAGGGATGGCCAAGTCTGAAGAAGTGCTAGGCTAAGGAGAAGCACTTAGCCTTTAGGAGTAAGTTCATAAGAAAACGGAAAAGGAAAGTTCTTCTTCCCTCTGCAGCAGGTGTTTTAAGAAGGGATTTAGTTAACATATCTATTGACTGTTAGAAGAAATAATGAGTTTAGAAGTTCATAAGCAGTCAGCCTTGGAAGAAGAGATGAGGCAGAGTTGATTATTCTGCTAAAGGTGATTGGAAAGGCTTTCAGAATTCAATGGAGGCTGAGATGCCAAGACATTAACAGATGTGAACTCTGCCAAATAGCTGGACGTGAGAGTCTTGAGGATTGTGTATATGCTTTAGCAAGGCTAGGTGTTGGCACAAGTGTGACACATATTCCATCCTCCTCCTGCCTCAAACTCACTAAGGTCTAAAGTCTAAAATGAATGACCCTCTAGAGGGCAGAGTCCACTCATGCCTCCTCTCCCAGGGTGGGCAGGGGAGAAGAGAGTAGCTGAGTCACCTTCTTTGTTCCTGAAACAATCCAGAGAAGGGGATTCTACAGTCCCCCTCAGTTACCCATTCCTGTGGCTTATATTTTTTTTCCTGGTGGGCAATTCTTCTTGTTTTCTCTCCTCTCTCTGCACTATACTATGCTACTTTTCAAAGAATTATTATTGCTGTTATTGTTATTATTATTCATTTACAAACTATCCACCCTATGGATTTCCCAAAGCAAATGTTTAATTCTAAGCTAATTTCCCCTGCTGCCTTGCACACTTCTGGGTCATTTCCTTTACTCCATTTGGCATGGATTCATTTTACCATCAACCTGAACTAGTCATTACACAGGAGAACACAGTGTAATCTCTGCCCATTCAGTTCCTCCTCCCCCCTTCAACTTTCTAAAATGAATGCAAATTATTTGAGGATTCTATTGTTTGGGTTTAATTGGGCTCTGGTTTGCACAGATAATTGAAAACTGACTATACATTTAGTCCAAAGTGACATCTCTCCATTGCTCCCATTGGACATTGCTTCCATTATTCAGTTATGGCAGGGAAGACTATCTCTCCTGCCCCCCTCCTTTCCTTGCACCTGTGTTGGTAAAAGTGGCTGGAAATATTTAATGTGTGAACTCAAAGGAATTTAATTCAGCAGCTATTTATTCAAATCTATCATCTACTATGTGTGCCACTCTTTTTTTTTCTGTCTTTGGAATGGATTGTATTCTTTATCATAAGTCCTTCAGAATTCTCTTGGATCACAGCATTGCTCAGAAAAGGAAAGTCATTCACAACTGATCATCCTACAACATTGCTGTTACTTTGTATATAGTACATTTCCCATTGCATCTGCTTATGCAAGTTTTTTTACTGAGAGCATCCTGTTCTTCATTTCTTGTTATAGAATATGTGTACCACAATTTGTTCAGCCATTTCCCCAACTGATGGACACCCTCTCAATTTGCAGTTCTTTGCCACCAGAAAAAAGCTGCTATAAATATCCTTATTTTTATATAAGGTCCTGTTTCTTCCTGTTTTTCATCTCTTTTAGAATATAGACCTGGAGTGGCATTGTTAGGTCAAAGGGTGGACATGGTTTTATAGTTCTTTGGGCATAGTTCCAAATTGCTGTACAGGATGGTTGAATCCTTTTTTTTTTTTCAACTCCTCTAGCAGTGCATTAATGTCTCATTTTTCCTACATTCCCCCTAACATTTGTCATTTTCTTTTTCTGTCCTATTAGGCAATCCAGTAGGTAAAAGGAAATACCTTAGAATTGTTCCAACCCTCATTTCTCTTCTCAATTGTGAGTTAAGACATTTAAAAATGATTTAAATAGATAACACTGAAAATTCATCTTAAAATTTCATATCTTTTGATCATTTATCAATTGAGGAATAGCACTTTTTAATAAATTTGACAGTTTTCTAAATTTGAGTCTTTATCAGAAAAACTTATTGCAATATTTTTTCCCATAGTTGCTCCTGCTAACTGTATTTCCCTGCATCCTCTTCTCCTCACCCCTATTTATTCTGTCCTTTCTATCCTTTCACCCATTCTCTCCTCAAAAGTGTTCTGCATCTGACTACCCCCTCCCATAATCTTCCCTTCCTTCTATCGTCTATCCCCATCCCCACCTCCAGTCCCCTTTCTCCCATCCTACTTTATAGATTTCTATATCCAATTGAGTGTGTATGTTATTCCCTCTCTGAATCAATGAGAGTGATAATATTCACTCACTCCCTCTTCCAGTCCACTGCAAAAGCTTTTTCTTGCCTCTTTTATAGAAAATAATTTAACCCATTCTACCTCTCCCTTTCTCTTTTACCCATTAACTCCATCCTTTTAATATATTATCCTTTAATATATTATCCTTTCAAATTTATCTCTCACCTGTACCTTCTTTCACCTCACCTTCTCCTTTCAACAGCATTAGTAAATGAGAAGGTTCTTATGAGTTATCATTATCATCTTCCCATGCAGGAAAATAAGTATTTCAACATCATTAAGTCCTTTATGATTTGCCTTTCTTGTTTACCCTTTTATGCTTCCTTTGAGTCTTATATTTGAAGATCAAACTTTCTGTTCCACTCTGGTCATTTCATCAGGATCTTTGGCTGAATCTTTTCCCCAAAAGAGTTTGTTTAGTTTTGCTGGGTAGTTAATTTTTGGTTGTAATCCAAGCTCTTTAGCCTTCTGGAATATTCAAGCCCTATGCTCCCTTAATTTAGAAGCTTTTAAATCTTGTTTCTTTCTGGTTGTCTGCAATATTTTCTCCATGACTTTGGAACTCTATTTGGCTATAATATTCCTGGTAGTTTTCACTCTGGAATCTCTTTCAGGAGATGATGGTGGATTCTTTCACTTTCTAATTTACCTTCTGCTTCTAGAATATCAGGGAAGTTTTCCTTGACAATTTCTAGAAAATTGATATTTGGGTTCTTTTTTTGGTCATTACTTTCAGGGTACTCAATAATTTTTAAATTATTCCTCCTGGATCTGTCTTCTAGGACAGTTGTTTTTTTCCAATAAGATATTTCAAATTTTCTTCTAGTTTTTCATTTTTTAGTTTTGTTTTTATTGTTTCTTGATTTCTCACAATGTCATCAACTTTCCTTTGCTCCATTCTAAATTTTTGAGGAATTATTTTCTTCAGTGAGCTTTTGCATCTCCTTTTCCATTTGGTCAATTCTGCTTTTTAAAGGATTCTTCTCCTCATTGGCTTTTGGGACCTCTTTTCCCATTTGATCCAGGCTGGTTTTTAAGATGTTATTTTTTTTCAGCATTTTTTGATATCTCCTTCACCAAGCTGCTGACTCAGTTTTCATGATTTTTTCCCACATCCCTCTTATTTCTCTTCCCATTGTTTTCCCTCTGCTTCTCTTAACTTAATTTTCAAAATCCTTTTTGAGCTCTTCCATAGCCTGAACTTAATTCATATTTTTCTTGAGGTTTTGGATGAGGAAGCTTTGACTTTGTTTTCTTCTTCTGAGTGTGTATTTTGATGTTCCTTATGACCACAGTAACTGTCTGTAGTGGGATTATTTTTATCTGTTGCTTGGTCATTTCCCTAGCCTATGACTTGATTTTAATTCTTTGTTAATGTGGAGCTCTGCTTCCAGGGTGGAGGATGCACTGTTCCAAACTTCTGAGAGTTTTGGCAGTTGTTTTCAGAAATATGTCTAGGGACCTGCAGCTTTTCAATTCTTCCAAGGTTTTATGAGAGCTTATGACTACTCTCCTTGTCTGTGCTCTGGTCTGTGGGTGACCACCAGCACTCCTTTCTACCCTTGAATTGTATGAGAAGAATCTCTGCTCTGATTCTGCGATAAGCTTTGTTGTGCTTCTGCTCCTCCTCTAGAGACTAGGGCCCCAGACTTTGACCCAGATCTGAGTATGAGCAAAGCAACAGAGTCCTGCCTCAGGGATAGCAAAGAGACCCCTGTAAGACCCCTGACCCCCTTACTCTCTGTGGGCTGACAACTCTGGGAACAGTGGCTCCTGAGACCTGTGCTAGACTGTGCTCCAATCTCACCTTGGTTGGGCAGAGTTTTCCAGCTGACCTTCCAAGTTATTCTTGGTAATCCCTAGGCTGGAAACCTGGTAACCACCACTGCTGCCACTGACCCAGGCACCTGGTTCCCTCTTCTTGAATGGCAGGGCCGCTTCACCCTAAAGTGGCTCATGGTTCTTCTCTCAGCCTGGTGCAGCAGATCTTGTCTGTGGATCTTCCAAGTTGTCTTGAATTGGAAGACTGTTTTACTCTGTCTTTTTCTGGGTTCTATCACTCCAAAGTCTGGTTAGACTCATTATTTAAAGATATTTGAAGGAGTTTGGGGAAGACCTCAGGCAAGTCCCAGCCTTTACTCAGCCATCTTGGTGCCACGCATTATTTTTTTTTAATTTTATAATTTTTTCCCCCAATCTTACTTCCCTCCCCCATCCCCCACAGAAGGCAGTCTGATACTTTACATATTTCCATACTATACATTGGTCAAAATTGAATGTGATGAGAGAGAAATCATATTCTTATGATTCTTAAGGAAAAAATAAAATATAAGAGATAGCAAAATTACATAATAAGATAACTTTTTAAAAAAAATTAAAGGTAACAGTCTTTGGTCTTTAAACTCTGCAATTCTGTCACAGATGGTATTCTCCATCACAGATATCCTAAAATTGTCCCTGATTATTCCACTGTTGAAATGAGCAAGTCCATCAAGATTGATCATCACCTCCATGTTGCTGTTAGGGTGTACAATGTTCTTCTGGTTCTGCTCATCTCACTCAGCATCAGTTCATGGAAATCCTTCCAGGCTTCTCTGAATTCCCATCCTTCCTGGTTTCTAAAAGAACAATGGTGCCACTCATTCTTAATAAGTTTTCATTGACTGTGAGTCAGGAAAGGGGAGTTTAAATCCCACCTTGGTCACTTATTACCTATGGAACAGTGGATAAACCACTTCACTTTTCTGGGACTCAGTTTCTTAATCTGTCAAATAAGGAGGCTAGACTCTCAAGTCCTTTTCTGCTTCAAATCTATGACCCTATGATGGTTCTATCTTATTTAAAGACAATTTGGATAGGAAGAACAGTTTAAGAGGAAAAATACTGACCTTCCAGTGATGACCCTGACTTCCCATCCCAGCTCTGCCCTGGATTAGCAGGTCTTCTGTTTGTGTTGAATGATCAGCTAGTGTGGTTATAGTCAAGTCATTTAAACTCTCTAAGACTCATTTTCTTCTCTATATGCCAAGTGAAGATAATAATAAAATCAGCCCTACTTATAGTTAGAGGATTTAGAGCTGGAAGAGCACCTTTGGCAATCCAATGAAACTATTGATCCCTCTTCAGAATAATGTTTCTAAATATATAAAATACATAGGATTACAAAGCAAATCAATTCTTTTGAAATATAATTGCCAAAAAATTTTTTTAAAAAGTTCACAGAGATCAGATTGAGAAGTTCTAATCTAGTTCAACTCCCTCATTTTACAGATAAAGGAACTGAGACCTAAAGAGACAATAAACTTATTCCAGGTTACAGAGCTAACAAGTAAGATAGTATAGATTCAAACCTAAGTGCTTTGACCCCCAAACCAGGTATAATGAACTAGATTAGTGGCTCCCAAACTGGGGACCTTGAGATCAAGATTATTTCCTAAAATATTTTAATTTCTAATTCAATAAGTATTGGTAGAATAAACAAACAAAAACTCTTTGAGGGGTCCTCACTAATGCTTAAGAATATATGATAAAAAATAAGTCTGAGAACTGTTGAACTAGGTCATCTTGTTTTCCCATTTCCTATTTGTAAACTATATAGTGATATATTTTTTGTTGAGTAGTTTCTGTCATATACAACTCTCCATGATGCCATTTGGGGTTTTCTTAGGGGAAAAAACTATAGTGGTTTGCTATTTTCTTCTCCAGCTGATTTTTCAGATGAGAGAACTGAGGCAAACTGGGTTAAGTGACTTGTCTAGGTTCACACAGCTAATAAATGTCTGACTCTGGATTTTTACCCAGTTCCTCCTGCTTTTAGAGCATGCAGTCTATCCACTGCACCACCTAGTTGCTCGTAGTGCTATATACAGGTAAAATGTTAAATATCAGAGGAAAATGTCAACAGTGTCACTAATTATAATTATATAAAATAAATACATCAAATATGAAATACAAAATATTTTAAAAGATAAAATGAGAAGGAAACTCATAAAACTTGGTTCAGTTTTGTGAACACAGTATCAATTATACTTATTAATGGTTCTATTTATCATGTTTATGAGTCTGTTTACCATAAACACAGTAACTAATATATATATCATTATTATTTGTCAAATTAACTGTGTTATAATTTTATTTGATTATGGCCCTAAATTCTGCATTTGTAGATTGTTCATCATTAAAAAGAAGACCAAAAACTACTCCAGTTCATTCACACAAATCAGCCAGGGGGAACATGTAAAATATAGTTAGGATTAAAAAAAGCATAGAGTTTATAGAAATTTAAAAAATTCCCTTTACCTTCCCTGGTGTGTATATCTGGGCACTCCATGGAACCCTGAATCTAAAGGAAATGGTGAACTTGAAGGGATAATTATCAGTCAATTAATGGATAGGGTGTTGGATTTAGTATGGAGAAGGTCTGGATTCCAAATTTTGTGTAACCTGGGCAAGTCACTTGCCTTTGTATATTTTGGTTTCCTCATCTGCAAGATATATTCAATGGCTTCTAGGGTTTATGCTAGCTCTTAAGAGATATGATCTCATTCAAGAGGAGAAGGAATTGGCATGGGTCATCATCTAGAGATGTAGGCTGGAAATACTGGGGCTAAGTTAGATGGAATGAGTGAAGTCATCTAAAAGAATCTACAAGTTCCTACTTCATCCCCCTTCCCTTATCCTAGAATTCATAAAATCTGTGCTGTGAGAAAGTTTCTTCAGTTTCCTTTTATCAGTACTCCCTGACAAATTCCAATACATATAGCAGCCCTACTTTCTGAAGATCCTATGCTGATGGTGTCTAGGCTTGCTCCTTCAGAATGGGGTCCTTAATGTTGAAATAGTCTGTCTCTGTGATCTTTCCAATAGGTAGAAGACAGTTCCCCTTCCCAACTCTGTGTGTGTGTGTGTGTGTGTGCCAATGGCCCTCTGCTCAAGTGACCTTGGGCAAGTCACTGAATCCTGTCTCACATCTGGGACCATCTCCAGTCATCCCACTCCATATTTGGCCAATGGACCCAGATGGCTCTGAAGGAGAAAGTGAGATTGATGACTTAACACAGTACCCCTTCATTCAATTCCAATTCACTTGCTTGTCATGGTCTTCTTCGAGAATGTAGGACAAACATCAAGACTAAAATGCAATTCCGAGGGAGGCCAGTGGAGGTCAGTCCATTCAGCCCCAGTCTAAGAAGCACTCCTTCCCTAACTTGTTCTAAGGATTCCAAGGACAGACCTCCCACTCCTTCAATTCCCCCATTTCAGTGTTTTTCCTTTCTGTATATCTTTCAAGTCACTTCTTCAATCAACTATCTGCATCAAAATGTATTTGATTAGTAAACTCTTATTAAATACTTACTATGTGCATGCTGAAATAAAAAGATCACAATGAAACAGTCCCTACCTCCAAGACCTTTCTCTCTTAGGGCCTCAATTTCCTCATCTATAAAATGGTGATAGAGAAGAGGAGGTTAAATCACTTGAACTCTTTGGTACCTTTCCAGCTTTTAAATCCTGTGATGTGCAAATATAAATTCATCATTTCTTGCAGTTTTTATCATTCTTATGGTCTTTTAGAGGGTAATTTTAGAAAAAGGGATTTTTGAGCTTGTTTTACCTTCTTCCTTTATTTGGCAGACTTGACAAGGGCCCCAACCTAGAGCCTTTGCCAATAGTAGGCCCTCAATTAACATTATCCATATTTTCCCTTTCAAGAGATTGTCTTCTTGAGTAGGGACTGGGTTAGTGGATCTCTGGAGATTGATGGGCCTTGTGCAGTTGAACCTTTATACAACTAAAAACATGAGCTGATTGGAGTGAATTCTCTCCAAGGTAGGGATTCTTAACCATTTTTGCCTCATGGACCCTTTATCACAAAATGCAGTTGGCAGATTCTGGATGTGAGCCAGCTTAGATAGCCAGGCAATGTGGTATTGTTGATGTTGTTCAGTCATTTTTCAGTTATATTCATCTCTTTGTGTGACCCCATTTGGGTTTTCTTGTCAAAGATATTGGAGTGGTTTGCCATTTCCTTCTTCAGCTTGTTTTTACAGATGAGAAAATTGAGGTAAATGGGGTTAAGTGACTTACCCAAGGTCATACAACTAGTAAGTGTCTGAAGCCAGATTTGAACTCAGGAAAATGACTCCTGGACTAGAACTCTATCCATTTCACCACCTAACTGCCCTTGACCATGCAACATGTTAAAAAAAAACAACAGAAGACTGTTTATGGAGCCTCAAACAAAGAACTTCACTCTTCTAAACTTCCATTTCCTCATGGCAATAACATACAACTTTTTCTAGGTCTTAGAAAAACCCAACAGGTCTGAATATTGAAACTCCACAAACCAAGTCCATAAACCGAGACTGATCTGACTTCCTATAGTGCTCTCCATTTGTAGAGGCCCAGAGGTGGGAGATGCATTGAAACTCTGCTCAAGAGCCTAGAAAAGAGATTCATTCCTTTGAAGTCCCCAACTGGGTTCTCTTGCTTTGTCTTGTTAACACAGGTCAACCTGCACACATGACTAAGGCATCTGTCTTCAGATATCCAAGATCTGGGTGTTGTTCTGGGGATATGTGGATCCTGAAGTGCTCTTCATCCTGAGTCCATCCACATCCTCCTAGGACCTCAGGATCACCTCCTAGGGGCTTGGGGATGAAATGCCATGAAGATCACAGGCCCAAACATAGTCTCACAGGTCTTGCTTGTACTTCATTTTTGAAGATCAATTAAATCATTTTTGAGTATGGCTTGAGTTGAATATAAATGAGGCACAGATCAAAATTTGTTAGGGACCTTAGCATCCATTTAACCTTACTCCTTCATTTTATCTCTGAAAAAACTAAAGCTGAGAGAATTTAGGTGACTTGCCTAAGGTCACCCAGATAGTAAGTGGCAGACATAGGACCTGACCTAAATTCCTGATACCAAATTCATTACTCTTTCTACTGGGCTTCACTGCTATACAATCACAGCTACAACTGTGGTCCTAGAAATTAAAGTTGTGCATTGTCCCACATCCAGCTTTGGTCCATATGAGATTAGAAACATTGAAGAATTTTGTATTTATAGAAAGAATACAGAGATAATAGAGAATATGCATATTCATATATATATATATAAACTTCTTTAACCTTTCTAATATCATATAGATATACATACACATAAATATATATGTATTTATATATAATTATTGTGGTTGTGATAATTGTGATAGTGTGACAGTATATATGAAAGATATATAGAAGTAGAAAGAATTTAAAGATAATTCCATTGGAAATGTCCTTCAGTTGTGGTTCAAAGTTCTCTCCCAGGGTTGATTACCAGGAGCTTTGGGAGTTTCTCATTTTTATTCTCTCCTAGTAAAATTTAGGGAATAAACAGGGACTAGAAATAGCAGAGTATGGTAGGAAAGGCACTTATCAGGTATGAGAAGAGTTCCTAGCTCTGCCCCAACACCAATCATTTCACACTATCTGTGTTATCCAGAACCATCCACTTTACAATTTCTACATCTATAAGATGAGAAGGTTAAGCTAGGGTTCCTTCAAGCTCTAACATGCCATGACCCTCATCTGAAAAGGAGAGAGTAGGATACCTTTGACAGTGTTTGTACAGGATACTCTAGGCTTGGAAAGGGGAAAATAATTTTTCATTAATGGAGAGAATGGGGTCCCTTTAATTGAAGCTTAAAAAGAATCTGAAATGCAGAGATTCTGGGGGAAGAGGACTGGAAGCAACCTTTGCTAAGGCCCCCAAGGATAGGAGCCTGCATATTAAGAATATCAGGGCAGAAAAATGCAATTTCATTTTTTTTCTCCAGGAAGCTTCAATCAACTATCTGCAGGTGTTATCTGCCAGCAGGTGTGGAGGGAGCATTAGATGGGGGAGGGGGAGGGGAGGGGGCCTCAAGAAGAGTGGGAGCCAGGCCTGGGGAGGAGGGGCCACATCTGATTGTCTTTCAGCTAGGAAACAAACAGAACAGGGAATGAAAGTGATGGATGCTTGTTGCTGAATTGCAGCATCCCTTGGCTCTGTGTTCTCAGCTTCTTTCCTCATCCACATAACATGCTCTCTGGCTTTATCCTTATGTGAGGGGGGAAGGGAAATGATGCCCTGAGCCAGGAGAAGGCCATGTGCCCGAAGGCAGAGGCAGTGACAAGATCTGTGTCAGGGCTGGGCTGGCCCCTGTCTCAGAGGCCTGCCCTTTCCAGTGTGCCAAGGGGAGGGTGGCTGCTGCCTGATGGCCACACCCTCCTCCCTGGATTGGCTCTAGGCAGTGGTCCAGCCTGGAGAGGCCTCCTGCCTTGGCTCTGCCCAGGAGATCTAGGGACCAGTCAGGTTGAGTAATAAGCAAACAGAGAGACAAATAGTTACAGTCTAGGAAAAGCAACATGGTGTGTATTAGAAAGGCACTGTGCTAAGCAGATTTGGGTTTAGATTCCAGCTCTTCTACATGCTACCTGGGTGACCTTGGGCAAATTATTTAATCTCTAAACCTCCATTTTCTTGTCTGCTTAACATAGGCATTGAACCAGACAACCCCTATGGTTCCTTACAGCTCCAAATCCAACCATCTGAGGTCTAGTGCCACCAGATTACCCTCTGACCCTCAGTTTCCTCATCTATAAAATGGGAGTGATAATAAATGGTAGCTTTTAAACCCCCTTATCCCTCTGGGGAAATTACAGCACAAACCAGGAAATTATCTAGTAGATGCAGATGGGGAATGAGAAAGAGTGGGAGACAGCGTGAAAAGAATATTTATGACCAAGTTCAATGGAGCAGGACTGGTGGAGCCATGGGGTAAGCTGAATCAGGGATCTGTCAGTGAGGAGAACCAGACTCATGATACTGGCCATGTCTTTACATATCTGCTTCCTTGGAGAGCTTGCTGGTGAGCCCCAAGTATCAAGTTCTTGTTCAGCTGTTTTCAGTCATGCCCTACTCTTTGTGATCCCTTTTGGAATTTTCTTGGCAAAGTTACTAGATTGGTTTGTAATTTCCTTTTCCAGATAAATTATAGATGAGGAAACTGAGGCAAAGAGGGTCAACAGACTTGCCCAGGGTCACACAACAGGTATCTGAGGCCAGATCTGAACTCACCAGGTCATTGACTCTGTTTCTAACATTTTATCCACTGTTCCACCCAGCCACCCCAACTGTCTTGAGCAAGAGCCAAAAACAAGAGGCCATTTGCTTTCAAATGGGCATGTAGCTCTAGGGAGAACCTGGATGTGGTGACCTGGGACTTTCACAGAGTGCTAAGTTAGTTGTTGAATGAATGATTGAATGAATGAATGGGTGTATGGATGGATGGATGGGTGAATGGATAGATGAATGGTGCTGAACTTGAAGAAATATGAAGGCATCTGAAGCTTGCTAACCTTCACAGTTGTTGGGTACCATGATAGAAAATCATGCCAAGTGTTGTCAAAGGACCAGGTGTATAGACTGCTATTTACTGGATGACCATCTACAAGTCATTAACTTTCCTGGGCCTTAATTTCCTCATCTGTAAAATGATAAGATGGCCTCTGATCCAAATGACTAGAGCTTATCCTATGATCTTGTGACTGGGTCCATGAGGACCTTAAGATGAGGAATAGAGAGATGGAGGAAGGCCAAACACTCATCCTTCCAAGTCAGGGCTGATCTGGATTCAGATCCCATCTCAGACACTTACTTGGTCTGTGACACTAGACAAGTGACCTCCTTGGCCACAAATTCCTCATCTATAAAATAGGGGAAGGGGTAGACTCAATGTATTCATTTCTATAATTTCCTGGGGTCCTAGATTGCTTTTTCCTGCCCTCCCTCCCCCACCTCAAACCCCCCACCTGTGTCTGCGTTACCCTGGGTGTGGGTCCCTCTGTCTATGCATTTCTGAGGGTCTGTAGATGAGCACAGCCTCTTGCAGGGCCAGTGAGATCATGGCTCAGGAATGTGTGTGCAGTTGGTTGCCTCTGAAAAGAGCTCACTCAGCTGGGGAAGCGAGCAGCTGAATGTTCACACCGAGGCCAATCTTGGCTCCCGAGGGAGGGCAGGGGAGAAGGGGGGCGGGCTAGGCTGTACAAACCCAGCATTCCAAGTGCCCAGCAGGGGCTGATCTGATGGGAGAGAAATCAATCGACCACAGTAGAATCCTATTCTAAGCAGGGCTTGTCTTTTTATAGATTCGGAGATCCTCATAGGTCAATTCAGATCTCCCAAAACATACTACATCCAGGCTAAATATGAAAAAGCACACCGTGCTTAGCCTATGATACAGGTTGGCCCGGAAGCCTGGAAGGTGTTGGCCTTGCTTCCCCCCACCAGTCCACCATAGCTAAGTCTAATTTTTATAGCCTGTCAAATTCTGGGGAGCAGCTGCTCAGGTGGCAAGAAGGGAGAAATGAGGGCCCAGCATGGGTTGCTCTTTTGACAAAAGGAGGAAGAATCATAGATTGAAAGTTGGAAAGGACCTTGGAGACCACCAAGTCTAATCCCCTCATTTTACAGATGAGGAAACTGAAGGTCAGGGATTGTGTGTGTGTGTGTGTGTGTGTGTGTGTTGAGAGGGGGGGGTATAAAATGCCTATGGGGATAATGTTGCAGTGAATAAACCAGTAGACCTATAATCAGGAAAGCTCAAGTCCAGCTTCACTTACTAGTTGTGTGACCCTAGGCAAGACACTTAACTCTTTTTACCTTAATTTCCAAATCTCTCCAATGAGTTTGAGAAGGAAAGAGCAAACCATTCCAGTAATAACCAAGAAAACTCCAAATGGAGAACACACAGTTGACCATGATGACCCACTGAACAACAAAAATTGGAGTCTGGATCTGACCCACAGGTTTTGTGGGCTCCAAGGCCCATCCATACCTGGCTACATTGAATGTCAGACTAGTGCAATGCTAGTCTTCTGGTCTCCAACTTTTCCTCATTTTCCCCATTCCCCTATCCTTCAACCCCTAATGCACCATTCTGATCACATCATTACATCATTACACTTCTCAAAACCCATCGGGGCCTTTCATTCATTACCCAATGAGAAGAGTCTAAACTTAACCTGGTGATCAAGACCCTCCAAAATCTTTTCTTAATATATCTTCATAGCTTTACAGTCAGAGATGTGCTGGAGCAAGTTCAAACTGAGTGCACTGTTCAATTTTCAGTGTGAACATTTATACCTCGGAAATAGGCAGACACTACAAATCAGAACTTGATTTATTGTTTCGGTGATTGTCTAGGCTTAAGAAAGTGATGGAGAAAATGTGAATGACTAATGAATAATGGAGATAATAATGTAGATTAAATTTAAAAGTGTGTCCAGCATACTTCCCATCCCCATACTCCAGAGTCAGTTGTTAAACATTTACTAGCACTCCACTGCCTTTACATCTGCTTTTTTTAAACTCTTTATCTATTGTATACTCCAGCCAAACAGTACAATTCTCCATCTTTCCTGATTCTGTACCTTATACATGAATAATTCTCCCTAGCTATCTATGCCTGTTGAAATCTAAGCCATTCTTTTAAGACTCATACCAAAGCCCACCTTTTCCTTGAAAGCCTTCATTTGCCTCAGCCAACTCCTATCTATAGAACTGGGAAGGTCCATGATTAAGATGGATCTATGATTGGCATGGTTGTATATGTACAGCCTATATTGGATTGCTTTCTGTCAGGGGGAGGGGGAAGGGAAGAGAGGGAAGGAGAAAAATATAAAACTCAAAAACTGTGTAAAAAATGATTGTTGAAAACGATTGTTGCATGTAATTAGAGGAAGGAAGGAAGAGAAAGAAAGAAAGAAAAGAAAGAAAGAAAGAAAGGAAGGAAGGAAGGAAGGAAGGAAGAAAAAGAAAGAAGGGAAGGAGAAAAGAAAGAAGGAAAGGAAGAAAGAAAAAAGAAAGAGAAGAAAGGAGAAAAGAAAGAAAGAAGAAAGGAAGGAAGGAAGAAAAAGAAAAAGATTACTCATAGAACCACAGAATTTTTGAGTTTTAAAGAACATTTTTAGCCTCATGGTCCAATCATCCCAGCCAACAAAACCCCAAAATGGTTCATCCGACCTCTGCTCTAAGACACCCTAATGATGGGGAGAGAACTCACTACCTCCAGAAGCATTCTTCTTTGTATTAGCAAGTGTTTCTTGACATCCAAGCCTGAATTTTGTCTTTTTGCAACTTTAACCCATAGCTCCTCATTTTTCCTTGCTGAAGACAAACAGAACAAATCCAGCCTCTCTTGCACAGGGCAAACCTCAAATTTCTGAAGATGGCTACAATTAAGTGGATAGGGAGCACAGCCTGGAGGAAGTTAAGACCTGAGTTCAAATTTGACCTTGGTCATTTGCTGACTGTTTGACCCTGGGTAGATCACTTAACTTCCTGTTTGCCTCAGTTTCATCTGTAAAATGGGGATAATAATAACACTTCACCTTCCAGGAATGTTGTAAGGATCAAATGAGATAATAGCAAAGCACTTAGCACATACTAAGTATTTTACAAATAATAGCTATTATTATCAGCGATTATATCACTTCTCAGTTTTGTCTTTTTCAAGCTTCAGTTCCTTCAACCAGACATAAGGTTCTACATCATCATGTTTGCTTTTCTCTGGACATCATTCAACTTGTCAATATCCTTTTTTTAATGGTGGGTAGGTATCCCCAAATGAACACAATACCCCAGATGTGATCCCATCAGGGAAGAATTTGTAGTATCTATTACTTCCTTATTTCTGGAAGTGATGCTTCTCTTAATGAAACCAAAGAGAGGTTTTGTGGTTGCCATATTATACTGCTGGCTTGTACTAAGCTTGCAGTCCCCTCACCTCTAGATCTTCTTCAGATAAACTGTTTTCTAACAAAGCCTCTCTCCTAGGATGTCAGAATCATATATAGAGCAGAGAGAGCCTTAAAAGCCATCTTTTTTTACTTGTGAAGTCTATTTTTAATCTAAGTGTACAACTTTAGATTTATCTCTATTGTATATCTTCTTATTCTATCAAGGTAGTCTGAGATATAGTTTATCAAGAACTTTTTGGATCCTGATTTTGTCATCCATTGCATTAGTTATTCCTCCCAGCTCTGTGCTGTCTACACATTTGATAAGCTTGCCATCTCTATTTTATCTAAGTCATTAATAAAATGGAGGAAGGGAACAAACAATAAGAACCAATCTATAATGAGCTAAAGTGCTTTCCAATTATCATTTCATTTAATCCTCCCAACAACCCTCATTATTACTTCAATTTTACAGATGAGAAAATTGAGACAGACAAAGGTGAAGCTGTCAAAGGTAGTAAATATCTGAGGCTGAATTTGAACTCAGATCTACCTGACTCAAGACCCAGCGTTCTATTCATTGTTGCTGCCTCACAATAGAAAAATGTTAAACAGCTGAGGGCCAAACCCCTATCCTTGGAAACTTTCTAAGCTGGCATACAACCATTATTACCTCCTGCCTTTTGCCTAAGAGGAAACTGAGATCTAGGGAGGCTAAACGCCTAATCTACTGTAAAACCTTCATGCTCCATTCCACTCAAAGTTATACTTCTGCCCTTGAAATTCTCAAAGCCATTTGTTTCCTCCTCTTTTCTGCATCTCTTCTATTTTGTTATCTGTGTATATGTCTTATCTCACTCCCCAGATTGTAAGTCAGACCAGATGATCTCTGAGGTCCCTTCCAACACTGACTTTCTATGATCTATGTTCCTGGAGAGCAGGTAAGGTTTCTCATTTATCTTTTGATCTCTCCCAGACCTAGCACAAAGATTTTCACATAATATATGCTGAACAAATGTTTGCTGGATGAATTCTAACAGCCCAGAGAAAAAAAAAGCTGATGGAGGAAGCTTGCCTCTGGAGAAGAGTTGAGAAAATATCACCCCTTTTCCATTGTGTAGAAGTGGGAGAATCCAGGAGGAGAATATTGCATAAGCAGCGAGATGTTGTTGTCTTGGTTAATTTTGGCTAAACTAGTTTTTTCCCCTCTTTCTTTTGAAATCTCTGTTTACAGCAACACCATAAGGAAGAGCTATTATTATACCCATATTATAGCTAAAGAAAGTGAGTCTCAAGTTAAATGATTTGCCAAGGGTCACATGGTTAATTGTCAGAGACAGAGTTCAAACTCAGATCTTCCTGATCTTAGATCCAGTCCTCTAAACCATTTACTATATTGCCTAGCTACTTCCAGATCATTCTGGTCCCCCTGCCCCAAATTCATCACTCTCGAAAGAGGAACTTCTTTGAATGGAGATTGTCCCTGGACCTGTGTATTCTTTGTGGCATAGCCTTTGAGATCCCAGTGACATCATTATACCCTATTGGATGTGCAATCCAATAAAAAAAGTCTCTTCATTCCATAGATCACTTTGGCTTGCATTTGCCCAGACCAGCCTGGCCCTTCTCAAGTTCATACACATAATGTCACAGTGAAAAAAAAGTTATGGATTTAGAGTTAGAAACCCTGGATTCAAATGCTGACTTAGATGCTAATAATGGATGGCACCTGCATAGTGCTCCAAGGTTTGCAAAAAGATTTACAAATATTATCCTTAAAACAAAATTGGTAAGATTGGGGGGGGGGGGATTTTAAAACTCAAAATAAATAAAATCTTTAATTAAAAAAAAAACCAAAAAAAAAAAAAACCCCACAATTGGTTGAAGGGTAAAGTGACTTGCCCCAGGCTCACTTCACTAGGAAGTGACTGAGGCTTGATTTGAACTCAAATCTTCCAGACTCCAGACTCAACATCCAATCCACTGTGCTCCTTGGCCAGCTGATGGGCAAGACACAGAAGTGCCCCGAATTTCTATTTCCTCACCTATAAAATGAGGGTGATAATACTTGCAGTCCTGGCCTCATATCCAGGGCAGCTGTGAGACAAGAGCTTCATAATCTTTAAACACTACATATGCACATATGCACATCCCTGTATATATATATATACATACACACACACACACACACACACACACAAGTATATACATAAACATACATCATTTATTGACAGATATCACAGTACACAGAGCACTGGTTCTGGTGTCAGAAAGACTCACCTTCCTGAATTTAAATCTAACCTCAGGTGTTTCCTCAGATGTAAGACCCTGGGCAAGTCATTTAACCATTTGCCTCAGTTTCCATCATCTGTCAAATGAACTGGAGAGGGAAATGGCAAACCAGTATCTTTGTCCAAAAAAATCCCAAATGGGATCACAAAGAATCAAACAGGATTTTAAAAATGACTGAAGAACAACAGGGACCAGAAATGAGTACAATATTCTAGGTCCCAAAGCACCATACTAGAACAGGATGACATCTCCTTTGGTTTCCAGGATCCTTCATGATGATAACCTTGGGCATGTCATTGACTTTTTTTTTAAATAAGGGTCATAGGATCTTAGAGCCAGAGTTGGATAAAGATCTTAGAGGCTATCTAGCCTGATGCCTCCCATTTTATAATGAGAAAACTGAGGCCAAAAGAGGTTAAGTGACTCACCCATCTATTTTATTTCTTCAGGGAAAAATTTCTAATGATTCCCTAGCTACAGTCCTTAGGTAGTAAATGATTGTTCACAGCCTATCATATTGTGGATATGGTCCATTATTTTCCATAAATGCTGTAGCTTACCTATCCAAAAAGCTCAGCTAACTTTTTTTTCTGCCTGTTTGCACAGACTTTTTAGATTTAGCTGCAGTTTAGCTTTCTACAGTTTGGAGCTTACTACCCAGAACAGAAATTTGAGTCATTGATAAATTTAGCAATTTTATTGAGCACTGTCTTCTCTCTATCATTTATAAAAAATATTAAACGACAGGAAAGATTCCTGAGCATCAATCCCTAGGAAGCTTGGTTGTTAATGCTTTTCTCTACAGAGGAGTATTCATTTATTCCTACCTTGTGTCCTCACCCAGTTTTTTCGATATGAAATATTCCTCTAAATCCCATAGTAATAGCTAGCATCTATGTAGGACTTCAAAGCTTGTAAAGTGCTCTACCTAGGTTAGCTGAGAGAGGGTGACTTTTCCAGGGTGCCTTTGCTAAGAAGGAATTCGAACTAAGGTCTGGTTCCACATCAGTACTCTATCAATTACATGACCTAGCTGCCTTTGGGGTGGAAACTTCAAGAATATATTATATATATATAAATATTGCCTTAGGGGCAGCTAGGTGGTTTAAGGACATTGGGCTCTCATTGAGTCAGGAAGACCTAGGTTCAAATATGGCCTCAGATACTTAGTAGTTATATGACTCTGGGCAATTAATTAACCTAACCTTTCTATGTCTCAGTTTCCCTAACTGAAAAACGGGGCTAATATTAAGCCCTATCTCCCAGGGTGATTGAGAAGAACAAATATTTGTAAAGCACTTAGATCAGTGAAAGTTTAATAAATTCTTCCTTCCTTATTATAAGGTTGAAAGACTCTGGGATAGGTAAATAATGTAGGTCACTTCTCAAGAGATCTTTAAGAATGTGGTACAATGAAAAAAAATGCTGGGAAAATTTAGAACCAAGAAGCCTAGTTCAAATTACAACTGCTACTTACTATCAGGTGGCAGAAAGGTGGTACAGTAGATAGAACACCAGGTAGCTGCCTCTTCCTGAGTTCAAATCTGGCCTCAGATACTTACCAGCTGTGTGACACTGGGAAAGTCATTTAAATTTCTGTTTTAGTTTCTTATTTGTAAAATAGAAGGAAATGGCAAATCACTCCAGTAACTCTGCCAAAAAAAATCCCAAAAGGAGTCACAAAGAATGGAACTTGACCAAAAAAATAACTAAACAATAGCACCAACAGTATGACTGGGTAATCTCTCCAAGCCTCAGTTTCCTGACCTGTAATTAGATGACTTCTGATTTTCTACCAGCTCTAAATCTGCAGTAGCTTTTGAAATGAACTTCCACAGGCAGAGAAAAGTGTTTGGAGGATGGCTTCATGGGCTTCTGGAGATTTAGCTTCAAGGAGACAATACTATCTTCTTCTTGCCTTGGAAGAGTCAGGGGACTTTTGAGCTGAGGCTAGCTAGCATCAAGGTATTGAGAGTGAAAAGATACTGGAAGCCATATCAGAGGACTAAAGACTAGCCATTGGAGGTGACTTGACTCCACCAGTCATTTCCTCCATCTTCTGGACCTCTGATGAGAAGTTTGCTGGGATATTTCATTTGGGGAATTTTGAGAAATATAATGATGTTATTTCACTCCCGTTCCCTATTCCCTCTCCGCCCAAGTGGGGAGAAGCTGATTCCAAAGTTTCAAGTGTTTTGTAAAATTACCTTTCTAATTTCTGCTTAAATGTTTGAATTTTTGCAGGATAGATAAAATTCATACATGCTAATTGCTTTCAAGCTATTTGCTTCCTTATTTGAAGGGAGAGGGGGGAGAGAGAGAGAGAGAGAGACAGACAGACAGAGAGAGAGAGAGAGAGAGAGAGAGAAAGACAGAGGGAGAGACAGGGAAAAAGAGACAAGGATATAGAGATACTCCCTGTGTCCCTCCAAAGACCAAAAGCATTTCTGGCCCCAGAATTCTAGGCTTTCTCATGGGAAGGGGATGGGAAATAAGAAAGGGTCTCCATGGACTTTGGTTTATTAATACTTTTGATAATTTTCTCCCAAAGCAGAATTAAACTGTATTGAGGGTTTTCCCCTTACCTGTAGGTTAAAATGAGTTCATTTTAGCTACAACTAGATGAAAAGAGGTTGGGTATATAAAAAGATAGGTCCCTCTGTAAGTTTATTTGTCCAGTGTCTTCTCTGAAAGCTGGTCTGTTCTGAGTGAGGGGTACCATTTAACTAAGTTAAAGTTGGGAGCTGGGATGCTAAGGGAGGAGTTGGGAAAGAATGACTGCTCATATTATGGAAGGAAAGACTACTTATGACTGAGGGATGGCTTCCCTATCAAACTGCTCCAATTACCTCAGTGTTTATAAATAATCCCAAGAATGAGGGAATTGGTTATTAAAATAAGCTGGTTAGTATAATGATCTTTCTAGAGACAAGGAAATAAAACAGATTCAAATCAATTCAAATAAACAAGCATTTATTAAGTATCTACTATATACAAAACACTGTTAGATGCCAGGATCCAAAGATAAATTATATGAACCAATTGTTGGCCTAAAGTAGGAAGTCAACAAACTTTTATTAAATGCCTACTGTGTATATTAAGTTAAGTAAAAGATAATCTGCTCTCAAGGAGCTTACAATCTGATAGGGAAGACAAGATGGAAACAACTATGTACAACAAACAAGCTAAAATAGGATAAATTGGAAATAAACTACATAGGGAAGGCACTAAAATTAAAGGTCAGAGCCTTTTTGTAGAAGGTGAACCTTTAGCTAAAACTTGAACAAAGCTGAGGTAGCCAGGAGGTGGAAATGAGGAGGGAGAGAATTTCATTTATAATCTAATGAATGCCAAAAAAAGGGGGGGGGGTTAGGTGATACAATGGATAGAGCACCTGACCCTAGAGTCAGGAGGACCTGAGTTAAAATCCAGCCTCAGACCCTTACTAGTTGTGTTTCCCTGAGCCAGTCACTTAATCCTGATTGCCTCCAAAAGAAAATCTAACAGAGTAGGAAATGGAGCATCGAAGATGACACATAACACAAATAAGCATGATAGGAGACAGAATGTGAGAAGTACAAAGGAGGGATACAAAGTGCTATGAGAAATTCAAAGAGAAAAAGATCACTTTCATCTGGGACAATCAAGGGGCATCCAATGGAAGAGTTGATTGGAGCAGAAGGAAAGATGGTAGAGTAGAGGGAATGGGTGGTTAAAGGAGTCCCAAAAGAGAATACAGCCTATAAATGAATTTTGGAGATGAGGAAAGAGGAAGAGAAAGAGAGAGCAAGAAGGTCAGAAAGAGATTTGGGGAGCATGAGACATAGGGATGAACAAGCATATATCACCAGATAATCCTTATGAAAGCCCCATCAGCAGTTGGCACTTTTGGGATACTTTTGGTGGTGTAGCTGAAAAGACACACTATGTGATGAAAGACAGTTAGATGACACATGAAGGTCAGGTCTGGAGTCAGGAAATCTTAAATCTAGCCTAAAGAGCTATTAGCTCTGTGAACCTGGACAAGTCATTTAACCCTGGTTGCCTCAGTTTCCTCATCTGTAAAATGAGCTGGAAACAACAAACCACCTCAGTATTTTTGCCAAGAAAACCCCAAAAGGGGTCAGCAAGAGTCAGATAGGACTGAACAGCAACAAAACTGCTAGGCAACTTAAATCAATCAACCAAAATTTTTGCTTACTGCTAAGTATTCAGGGGATAGAAAGGGGAATAAAGACTAGTCTTTTTCCTTCTGAAGTCTAGTGGGGGAGATCAGACATGATGTACATGATGACTACAAAATGAGGCAAGATATGTAGATACCATAAAGAAGAGGCAAGAGATCAGAATGGAGGAAGACCAGGGAGGAGGGGCTGTATGAAACCTATCTATACACAGACATCCATCTTTACAATCACATGCTCCTTAGAGATATTTCTACCAATCAACTCCCTAGATTTAGCCCTTCTGGTGTCCCACTCCCTGACTTATTAGCATAATATGGGATTTTTATAATAAGGGATTAGTATAATAAGGGCTATATAAAGGGATTTTCCCCTCCTCCATCCCCACCTCCCAAGTATTTAGTTCTGAACCCAATTCATCATCTTTTAGGAAGGGCCCACTATCTATTATGACATCAATTTTCAAATCCTTCCCCTAACATATATTAGCTCTGGGACCAAAGATAACCAGATTAAAATGTAATTTAATAAAATAAATAAAAATACAATAAAATATAGATAACACTACATATTAAAACTCAGCAAATACCCAGCTATATGAACTCATACTCAAGGACTGCAGTGGAGAAGGTAGGAGGGACAGGGCAGAGAGTTGGTGGAGAAACCTGAGAATGTGTATGGGGGGCTACAAAGGATGTGCATGCTTATTTATGGATTAATAATCCTTTTTTCTATATATTTGATATTACCAGCCTGCAAGATACACCTGACTTGTTGATCTGCATCAGTGGAGGCAACGGGTAAATTAGGAGTCCCTCATATACCAACTAGATTAACAGAGTTCCCTCCCCACTACCCACCCCACCCTTTGTAGGTCTGACATCCTGGGGAATCCCTGCATTTCTATTTGTTAAATTTGATTTCTGTTTGTTAAACTTAAATCCTAGTGATGCACCAATCACCACATCCTATTTGGGGGTTGGGGGAAAAGCAAGGATGCTTTGTGAGCATCTTTTTCCAGGGACCACACATCTTACCAAGGAGAATTACAGTGGAATTCTCACCCTATCATCTGACATAGCTTTGTGGAAAGGTTTGTGCTTTAAGCCTCAAATTGCCCATTTTCTGGGGCCATGAATCAAAGATCCTTGATATCTCACATTCTCGCATCAGCAGACCCCATAGCCCCTGCCTAGTAATATAATCCTCTTTCCATTTTCTGCTTTGGGAATTCTCTGCAGTAGTTAATTCCAATTTGACAACCTCTGCCGCCCCCCCCACATCTCCCAGATTTTTCTGCCACTCTCCACCACAGTCATTGAATATTAGTTCAGAGAATATAAACTGTAATGAATTTGTGCCCGAATTAGAAGAGGTACAAGGAGAAATTCTTTTACCTGGGCCAAATGTTGTTACAGGTAGACAGAAGCACAGACCATCTCAGTTGCCCAGAGTCCAGTCCTCACCCTCTTGACAACTGTGAGAGTAGGCAACCCTTGGGAGATGGACAGAATAGCAAAAAAAAAAAAACCCTAAAAAACTTATTAGGGAAAAGTGGCCTGGAGGTGGTTATAGGTCATACAGGTGAGGAGGGGCAGGGGCAGGGATGACTATAAGAATCTGCCTCAACATACACCCCACCAGAGGAAGACCCCAGTCTCTTCTACCCTATATCAACCCTCTGAGGCAAGTCCTCAGTTTCCCTGTGTTGTTTAGTGCTCTATCCATCACTGGGAAAAGAAACCTGCTCTTTAAGAATGATATTCAAGCTAGAAAATTTTTTGGAATTAGCAGCTGCTTTGACTTAGCTGTGCCAGTTTTTTTGTATTAGCCTAGAAGTGGACTCTAATTGACAAAAATCATTTGGCAGTCAACTTGTTACTTCATTTTCAAGGGCACTGCCCCTTCTGCTCCTCCCTGGAGCTTCTCCTTCTCTTTATTGTATCCACAGCTCACCCTTGCCCACGAGGTCCCCAAGCTGGGAGCCCACCCAAAGTCTGCCTGCAGTAATAACACTTGGAGTCCCATGGAAACCGTACAGGGGAGAGAGGGAAGAGGAGAGGGAGGCATTCAATTCCTTTCATTCTACTGCCCGATTTCCTTTTAGGCATGATGCCTGGTTTCTATCAGGCCCTGAGCAAGAGTATGTTTGTGTGGCAGTGCCAGTTACCAAGACCTCATTCCCTGTGAAATGTGTGGGCTCTAGTCCCAGCCCTGTGCCCAGCTTGCTAGTATTACTCTCATTCTACAGTTTCTCTGTCTGGCCTGCCAGGAGCAGTTGGTGGTGCCTTCAAGAGGAAGAGAAATTACTGTCTCCAAGAAGAGGGACCTCTGATGTCCCTTGGCCAGACCCCAAAGCTGACTTGACCCAGATTCTACATGTGAATAATAATAATGATAATAATAATAATGATAATACACTTATATAGAATATTAAGAGTCAAAAAGTGTTATGATGTAAATAGTGTTAATATTATCACTCCCATTTCACAGACAAGTAAACTAAGTTTCAGAGAGGCTAAGCCCATGAACACACAGTTAGCAAAAGTTTACTGACTTAAAGACTAATATTTTATCCCATACAATATTCGACATCTAGAGTCAAAAAGACCCTAATTCAAATCTCACCTCTGATGTATACTACTTGAGTGACTTTGGGCAAGACACTTTACCTCCCTGAGCCTCAGTATCTTAAACTGTAAAATGAGGGGGGTTTGATAAGATAACCCCTGATATTTCTTCTACTTCTGATCTATAATTCCATGACTAGAGAGGATCTCACTGGTCATATGCTGCCTGGATGCCCCTCTTCCCATTCCCATAGACAAGGTCATTAGAATTTTGGTGCCACCCTTAAAGAATCCTAGAAAAACCATCTCAGAGGGATGATAGTCTCTCTTATACTGAAAGATTTTCCAGGGAGAGATTCTCTACTCTCAACTCTACTCTTCATTTCTAGTGTTCTAAAATATCTTCATGGGAGCAGTGAGATGGAACAGTGGACAGAGTACTGGGCCTGAAGCCAGGAAGACTCCTCTATCTTAATTCAAATCTGACCTCAGACACTTACTAACTGTGTGACCCTGGGCAAGTCACTTAACCCTGTTTGCCTCGTTTTCCTCATTTGTAAATTGAGGTGGAGAAGAAAAAGGCAACCATTCCAATATCTTTGCCAAGAAAACCCTATATGAGGTCATAAAGAGTTGAACATGACTAAAAATGATTGAACATTTCAGAAATACTTCCTTTCAAGCCTAAAGCCCTCCCATTGCAATAAGAGAGAAGGAAGGAAAGGAAAGAAGGAAGGAAGGGAAGGATGGAAGGAAAGAAAAGAAGGAAAGAAAAGAAAGAAAAAGAAAAAGAAAGAAAGACAGAAAGAAAGAAGGAAGGAAGAAAGAAAAGAAGAAAGAAAACAGAAGGAAGGAAGGAAGGAAGGAAGGAAGAAGGAAAGAAAGAAAGAAAGAAAGAAAGAAAGAAAGAAAGAAAGAAAGAAGGGAGGAGGAAGGGAAGGATGGAAGGAAAGAAAAGAAGGAAAGAAAAGAAAGAGAAAGAAAAAGAAAGAAAGAAAGAAAAAAAAGAAAGAACAGAAGGAAGGAAGGAAGGAAGGAAGGAAGGAAGGAAGGAAGGAAGGAAGGAAGAAAGAAAGAAAGAAAGAAAGAAAGAAAGAAAGAAAGAAAGAAAGAGGAAGGAAGGAAGGAAGGAAGGAAGGAAGGAAGGAAGGAAGGAAGGAAGGAAGGAAGGAAGGAAGGATGGAGGAAGGAAGGAAAAAAAGAAAGAAGAAGGAAGGGAAAAACTTACATTTCTTCATACCCTGTTCTTGGTAGCAATGTAAATACCTACAGGAACCTTGAGAGACAACAACCATCTAGTCCCTCCACTCCACCCCATTTCCTGTTATCCCCTTCATATCTTGTTTGCATGTTGTTTCCTGCATTAGATTGTGAATTCCTCCAGGACAGAGACCATCTTCAGCCTATCGTCCTAATGAGCCCTAGGACCTAACTAGTGATTGGCACAGAGTAGGAGTTTAATAAATGTTTATCACCTTGATTGACTGATTGTTTTGGGCCATCTCTTCACCAGTATGAATGAAGCACCTTTAGCCTGACTAAGCTCTTATTTAGCTTTTCCCCATTTCTGGCTCTGGCTCCTCCAGCTCCTCCTGATGTTTCTCATATTCCTCCAGGGCAAATTGTGGACAAAAGAGTATGCCCTATCGTGAGCCAGGTGAAGCCAGGAAACAGGGACACCTCCAAAAGGAGGTAGAAATCAACCCAAGATGTCCAGGGATAACTACCAGAGCTATTTTTGAAGATAAAAAAATAACTTCATAAAGGATGAAAGAGTCAGAAAGGGGTTGGCTTCTACTGCACCCATACTGGAAATCCCTCTTTACGTACTATGGCAGAGCTGTCCAATCTTATTTTTAAAAGATTTTATTGAAACAATAGACAATATATTTTGATTTGTCATTTTAGTGAGAGCTCTGTGCAGCTCAGCTTCGTTTACTAAAACATTTAGTAAACCCACAGGAGGACCACTGTGTTTTGGAAAGCTTTGTTTTATGGGATAAAAAGAAAACCTGAAGGAGCTGGCTAAAAGAGTCTCTTATTTGTAATCAGATGGCCTTGGTTCTAATCTTCACTGTGATATTTACTACTTGTGAGACCCAAGGCAAAATATTTAACCTCTCCAAGGGCTTAATTTCCTCATCTGTAAAATGAGGGGAACTAGATAAATGAAGTCTAAAAATTCACAGATCAGGTGTCTTAAAAGCACAGCCTCTAGTCACATTCATTTTTCTTGGAAGAAAAGAGGATAGCAAGTTGTGAAAATCTGTGTACTAATTCCTACATCTTGAAAAAGGGATTGGAGAATGAGGAGTTTCTACAGGAAGGACAGCACTCTATAGTTACCCGGAGAAAGAATGATAAAGAAAACTTAAGGTAATGGGTAGACACTTTGAGGCCAGGCAAAATTAAGGTAAGTGTTGCAGTGGCTCATGTTTTGGGCTTGGAGCCAGAAAGACCTAAGTTTAAATTTGACTTCAGGCTCTTGTCTGACTCTGGTCAAGTTAATTTGCCTCTGTTGGCCTCAGTTTCCTCATCTGAAACATGGGACTAATAATAGTACCTATATCCCTGAATTGTTGTGAGGGTAAATTGAGTTAATATTTGCAAAAATACTTTGTAAGCCTTAAAACTCTATATAATATAAAGACTAGCTAATATCATTATCACTATTAATCCCTCAGCCAAATTCATTCTGCTCTCTGACTTATCAGACTCCCATGATCTCCTGAAGGTAAAAGAAGGGACAGAAGAGAAAGGAATAATTGAAAGAAGTGGAATGAATATAGGAGAGAAATGTGTAACAACTTGTATGAACCAATACTGAACAGAGAGTAGGACCAAGAGAACAATAATCAAAATGACTTCAACATAATAATGAAAACAACACGAAAATGTCACCCAGTTCAAGAATTGCAAAGATAAATAGTGATCCCAGACAAAAGACAATGTTTCCATACGTCTTTCCTCTTGTTAAAGGGGTGAGGGAGTACAAGCGCAGAATGAGGCAAAGCAACAGATGTCGTTGCTTCATTGGATGAATTTTGATCAAAGTTTTCTTTGTTATAAGAGGGGATTCAATTGGGGTATACTGAGAAGTGATTCTCATATTTTAAAAAAGGCATAGCTAAAGCTATTTATTAGAAATTTTTTTTAAAAAAGAAACAAATGAGACAGAGGGAAAGAATAGAGAGGGGAGGAGGAGACAGCAGTTTCAATCCCACCAGAGTTTAGCTTTGAGATGAAAAATTCATCAGTCCTATAATTGGTCCTGGGCAAGAGGAAAGGGGAAGATGAATGAATGAATTAATAAATAAATAAATAGCAACCCTGACAAACAGAGGCATTATTCACAGTCCTTACATTGGCTTACAGCAATTGTTTTCCTAAAGAGGGTTTGTTCATTCATCAGGGCTCCATAACTGAACAGGCTCCCTCTTCACCCCCTACATCCCCCACCCCACGCCCCCTGCCCCCATTCTCCACTAGAAAGTTTCTGGCTCACTCCTCCCATACAACAATCCTGGTCTGAGGAGGCAGAAGACTGACTCTAAAGCAGCACCCCAACTGGACCAAGGAGACAGTAAATCCTGAGGCTGGGGGATGGGGACAGAAGGGAGAAAAGGTCACAAGTCTCACTTCCCCATGCAAATCAGGAGCTGGAATCCTCCTTCTACCCTTTCCTATTATTTTTCAAAGGGTTATGAAGGTGCATTCAGTTTAAGATACAGGGAAATTCCACTGCCGGGGGTCTTCAATCAGAGTAAGCCTTCCATCTTCAGATGTCCATAAATATAATCAAAATGAAGCATCAGAAGTAGCAGAAACTGCTGATAATGACAGTTCAGAAAATGAGATGGATTAAACAACATTCCATGTGGCCCTAGTTGTGTCCAATGAGTTGTTTCTGTGTGTGTGTGTGTGTGTGTGTAAGTGTTGGGGAGGGGGGAGGGGAGATTTCTTTTTTCTTTTCTCCTTTTCTGAAAAGAGCCTTTGAAAGAGGGCTTTCTGCATCTGCCTGACATTGTGGAGGGCACTAAGTCCTAAAAACATAATAAGTTTCTTTATTTTGCAATGCTGTCTATGCTTCTTCCCTCTTCAAGTTTTTGCTTTTCATGAACTAGCAAAAACTAGAAAATGCCAGATTCCTTAAAGCTCAGTACCTGAAAGTTCTGTTTCTAACAAAAAGGAAAAACAATGGTAAATGAATTCTATCAGTCAACTTATAATTACTGTTTGAATAAACTATCCTGTTATCTTCAACGTGTTGAACATGTTCATTTTAAAAACCAGCTAAATTACATATGACATTTTAGGTTGTTCCATTAACTTGATTTAGTTTTACAAAAGGACATTAGAGTTAAGGATTTTCTACATTTCAATCCCCTTCCTCAGCCAAAAAAAGCAAATCCCACAATTCCCTTTTTTCCTTACCTCCCATATTTTTAAGCATTTTAAACCTACAGATGAGAGATACTAGTTATCTCAAGCAGAAAAATGGAAATATAGAGATAAAAGGGATGATATCAGAATATTGTGGGTGGGTGGGGTGTGGTGTTGGAGGAGAAATTTGGGGGGGACCAAGCAAGATTAAATGGCATTGGTAAGGATGAAGCAAATAAACGGTAAATAGAACAGTAGTTACTTTGGGGCATCTTTCCCCCTCCCATTCCCCCTTCTCCCTCCACCCCAAAGAGATCTCAGCTCATGTCGACCCTGGTAACCCCTTTCACACAACACACTCTGGCACCCTTGCCAGAAAAAGTTTTCCATTCATTTCCAAGCTCTGCCGCAACTTTCTCTGAGTCTGGTGGATGATGCTGCATAAAACATGAGTTGGGACGGGTGGTGGGAGCTGGGGGGCGGGGAGCCCAGCCACAGGGGAGTTTGGGGAAAGTGGTCAAAGAGACCAGTGGGGTGGGGGAAGGGAAAGGAAAGGAGCCTGTTTTCTCAGGCTGCATTTTCCTGCGGGCTCCTTGGAGACCAGAGAAAGCCCAAGGAAAGGTCTCAGCTGGGGCTAGGCCCCTCTCTGCACAAGGCTAATGCAAGATGCTGAAACCATAAAGCTGAGGGGTGGCTGGTGTTTGAGTACCTCGGGAAAACCTCTGCCAGATCATGTTGAAGGGGGTGGAGAAAGAGAGGGTAGGATAGAATGTAGGAAGGGAGGAAAAGGAGGGAGTTGGAGGGGAGAGACAGACAGACAGAAATTTGTGGAGAGGGAGGAAGATAGAGAGAGACAGGGAGAGAGAAGAAGAAAGAAAAAGAGAGGAAGAGAGAGGGAGAAGAGAGAGGGGGAGGGAGGAAGGCAGAGAAACAGAAAAAGATGGAAAGGGAGGGAGAGAGAAAGAGACTGAAAGATTGAGAGAGATGGGGGAGAGAAGAGAAGAAAGAAGAGGAAGAAAGAAAGGAAAAGAGAGGAAGAGGAAGAGAGAGAGACAGAGTTAGAGATAGAGACAGGAAAAGAGGGAAAGAATAAAAAAGAAAAGAGGGGGAGAGAGAGAGAGAGATAAGAGGGAGAGAGGGGGAAAAGAAAAGAGAAGGAGAGAGAGAAGAGAAAAAAGGGAGAGGAAGAGAGACAGAGTCAGAATTAGAGATAGAGACAGGAATGGGGGGGAAATAAAAAAGAGGGAGAGGGAGAGAGAGAGAGACAGAGATAAGAGGGAGAAGGGGGAGAAGAAAAGAGGGAGAGGAAGAGATGTACAGAGCTGTCTTATTTCATTAAACTTCTAACAAATATTTCTTGTGTCCCTGATGTCAAAAATGTTCTGTGCAGGCATTCCACCTTCCTACTTAGATTGCAAGTTTCCAGAGGGCAGGAGCCATGCCTTCTTCTTCCTTATATTCTCCCCAGGGTCTGGTCCGGTATCAGGCAATACAGAGGCTTCCAGAATGAATGGAGGATTTTCCAGGCACCCCCTGGTTGCTGAGGATTCAGGGGTCTGTGCGAGGTCTATTCTCCAGCAGGCAGGTTCTCCCTGCCAGACTGAACACAGCAATGCGCTAAATGGCAGCAGCAGGAGGGAGATGTTAGGGCATTCTGCTCCTCCTGGGATAGATGAGTTATTAAAATCTGTGGGGCACTGCTCTCACCAGAGCTTCTGAAAGGGCAGGAATATTTGTTTTGGTAGGTGGGGGGATAACATGGGGAGGGTTCAGAACACGTCAGAAAGAATTGAAGCTGAAGCTTTATGGATTTGGAATGCTCTTCTCACATTTTGTCTATGTGATTACTCCATCCCATACCCCAGACCCCACAAAATTAGTGGGGGAAATATAATCATGGTATGTGATCAATGAAATGACCATCTATGATTCCAGAGGACCAGTGCTAAAGCCTGCCCCTGCCTCTCCTGACAGAGAGGTGATGGACTCAAGATGCAGTGAAAGATGTACATTTTCATATATGGCCATTGTGGGAATCTGTTTTGCACAACTCTGAATATTTATTACAAAGGTTTTGTTTTTCTTTTGATTTGAGGAGGGGAAGGGGGGAGGATTGTGTCTGGTTGCCAAAAAAGAAAAAGAAAAAAAGAAAAGAAAGAAAAGAGGGTCATTGAAGCATTTTAAAACATTCACAGAAGAGAACAGAAGGAAAGCCAGAAGGAAACACAGACAAGCAGAAAGAGCCTTGAATGTTACATGTTGAAGTTATTATAGACTTAAAAGAAAAAGCAAGTTGTATTCAAGGGAGATTTGAAGTTTTGTGTACAATCTTTTTCTGTTCTACTTTGTATATGGAAATGCTGGGGTTATTTGGAATGGGGGGGGGTGTTATTTTCAATTTTGGCTCTGCTCCCCTCAGTTGAATGATCTGAGGATAGATTTTTCACCTCTCTTGAACTTCATTTTCTTTATCTGTAAAATGGGAGTTGGGAAAGATTAATGATCTTTATGATACACCAGGCAAGGACAGGAATGCCAAGAACATCCAGAAAACTATGACCTTCAGGAAGGTAATTTTTTTCTGTTGCCCCTTTGCCCTCAGCTTCTAAATCAAGGTTTTGCAGCCTTTATTTTGTCAGGGTCCCCTTAGATAGGCAACCTAGTGAAGCCCATGTACCCTTCTCAGAATGTTTTTAAATGCAGAAAATAAAACACATAGTTTAACAAAGGAAACTAATCATATTAAAATAGTTATCAAAAAAATTTAAAAACAAGTTTATGGATCCCAACTTAAAATTCAAGCAATCAATCCATAAACCTTTAATCAGCACCCACTCTCTACCAGACACTGTGTTGGTCTAGAGCAAAGCTCTTATATTCAGAAACAAATCCTTGCAGGTTGTACACTGATTTAGAAGACCACAGATCAACATCATCTATGTTATATTGTATTAATATTTGTTTTGTTAAATATTTCACAATTACATTTTCCTGCAGACCTCCAGCAGCCTGTGGAATCTGACATTTCTGGTTTGAAGGTTGGATCTTTCAGTAACCTAATTTCACATTAGTTTGGGTTTAAGAGCAAGCCTATCTAGGTTAAGAGGAAGAGTAACACTACTGGCTAATTGTAAAATAAGGAAGAGGACAGGAGATTAGTTGGGTGGCATAGTGGATAGAGCAGTAGGCTTAAAGTCTAGAAGCCTTGAGTTCAAACTTGATTTCTAACACAATTACTAGCTCTGTGACTCTAGGTGAGTCATTTAACTTCTGTTTGCCTCAGTTTTCTCAATAGTAAAAATGGGGATTATAAAAATACTTCCCTCTCAGGGTTTTTGTGATGATCAAATGAGATAAAATAAAGTCTGAAATATATAGTAGGCACACTATAAATATTTATTCTCTTCCCATTTCACTGTTCACTGTTAACATTCAACAATTTTATAAACCAAGGTAATGAATGTTGTTAGGTAGATGTTATTAGTCTTGCTGTCTGATTTCCTCTAAGTCTACTGCCTAATTTTCATTCGATTCTGTGATAAGAACAAACCTGAAAATATGTTAGAAAATTGCAAAGAGAAGTTTGGGGCTAAACCCAAGGAATTATACTACTTTGTGGAATTAAATGCACTCCCATATTTTAATTATCTGATTATTCCACCCCACAAGCTCTATACTCTTAGAGATACTGGCCTTGTTCAAGGCTTCCTGCTTTTCATAATCAAGACCACATACTTTGTCATAGGAAGATGTAATGGGATCAGGTACCCAATGAGAGACTCATTTTTAGCCCTTTCACAAGAACATAGCCATGACATCATTGAATTCCATATCTGTTCATCCATTCATCTCACAAACATGTCCTAAGTGCACATGGTATGCAATGGACTCTATTATAATAGTTTTTGAATGTACAGAGATGAGTAAAACACAGTTACTTCTCTCCTAGAATTCAGAGTCAATTAAGGGAAATGATTCCAATCTAACATTCCGCTGATGTAGAAATCTTAACTAAATAATGTTATTTGCTGATTGAAACTTGTACCTTTTCTTCAGCTTTAAGGGAATTGCTTGGGGGCACTGAGAAGTTGTGACTTGTCCAGGGTCACAGAGGCAATGTATGTATGTATGAGAGGCAGGACCTGAACTCAGGTCTTCTGACTTAGAAGTTCACTCTGCAGCCACTACAAAACACTGTCTCTCAGTAGGAAGAGAAAAAAGAAATCTATTCCGCCTCTACATTTTCAATAAGAAAATTATTGGTCATGGAGAAAGAAGGATGATTCTCCCCAGTGTAAGAATCAAGAAAAATGAACCATATTCTGGAAAGAATTTGCTCAAGATTTCCCAACAATTTTTCAAAGAATGAAGCAGCTAGGTGGCACAGTGGGTAGGTCGAAGATTCTAGACTCAGGAGGACCTGAGTTAAAATATGACCTTGCTAGCTTGTGTGACCTTGGACAAGTCACTTAACTTCAATTGCCTCCAAAAACAACAACAACAAACCAACAATTGCATAATGTAGAGAAGTTTCCCGATTCAGGAGTCAGAAAAGCCAGAGACAGGAGGAACAAGGAGAGAGAGGAATTTTTAGCAGAGATAGGAAAAGTAGACAGCTGCCTAGGGAATGACATGCAGAGATGGGATTAGGGGAGAACACACAGCAAGGGAAGCTTGTTAATGTTACATTTTATAAATATACTTATTTGTGATGATAGAAAATTCACTCTCTGTGGCACAGAAGTACATATTTTTAAAATATCTTTCATAGGATCATAGAACTAGATTTACAAGGATGTTTAGAGACCATCTGGTCCAACCCTTGAGTTTGCAGATGAGAAAAATGAATTTCACTGATATTAAAATGACTTGCCCAAGGTCATTCAGAGTGTAAGGATTAGATACCGGATTTGAACTCAAGTCTTTTGATTCAAGAGTCAGTATTCTTTCCACTTACCACATATCTGTATAGTAAAGGCTAAGTTAGACAATAAGACAAAAGGAGAATGATTTTCAAATCTTGTTCAGAGTATCCAAATAACCTGCTGAACCAGCTCCCCCAAACACACTCCCTCCTTGTCTCCACCTTTTAGGATTCTTAGGTTTTGTCTGGTTCAGCTCAGGAGCCACCTTTTATCAGAAACCTTGGCTGGCCCTTCAGTGTTTAGAGTTCACTCTCTCCTCTTCAAATAATCCAATATACACTTGTCTGTTTACAAGTTGTTCCCCTGTCCAGCATTCTTTCCTCTCTCAGAAAAATGTAAGCTCCTTGAGCATAGGAATTACTTTTACTTTTTCTCTATCACCTAGCACAATCTCTTCACATACAGCAGATACTTAATAAATGTCTATTGGATTAGCTCTGGTTAAGACCATAGATGTTCATATTCCATTAGCTTTGAGCTAGTGGCAACATCCTCTCACCTATCTTGAAATCTGATTCAAGAGGCTGAAACTCAATGGAGGTGAAAAGAATAGGCTAACCTAACCAGTAGACCTCCTCACTCCTAATCATAATTGTTGAGTCCTAAGAATATGATCATTTCTCCACCGAGTCAGACATATGGTCCCCTCAGTTCAGTGGTCTGTGCCTGATCAAGGAAACAAAGAATGTGGGGAAAAGGATAGCAGTACTCAATTCTGAAAGATTCCAAGCAGCCTAATTTCCCCTTAAATAGGGGGCTGCCATATGAGAGCAAGCTAGTAACATTAGAACTCATACTTCTAAAAATAAAGCCTGAGAAAACTATGAGCAGTATAAAAAAAAAATCACACAAACAGTATGGACAATGTGAGCATAGATTCATTCACCAAATCCTTGAGTATTAGAATGGGGGGTGGAGGGTGGAAGAGTTCCTTTCAACCCCGAGGGAGGTTATATTAGGACAAATGGAAAGGCAGAAATACTATTCACACAGTGAGGAAGAGATGTGATGAACTCATGACTTTAAGAAGTGGTAAAGGCTGAAAATATAAATGGATTCCAAAATAGGTTTTGATAGATTTGTGGATGGTACAATATAGAGCAAGCCTTTAATTATTTCAGCTGCCCCTCTCAGGACCTTTTCCAGCAACTTGTATCTGCCTTAAGGTAAATTGAGCAGAACAGCATACAGAGAGCAAGGTAGGGACAGAGGTTCTTCATCACCCCATGATTCTATATAGGGTGAGGTAATGTTTTTTGTTGTTTCTGCTGCCCACTTCCTAATGATGCCAGTAGCTTGTTGGCCTTTTGGGCCAGCAACTCATTGGACCCATATCTTCAGTCTAGAATGACTTCCAGGTTCTATTCCTGGATTGTCACAATCTTTCTGAATAGCCCTTGGAAGTCCAGTTGGGAAAGTCAATAAACCTCATAATTGAAATACACACACACACACACACACACACACACACACACACACATCGATTGACCCGCACACATGCAAGAGAGTGTTTCATTGTTAAGTTACCCTAACTCCCAGCCCCCCAGAAATAGTTACTGATGGGGAGGGGGGATGCCCCTGGGATCAGAGAAATTGGTTTTTATAACAGGACTCTTTGAGGATCCATTCTTTCCCTGTGATCCATTCTGGCCATCCTAACAAGGGAATGGAAAGAGATTTTTTCTCTTTTCAAGTTCCCTCATTCTTGCAAGGGCAAAAAATATATACATATATCCTTCTGTACCACCCAGGTCACTCCTTCCCTTCAATGGGGCCTGCTCAGCTTGGGGTTCAAAGATGCTTCAAATTCCCTCCCTTAGGCTGATAGAATCACAAAATCAGGAAATCACCGAATTTAAGACTTGGAAGGTACCTCAGTAGCCACCTAATCGAACATATACAAAAGGAATCTCTGCGCTAACAGACAAATCTCACTCACTGGGTAAGGAGAGGGAGGGAGCCCTAAGTTCTCATGTAACCAGTGGGTACCAGATAGAGAATCCAGTCACCCAGAATTTCTCCCACATGCACACACTTGGAGGGGGGGAAATTGAGAAAGTACTCACCAGTTCATTACACATGGACGCAATCCCCGGGCACCTCAAGAACTCAAAGGCCAGGAAAGGAAAACAATCTGTTTGCTAAAGCAGGGGGGAAACTGCATATTTGCTTCTTCTTCTTCTCCCACTTCTCATTCACTTCGCTGGCAGCCTCTGGGATCCCACAAGGAACTGTGAGCAGAGCCCACAGTCCAGGTGAAGAGGAAGAGAGCAAAGACAGTTGGGGAACAACACAAAAGCAAGGGAGCCGAGAAGTAGAGGGACGGTAAGTCCCTGAAGGATGCCTGAGTCCGGGGGGTCCAGCTCCCCGGCGCATCTACCTGCAACCCCCCCCCCCCCCCGGAGCGGCCGGCCTTTGGTGAGACTTAGCAGGAAGCCATCGGAGCGGGGGGTGGCAGCCAGCTCGGGTCTGGGGGTCCCCGGCAGTGGCCCCCGGCAGCGCCCCCCGGCAGCAGCAGGCTGATGCAGCCCGCCCAGGAGCAGCTCGGAACAGCGCTCAGGAGTCTGGCTCCCAGGGAGACAAAAGCGTTTGCAAAGCCTAGAGGCGGCGGCGAGCCCCAGACACACCAATCACCGGCCCCCAAAGCCCGGCCTCCCGCTGCCCTGCCTGGAGCCTCCTGACTGACTGGCCAGCTCCCTTTGGAGTTTTCTTCAAAGACATTTGCGGAGGATTTATCCTTAAAGGGAGACGCCGGGTCGACCCCGAGATACTCTTAACTTTGACCAGATCCGAGGGTGATGGTGTAAGGGCAAGAGAGGGTACAGATGCCAGGACTGTGTAAAACAGAGTTGGTATGGGTAAGGGGAGGTGTTCAGAAGTGTGTGTGTGTGTGTGTGTGTGTGTGTGTGTGTGTGTGTGGTGAAGGGAGCTCCGGCTCTGTCTATTGTCCGTCTGCCGGGGGTTGTAGGTGCTCTGGGGGCCAGGGGGGTTGCCCCTTCCTTCTCCTGCCCCCAGAGCCCGAAAATATCAGCCTCATTCCTGGCTTGCTTCTCTGCGGCAGACCCGCTTCCTCAGCTGTTTGCTCTCGTTTTTAATAACTTTGGGCAAGAATTATGTATCCTGAAGAGTCTCTCTATTTTAGCCCGACTTCAGTTGGTTATCCTCTAAACATGGAACCAGAGGGTCCCGCTTCCCCTCTGAGTGACATCTGGGATGGAGACGAGGAGTTCAATGGGATTGACCCAGCTCTTTCATTGATTAGATTGTCTTTGGAAAGTGAACTTGCCCGAGTCTCAGTTTTCTGTAAAATGTGGGGGGATGATATATGCATTACCTAGTGAGACTGCTGTGAAGAAAATGTTCTACAAACCTTAAGGGGATTATAGGGTAGAAATGTGAGCTCTTCTTAGAATGAAGGTATTCATGTAGTGGTAACAACACTGGCTTGAACTGGTGGCTGAGATTTTAAATTCAAATCCAGACAAGTCACTTGACCTCCCTGTGCCTTAACTTTCTCAGCTGTAAAATGGAAATAACAGCGTTTGTACTACCCGCTTTACAGGACTGTTTCAAGGAAAATTTAAAGTATTATAGAAATAAAAATTTTTATTTCTATCTTCTCCCAATCCCACATTCCCATGCTAGTCTGTGAAGATGAACCAAATCCTTTGTTTTCTCATTCCTCTTCTTGTGTATCTGCCTGGGGCAGAAGAGGAAGGAGAGGAAGAGATTCATATCAGGTGATGTGTTTACCAGTCAGCAGTTCTAGGAGGAGCAGGAGATTCCTGATTAAAAGGAGGGTTTCTGGATATTCAGGAGAAAACATTACTTCAAGCTATCTTCATGCTTCCATTTAATAGCCATGAAATGGTTTGGCAAAAAACAGTCACTGATGAGACAAACTCTTAAGAGGCAGTTCATTCAGCAGAAATAACTTAAAATAGAGGGGTGTTAGAAATCCCTGGACATATATCCCAAGGAAGTTAAAGAGACAAAGAGTAAACAAATTCAGAATATTCATAGTGGTATTCTGTGACAGCAAAGGAATAGAAACAAAATCAGTATCCATAGGCTTGGAAATGGATGAAACAGTTATGATACATAATGGAATATGAAATGATGCATATGAAAAATTCAGAGAAACATGAGAAGATTTTTAAGATTTTATTCAGAATGAAGTAAGCAGAACAAGAAAAAAAATCACAATGAGAAGATTAACTAAAAAGAAGCTAAACTGAGAAACAGGAAGACCAATGAAGGGACTAAAAGAATGAATAAAAGAAATTGGAAGCTAATAAAACATTCCCTCCTCCCACAAAGCAGAGAGACTAGGATCTAAGAGGACAGAATCTCATATACACTGTCAGACAAAGGTTCTGTATCACGTTTTGCTTAATTTTTCTCTTTGCTACAAAGGAGGATTTAATATGGAGGCTGTGAGTAGGAAGTGACTGTAATACAGACAAAAATAATAAAATATATAGTATATATAGTATAAATACACACATGTATTTAACACACATGCATAATAGGAGACTGGGCTTTAGTCATGGAACATCATCTGAAGAGAATTTAGACATTATTTAATTCAACCTTTCTATTTTACAGATAAAGAAACTGTGCCCCGGGGGGAGGAAGTAACTTGTCTACAGTCACCGAAATAATAAACAGCCGAGCTGATTTTCTTCCCCTGCAACAATGCCTAAGCACAATTCCAAGGGGTTTGGTCATTTTTCAATTGGGATTTGGTTACAGAGCTTTAACAATAGTATTTTAACCTTAAGAGAGGCAGACCTCTATACCTTCAGTTCTTAAAGATAACTATAGGGGAAGGGGAGATTCTCTCTTTCAAATCTCCCTTGCCACCTTCTTCCCTAAGTCACAGAGATCCTCAATTTTTTGAGAACAGATGAGAGAAGAGGAATCTGACATGGGTTCTAAGCCCAGACAAAGGACTGGGCCTCCCAAGATTGGCTTGTGGCTTTGACATTCTGCTCCTTCCATGAAAGTACTTGCTAGTCACTCAACCTTAGCTCCTTGCTGACTATGAGATGGGCAGGGGAAACCTATTTCTCTTCTCCTGCTCCTTTACTTTGTCCATTTTATGCCAATGGATTGGAGGAAAGAGCAAAGAGAGAGGGCAAGGTGCTTGGGGTGAAGGATTTAAGGCAGGGTTGAGTGCTTTGATGACAGATTACAGGTCCACAGGATGCCCAGGGCCAGAAGGTGATTGTCTTTAACACACCAGAGTGGATCTGAACCACTGAATTCTTGAGAGGGATAAAATGATCCTGGAGAGGGAAAGAGGATGTCTAGGTCATGTGAACTGATTAACAAAGAGTGGAGGGAGGTCTGATCTATGAAAGACTTAAGGCATTTTTTAAGAAGAACCAGATGTCCAGATGAGCCAATTCAATGAACAGGACCTGAAGGAATAGACAATTAGAGCAGAAAAGAGAAAAAAAAAAAAAAGGAAAACAGGGAGACCAGAATTGGAAGTGGGAGATGGAGCTCAATATATGCTGAAAGAAATGAGAAACTATCCTAGATCTAGGTGCTCTTTCCTAGGTGAAGGAGAAACAATTGGTCAGCAACTCCCTTCCAGCAAAGCCTAAGGAACCACTTCTGAGTTGATGAGGCAAGCCACTGCTGTGATAGTAGCTTCAGTCAGAAACCTGGGACCAATATAAGAAAGAACCTTCCTTCTTCCTCCAGAGGCCATAAAGGGGAACAAACATTTATTAAATGATCACTATGTGCCAAGCACTTTATGAATACATGTAATACTCACAACAACCCTGTAAAGTAGGAGCCATTTTTACTCTCATTTTTCAGAGGAGGAAACTGAGGTTAAGTGACTTGCCTAGAGTCCTATAGCTAGTGAGGAGCTGAGGCAGCATTTGAGGTCAAGGTTTCCTGACTTAAGAGTCAGTGCTCTTTCTATCTTGCTGTCTTCAGACCAAGTCTGGAGTGAAAGTCTAGTCAAAAGGAGACTAAGGAGGTAAGGGGGCAAGGGGAATTTAATGCCTTTGGGTGATTATAGTTGTTAGAGTTGGGAAGAATTTGAGAAATTATCTAATTCAACCCCCTCATTTTACAAACGAAGAAACCAAGGCTCAGAGAGATTAGGTAGTACATCCAAGCTTGCATAGATAATAAGCAAACAAGTCTGAATTTAATCCTAGGTCATTTGATTTCTACTCAGTACTCAAAAATGCCACACACAAAAACAAAACAAAACCAGATCAGGAGCCCAGGACTCATGAGAGCAGGGTTCTAATTCTACCTAAGACTTTAGTTGTTCTGTGACTTTAGAAAGGTTGTTAATCCTTTCTGGCTCTCAGGGTCTACTCTAACATTGTCCATTTCTATGAAATAGCTTGATTACCTAGATAGTACTTAATATTTGTTGATTCATTGACTGAGACAGGAAAGGGTCAGCACCTAGAGGAAACTCCTGTAGATTGAGAGTTCCTAGAAATTTTAATGCTGAAAACTAGCCCAAGTTGAGTACTTGGAATTCCCATCACCTGTGTAGAAATGACATTATCCTGGACTCTCCCCCTCCCCACAATTCCTTTGACTACAAAGATCAGCTGTGGGCTTGAATTGGCTAGGTCTGTTGGAAGGTAGTGGAGAGGTACAGGAAGGGTCCTGCCTAAGAAGATAAAGGGGAGAAATATCCATGAACACAGGGGCTCTAACCTTAGAGGATCCATTATTTAAAGACCCAAGTGATGTCATTGAAAAGTAAATAAAGGGAGTGGTGCAGTGGATAGAGCACCAGCAATGGAGTCAGGAGTACTTGAGTTCAAATCCCACCTCAGACACTTAATAATTACCTAGTCGTGTGGCCTTAGGCAAGCCACTGCCTTGCAAAAAAAAAAAAAAAAAACCTAAAAAAAAAAGAAAAGTAAATAAAGAAGCAGTTATAATGGGGGACCTGATTGAGGGGAATTTGTGGTTGAAAGCTGCCCCAGAAACAACATCTCTTTTATAACAGAGAAGCAGCTGTCATGAGAAGATCACTGAATTTGGAATCACAGGATCCGAGCTTGACTGGATAGTTTATTACTAGTAGGACCTGGAGCAAGTCATTTTAATCTTCTGAAGTAAAATAGGGGTGAGGAGTGTTAGAGGCAGGTAGATGACCAAGTAGATAGTGTTCTGGGCCTGGAGTCAGGCAGACCTGAGTTCAAATTCAACCTCAGACTAGCTGTGTGACTGAGCAAGTCTTTTAACCTGAGTTTCCTCATCTGTAAAGTAGAGATAATAATATCTACCTGGCAGGGTGTGTTGTGAGGATCAAGGACAAAATAATTGCAAAGTGCTTGCCTATCTGTATTGCAAAAATGTTAACTGGTGTCATCTGGGCTGCTAAGTGGTGAAACTTGCACCTCCTGGAGTCAAAAGAAAGGGAGTTCAAATTCAGCCTTAGAAACTAGCTGTGTGACCCTGGGCAAATCTCTTCACCCTGTGTGCCTCTGTTTCCTCTTCCATAAAATGATCTGGAGAAGGAAATGGAAAACTACTCCAGTACCTTTGCCAAAAAATCCAAATGGGGTCAAGAAGTGTCAGACACGACTAATCCACTAAATAACAATAATATGGTTATTATTCATTCAGAGGATTTGGACTCAATCCCAGCCCTGTCTCTTAGTAACTATTGTTTCCTCAGGCAAGTGACTTCATCTCTCTGGGTTTCAGTTTCTTCATCTGTAAAATGAAGGGGATAGACTTCTGAAGTTCCTTCTAGATCTTAGCTCTAAGACCCTACCCCCTACCCCTCCTTGGGCTCTGGAGTCAATTTGCTTCTTTCAAATGAAATCTTCAGTATTTAATGGGAGCTACCCAACTTCAGAATAGAAACTGCCTTTAGATGGGAGAAGGGAGACAGGCATGGGCCACCAGAACTCCTAAATCCAAGTTGCATCTGGCATCTGCCTAATCTTATCAGTAAATGTACCCACCTCTGACACTGCAATTTCTGAAAAAAAACATTTAACTTCCTTTCATACACAGGTTCCTTGCTCTTGCCCTCTTTCTCTCTTTCTCTTTGTCTCTCTGTCTGTCACTATATCTCTCTTTGTCTCTCTGCTTCTCTCTATCTCTGTCTCTGTCTTTGTCTCTGTCTCTGTCTCTGTTTCCTCTCAGATCCTGTTAAGTCATAGCTCTTGTCTGCCCAGAGGTGCTGGCTACTCCTACAGTCCACATTCCCCCCTTCCCCAATCTTGCCCCAGAGCTAAGAGAGAACAGAGTAAGCTGAGATGGAAGTGAGAGGTGAAGAGAAGCTTGAACTTATTCCAGGTAGTTCTAAACCCATGACAAGGATACAGGATTTGTGACAGGTTGTTCAACTTGTACTAATTGTTTATGTGTAGAAGACTTTGTCCAGAAGGGAGAAACCACTTGGGGATTGCATTCCCTATTCTTTTACATTCTTTAAAAAATATGTATTATTGATGCACTTATTTTTTAATTTTCACCTTCATGACTTAATGGTTGCCCCCTCCAAGATACTATTCCTTACATCAAACACGATTGCACAAAACAAATCAAACCATTGGTCATAGATGACAATCAATACCTCATTCTACATTCACTTTCTACCTCCTCTCTATTGAAATTTCTCTATTTTCCCCCTCTCCCAAATTTTCATAGAATACTAAAGCTAGAAATGACCTTGGAGGTTATTGAGTCCAACTTCTTCATTTATAGAATAATCAGTTTCACAGAAAGAAAGACTTTCCCAAGTTGACTCAGCTAGTTTTGGTAGTCAGACCTAGAAGCCAGGTCTCCTAACTCCTAGTCCTTTCTTCCCTTCATATCATGTGACCTCTTCTTTGTACTCCAACATTTGGATAATGTCTTTACTCAGCCTTTTTGGTCCCCACTTCCAAAGGTCTTGCATAGTTTCATTACTGCCAACTAGTAGCAGAAGTTTTCTACACCCTTCTCACCAATAAGAGTAATCTAAGCCTTGCCTCAGCAGCTAGGTGGTACAGTGGATAAAGCACTGGGTCTGTAGTCAGGAAGATCTAAGTTCAAATCCAATCTCAGACATTAGCTCTGGATAAGTCACTTAACCCTATTTGCCTCAATTTCTTCATCTGCAAAATGAACTAGAGAAGGAAATGGTACTCTATATCTTTGCCAAGAAAACTCTAAATGGGGTCATGAATAACAATAAGCCTTGACTTGTCAGGAAAATATGGACTTTGAAGGAATCTTTTGGACAATGCAGAGCTGAGGTGAAGGGAGAATGGTTATTCAGCAGTCCGATTGAATACATCATATTTTAATGTTTTAAGAATCAGTCTTCTAGGAGAGTTATGAGTTACTGTTTCTTGTTTTAAATCATTGTCAATACACTCTTATAAGTATTATGTTGTAAGGATTTTTGCATAGAAGAAATAGTTATTCTATATCTAATCTTTATTCCGCACGGAGTAAATTTTTACTTCATTTTGGGAAAAGCCTTGTAATCAGCCAAACCTAAGTTTTAAGTAGCTTTTCTTGATTCTCTCTCCTGTTTAAGGACATGAAGTGACAAAGAAAGAAGGAACTTGACTGAAGCAAGTGAGTCTAGAACTTGGGTCCCTTAGTGGAAGAGAGTGCTCAGCTCTATTCTAGACCAGCATTTCTGTTTTGTTACAAAAGGAAACAACAGAGAAAGGATTCTCTCCCCTCTCCTCATCTCCTTTTGCCTCCTTCCTTCCACTATTTTCTTGCTTCTTAGCTCTCCTCCATTTTCTTCTTCCTTTCAGAATGTCAGAGCTGGAAAGGACCTGAGAACTCATCTAATCCAACCCCCTCATTTTAAAGAAAGTCTCTTTTTCCTTATTGCTGGCCCTGAGAGGGAAAGTGACTTTCTCACGGTTATTTTAACTAGTTCTCTATCTTCTGATCTCTTCTCTCAGTCTGGAATGAAAGGAGTGTAAAATGATCAGGGAAAGATTGTTAGGTTTGGAGGAAGAGTTGAAAGAGAAGGCAAATCCTACCTTCTACAGGAGGCTTTCCTCAAGGTCTCTAGCTGCTGTTGCCTGCCTCTCCAAGATTGTCTACTATCTACTCTATATTTATATATGATCTCTCTCTCTTTAGAATATGAGTTCCTTCAGGGTAAGCAATGTTTTACTTTTCATTGAATCTCTAACACAGCCCAGTACCTGGAACAGAGTAAGAGCTTAATAAATGCTTTTTGAGTGACTGAATATCCTGAATTGTTAACATCTATGATTAAATGATTATTCACATCAGACACTACTGGGACAAGATACAACTAGCTGTGTGCTTCTCTCTCTTCCTCTTTCCTTCTTCCTTCCTCTTCTTTGCCTCTCTCCCTTTCTCTCTCTCTCTCTCTCTCTCTCTCTCCTCCATTTTTTTCTCTCCCTCTCCTTCCCTGCCTTTCATAATAGCTAAGGTGTTCTTTCCCTGAATCATGCTTAAGCCTTATTTCATTTGGAAATTAAAACTGAAGATTACAAGTCACATGATACAGATAACAAAGACACTGGCAGTCATAGATTTAGAAGACCTAGCTTTGAACTTCCTTACCCACCTCTAGGCCTCTTTATATGATCCCATCCTCAGTCCATATAAATAGGAGCCTCCTCTCTTAATTATCAGGGGGAAAGATTATCCAGACATTTTGACTGACCCATCCCACAGGCTCCTTATGTCTTAGCTCCTGAGTAGGTCTTCCCTCTGTTCATTCTCGGTCTTTTGGTTATGATATGACTTTGCTGTATTTCTTCTTACTTTGGGGAGAGATGGATAGGCTAGCTTTAGTCCTCTCTCAGTATTCCATGCTCCTTACCTTCCCCTCTATCTCTAGCTCAATTGTTACCTTTCCCAACAGCCTCTTTAGGTTAGGCAGCCTGGCCTTGGGAAGAAAGTACTATATTGGCAGTTTAATTTAGCTTTTAGTTTCTGTTACTAATTTCTTTGTTAAGTGTCATTTCATCTGTGTTGGCCTAAATTTCCTCTCCTGTGATAAGGATTAGACTAGATGATGTCTAAGGTCCCCTTGAAATAAAAAGTATTATTCAATGACTTGTTCAAGGTCATACTGTGAATTCATGTTTTTTAGATTCCACTGTATTGATTCCTAGTCAGTTTTCCTTCCATAGACATCATCAAGACCTTTTTGGTTGGCCCTCACCACTTAGCAACCTTGAATGGTCACTTCACTTAAGAGTGATATTACATGGGTGCTAACTGCAAGCTGTTTTTACAAATGAACTTCAATTTCTGGATGCCTGTAAATACCTTGGCAGCTTGCTCCTAAATAGCTTTGTGGACTTCATATCTTTTCTGGAATAATATTTTGGGGACTTTTTCATGTGTTATTACTTTTAATTATAACAATTTTTAGTAAATTCCCATTCAATGTTGGTGTAACAAAATAGTTATAATACATGCATAAAATTGGTTCATTTACAATAAGGTTGCTAGGTGGCACAATGGAGAGAGCATTGAATTTAAGAGTCAGGAAGACCAAGTTCAAATATAGTCCCCAACATTTATTAGATGTGTGACCCTGGGTAAATTGTTTCATTTTTCTGTATGTGGGTTTTCTCATCTTTGAAATGAGGATACTAATAGTATCTACCTCCTAGGGTTGTTCTGAGGATAAAATGTAAAGCCCTTTTCAAATTTTAAAGTGGTACATAAATACTTGCTAATGTTAACTAATTTGTTAGAGGGTAATAAGTATTATGAACAAATTTCTCATGGAAAAGTCTCTGGAAACATAGACAATTTCTGTTCTACTCTTTGGATGATCCATGTTTTATAAAACTGTATTCACTTTATTTTCATTCTTTATATTTGGGTCAAATGAAATTGGAAAGAAACAAAAAGAAATGTGCTTTATCAAAATGCTTTCATTTACTTTCTCTTCCCAGAGTGTCTGAATTTCTTTTTTTTTTTCAGATATCCACCAAATATAGTGGGTTGATAACAGGACAAGTCACACATGTACAAAATCTGACTCACATGATTCTAAATCAGGAGGCAAGAGTCTTGGGGGGGAGCAGAGAGGGTAGGAGGTAGTTACAGCTAGATCCTGATTAATGCAAATAATGAGTCCCCCTGAAGTGGTCACATATTCCTGAATTCACACTATTCTAAGTTATAATTGGTTCCAGATTAATGGAAATGTGCTTGTGCTGTGCAAATTCAAATAATAAAACCACTTCAGGAAATTTGTTATCCACACTAATCAAGACCTAGCTGTATTGGTTTTTCAGGGAGGTACAGAGGCTAGGAGCTCTAATTGTAGGAATCTAGGAAGGAGTTGAATGAGCAGTGCCATTCAAGAAACATGGCAGGGCTTCATTTTGATCAGAAAACTCAGAGATTAAAGCTAGTTTGAGATAGACAAAATGGTAGCTGAAGGAACTCAGGAACCTTGGAAGACCTAAGGAATCCAGGGGATCACTCCCTTCAGGGTACTGTTGTTCCAAACCTAGGAAAGGAGCTTATGCAGATAAATGTATAGAGATGAAGGAGACATGAAGAGGAAGGAAGGAAGGAAAGAAGTGCTAATACTATTTTCCAGGTCCTATGCTGTACATTTTATAAATGTTATTTCATTTGGTTTTCCCAACAACTAGTGTTAGGTAGGTGATTATTATGTGTTTTTATTTTGTAAATAATTTTATTATTCTGGAAACAACAAATGCTCTACTTCATCATTTTTTGTCATTAATATCAACAATACCCAACTTCTTCCATGTCAAGTGTTTCAAAATCTGGGGGGTGGGGCAGCTGCTAACAAGTAAATTGTCAGTGCCTCCATGGTTTTGGAGTTCCTTAATAAGATATATGACATTGTGGCTACCTACTTTGGCAACCACTGTAAATTGTTATTTTATTTTATAAATAATTTTATAATTGAGGAAACTGAGGCAGGCAGCAATTAAGTGACTTGAACAGAGTCACAGTTAGTGTCTACAGTTAGATATGAACTCTGATCTTCCTGACTCTGGGTACAGTGATCTATCCCTTATGACATCTTGATGCTTTCAAGGAGAAGTGGTGGTCTGGATCTTCCTCAAGGTAGTATCCAGGTTTGGAAAGAATGAGGCTGGGATTAGGCAGCCGGCAATATGTTTTAAAGCTGACTCTAGGACCAATGTAACCCACCCATTTGAAGCCCTGTCAGCACCTCATATTTCATGGAGGTAGGAGGTCTGGCCCATTTCTCCTATTGTTAGTTGGAAACAGCTCAATTTCCAAACCAAGAGGAGAGAGAACTGGTTCTAAGAATGGAGAACAGTTAATGCAAAGACACAAAGAAGGGACTTAGAAAGTTGGTTTGAAGAACTGCAAATAGGCTTGGGTTGTTGGATGATAGATGGTAATCAAGTGTTGGAAGATTGGAAAAGTAGGAAGGGGTCAAGTTATAAAGGGTTTTAAATGCCAAAGAGAAGGTTCTGTATTTGATCCTAGTAACAGGGAACCAGCAGTTTACTGTCAAGAGGTGATGAAGGCCCGTACTGGAAAAGACAAAAGGGGATCTGTAGAAGAGATGGTTCAGAGAAGAACCCACAGAATCTGACAATAGATTGGTTATGTGGAATGAGTATTAGGGAGGAGTCAAGGATGACATCTAGTTTTAGATCCTAGGTAAATGAAAGGATGGTGTGTCTTAACTCTCTCCAAAGTGGCTGTGTTTCTTGATGAAGAAAAAGAAGAGGGAAAGAATTGTGAATTCCTAGATTAAGAACTTACCAGGAGAGAAGGACAGTCTTCCCAACATCTAAACACTAAGAGTTAGAGTCACATGTCCTTCTGATATTTGAGCTCTAACTCCCTCCAGAAACCACAACTGGATAGATAAAGGATCTCACTCACACCCCCCAACTCCCCCCCAACCTTTTTCATTCTCAACTGCAGTAAAAAAGACATCCCTAGCCATAGCATCTCAGAATGGCTGTTAATATTAACAGCATCTTCAATCAACCAAAAGGTTGAATGTGTTCAATATTTTATTTAAACTGGCATGTAAAAACTTTAATAATGCCCTGTCCTTTTCAAAGTCAAAGTAACTTTTAAATAACAGCCTGGTCTTAACAGGGTGGGGGGCAGAATATTCTCTCAGAGAAAGGCAGATGAGGTAGAAAGAAGAAACCATTAGCTTCTGTTTGCCCCTTTTTATGATTTCCACAATGTTATTTCCTATTATCTTTCTCATCCTTCTCTCATTGTGTACTTGATCCCCTTTAGTCTCCAAGAGTTCAGGAGAGCTTAGAATCTGCAAATGTACAATTCAATTCAACATTTTACCAACCCTGAACACCAGAAATATAACAACAAAAATGAAACAGTTCATGGTCTCAAGGAGCTAACATCCTTCCCACTCTACTGGGGTAAGGGATGAGGAGGGACATATCTATGAATAAATGAAAAACAGATAGTTCAGTAGGAACAGAGTTTTCAAATGATTTGGATTCTAAGCCCAGCTCTGCCACTGATACTCCTAAATTCAGTGATTCCTTCATTTCTTCCACATGATTGACTTTCAATGAGATGGCATTCTCACTGGCCTTGAACTTGGCTTTTCCTTTCTTGCAGACAGATCCGTTGTACCCCTCTTGTAGTCTTCAGCTTTGGGATCTGGAGCTCAATTTTCTGGCTATCAATAAATGTTTGAAATTGAACTTGATAATGGCTTTGTCCTTTCCTTTTATCCATCCTAGTTTTCTCACCAGAGAGATCACCTGGAATGGAAAGATGTTATAGGTGATAATCCAGGATCTCATAAGGCCAAACTCTTCATAAGGTGGAAAAAAAGGGATGAGCTTTGTTCAAGGTGTGTACACACTAATGGAAAGTTTAGCCATCTTTGGTAATGACCCGCTTTCCATACTTATCTGACTCTTACCTAGGGGCCATCTGTGCCCTGCTTCTCAACGATGATCTTGTTGTTCATCCCAAACTTGCACTTAGTTTTACCATTAAAATAGTTCTTTATTACAGTGCAGTCAGAGGAATGAATATTTAGCATTTGTCCTTGAGGAGACAAGAGCATATCTAGAAAGAGATCATTTCAATGATATTTGATGCCCTCATGCCACAGATTAATCTTCCCCAATACCTGGCTGGTAATTTGAGACTGTTCTTGCTTTGTTCATGGTTGACTCTTAATGCTCTGCTAAGTGATACTGGTTTTTAAAACTCCCATCTCTGGGTTTTATGGGTAACCAGAGCCCAGTTTCTCCAGAAGATTGCAGCTAAGTACAAAATTGCTCTTGATATTTTCCAAAGTAGGTAGCCACAATGTCATATATCTTATTAAGGAACTTCAAAACCATGGAGGCACTGACATTTTACTTGGTTGTGGCTGGCCCACCAGATGTTGAAACACTTGACATGGAAGAAGTTGGGTACAGATGATATTAATGACAAAGAATGATGGAGTAGAGCACTTGCTATTTCCAGAAGATCATGTGGCTTTGGAAAGTATCCACAGTATTCTGATATTATCTCTGTAGCCCTGGGAGATAAGCACCCTTCCCCTTATGGTTGTAGATGAATAACCTTCCAATCATGAGAGTAATTCAGTCTCCTTTGCCCATGACTCTAAGAATAACCATGATTCATATGACATTGATTTCAGATTGTTCCACAATGTCAGAGTGGAAAGAGTATTCAAATCTGGAGTCAGAAGACCTAGATCCAAATCCTATCTCTGAAACTTACTACCTGTATGATCTTGGTCAAGACACTCTATTTTGTTATCTATAAAATGAAGGTATGATCGATGATCTCCTAGTTATCTCCCAACTCTAATTCTAGAATTGTTGTTATTGTTCTGTTGTGTCTGACTCTCTATGACTCCATTTGGGGTTTTCTTGGCAAAGATATTTGGAATGGGATGCCATTTTCTTTTTCAGCTCATTTTACAGATGAAGAAACTGAGGCAAACAGGGTTAAGTGACTTGCCCAGAGTCACATGGCTAGTGTCTGAGGACAGTTTTGAACAATATTTTATATAGAACTTTAAATTTTGCTAAGTGTATTACATTGTTTGTTCCTTACTATGACCCTTTGAATTAACTATTATCTCCATTTTATAGATGAGGAAAGTAAGGCTGAGCAAGGCTAAGTGACTTGCCTAAGATCACAAAGCTGGTAAATATGTAAGAGGATATTTGAATTCAGGTTATCCTGACTTCAATCCCAGGATGTTTTATCCTCTAGACCACTTTTATTTTCAAGGTCACACAGGAACATTAAGGCAGCAAAGGCAAAATCTGAATGTCTTTTGATTTCACATTCAGCTCTCTTGTCACTAGGCTGCTGTCTTTCATGGAAGGGAAGTATGAATTCCAAGAACACCTTTGTCAGTAGTGTAAAAACTGTGTGAGATCAAGTAAAATAAAGATTTAGAAAAGTCCACAAGATTTGATAATTAGATGTCCTTGGTGACCTTTGAAAGCAGAGTGCAGTGAAGGAATGGGGGTGGAAGCCAGATTGCAGGGGACTAAGATCATTAGTGATGAAGTAGAAGCAGTGGGTGGTGGACCACTTGTTCAGAAAATTTGGCAGTGAAGAGGACAAAGAGGATAGAAACCAGAAGGCCAGGCAGGTGAAGAGTTTTCTAGGCAGGAGAGTCCTAGTCCCAGCTCTGCTATGTACTTTCTGTATGACCGTCGTCAACTCATAAGACTCAAATCTATAGCTTCAAGGGATAAATGAGGAAGCTGAGGACCTGGGAAATTAAATAAACTGACTTGTCAATCAGGACTTGAAATTAAAAGACCTGAGTTCAGATTTTGCCATAGAAGCTTACTGGATGGTGTGACCCTCCAGCAGGTTATTTAATCTTTTTGTGCCTCGGTTTCCTTATCTGTGAAATGGGAATAATAACAGCACCTACTTCTCAAGATTGTTGTGAGGATCTCATGAGATAATATCTGAAAAGTACTTTGCAATCCTTAAAATACTATATTAATGCTAATTTTATCTTCATCGTCATCATCATTGTTTTTATTTTATTACCCAAGATCACAAAAATAGTAACATAAGAGATAGGATTTAAATTCAAACCCTTTAATCTAGTCAGTGTTCTTTCTATTATGTCACTATTCCTTTCTCAGCCTCAGTTTCCCATCTGTAAAATAAAAAAAGATTTTCAAAGAACTTAAAGATTTCTAGGATCCTTTTCTGACTCTAAGGATCTGTGATTCTGTGATCATAGGCAGAGAAGAAAAAAAGCCTAGTGATGTTGGAATGGGAAGAGATAAATGAATCTACAAGAAACAATTGTTTCCCTCAGTCCCTGAGCTCCACTGGGGCTGGGTAGGGAGTGGGGGAGATATGTAGGAACCAGGAGATGGGTTCTCTCTCTCCAGCTGCAGGGAGAGTGGCAGCAGCTGCCAAGGGATGGAGGGGCATAAATGAAGGGACAGCTCTGTGCCTAATAGTTTCTGCCTCCCCCTACTGCAGATGGGCCTTTGATGTCAGCCTGGGCTTCCAGGCTGGACACAGAGCACAGTCTGCTCCATCAATGCCACCCGGTTTTCAATGAGGTTGCAATAAGATGCAGCCTGTGTTTGCCCACTGCAGGGCAATTGCTTTTACGGCTGGCAAGAAATCAAGGAGCATTGCCTTAGCCCTGAGGATGAAAGGCAGTTTTACCGAGGCTTCTATTAATGCATCTACAATGCCCTCCTCGAGGATAGACTTCCCAGTGTGGGGTAGACAGAGGCCTTTGACTTTGTCCTTTCCTTGCTCAGGAGCCCCTCTTCAGGAGCAGAACAGGGAAAAGAAGGGGTACTGAAGAGCAAGACCAAGGAGGGCCAAGCTTGGCAACCAGAGAGAGAGAGAGAGAGAGAGAGAGAGAGAGATGCTTGGGTCACCTCTGGATATAAGCTGCCCAGGCACTCTCTTAACCAGGACAGCTCAGGGCTCCCCTCCAACTGTACCACAGACCAAAGGGATAATAAGGAGGAATTTTTTTTCAACTCAGGCCAGAACAATTGGGAAAGTGATGACATGTGAGGGAGGTGCGAATAGGAGAGGGGGCAGGCAGTGATAGGCCCAGAAGAGAGTCCAAACTCAGATGGACTGGTGTTGTGACTATGGGAAAATCTTGGAGGCTCCAAGTCAGGGGTGGGGAGGGGACTGCAGGAAAAAGCAGGTTGGCAGCTCCTGGCAGCTTTTCCTGTTTTCTTATAATCTCAATGTTTGGCATATAGCAGGTGCTAAATAAATGCTTATTGACTGACTAATGGACACTGGATGTGTTGTCCCTTATAATATCAGCACCCTGGTGCAGAGCCCCATTGATCCCTTTGCTAGCTGCTAGTTAGGGATCTGCCACAGACAATGTAGATAGCTCCCTCCAGGCCCTGCTGCTGGGTAAATAAACAACTTCCCCCACTCCATTTTTCTCACCTCCTCTTCCCCAATCTGCACTAACCCTTCTGTTTGTGCTAAATGACTTATTTACTTCATTATCATGCCTATCCAGTGCTTGGTCAGCCATGGAAACCTAGAATGTTAAAAAGCCAGAAGATACCCTAGAGACAAAACTGTAAGCATTCATCATAACAGCTCATATTTATGGAGCCCATTAAATTTATACAGGGAGTTCCTCACCACAACTCCATGGGGAAGTAGATCAATGACTATTATCTCCATTTTATAGATGAAGAAACTGAGTTTCAGAGAATTAGATGCTTTTTTTCTTAAGGTCACAAAGCCAAATAGTAATGGGGTCAATACTCAAATTTAAGCCTTCTGGCTTAAACACTGAATGTCCTCACCACTACATTCAGAAAAACTATATGATCTTTGAGTAGTAGGATCATAGACTAAATGGCAGGAGAGGAGGGATCTTGGTTCAATTCACTCATTTTACAGATGAAGAAACTGAGACCCAGAGAAATTTTTAAAAGTCATACAGGTGGGAAGTGACACGATTCACACTCAAGTCCTCTGGCTCCAAATTGAGGTTTTTCCACTACAGTACAGTGCCTCTCATAATGATAATAATAACAAAACTCATTTTTAGTTAGTGTTTTAAGGTTTGTCCTCATATAAGTAAATGATATTGCATATTATCCCCATATTAGGGGCGAGGAACTTCAGGAAGGTTAAATGATTTTTCCCATAGACACAGAGCTAATAAGTATTAAGATTTGAGCCCAAGTCCCCTGACACCTTTTTTTCACTTTGTCACCCTGGGTCATTTGGAGGCAAAGTCCCTTTTGGAGACAGCAGGGGCTCCATCTGTAAATTAATTTCAACTTATATTTTTATACTTAAATTATTCAAGGATCAGTGTGGCTACTTCTTTCTCTGGGAGAGATCACAACCTCTTCTGTGACTTAGGAGACAGTCATTATGAGGAGATTCTGCTGAAAAAAAATCCATCACCTTCTGTTCAATTTTCTGAAGTCGAGACTCTCCACAACTGACCTAGATGATCTTCAGGTAGCAGAAAAGATCTGTTACTAGACCTGTACTTAGAACTTTTACAAATTAATTAGACTCTGATGTGAGCAGTTGGGCAGTTCAGTGGATAGAGGCCCAGGCCTGGAAGCAGGAAGACTTGAGTTCAAATATGATCTCAGACACTAGCTGTGTGACCCTGGTGAAGTCATTAACTTCGACTTCAGTTTTCCCGTTTGTAAATGAGAATAATAATAAAAATAACAACAGCATTATTGATTTAATAACAGGATTATCATGAAGATCAAGTGAGATAACCTAAGTACAGTGCTTTATCTATAGCTGACAGCTATTTAGCTATATACAACTATTATTTTTATCATTAAAGATCTCTTCTCTAAACTAAGCATTCCAGATTCTGGATAAGAAGGCACAAGAACAAGTCATATGACTTTTTTTTTTATACAAAGCAATGGGGTTAAGTGGCTTGCCCAAAGTCACACAGCTAGGTAATTAAGCATCTGAGGCTGGATTTGAACTCAGGTACTCCTGACTCCAGGTCTGGTGCTCTATCTACTGCATAGTCATATGCCTTCTAACAGCCTTGACTTCTTCATATGAAAAATGGGAATGACATTCATATCTTTGTCATAGGGTATCATAAAAACTGTAAATACTTTGTATTTTTATTTGACCATATTTTTATAGATGAGAAAGCTGAGGTGAACAGAGGTTAAGGGACTTGTCTAAGAACACTTAGCTAAGCATTGTCCTAGCCAGATTCCAGACCTAACACTAACCACTACACCACCTATCTGTACTATTGAATTCCCACCTATCCTTTTTTTTTAAGGTTTTTGCAAGGCAAATGGGGTTAAGTGGCTTGCTCAAGGCCACACAGCTAGGTAATTATTAAGTGTCTGAGACCAGATTTGAACCCAGGTACTCCTGACTCCAGGGCTAGTGCTTTATCCACTGCGCCACCTAGCCACCCCTCACCTATCCTTTAAAACACAGCTTAACACTTCCTTCATGAAGCCCTCCCTGATCTGCACATAAGGAACTGTTCTCTCCTTTAATCTTCACAACACTTTCTGCCATACTATTCTAATATGCTAATCATGTAATTTTTATATTGTTACAGATAGTTGTGCTTCTGTCCTCTGTCTCTTTGGGATTGTAAACTCTCAGAGAGCTAGGCAATGTCTTATCTCAACTGTGCATCTCCTTAGTATAACATAATAGATTACTAATAATGTTTTCTGAATGAATTAACAAATGAACATAGGAATGAACAGATGGATCCCCTAGACCCCTCAATAAGACCATCTTTGGCAATTCTATCCTCAGTCCAGTCTTATCTACACTCCAGAGCTCCCAGAGGCAGATTATGTTCTGACACTAAAAAAACATATCTCTCTTCTCCTGAGGAAGTAAAGGGAAATCAGCTTCCATTTCTGTCCTGGTGAGCATAACTAAAACCTCCTTCTATATCCCTAATCTCCCTTGAATGACACCAGGTGGCCTACCCCTGAGAGTTACAAAGCACCCTGACTGTTCCCTCATTCATTCACATCAGGGATTGAGTTGACATAAAGGAATTGCCTAGGACTAGAATAGTGACCTGTGTCCAGAAGAATCATCTCCTTCTTAATCCCACCAAATTGCACATTAAAACTTCATTGAATGCATATTCCTAGGACTGTATCAAGCTAGTATATAAAAAATAGGACTGTACTATTCAGGAGTCTGGCAAGACAGTAGAACTCTGGAAGTTAATTGTTAGGCCAGAAATATGTTGAAAGAGAAGTAGAAAAAGCTAGAAGGATTCAGTGGCTAACCTTTGGGATGGATGGGCCAAAATAGATTCCAGAAAAATCAAACAAAGGTCCAATATGGAAGAGGTCGACTAGTATCTTAGGTCTTATCACTAAATTAAAAAGCAATTTTAAGATACCTATATTACCAGGCACTGAATGAGGCATCAGGAATACAAAGACAAGGGCGGCTAGGTGGCGCAGTGAATAGAGCACCGGCCTTGGAGTCAGTAGTACCTGGGTTCAAATTCCACCTCATACACTTAATTACCTAGCCGTGTGGCCTTGGGCAAGCCACTTAACCCCATCGCCTTGAAAAAAAAATCTAAAAAAATAAAATAAAATAAATTTTAAAAAAAGGAATACAAAGACAAGACTCAAGCAACCTTTACCCTCATGGAGTTGGCATTCTTCAGGGGCAGAGAAATACACATAAAGGTCTGTATAAAATAAATACAAAATAAATATAAGATAGCTTGGAGGGGGAGGTACTAAAAGTTGGAGGGGATCAGGTGGTGTCCCTTCAGTTGAGTTTTGAAGGAAACTATGGATTCTAAGAGGTAGAAGGACTGTATTCTCAGCATGGAGGAAAACCTGTGCTCAAGCAAGGGGGATGGAATGTTGAATGTAAAGAACAGCAAGAAGGATGGACTGGCTTAACAAAGAGGAGGGGTGAATAATAAGCCTGGAAAGATCATTTACAGTTAGGTTGTGAAGAGTCTTAAATGCCCCCCCCCCCTTAGATTGTGAAAGAAGGGAGATCCTGAGGGGGGAAAAAAAAAGCACTGCCTTTCAGTTTTTTCAGTCATGTCAGACTCTCTATGACCCCATTTGGGGCTTTCTTGGCAAAGATAATGGAGTGGTTTGCCATTTCCTTCTCCAGATCATTTTACAGTTGAAGAAACTAAGGCAAAGTTCAACCACTTCAACCAATCCACCTCCCTGCTTAGCACATAGTAGGCATTTAGTAAGTTTTTATTGACCAAAGTAGTTTGTATTTTATCCTAGAAATAATAGGAATCTGCAGGGAATTTATCCAGCAGAGGCATGACATAGTCAGACCAATGCTTTAGAAAAATCAATTTGGCAGCTGTGTGAAGAATGACTTGGAAGGGGGAGAGACTTAAGACTAGGAGACCGATTAGAAGGCTATTACAATTGTCTAAGGGAGAGGTGATGAGGTCCTGAACTCTGGTGATAACTCTGTGTGTGAAGAGAAAGATATGAATGCCAAGAGACCCTGTCGGGGGTAGGATTGTCAGGACAGCATCTGATTAGATATGTGGAATGAGAGAAAGTGAGTCTAAGCAGACAAGATCCAGAATACAGGAAGTCACAGAGTAAGAAGTAATAGCATTAGTAGGCAGGAGACACTGAAGGTGATCTCTGATCCTAGGGCAAAGGCTGTTTTTGCCCTGTTTTATATTTCCTGATGGAAATGGGCAGCCTTGGGTCTCAGGTGCTACTCTAATCTATACCAGATGGTCGGAGGCCTGAATTTGAGTTCTGACCCCAATCACAGCAAGGATTCACAGAATGCCTCCTTTTAGGGAGTTAACCTTAATTCTTTTTTTAAAATGAACCTATAGACCACTTCCTCATCTCATACCTTGATACCATATTCCTTCCTAATTCTAAGATTTCTTACCTGCACTCTTAAGATAAGAGATATCCCCATGCTAGCAACAGCACAGCACTATGGATTGAAAGCAGGCTTCTAAGCCATCAAGACCTAACGTTGAGACCTATCTTAGACTTGCTGGGTGTCCATGGGGAAGTCAGTTAGCTTATCTATAATTGCCTCCCTATGATCAAGGCCGGTGGTGTCAAACTCAAATAAAAGGCCATATATTAACTTGGAAAACCAAGTTAGCATTTTTTGTTGTTCAGTCATTTCAGTCATGTCTGCCTCTTTATGATTCCATTTGGGGTTTTCTTGACAAAGATGCTGGAGTGGTTTACCCTTTCCTTTTCCAGCTCATTTTACAGATGAGGAAACTGAGGCAAACAGGGTTAAGTGATTCACCCAGGGTCACACAGTTAGGAAATGTCTGAGGCTGGATTTGAACTCAGGTTGATGAAATTCCCTGCTTCCAGGACCAGAATTTTATCCACTGTGTCCCCATCCTAATATTATCTGTGTGGCATTACATTTTTATTTATTTTATTAAGCATTTCTCAATTACATTTGAATCTGGGTTGGCCATACCCAGGAGTTTTGCTGACTGCTTGCAGCCCTTAGACTATGAGCATGATACTTCTTCTCTAGACAATTCTTTAAAAAAGACAAATTGCAGAAAAAATAGGTGCTAAGTTACATTGGGAGAAGGAATTCCTTAATTAAGAAATTCAATACACCAATAAAATCACAGATCTTGTCCCTACTACTACTAAAAAGAAAGAAAAAAGGAGCTTGTGGCATGTTTCTCTCATTCCAAAGATACCCATCCCTACTGGAGCAGGGTCCCCAAGTCATTGACAAAAACAATTCCTTCTGGAGCTCCCACAATATGCACAGGGTAAGGAACCACTCAGGCCTCCAAATGCCAAACCCTCTTGTCAGTTCTTCCCAGCATCCATCCAAAGGGCATGATGAGTCAAGAGCCTCATGTTTTCAGTTGTAATTCAAAATTTCACATTCTCCACATCCTGATTTCTTTTCTGTTTTGTCTGGTTTCTCCAAGAATATGTGTTCATCTTGGGCAATAACTTAGTCTGTCATACTCTTAACTTCAGTAAAAACAATCATGTTTCCTAAAAAGGATTACATTGAGGTCTGAAATATGACCAATCCTTTCCCTGTAATCAACTCTCAGTTAGCCCAGAAAATGGACTATGGCCTGCTATGTATGGCAAAAACAATACAAAACCCATTTGTTTTCAATATACATTATTTTGTCTTGAAATACATTTTTTGTTAGAAGTATATTATTTGTATCGTTTTGAAACACATGATTTTTTCTTTTAGTACTGCACAGCAAGATTCATGCTAGATGATTCACGTTAGGAATGACACAAATCCCAAGTCTTACTTTGTATGTTCATGGAAAAATCATTCTACTTCTCTCAACCTCAATTTCCTCATCTGTTAAATGGGAATAATTCCATGTGACCTGACAGAATTCTTATGTGACTTAATTGAGAAAGGCTGCAAATCACTTTACAAATTTTAAAGAGCTACACAAAGGTCAGCTATTTTAATTATGATTCAAGTTTTTAACTATTTACCTATTTTAACTTTTTAAACTATGGTTCAGATGATTTCTTTAACTCAGACTATATGTGGATTTAGAGATGGAAATAGAAGTGGAAGGAGTAGGAAATGTTGCAAAAGAAAGTTGATTTCTCCTTTTCTCTCAGACTTTCAGAGAAGGATATGCCATAGTTTCTATAATTTCAATGTCTCAAATTTCTCCTTTACCTGTTAAGTTTTCCTAGCACCTAATTTCAAGCCTTCTTCCTCCACCCAATGTTCAGTATTCCCTTGTCCTGTCTTCATATAGATGAGCAGCTGTATGAAACTGGACAGTAGTTACTTCTAAGACTGACTCTTTAGTGGCTATAACCCATGACCTTGGAATGACTTTGATTCCAGGCAGGAAGGTAGGATGGACCCTGGACTAGGACCCAGTGCTCAGTTGGGAAAGGCTAAGAAGTTTAAGGAAAAAAGAGATACAACAATTCTTCTCTCCAGTCCTCCCTCCCCTGTCCCTGTCAACATCAGGTGTTCACCCAGGTTATCAGAATCAAACCAAGAATCCCTTATTCATACATTCATGAATGAATGGTCACAAATATATTTCCCAATGGAGGTGCATGGATTATAGAGACACAGCATGTTAAAGCAGCGAAGAAACTCAGAGGTCATATTAAAACCAGAGGTGTGCCAATAAATATTTAAAGGGGAAGGAGGGAATAGATGGACCCAGGACATACTTTAAAGTTTAATCTCAATTATTAATATTTCCTTCACTTTCTTAAGTACAGACAATCAGTAAAACAATAAATCAGGGGGCGGAGCCAAGATGGCAACAAGAGAGGATTGTGTCTTAGGCGCTCTCTCATAAACTTCTAAACTAAGGACTCTAACTAAATTTCCGAGAGACAGAACCCACAGAGGGACCCAGTGAGGCTCCCCAGGGTTGGAGGGGCGGCCTGCCAGAGGGGTGTCCCACCAAAGCGAAAGAACTTCAGCCTCACTGGGAGAGTTTCCTAACCTATGCCCTGGGGAGCACCAGGTACAAATTGGGGGAACAGCGGAGGGGGGGACCTCTGCCAGAGCGAGCACGTGAAACCCAGCTCTCAGGGAACACAGCGAGCAATGTAGCCAAAGCAGTCCAGATCCAAGAAACAGAAGCAGGTGGAGCCAGTAAGCAGGAGCCCCCAGAGCATGAGCCCATTGAACCTAAGGAGGGGAATGAAGAGAGAGACTGACAAGTTCTGCCCCTGGAACAGGACTCTGGGGTTCTGACCACATTCAGATCCTGATCGCTGTCTAGCCCCACCTCCATAGAACAGCATCCCCACCACCACCACCTCAGCCCCGTGGCAGAGGGAGGTCATTCACAGACCAGGAGGGAGGACAGAGCCTCACACACTGAGACCCTTGTGTGAGTGTCCCAAAAACTCAGGAAGCACCCCCAAAACAGGCTAAGGTTGGGAAAAATGAGCAAGCAGAGAAGAGGAACACCATTGAGAAATATTTTGCCTGGGAGCCCAAGAAGGATCAAAACACTCAGTCTGAAGATGAGGAAGCACAAGCTCCTGCATCTAAAGGCTCCAAGAAAAACAAAAATTGGGCTCAGGCTATGACAGAGCTCAAAAAAGACTTTCAAAATCAAATGAGGGAATTAGAAGAAAAACTCTGAAAAGAAAGGAGAGAGATGCAGGAAAAACATGAAAATGAAGTCAGCAGCTTAGTCAAGGAAATCCAAAAAAATGCTAAAAACCAGCTTAGGTCAAATGGATAAAACAATTCAAAAAGTTATTGAGAAGAATGCTTTAAAAAGCAGAATTGGCCGGATGGGAAAAGAGATAAGAAAGCTCTCTGAGGAAAACAAATCCTTCAGACAAAGAATAGAACTCAGGGAGATTGAAGAATTTATGAGAAATCAGGACTAAATACTTCAAAACCAAAAGAATGAAAAATTAGAAGAAAATATGAAACATCTCATTGAAAAAAAACAACTGATATGGAAAACAGATTTAGGAAAGATAATTTAAAAATTATTGGAATACCTGAAAATCATGATCAGGAAAAGAGCCTTGACATCATTTTCCAAGAATTATTACAGGAAAATTGCTCTGATATCCTAGAAGCAGAGGGCAAAATAGAAATGGAGAGAATCCACAGATCCCCCTGAGAAAGAGATCCCAAAAAACCAACCCCCAGGAATATTATAGCCAAATTCCAGAACTCCCAAGTCAAAGAGAAAATATTACAAGCAGCCAGAAGGACACAATTCAAATACCATGGAGCTGCAATCAGGATCACACAGGACTTAGCAGCAACTACATTAAAAGTTCATAGGGCTTGGAATATAATAAACTGGAAGGCAAAAGAGCTTAGAATGCAGCCAAGAATGAACTACCCAGCAAAACTGAATGTCTTCTTCCAGGGAAAAAGATGGACTTTCAATGAACCAGGGGAATTTCAAATGTTCCTGTTGGAATGGCCAGAGCTGAACAGAAGGTTTGATCTTCAGATACAGGACTCAGGTAAATCACAGAGATTGGAGGAAAGGGGGGAATATGAGGGACTTAATGATGATGAACTGCATGTATTCCTGTATAGAAAAATGACACTGATAATACTCATATGAACCTTCTCAATTAACAGTGCAGGTAGAAGTAGCTTTTATAGATGAAGCACAGGAGAAAGCTGAATTTGAAGATAAAATATGGTGTAAAAATGGAGTCAATAGAAAAAAAGGGAAATGTAATGGGAGAAAGAAAAAGGAGAGGGGGAATAGGCCAAGATATCTCACATAATAAGATTTTTCTTTATTACAATGAGCTATTGCAGTTATATGGAAGGGGAAGGCAAGGGGGAATGAGAGAACCTTTGCCCTCATCAGAGGTGGCTAGGAGAGGAAACAGCATATATACTCAATGGGGTATAGACATCTGGAGTAAGAAGGAGTGGGGAGCAGGGGGAAGGGGTGGGGATGTGAGTGATGGAGGAGAGGATGACCATGGCGGGAGAGTGGCCAGATATAACGCATTTTCTTTTTTACTTCTTGCAAGGGACTGGGATTGGATGGCCTGTATGGGACCATAGGGCCAGGTGGATGCTGGGCCTAAGGGGTGGTATGGGGACTCGAGTCCTCTTGGCCCCAGGGCCAGGGATCTGTCTGCTGTGCCACTCAGTTACCCTACAGCAGAGTCAGTGAAAGGAGAGAGAAAATATAGTACATGGTAGTGAAGAAATATGAAAGGAGGGAGTTATGATCAGCAATGGCAATGTTGGAAAAATATGGAAGTAACTTTTGTGATGGACTTATCATAAAGAATGTGATCCACCCGCAGCAGAGTTGGTGGTGATGGAACACAGACTGAAGCACATTTATTATTATTATTATTATTATTATTATTATTATTATTATTAGGGGGTGCAGGGCAAATGGGGCTGGGTGGCCTGCCTGGGGCCACATAGCAGGGTGATTGTTGGGTGTCTGAGGCCAGATTCAGACCCGGGTGCTCCTGGCACAAGGGCTAGTGCTTTATCCGCCACCCAGCTACCCCTACTATTATTATTATTTTATTTTATTTTAGGTCTTTTTTTTCTTTTTTTGGTTTATGCAGGGCAGTGGGGTTGGGGTAGCTTGCATGCCACACAGCTGGGTGATTGTTGGGTATATGGGGCCAGATAAGGGCTTGGGTGCTCCTGGCTCCAGGGCTGGTGCTCCGTCCACTGCACCACCTGGCCATACCTACAATTATTACTATTATTTTTTTATTTTAATTTTTTTTCCTCTCCCCTTTACTTTATCGCTCAAGTGAGTCTATATTTTTGGGGGGCAGGGGGTATTTTGTTTACTCTTAAATAAGAATATTTTATTAATGTATAAAAAACAATGTATAAAATGAGAATAAATAAATATTAAATTAAAAAATAAAAAAACCAAAAAACCCCAATAAATCAGACCCTGATTTGTGGTGTTGACCAATTTCCAAGATGTAAATACTCACACCTATCATTTAATAATTAATTCTATGATTTGAGACATACCTGAATCTAACCCACTCAATGTGCATTAACAGACACTGAGACATACATAGAATAGACTGTTACAGTCATGACACACTTTTAAATTTAATCTGCATTAACTTTTTTCCTACCACTTATCAGTAAAACAATAAATCAATTATCAATTTCCAAGCTGTAAATGCTCACACTGAAATTTTAACTATAATCTCAAGTTGGTTTGAGTTGAATTTATTTATGCATTAAAGGAAACTGAGACCTAGAGCAATAACTTTGGACAAAATTTGTCCAAAGATATAGAGCTAGTTAGTGCAAGATAGAGGATTAGAATTCAGATGACATACTCTTATAAGCATTTTTATTTGATTTGGGAACACAGGAAACCAGCATCCTGCCAGAGGTCACACATGCATGATGTTTTAGGTCCCTTTCTTGCAGTCAGTTCTCTATGAAATTCCTCCTCTCCCTTCCGTACATAATCCCCAAGGTAAAGGATCAAAAGCTGATTGTATTAAACTCTCCAATTAGCCAGGCAGACATTTCACCAATGATAGTGGGAATCCCTGAAAGGAAACCTGGAGGCATCACTTGCAGAACTAATCAATCATGGAATCTTATCTGTCCACAGAGAGACAGACACATAGAATATTTATGAATACACAGAGAGGTGGTTCCCCTGAGCTTGAGTCCACTCCTTCAAGGGAATCTGAGACTGGCTCAGTTTGTTTGCTTCACAGGTGGTCCAGAGATATTTTACATATTTACCTTGAGGAAACTATAGAATACCTACAGCAATTATTTTTGAGGTTAAATGAGATAACATGATGGAAACAGTTTGGAATTAGAATACCTAGTTTCAAGGGGTGGCTAGGTGGCGCAGTGGATAGAGCACCGGCCCTGGAGTCTGGAGTACCTGAGTTCAAATCCAACCTCAGACACCTAGCTGTGTGGCCTTGGGCAAGCCACTTAACCTCATTGGCCTTGCAAAAACAAAAAAGAATACTTGCTTTCAAATGCTAGCTCTAACATCTATTTGCTAGAGCAAATGATTTTTTTTTAACTAAGCTTTGGTTTCTCCATCCATAAAATGGGACCAAAACATCTATATTACTTAACTCCCTACTGTTAGCGGAAAGAAGTGCTTTATAAACCTTGTGACGATTATATAAATGTACTTTGTGTTACCTTGGACAAGTTCACTTATAACAACATTGAGCCTCTGGAAAAAAGAAGATTGTATTTTTCTTTTATATATTTTGTATCTTACGTGTTTATATTGTTTCTCTCTTATAAGCTCTCCCTACACATTTCCCACCCTTTGCACACAAGCAGTTTCCCCATGCCTGGAATTCCGTTCCCTTATCTCTCTGCCTGTCTCTTGGCAATCCTAACCCCCCGCAAGGATGGCTACAAGTGTCATTTCCTACAGAAGGTTCTTCCTGATTCACCCAATTGTTAGTCTTCTCCCCTCTCAAATCCCAGCATTATTCTGTATTTACTTCAGATGTGGTTGTTGGTGTTGGTGCTGATATTGTTGTTCTTATTCCTTAGTTCTCAAAGATGACCATGACATCAGGGAGGTGATGGATGCCAAGACTTGAAAATGAATTGGACTTAAATGAAGGAGAGCTCTGCAAAGTCACCAGCCTCAGTTTCTCCTCTGGAGCTATCTGAGTACAGTGGCAAGATATGGATCAGCATAATGCAATAGGGAGACCCTGGTCTTTTTAAGCTATGGTCTTTAACAACTCTCAGTCTGACTGAGGCAATGCCCCATTCAGTGATTAACAGCACCTAAGAAAAAAGAAGAGGCAGAGAATGACCTCTTGCATATTTTTTTAAAAAAATCAGTCTGCAAGGGGAAGTCCCTCAAGATTTAACTAGTAGAGTGAGGAAGATCAATGTTCTAATCACTTCCTCAAACACTAAGGTGAGTGACTCTGGAAAAGTCACTTAACCTCTCTCAACCTCAGTTTCCTCTCCTGTAAAATGGAGATAATAACAGCACTAACCTCATCACCTGAGATCTACATATAACCTTTGTCAACTTTAAATGTGATATATGTGCTTCTATTAACATGATTTTCTTAAAGCATAATAAGTGGCAGTATGGCACAGTTACTGGAGAACTGGCAGCTCCAGAACTGGAGACAAAAAGACCCGAGTTCAAATTTGACCTCAGACACCTACCAAGCTAGTTACTTAATCTATTTGCTTCTGTTTCCTCCACTGTAAAATGAGGAAATAGTAGCACCCTGCTCACAAAATTATTAGGAGAATCAAATGAGATAATATTTGTAAATCTTTTAGCCCAGTGACTGACACATAGTAATAGGACTACATAAATTCTTATTCTCTCCCTTCCTTAAAGTCAGGAATACCTAAGTTCAGGTTCTGATGATGACACTTACTAGCTATGTGACCCTGAGCAAACCACAGTACCTGACACCTAATAGGCTCAATAAATTCAGATTTATCCTATCTCTGAGTCCTTAATGTGCTCAACCTCCTAGCTGTGAGCTGATAGCACAGGTGTTGCTTCAAGTCAATCAACTCATTTGTTCGTGAGAAATAAAGGAAGACTAATAGAATTTAGTACCACCATTCCCTGGATTTAGGGGCCTTGGTAGATCTTTTGGTTGAAAATAAATCTCAAGGCTCTGTGCTCAGAATTCCTTCTCTTGCTTGTGTTTTTCCATTCTATTTCCCACAGCAGCTATAGTCTCAGCTTTACAGAATCATGGAAGTTCCCAGACTGTCTAATGGGAAGGTTATGAGTAGGAAAAAGGAAAGGGGCGGGGGGAATGGGGCATCTGGTCAGTTATTCTCAGAAGAAAGGCAGGGCAACTCCAGAGGAAGCAAAACACAGGGCCAGCAGAAAGGGCAGCACCCCCCCTACTCTCCTGGTATATAGGCCTCCCCACTGCCGCCACCCCTCCTCCAACACCATCAAGCCCTGGTTTCCAGCCCTCTAGGAGAGGAGTTTTAGAATTAAAACATGCTACAAATGGCATGATGGGGCCATTTGGCTCAGTGTGACAATCTCAAAGCAAAGATCTAGCTCAGCATGACTAGATCGGGAAGTGTAATTAAAACCATGGGTTAATGAGGAATGGCAACCATCTTAGAGGAAGGCACACAGCATTTTCTCACTCCCAGTATCTATCTTTCAACAATATTAGAGGAAACGCCAATGCTTCCTCCCCCTCCCTATTTCTGTTTCCATCCCAAAAGGCTAAAGAGGCTGCCTGTGTTTAAAGTTCTCCAGGAAAGGTGACCCCTGTTGTTTCTCTCTAATACCCCTTCTAATACCACATGGGTATCTCCTAACAGGAGCCAGTGGGGTATAAAGGACAGGGCATTAGGCTTAGAGCAGGGAAGCCTGAAATCAGATCCCAGCTCCATCAATTGACTCTGGGACTTAGCTAAATCATTTAAGATCCCTCAACCTGAGTGAAGGGATAGTTCCTTCAAGCTCTAAGTTGACCATCATCATCTCACTCCCCCTTCAAAATCTGATAGCAGCTCCTCATTGCCTCCTGCATTCCTCTTCTTCCTCTCTCCCACTATACCTATGTCCCTCTCAGTCTCTGCCTGTCCTTCTTCCTCTTCCTGTCCTATATTCCATATTCAACTTCCTTCCTTCCTTCTTCTCTCCCTCCCTCCGTCCACCTGGGGAATCATGCACTTACAAGTGGGTGCTCTGCCCAAAGGAAAGCTGATTTCTTGAAATGGAACTCTAGGAAAAACAGGATTTGATAAGGTTCAATGGGATTCAAATGGAGCTACCTGAGTATGCCTTAAACACAAATCACCCTGGCTCTCACTGATTGGCCAATGTAAGTCTCAGCTTAAGCCTCTCTTACTCTTTGTTTGGGTTGTGCTGGCTCAAATGAGTGTAAATAACAACTGTTTCTGTTCTGGCCAGAAACCCTGAGAGTCTTTCCCTCCCAGTATGATTTTTTTTTTTTTTTAGCAGGTAAAAGAGGTCATCTTTTTTGCCTCATTTCTTATCTAGTCTTCGTGAGTGGATGTTGCCTCATACAAACTGAGACTTAGTTTAAAAAGGCTTAGGTTCAACACTGCATCCAAAGCCATGTTCTTTTTCTTACTAATGAACCCAGATGTATGGAGAGGGAGAGGGGAGAGGGAAGGAATGAAGCTGGCGATTATGCACAGCCCTGCCTCACTAAAATCCGATTCCCTTTCAAGACATCACCTTCCTGATGTCATTGGTCCTCTTCAAGAATGAAGGACAATTCAATTGGGGAATGGCTTAGCAAACTGGTATGTGTATGTCATGGAACACTATTGTTCTATTAAAAACCAGGAGGGATGGGAATTTAGGGAAGCCTGGAGGGATTTGCATGAACTGATGCTGAGTGAGATGAGCAGAACCAGAAAAACAATCTTGATAGACTCGCTCATTTCCATCAGGGACAATTTGGGGCTGTCTGCAATGGAGAATACCATCTGTATCCAGAGAAACAACTGTGGAGTTTGAACAAAGACCAAGGACTATTACCTTTAATTTAGAAAAAAAACAACCCGATATCTTATTGTCTGATCTTCCTATCTCTTATACTTTATGTTTCTTCCTTAAGGATATGACTTCTCTCTCATCACACTCAATTTGGATCAATGTATACCATGGAAACAATGTAAAGACTGACAAATTGCCTTCTGTGGGGGGGGGGGGAAGTAAGATTAGGGGAAAAATTTAAAACTCAATATAAATAAAATCTTTAATAAAAAAAGATTGAAGGACAAACATCAACTCCATATTCAGGTCTATTAACTATAGTTCTCTTTCTGTGCCTGTAGTGCAGTTGTCCTGCTTTTCTTCCTTTGCTAATAATGAGAAAATAAAGAGTGAGGGGAGTGCTGGGTTGGGGAGGGAGGTAAGGGGTAGGGAGGAAATGATTATGAAAAGACTGGTTTGGTCAGAGCAGAGAAGCTATTTTGAAGAATAAATAGAAATGTTAGGTAAGTATGGGACCCTTGGCATCCATTGTTTGGCCTCACCATAGCTATCATGCCTAATCTTAGAAGGAAAGGCAGGGCAACTGAACTATAGGGCAGGAGACTGTGGTCAGTAGGTCTAATTGCTAAATATAGGAGAAGTAGATGGAGAGAGAGAGAAAAAGGGAGGGAAAAGGACAGAAATGAGAAGAGAAACATGAGTATAGAAGGAGGGAGGGAAAGAAAGAGAAGGAAGAGAAGGAGGAAGAAAAGTAGAAGGAAGGAAGAGGAAGAAGAAGAAGAAGAAGAAGAGAAGAGAAGAAGAGAAGAAGGAGAAGGAGAAGGAGAAGAAGAAGAAGAAGAAGAAGAAGTAGAAGAAGAAGTAGAAGAAGAAGGGACAGCTAGGTAGTGCAGTGGATAGAGCACCAGCCCTGGAGTCAGGAGTACCTGAGTTCAAATTTGACCTCAGACACTTAATAATTACCTAGCTGTGGCCTTGGGCAAGCCACTTGATCCCATTGTCTTGCAAAAAACCTAAAAAAAAAAAAGAGGAAGAAAAAGAAAAGAGGAAAAAGAAGAAGAGGAAGGAGAAAAAGAAAGAGAAGAAGAAAGAAGGAAAAGAAAGAAAGAAGAGAGGGAGGAAAGAGAATTTAAGTAAGTTGATGGATCTAATATCTAGAGAAGTGAGAGGGGAGAGAATGGAGAATGTAGGTGGAGGAATTACCTTTGACAAAGAGAAAGGTGACCTCTCAATAATAGGTGAAAAGAAAAGAGAGGGAGGGTGGAGACACAGAAATATTTTGAAATGGGGAGGAAAATTGTTAAGATCACTCACATCAGATGGCAGGATCTTTTTTTAGTAAAGCAGGAAGTGGTCTTTGGATGAGAATGAAAAAAGAAATAAGGATTCAATTAGAAATAAATAAAGGATTGCTAGGTAGTAATGAGAATCCAGCTAAGGTTCAATAACATAAATTTGTAATGGATTCAATCAGCACAGTTTGGTAACCTTCTCCAGTAACTCTCAGTTTATAAAGAGCACTTACTAAGGGCCAGCCACAGTGCTAGGCTGGCACTAGGCAGCTGCATGACAAAAATTAGTCCCTGCCCTCGATCTCAGAGCATGGGATTCTGGGAATAAAAAGAGAGAAATCAGACCATGGCCAAGCAGATCAACCGGCAGAAGGTCAAATGGGTAAAAGTTTCTAGGGTAATAGAGATTGAAAGAGATAACCATGGAGTTCAGGCTAAGTTGGGGAGGAAAGTGACCAGAGATAATGAAGTCAGAGGAAAATGGAATGGGCAAAAGGTTATGATTTTGATAAAAGTTCAAATAGATGATCAATGTTGAAGTGATTTTCCTAAGCTCACACAACTAATAAGCATGAGAGGTGATATTTGAATTCAGGTCCTATTAATCCAATACCAGTATTCTTTCCACAGCACTATTTTTTCCCCCTCATAGATGGAAGGGGAAAGATTGAAATCTTTCAGTATGGTAACTCCACATGCCTGACAGATGACCATCTAGCTTCTACTTGAGTAGCTCCAGTGACAGGAAACTCACCACCTCAAGAGGGAATGGGTTTCATTTTTGAATCCTAGGATCAGAGTTTTGGGGAAATCACATAATCCAATGCTCTTAATACACAAATGAAAAAGAGAAGTTAAGCGACTTGTCTAAGGTCACACAGGCAGTAGCAAGCACTTCAATCTAGGATGCCTGTCTCAAAAGAGAACATTTTCTAATGTAAAGCTGAAATCAGCTTTACTGTAACTTCCATCTATTTGACCCTAGTTCTGCCCTCTGGAGTACACAGAATTATTCTTCCTTTATACATAACAGCTCTTCAAATATTTGAAGACTACTAGCCTGTTTACTCTGACTCTCCTTTTCTCTGGCAAAACATCTCCAGATCCCTCAACCACTTCTCTCAAAATACAGTTTCCAGACTGTAATATTCTGGTCACCATCTACTCTAGAAATATTATAGTTTATTAATGGCATAACTATAGAATAGCACCTTGCCCCAGGGGTCTCTAGATGGGATCTAATTAACTAGACAGGTGATTCAAGTGGATAAAGCTCTGGTGAGTTCAATTCTGGCCATAGACACTACTGTGTATCTTTGGGCATGTCACTTAATGACTATCTGCCTCCATTGTCCATTTGTAAAACTGAGGTAATAATTGTTCCTCCCTCCCAGAGTTTTGCAGGGATCATAGGAGTTAATATTATTAAGGCATTTTGCAAATCTTGAAACATTATATAAAGGCTATTATATCAGACTGTAATGGGACTATTGTTTCCCAAGTTCTAGACTGTATGCTTTAAAAAAATAATAAAACCAGTTTGTCTGGATCTCATGGAATATGAATTGAAAGAGTAGAGATTAAGATAGAAAGAGACATTGGATTTGTGTCCTGGAGAAGTTCAAATGGCAGATTCAGCCCAGACTCTTAAAAGGGGAATAATGAAAGCAGAGATTTAGAACTGATGACTTGATGGATAGAATAGTTTGCATTGAGTCTACTGGAGGCAGAGAGACCAATTAGCAGGCTAATGTAATGGTTCACACAAGAGATGTTGAGGATCTGAACTGGAGTGTAGTAATAGGAATGGAAGGTATGAGAGAGATTTGAGCTATACCAAAAAAAGGTAAAATCTACAGAAACTTGCAAGCGATTCATTGTGGAGGCAAAGGAGAAGAAGGAATCAAAAGACTAACTCTCATTTCTATTATGCTTTAAAATTTATAGTATTTTGCTTTATAAATCTGGAAAGCTGAGTTGAGGGAGGCCTTAAATATGGAGTAACATAAATGCTTTATTCCCTCCCTCTCCTCATTTTTTTTCTGTTGTTGAATTGTTTCAGTCGGGCCCAACTCTTCATGACCTCATTTGGGGTTTTTTTTTTTTTGGCAGAGATGAGTGTGCAGTTTGTCATTTCCTTTGCTAATTTATTTTACAGATAAGGAAACTGAGGCAATGAGAATTAAGTCACTTGCCCAGGGTTGCACAGTAAGTGTCTAAAGTCAGATTTGACCTCAGGTCTTCCTGACTCCAGGTTTGGCACTCTATCCACCTCACTGTCCCTTTTACAGATGCAGAAGAGAGAGATTAAATGATTTTTTTCATGGTCCTATAAACTTATAAGTTCTAGCACTAGGAATCAAAAACAGGTTTTCCAAGTCCTACATTCTTTTCTCTACCACATGCAACTCTGAGGTTTCAAGCTTGGGTGACTGAGAACCTGGGCATGCTACTAATCAAAGCAGGGGAGTCAGGACAAAGAGCTCCATGGGAGGAAGGGTGTATAATGGTTTTGAATATAACATGAATGTAAAATATCAAGGTTGAGTTTCCCAGTAAGATCATAGATTTATGGAAGATCACAGATTTAGAACTGAAAGGGACTTAAAGCCATCTAATTTAACTCCTTAATTTTACAAATGAGGTACACTGAGATTTGGAGAAGTTAAATGACTTGCTCAAGGTCACACAGAGATAGAAAATGATTGAGTTGGGATTTGGAAATCTAGGCCCTTGGACAAGTCTTTTAATCTCTCTGAGGCTCAATTTTCTTATCTATTAAACGAAGGAGTTGGACTGGATGATCTCCAAGTTCTAAATTTATGATGGTAAAATTCAACTCAATTACAACAGAAGTTGGCTACCATCTATTCTCCCCACCCTTTATTAAGGTACAAGACTGTTTTTTCAATGATTGTTCTACATTGTCCAGTTTGAAGACCATGTCCCTCTATAGAAGAAGATGGAGAAGAAGAAAACTGGACATTTTTCGCATCTTCACCAGTTTTTGCTAGTCTTCCAAAATCACCCTTTTTTTCTGCATTCATGCTAGTTGTAAAAATACCTATCCTTTTAAAATCTGAGCTCAGCAAAGAGTTCTCTGGACAGTTATATCAGTTTCTTTAACTACCTCTCCTTTTTCATTCTGGAATTGGCTTTACATTTGAAAATTCATGATCTCCTATCCTTCATTAGCCATATTTCCTTTTATGCTAGTTATGGGATGATTTATGTGTTACTTAAACTTCTAAACATTTGCTTTCCCTAAAGTTTAGGTTGAATCTGTTGATCATTATTGCCTTCTTCAACAAAAACAACAGTAACAACCACCACCACCACCACCATAATAATAATAATAATAATAATAATAATAATAATAATAATAATAATTAGTAATAATAGTAGCATCAATAAAAGGATAATAAATAATATATGGTTAATATCTTAATTACATAGATCTATTAATGATTTATAACATTATATTATATAATATTAATTCCTTAATAATATAGTATATCATCAATTCTTTAATATTAGTATTAATATATAATATCACATGTAATATACAATATATAACAATAATATTAATTCCCTAATAATAATAGTAATAATATTATTTGTACATTGCCTACTATATTCCAGACACTGTGTTGTTATTTTTACAAATATTACCTAATTTGATCCATACAACAACCTTGGGATGTTTATTATCACCTCAAATTTTAGTTGAGGGAAGTAAGATATATAAAGGTTAAGTGACTTGCTCAGGATCAGTTGGTAAATGTCTGAGACTAGATTTAAACTTGGGGTTCCTGACTTCTAGATCCATAACCATGTCACCTAGCTACCTTCCCTTGCTATTAAAGAATCCAAGGTAAAAAGAACTTTTTCTCAAGATTTTTGTCATGTCTACAGTATAAGCCAAGTCTTTTTTTTTTGGTCAGAATTAGGTGCAAAATAGCAGCAACTCTATTTTTTCCTCTCCTGTCTAAAAGATGAGATTGTCAGCAAAGCAAGTTGAAAATTTATCAGATACTCTGCTTTTTACCAGAAGCTCAGAATGAGACTTCTAGCAGATGTCTAGATAGTTTAAGTGTCCCATCACTAATGACAGAGGCTTCATCTCCACTGTTATAGTTCGTACCTTCAAGAAGGGGGAAGTTTCTCACAAAGATTATTTCAGCTACAAGGTTAATAGCCAAGTCCAGGAGTGGCAGAGGCAACTTTTAAAAGGTTGATGATGATGTCTATGCAGCTATTTCCACAATTCTCGACAGAGATGAGACCTGGAGAGCTTCCCAGAGGCTGAAGCAGAAGCAGAAGACCTCATGTTCTGGCTATCTGGCCAAAGTGACTTAAACCCAGGGAGCTTGACCAATAAGATTAGGACCTGGGAATTACCACCTTAACCAGGGTTTGCATGGGAGCACTGAATCTGAGGGCACTTTCAATATACAGTGGCATACCCATTAGCCCATCTGAATCACCAACAGCCTTCTACTGCTGATTTTCCTTGCATACCTCGAGCATAATTTCTTTTCCTCAGAGGTATAATTTCCTTGCACAGAGATGTTCTTATCGGGTGTCAATGGAATTTGTTCTATCCCATATCCCTACCTGATTTTCTGTTGATAATTAACCTCTCAACTTAGCAGCTGAGAGTACCCCCTTTTGCCCCCAGACTTGTCCCCTCTAGATTTTTTCCCTTCTTCCACATAGAAATTCCCTTCTTGGAATCTACCAGGAACTTTGCATGCAATAAATTTCTATTCCCCTTGCAAATGGGATGGCTGGCATCTCCTTGCCTATGACAGTAGAGGTGAGAAAACAATTACATGTGGCTAAATCCTTCCCACTATCCATAAGACTCATGGTCCTATTCAGCCTCTCTGTGCTACCTTGATAGATGGTGTGACCATGATGGGAGGAGGGCAGAGAGTTTAGTATAATTATGTACTATGTATCTGCCTCCTGCAGGACCTTCATGGACTCCTTCTTCCTGTTCTGAAATCTGAATTCTCCTTTAGATTCTGGTTATATCATTTTACTGCCAATGATTGTGCCTGGACCTTGTGTTCCCTGAATACTCCAGATTCTGTTTCTATCTCTTATTCCTCAGAGGCCGACTTCCTTATTTTCACATGAAGAAACTGAAGCCCAAGGAAGTTAAATGACTTGTTCAAGGTCACACAGAAGGTAAGCATCTGAGCTAGGATTTGAATTCAGTTCTTCTGACTTCAAAATAAATATTTATTCTGTAATTGTAAAGTCTGATTCTAGGGGAGGAAATTGTCCCTGAAAGAGAGTCTGACCATCACTCCCTGATACAGCTGACAGTTTCTGATCTTCTACTCCCCTAAAGAAGTGAAGAAGACTTCCTGAGAGGGTTGTCATATGATAGTGCTGTGGGAGCTGACTCCAGGAAAGGAGATGACGACAAAGTTTGCTTCCTTTCATGTCAGTCAAAGTGGTCTTACCTTTCCCTCAAGTGACATACCAGAGACAAGGTAGAATATGACCTAGAGAACAGAGTTCCAGTAGAGGAGTAGTGTGAGATAATGTTAGAAAGGAAAGGTAAGACAAGATTGGAAAAAGTCTCCTTTGTAAGCAAAGCCATAGCTATTGAAGGCTTTTAATCAATCAGTCAATCAATAAACATTTATTAGGTGCTTACTATGTGACCTGAAAAGTGCTAAGCACTGAAGAGACAAAGAAAAAGCAAAAATAGTTCAGGGCTACACCCTTCATTCTGCACTGAGAACCAGTTTGATAGAGTGGATAAAACACTGGGCTTGAAACCAGGCCAAATCTTGTCTTAGACACTAATTATGTAATTTCGGTGACCCTAAGCCAGTCACTTAACCTCTGATAAGCTCAAATGTAAGATCTACCTCAAGGATTTGTACCAATCTAGAAAACGTGGGTTTGTTTTGCAAACCATCAGCACTTTATAATCACTTATCATCATTATCATTGTAGTCATCATATTCTAGATGACACAGTAGATAGAGCACAGGGTCTAGAGTCAGAGACCTGAGTTCAAATATGACCTCCAAACTCTTATTAACTTTGTGACCCTGGACAATTCACTTAACCCTATTTGTCTCAGTTTCCTGATCTGTAAAATGACCTGGAGAAGGAAATGCCATAACATTCTCATATCTTTGCCAAAAAAACCCAAATAGGGTCAGGCAGAGTGTGATATGACTGAAAACCTGAAGAACAATATCGTTATCATCATCCTCATTATCGTTCCACATAGAGAAAACATGGTCATGCTAAAAACAGAACTTAGAGACTATTAAGTCATCTCTCAGCTGACATTCAAAACCAATACTCTTTCTACTACTATGCTATTGCTTCAACTATACTGGTATACCATCCTACCCCCTTTAAAAAAAAGTTTTTTAAGGCAAGGGGGTTAAGTAACTTGCCCAAAGGTCACACAGCTAGGTAATTATTATGTGTCTGAGGTCATATTTGAACTCAGGTCCTCCTGACTCCAGAGTGGGTCACTATCCACTGTGCCACCTAGCTGCCACCCCCCCCCTTTTTTAAACCACACGTAAAACAATAGAGATGCTGATTGATCTTTTGCTTTGGCTAGAAGGATACACCTGATTTCAAGTCTGGTCTCTGAAGAGAGTCTAGGCATCCAGATTCTCAAAGTCCTGAGCAGCTCTCTATAAGACAGGGGTTTTAGTAACCATCTTTGTGTCATTAAGCCCTTTGATAGTTTGTTGAAGCTCAGTTCCTTAGAATCTTTTTAAAATGCAAAAAATAGAATACATAGATTACAAAGGAAACTGATTATATTAAAATACAGTTATAAAAAAATTAATCCCAAATTTTCTCATTCTAGCAGAGTATTTTAAGAACCTTTCCTCAGAGACTGTAAGTTGCAGAACTGTAGGTGATCTGTTGGCTGAGGGAATTTCTTTCAACTATGTAGGTCCAGAGCAAGACCACTGATACACCCTTCTGGGAACCATGGGAGACCTAATTGTGAAGGTGCCTCTGGAACTTTTTTTTTTGGTCGCAAGGACTCTGCCTTAGATTTCAGGACCCCCACTAGATTTCTCTTGGTTCCACAAACTGGAGGTAGGGCTTCCTGTGCATTGAAAAGAAAGGAAGAGAAGCTGCAGCCCAGATAATCCATGGAGATTTGGCCACTTCACACACACACACACACACACACACACACACACACACACACGCACACACACACGCACACACACACACACACACACAAAATCTATGTATTCTATACCTGTTTCCCCGCAGACTCAACCTGGGGAGAGAGCTCCTGGTTTCTCTTAGGCACTTGAGTTGGGGTGGGGAGGGAGTAAGAGGAGAATTTGGCTGAAAAATAAGAGTTAGCATTAAGTGATAAGATCTTCCCACCTTTGTGCTACTGATTGAGTTACTGGAGGCCTAGACACTTGAGTTCTCTGCAAGGAGGAATAGTTGAGCAGGCATTAGAGAGATTTGGCCTGGGGTCCTGGATAATCCACATACTGGATCTGTTAGTCCCTGAATAATTAAGAGCTGTCTGCCCAACTTTTGTTATCTCCTGTACTCTGATCCCATGGAAAGCTTGAGAACAAAGATTAAATGGAGAGCCTCAAACTCAAACCCACTAGAGAAAGGTGATGGATTTTAGTACTCTCCTAGTTTACAAGATACAGGTATGGTTGGGAGGTGACCAGATATTCTAAAAGTTCCTACCCAATCTTGAGATGCAGTGACTTTTAGACTTGGAAGGGATCATTCATAAGGTCATAAGGATCTCCATAGGATGTGTATGTATATATACATTATATATATATATATATACACACACACACACACACACACACACACACACACACACACACACACACACACACACACACTTTGGGGGGGGCAAGGTAATAGAGTTAAGTGACTTGCCCAAGGTCACACAGCTAGGCAATTCTTAAGTGTCTCAGGTTGGATTTGTACCCAGATCCTCCTGAATCCACTGTACCACCTAGCAGCCCCATAGGATGTATATTGACTTAGAAAACCACATGATCATTATCTATGTTCCAGTGCATTTTTATTTATTTTGTTAAATATTTCCCAATTACATTTTATTCTGGTTCATGCTTTACTCTGGAGGGCTGATCATCAAGCCATGTGTTTGACAGCTCTTCCCAGTGTGGCATACTTTAAACTCCTTGAGTTCAGAGTCTTCCTCATTATTTTGATTTTGTTTCCTAGTATAGAAAGGGCTCAAATATAGTGTTATCATGATATGGAAAAGAAGACTGACTCTTGGGTTCCTGGTTCACATGTTCCTCCCAACACTTACTGCTTGTGGTTGTGGTTGTTGTTTTTATTATTCAGTTGTTTTTTGGTCATATGGAGTCCCACTTGACCCCATTTGGGGTTTTCTTGGCCAAGATATAGGAGTGGTTTGCCATTTTCTTCTCCAGCTCATTTTAGAGATGAGGAAATTGAGTCAAGTAACTTGCCCAGGGTCACACAGCTAAGAAGTGTCCAAGGTCAAGTTTGAACTCAGGAAGAATCTTCCTGACTTGAGACCAAACAATCTAACAATTGCACATCTAGTTGCTCTCCACTAGTTGTGGGACCTGTGGGATTGCTCTGAGACTTAAGTGAACTCATCTGTAAATGAGGTCTCTGGGCTAGAAGACTTTTGCATTTTCTTTTTAATTAAGGAATGAACACTATTTTACGGAGAAGAAAACAGAATTTTAGAGAGGGAGAAGTAACTTACCCAAAAGCACCTGGGTAAATTGCAGAGCTGGAGATTCAAAACCAAATCCTCTGACTGTATCTACCCCGTTCTTCACCTAACACCAGTCTTCCTGATATCTCACCTTTGCATCCAAATTAATAATACTGTGGGACTCTCCATTATTTGTACTAATGAAATGGAACCATGCTACAAATCATCCAAAATGGTGGCCACATTGTGATATAGATAGTATGTGGTTCTGGAATATATCATATGTATTTGCAGTAGATTTATCTTCCTGTCAGTGTTTGATTCCGGTTGATACCAAAATAGGTCTGCAATCACTGAGCTTTCAGTGACAGGGGAATGGGGAGAAAGGGGCAGACAGGTGCTAGGTGACAGGGAAAAGCCAGCCTGAAGTGAAACACTTGTCACCAAAAAATCTATAGAATATAATCCTCATGTAGAAAAGTAACAGTTGACTATCTCTCTAGCTTAAAAAAAAATCATACAGTTTGAAAACCAGAAAGAATCTTGAGAAGATTTAATCCTTCCTGTCATTTTTGAGGATGAGGGAATTGATGCCCAGAGAGGGTAAATAACTTGTTTAAGGTCATACATCTAGTGAATACCATCTCTTCTCACTCTATTCTCAGTGGAGGTGGGAAATAAACCATCACCAACTAATTATTCTTCATAACCAAGAAAACGCATTTTGGGCGGAAAGGGAAACTTGCTGGGTTTACATAGGAAGATACTCTAATATCATTAAGCCTCCAAAATTAAACTAGTCTCCTGCCTGCTGTCTCATGAAGTCATACTCATTAAACCTGGATCAATGAGGGTATGCCCTAGGACCCAGCACTACTTTTTAAAGATTTTATTACCCAGGAAAATGGAATACAATGATTCTACATCAAGGCCAAGGTCAGGGGAGAGGAAAACTCCAGGGAGCCTTGCTCTCTGGGAAATGGTCAAGGGAAACTCCCTTGCTCTCTGGGAAATGTTCTAGCTTATTCTCTCAGGGGCCCACGGTTTCCAAGAATTCCCAGCAGGCTGCTTTCTCAAAGGTGTCTAACATGCAAACAGAAAAGCGAAGCATTTTTTTTCCCCACCCTGTGAACGCTGCAGAGCGTTTATAATTTCTCATCATGAGTTCCCCGATAATTATGGGATTAGACAGAGCAATCTGCAGGTTCTCTTTTCATCTTTCTAATGCTCACTAAAGCAAGATGTAGAAATAGAACCACAGGGATAAAGGGAGAAGATGGTGTCTCAGAACTGCCAGGCTTGCTACCCTGGTCCCTCTGCTAGAACCCCTTTTTTCTAAGGGAATCTACTGTCTGAGGCAAAGGACTGGTTTGGGAATCAGGACACTTGGGTTCTAGTTGTTGCTTTGCAGCCAGGCCCAATCTCTTTACCTCTCTGGACTTTTCTGTCTGGCTGGTGTAGATATGATTCTCCTTCCTCATTGGCTGCTAAGGAAATCTATCCTCCTTCCCTGCCAATGCAGGAATCAGTCAACCAGAGCAGCTAAAAAATTTGCACTTGAAATCTCTTCAGTGAGAGCAAGATCTGTGAATGCTTGAGATGGAGAAATGCAGACTGTGCCTCCAAAATTCTGCAACAAGGGGCCAATTCTGTAGTTTTCATCTTCTGGAGCCCAAGCTGAAAAGTTATATCAATTGCCTGACCTTAAATGGACCCAATAGTCACTGTGCCTGCCCCATTTTAAGCAAATCCAAATACAGAAATCTGATCCTACAAAATGATATATCAGGAGATGATTATTTCCATTACAAAAGAATTCACCAGAGGGTTCCTTCAAGTCACAGTTTCCTTAGCATTTTGAGCAGTTTATTTACAAAAAAATTGATTTACACAGGAGACCTAGGTTCCAGTCCAGTTCTGCCACTAATTAGCTTGGTGCCTAGGGCAAGTCATTTGAGAGGCAGCCTAGGAGAGGGAATAGAGTACCTGACTTGGAGACAGGAAGACCTGGGTTCATATAATCTAATACTAGTTGTATGACCTTGGGCAAGTCACTTAACTTAAGCTAGTTTCCTCATCTGTCAAATGGAGCTAATGATATCTATAGCCCACACACCATAGGGTTATTGTGAGGTTCGAATGAGAGATCAAATGTATTTTTTAAGGCACTTGACAAACTTTATAATGTTCTGTAAATTGTTATTTCTCTGCCAATTAGTATTATTCTGTCTAAGGACCTCATCTGGAAAGTGAAGCTTTTTGCTAAAGTCTCTTCCAGTTTTGACATTCTAGGATTCTAACTTATCATGAACCCATCTGGTGCTTCTGAGAGCTCAAAATGAACTCATCATTCTTTTCTGGAGGAAGCACCTGCCCCACTATACTCAAACATGCCCTTTCTTATAAGTCTGTTTCTGCAAGAGGCACCACCATTTACTCAGGGCTTGAATTCTCAGAGTTATTTTTGATTCTTCCCTATTCTCCCATCCCACATGATCTGTTTTCAAGTTCAATATCTCCTACCTCCACATTACTTTTAAAATCCATCTCCTCCTCTTTTCAACTCCTGTGGTCACAACCATTACTTTCAGGCTTCTTATATCTAATTTATATATTATAATAACCTTCTAAGTCTTTTTTTTCTTTTAGGCTTTTTTTTTTTTTGCTAGGCAATGGGGTTCAGTGGCTTGCCCAAGGCCACACAGCTAGGTAATTATTAATTGTCTGAAACCGGATTTGAACCCAGGTACTCCTAACTCCAAGGCCGGTGCTTTATCCACTACACCACCTAGCCGCCCTACCTAGCCACTCTATAATAACCTTCTAATTGCCCTCTCTGCTTTTACCTTCTACACTCTTCAATGCATACTTTGTAGCAGTATAAAGAAAACTTCCTAATGACCAGGTCTGACCTGGTTCTCTACTTTAGAAATCTTTCGTGGCTCCCCAATGCCTAGAGGATAAGATAAAAACTCTTTGAGCTTTATTTTCCTCTTCTTCCTCTCACTCATACACTCTATATTCCAGTCAAACTCTACTATTTGCCATTTCCAGATCCTGTCCTAGATGACTTGACCTTTTCTTCTCCAAAAGTCTTGCTCCTCCGCTCCTGACTAGTGAGTGGCCCATGTGAACCCTTATTATATACCACTCAGCTCCAACAACACTTTGTTTTATTCCCCTAACATCTCCTCTCATCTTCTCAACAGTCACTTTGTTCCCACAAAAGGAACTCTCCACTGCCAACCCCTCCCCAGATTTATCATAGGAGCAGAGTTGGAAGAGATCTTAGAGGTCATAGAATCTAACCCTGTCATTTTACAGATGAGGAAACTGAGGCACAGATCCTTGCTAAGGATCAAATAGCTAGTTAATATAGAAGATGTGATTTGAAGCCAAGTTTTCCTTATTCCAAGTCCAAGGTCATGTCTTAGTTCTGGAACCACAATCAAATCAGTACTACCTTTTTGTTACTAGAAAAGGTGTGTCAATCTATTTCCCTATGGTTCTACTTACTATTCCTGTAATTTTCCAAACCAAAAATCCCCTCTTTACACAATACTTCCCATATGTATGTCTTCTATTAAGTTATGCTCCTTAATGGCAATGATTATTTTTAATTCTGAATTTTTAGCCTCACTGCCTATAATACATAGTAAATATGCACATACATAGTAAATGTGTATGGTGTTTGGACAAATAAGCATAATGAACTCCTTCAACATCTCAGGTGTGATCTCCCGCATGAACTTTTCCCTTTTTCCTCAATGAGAAGTTCATTCTCCCCTTTCCAATCTCCAGAATTATTTGGTTTGCTCTCCCTTACACATTTAATAATTTTTAATTTAATTATAATAATAATAATATTCTATTAGGGCAGGTAGGCAACACAGTGGATAGAATATTCCATCTGAAGTCAGGAAGATTCATATTCCAGAGTTCAAATCTGGAATCAGACACTAGCTTTGTGACCCTTAGCAAATCACTTAATCCCATTTGCCTCAGTTTCCTCATCTGTAAAATGAGCTAAAGAAGGAAATGACAAACCACTTTACTATCTCTCAAGAAAAATCCAAGTCGGGTCATGAAGAGCCAGACATGACTGAAAACAACTGAACAACAAATTGTATTATAGCTATTTTTGTAGTTGTCCAGTTCCTTGTTACTAGACCATAACTCCTTAAGAACTGCCACTGAATCATTTTTTTACTCATCCCTAGTAACTTGCACAGTGTCTTATATATATTAGGCACTTAAAAATTCCTTTTAATTTGAAATGAATGGAGTGAAATCAAAATTCTTACCTCCTTCCATATCCCCAGATACATTTAGGTGGACAGGCCAGTGCTCCCTGACAGGGAACTGTAGCACTTTTTGGAATTGTCTCGAATTGTGAGGTCTAATGGAGAAAGTATCTTAACTTCAAAGAGTACTGAATAGGTTTCAATTTTTTCTTCTTTAAAATGGGAACAGCAATTTATTTTGGGACTGTAACTACATTCTTCCCTACATTCTTGTCTCACATAAGATAATATGTTTGTAAAGCATCATATAAATACAAGCTATTTTTTCCTTAACTTTAACAAAAACTTGGATGAGGATTCTCCAGTGCCTCAATTTCTCCATTTTAAAAAATGAAGGCTAAACACCTTGTCCTGTTTCATGTAAAAACAGAAGCAGAAACAGAATGATTGAGACATGATAGTGATCATTTTGTAAATGAGCATAAGGCCCTAGATAAGAAAAATAGTAAAGGAAAAAAGCATTGAAAGACACCAGAATTCTAATTAGTGTGGTTCCTGACCTTGAATTCAGAAGAATGATAGTTGGGCATACCTCTCTCCTTTCAGAAAAAGTAGTAGAATTGAGGATGGAGGAATCCATTGGTAGACACAGCCAATGAGTCTGTTATTGGTTTGTTTAACTTAATTAAATGTCTTTGTTACAAGGTGAGGCTTCCAGGGTAGTGGGGATGAGTCATTGGGAAGTGATCTTGCTATAAAAGAAAAGCATAACTAAAACATCTATTGGGAAAAAAATTTTAACATTTATCTTTTCCGGGGGGATTGCAGGTCATCACTGCTTCTTTTGCAATTTAAAAAACCACAATCTCCTATTGGATTCTCATAACAACCAAGTGAGGTTTGGAGAGCCAAGACCATTCTTTTAATTTTATAGATGAGTAAACAGAGGCCAAGAGAGGTAAAATGGCTTTCCTAATGTCACATAGCTAGAACCCAAGACTTCTCTCCAAGTTTCCACCACAGCTAACTGCTTCGAATAGAGGAAAACTAGTGATCGCAGGAAGGTAGTCATATCTGACTCTAGAGATGAGTATAATAAAGGTAATGGGAAGGTAATTGGAGTCCCATAAGTCCATAGGTAGACTGACAGGCAGAGAGAAAAAATGTTTCCACCAGATTCTTAGGTTAAACATCTGAGTCTAATGCACTAAACTGAAAATTAAAATGAAGAAATGGGGTGCATGGGATGTTAAGAAGGACTAGCACCTCTGGTGTAAGGGGTTGCTTATCCACCTTTTCGTTCATCTGATTCATCTAACTCTCACCTGTGGATGGTTCCAAGAAACTATAGCATGGACAGTGATTACACCCTGCTAAACTGTCTCTGTAGACAGGCTAAGCCAGAATGAGCATAAATGATGTCTCATACCTGCCAGTGAGTTAGAGGGCTCTCTACCCCAAGCATGTGAAGACTTTCCCTGGTGAAACGGGCACAGAAGACAATTGTTCCAACAGTCATGAAGAGAACTTTGAATTTTGTCAGACATCAAAGATGCCAAGGTCATCCCCTGCTTTTTTGGGCCAGTACCCAGTCATTTTGTTTTTGTTTTTGTGTTTGGTTTTATTTATTTTTTTTTGGCAAGGCAATGTAGTTAAGTGACTTGCCCAAGTTAGGTAATTATTGTGCCTGAGGCCAGATTTGACTCAGGTGCTCCTGACTCCAAGGCCAGTGATCTATCCACTGTGCCACCTAGCTGCCCCTAATGCCAGGCATTTTGACATTTGTCCTGCCCCTGGACTTCAATGACTCAGGAAGAAAGAGGGCGGCTGATGACTTGTCGCAACTCCATCTTCTTTTAATCCAGTTTACAAACAAGTCAAGATGTTACCCATGATATCAATGATTCTCTTTGAAAACAAAGGACAAACAACAACAAAACTGAAAATAACTATCATCCTTTCTCCAAAGTGCTGTCTCTACTTTTTGTCTTCATATGAAGCAGGACATGGGTTTTTGGTTTGGTTTTCTTTTTTTTTTTTTGGCAAGGCAATGGGATTAAGACACTTGCCCAAGGTCACAAAGCTAGGCAATTATTAAGTGTGTAAAGGCAGATTTGAATTCAGATCCTCCTAATTCTAGAGCTGGTGCTCTATCCACTGTGCCATCTAGTTGCCCCCAACCTCCACTTTAAAAAGTAAAGAAACTGAGGTATTGGAGAGTCCTCATTTAACTTTTTGTTAGGATAATAATAGCATGTATTTATATGATGCTTTATATACATTTTGTCTCATTTTAGGCAATGGCTCTATGATATAGGTGCTATTATCCCTATTTTACAAATAAGGCAATTGAGGCTAGACAAGGTTAAATTACTTATACAAAGTCTACTATGACTGAGACAAGAATTTGAACTCAAGTCTTCCTGACTCCAACTCCTCCAAGTCTATATACATTACTCCACACTGCCTCACAAAATAGCATAAACAGTGAGATTTTGGCTCTCCAGTTTCTTCATCCCAATTTCAAATTTATCTGACTAACCAGAACAGTCAGAAGACACAGGATTCACAGTCCTCCTACCTCTGCTTCAAGAATTCGTGATGTAGTACACAAAACCATATATTCTGGCCAATGCAAATTCATATCTCTTTTGAGTCATATTACTCTTCATTGGGGTGTTAGGTATTATTATAAAGTAATTTGTCAAGTAACTAGGAGATAATAACAATCCCTTGCATGCAATTGGTGCTCAATAAATTTTCATTGATTTGAAACAATAACCCTCTTACCTTGAAAAAGCACCAGTATAGACTTAAAGGAGGAGTGATATTCTAAGGGAGTTTTAGAATCTGAGGCTACCCATGCACCAAGTTAACTGCACCCCCAAGACAAGATGATAAGTTCTTTTAGAAAAAAACTATTCTGTCATATCATTTTGTATTGCTCATAGCACCCTAGCAAGATATAGATTCAATAAATATTTATTGACTGAATAAATGGTTTGTAAAGATCTCCATCAGGCAAAAAGTCTAAGAATAAACTACTGCAAAAAAAGAATAAACTACTGAAACCAACTCATTTGTATCCATGGAAGGAAGTAGAAGAACCACAGGTTTAGAGTTGGAAGAGACCTTAGAGATTATCTGATCCCATTCCCATTTTACAGATGAGGAAACTGGCTTAACAAAGTAACTTGCTCTGAAAGAGACAACATTGTGCAACTCTGCCTCACTCTTATCCAATTCATTTAAAAATCAAGTTGTCACCTGTGGTGGCAATGTTCCTCTTTGAAAACAAGGGATAAAGAAAAAGCAAGAAGTTTCTAATACACAGCAAAATTGATATTTGAACCCAAATTCTCTGACACAAAATTTGCTTCTCTTTCCGCTGTACCTAGTGACACTAATGCAGATAATCCAAAACATTACATACTCCAAGTCATTCAAATTTGTCTGTGTTCCATTTAGATTAAAATTGAAATATCTGCATTCCCTGTCAGGCTGTTTATGGTGGCAAATAGAAGTTAATTGGGACTTAAGCATTTTGTGTCATGATATTTACAAATTGCCTATATTGTTCCAGTTTCCTTTCTCCTCTAGAACTTATAGCACTTTCACAGATATTCAGTTTTCCTGAATTTAATGGGGCAAGAAAGGAGAGATCTAATTCTCCGCATTGTACAAATGGAAAGAATGGTCATTTGGCTGGGTTTCCAAAGGAAGGGGTGGGGTGGGGAGTCACCCTCATACCTACACACAGCTAGAATGCCAGGAACTTTTAGAGAAGCTGAGGGGATGCTGCTCCCTTCATGACAGATAAAAAGGTAGCTGCTAACAATCCATAGCTGTGAGTTTTCTTTCTTCCAATTTTAGGGTCATTAACTGGTCCTTGAAAGTCCAGGCTTATTTTCACCCTGAAGATTCTTTTCTAATGACCCCTACGCCTGCACCTCTCTTCTTCCAAACTAGCCTAGGGCTTGGTCCTCCACATTCAAATGGTATTTAGCATATGTCATCTTGTATCATTACTTTAGTTCAGCAGGATCATTATTTTATTATGAATAGGTCCTGTTTCCCCGACTACATTCTGAAGTCCAGAGAAGGTCAACATCATTTGTTATACTTCTTTGCAGACTCAGAGTAGAGCAGCAGGTCCCTCACAGAGCTCAATACATGGTGATCAGGAGGAGGAGGATGGGTGACAAAATGTGATGTAAGGGAAAGAGCACAGGGTTGGGAGATAGAATAAGGTTTTAATTCTGGGTTTTTAGCATTTAACTAGCTGTGTGACTGTGAGACAGGCCCTCCCTGAACCTCAAAGGTTTTTTCATTTTCAAAAAAAGGGTGGGCCCATAAAACCCATTCCAGTTCCCAAATTAAATCTTGCCTGTACTCAAGATTGAAGAAATAAAGGAGACTCAGCAGCAGCATTTTCTTATTCTCCAGGTAGGCAGTGTGAGAACCAAAAATCTACCATATGTACCCACATACTAGACAAGTATAAAGAAGGCTCTGTCCTACCTTGTGGATCTCTACTTCCTTACCCTCTTGAAGGACCCTGAGAAGTTCTTTTCTTGCCCCTTCAATCTCCTTTTGCAATCTAAATTTAGGATTCAAAGTATTGACAGGTTCTTTTCTATCTCCATTATTTGGCATGGGAGGTGTTTTGTTGCTAAGGTTGGGTTCTCCACAAAACCTTCTTTTCAAGGTCATTTCCCCTGATAGAAAGGAGATGCTACTTCTGAAGGTCACAAAGAAAGGTGAAGGAGTAAAGCAAAGATGAGAGACTAAGGATAAAGGAGAAATAGATTGGCAGGGGAGAGGACAAGGAAGAAGGAGAAGTGGGGGAGAGGTGGAATAAAAAGGGAATGGAGAAAGTGACTGACTGAAGCCAGCTGGGGGATGGCAAGAGTAATCCCCAGGAGCTTTACAAATTTTCAAGAACCCATAATGCAGTCAACTCAGACTACACTAATGGAGTGAAGCCTTGGGCCTAGATAATCAGAAACATCACACAATCCAAAATTTATACAAGGAGGGGAAGGAAAGGAAAGAGTAGGGGTGAATTATGATAGCAATAATGGAATTAGGTAAAGGGGAAAGAGTGAGAAAAGGGCAGAGATGGAAAGCAATAGGAAAAAGGAGAAAAGCAGAGCAAGAAACATAGAAGAGGAGACAGTGGAGGACGAAGGAAGCTGTACACCACACTCGTAACAGAGATCAGGAACTCCTTTCCTGTATTGCCCACCTGCTCTTCAGTCAGTTCAGACTCTTGTTTTCCCAATAATAATGCTTTCTCTAGTTGACAACACTCAAGTCCTACACAGACTTCTCTTTGACACCTCCTTCTTTCCCCTTTTACTGACCTCCCACCTAAAAATGAAGAATATAGAAAAGAAGAAAACGACAGGTGGTGACTCTTCCCAGCTCCCCCCCTCCAACTCTCAGTTCAGGAAAAATCAACCTCAAAGGGCAAGATGGACTGATTCTCAAGTCTGGGAGATAGAAACGATGAATTTCACATGGATTTTCTTCAGGATTAAAGTTTGTAACAATGAAAATGGTTCAACTCTTTCGCCTTCTCTCCAGGCTCAGTAGCTTTCTCTCTCTTTGCTTCTTTTCCCTTCCTCTCCCTTTCCCCAATCTTATATTTTTTTTCCTTCTCTGGCCCACCTCTCCATCCTCTTGCTACTTTTTATCCTCCTCTCTCCATCCCTCTTTTCTCCCATCTCTTTCTCGCTCTCTCTCCCTCCCTTCTGGAGCTCCATCTCGACGTGAGTTGAAAGTGAATGGGAAACCCCAACCACAAAGACAAATTACCATGAGAAAAATAAATCAGGAAATCGCCTTTCGTAAACGAAGCTCCCGCCGCTCCCCCTACTCCATCCAGCCTCCTACCCTCCAACTCACAGGGTGAGCTGGGAGGCTCCATGTCTCCTCCCTGGCTCCCACTAGCGTCTCCAGAGTTACGACCCTGCTACCCCGGGCCAGAGCAAGAGTAGTTTGGACTCAGAGACGACTGGGGGCCAGGGTGGGGGAGGCCGAGGGACAGGAACGAGGTGGGGAGGAGGGAGGGATTAGAGAGCAAGAAAGGTGGGGAGCAGTTGGAATCAGGGAGTCAGGAACAGGTATCCACACAATCTCATTCAAATACACGCTCGCTGGCACACACAGGCTCGCACAGCTACCTGCTCACACACTTACACACTCACCTGCATATTCTCTCTCTCTCTCTCTCTCTCTCTCTCTCTCTCTCTCTCTCTCTCTCTCTCTCTCTCTCTCTCTCCCTCCTCTTCTTTTTCTCTCACACTCTCTTTCCCTCATTCTCTTCCCTGCTTCTCCCGCACACATGAACTGAACTGTCTTTGGCTACCTCTACCCCCAAGAGCCCAGGGTCTGGGCCCCGGAGTCTCCGCATGGAGGGCTGCGGCCCCCAGACTGCGGGGCTGGGGGAGCGCGAGGCATCCCCGCTTGGAGCGACCCGAACCGGGGACTGAGAGACAACCGAGCCAGGAACGGCCGCCCCAGAGACTCTGGGAAGAGGAGGTGGAGATGAGAAAGCCAAGCGGTTCCCTTCTCCATCCTCTTCCCTACCCCCGCGGGTTCTCGACCCAGTCCCAGAGCGACCCACTCCCCTCCACCACTGAGTGGATGCCCCCCACCCCATAGCTACCCAAGTTCTTGAAGTTTGCAACTTCCAGCTGTGCCCCCTGAGCCCCCACCCTTACCAATGTCCGGGCTTGGGGCTGGGGGGGGGGGGAGACAGAAAGGTAAGAGGGAGGAGGGGGAGGAGGCGGAGGAGGATTAGAAACAAGGACCCGAGTGCCGTTCGATGCCGCTGGCAGGGACTCACCAGGCTGCGGCTGGCAAGGCAGAATGGAGGGCACAGGGGGCTGGATGCCCGGCTCTTCCCAGCGGCTTGCAGGAGGCAGCCTGGGCTGGGGCCGGCAGCCCGTCTGGGGATGCGGGTGGGAGGGAGCAACTGTCGGAGGGCTCCCTAGTCCGGCTCGCGTTTCCAGTCCTACTCCGGCTCCTGCCCGGGTCTGAGCCCCAGCCCGCCCGGACTCGAGTTGCCCTCGAGCCCCTCCTAGCCCGAGCTGGACCCGCGGCCCAGGCTAGCCTTCTGCTCGCTCCGCTCCGCTCCCACACCAATCCCCGCACTCCCACCAGCTGAGGACCCGGCCGCCGGTGGCAGCGGAGAGGAGGGAGGGAGGAGGGAGAGGAGGAGGACAACGAGGAGGAGAGGGAGGAGGGAGAGGAGGCGACGAAAAAAGAAAAGAGGGAGAGGGAGGGGGAGTAGGAGGGGAGGGGAGGGGAGCCCAGGGAGAGAGGAGAGAGGGAGGGGGAAAGAGGAGGGGGAGGGAGACAGGCTGGCAGCCTGCTGCTCCTCTCAAGCTAACCCCAGAGCTGGCTTAAGAGAGAGAGAGAGAGAGAGAGAGAGAGAGAGAGAGAGAGAGAGAGAGAGAGAGAGAGAGCGCTAGGAGCCCCAATACCAGCTAGATTCCCCTTACTCAGCATCGTCTCCCACCCACCCACCAGTGCCGTCATACTGGTTGAGGAAGGGAAACGAGATAACCGGGCCAGCCCGTTAGTCTCTCTCCCCATTTTCTCCTCCAGAGATCTGGCCTTCCCCTCTCCCCATTTCCCCTTACCCACCGCCTCCCCAAAGATACAAGTCTCCAGGAAAGATATACCTGGTTCTGGCAGCATCCCAAACCTTTTTCACACTCCTGTCAAAGGAATATTTAGAAATGTCCCTAAAGACCATCACTCCCCCCCCCTCCCCGGTCCTTGGGTTATCTAGTTTGTTAGGAGAAAGGAAACGTGGAGAGAAGTGATGGGCGACCCTACCTTTCCTTAAGGACTGAACAAAAGAAAATGGGTATACACTGAAGTGGTAGGAAGTGAGATAGGATGATAGGAAAAGACTCTGACTGTGTGTAATTTCAACTCTTAGGACTTCAGTCTCCTTCTCTGAGCAGAATGAACTAGAATAGATGGTCTCTAAAATCTCTTGATCCTTTGAAGTTAGATTTTAGGAAGAACTTCCCGACAGAAGTATTGCAGGAACAAATCTGGGAAGGGAGCGAAATTTTCTGCCGCTGGAGAAAAAAAAAATAAGGGTGCGTTGGGGGGGGGGGGCGAGGGGGAGTTAGACACGATCCAAATCTGTTATCCAGATTTGCTTCAGAGCTTAATGTCCCCGAGTTGAAGAAGGTAGCAGCAATACGAGTGTGAAGAGTCCATCTGCGGGTGTTGAAAGGGAGCCCTCTGGTGAAAAGAAAATCCTACTCAGGAACGGAAAGGGGCGACCTAAGAAAAGGAAGGTGTAAAGGATGACAGTGAAGGATAAAGACAGGAACCTTAAGGAAAAATCGAGAAAGTGATACATGTAGAAACATCAAAGGAGATCTCCACTCACACTATGGAAACTGGTGGATTCGAGAACTCACAACATTATTAACTAATTAAGAGGCAGCAATAAATAGGAGAATTAGAGCAAAACAGAGCTGTCAGATGGAACGATTTACATAGCAAAAGTGGCATCAGTATAAGTTTGGGGCAGAAGAGACAGCCCCTGTCTGACAGAAGACTTGGCAATGTTTGAACAATGCCCCCCCCATCCCCCTGGAATTTTAAAACTGAAAGAGATCTTATAAATAACCCAATCCAACTCCTTTATTTTATAGATGAAAAAATTGGGGTAAAGCAATTTAAAGCCATATCAGAGGTTGAAAGGATCAAAATCTGAATTTGAACTCAGGTCCTCTGAATTCAGACTCAAGTGTATTACTCTTCCTTCTCTAATATACAGTGTAGATTGGCATAGCTGAGATTATAGTGGATTAGACTTGACTGTAGAGAACGAGCTGGAGAGGGTAGGGATTTGAAAAAAGAAAAAAGCAATCAAGATCTTGGGAATAAACTTCCAGCACAGAGGATATGCTAACAAACACCTAAAATATTTTTTAAAAGTTCATATTTATGCATCACTTTATAAATCACTTTTCAAGTGTTATTGTTTCCTCTTACAAGTAAAGAAACTGAGGTTCAGAGAAGTTAAATAAATTGCCCAAAATCACATGACTGGTTTACAAGCTTAGAATGTGTCAAGCACTATAGAGGAATACAAAGACATACAGAAAGCAGTCCCTACCTTTGAGGAGTTTACATCCTTACTTATAGTAAATATCTAGTCGTCTAACTCCAATGATAGTGTCTTTTCTATTTTATGATTCTGCCTTCTTAGCAAAGTAAGAGAAGATCAACCAGAAGGGTATGCTATAGAAAAGAGAAGGGAGAAACAAGAAAATGGGGCCAAATGAAGTTGAGTTTTGTTGAATGTAATAAAAATCTGATGTGTGATTGGCTTAATATTAGATTCTTAGAAAATAAATCATTTATTTTGATGGAACCTTAATAGGAAATATCATTGGGCAGAAGAAAAAAATACTAGATTTTGAATTAGAGGACAAGACTTCCAATATGGCTCTGAAGTTTACTGTGTGACTTCGAACAAGTCATTTTATCCCTCTACACCTCAGTATCAATATCTCTAAAATGAGGAGATTGCATTTAAGTTCAGGGAAAAGAAGGTTGGATTTAGAGTGAGAAGGCTTTGAGTTCAAATTCTGATTCTATCTGACCTACTCCTTACTATTCCCTTGATCCCTGTGACCTTTAGCAAATCAGTTTACCTCTTTCTGTCTCCTTTTTTTTTCAGCTCTAAACTAAGACAGATGGACTAGATAACCTGGAACATTCCTTTCAGTTCTTAATCTGTGGATTCTGTGACCTCTGCATTCCTTTGCTACTTTAAATCTATTTTTTCCTTTTTGGTCTGGAAATATGATCTCACTAGTCATAGGAAACTTCCTGCTTGAGAACTCCTATACTTATGTAAGATCAACCAAATCATTTCTAACATCTGGAATGCTGAAAATTAAGCAACTTATACTAAGTCACACAGATAGTATGTCATTCTGATTCCATTCTTGAGAACTTGATTATTTTTACTGATGAAACTGAGTACAAGAGATATGCAGGAAGTAACTTATCTATCAGTTATCAGTTAGTAGATTTAGTTAAAAGAAGAGCAAAGGACAAGGACAAGGACTCAGGTCTCCTGATTAATAATCTAACAATATCCCTCCCATTTCAAAATTGCGAGAAAATATAAAATTTCCTTCACTAAGTGACTTTTTTTTAAAAAAAAAGAGAGAGAACAGGAGACATCTCTATTTGTCTGGGTTGGGAGAAAAGACAAAATAACTATTGGGTCAAATTGAACTAGGATTCTAAAGACAAGGAAATGCATTGTTTTTCACTCAAAATTTTTCTACTTCCCATTTCTTTTTCTGTTTTTTTTCCTTTTTCCTTTTCTCCTGTGGTTAAATGGGGTTTGGGATGGGTGAGGGGAGAGGGGAGAACATTCTAAGGGAAGGAGTCAATTAGTCTCAAAAGAAGCATGAACCCAGGCAGAGGGAAAGACACCCCAAGAGAGTTCTAGACAGCAAGAAAGGGTGGGCACAGAAGGAGAGGGAGGGATTAGAAGAGAGACCAGTAAGTCCAGGCTAATTAATTGTAATTGCATCCCACAGTATTGTATTGATTAACAGTGATTATTCAAGTGCTCTCTTAACACACACTAGAGTTTCAGAGGCCCTTCAATCTCTGGCAAGAATATGTGCTTTACACATACATCCACCTTGAGCCTTCTTCAGACAGTCCCCAAAGAGGTCCTAGCTAGCACCTAGGGACCAGTCACTCCAAACAAAAGCTCAATGACCTTTCCCTATCATTGCTGTCACGTTACTGTATCACCATTGTCTTCAGACCTTCCCAATTAACCTATGGAGAATTGAATTCTATTAGGAGAAATCTTCTTATTCACCATGACAGTGTTAATTAAATAGATTAGTAATTAGTGCACCTTCACCAGAAACAAACTTACATTAATGAGGAAGAACAAGGTATTCTTAAAATTTCTCCTTAGCAGAAGGATGCCCAGATACATCTCCTACTTAGATAAGAGTACTGGAGTGTCTGTTCCAGGGTCATAATGCCAAGTAGTGACAGATGGAAGAACCTAGGTTTTCCCAAGTGTAATGGGGAAAACATTAGATTTGGAGTCAGAAGACCTGTTACAAGCTCCCTTTATGAACTTGTACAAATTCCTTCCTTTCTCTGGGTTTCCAAAATCTAAAAAAAAAAAAAAAAAATGAAGGGATTGAACTAAAGATGAAGAATGCGTAAAAACTCAAAAAGGTAGACTGGAAACAGAGTATGAAGGGTTTTTAATGCCAGCCTAAAGAGTTTGTCTTAATACTAGAAGTAATAAAAGTTTTTTAAGCAGGATAATGACTTGGTCAAACATATGCCTTAGAAATCTCACTTTGGCAGCTATGGGAAGAATGGATTGGAGAGGAGAGGTATTAGAAGCAAGGACATCAATTAAGAGACTACTGGAAGAGCCCAAGTAGGGGATGTTGAGGTCCTGACCTAGGGTGTGGTGGTATAAATAAAGAGAAGGGGACAATTGCAAGAGATGTTGTAGAAGTTTACTCTACAGTCATGAATTAGACATGGGGAGAGGGAAGCATTTGGGCTGAACAAAGTTGTGAATCTGGGAAGTTGGAGTGATAAAAATAAGAAAATCAGAAAGAGAGGTGAGTTTAGGGAGAAAGATAATATGCTCTGTTTTGAACATGTTTAGTTTGAAATAACCAATTTGAAATATTCAGCAGATGACTTGTGATGTGGTACCAAAACTCAGGAAGAGACTAGATCTGGTTATAGCGATCTGGGAATCATCTGCATAGAAATGATCATTGAATCCATGAGAACTGATAAAATTAGAGAGAGAGAGAGAGAGAGGAGAGGACAGAAGAGAGAAGAGAGGAGAAGGACAGGGAGAGAGAGGAGGAGAGGAAAAGAGGGGAAAGAAAAGAAGAAAGAGAAAAGAAGAGAGAGCAGAGAGGAGAAGAGGGTGAAGGGAAAAGAAGGGAAGGAGGGATAGAAGGAGAGGAAAAGAGAAGAGAGAAGGGTAGAAGGGAGGGGAGAAAAGGGGAAGGAAGGACATTAAAGTATACCTACAGCTAGCAACAAAGCAGACTGAAAAGGAGCACTCAGATAATTAGGAGGATCTAGAGAGAACAGTGATATAAAAAATCCAGAAAAGGGAGAGTCTCTAAGAAGAGAGGTTAATAAACAATGCTAGATGCTGCAGAGAGATCAAGTAGGCTTAGATCTGAGGAAGGGTCAATGAATTATCGAGAGATAGTACCTTTAAAGAGAAACATTTCAGTTGAATGATGAGATTAGAAACAAGATTACAAGGGGATAATAAACATGTATACATAAATTATCCTACGGGATTGTCAAAGAATAGAGATTTAGGAAGATAACCTGATGGGTTGGCATGGTCAAGTGATGGTACATTAAGGATGAAGAGAAGCTACCTGGATATACCTGTTGAGAATAGGAAAGGATTCAGTATAGAGAGAGATTGAATATTAGAGGGAAGTGTGGGGTGGTGGTGGGGATGGTGATTGTGGCAGGCAATCTACCAGAAAAGATAAGAAATCAAGGAGATATGTATGTGTGTATGTGTGTGTGTGTGTGTTGTATGTGGATGTGAATTTATAGAAAGATATACACATATACTTTTTATGTGTACATATGTACATATATATACATATATGTTTATATATGCTGTTGTAAATGTATTTATATAATCATATTTATATGATTTTTTGATTCATTATTACATGGAGAACTGTACCAGGGCTTATATGAAAGGAGGAAAGAGTAAGATGATGGCAATGAAATTTTGAAAGGTAGAGTAAGGAAGAAAACTTAGTGTATTAGGATTTCTATTTTTTCAAAAATGCATATGACATATGGTGAAGTCCTCTACTGAGGAGGGGGGAGTAGGAGTTATGGATGATTTAAAAAGAAAAATTCTACAACAGTGGTTGTGGAAAAATATAATAAAAGGTCAATTAGAAAAGAGTGAAAAGATTGTCTTTCTATGGGACTTATTGGAGATCTGATAATATAAATGTTTAATGAATTTGTCAGCAGGGTTGTATAGTGGTTCAATAGCACTGACTAGGGGCATAGGACATAGTCAGAAATATCTGGGTTGAAGTTGGCAAGGCACAAATAGCAATAAAACAAGGAATTAAGGATTTAGGAATAAAGCACAGTGTAAAATTTTGTTTTGTTGTTCAGTCATGTTCAATTATATGTGAACCCATTTGGGGTTTTATTGTTAAAGATGCTGGAGTGGTTTGCCATTTCCTTCTTCAATTCTTTAAACATATGAGGAAACCATGGTAAACAGTGTTAAGTGCCTTGCCCAGGGACACAGATGGTAAATGTCTGAGATCAGATTTGAACTCAGGAAGATGAGTCTTTCTGACTCCAGCACTCTTTTCACTGACCCACCTGTCCATGGTATAAAATAGAACTTTGTAAAATATTAGTTCAAGATTGGGAATGGAAGTAAATGAAGTCAGAGCAGGGATGATGGCCTCAGAAGGCACTGAAGAGACTGGAAGTCACAGAGGAGGGATGCACGGGAAGTTAAGGAGTGATAGGAGGCTGGATAGAAGAATTTCAGAATTCATTATTATGGAAGTGGACTAGATGTCCTCTAAGGTCACTTACACTCCTACATCTTGGATCCAAGATTCCAGGAGGAATCTTGAGGGCAGAAGCTCTTTCATGTTACTCTTGGAATCCCCAATGACTAAACTCTCTGCTTGGCACATGGTAAGAACTAATCAAGGTCTGATGAATGAAAAGATAGATGATTAAATGAACTCTAAGCCCTTTTCCTGTTTTAAATCCTATGGCTTCTGGTCCAGGAGTTTCTCTAACAGATCAGTATAACTACCCTAAAGCACACAAACCTTTCTTAATCCAAGCATGAGGGAGGACAAGCACACTGTAGTGTGGATTTAGAGCAGAGAAATTATGGTGAAAACAAACTCTCCATCACCAAAGAAAGTAGCAGATTGACATTTGAAGGAAAGCAACCTGAAATTTAAAATAACAACAAAGGTTAAATTTGTCATGATCTGGACATCAAAAGAGAATCTGATTTCTTAGTGTTAGACTTTCAATTTGACAAATGTATATACACTTAGTATGCTTAAATCACTGTGGATGAAAGTAAGATTTTTTAAAAAGCCCATAGTTCTTTTTTCCTAAAGAAATTATGATCTAATTGGGGGCAAGGCAAGTATATCAATAAGATAACTGAAGCGTAAGTACAAAAGAGAAGTCTAGCTAAAGTACTATGAGAAGTCAGAAGAAGGAGAAAGTGCTTTAATTTAGAGGGGAACTGGGCCACAGAGATGATTTTTTGGAGGTATATCTGAGTAGAACTTTAAAGGAATGGAAGGATTTTAAGAGACAATGATAATTGGAGTGGGGCAGAGTGGGAAAGAGTAGCCAATCCAGGCCACAGTGGCCAACAGAGCAAAGTCCTGTTTGCCTGGAATTCATCAATATGATGAGATAAGATTATATATGTAGCATACCAGATTATAGAGGGAATTTAGTGTTAGGTAAAATAATTTCTCTGCCAAATCATTGTAAAGTTGTTAAGCCCAAATCTAACAGGCAAGAAATGCTGTGGTATGGTGAAAAGGATACTAGACTGACTTGGATTCAAAAACATTTGAGTTCACATCCCACTTCAGATACTTACTAGTTATGTGATCCTGGGTGAGTCACTTAATCCATGTGACTTAATTTCCTCATCTGTAAAATAAAAAATTTGGATTCAGTGGTTTCTAAAGTCTCTTCTGGCTCTAAATCAAAGATCCAAGGGAGTCAGAGGAAGTATAGTTGAATTGTAGGTTCACCATTGGTTTATGGTAGTGGTCCTCAAACTTTTTAGTTTTAGGATTCCTTTATACTCTTCAAAAGTATTGAGGACTCCAAAGAGCTTTTGCATATGTGGGTAATATTTATCAATATCACATTAGAAGTTAAAACATACATTTTTGAAAAATTTACTAATTCATCAAAAAATAGCAATAGACACATTGCATATTAACATAAATATCATTTTAATGAGAATGACTATTTTATAAAAACAAAAAATTAGTAAGAAGAGTGGCATTTTAAAAATACAGTTTTACAAATCTTTTTGCTATCTGGCTTACTGGAAAACACCTGGATTCTCTTATCTGCTTCTACATTCAATCTGTTGCAATCTGTTGTTTTGATTGAAGTATATGAAGAAAATCTGGCCTTAGAGAAATGTTTTTAGAAAAGGTAGAAATATTTTAATGGACAAATAATGTCTTTTTTTTTTATTATGACACTAGTTTTGGCCTTAAGAACCCTCTGAAAGAGTCTCAGGGACCCATAGGAGTCCTCTAACAAGATTTTGAAAACCACCAATCTGAGATTATTGCACTCTTGTATGAGAAGTAATCGATCAACAAGCATTCAGTCAGTGGGGGACATAAATACAAAACTAAAACTTCTGGTCCTCCAGGGACTTACATTCTATTAGAGGAGATAATATGCATCACTAAATATAAAGACAATTACTCAGAGATAAGAGCAGGGGGAAGGAATGGAATCAGGAGCTCAGATCCTTAGAGGACACTGGAGCAAGAATTCCTTCTACAAACTACCCAATAAATGGTTATTGAACATTGGCTTGAAGTCTTCCACTGAGTGGGGAGCATTTTGTTTCTCAAGGCACTTTTGTATAAGCTAAATTGTATCTCTGCCACTTCTACAATTCTGTCCTTTGGTGCCAAAAAGAATAAGTCTAATCCTTTTTACATATAAATGACCTTTCAAATATCTGCCTTCTCTAGGCTAAACACTTGCCTTCCAGGCCTATTATAAGGAACAAATGAAATTATATTTGTAAAGCACATAGGGCCATTCTTTGCTTGTATTATACAATAAATGTTTATTTCTTGCCTTCCTTCTCTCCTTTCCTTCTTTCTTTCTTTTCTTCCTTCCCTCCCTCCTTCCTTCTTTCCTTCATTCCTCTTTTTTCTTCCTTTCTTTTCTCCTTTCTCCTTCCTTCCTTCCTTCCCTTCTTCCTTCTCTTCTTCCTTCCCTTTTTTCTTTCTTCTCTTCACCATTCTGGTCACTCTCTTCTGCCACTCTTCAGTTCATGACATTTCAGAACAATGGAGGTACTAGCTTCATTCTTACAGATTTGGACTCATCCATGCTTCTGTACCATGTATGATTCTTATTCATGCTCTCCTATATAGTTTCCCCAGAAGAGCCACTGATCAAACATTCCTTTAGTTCTCTTTACATTTTATGAGAAGTTATGGAGCTCTGACATTGCCCATTTTATAGAAACATAGAGGTATTAGAGATCAACTAATCCAAACCCCTTAGTAACTTAGAAATCTCCTCTGCAATGACCATGAAAAGCAGTAGTGCATTTTCCCCCTGAGCCTCTCTGGGGACTTGTCCCATATTACATAATGAGTCAGCCTATTCCATTGAGGGTGGGCAGCTCTAATTGTTAACATGTTCTTTCTCACAATGAGCTAAAATCTGCCTTCCTAAAACTCCCAAACAGTAGTTCTAGTTCTGTGCTCTAGTCACACAGAATAAATCTAATTTTTCCTTTCTATAAGAGCCTTCCAAAAATTTTAATATAGTTATCATCTGTCTTAATAGCTAGCATTTATAGCACTGTGCAAATATTATCTCATTTTATCCTCACAGCAACCCTGAAAGGTGATTGCTGTTATTGTTCTCATTTTCTAGATGAGAAAACTGAGAAAAGTGGTTAAATGAATTGCTCAGAGTTATACAGCTAATGTCTCTGAGGCTAGATTTGAATTCAGGACTCCTTTACTGGCTGTCAGGAGCACTATCTAACAGCACCACCTTAGCAACCTCTTTTCCTTGAGAGCTGGTGAGGTGTATTGGATAGTAGAAAGTGTCTGATAAGCCAACAAGATTTTTTTTTTCAGCCACCTGGGAAATTTGCTCAATTTCTCAGTGCTAGAGGCACCTCTCCAAGATTAAAAGTTTCAGAACAGATGCCCTCACCTGCTTTGATAAAGGAATTTCCCCCATCCTGGAATTCCCTAAACAAATGGAATCACATGTACAGTACCTCTTCCTATCCTATTGCCACACCCACATCTTTTCTTCTTCAGGGCTAAATGTCCATTTCCTTTGATCTTATGATATGGTCTCTGATTCCCTGTTACCCTCTGCATGTATGAATTTGGGAAAATCATTGTCATTTCTCTGGGTCTTGATTTCCTATCTCCAAAATGATGAAGGTGAACTAGATAGTTTCTAATTCTAGTTCTAGTTGGCAGCTAGGTAGTATAGTGGATAGAGCCCTGGGCCTGGAGTCAAGAGGATCTGAGTTCAAATACCATGAGCAATTCACTTAAACCCTTCTTGCCTCAGTTTCTTCATCTACAAAATGAGCTGGAGAAGGAAATGGCAAACCCCTCTAATGTCTTTGCCAAGAAAATCCCAAATAATGCACACAACTGATACAACTCAATAATAACAACAGATTGCCAAAGTGCCACACTTATATAAATGTGAACAGGTTGAAGGAAGAGTAGTTTCAACCTGAAGACCAGGCCCAGTCCTGGGGCACAGATAACAAAAATATTTTGCTTCTCCATAGTCCTAGGCAACAAAAGCAAATGTCTTAGTGGCTAGAAAGAAAGAGTAGAAACTGACAATAAAAGACAGAAATCCAAACAATTAGGTTATGGAAGAACCAGGATATTTGGGAGTAAAGCAGAAATCTCATAACTCCCTTTAACACTTTTATGCTTTGAATGTGAAGAATATTGTTTGGTCCAGTGAGAAGGAAAATATAATTGAGAATAGGTGGCTTCAAGTTAAAAAAAAATCCTCTTTATAATTCAATAAATTTCATCTGTTTTGAAACAGAAAGTTCATTGCATCACAGGATCTCTTCTTTTATCCTTCCAAAGAACTCTTCTTTGTAATGAATAGGGAAAAAAACTAAGTCAAATCAACAAAGATCTATGCCTGAAAAAATCTATCTCAATCTGCATCCATAGACCACCACCTTTTCTGAGGTAGGATTCCATCTTCATCATCAGTCCTCTGAAATTATGATAGGCCAGTGCATTGATCAGAAGTTCTAAATCTTAGAATGTTGAAGAATACATTCTTTTTACTCCAGACTTTATTTTCAGGCTTTATCTCTCTAAATCCCGCCCCCCCCCCCCAAGCTTCTTCTTCCACAAAGGGGTCAGATCAGATAATCTCTAAATGCTTTTCCAACTCCAGATGGTTCTTAACCAAGGACAGACACCCAGCTGCACATGCAAAGCTCCCCTCAAAGACCCATAGGTTTATCTATACAACTCCTGGGTAAATACAGTCAAGGCAACAAACAAAAGACACTTAGTATACAGTACTCATGTTCCTGGGAAAACCAGGGAAAATCAAATCCCTTCTCACCAGGTGCAACCACTTCAACTCCTCTCCACTGCACTCCACTCCACTTGGCAGCCAGGGTACCACTGGCTGTCTGGGGAGATACTGTCAGTTGTGGGCTGAGGATGAGTCATGCCAATACAGGAGGCTGTTGGATTTTGTGTAGGTGCTTCAGGAAAAATGAGGAGAGGAGAGAAGGGGGAGGTGAACAGACAGAGGTGATTCAGCAGAAGGGACATTGCTCTGGAGCTCCATGAGAGCAACCCAGGTGACAGCAAAGCCAAGACTTCTAGCTGCCAGGTGTGGGAGGCGTGGGGGGGGACCACATACAGGATCAGCTGTAGCAGATTAGACAAAAGGAGAAACTCAGTTTGGAAGATTTGTAGATGCCTTAAAGTGCAGTTGAGAGAAATTGGAGCAATATTCAAGAAAGAATCTCAAAGCCTCAACATGTAAGTAAAGAGGCAGGTGGGTGGGAGGTGTATTGTAGTGGCTAGAATGCTAGACAGAACTTCAAATCTTCTCTCATACATGTACTGGTTGTATGACCTTGGGCAAGTCATTTACCTTTCTTCATCTTCAATTTCCTTGGCTGTAAAATGGAGCAAATAATGGCATCTATCTCACTGGGTTGTTGTGAGGATCAGATGAGTGAATATGTGTAAAGTCCTTTTGTAACCCTTAGAAGCTGTAAAGATAAACTATTATTATCAAGCAAGAATTGTTTTATAAACCTTAAAGTACTAAGTGAAAGTGAGTTATTGGTATTTAATATCATTGTTAAGCAATGTGTGAAGATCCAATGAGATTAGGTGGGGGAGGGAAGAAGGATTTACAAAAAGGTTCTAAATGACACCCTCCCCCCCCAAAAAACCCTCCTCAATCAGTCACCCAAAGTGCCCCAAATTCTACAAAATTTCTTAAGGGAAAAATATGTTTTAAATGAATTAAAGTATTACCAAAAAAAAAATCCAACAAGCATTTGTTTTGTTCATTAGTGACCTCTATCTACCAAGTATCACCTTAAAGAAAGTATGGACTCAAAAATAATAAGAGGCATTATAACTAATTTCGATTAAGGATGAGGTAGAGAGAGATAGAGAGCATGCAATAATGGATGCCTAAAAAGGAAGGGGAAATGTGAACTGAGACATGTGTGGGGTAAATGTGAGGGAGAAAAAGAAGCAGAGGCCACATAAAGACAAACTTGGTTCACTTTTTTTTTTTAATAAAGCTAGATTTTTTTAAAGGATCTTTGGCTGCTGCAGATCGTTTTTTGGGTGAAGAGTGGGGAGTGGGGTGGAAATTTGCTATCTGGAATTAAAATAGAAGTCACAGAAGTTTTTTACAGATTTTTAAATTTTCATTTGTTATTTACATCTTTTATTGTTATATCATCTTCATTTCTAAATATTTTCCTCAATCCTTCCCTGTCTACTGAACCATCCTTATAACAAGGAATAAAAAAGATGGAAGGGGGAAGCACAATAACTGAGTAGGATAGTATATGCATGCTCTATACTCATAGCTACTCATCTCTGCAATGAGGGGAGGGAACTGGAATTTTTCATTTCTTCTCCAGGGCCAAAATTGGTTATTCTATTAACACAACATCCAAGGTTTTTTTTTTTAATTTTGTTATTCTTTTCATTTACAATTTTCTAGTTATTTTGCACATTTTTTTCTGATTATTTTCATTTTGTATCAGTATTCTCTTTTCATATATTCTCTGAATTCTTTATATTAACTATTTCTTACAGGATAATAAGATACCATTCTATTCATGTACTACAATTAATTTAGCCATTCCCTAAGATGAGTATCTACTTTGTCTTCAGGTTTTTGCTACTAGAAAAATTATTGCTCAAAATATTTGGGTATATATGAAATTCATTTTTCTGCCATTGACCTCCTTGAGGTTTATGCATAGAAATGGGATCTTTTTTTTTCTTTCACAAGGCAGTGGGGTTCAGTGACTTGCCCAAGGCCACACAGGTAAGTAATTATTAGGTGTCTGAGTTCAGATTTGAACTCAGGTACTCCTGACTCCAAGTCTGGTGCTCTATCCACTGCACCACCTAACCACCCCATGAAATGGGATTTTTGAATCAAAGGGTAACTACATTTTTAGCCCCTTGTGAGAAGGAGGAGGGTATAATTCCTAATTGCTTTTTTTTTAGGTTTTTGTAAGGCAAACAGGGTTAAGTGGCTTGCCCAAGGTCACACAGCTAGGTAATTATTAAGTGTCTGAGACCAGATTTGAACCCAGGTACTCCTGACTCCAAGGCTGGTGCTTTATCCACTATGCCACCTAGCCGCCTGCCCTAATTGTTTTTAAAGAAGCTTTTTTTTTTTTAAAAAGAATCATTAAAGTAGACCATAATTTAATAACACATACAATGCACAAAGTAAAAGTACTACTAGTCTAAGAACATAAAACAAAAGGGAGTTGAAATCTATTTCTATTTTCAAAAGAGTTTGATAAGTTTTACTAATAATAGCCATTTTTTTAGTCTTTGCAAGACAATGGGGTTAAGTGACTTGCCTAAGATCTCATAGCTAGGTAATTATTGTCTGAGATCAGACTTGAACTCTGGGCCTCCTCACTCTACGGTCTAATCTCTATCTACTGTGCCATCTAGTCCCCCCCAATAGTAGCTATTTTAAAAATATTTTTCAATTTCAAGGATTTCTTTTTTCTCCTACCCACTTCCTTGCCCCTATTACATAGAAGGGAAAAAATAAAGACAAAATCCCTATAACAAATATTCATACTCAAGTAAAATATATTATGTCCAAAAACATGAATCATTATGCATTTTTCAGTCTATCACCTCTCTGTCAGGGGTCCCCTAAAGATCATTCACAAAAGGACCTAGGATTAAGTGTCCTATGTTGGGGGCAGGGTAGAGACAGGGGTTGTTTCTATTATAGTCAGAATAGACAGGACTGCACTTCTCTAAAGAGCAGGGATCCTTGGGGATCTGTCCTAGGTCTGGTCTTATTTGATATCTTTATAAATGATCTGGAGGACAGTGTATACAGAAAAATCTCCAAGTTTGTGGTTGACATTAAATGTTCTGGGTGGTAAAAACGAAGCTAATGGAAACAGACGCAGGAAGAGCTTATGAATCAGTGCAATTTGTAGACAGAGGAATGACAAGTTTTCACCTGGACTCACACAAAACACATTTAGAAATAAAAATATCCTAAGATCATAGAATTTAGAGGAGAACCTAAGAGAATTATCTAGTTTGGCCTACAGTCTTCATGTATGCAAATTATCACCTCCATTTAAATTCAGACAACATATCTAAAATGAAGGGTTCTGAATCTATCTGAATCAAGATAAATATTAGGAAACAATGTAGGTCATAAGACCATAGATCTTTTTTTGAAGTTTCAGTTATTTTTAATTATTTTTAAAAATTAATTTTTTGTTACATTTTAAATTTCAAATTGTCTCCCTCCCTCCCTTCCCCTTCTGCATTAGAGAAGGCCACCATTTCACATATCATATTTCCCCATGTGTAAGACATACTCTTTTTTCAAAAAATTTGGGGTCTAAAAACTGGGAGCATCTTAAACAGTGGTTGTAGTTTTTTTTTTACTTGCATTTCCCACTTTTTTTGTGCTTGATGTCTATGCACTCATTGTTTCACATTTGTTACAAGTATATTAGGTTATGTTTTGCCACATTCTGCCCAGAAATGGCTCAGAAAAAAATTTTCATACAGTGCTGAATTCAAGTTCAAAGTGATCCATTTTTGCAAAATTGAATAGAAATTGTGCTGCTGAACATCAGTCTGGTCCTCCTCCAACAGAGAAAACAATCCTAGACTAGTTACAGGAAAAAGAAACCCTACTGAAAATGCCACGGCAGAAGACCATGAGAGGCGAGTCAGCCAAATGACCTGGGGTAGAGAGGGAATTAAAAGATGGACTGAAGAACAAAGGGCCATTTGAATTCCTGTATCCCCCGAAGTGGTTCAGATTGAGGTCAGGAGAACTGCTGATGAAAAAAAAATACTGATTTCAAAGAACACAATTGGTGCTTCAAGTTCTTGAAACAGAACAGACTAAGCATGTGTCCACACCTAGATCTGTCCAGGGAAAGCTTGTGGTCAATGACAGACCAGAGCACAGGCAGGAGAGCAATCAGAACCTCTCCTAAGACAGTGATTCGTCATCAAACAGAGGTGAGGATGAGCTAATGGATGGGAGTTTTGATAGTAATGAGGAGTTGTATGAATTTTATAATGAATAAAACTTGAGTTTAATAACTTTCAAATTTCAGGCCCCCAAATTAAGGTGCGTTTTATACATGGGAGTGTCTTATACATAGGGAAATATGGTATTAATACACATGCACACATTTTTGTAAAACCAATCTATGAATAATTCTATTTATCAGTTTTTTTTCCTTTGAAGTTGGATAACAACTTCCTACATAGGTCCTCTGTAGTTGATTTGAATATTTATAACACTCAGAATTGCTTAGTCATTCATGTAGAGAGAATTTTGTCAAATTTATAAGAATATGAATCATTTTCCAATTGATAAATGATCTAAGAATATGAATTGGCAGTTTTTGGATAAAGACCATAGATCTCAAGCTAAAGAACTAACCTAGTTCAGACCCCTTCTTTTATAGATAAGGAAACCAAGAGTTAAGTGATCACTCAAATGGAAAGTGACAGTCAAGATTCAAACTCAGAGTCAGTGACTTTAAATTCAGAGCTCTGGGGCAGGTAGGTGGAACACCAACCCTGGAGTCAGGAGGACCTGAGTTCATATCCAGACTCAGACATTTGAAAATTACTTAGCTGTGTGACCTTGGGCAAGTCACTTTTACCCCATTACCTTGCAAAAACCAGAAAAAACAATTCAGAGCTCATTTCACTTCAGCACACTCCCTCATTATAAACATTCAACTAATCCAATATTCTGCTGTGTCCCCTAAAGAGAATAAATTTTTGATATAATCAAGAAGCGTAAGAAGACTGAACATTTTCTCCTATTCTTACGGTGTTTGCACAAATAAAAAGGACATAATAGAAAAGGGGATGGACCAGAAAAAGCTACTAGAGTGATCAGAGGGAGGAATGCTGCAGAAGGACAGCTCAAGATTTCATCTTGAAAAGGTGAGGAAGGAGAGGAGAATGCATAATCCAAAATCACTAAATCTCAAATAAGAGCATAAATTAAGAACAGAACTAGGTTGAAGACAAACATGGGGGAACACGAATTGTAGTTTCTGAAATTTGTTACTACTCAAGTGGTGGTACTAGCAGGAAGTATTAGTAGACTCAAAGATGCTTTGGAAAAACTTAGGAAGATAAAATTAGTGTCCCAGAGGTCCTAGCCCAGGTCATGTAATTCTATAAAATCTGTAACATACTACCTTTATTTTTAATTTTTAATATAGAGCTTTGACCTACATTATTTGGACTTTTTTTGGTTGTTGTTTTTGCTAGGCAATGAGGTTAAGTGGCTTGCCCAAGGCCACACAGCTAGGTAATTATTAAGTGTCTGAGGTTGGATTTGATCTCATGTACTCCTGACTCCAGGGCCAGTGCTCTATCCACTGAGCCACCTAGCCACCCCCCTTTTTTTTCTTAAATAATCTATTGATTTTTAAAAAAAAAACACTGTTACTTTCCAGTAATACTGTATCAACCCCCCAAAAATCCCTCTTGGTCCTTATCGCAACTCACATACTAATAGCTTGGGTCCCCAAGCTAACTTGGGGTTGCCCTGTGGGTAACTACTCCTATCACCATAGCTCACAAGCTTCCATTAATGTGCTTCTTATGAACAATCTTCCAAAAGATTTAATTGGTTCTTATCAAAAGAATTTTAGTTAATTAATCTATTTAAGTCAATTAGTCAGCATATATATATATAATATATTTATTAATCATTCACTCTGCATCAAGCACTATGCATGTGCTAGATATTCAAATTAAAACAAGAGACAGTCCCTCTTCTCAAGGATCTACCAGCCTAACATGGGAGATAACTTGCAAACAGACTATGAGGTACATTGGAGGTAATCAACAAAGGGTTAGAATTAAAGAGATGGAGCAAGGCATTCTGTAGATGATAATGTATCTGGGATGTGGAGGAGGAGGAAGCAAGGAGGAAGAGAGGACGCATAGAACATTCCAGGCAAGGGGGCATCCAGTGAAAGGCACTTGGCACCAGGAGATGAGTGTATTGTTAAAAGAACAGCGAGAAGGTCTCTGGATCATGTAGAGGGATGTAAAGAGTAAAACGACTGCAAAGGTTAAGAGGAGGAAGGTTATGAAGGCTTTGCATGTCAAAGGGAGGATTTTGGGAGCCACTGGAATTTGTTGAGCAGGGGAATGAAGGTGGCCAGACCTGTGTTCTAGAAAGATCATTTTGGCAATCAACTAGATGATGGACCAGAGTGGGCAGAGACTTATGATAGAGAGACTAACTATCTAGTTGTTGTAGCAGGCCATTTCTTCAAATTGTATAACAGAATAGTGATTACAAAGTTTTCCTTCACAAATCTTGGGCCATACTCTCCTACAAATAAACAGAGTCTATAGTCAAGAGACAGAATATAAATAAAGTATGATAGTGAGCCATATGTATAAGGAGTTTTGGTTAATGTAAATCTTTCTAAGCTTCTTTATATTCACTAAATTCCTTTCTTATAGCACAGTAATATTCCTTTGTATTCATGCATCACATTTGTTTAGTCATTGAATAATCTATGAGCATCTACTTTGTTTCCAATTCATTCCTAACACAAAAAGTGCTGCTATAAATATTTGAACTATAGAAGGAATTTTCTTCTTTTTAGTGGTGCATAAGCCTAGTAATGAAATCTCTGGGTCAAATTATGGACATTTTGGTTATTTTATTGTCATAAATACAATCAGTTCTATGTGCAAGTCACTTCATCAGGTGATAGGAATTGGAAGGAAAGATTCTGAAGAACCTGAACACAGGAGAATAGGATGTAGTAAACATTTCTTTAGGACCTATTATTCACCAGACACTGTGCTGTGTTCTAGGGAAGCAAAGAACAAGAAATACAGTTCCTACCCTCGAGGAGCTCACGGTCTAACAGGGAAGACAATACAGAAAAGGGAGCTGAAGGGGGGGGCAAAGTAAGTAAGTAAGTAAGTATTTTGTCCAGGACCATGATGAAAATGATGATGGAATTTAAAACAAGCAGAGCAACTGGAGATAGCTGAAGAAATGGTTAGGAGTTTGCACAGTCTTAAAAAAAAAAAAAAAGAAGATTTTTTTGTTGTTGTTCCATCAGAATAGCAGAAGCAACTAAAGATCTGGGACTGGAAGGGACTCAGGGGTCATCTATTCCATTATCCTAATTTTATAGATGAAGAAACAGAACAATAGAAATTGAGACTTGCCCAAAATCACTCAGTTAGTAAGTAGTAAAATGGATTTTCATTCACAGGTTCAAAAATGACAGCAAGTACAGTGGGGAAAAAATCACCGCTCCTTTTATTGTATCATGCTACCTCATATAATCCCTATATTCTTGCTTATTTCTATTTCTTTATTTCTATCAATGATAAAATCAGAGTCATCCTTGACTCTTCAGAGTCTTACTTATTATCTTACTTATTATCTTATTATCTTACTTATTACTCAGTAAGTCTGTGCTTTCTTTCTTTTGGGGGTCATTTAAGTTCATACACACATATTACAAAGAGGAAAAAAATATACACAAAAAAGCCATCACCTTCAGCATTTGACAAAGCACTTGAAATTTACCAGATTAGATGGAATTAATGAATGCAGTTCCAGTTTATAAATAATGGAATGGCACAATGGTCCCAGAATATTACTATTCATGGAGTAGGGGAGAAAAACGATGACACTATCAGAGGCACAGAAGAGCAAATGAAGAGGAAATTCATATGCTATTCAACAAACAATAAAAGAAAACATTTTGAATATGACAAATATTGACACACTGCTACAGTTTCATTATAAATTTACCCAAAATAAATGTGTACACATAAATGAGACTTGGTAGCAGTAGAGAACTAATGAACAAGCCAAATACATTAAGCCTGAATGGGACTTGTCAATTCTTTCCTCATGTGTAACTTCCTCTACAACCTCAACAGTAGCATCTTGGTTCAAGGTCTTATCACTTCATGCCTTAGATTTTTGCAATAGTTTCCTTACTGGTCTATCTGTCTAGTATCCTTCTCCTTTCTAAACCTTCTTACATTGATCTACTGCTGCTCAACTAATCTTCCTGATGCACAGCTCTGATCATGTCACCTTCTTTTAAAAAAAAAAAAACAGACTAGCAAATAAAACCTCAATTCCTTCCCCTCACTTTTAGGACAAAAATCCCAAATCCTGAAAATCCTGAAAATCAATGCCTTGTGGTATAAAAGAGTGAGGCATTTATAGAGCAAGATACTAGTATTTTAGTTCTCTTCGGGTTAGTTGTATAATTCTGTAAACTGTCAGACCTCATTTTCTTTTTCTCTAAAATATCCCACAAGCGAGTTCTGGTTTTTCTTGGAGTCCTCATATCTTCCCAATATTTCATTTTTAATAGGAAAATAAAATATTTTACTGACAATAATAAATGTAAATTGTTTGAATTATCCTTTTAAAAGAAAAAGAGTTACATAGTAGATAAAATAAAACTCATTAGTATGTTGCTTATAAGAAATTCATTGGATGCAAAAGTTATAGTGAGATTAAAATTAAAAAGCTATTCTAACATAAAAGATGAAGCTTTATTTTTTTAGGTTTTTGCAAGGCAAATGGGGTTGAGTGGCTTGCCCAAGGCCACACAGCTAGGTAATTAAGTGTCTGAGGACAGATTTGAACTCAGGTACTCCTGACTCCAGGGCCGGCGCTCTATCCACTGTGCCACCTAGCTACCCCAAATGAAACTTTTAATTGAAAAGAAGCAGGAGGGGTGGAAGTAATGCTATATAATAATATAGAATTCAAATATGAAAAAACTGAAGGACACAAACAAGACAAACAATGGTAAAAGTAGAAATAAATAACATCTATGATAATCATTGATTTATGTGAACCAATTTGACAATTAAATTAATATATGTTTGTTATTGTTTGACAAAAGAAAGATCAGCAATACTAGAATATGTAAGAAATTTTTATCATTAGAGAACTTCAGTGTTCTTTTTTTAGAACATGACAAAGTAAACAAGATTAACAATAAAAAATCATATATAAGTACTTAGTCAAATTGTAATGAACTTATCTATGTAAAGAATGAAATGGGTTCTGTACATAGAGATTATAAATACAGATTTGTTCACATCCATATGGAATGCTTTTAAAATGTTCACATATTAGGTTATAGAGATGGCCTGCATAAATCTCAAAGGTGGAAATTATTCATTTTGTATTTTGGACCATAATGCAATAAATATAGAATTAAACAATAATAATATGAGCACAAGTCATAAAACAACCTGGAAACTGAAAAAATTGCTAAACAAGGGTAACATTAAAGAGGAAAAATCAGAAAAAGATCACATGGACAATGATAACAACAATATCACACATCAAAATATATGGGAAGTAGATAAAGCTCTTCATAGAAGCAAATTTATCAGTGCCAAGTGCCTAGAATAAGATGAAAGAAAAGGAAAAAAATAAAAGAATTAACCTCACACCTGAAGTCATTAGAGAAAAGGAACAAAGTAATAATTCAAAGAAAACTTTCCACATGCCCAAGTTTCCATAGAGACTCTAAATTCACAAGCATCAAGTATGAGCTTGGGAGATATCCCACAAAGGACCAGTTTTTCTCTTCACCTTATTGACCCTAACTGCGGTTACTATAGGGAAATCTCCAAATATAGCTTAGGCATATCTCATTTCTAAGTTTCTATGCAGATGAGTAAAAGGGACATTAGGCTCTCCTTCAAGCATTCAATATAATAAATTCATATAGATAGTTTTTAGTTTCACCCCACAAAAAAGTAAGAAATAAAAAAGAATGATAGAAACACAGAAAACAAATAATTGTAACAGTTTAATATATTTCCTTTAATCTGAGAAATCCTCTGAGTTTCTGGGCTCCCCTGCAAGGGAAACACACTTTTAGAAGCTACTTAGAAATAATACTCCTTGCATCAGACCTAGATTTTCTGTAAAATTGACTATAATATTGGGATTGAGTTGAAAGGTCCAGAGCTCTAAATATTTCTTTCCTTCTCCAACCATGAAATGACTTTAGTTCTTTGTAAGGATGACATGGGGTATCCTCATCTTTGTCCAAGGGTAAATATTGATCAGGAAGAATGAAGGTGACCCTTTTACAAGAAAAAAAGATGCTATTCATGGACTATATTATGATACTATTATTCTTCTAGAAGGTTCAGTGAATAAGTTCAATGCCCCTTGAACTTGAAGTTATCTATAAGGCAATTTTTACACACTTGCCCCCTTTCTGAACCTAGGGCTGCCCATGAAATCTGGCTTCTCTAGATAGAAGGCTATATTCAGTATCACAGAGAATATCCAAAGGACTGGGACATATGAACAGTTTTCATGAACTAAACTCTCTGGTCATATGGGTAAGAATACTGTTTTTTTCTGACTTATACTTCTGCAATATTTTCATCAACACCCTAGATTTTGCCAGCTTCTGTTTTGGAACTGTCTCCCCTCAGGAGCTCTAGTCCTTGACCTGTATTCAGAAAACTATGGGTAAGCTCATATAATTCTAGGGTATGCTGAAGCAATATCTTATTGGTTTGATTATTAAATTTTAAATGTGAGCGTTTATACCTCAGAAATCAGCAATTACTACAAATCAGGGCTCGATTTATTGTTTTGTTGATTGTCTAGACATAGGAAAGAATTAATAATGCAGATTAAATTTTAAATGCATATACATGTATATTTTACTCAGAGAACTAGTTGTTAAATATTTACCACCACACCCCTAGTATTCTGTAAACATTACTTGAGCTCAGCAGGAGTACAGTAAAAGCTCAAGGCAGGAAGTCATCACTAGATCTGAGAACTAATAGGTTAATAGTAATAAAAACAATAACTGGCATTTATATAGTGTTTAAAGGATTGCAAAGTGCTTAACATGAATTATCTCATTTGGGCCTCACAGCATTCCTGTGTAATTATCATATACTCCCAACTCCTGGGTAAAGTAAGCTATTACCCATTCTTGTGAGGAGAGACTTGTCCTCCCCCCACCTCTGAATGTAGATATGATCATTGCTCTGACTTTTCTACTGATTAAAAGGGAAAAAATAGACCAAAAAAGCATATTTCCCCACTATTTTTTCCATAGATCCTAAACTCTAAATAAAATCTAAGTATATCCCTCCAATATTAATAAAGCATTCATGCCTTTGCTTACATCTTCCTGGTTGCCTGGAATTCCTTATCTGATCCTCTCTGCTTACTTGAATCCTCTTCATATTTCAGGGTTCAGCTTTACTTTACCCTTCTTCTCTGACCACCTCAGCCTTTACTGACCACTCCTTCACCTGATTATTTTGTAGTATATAGTGTCTGCATACTCATTTGTCATTTAGCCTGGGCTGGCTTCTCTTGTTAGTTAGTCAGAATGAAGATGTCTTCAATATTCCTGGAGAAAGTCACAAAATCGAACTGATTTCATCCACTATAAATTTATAGTGCATAACCTTAGCTGGGTCATAACTGCTGCTAGGAAATCCTTCTGTACACTTTTATTGATTCCCCAACTCATTCCCCACAGAGATTGTTTCAAATCTTTTCCTCTCTACTCAAGGTCCCAAAAACTTCTTCACAGCCCCCAAACAACTGGCAGATAAGTTAGCCCCTGTCTTCAATAAGATAACTGAGGTCATCTGACAGGAGCTCCCTAGACTCTTCTCTTTCACTCTTTAAAATTTCATTGTCTTCTCTTGAAGTCTCAGAGGAAGACATTTTGCTACTCCTTTTACTTTGCCATTGATCTATCTCTGCTCTCCCCACCCCCTTCCAGGACCTTGCACTAGGATTCAATCCCTCTTTCCAGTGACTCCAATCTATTCCTTTCCACCAGTTTATTCCCTTTGGTTTTGCAAATAATCTCAAATTATCTCAATCCAAAACCAAATTTATTCCTTTTTTTCTGATTTTGGTATTTCTTCAATATTTTGATCATAGGCATTCAGTCTCCCATACTTTTAAATTTGGTATTATCTTTCTCTTTTCCCTTTCCTCTAATTTCTAATTAATTAGGAAGCTCTATTTTCTTACAAAATTTTATCTTTCTCTACATAATTTTTATTTCTGAATATAGTTCTCTTCCATTTTTAACAGTGAACCATATCTAAAATACTACTGATTTTTTCTTTACATTGCCTCTTGCCTCTATCCCATCCTTTCTATTCTCACTGTCATTGCTATAGTCTTTCATTTAAAAAATTATTGATATTTTGTTTCTATCATTGCCATAATAAATTCAAGTGCCTCTCCTTCTAACTCTCCCAGAGTTATCCGATATTATAAATCATATTTTTAGAGAGAAAAAAATTCCAGTACAATTTATTGAAACATTGAAAAAGTCCCAAAATATGTGCAATGTATAACTCCTATGGATCTCCAATCACTATGAAGGGGTATGGTATCTTCTCATTTCTCTTCGTTTGAATGCTTCTTGATCTTACAAATTTGTTACATTTATTTTTGAATTTTATTTTTCTTTCAGTGTGTAGTTGTTCTTTACATTTACATCTTTGTAAATATTGGGTATATTGTTTTTATGCCCCTGCTTATTACACTCTGCATCAATTCATATAGTTCTTTTTATGCTTTTTTTGTATTCATCTCACAGATTTCTTACAGCACACCAATATTTCATTTTATTAATCACCACAATTTGTTTAGCTGATCCCCAATTGATTTCCCTTTCATTGTCACTTGCTTAGATTATATCATGACCTTCTACCAGGTCTTTGTCTCTTTATTCTCTTTTTCCTCCAATCTATCTTTCATACTTCTATGAGAGTAATCTTTATGCTTGATCTACTTGATGCCTCTTATGCTAAAAATCTTAAACAGTTTCCTGTTTCACATTAAATAAAGTTCATACTCCTTAACCTATAATTGATAGCCATCTACAATCTAATGACATTTTACTTTTCTGGTTTTTTCTTATACTATTTCCTTCTTGTCCAATAGATTACTTGACATTCTTTATACATTCCTTGCATGTACTTTCTTCTTTATTTTGGCTCATTTTGGGCCTTGGAAAGATCCTATAACCCAACTCTAACCTGTTAAGTGCCTACCCATTGTCAGCACCATGGTCAGTGGCAATGACAGTAAGCAGCAGCAAGCTTGATCAGTATCATGGTTAGGAAAAAATAAGAAACTAGTTACAACAGGGTTGCAATGTGAAGCCATTCTGTACAGATTGTATTGCTAGGTGGGAGGTGGGAGGTGGTACGAGCGAGTCGAAGAATGTGGTCATGGAACATAGCAGGGAGTTTTAAAGAGGAAGAAAAATAGTGCTCACTGCTAATGGTGATCGGACTAGAAGCTATTATGAAGCTTTTGTGCAGATTTCTTTGCAAAGAGAGATTCATATATAAGTAAACCTCCAAGTTTCTAGAAGAATATACTTACATTGTTGGAGATCCCTGGGAGTCTTCCTTGATACATATATTTTTCTGTGTCTTCTTTATAAAAAAGTCATCCAAGAAGTTGTGTATTATATCTTTGTATTCCTGTATGCTTCAACTTATTTGAAATTTTCCCAGTAGTAGGGGGTGAAGGTGAGTAATTATTTCCTTTAGGGGAGACAATTATAGAAATCCTTGCAGGAACGAATCATGCTTCATGATTCTTTTCAAACACCATGTGCCTTGCACATGGTGGGAGTCAAATATTTACTTATTGATTGGGATAGAAGAAAGTTGTATTGAGAACTGGATGAACTCTTCAAAAGAATGAATATAAAGAGAGGAAAGAAGACCAGCATTTGAATTTTGACATATACCCACAAATGGGGGAAGGGGAATGAGGAGTAAGTAAAGCTAACAGAAATGGGGCGGCTAGGTGGTTCAGTGGATACAGCACCAGCCCTGGAGTCAGGAGGACCTCAGTTCAAATCTGACCTCAGACACTTAATAATTACCTAGCTATGTGACCTTGGGCAAGTCACTTAACCCCATTGCCTTGCAAAAAGAAAAAAAAATAAAGCTAATAGATCTCCATTAAAGGTAGGAGTAATTCGACCCTTGAGTTAAAAAATGTATCTTTCCATCAGTGGAATTCTTGTAGAACTTTTTTTGTACTGCTCTTGTGAACTACATTTTGTCTTTTAATTATTAGTTTATATATATCTTACCTCGGCTACATTTATGTAGCAAGATTTACGGCTTATTTATCATTTTTTTCTTGCTTAGTACCCAGAACTATCGTTTCCCATCTTGGGTGCTCTATTGAATTTGAGGAGAGTAACGAAGGTATAGGATCATGAAAGTCATGAGAGAAAGGTATTTCAAGAAGACTGAAACATCACAACATCACAAAATACACCAGAAATGTTGAGATCTATTATTTGACCAGGAGAAAGTGATTACTAATCTTAGAGAAAACAGTATCTAGGAAGTAATATAGATGGAAGTCAGATCACAGAGTTTAGAGGGAGTGAGTGGTAAATAAATTTTAAAAGTGGATAAAGGAGGGGCAGAGTTAAGATGGTGACAGGAGAAGAGGCTCTCCTAGATGTTCTCTCCATAATATTTCAAAAATCTTAAAATTATGACTCTAACTAAATTTTTGAGAGACAGAACCCACAGAAAGATCCAGTGAGGCAATTCTCTAGACCAAGATAACCTGGAAAATAGTGGAAAGGCTCCAATCCATGGGGTTAGAGGAGCAACCTGCCAGAGTGAAGAAACTTCAGCCTCCCAGAGGCAGCCCCAGGGTGCCTGAGAGTCACAGCTCACGGCAGCAGGGGCAGTTTCCAGACCTACATCTTGGGGAGTACTGGGCACAAATTGGAGGATCAGAGGAGGGACCCTCTACCAGAGGGAGCACACAAAGCCCAGGCCCTCAGGGTAGTTGCAGCAGTCAGTGTGGTCAACTCAGCAGCTGGAGGCCCAGATCCAGGAAACAGAAGCAGGAGTGGAGCCAATAAGCAGGAGCCTCCAGGCAACTGAGCCTTGAGTGCTCAGCCCACCGAAGGTAGGGAAGTGGAGAGAAATTTCAGAGGTCTGTCCTCTGTACCTGGAACAGGACACTGGGGCTCTGACCACATTCAGATCCTGATCCCAGTCTGAGCCCCCCATAGAACAGCCCCCTCCACCTCAGCCCTGTGGCAGAGGTGTGTGCCTGTGGTCATTCACAGACCAGGAGGGCAGTCAGAGCTTCACACACTGAGATCCTTGTGGGGGGAGGGGTAAGCTCAGGAATCAGGCACAGGCTGGAGAAATAAGTAAACAGAGGAAAAAAGAGGAACATCATTGAGAAATACATTGTCTATGATCCCAAGAAGGATCATAATACTCAATCTGAAGATGAGGAAGTAAAGTTCCCTGCATCTAAAGACTCCAAGAAAAATAGAAATTGGTTTCAGGCTATGACAGAGCTCAAAAAAGAGTTTCGAAAATCAAGTAAGGGAGATAGAAGAAAAATTAGGGAAAGAAATGAGAGAGATGCAGGAAAAACATGAAAAAGAAGTCAGCATCTTAGTCAAGGAGATCCAAAAAAATGCTGAAGAAAATAACATGTTAAAAACCAGCATAGGTCAATTGGATAAAACAATTCAAAAAATTATTGAGGAGAAGAATGCTTTTTTTTTTAGGTTTTTGCAAGGCAAATGGGGTTAAGTGGCTTGCCCAAGGCCACACAGCGAGGTAATTATTAAGTGTCTAAGACCAGATTTGAACTCAGGTACTCCTGGGCCGGTGCTCTATCCACTACACCACCTAGCCACCCAAAGCAGAATTAGCCAGATGGAAAATGAGATAAGAAAGCTTTCTGAAGAAAACAAGTCCTTCAGATATAGAATGGAGCTAAAGGAAGCTGATGACTTTATGAGAAGTCATGACATAATATTTCAACACCAAAAGAATGGAAAATTAGAAGAAAATGTGAAACATCTCATTGAAAAAACAACTGATCTGGAAAACATAATTTAAAAATTATTGGAATACCTTAAAGTCATGATCAGGAAAAGAGCCTTGACCTCATTTTATTTTAGGTTTTTGCAAGGCAAATGGAGTTAAGTGGCTTGCGCAAGGCCATACAGCTAAGTAATTATTAAGTGTCTGAGGCCTCATTTGAACTCAGGTGCTCCTGACTCCAGGACCAGTCCACTGCACCACCTAACCACCCCTACCTTGACCTCATTTTTAAAGAATTTCTACAAGAAAATTGCCCAGATATCCTAGAAGCAGAGGGCAAAATAGAAATTGAGAGAATCCACCAAACTCCCCTTGAAAGAGATCCCAAAAAAACAGCCCCCAGGAATATCATAGTCAAGTTCCAGAACTCCCAAGTCAAAAAAGAAAATATTACAAGCAGCCAGAAGAACACAATTCAAATATTGTGGAGCTGCAGTCAGGATCACACAGGACTTGGCAGCAACTACGTTAAGGGCTTGTAGGGCTTGGAATATAATATTCTGGAAGGCAAAACAACTTGGAATGCAACTGAGAATCAACTACTCAGCAGCAAAATTGAACATCCTCTTCCAGGGGAAAAGATGGACTTTCAATGAACCAGGGGAATTTCAATTGTTCCTGTTGAAACAACCAGAGCTGAACAGAAAGTTTGACCTTCAAATACAGGACTCAGGTGAAGCATAGAGAGTGGAAGAGAAGGGTAAAATATGAGGGACTTAATGAGGATGAACTGCATGTATTCCTACATAGAAAAATGATACTAATAATATTCATATAGAACTTCTCATTTAGTAGAGCAGGTAGAAGGAGCTTTTATAGATGAAGTTCAGGAGAGAGCTGAATTTGAAGATATATTGTAAAAATGGAGTCAATGGATAAAAGGGAAATGTAATGGGAGTAAGAGAAAGGAGAGGTGGAATAGGCTAAGATATTTCATATAATAAGATTTTTTTATTGCAATGAGCTATTGCAATGATATGGAAGGGGGGAAGGTGAAAGGGAATGAGGGAACCTTCACTCTCATCAGAGGTGGCTCAGAGAGGCAACAGCATATACACTCAATAGGGTATAAACATCTAGAGTAAAAAGGAGAGAAGGGGGATAGTAGGAAGGGGGAGATGTCAGTGATGGAGGAGAGGGTGGATCATGGGGGAGAGCAGTCAGATATAACACATTTTCTTTTTTATGTCTTGCAAGGGGCTGGGATTGGGTGGCCTGTCCAGGACCATGGGGCTGGGTGGTTGCTGGGTCTTAGGGGTGGTATGTGGGCTCCAGGCTTCTTGGCCCTGGGGCCAGTGATCAGTCCACTGTGCCACTCAGCTACCCTACAGCACATTTTAGAAGGAGAGAGAAAATATAGTATATGGTAGTGGGGAGGTATGAATGGAGGGAGTTGCAATCAGCAACGGAAACAGTGCAAATATATGGAAGTAGCTTTTGTGATGGACTTATCATAAAGAATGTGATCCACCGGAGACAGAGCTTGTGGTGTTGGAACACAGACTAGAGCACATTTTTTTCTCTTTCCTTTACTTTATTTCTCATGAGGGTTTATATTTGGGGGGGAGGGGTATTATGTTTACTCTTAAACAAGAATATTTTAGTAATGTATAAAAAACATCATTTGTACAAAAATAAATTTTAATTCATTAAAACATTAAAAATAAAAATAAAAAAGATTAGGGGAAAAACTGTAAAATTCAATAAAATCTTTCTTAAAAAGTGGATAAAGAAAATTTGAAGAGAAATGAAGATATAAGATGGCACCTGGAAGAGGAAGGGAGTGAAATGAGCTTTCTTTCTATAAGAAAGAAGTGAGCTGTGAAAACTTTTAAAAGTTAGGACAGAGATTAATTTAATAGCAAAGAAGTCACAATTATGATATTCTGAAACCTCAGAAAAATGTGAAATTAAAAAAAGGAATTACTTTTTAAAGAACACTAATTGTGATCTCTAACACATAATTAAACTTTCTGAATCTCAATTTTCCTCATCTGTAAAAAAAGGGTTATGCACTTGATGGCTATGGTACAATGGAAAATGTAGGATAATTGGAATCAGAGGACTTGAATTTGAATCCCAGTTCTTCCATTTACCGATTATATGACCTGGAGCAAATGACAATCTCTGCAGGCCTCAGTGTGTTCATTCAAAAAAAAAATAAAATGAAATCATAATATAGTTTTTAAAAAAAATAAAATTATATAATATTGGTGACATATTTATAAATCTGAAAGCACTATATAAATGCTGGCTATCATTATCATCATTATCACCTTTTTATCTTTAATAAAGGGCTCTGATTACATGGTCTTTAAAGCCCCATCAACAAAGCCATGACCCCATGATCTTTAAAATACTGCTGTCCTCCTAATATTCCATGAAACAAAAGTTTTCTATTTGAATTATCTACGGAGGTATGTTAGGTTAGAAGAGAGAAAGAGGAAAGGGAGGGAAAAAAGGATAGAAAAGAAGAGCTAAAAGAAAATATGAATAAGGAAAGGGGAGAAGAAAGAATGGAAGGTTTTTTCCCCTGAATTAGAAGTAGAAGAAATTTAGCCCTCTAGAAATGAATGAATTCTCTGAAGTTCTCATAATAGCTGCTCTGATGTGGTGATATCTGTTTAGGGTTAGTAAAGTTCTAGTCCTTAGGCTTACATTCATTGGGTTTGCTGTTAAACGTTTAATACCCAGCTTTCCAGACATAAGACACAATTTAAAGTTTAAGTTGCATTCTTTTTTTTTTATGGGGGAAGGATGCCTTTATTAGCAGAACAGTTGGCCAGGTCGCAGTGGACTCTCCAGCACCGGCCCCTGTCCCCGGTAACCAGGGGCTCAGAACTTCTGGAACTGCTTCTTGGTCCCGGCTGCCTTGGTGACCTTCAGCACGTTGAACCTCACCGTCTTGCTGAGGGGCCTGCACTCACCCACTGTCACAATGTCTTCAATCTAGATGTCTCAGAAACAGGGAGACAGGTGCACAGACATGTTCTTGTGGTGCTTCTCAAACCGGTTGTATTTTCGAATGTAATGCAGGTAGTCTCTGCAGATGACGATGGTCCTCTGCATCTTCATCTTGGTCACCACACCTGACAAGATCCTGCCTCGGATGGAGACATTGCCAGTGAAGGGGCACTTCTTGTCGATGTAGGTACCCTCGATGGCCTCCTTGGGAGTCTTGAAGCCCAACCGGATATTCTTGTGGTATCTGGGCAGCTTCTCTTTGGCCGTGTCCCCGAGCAGCACCCGCTTCTTCTTCTGGAAGATGGTAGGCACGCTCTGTCTGGATGTCCGCCGTGCTCGCCTCTCCCTCCTCTTCTCTCGGACGAACGGAGGGAAAGAAGCCGGAAAGCTGCTGCTGGAGTCTCCTTAAACACGAGGCCTTAAGTTGCATTCTTAACATCTTCTATAGTGTGTTCTTAAGTATAGACAATCAACAAAACAATAAATCAAATTCTGATTTGTAGCATTTTGTAGATTTTTTTGTACAAGACATTGGGGTTAAGTGACTTGTCCAAGCTCACACATCTGGGTAGTTATCAAGTATCTGAGGCTAAATTTGAACTCAGGTTCTCCTAACTCCAGGGCTGGTGCTCTATCCACTGTGCCAACTAACTGACCCCTTTTTTGTAGATTTTCTGAGGTATAAATGCTCCCATGAACCATTTAACTAATAACTCTTATGCAATCCTATAAACATCAAATATAGAGAACTAAGAATGGCCTATATATAATTAAAAAATCTAGTCAACTATGCTTTTAATAAAATCCTTTAAAAATCTTATTTATTTTATTCTGTACTTAAGAAATGAAATAAGCATTTCCATAACACAGTAGAGTAGAAAGAGATTATTGCACATAAACTGCAAATCTATTATGTATGACTTGCTAGCCCTTTTAAATATATGTTATTATGTAAGAAATGAAGAATTTGATGATCTTAGAAAAACATAGATGGACTTACATGAAATAATGAAGAGCAAAATGAGTAGAACCAAGAAAGAGTTGTATTCAATAAGAATAATATTGTTCTAAGAACAGCTCTGAGTGACTGGGTTTTTTTACTATTATAAATACCCAAATTAACTACAAAGGATATAAAAAGGAAGATGCTATCTCCATCCAAAAAATCTGATAAATAGAAGTATTTATAGAATGACTTTATATATATAAACATATTTGTGTCTAATTGTAACCATTTCTAGCAAGAGAGAAGAAAAAATTAAAAAAATAAAATTCTTTACATAATTTTAAAATTCAGATATTGTACATGAAGCTATTAACAGTTCTATAACAATTCATCAAGTCTAATCTACTTTGTGCAAGACATTGAATCTACAAAGACAAAAAAGGAAACAGTATCTGTCCTCCTGGATCTCATATTCTATTTTCATTTCATCATAATCATGTCATAATTAAAAAAGTTTAAAGTAAATCTCTAAGTACAAAGTGAGAATTCCAATTATTGTCTGTTGCATTTATATAACTTGATAGTTTTCTTTTTCTTCTATTCACAAAACATAAGTTCTTTTCAAATAATAACATTTATTTAGCAATTGTGAGCTAGATACTGAAGGAGATACACAGAAAGGCAAATGACATGATCTTTGATGAATTCTAATGAGATACTTCAGAAAATCATGATGGACCAAGAAATGACTGCAAGCAGACAATGGTGTGTTCCCTCTGAACTTGTATATTCATAAGAAATGCTAATGTAGTGGGGAGGTGTACAGTGTTGAAGAGTGAATACAAACTATGATAAATCATAATTAACTAACTTGGAATTCAGAAGGTGCAAGAGAAAATGATTTCTCCAACTTATGTGTGAGAGTCTAGTGACAAGAATCTTCAATGATCAAATGGCAACAACAAAAACAAAATATAACCCTTGATGAAGAGCAGTGATTGAACTGTAACACAGATTGGCAGAAATCCTAAAGGAGAAGAGATCCCCAAAGAATACTACCTTCTTCTTAGAGGCTGAGAAGAACTACAGGTAGAAGAGCTACAGAGCAGTACGGAAAGAGGAGACTGTGATGAGAAACTAAGCAACTGCCATTGACTAGGAGCTAAGGAAAGATGCAAGAAGTGGGACAATGAAATGGAGAAACTATCAGTGGTATCTACTGAGGGTGTATAGTGAGACCTATCAGAGGAAAAAAAGTTTTATGATCAAATATCATTGTCTTTGGAGATATGGAGGTAAGAATCAACATAAAAAAATCCACCTCTGGGTTTCTGCTGTTGAAATCTCATCTAAGACTACACTAAAATAATGGAGACTTTGTATGCTTCTGGAGAGAAGGGTTGTTCATTTTCTGGTCATTCTCTCTCTGACTCAAGTCCATAAAAATTCTTAATAATTCTGCTTTGCTCCTAAATTAATTTGCTAGTGATTTAAGCCTGGCAAATCTCTGTTTTAAGCTGGGGGGGAGTTGATGGTTTCCATATCATTAAGGAAAGGACAGATGGGTGGGGAACCCCCTAAAGTGATAAGTTCATATAAACTTCAGAGGGGAAAGTGAAATGAACTCTAAAATCTAGAATGCAAAATTGGGTGCTCTGAGTGCCTAGGAGAAATACCAAGTTCCTAGCACAGTGTCTGGCACATTGTATGCACTTAATAAGTGTTTATTTATTGATTGATTGATTACTGGAAGAAGAGATCTTTTTTTTGTTTGGGAATAAGAAAGAAGAAAGTCTTCAATCAATCAGCAAACATTAAGTATCTATATTGTGCAGAAAGCTATTCTAGATATTGGAAGAGCTCCACAAATTAAATAACAAGCAGCCTCTACCTTCTAAGAGCTTGTAGTTCTATAGTGATAAAATGCTAATCCAGATAGCTACATGACTGGTGAATTAGAATGAAAAACAAAGTTCTGTGAGGTCTTAGTTAAAAAGGTTACTTACACTCAGAAGGACCAAGGAAGTTTTTAAAGAGTTCAGCTTGGGGCAGCTGAGTGACTCAGTGGATGGAGCACTGGCCCTGAAGTCAGGAGGACCTGAGTTCAAATTAGGCCTTAGACACTTAATAATTACCTAGTTGTGTGACCTTGGGCAAGCCACTTAACCCCATTGCCTTGGGGAAAAAAGAGTTTGGCTTTTAAAAATAGGAACTAGTTGTTAAAGATGAGGAAGGAAGGTTTTCTAGGCAAAGGCAATATCTTAAGCAATCATGGATCCAGGAAGAAAATGAGCGTTCAGAAAGAGAGGAGTTGTTCTATTAGGATGAAATGTCCAGTATGTGGAGCGGTTGTGAATGACATAAGATTAGAAAGGAAGGCAGTGTCAAATTGGGGAAGAGTATTTGAAAACCATATAGAAGATCTAAACTTTAGATAACCATATAAGTTTTTGAGAAGAGAAGAAACATAATTGAATCTACTCATAAGAATGATTTTTCTATTAGCTGTGTGAATACTGGTAGAAGAGGGGAAAGGAAGGGGAACAATTATTCATTAATTATCTAATATGTGCCAGGTACATTGCTAAGAGCTTTACAAATATCTCATTTGATATTTGAAGCTGAGAGATAGAGGAGATGGAGAGTCTTATCAGGAGATCATGTAACCTAGTTAGTAGTAACGAGGAATTGTAAAAGATGAATGGAAAGCAGAAGAGAATGTAAAGGATGGATGCAAGAAATTATGTCAAGATGGAATGAATAGGAATGGTAACTTAATAAGAGAGGTGGGAGAGAGGTAAGAGTCAAAACTTACTTCAATATAACAAACAGGAGAGACTAGGTGAATAATGGTGCCATACACAGAAACAGTGAAATCAGGTTGCGCAGACTTGGGGGGAAAGAAAGGAAATCTGGATATAACGTTCAGTGGATCAGGTAGCACAGGATCTATAGAAAAGGGAGACCCACCTAGACAGGTGATGGTTAAAGTCTTGTAGAGAGAAAAGAGGGCCAAAAACAGACTTATTGGGAACACAACTCCTCTCACTAAAGGGTTGGGAAGAGTATAAAGAGTCACTGAGGAAAACAAAGAAGGGATGATCAATGAAGGAGGAAGAGAACCAAGATTGAGGTGTGTTTCTGAAGCAAAGGGAGGAGAAAACCAGTAGGGATGGGTGGCAAACTGTGTGAAAAATCTATAGAGTTTAGCATGAGACTATGAGATTAAGAGAACACTGGTGGACTTTAATAGGAGAAAAGTACAGTTATTTCTTCCACATTGTGGGGTTTAGGAGTGCAGTGCCCATGATCTTAAAAAAGCTGTGTAAAGTTTTTTGGCATTCCAATCATACCAGAGAAATTTGACTTTTTCTTTTTCTTTTAGGGGGTATTTACAATACCTTATTTTAAATTTTGGATTGATATTATATAATACTATACATATATTTTATGCATTTTTGAGTTTCTAAACTTTCTATGTTATAAACTGATCTCAGGTCACCTGCAGTTTCCACAAAACTCCCCCAAAATTCTCTCTTAATTTCTTATGCTGTCCTATGTAATATGGAAACCACAATGGGAAAAGTTGCAATGAGGAAGGGATTATGATATTAATAGGGGACTGGTAATCACAATGAGTTGAGGACAGAGTAAGTAAGTAATGAAGTGAGGGTACAAAACTGAAGCATTTTTTTTTTCCTCCAAGAAACTTAGCAGTAAGCAAGACAAAAATAGATAGGACATTTAGATACTCTGAGTGTTTTTAAAAGGAAGAATTCGAGTTGGTTTGTTTCTCGTTTCTAGTTTCTTGCAAGGCAGTGGAATTATGTGACTTGCCCAAAGTCTCACAACTAGGTAATTAGCATGTGTTTGAGACCAAATTTGAATTCAGGTCTTCCTGACTCCAGGTCCAGTGCTGTATCCACTATACCATTTAGCTGCACAGTTTGTTTCTTTTTTATTTTCCTTCTTTCATTTCTTTTTCCCTCTAATTCAGGAGACCTAAAATGTTTGTAGATTTAAAGGAAACAGTAGGAAAAAAATTTAGTTGCAATTGGGAGTGATAAAAACTTCCAGGACAAAGTCCCAGAGAAGGAAAAAATATTGAAAGTGATAATGAAGGAGTGTTTTCTGAATATTGAAATAGAAAAGAAGTTATCACTAAAAGTCAGCATGGCTTTATCAAGAACAAGTCATTCTAGGCTGATCTAATTTACTTTTTTTTTTTAACAGTGTAACAAGACTGGTAAATCAGGGAAATGCACTAGACACAATATACTTATAAGTTCAGCTAAGCATTATTTATTGTTTTATTGATGCATTTTTATTTTAGCACACATTCATTCCCCAAAATATTGCTTCCTTCTCCCCTTCATAAACTTCTTTTATTACAAAGATACTATTTTATTTTATTTTTTATTTTTTTAGGTTTTTGCAAGGCAAATGGGACTAAGTGGCTTGCCCAAGGCCACACAGCTAGGTAATTATTAAGTGTCTGAGGTCAGATTTGAACTCCTGACTCCAGGGCTGGTGCTCAATCCACTGCACCACCTAGCCGCCCCCAAAGATACCATTTTTAAAAGCAGTTCACCAAAACCAACCAACTCATTGATATCATGTGCAGCATTCAATATCCATAGTCTTTCCCTCTTCAGCAAATGAAGGGGTGATAGATACATCTCACATCTTCTCTGGGGTCAAGCTTGGTCCTTATAATTGTACAACATTCAAATTTTATTTTATTTCCATTATTAATTGTAATCATTGTACCTCTTATTTCCTGGTTTTTCTCACTTCCTTCTGCTCCAGTTCATATGAGTCTTTTCATCTCTGGATTCCTCATATTTTGGCTTTCTTAGGGTATAGTAATATTCTATTCTGTTCATGTCAGCCAAGGTTGATACATTGTCTCTTGTGCTAACTTAGTGACCAATATAGAAAAATATGTGTTAGGTGGAAGGATTAATTAGTGGATCTGGAAATAGTTGAATAACCTTAACCAAAAATAATCCCCAAAGTTGGAAAACATCGGGAAAGAAATTCTATAGTAAAATATTCCAGTAGAATGCTCTGTCAATTGTGGATAGGTTATGGAATGAGAGAAAAGAGATAGTTCACTGGGATTTAGGTCAGAATAAAGATAAAGAATGGATTTGGAATGAATGAGAAGTAGACGAAGTTTGCAAGTAGAAAATAGAATTTCAGAGGTATTTTGGATCCTGGAGTTAAAGAATTTCTACAGAACTTCAGTTTCTTCACATTGGAAGGTAACTTTAGGGCTTATCTATTCCAAACTCTATCTGAACAGAAATTCCTGCTATAATATCATATTCTCTGTTTGAAGATCTCAGTTGTGAGAGAACTGACTCCCTCCCAAGGTGGCCTATTCCATTTTTGGACAACTAGTTTGGGGGCTGGTTTTCTTTACAGTATACTGACATTTGTGTCTCTGCCACTTTTGCTAGTGGTGCCTGATTCTGCCCTCTGGAACCCAAAACATATATAATCCTTTTTTCACATGACAAGCTTTCCAATACTTGAAGGAAACCATCATGTACTTACTAAAACTTCTCTTCTTTAAACTATTCATTTCTAGCTCCTTCAAATGGTCTTTCTAAGGTATGCTCTCTGATCTCTTCACCAAATTGGTTGCTTTTCTTTGGATTTTCTTCAGTTTGTCAAAATATTTCATAAAATTGAGACTCTATATATTCCTTTCTTCTATACAGTATTCTTTTCTTTAATTTAATTTAAGATCATATTAGCTTTTTTGACTACCAAGTCATACTGTTGACTTTCAGTCCACTAAACATCCTAGATCTTTATTCATAAAAATTTGTCTAGTTAGTTATACTTTTCCTATCCCTTACTTATATAGTTTCTCTAGCAGAAGCATGAAAATTTGCTTTTGTCTATATTAATTATCTTACTTAATTTCTGCTTAGAAGATTGACTCGTTATTCCAGACTATTATGATCTTTTGGAACTGATTCTTATTCATCATGGAAGTTGTCTCTTCGTGTCTTTTATAAATTTCATATGTCTAAGCCTTCTCCCATGTCATTGATAAAAATCTTAAGTGATATAGAACCAAGGTTCTTACATTCTATTAGACAGTTGCCTCTAAGTTAACATCAACATATTTTTATTGATGGCTACTCTTTGGGTATAGTCATTCAATTAGTTCCAAAACCACCTACCTAGCACACATCTTTTTCTCTTGTCCTTGAGGACAACATGATAGACTTTGCTAGAGGCTTTGCTGAAATTCAGATGTATTATATGTATATCCTTACCTTGATCTACTAGTCAGTTACTAGACTGATCCTGTCAAAAAGGGAAATGAGATTAGTCTCACCTAGCCTGTCCCTGATGAATCTCTGCTGGTTCTTGGCATTCATTTCTAAATACTCACAAAACATGCCTTCAAAAAATACTTTCTGGAATTTTGCTAGGAATCAAAATAAAACTCATTAGCCAATGATTTGAACATTCCACTATGTTTTCCTTTATGAAAATCAGGATGACATTTTCTCATCTGCATACTTGCAATACTTCTCCAATTCTCCATGATTTTTCAAAGATCACTGCTGGTGCCTCAGCAATTATATATTCCACTTATTGCAGAACCCTCTGTTGTAGGAAGCAGTGTAGTATCATCATCATCATAATAATAACTGACATTTATATGTTACTTAAAAGTTTGTAAAGTCATTTATTTATATTATGTTAGGAAGAGGAGATGGGCTAGTCATGTGTTGAAAGTGAGAGATGACAGATGGACAGAGTACTCTGCAAAGATCTTCACCATGATGGGAAAATTAAAAGAATGTTTCCAATCTTTTGAATGGATTCCCTGTGGAGAAATTATAGAAAGAGAAAGACAAGAGTCACACAGGGTGAGCAGGTTTCTTGGGTTAGAATCTGCATCATGGAAGGGAATAACCATATTGTTCTGAGTGTCTCATTTGTATTTCACAACTATGCTATATTCATTATTATTCTCATTTTAAAGATGAGGAAACTGAGGCTCAAAGATATTAGATGCTTTTCTTTGGGTCATTCAAGTAATTAATGTCAGAGTCATGGTAAACAATCTACTGCTTCCTAATTCCAAATTCAACGTTCTCTATATATAGGGGGAAGTTTGACATCAAAGAGACACAGGTTCTGCTACTCATCTCTATGCAACTTCAGGCAAATCTTTGTGAAAGTTTGTGAGAGTTTGTGAAATGAAGGGATTGGACTGAATGGCCCCTAATGGCCCCTAAGGTAACTTCTTTGTCTCTTTAAAAAATTTTTTTTTCCAATTACATGTAAAAATCGAAGGTAATTTCTAGTTTTAAATGTCTGCTTAGGGTCACAAACTTGTTGATATTATCTCCCTATTTCATCTTGGGTTTTAAATCCCTATTTAACCATTTTTGTTCTATATTTCCAAATCCAAAGACAATCCTTGGCAGAGAAAACAGGTGAGTAGTCTATGACTCCTTGCTTTAGGGATTAAGGTCCTGTATATCTGTACTTTAGACTTCTAGACTTCAGGCAGGTGTGGGGATGGGAGGTTAGGCCAAGGAGGAACTGAGCAGAAGTATTTCTTCCTCCAGATCACAGAGAAAGAAACTGGAAACAGGTGAATATTTATAATAAGTCTACTGCTACATGGTACCATGTTGAAAACTATTGTAGCACCCAAGATCCTCTCTCATGAGAGTCCCTTCAATCAATCCATCAAGTACTTATTATTTACTAGATAGTAGGTATCATACTAGGTGCTAAAGATACAAATACAGACAAGGAACCTATTTACATTCTCAATGAAAGTATGTTTTATTGGGACTTCAGGTACATATTGTGTAAGTATCCACTCAAAACCACTCCTCATAATGCTTCCATTGATGTGTTTCTTTTACCAAACAGAAAATATAATTTGAAGCCAAAGTTATGTAATTAAGAAACATAATAAAATAAATGAGAAGAAATCTTCCTCCCATAAATGTATGGGCATGCTATTCTATAAGTTACTGTCCCTCCAGTGCATTTTCAGGGAATATAATGGAGCACACATGTAGAGGTACACACATAGAGAACAAAGATGCTTGGAGAACACTAATTATCAGGACAACTCTTGCTACTTAGGCAGAAACCTACTGGGAGCCTTTAGAAAAGGTTTCTACTCTACTACCTATGTCCATTAGGAGATATCCTAGAGAAAGAAAATATAGAGGCATACAAGAAAGAAAAAAAATCTCTGGAGAAAAAAGTCCTGGATTCATCTCACTACCTTTTGTGAGTGACTCCCTTTCCTTTATCTTTAGTTTTCTTACTCATAAAACAGCCTCTGAGATCCTTTCCAGCTCTGTGTCTTTGATCTGATTATCCATGTTATCACAAACTATATTCTATAATTCTCTTTTGACCGTCTTCCACAGGCATCCTTACTGGGGTGTTCTCTGCTACCTTCTACTGGAAATTCTCTTGAATTGCAACTTCAGTTGACAGAATCTCTGTTCTTCTAGTTCAGAGCCTCAGGGCTATTTCTATCCCCTTTTCCAGTTTATAGCCAACTTTACCCAATCAGATAACCAACCAGAGAATTGTATATGTCTTTTGAACTAAGTTCTTCTGTTGTGTCTTAGATTATCTCAGTTTAAACTTTTATTTGAGTTACAGGTCAGAAATTCCTTTGACTTCTATCACACCCCTGATCACCCATTTGGTACCCACAAATCACTCCAATAATTTTACTTAACAAAACTGGCTAAATCTTGTTTAGAAGAGTCCTTTCAACCCTGTCTCCAAACTCTTAGTTTACCCTCAGTCCAAGACAATCATCTTGGGAACAAGACCCAAAGAACCTTGATAGATCTGGTATATCTGCACTTCTTTTCCCCCAGCAGAGTAATTTCTGTACTCCATTACACTATTAAAATGTTAATTAGTATATTACATCTTTTTAATGGGAAATTATCTTATTGTACTATTATTATATTATTTGTAAGGTTTTACAAAACATTTTAATGTATATTTTAAGATAGACATGTAAGAGCAAGCCATTAAATTTTCCTCCATTCCAAGTTTTATCCCAATGTCTCATCATGTCATGGAAGTCCATGACATGTATTGCATCACTGAATGGCATAATACAGAGCGTGCTGGGCTTGGAGTCAGGAAGACCCAAGTTCAAATCCTGCCTGAGTTAATGGTGAGAGACTGGTCAAGATCACTGAACCTCTCACATTCTCAATTTCATTATCTGTATAATAGTAAGAGAGTATATAATAACAGTGGAGAGAGTATGCACAGATAAAATGAATATTTTGAGGGAATAGTGTTGGAGAAGCATTTTGATTTCTAGAATATAAGAACTTCTAAAATTGTTCATTAAAATTGGAATCAGTGACTATAAAAATATATTCATTTAAAATACAATGAATTTGCTAACTACAATAAATATAAATTGTAAGAAAAAGATAATAATGATAGCTCCCATTTATATAGGACTTTAAGGCATGAAAAGTGCTTAATAAATATCTCATTTTATCCTCACAAAATTGGGGAAGTAGATACTATTATCTCCCATTTTGTATCAGAGAAAAACTGAGGTCTTTGGTCTTTTTTTAAATTTCTTGATCCTAAGCCATATTTTCTAACTTATTTTTCATCATTTTCCTGTATAACAACCTTTGTATTGACATCACTGAGTACTAATGTATTGACTGAATTAATTTAAAAGATTGTGTCGAATACTTTATGAAATTTCTTTGCCTCTTCATCTTCTGAAACAAATAGTAAATGAACTGTATATTGGCAAATGCTTTTAAGTATTAATGTCTTCATGTTTGTTTATCTTCATCATGAGCACTATAAGGCAACCTTTGAAAAAGGATATTTCTTGTGATATTTGAAAGCATTAGACCAGCTCCTTTATTAGCTTCTTCAAGTAGCACCTATGACTGGAGAATCAAAATGGAAAATTAGGGGCAACCATCCAACTGTCCTCTAACATTCTGTGCACGGCAGCACTGATAAAATGGATAGAACACTGGTCTTGGAGTCAGGAGAATGGGAGTTTGAATCCATATACTTGTCACATTTGCTGTGTGACTTTGAACAAGTCACTTAATCCTGATTGTCTCATATCCAGGGCCATTTCCAATTGTGCTGATTCATATCTGTCTACTGGATCCAGATGATTCCTGAGGAGAAAGTGAGGCTGGTGACTTAGTGTAGCACTCCCTCAATCAAATCTAATTCAAGTGCTTGTGGTAGTATCACCTCCCTGATGTCATGGTCTTCTTCAAAAATGGAGGACAAAAAAAAGTCCCTACCCAACATTCCTCTCCAAACAAATTAAAGATAATGCCTCAAGTACCACCTCACACCTTTCAGACTGGCCAATATGACCAGAAAGGACAATGATCATTGTTGGAAGGGTTGTGGGAAATCTGAGACACTAATACATTGTTGGTGGAGCTGGTGAATGCATCTAATCTTTGGAACTATGCCCTTTGATCCAGCAATATCAGTACTGGGTCTATATCCTGAAGAGATGATGAAAAAGGGTAAAAACATGACTTGTACAAAAATATGCATAGCACCCCTGTTTGTGGTGGCAAAGAATTGGAAATCAAGTAAATGTCCTTCAATTGGGGAATGGCTTACCAAACTGTGGTATATTTATGTGATGGAACACTATTGTTCTATTAGAAACCAAGAGGGATGGGAATTCAGGGAAGCCTGGAGGGATTTGCATGAACTGATGCTGAGTGAGATGAGCAGAACCAGAAAAACACTGTACACCCTAACAGCAACGTGGGGGTGATGATCAACCTTGATGGACTCGCTTATTCCATCAGTGCAACTATCAGGGACAATGTGGGACTGTCTGCGATGGAGAATACTATCTGTATCCAGAGAAAGAATTGTGGAGTTTGAACAAAGACCAAGGACTATTCCCTTTAATTTAGGGGAAAAAACCTGATATCTTATTATCTGATCTTGCTATCTCTTACACTTTATATTTCTTCCTTAAGGATGTGATTTCTTTCTCATCACATTTAATTTGGATCAATGTATACCATGGAAACAATGCAAAGACTGGCAAATTGCCTTCTATGGGAGGTGGGGGGAGGGAAGTAAGATTAGGGGAAAAATTGTAAAACCCAAAATAAATAAAATCTTTTAAATAAAGGTAATACCTCAAATCGAGTTTTGGCAGAACCAAGAAAAGATCAGAGTAAGATATTTTTCTGGCCTAAGAAAGAGACATACAAAAAATATTGAAGAAAATGATACCTTTAAAAAAAATTGGCCCAATTGTAAAAGAGGCAAAAATAGATCTGATTTTAGTATTACATTATACTAAAAGTTATTTGAAACTAAATGAAGTTATTTCAAATTTTTTATATTATGCTGAAAGTTACCATAGACAGTGAAGTAATATCAAAAATTTTTATCACAAAGGTTCTTTGATAAAAGTCTCATTTCTCAAATATACTGAGTATAAAATTGAATCAAATTCACAAAAATAAGAGTAATTTTCCCAATGACAAATGGTCAGTGAATATATAGACAGACAAGTTTTCAGAAGAAGAAACCAACTTACTATTGATTAGAGAAATGCAAATTAAAACAACTTTGAGGTACCACTTCACACATATCAGAAATGACAAATGCTGGAGGGTATGGAGATGAGGGAAAATAGATACACTGCTGGTGGAGCTGGTTTAATTATTGATATGGTTTAACCAATGAACTGGTTTAACCATTCTAAAGAACAATTTGGAACTATTCAAAACGGGTTATAAAGTTGAACATACCCTTTGCTGCTACTACCAGGTCTGTATCACAAAGAAATCAAAGAAAAAGAAAAATAACCTATATATACAAAAATGCATATAGCATTTTATAGTTTATACTGGTGACAAAGAATTGGAAATCAAGAAGATGCTCATTAACTGGGGAATGGTCAAATAAGTTATTTACATGGTATATGATTATAATGGAGTATTATTATACTGTAAGAAATCATAATAGGAATAGTTTCAGAAAAAATGTGGAAAGACACATGAACTGATACAAAATGAAATGAGAAGAAGGTCCATAGGCACAGGTTATCTTTTATCGTTCTATGTCTCATGAGAGACCATGGTCAAAGAATCATCACCTATCCTCTAATAGATTTCTTATAAACCTAGGTATTGCTCATAAGATGGTGGTTGGTAGATACAGAAAATTCTGTAAAATGATAATTAGGATACATACATATATATATATACATATACATATAATTAGGATATATACACATATGTATGAATCTACACATATATGTAAATACATTTTAATGCTTAAAACATGGAAAATTTCTTAAACATAAATATTTTCTCCTTGCTTTTTGAATATTTCATTTGCTAAAGCCTAGAGTCCAATCCTATCTATTTACTAGTGAGTAACTAAGTAAGAATCAAGGTCAAAGGTCTAACCAGTACTTACAAGGAGGTGCCAACAGGAGCATAAATAGCATCTCAAGGGAAGTGCCAGAAACAAAGTCAACATTGTCCCAAGGGTGATTAAGGAAGGACTGTTCAATGACCTTGTGTATCTGTGGTCAGGTAAAGAAGGAATTTTCCAACAGGGTTAAGGGAAGGAACCAGGAGTTTATGCTACATAATAGAGGTTTTTGTCTCTTGTTTGGTTTTTTTCCCAGTCCTTATTTGAGTCTGCTTGCATCCTGCGGCATCCTGTGGAATTAAGCACCTGGTTTTTTTGTTGTTGTTTTTTTGCAGGGTCAAAGTTCTGAGGCACCAAAATTTAGAAGGTACTGACTAAATTTCTACTCTTTCAAAATATAAAAAGTTACAAAATAACTAGCTAAAAATAGAAATAATATTTGCAAAGCACTTTATATACTTTGACCAGAATCACACACCTTGTTAGTGTGTGAAGTTGATTTGAACTCAAGGTAGCTAGGTAAGGAGTGGATAGGAAATTAGGAAGATCTGATACGACCTGTGTGATTTATGATCCTGAGTAAATCACTTAAATTCTTGATCAGCAGCAGTCTCACTGTGTCCCAGTGTCATCATCAAAGATTTAGAGCTGGAAGGGACTTTATAGGTCATCAACTGATTCTAGAGGTGAAGAAACTGAGTCCTAGACAGCTGAAATGATTTACTCAGGGTCACATGACTGATACGACTTAAACTGATATCTTCCTATATACAAATCTAGTAAATCTAACCGCTACAACATGCTGTCTTTGTCTCCCTGAATATATTGATGTCCTAGAATTGTTTTGTTTTATTCCTCCTTGGGGAAAGATAAGGACTTTTGTTGTAAGGCCCAAGATCTTTCCCAAAAGTCTCCTTTACACCCTTGTTCAATTAAATTTACCTTAAAAAGTTGGCTTGAAACTGTCTTTTGGTATATGTAGCTTGAATATGGTTCATGGCCCTTGTCCCCATCACCAGTAAGAAGATGATGGAGGCAACATGCCCAATATGGAAATGATGAGCAGATTGCAGCATGGAAAAATGATCTGAAACCTTTACTGTAGAGCAGTATCTTTGTATCACAATCACACAGGGGTGATAGTGCTTAATAAGAGCTTAATGAATATCTATTGAATGATTGATTCAAAAAGTATGATGGAATTGATAAAGAGGTGATTAATAATAGTCATAACTAGCATTTGTATAGCATTTTAAGTTTTGTAAAATACTCTACAAATATTATCTCATGATTATTTCCATTTTATAGATGAAGAATCTGAGGACAGAGGTCAAATGTCTTAACCAGGATCACACAGATAGTAAGTTTCTGAGACTAGATTTGAACATAAATCTTCCTCATTCCAGATTAGTGCTCTATCTCCTTTAAAACCTAGCTGCCATCTAAGAGAAAAGTGAAAAATCCCCACATCTGTTTTCCCTTCTGACTTCTCTATTTCCATGAACTATACTACCATCTTCCAGTTATTTAAGCTCAAAACTTTAGTCATCTTTGATCCCTCTCTCCTCCCCCTCACCTACTATCTAATCAACTGCCAAATCCTGTTACTATTCTGTTCTCAGTGTCTCTCATCCTCATCCTTCTTGACTTCTATACAACATTTTGATACTGTGAATCTCCTTTTCTTTCTGAATATTCTCTCTCTCTCTCTCTCTCTCTCTCTCTCTCTCTCTCTCTCTCTCTCTCTCTCTCGGGATTTTTATGATATTGTTCTTTTCCTGGTTCTACCCAGGGGTGTGCTGGAGTTATTGTTAAATTTTTAATATGATCATGTACACCTCAGAAATTCTATAATCAAGCCCTACAAACTAGGGATTGATTTATTGTTTTGTCAATTGTCTAAAATCAAGAAAGGGATGCAGACAACATACCTAATATGGAAATACGTTAAACACAATTGTATATGTGCAACCTATAACAGATTGTTTTCTGCCATGGGGAGGAAGGAGGGAAAGAAGAATGGTAGAAAAATGAGGAACACAAAAGCTTGTAAAAGGATGAATGATGAAAATTATCTTTTCATATGATTGTTGATAAAAAGAAAGTGATGGAGAAATAATCAAAATGACTTCTTTGCTCAAAGTTGTTGTTAAAACAATATTGTTGTGGCCTTGGGCAAGCCACTTAACCCCATTGCCTTGTAAAAAAAAACTAAAAAAACTAAAAAAAACAATATTGTTACAATCTATTATATTCTCTTGGTTCTGCTTCTTTTGGGGATGGGGAAGAAAGGAGAAAAAGAGAAATTTACATGATGACTTTATTTAGAAGGAATAGAAAAGTATACGTAATAGATTCATATACTATGTTATGGATATGCTTGTTTTATTCCATAAATTAAAAATGAAATAGATAAAAAATGTTAAATGAGAAAATGTTAATGAAGATTAAATTTAAAAGTATGTTCTCTCCAGTGAGTTGGTTGTTAAATATTACCAGCACACCCCTGGTTCTACCCAAATGGCTTTGTGCTGGATCCTCTTCCTCTTTTCTCTCTATAGTATGTATCTTGGTCTTCTCATCAAAGTTCTTTCTAGCCCTAATATTCAACAAGTTAGTAAGAAGAGTGAGAGGAAAGAGAACAAAGAAGAACTGGGACTTTCTCAATCCCTCAATTATTCAAACAACAGACTTTTATTGAACACCTACTGTGTATCACATACTCGACTAGGTTCTGGGAATACAAATACCAGACTGAAACAGGACTTACCTCCTAGGAGCTTATTTTCTTACTAAAGCTCATAAAACAAGCCTCCTCTTTTTACAGATTATGGAACTGAGACTCAGAAAGTGAAGTGACTTACCATATAGCTGAGCAGGAATTTGGATGATCTCTGACTCTTATACTTGTGTTTTTCTTTTTTTTTTTAAATCAATATCATAAATCACAGTAAGGTGTTTCTTCTTCTTCTCTCTCTCTCTCTCTCTCTCTCTCTCTCTCTCTCTCTCTCTCTCTCTCTGTGTGTGTGTGTGTGTGTGTGTGTGTGTATAATGCAGTGAGACTACAGTATGTTCAGAAAAGGTCAAGGATTTTAGAGAACTACAAGTACAAAATGAATTAATAGTTTGACATAGCAAGAATAACAAACAAAAAAAGCTAGTTTGGTCTCATATTGTATTAAGAGATGTGTGGTTTGGAGAACAAAGAAAGTACTGGTCCTGGTCAGACAACATCAAGCATATGGTTCAGTTGGGACACCATGTTTTAGGAAAGACACTGACAACTGGATTTCCTTCAGAGGAAGAGAGGTGTGAGAACTGGAATGTTTGCCACATGAGGAAAAGCTGAACAGAATACCTAGCCTGGGAGAACATACAGAGAAGGATGTAATAACCACCCAAATCCTTCAAGGGGTGGCACATGGAAACAAGATTAGAATTATTTTGCTTTGTTTCAGAAAGGAGAATTAGGAGCAATGGTGGAAATTGCAAAGTAATACTTTTAGGCTAGATATAAAGAAAAATTCCTTTGAACAAAGTTGTCTAAAATTGAATCATGCTATCTCAGGAAGTAGTTTACAGTTTACAATGAAAAAAACTCTAGATTTGGAGTTCAAGGTCTGAGTTCAAATCCCATATCTATTATTTACTGGGTGATCTTAGGCAAGTCATTAATCTCTAACCCAAAGTTTACTCACCTGTAAAATGAGATAGTGTTAGGTCTGAAGTCAGGAAGACTCATTATCCTGAGTTCAATTCCAACCTCAGGAGACTTACTAGTTGTGAAACCCTGAACAAGTCACTTTACCCTGTTTAACTTAGTTTACTCATCTGAAAAAATGAACTGAAAAAGGAAAAGACAAATCACTCCAGCATCTTTGCCAAGAAACCAAAAGGAGTCATGAAGAGTTGGACATGACTGAAACTACTGAACAACAGCATAGGTTCTTTCCAGTTCAGAATATGGGATCCTTTGATTTCTCTTATTGGAAGTCTTCAAATGAAGCCTAGCCTGCCATTTGTCAGGGATTTTGAAAGGGGAAACCCTATAGGACTGAATGACCTTTGAATTAGGCTAGGATATGGGAAAAGGTACCTTCCAATTCGGACAATTTGTGACTGATTCTCTAACTCTCTGACCCAATGTTCTTTTCATTATATCGTATTATTGTGTATTGTTCTCTTCCCTCCCTTCCTGCCTCCTGGTTGCTCTCTAATAACAGGATTTTATTTGAAAATAGGTCTCTGAACAATGAAATAACTGCTAGTACCAAGGGGAATATACAGGAATTGGGTAATTAGTGCTGTGTAAAGTACTAATAAGCTTACCTTATGTTTTCAGATTTCTGCCCTATATTTCTGACTAACAGCACACACCCAAGCCAAACAACATCTCCTCAGTCAGAAGCCTGGTCTTCCACAGGACAAAGATAAAGTAAATTGACAGCCTCTGAATGTCAACAGAGCCCATCATGTATGACAGGTTTGTAAATTGAAAAAAATCTCCAGGTTCTTAAATAAATTCCTAAAAGCCTAAGCTCGTAACATCATAGACACAGGGAAAACTCTTCAGTATTCAATATGATAACAAACCTTGACTTGATGTCAAAAATGCCCTTAAGAGCTGTTTGAAGACACACACACACACACACACACACACACACACACACACACACACACACACACTTAGTCTTCAAAAAAGAACTCTCTGTAATCAAACATTAAAATGGTGAGGAGGTGGAAGAAGTAGGAGGGCAAAGAGGGAGGAAGAACTAGAGATATTTTAAAACAAACTTCTGGAGAGTTCATCAGAATCCAAAAGAACTGTAAGAATTGATTCCTTGTACCTCATAGAAGCAAGTGATAGGGCTTAGAGACAGTTTAGTTGAAGTTGATTTAGACTCTCAGGGGAGTACTTTTAGAAAATGACTCCAGTCTTAAAAAACTATAAGAAGAACCTACATTATCAATGGGATAGTTTAAGAAAACAGAATGTTTTTTTAAACAATGAAACAGGGTAAACACTTCAATCCAAGAGTACTGGGTAAGGATTTTAGTTCCCCTTTTTTTCTTCTTCTTTCTTTTTCTTTATCTCTTTCTCTCATAGTTTGATAGAACTTGGTATATGGGGATCATAAGAAAGTGGGGAACCTGAATGGAATGCAACTGAAGCCCCAGAAAGGGGATCTATGATGAATGTGCTTTGGTCATATGGAAAGATCCCAGACAGAGGATAGTCATTGATCATGATAAGAAAACCAAAAATAGTATCTGCCTCTATCTAATCAGTGAAAATATAAGAGACTTGAGGGACAACATGCCCACAGTGAGGAAGTGAAAAGAGAAGGAATGAAGAATGAAGAACATGGCTACCTAGCTGGTCATCTGGCAGACAGATCAGCCATCCCATCTGTGCGGTACAGAGAAAAAGGTTGACAACAGCCCAGGAACCTTAGCCTAGTTGAAGTTAATAGAATCAGCAGAGCCAATAAGGAGGCACTGAGGACATCTCTCATTCGAAGAGTGCACACAGAGGGGAAATATTATGAGATAATACCAGAAAGGTGCAGCCAAATGATGATAAACTTTGAATTCCAAGCTCAGGGATTTGAACTGACAATGACTATAAATGGCCAAAAAGCACAAGAAAAGGGAGGAAAGAGTCACAAAAAAAGAAAAAAAAAAAGGAAAAAAAAAGAAAAAAGAGGTGAGAAAGAAGCAGGAAATAGCAGAGGAAAGAGAAGTAGAATAACTATCAAACCTTAGAAGTATTTAAGGAAGCAGGGAAGAGGATAAGGAAAAGTGAGAACCAAGGAGTGAGAGGGAAAATAACAGGCCTTCTAATAAAGTCAGCTAGGAGAGGGTGACAGACAAAAAAAAAAGCTAAAGTTCTGAGCTCTCAAAATACACATATACAGTTCTACACACTGAGGTAATCCTAAAGACACTATTGAGTCTTACTAGAGGCACACCAGTTACAGAGCAGTCCCACAGTTGGAAATTTAGTGAAAGGGCTAAATGAGTTTTGTTCACCTCAACAGTTTCTTAGTGCAATAGTCTTATTGCAGGTAAGGTCAGATTGAAAACATAGCACAAAAGTGAATGTTATGAAAAGGAGCCATATGTGCAAAAACATGTATAGTAGCTCTTTTATGGGTAGCAAAGAATTAGATACTGAGAGAATATCCATCAGTTAGGGGAATGCCTAAACAAGTTGTGGTTTATGATTGTGATGGAATGTTATTGTGTGATAAAAAAATGACAAGCAGGATAGTTTCAGAAAAATGTGGGGAGTGAGCTGATGGAAAGTGAAGTGAGCAGAATCTGGAGAATAATCAGCATATTAACAGCAATATTATAGGACAATATTAAAAGACTTAGTAATTCTGATCAGTACAATGATCCATCACAATTCCAAAGGACTCTTCAAAAAACACTATCCACCTCTATACAGAAAACTTATGGACTCAGAGTGCAGATTGAAACATTCCTATCCCCTTTTTTCTTTTTTTTCAGAATATGGTAATGCAAAAATATATTTTGCATGACTATGTATATAATGGATATCATGTTTCTTGCTTTCTCAATGGATGAGGAAAAAAGAGGGAAAATGTAGAACTGAAAATAAAAATTAAATTTTAATTTTAAAAAATGAATGTGTGCATATGAGAGATGGATTCCCTGGATATAACTGGAAATTCTTGCATCTGAGTAAAGTGGACAGGAAGAAAACATCAGGAAGTTGCCACAGTGAGAAAGAATACATAGAAGAGCTTACTTGGCATATATCTCGGGGAAGAGAAAAAACATATCCCAAGATATATATATATATATATTAGCTTTTGCAAGGCAATGGGGTTAAGTGGCTTGCCCAAGGCCACACAGCTAGGTAATTATTAAGTGTCTGAGACCGGATTTGAACCCAGGTACTCCTGACTCCAGGGCTGGTGCTCTATCTACTGTGCCATCTAGCTACCCCTTCACTCAAAATTCTTAAAACAATATTGTCATTAATGTATGTAATGTTCTTTTGGTTCTCTAATTATATTCTGATATGTAAATGGATGTAAAATGATATGAAGAGAGAGAAGAGAGACAATCTTCTATAGGAATGCCTTTGCAGCTGATGAGACTGGGAAAAATCTGTAAGTTAGTACTTTAGCAGAAAAGAAACCTCTTAATATCTTGGGATACAGGGGCAGCTAGGTGGCATAGTGGATAGAGCACTGGAGTACCTGGGTTCAAATCCTAAAAAGAATTTGAGTGAATAAGTTATTTTTTCTGTTATAAAGACCCAAATTAACTAAAAAGGACATATGAGAAAGGAGTTATCTATATCCAGAGAAAGAACTGATAAATAGAAGTATATATATATAGAATAATTTTACGCACGCGCGCGCACGCACACGTATGTGTGTGTGTGTGTGTGTGTGTGTGTGTGTGTGTGTGTGTTGTGTGTGTGAATAATTGTAGACATCTCAAGTGTGTTGGGGAGGAAACAGAAGAAAAAAAGAAACTTAAATGATAATTTTGTAGTATATTTGAAAGGAATAACAAGTTGTACACAGCAGATTTGAAGTTTCAAGTGCAATCTTTTTTTTAAGTGCACTGTTATGAAAATGCTTGTTTTATTCCATAAATTAAAAATTGAATAAAATAAGAAGTATCTGATGACTACAAAAAGAATGTTTCAAATGTAAACTCTTTGTGGGCAAGGACTATCTTTGCTTTTTGTCTGACACACATTAAACATTTAATAAATCTTTTTGATTGCTTGCTTGCTCTGGGAACAAAACCTAGAATGCCCCGTGTTATATAGCTCTAGGGTTCATGCCAAGCCACGATCCAGTCAAGCACCTGCAAGCAGAATAGAACCAGGTGGATCATGGCAGTCATTGGATTTTGTAAAATCTCCAAACTTTCCCTGTTTCCCAATGCTAGTTGAAAAGGAAGGAGAATTTTTATGAGCAAATGCATTTGATCGAACTATGTGTACTTTCTGGGGGGTGACTTTGGCATTTCTAAGTGAGACACATCCGCCATTAGGAGACTAGCTAGTTGGAGTCACTGAATAAACAAGCAGCTGAGTAGAAAGCTGTGGTTCAGTTTTGCAGCTTTTTATCAGACAAGTCATTTCTGAGCACAGTCTCCCCTGAACACTTTTCCACTGCTGATGAAACTGGCTCATTCTGACAGAACCTACCAACTGCCACACTAGCAAGGCCTAGGCAGGCAGGTGCCGCAGGGTTCAAGCAGAATAAATCAGATCAGATTAACAAACAGGTATTGATTGCCTGTTTTGTACAAGGACTGGTCATTCTTGACATTGTGGGGATGAAGAAGAGAGAGAAAGAAAGAAAGAAAGGGGGGGAGGGAGGAAGGAAGGAAGGAAGGAAGGAAGGAAGGAAGGAAGGAAGGAAGGAAGGAAGGAAAGATCAGAAACCATAGACCTGGCCTTTCAAAAGCTGATAATTTGGTTGGACAATACCAGTTAAAGCTTTCAAAAATATGACATATTTACCTATTCTTATATGAGTTAAAGTCTGAGGGTAACTAAGCTCATCTATTAGATTGTAAGCTCCTTATAGACAGGAACTACCTTTTATCTCTTTTTGTATCCTTAGCACTTAGAACAGTCCCTAACACTTAGTAGATGCTTATACAATGTTGATAGATTGTAAAAGTAATTTTTTTCCCTGACTAGTCTGAACAATCATTGGAGTAGCACATATGCAAAAATTGGAATGATTCAGAGAGGAGATTAGTATGGCCACTTGTAAGGATGACATACAAATTTGTGAAGGGTTCCATATTTTTAATCCATCAAGGGATGGATTAATCTTACCCTACTGTCAAAAGTTTCTCATTTGACAATACTATGCTGTCAAAAAGCCTCAGTGATATGGGAAAAATTTGACTCTAAAAGTCAAGATATCCCATTGATCTCTAATCTTACCATGTCAGGTTACTGGGTTCATGTGAGAAAGTGAGAATGGCATCTTTGAACAATGCACCCTGGCTTTAATTAATCTTTTTTTCCGACATTAAAATCTTTTTATTGGGGCGGAATCAAGATGGTGACAGGAAAAGAGCCTCTCCTAGGAGTTCTCTTCATAATATTTCAAAAAATCTTAAAATTATGACTCTAACTAAATTTTCAAGAAACAGAACCCACAGAAAGACCAAGTGAGGCAATTCTCCAGACCAAGGTAACCTGGAGAGTAATGGAAAGGCTCCTATCCACTGGGTTAGAGTGGCAGCCCACCAGAGTGAAGAAACTTCAGCCTCCTGGAGGCAGCCCCAGGGCTCCTGGGAGTGGCAGTGGGGGCAGTTTCCTGACCTACTCCCTGGGGAGCACCAGAAATAACTTGGAGGATCAGTGGGGGGACCTCTGCCAGAGCAAGCACAGGAAGCCCAAGTACTCAGTTGCAGCAGCCAGCATGGTCATCGCACCCCAGATCTAGGAAAGGGAAGCAGGCATGAAGCCAGTAAGGAGGAACCTCCAGGCAACTGAACCCTGAGTTCTCAGCCCACTGAAGGTAGGGTAGACTTCCAAGGTTTTTCCTCTGTACCTGGAACAGGACTCTGGGGCTCTGACCACATTCAGATCCTGATCACAGTCTAGGCCCCCCATAAAACAGGGCCCTCCCACCTCAGCCCTGTGGCAGAGGGGTGCACTAGTAGTCATTCACAGACCAGGAGGGCAGACAGAGCTTCACACACTGAGATCCTTGTGGGAGGGTGTCCCAATAATACTCAAAAGCTCAGGAAGCACCCCAAAACCAGGCACAAACTGGAGAAATGAACAGAGAAAAAAAGAGGAACACCATTGAGAAATAAATTGTCTATGATCCCAAGAAGGATCAAAATACTCAATATGAAGATGAGTAAGTACAAGCTCCTGCATCTAAAGACTCCAAGAAAAACAGAAATTGGGCTTAGGCTATAACAGAGCTCAAAAAAAGATTTTAAAAATCAAGTAAGGAAGATAGAAGAAAAATTGGGGAAAGAAATGAGAGAGATGCAGGAAAAACATGAAAAAGAAGTCAGCACCTTAGTCAAGAAGATCCAAAAATGCTGAAGAAAATAACATTAAAAACCAGCATGGGTCAAATGGATAAAACAGTTCAAAAAGTTATTGAGGAGAAGAATGCTTTAAAAAAGCAGAATTGACCAGATGGAAGAGGAGATAGAAAAGCTCTCTGAGGAAAATAAATCCCTCAGATGTAGAATGGAGCTAAAGGAAGCTGATGACTTTACAAGAAGTCAAGATGCAATACTTCAACACCAAAAGAATGGACAATTAGAAGAAAATGTGAAACATCTCATTGAAAAAACAACTGACCTGGAAAACAGATTCAGGAAAGATAATTTAAAAATTGTTGGAATACCTGAAAGTCATGATCAGGAAAAGAACCTTGACCTCACTTTTAAAGAACTAATATAGAAGAATTGCCCAGATATCCTAGAAGCAGAGGGCAAAATAGGAATTGAGAGAATCCACCAATCTCCTCTAGAAAGAGATCCCAAAAAGCCACCCCCCAGGAATATTATAGCCAAGTTCCAGAACTCCCAAGTCAAAGAGAAAATATTACAATCAGCCAGAAAGACACAATTCAAATATCATGGAGCTGCAGTCAGGATCACACAGGACTTAGCAGCAACTACATTAAGGGCTCATAGGGCTTGGAATATAATATTCTGGAAGGCAAAAGAGCTTGGAATGCAACTGAGAATCAACTACCCAGAAGCAAAACTGAACATCCTCTTCCAGGGGAAAAGATGGACTTTCAATGAACCAGGGGAATTTCAAATGTTCCTTTTGAAACAACCAGAGCTGAACAGAAAGTTTGGCCTTCAAATACAGGACTCAGGTGAAGCATAGAGAGTGGAGGAAAAGGGTAAATGATGAGGGACTTGATGATGAACTGCATGCATTTCTGCATAGAAAAATGATACTGATAATACTCATATGAACCTTCTCATTTAATAGAGCAGGTAGAAGGGGTTTTTATAGATGAAGCACAAGAGAGAGCTGAATTTGAAGACATAATATATTGTAAAAATAGAGTCAATGGCTAAAAGGGAAATGTATATACTGGGAGTAAGGAGGGGGAAAGGCGAGGGGGAATAAGGGAACCTTCACTCTCATCAGAAATGTGTCAGAGAGGAAACAGCATACACACTCAATAAGGTATAGACATCTAGAGTAAAAAGGAGAGAAGAGAGAAAGGGGAGGGGGGATGTGGGTGATAGAGGAGAGGGTAGATCATAGGAGAGAATAGTCAGATATAACACATTTCCTTTTTTACATCTTGCAAGGGGCTGGGTTTGGGTGGCCTTTCTGGGACCATGGGACTAGGTGGTTGCTGGGTCTCAGGGGTGGTATGTGGTCTTGGGGCCTTAGTGGAGAGATATGGATGGAGGGAATTACAATCAGCAAGTGCAACAGTGGAAAAACATGGAAGCAACTTTTGTGATGGACTTATCATAAAGAATGTGATCCACCTGAAACAGAGCTGATGGTATCAGAACACAGAATGAAACTCATTTCTTTCCTCTTTTACTTTATTTCTCATAAGGGTCTAAATTTTATGGTGGGAGGGGGTATTATGTTTATTCTTTTTTTTTTTTAGATTTTTCAAGGCAATGGGGTTAAGTGGCTTGCCCAAGGCCACACAACTAGGTAATTATTTAGTGTCTGAGGTCGTATTTGAACCCAGGTACTCCTGACTCCAAGGCTGGTGCTCTATTCACTGTGCCACCTAGCCACCCCTCTGCGCCACCTAGCCACCCCTTGCCACCTAACCACCCCTTATGCTTATTCTTAAACAAGAATATTTTAGTAATATATAAAAAAATCACTTGTACAAAAAGAAAAATGAAAATAACATTCAAAAAGGGGGGGAAAACCCTTTTTATTTCCCTCCATCTTGTTTTTTCCCCCTATTTGTACTTTTCTTTTCCCTTTCTCTATATGTCTCCTCACCATTTTTTTACTTCTGTTTGCTGTATGCATCACATTATCTTTTCCCTTTTCCCCTCATGCTTCCTTGTAGGATAGGATACATTTCTAAACCCAAATGGGAATGCATATCATTTCCTCTTTGAGCTCAATTTTTTGAGAGTAAGAATTACTCAAGGTTTACACTCTCCCTTCTTTCCCTCTATTATACTAGGTCTTTTGTGTCTCTTTGTGTGGTGGTAATTTTCCTCTGATGTCTCCAGCCTTCCTCCATCATAGCCCCTTTTTTCATGTCTTAATCATTTTTATACCTACCTTGTATCCCCACCCTCTGTCAAAGAATATCTTGGTAGAAGTACAGTTCTCAAGAGCCAAAATATCATCACCATCAGGATTAATTTGTATCCATATCCTGTTCAAGTATATATATATATATATATAGTCCCTTGAACTTTCCCAGTAGAAATAAAACCCTCATGAGCTAAAGTACCATCATTTCATTATCAATTTATACACACACACACACACACACACATACACACACACACACACACACAAACCCCTTCTGCCTAATTATCTTCCTTTCAAATGTTCCAAGAGAAATACAATTCTCCAATTACATGTATTTGTACTTTCTTTCCATTTATCTTTTTTACATATCTCTTGAGTCTTGTATTTGAAGATCAAATTTTCTGTTCAGTTTTGTTTTGTTTTTATCAGGTAAGTTGGAAAGTCCTCTATTTTTTTGAGAATCCATCTTTTCCACTGAAAAAATATGCTGAATTTGGCAGGGTAGTTGATTTTGGGTTGTAACCCAAGCTCCTTTGCCCTGTAGAATATCATATTCCAGACCCACTGGTCCTTTTATGTTGGAGCTGATAAATTCTGTATAATCCTGACTGTGACTCCCTGGTATTTAAATTGCTTCTTTTTTGGCAGCTTGCAGCATTCTCTCCTTTAACTGAGAATTCTGAAATTTATTTACAGTATTCTTTGGAGTTTTTATTTTAGGATCTCTTTCTGGGTGATTGATGGATTCTTTCAAGGACTATATTATCTGCTTGTTCTAGTATATTAGGGCAGTTTTCCTTGATAATTTCCTGCATCACACTTTTCTGGCTCTTTTTCTGATTGTGGCTTTCAGATAGATCAACAATTGATAAAGTATATCTCCTGGAACTATTCTCCAGGTTGGTAAATTTTTCCTAAGATATACTTTACATTTTCTTCTATTTTTTAGTCTTTTGGTTTTATTTGATAGAATCTTGGCTTCTCATAGAGTCTAATTGTTCAATTCTAATTTTTAGGTTTTGGGGTTTTTTTGTTACCTTTTGTGTTTTTTTTCCAGTTGATTTACTTTATTTTAGAGCAGCTGATTTCTTTTTTTCATTTGAACAATTTAATTTTTAAAGTTACTGTTTTCTTCTATCAATTTTTCATCATTTTCCTGCATGCTCTCATTTCTTTTCTCCATTTTTCTTTTTCTCTTCTTTGTTTTTAAAGTCCATTTTGAGCTCTTCTAAGAGGTCTTTTTGGATTTGAGACAAATTCAAAGATCTCTTTGAGAATTCCCATGTAAGCATTTTGTCACTGCTTTCCTCTGTTGAGATGGTGCTTTTATCATTCCTATTGGAGTAGTGGATTTTTATGGTGAGCACTTTGGGGGTTTGGGGTTTTTTTGCTCATTTTGAGAATTGAGTTCTGGTCCTGGGACACAGGGGTACAGTTCCAAGCTTTTTGTGCTGGGGTCAGGCTTCTGATCCCTGGCTTACTGCTTGCCTATGATGTTTCCAGTTGTTAGTGTTTTGTTCCCTGCATTAGGATAGCCCAACCTTGTCCTGCCTATTGTACCAGCATCCCCAGGCCTTGAACTTTGTCTTCCAAATTGAGGTTGAGATCCTCTCTGCTAGTCTGCTGCACCACTGACTTGCTGAACCTGGACCTGAGCTGTGTTGTGCCTTTCCAGCTCTCTCACTTATTCTGGGCTATACTCCCCTTTTATCCATGTGAGGCAGACCTATATTGAAGTTCTTCCATAATATTTTGAGTTGAGAACTTGTTTCTTTCTGTGTGTATGTGTGTGTGTGTGTGTGTGTGTGTGTGTGTATGCACATGCGTGTTCTGCCCCTTTAAGATCTGTTTGATGGCTTCATTTAAAGTTGTTTCTAAAGAGATTCCTAGTTTAGTGCCACCATCTTGACTCCACCCCCAGAAGTGACTTTAATCAATTTTATGTGCAAGGCATGGTCTTCTTTGAGCTCAAAGGACAACTACTACTAGTTCCTCCAAAGAAAGATATTCTGACATATGTCACAAAAAGGTATATATATTTCAAGCAGGTCAAAAAATAGAAAGATTAGGGACAGCTAGGTGGTGTAGTGGATAAAGCACTGGCCCTGGAGTCAGGAGTACCTGGATTCAAATCCGGTCTCAGACACTTAATAATTACCTAGTTGTGTGGCCTTGGGCAAGCCACTTAACCCCATTTGCCTTGCAAAAACCTAAAAAAAAAAAAAATAGAAAGATTACAAGCCAAACCAAAACATTTGTATTTTGTGTGTTGCATAAAAACACTCAAAACAAACTAAGTAATCATAAATTGGGGAATGATTTTATGTGAATGTATTTGGAATAGTATTGTGAAAAAGTAATTTTTAAATGGAATTTCTCTTATTTTTGTTTAAATTAAATTTTCTTTTTTAAAAACCAATAAAAATCTTCCTCTTCTTCCCCTCAGATCCTTTCTTGTCTTCCTCACCTCTGCTCCTAACTGAAGAAGAAGGAAAAACAAAAAAACCTATTATAAATATGTATAATTATGTAAACAAATTTTAAGACTGACCACAATCAAAACAATATATCTCAATCTTTACTCCGAGTTCTTCACCTCCCTGTCAGGAGAGGGGTAGTCCATTTTTATCTTGAGTCTTCTGGAATCATGACTGGTCAGTGTGTTGAGCAGAAATCCTAGGATTATTAAAGTTGTGTCTTTTTTAATATTGTTGTTTTATATAAATTATTCTCTTGCTCATTTCACTTTATTTTAGTTCAGACAGGAAAACATACCTTAATTATTTCTTTTTTCAAATTTTTAAATTTTATTCATTTAAGGCAATGAGGTTTAAAAGTGATTTGCCCAAGGTCACAGTTGGGCTATTATTAAGTGTATGAGGTTGGATTTGAACTCAGGTCCTCCGGATCCTAGGATTGGTGCTCTATCTACTGCACCACCTAGCTGCATCCCTCCCCCCGACTTCATCATTTCTTACAGGCTACAATACTCTATCACATTCATATGCCATAACTTGCTTGGTCATTCCCCAATTGGTAACCGCCCCTCAATTACCAAATCTTTATCACTATAAAAAGAGCAGCTACAAATTTAAAATAGAAATTTTACAGAGAAATCTGGAAAAATATGTATAAACTGATGAAAATATGAAAAAAGCAAAACCAGGAAAACTATATTTATATGTACACATAAATATATAGATTTTGTTACATTCTTTTATTCATTTTGTATATCTATATTACATACATATATAGTATAGATTCATCATTTCCATTAATCAATCCAATTATCTTTCAATGTAGTTTTTGTTATATTCATTGCATAATATATGTATATATTATAAAAATCATAAAGAATATATATTATGAGGGGTGGCTAGGTGGTGCAGTGGATAAAGCACTGGCCCTGGAGTCAGGAGTACCTGGGTTCAAATCTGGTCTCAGACATTTAATAATTACCTAGCTGTGTGGCCTTGAGTAAGCCACTTAACCCCATTTATCTTGCAAAAACCTAAAATAAAAAAAAGAATATATATTATGTAATGACTATAATAAAAAAAACTATATTAAAAGCTACTGATTAATTACAGTGATGATGAAAAAAATCTCCTGCTTGGCAGAAAAGTGGGGAACTACAGGTGCAAAATATTGCATGACTGATAGTCACGTGGTTGATTTTTTTAAACTATTTTGTCTTTGATATAAGGAAGAAGTCAGTGGGGTTATAACAAGAAAATAATGAGATATCCAAACAAAAGACATCAATAAATTTTTGAAAAAGAAATAAAAACCACTGCAGAACTATCAGGTAGCCTGACAAAAGACCTCATCTACTAATAGGCAGTTATACAATAGTTTTGGACTTGGAGTCAAAAGCCTAAGTTCAAATCCTACCTCTGACTCTTAAATAACCTCTTGACATTGGGCAAATCATTTTCCTTTTATAAGATTTGGTTTCTTTGTCTCTCTAAAATGAGGGAATTGGATTAAATGATTTCTGGCTCTAGATTTATAGCCTGCTCTACTTGTAACTTATCACTTAGTCCCTCAACAATTTTTTTATAAAGTGCCTACTATGTATCAAGTACCATTTGAGATACTTGAGGATATATATGAGGATTAGTCTGGCAAGGTTTTTTTTTACTATCTTCCCACTTGCCAATGTTAATTTATCAATTCAATTTATGAGATAAGCTTTTATTCAGAATATGAAATATCATTATGTCAGAGAATTCATGTATGTGTGTGTGTGTGAGAGAGAGAGAGAAACAGACAGACAGACAGACAGACAGAGACACAGAGAGGTGATTCATTAAGTGGGCATTCTAAAGGGCTTGAAACATTAAAAATTAAAAAACATTAAAAACAGAATATTTTGTGTTGCCTATGTTTGGAAATCTGCTAAAAATCAAATCATGGCCTAGTGTCACATCACTTTGGGCTTTTCAGAGATGTAACTGTATAGGATGATCAGGGCTTTCTACCCAGAGTTCTATTTTTGAAGATGCTGCCAACATTCATGTTCCTTCCTCCTGTATAGAAATAACTGAGCATAGCATATTGTTAATTAGATTTATTAATTAAAATAAGAAGCTACCAGTTGGTGATCTTCCTCTCTTGATGACAATTGCACTCTGGGGAACTTCTTCCTTCTACTTCTCCTATAGCTTTCCCAGTAGTGACTTTGAGGTTTCCTGAACTTGTTATTGCCTCTCTTTCCTACAGTCTCATTTCTTGAGACTCTTTTACAATCATGGGGTCACAGATTTATAAAATCATATAATTGGAATTATTGGGGCATCAGAGGGTATATAATTCACACCTCTCATTTTGAGGAAACTGAGGCACTGGAAACCTGGGTGAATTGCCCAAGATCACATAAATCAGAGGTGGGATTTGAATCTAATCTTCTGATTATAGAAGCAGTGCTCTTCCCATTGTACTGTAATATTTATATAATATCCCTCTTTTGCAACCTCAATTAAATTAAGTTATTTTAAAATTGATTTTAGGGTATTTTTTCATGCAGAGGCACTGTAATATAAGGCAAACAGTGCTCTGTGTAGTGACAAATGACTCAGTTTTAGTTCTACTTACTGTTTGTGTGACTTTGTATCACAGTGGCAAAGTGACTGGAACACTGAGTCTGGAGTCAAGAAGGTCTAAGTTCAGACCTAACTCAGACACTAACTATATGATTCTGGACAAGATATTTGACCCCTAAATGCCTCAGTTTCCTCAACTGTAAAACAGGAATAACAGTGCCTATTTCCCTGAGCTATTCTAAGCAAATGAGATAATATTTGTAAAGTTCTTGGCCCGATGCCTAGAATAGCAGGCATTTAATAAATGCTTGTTTCCCTCCTTCCTTCTTCTCTAGGGCTTAGTACCCTGATCTGAAAAATGGAGGGATTGATTTCAATGACTTCTATGGTAATTTTTAGTTCTAAATATATGATCTTTTTATCCCAAGTTATTGCTTGACCTTGCCCCTGGGTACCAAATCATTAGCTTTAGCTCTGAGCTTTCCCCCAAACCCCTTTGCAGAAATTGAAAGGCATTTACAGTACAGTAGAAAACTCTTTAGGCATGGAGACAAAGGAGCTGAGTTAAAATCCCAGCTCTGTTCCTCAATAGTAGTGTGATCTTAGACAAGTTAATATCTCTCTCTCTGGGTCTCAGGTTTTTCATTTATAAAATAAGATTGTTAGACTAGCTGCTCTCTAATATCCCCTTCCAGATCTAAATTTTCAAAGGGGGAAGGTATACTCCTCCTTCACACTTCATGAACAAATAGAGCAATTGAGATAGAAGAATGAATACAAAGTGACAAAGAGGGGCCTGTGGTCTATTATGTCAGGTAAGCAGAAATCAGGAAAAGCTGTGTGAGCATGGCTGGCAGGTCAAAGGAGAGTAGACACAGCAATATGAAAGTTTTTCTAGATGATGATAATATTGCTCAGAAGAAAGTGGCCCTGGTCTTCGATTCCCTAATTAATCTGTGTAGAAAGTCAGCTGTGTTACACTGCCCAAGAGTTCCTGCATCTGCATCTTTTCCCTCCTCCATTATGACAGATACAATTGACAAAAAGCAAGCAAACATCAAGGACTTTTTATTTTTAATGAAGAAGGCTGGTAAGGTTTTGTTCTGATCATATCACAGTGCACAAATTTGTCTTTGTTTTTGTGGTTGTCATTGATATCATATATAATAAAGTTTCATGAGAATAGAAGGCAATGATCTTCTTTGTCTAGTTTTTACTCCTGTTCAGTTTCATTTGAATGGTAATCACAGAGGCTCTTGGGATAAAAGTAGACTTTGTATTCCTAACCTCTGCACAATTCTTGTGGGGTTTTATTGACAAACCCTTTATTTGGGATTGGGTGGGACATGGAATACTTATAGGGGTTAAGCAGAAAGTCCAGGGAATTTCTAACCCTGTATCAGATGGATGTCTTTGAGTCAGCACCAGACACAGACAGATAAAAGATAAGTAATCTTATTCTGGGTGTGGTAGGCAGGCATTCTAGTTCTTTTCAGTTAGCTGCTTTTAGCTGTATGAATTGAATTGGCTGATGGCCTCAACAATGGTCAAAAGATAATGTTTGTCCTTTATTTTCAAAGAAGACTACAACATCAGGGAGGTGATATCATGACAAGCACATGAATTGGATTTAAGTAAGGGGTTGCTGTGCTAAATCATCAGCCTCACTTTTTCCTCCAGAGCCATCTGGGTCCAGGGACCAGATATGAATCAAGATGACTAGAGAGGGTTCTGGATGCAAGGCAATCAGGGTTAAGTGACTTGCCCAAGGTCATTCAGCTAGTAAGAGCCAAATGTCTGAGGCTGAATTCGAACTCCTGTCCTCCTGATTCATAGGCCAGTGCCTTCTCCACTGCACCACCTAGCTAGGCTATCTCACTGAATCCTAAAGAGCCAAGAACCCAGAAAATGGTTCTAAAGAATTGATGTGTTCAGCAGAGTAACAAAGAGCAATGTGCTGACATTACCAAGGGATATTCTCAGTCTTGTAACAAGAGAGGCTATCCTTTGTCATATATACTTCTTGGCCACATGTGTACCTTCCATGTATGAACACTGGCTAAACCTATTTTTCCAATCATACTATGTTCTCAGTGATGGAATGTACCCTTAGTGTATATGGGAGAGGGGGAATATTTAGTTGTCATTCATTTGACCTTCTATTGGATTAAATGTCTGTTTTGAACTACTGTGCCTTCTGACTAGGTGGTAAAAGTGAACACATCAGTGGAGACTTACAAGTGCTGACTAACAAGATGTTTTTGGGGGCCAATACAATGGCAGAATATCATGATACTAAATTCTGGAAAGCATGTTCCCTTCTGGAGTCATTTCATTCTCTCTGTAGCTATAGCTACATCCATAGGTCATTACAATAACTGCTGTTCATATAGAGAACTTGGAGCCATTATGAAAGGTTAGTTGATGATCATGGCACTTCGTTCAACAAGATTATGACATGTGAGATACATTTTAAAAATATTTCAATAAAAAAGGATTAAAATTTTAATGCCTGGAATTTAAGCAATTAAAACTTCTAGAATCTGATCAAATTAATTGTCTAGAAGTTTGTCAGCTAACTGAGGTCTTAGGGTATATTACCAGACCTCACAATTTCTCTTCCTATCCAGTTGACCTGTTCTTGGTCAGTCCTTAGGTTTCACATTAGACTTCCCCTTAACTCTTTAATCTCAGGCTGAAACATGAGAATCAAGGAGAAAAGCTATCATTTTGGAAAAGGGTAAGAGAATAGCAGAGGAGAAACCTGCAGAGCAAACCCAAAGGAGTTGTGTTGTCACTGACTGATAATTTTTTGGCCTCTGCTGGTTGAAGAAAATCACTTTCTGGAGATGGAAAGGCATTGATGGGGGTAGGAATGGAACAGAGGTTCCCAGGTGGCTCTCTCAGGGTCTTTAGAATATTTCTGAGGCAATCCTGTTTACAAGTTGTCAGCACTGCATCCTAGTGATGTGCAGAAGAATGACCAAATATAGAAGCAAAGCATGTGACTTGCCTTAGATTTTTCCCAGCTATGTACTTTTCAAGAATTAAATAGAGGAAAGAAATGATACTGAAGGTAACCAGTAATCATAGCCTCATAGTTGGGATTTGGGGAGGAGCATTTCTCTATTTTTCTCTCTCATAAGAATGAATGAGTGAAGAAATGAATAAATGAATAAATGAATGAAAAAGCATTTATTAAATACTAAGCACAAATAGAGTCCCTGCATTCAAGGAACTCATATTCTTTTTTTTTTTTTTTTGCAAGGCAATGGGGTTAAGTGACTTGCTCAAGGCCACACAATTAGGTAATTATTAAGTGTCTGGGTCAAATTTGAACTCAGGTACTCCTGACTCCAGGGCTGGTGCTCTATCTACTGCACCACCTAGCTGCCCAGAACTCATACTCTAATGGGGAAAACAATACAAAAAGGACATTTCAACTGTGTCATATGGAGGCCCCTGACCATGGTCTTTGGGGGAACAGGGACAAAGATGATAGTAATATATGAGTCTAATTTCCTTTGATTTCCCCTGTTAAAGTCATATCCATTTATGAGGTTGAACTATTTGACAGGGCCAATGAACTTTCTTTTCTGGGTTTTGAGTGTTTGTGGAGGTAGCAGGGGCTGCAGCACAAACAGAGACAATTGTTAGGTCAGATCTCCACCACATTTGCCCTCCTGTATGTTGACTGTAAGGGCTGAGCTACATGAAGGAGTATTGGTCTGGTTGGTACTGCTATTCTCAGGTCTCTTAAGCTTACCTATCCATCATGGGGAGTTGGTCAGCAGTTGATAATCAGGATGACTGGTCTCTTCTCTACAAGGTCTTTTCTCCTGAGGGATGACTATGTGACTGGTGGTTCTGAGAGAGTTGCTATTCTAAGACCTCTTGGGCTCAGGGGAGCTAGATGGCACAATGGAAATACAACATTGAGCCTGGAATCAGGAAGACTTGAATTCAAATCCAGTATTAGACATTTATTAACTGTGTAGACCTGAGTAAGTCACAACATTTGTTTACTTCAGTTTCCTCAACTGTAAAATGGGGGAAATAACAGCACCTAACTTAAAGGGTTGTTGTGCAGATCAACTTAATTCATCTCTTTCCTTCCCCTCAGGGTCTTGGGATGTGTCTCTGGATCTGAGAGGAGGTGGTAGTTGTGGTAGTAGCAGTGGCTTGATTTACTTGGAACATGCTATCTTGTATATTTCTCTTTCTCTCATAAGACCTTATTGCTGAATTCATCATTATCCTCCTCCTCCTCCTCCTCATCATCATCACCACGACCATGACCATAACTATCACCATGACTGTGACCATCACTATCACCATCACCCTCATCATGGAATCATAGTACTATAGTGCAAAGTTTACTGGTTGGTTGACTATCAACATGATCCTGGATGAGTCATTCCACTTTTCAGAATCTCATTTTTTTCATCTGCAGCATGGGTACATTGATATTTATGCTAATTACCTCATGCAGACAGTATGAGGTAAATAAATTATAATTCTAAAAATAATCAACCAACAAGAAAATACCATGACCCAGCACTGAACTAAGCTCTGGGAATACAAATACAAGCAAAAAAGAAAGACATTCAATTCCCTCAAAGAACTTACATCAGGATGAGGAATGCAAACCATGAAAGGAAGCTGAAAAGTAGGGAGAGGGAGGTTAGGTACCAGACTTGGGGATAGGGGAGTGAGGTGGGAGGGACATGATGAAAAAGTCTAAAGTAGTGCAGCATGATGGAAAGTGAAGAGATGATTGATCTGGGCTTCTTCCTTACTTAGAAGTTCTGGGAGGAACCATCCAATCATAGGTAAGGGCCCCAAAGGCATTGATATAATGCCTTTATATTACATATATATATATATATATATATATATATATATATATATAATATGAAAATATACTATTGTTAATATGTAAGCTACTGTCAAAAATGTTTGGGGGGCAGCTGGATAGCACAGTGGATACAGCAATAACCCTGGAGTCAAGAGCTTCGGACTCTTAATAATTACCTAGCTCTAATTTGGAATTATGCCCAAAGGACAACAAAAAATGCACATACCCTTTGATCCAGCAATACCATTACTGGGTCTATACCCTGAAAAGATTATGAAAAAGGGTAAAAACATCACTTGCACAAAAATATGCATAGCAGCCCTGTTTGTGGTGGCAAAGAATTGAAAATTGAGTGAATGTCCATCAATTGTGGGAATGGCTTAATAAACTGTGGTATAGGGGCAGCTAGGTGGCATAGTGGATAGAGCACTGGCCTTGGAGTCAGGAGTACCTGGGTTCAAATCCGACCTCAGACACTTAATAATTACCTAGCCATGTGGCCTTGGGCAAGCCATTTAACCCATTGCCTTGCAAAAATCTAAAAAATAAAAATAAAAAATAAACTGTGGTATATGTATGTGATGGAACACTGTTCTTCTATTAGAAACCAGGAAGGATGGGAATTCAGGGAAGCCTGGAAGAATTTGCATGAACTGATGCTGAGTGGGATGAGCATAACCAGAAGAACATTGTACACCCTAAGAGCAACATGGGGGTGGTGATCAACCTTAATGGACTTGCTCATTCCATCAGTGCAACAATTAGGCACAATTTTGGTGTATCTGTGATGGAGAATACCATCTGTATCCAGAGAAAGAATTGTAGAGTTTCAACAAAGACCAAAGACTATTACCTTTAATTTTAAAAAACCCATTATCTTATTATGTAATTTTGCTATTTCTGATACTTTATTTTTCTTCCTTAAGGATTTGATTTCTCTCTCATCACATTCAACTTAGATCAATATACACCATGGAAACAATGTAAAGACTAACAGACTGCCTTCTATGGGCAGTGGGGGGGAGGGTAGCAAGATTAGGGGGAAAATTATAAAATTCTAAATAAATAAATAAATTTAAAAGAAAAATATTTACATAGCTCTGTGACCTTGGGCAAATCACTTATCTCCACCGGCTTGCAAAAAAAAAAAATGTTTGAGGGAGAAAGAACTTTTGAGTTTGATTAGTTCAAATACTTAATTCACTGAAACAGCTCTGTTAAGTGACTTAAGGCCCCATAGACAGTTAATGACAGAGTCAAGATCAGAACCCAAGTTTTCTGACCCCCAGTCTGTCATTATCTTACTTTATTAAACATCTATCAGTTCTGTGTCATATATAGGCCCTCCTCTTGGGGCAATAACAGTTTCAAGAAGATACCTAGATAAATGAAGAATAAAACCCAATAGAAACATTAAGTAGTTTGATTAAAAATTAAACAAGAACGCTTTTACATCATATATGTGTCAGGGAAAAATGAACATTTAATTGGAGGAGGAGGGTAAAGATATCACTGGGGCAGAGATGGCTGAAGGGACAAGCCATGAGAATTACAAATCCCTACAGAGTAAGCCCAGAAAAGACATTAATTCTACTTAGATCAATCTGGAAAGAATCAATGCCAGTGTTGCAGCAGCAGCTGAATGATCAGTGGGAACTGGTTTGATGTCACATGCATTGCATCACCTATTCCTCATTTGGACTTTGCAAAATGAAACCACAAAAACACTGTGTCCCAGAAGGTTTGGTGCAGTTTAAACCTCACTAAGACTATGAGATACCCTGTAAATACATTATATATAATGTGACAATTACTTTTAAGGACCTACTGTGTGCAGAGTATTAGGTTAAACCACAGGGAAGAGGCAAAATGTAGATTAATATACTGTCCATGCTCCTGTCCTCAAGGATTTTACAATCAAGAAAAAAACTGGACACTAATATATATATATATATATATATATATATATATATATATATATAGATATATATATATAATATCATATATAAGCATTAGAGAAATTCAGAACAAATATTCTGTGAAATATGAGAGGAGGCTATCATTCCCAGATGCAGAGATGCTTCATAGGAAGCAAGCAATTTCTATTAGACTTTTAATGAGTAGAGAAAGTACTTCAGACATAGGGAAAAGCTTAAGGGAACAGCAGAGGTGGGAGAGTAAAGTGTGTATATGGGGAAGGGAGTATTCTGGAGAAGAGAGTATTCTGATTTAAGTATAGCTTAGAGCATGTAGAGAAGGATTTAAGTGAGGTAAAGCTAGAAAGATAAGGTAGCCATTTTTGGAGTGCCTTGAAGGACAGGCAGGAGAATTTGAACTTTAGTCTAGAGAGTCACTAAAAAAGGTCATTGAAGATTTTTGTTTCCATTAGTTCATAATGCATTTTCCATTTATTTGGGGAGGGTGGGGAATTGAGCTAGAATGTTTTTATTCTGAACTAAATAAGTACTAAGTAAAATGTCATCCCAAGAACAGAAAAAGGGTTGCATGTGAAACCTCAAATTAGCACCATGTATAGCTTGCTTCTTCCTATAAGTATTCAGCAAATTTAACATGTTATCTTCATGGTTATCCTTATTATCTATATTTACAACTGATCTTCCATCTATTCTCTGTTGTGCAATTACCAAAATGCTTCAGTGATTTGATTTTCTTCTTTATTTTTCATTTTGGTGACCCTATTACTAATGCCACCATCCCTTTCTTCCTCATTTGAAAGAAAGGAAAAAAAAAAAACATGTCAAATAAGCCTTGTTAAGTAAAACAAAGCCCACATTGACTTTGTCCACAAATTATGTCTCATTCCACACTCTGAGGTCATTCCTTCAGTGTCAAGAGGTGGATAGCATGCTACAACATGAGTTTTTCTGGAGTCATGGCTAATCATCTGATCATATTGTTGGAGTTCTTAAGTCTTTCTTCATTGTTTTCCTTTATAGCATGGTTGTGTTTGTACCTTCTGTGATAGCAGTGTACTTTCATTCACTTCATTTCTTAGCACAATTTGAGAGTACAGCCCAGTGCCAATGGCAGAAAGGGATAAGAGAGGGGTGACGTAGTGGCGTAGTGGATAAAGCACAGGCCCTGGAGTCAGGAGTACCTGGGTTCAAATCCGGTGTCAGACACTTAATAATTACCTAGCTGTGTGGCCTTGGGCAAGCCACTTAACCCCATTTGCTTTTCAAAAGCCTAAAAAAAGGGGGGGATAAGAGACCTTTAGATTTTAGTGAAGGAAATCAGATTAAAAAAGAGGATTTAGGATTTGGGGACCAATAGGAGACAGAGTCAAAGAATCTGAAAATTTTTAAGAGCTGGAAAGAATTTATGATCATCTGTGCTTAAACATAAATCTTTCTAAAATATCCTAGAAGTCTTCTCTTAATATGGTTGCTTAATTGATCGTGGTGCATTTAAAGGTGAGGGTAGCTAGATGGTTCAGTGGATAAAGCACTGGGCCTGGAATCAGGAAGATCTGAATTCAAATGTGACTCAGACATCTACTAACTCTGTGACAAGTCCTTTAACTTCCGTTTGCCTAATAAACAGCTAAGTGGCCTGGAGACAGCCCTATAAGTCAACTTTTAAAAAAAATATTGGGGGTGGCTAGGTGGCACAGTGGATAGAGCACCAGCCCTGGAGTCAGGAGTACCTGAGTTTAAACCAGGCCTCAGACACTTAATAATTACCTAGCTGTGTGACCTTGGGCAAACCACTTAACCCCATTGCCTTGCAAAAAAAACCTGAAAAAAATGAAAAATAAAAAAATATTGGAGGTAATAATCTTTGGTCTATGCTTAAACTCCACAATTCTTTCTTTGGATACAGATGGTATTCTCCATTTCAGATACCCTAAAATTGTCCCTGATTATTGCCATGATGAAATGAGCAAGTCTATTAAGTTGATCATCACCCCCATGATGCTGTTAGGATGTATAATGTTCTTCTGGTTCTGCTCATCTCACTCAGCATCTGTTCCTGCAAATCTTTCCAGGCTTCTCTGAAATCCCATCCCCTCTGGTTTCTTATAGAACAATAGTGAAGAACTTTTATTTATGACCTTGGATATGTCACATTCCCAGTCCCAGGCTTCATTTTCCTACTCTATAAAAATGGAAGAGCTAGATTTGATGATCCCTAATATCTTTCACAATTCTAACATGATACTTCCAAGATAATTGGAGGAATTTTTGAGGGACTGATTTCAAATCCTCTTGTAATTCCCTCTTCCAAAGCTTTTCTTTGTGGTAATGGTTCCCTTTCCATCTTCTCCCATCCATGAATCAAGCTTCTTGAATGCTAAATAGGAAGAAACAACTGAGCTTAGCACCTAGTAATCAAAAATAGTTAACCAGATGCTGTGTTTCCTTTCCCTAGGGCAGCTTTTCAGTGACTCCATCTGTTTCTCTACCCCTGGGATGCAGCTGTCTCCAAACTGTTCTTCCTTCCTATACCAACTGAGGCACTTTATGCACTACCAGACTTAGGTAGGTGTCTTTTGTAGTGCTTATCCCAGATCCTAACATTTTTAGTTAGATTTAGAGCCAAAAGGTCCAAGGTTTATGCAGTAATAATTCACAGTGGTAATAGGCGATGTGCCCTTTGATACCAAGGAAGAGAATGAGTATACCTAGAATAACAAGAGGTCAGGAATACAATGGTAGAACCTATGTAAGTGACCACTCTCTAGCAGGTCTTTCTTTGGATTTTCTTCCCTCCTTTGGTTATTGAAGTAGCTCTAAGGCAATATTTCATTTAAATGAGTTTTTCTTTTTCCTTCCTGATCAACTTAGAGTTTTGACTTCTTCCTTCCTTCCTCTCCCCTTCACTCAACTCTCACCTGTGGCTACAAGAAGTCATAGCATGTGCAGTAAAACCTTCTAAGAAGGATAACCATAGTGAATTAAGAGGAAATCAGGTCTACTTCAAACATGAAAAGATTTCCCCTGGCAAAATGGATATGTGAGAACAATTTGTTCCATCAGACATGAAGGTGGCTGAAATAGGCACTGTGGAGCACTTAGAACTTTGCCAGGCATTGAAGATGCTAAAGTCATCCATTGTATCCCAGCCCATTGCCAGTTGTCTTGACTTCAATCCTGCCAATGGACTTTGATGACTGAGGAAGAGAGAGTGAGATTGATGACTTTATCCAACTCTGACTCAAATCCAATTCAAGGACAAGTCAAGATATCACCTTGTGATATCATTGGTCCTCTTCAAAAGCAAACAACAACAGCAATCTCACCCATCCCCTTCCCCCAGCACCATGGCACTGTACCTTCCACTTATGTCAGCACTTTCTACTTAGTCTTATGGAAGTGTTATATTCCTGCTGGCTAGCTTATCCTTACCAAGGTGAAAGTTGAAGGGGCGGGAGACAATGATGGAAAGTTCTCCAAGTTCTCCAAGACTTCCTAGATCTCTGAGATCTCCAGTTATTAGACCAAATACAAGTGCTTAAATATCCTCCCCAGTCCCTGGTCCATTCCCACTCCCATGGCACTTTTCAGTCAACCAGTAAATGACACTCTGGTGCTAGAGGAAGCTTTACAGTACTCCCACACATAGTCGCTTACAGTCTTAGAGTTCAGAGATAAAACCCCACTCTCTCCTTGCTTGTCTTCCCTCTTTCTGTGAGTTAGCCAGGCTGGGTTATTCAATTTAACCCAAAGCAGTGACTCAAAAAATTTCCAAATAAGCAAGGGTTTATGCACCCAATTTTTGTGATAGTTCATTTGACTGATTCTGCAGAGTCCTAAGCAACTCAGTCTTTTCTTCTTTTGATATTTCCTCATAGGCAGAAGATTTTCCACTGTGCATGGTAAAGGGGACCCCATGTCTTCCAGTGAACACTGAAATGAACTAGCCAAATGCCTAGTTTTACTCAGATAGACTTAAAACTCAAAACACCACAAAGAAACAGGCTCAAAGAGGAAAAGTGACTTAATAAAGGGGCAAGAGAGAACAAGATTGCTATCCCTTATTCAAGAAGAGTACTAATGACTTCAGAAAGGTGTTGTCTTGACTAGCAAGTGAATTGGATTTAAGTGAGATAGGACTGTGCAAGATCACAAGCCTCACTTTCCCTTCCTGAGTCATCTGAGTCCAGTGGAACGATATAGATCAAGATGACTGGAGATGGTCCCCATGAGAAAGTATAATCTCAAGGGAATGGCTGAATCAGAAGGGAACTGCCCATGATCATAATATGAGGGCAGTGAATGAAAATGAGGAATAAAATGACTGAGCTTCAAGGAAGCAGGCTGAGTTAAGTAAGTGTTGAGTTCCCTGGCACTTCACTCCCTCCATAGCTTCTACCTTGGGGCCCCACACACTAGATTAGGTGACTGTCTTTCTTGCACTATGATTTTAGGGGAAAACTGTGCTTCTCTTCTGATTCTCCAATCAAATCTCTCCATAGCCTTAACAAACTCCTTGCTCCCTCAAGGGTACCCTTTCTTCTCCCACCATCTTCCTGGGTCTGAAGCCTTGAACCATGATCAAATCAACTCAGTCTTTGTTCCTATAGGAGTACTAATCTATACCATTAAGGGTCTCACTTACCATCCCCTCAAATATCTAAGTGAAAGTATACCTCCATAATCTAAGTTAAATAGATGAATATTTACAAAAATATAAGTTGCCCAGGTTAAATGAAGAAGAGATTAAATACCTAAACAACCCTATCTCAGAAAAAAAAATTCAACAAGCCATTGTTGAACTCCCTAAAAAAAAATCTCCAGGGCCCGATGGATTCACAAGTGAATTCTACCAAACATTTAAGGAACAATTGGTTCCAATTCTATATAAACTCTTTGGAAAAATAGGGAAAGATGGAACTCTGCCTAACTCTTTCTATGAAACCAATATGGTGCTGTTACCTAAACCAGGAAGAGATAAAACAGAGAAAGAAAATTATAGACCTATTTCCCTGATGAATATAGATGCAAAAATCCAAAATAAAATCTTAGCAAAACGATTACAACAAGTTATCACTAGGATAATACATTATGATCAAGTAGGATTTATTCCAGGAATGCAGGGTTGGTTCAATATTAGGAAAACTGTTAGTATACTCAATTATATCAACAACAAACCCATCAGAAATCATATGATCATATCAATAGATGCTGAAAAAGCTTTTGACAAAATACAGCATCCATTCCTATTAAAAAACACTAGAGAGTGTAGGAATAAATGGACTGTTCCTTAAAATAATTAGCAGTATCTATCTGAAACCATCAACAAGCATTATATTCAATGGGGAGAGGTTAGAGGCATTCCCTATTATCACCACTACTATTCAATATTGTATTAGAAATGTTAGCATCAGCAATTAGAAAAGAAAAAGAAATTGAAGGAATTAGAATTGGGAAGGAAGAGACAAAACTCTCACTCTTTGCAGATGACATGATGGTCTACCTAGAGAATCCCAAGAAATCATCCAAAAAACTACTGGAAACAATTAGCAATTTTAGCAAAGTTGCAGGTTATAAAATAAACCCTCATAAATCCTCAACTTTTCTATATATGTCTAGCAAGTTACATCAGGAAGAGCTAGAAAGAGAAATCCCATTCATAGTAACCTCAGATAATATAAAATGCTTGGGAGTCTATTTGCCAAGACAGACTCAGAATCTTTTTGAAAACAATTATAAAACACTTCTCGCACAAATTAAATCAGATTTAAATAACTGGGCAAATATCAACTGCTCATGGATAGGTAGAGCTAATATAATAAAAATGACAATTCTACCAAAACTAAACTATCTGTTTAGTGCCCTACCAATCAAAATTGTAAGTAAATTCATATGGAGAAATAAAAAGTCAAGAATTGCCAGGAGCTTAATGAAAAAAAGTGTAAAAGATGGTGGCTTAGCCCTACCTGATCTAAAATTATATTATAAAGCATCAATCATCAAAACTGTTTGGTATTGGCTAAGAAATAGAGTGATGGACCAGTGGAATAGACTAGGTGTAAAAGCAGGAGATGATTACAGTAATCTGCTGTTTGATAAACCCAAAGAGTCCAGCCATTGGGATAAAAAACTCCCTCTTTGATAAAAACTGCTGGGATAATTGGAAGTTAGTATGGAAGAAACTTAGGTTAGACCAACACTTCACATCCTATACCAAGATAAGACCCAAATGGATATGGGATTTAGACATAAAAAACAATATTATAAGCAAACCAGAAGATCAAGGAGTAGTTTACCTGTCAGATCTATGGAAAGGGGAGCAGTTTATGACTAAGGAAGAGTTGGAGAACATCACCAAAGACCAATTAGATGATTTCAATTACATTAAATTAAAAAGCTTTTGCACAGATAAAACCAATATAACCAAGATCAAAAGAAATGTAGTAAATTGAGAAACAATCTTTACAACTAATGATTCTGACAAAGGACTCATTTCTAAAATATACAGAGAACTGAGTCATATTTTTAAAACAAAAAGCCATTCCCCAATTGACAAATGGTAGAAGGATATGCAAAGGCAATTAACAGATGAGGAGATCAAAGCAATCCATAGCCATATGAAAAAATGCTCTAAATCATTAATTATTAGAGAAATGCAAATTAAAGCTTCTCTGAAGTACCACCTCACACCTCTCAGATTGACCAATATGACCAGGAAGGATAATGATCATTGTTGGAAGGGTTGTGGGAAATCTTGGACACTATTACACTGTTGATAGAGCTGTGAACTCATCCAACCCTTCTGGAGAGCTATTTGGAACTATGCCCAAAGGGCAACAAAAATGTGCATACCCTTTGACCCAGCAATACCACTACTGGGTCTATACCCTGAAGAGATGATGAAAAAGGGTAAAAATATTACTTGTACAAAAATATTTATAGTAGCCCTGTTTGTGGTGGCAAAGAATTGGAAATCAAGTAAATGTCCTTCAATTGGGGAATGGCTTAGCAAACTGTGGTATATGTAATGTCATGGAACACTATTGTTCTATGAGAAACCAGGAGGGACGGGATTTCAGGGAAGCCTGGAGGGATTTGCATGAACTGATGCTGAGTGAGATGAGCAGAACCAGAAAAACACTGTACACCCTAACAGCAACATGGGAGTGATGTTCAACCTTGAAGGACTCGTTCATTCCATCAGTGCAACAATCAGGAACAATTTTGGGCTGTCTGCAAAGGAGAGTGCCATCTGTATCCAGATAAGGAGCTGTGGAGTTTGAACAAAGTTCAAGGACTATTCCCTTTAATTTAGAAAAACACAGATATCTTATTGTCTGATCCTGTCACCTCTTAGACTTCTCTTCTCTTCTTTAAGGATATGATTTCTCTCTTATCACACCCAATTTGGATCAAGGTGCTTTGGAGGGGGAGGGAAGCAAGATGGGGGGGAATTGTAAAACTCAAATAATATCTTTAATAAAAATTAATTTAAAAAAAGAAAGTATACCTCCCTGGTCACCACTTCTCTTTGTATGTTGTCTCCTTCACTGGAATATAGACTTCTTGAGACTTTGGACTAGATTTTTTGTATTTGTAGCCCCAGCACTTGTCTAATATCTGGCACATAATAAGTGTTAAATCAATGCACTTTTCTTTTATAACCCTCATAAACTCTGGGAATCCTTTTCCCTCCTCCTCATTCACATTTGTAAGTCTTGTTCCCAGGTCAAAATTATAATTTCTCTTTGGGGATCCTAGGGAATTCTCCTGAGAGTTTCTCTAAGTCCTCATTCTAGCATATTCTCTCCAATATTAATCATCAATTATTAGTACTCCAATTATTAGTAGTCAATTAATCTCAATGCATTTTTATAAAGGAATATTTTTCTGAGAAAATATAGCAAGAAGAGAAGTACAAACATCTTCCTATAATATTCCATCTCATTCTCTGGTGAGAATGAGCTCAAACTTAAAGTAGTTTCTACATTTGCTCCATCAAGTTCACTTCTGAATGCAACATAGACACTGAATAAGTCACTGTTACTCCCTCTTGGCTTTGATTCACTGCTTTGCTAGGCCAAATGGGTCAGTCAGGATTTTTCTCCTCATCATGTTTGGCATAGACTCAACTCTTGAACCTCTGAGAGCTTACTCTCCCAACTTATCAAAGTTTACATTGTCACAGGTTAGTCCAATATTCCACCCAAGAGCAGGAAAAAATAGACACAACAGAGAAAAACAAACATGTCCACATGTTAGTGTTCCAGGTAGAAATATATAAGTTGGAAGTCTCTCTCTCTCTCTCTCTCTCTCTCTCTCTCTCTCCATCCAGGGACTTATGGTATTCCTCGGCTGAAAGCATCCAGGAAACAGAAAGCCCAAATTATCTATCTATTACTGCTTCTTTAAGTCATTCTGGCTCAGCAACCCATCAGAGATTTCTCTTCTTCATGTGGCAATCAGACTAGGAATATGCTCTGAAGCCCAACCAGAGATTCTGTTAGACAAACATTGCTACATATGCCCATAAGGACAGAGCTCATTGGGCATCCCTTTCCTCCCTCTTCTATATTCATTTATTCATTGACTTTTACAATTTCCTCCAGGGCTAAATTCCTGGCCTGAAATGAGTCCGTCTGCCACCTCTGTATCTCAGTAACCTTTAGATATTTGAGTATGAACCTTGATGTGACTTTTTGGTTTACACTTGCATTCATTCCATTTAGACTTCACCTCCTTAGCCCCAGATAGGGTGAATTTTCTCCATGCTTGAAGTTTTCCTAAGAACTGGCCCTATTGGTTATAATATACAGTCCCAAAACTGAAAAGTTGTGAAACCAGGACTACTTAAACCATGAAATCCCTTTTTCTCTCTTGATTATTTGTGACAATAAAGAGATGGAGACAATCTAAGATATTAGACATACAAGAAAAATTGTATTAACTTGTAGAGCATCTTTCTAAAAAGCTACCAGTTAATTAACATTTATTAAGGACTTTCTTTTTGCAGGCACTGTGATAGATGTTTGGAAAATAATGAAAGATATGTCCTCAAGGAGTTTACAGTCTAATGGGACAGTATGTATATAAAAAGATATTTATACAAACTCATCACACCGATAGCAGATCTTTTTCATCAACTCAAATACCATCTCTGAATCAAAACCTCACTCTCAGTCTACCAGCTTCCTATCTGCAATGATGGGACAAATGTTGGAGAAGACATAACATAGTTTCCATTCAGCATGAAAATGTCATTTCCAATATGCTAAGTTATTTGTACTTGGATTTTAAAGAGGACCGATGACATGATGGGTAATATCTTGACTTGCTGGTGAATTGGATTTAAGTGAGGCAGAATTACACAAAATCATCAATCTCACTCTCTTTGAGTCATTGAAGTCCTATGGCAGGACAAAAGTCAGGAAGATAGCTGGTGATGGCCCAGGATGTAGTGGATGACCTTGGTATCTTTGATGTCTGACCAAGTTTTCAGCACTCCATATTGTTCCAACCATCAATGAACTCCCTGAGAAAAAAATCTCAATATCAAGATGGAGTTCAAGTGAATTCTACCAAGCATTTAAAGAACAATTAATTCCAATTCTATATAAACTATTTGAAAAAATAGGCAAAGGAGTTCTGCCAAATTCCTTTTGTGATACCAATATAACATTGATACCTAAATCAGGAAAAGCCAAAACAGACTAAGAAAATTATAGACCAATTTCTCTAATGAATATTGATGCAAAAAATTTTTTAAAATATTAACAAAGAGATTACAGCAAGTTATCATTAGGATTTATACCATTAGGATTATGTATAAAACAAGTAGGATTTATACAAGGAATGCAGGAAAAAATTGTTCTTATGTGCCCATTCTGCTGGGGGAACTCTTCACATGCTTGGTGTAGCCATACCCTTAACTCATTGACAAATTCAATGCCTGTTGGTTACCCTCAACCTTGTTTAGCCCATCTGCAGAGATGGTTTACCAGGGGTCGCCAGTGGATATTCTACAGCTTCTTGGAGCCGTGAGTTACGAATTGGAGGAATCAGGTGGACACCAAAAGTAGATGAGAAGTTCTGTAAAGGATTTTAGAAGGCTTCACAACAGAGATTATAGTCCTCCTGAGCACCCCACCCCCTACCTTCAAGGTGACCGAGATAGAACCTGAAGGCAGCAGGGCTGGAAAACATTCACAAAGGAGCCTGAAGGAAATGATTTTATGACTGGTCCTTGGTTTGTTGGATCCAGTTTCTTTCCATAATGAATCATAAGATCTAGAGCCAAAAGGGATCTTAGAGACCTTCTAGAATTCAACTCTCTCATTTTATGGATGAAGAAACTGAGGCCAAGAAATATTGGGTGACATGCCCAAGGTTAAATAAGTAGCAAATAGCAGAGGCAGGATCTGAAACCAAATTTTTTTTGTTCCAAATATTCTATTATTTCTACCTCACCATGCTACTTTTCTCATGGAGCTTGGAGGTACATGATATAGTGAAGAGAGAGCTGGGTCTGAAGTCAGGAAGACCTGAGTTCAAATCTGGCCTCTGACATTAGCTGTTTGAGTTGGGCAATCTCTTAACCTCTGTCTGACTCATTTTCCTCATCTGTAAACTGGGGGTGATAATAGAACCAACTTCACAAGTCTATTGTGAGGAAGGATTAAATGAGATATTATCTGCAAAACTCTTATCCCAGGACCTGGCACTTTGTCATTGTTCAGTCATTTCACTCACATCCAACTCTCTGGGACCCTATTTGGGATTTTTCATGGCACAGATGCAGGAGTGGTTTGCTATTTCCTTCTCTGGCTCATCTTACAGATAATGAAACTGAGGTAAACAAGGTTTAAGTGACTTTCCCAGGGTCACACAGCTAAAACTGAGACTATATTCATCTTCCTGACTCCAGGCCCACCTCTCCATCAACTTTACCACCTAAATGCCTAATGGAATACTTGTTTCCCTCCCTTCCTATAGAGTGGGGAAAACACTGGACTGAAAGACTAGATTCTAAATAGGGACATTTTGGACTTAAGTTCTTGATCTGTAAAATGAAAAGCAATGATACTTGTTTGCCTATCTTTTCTATAAGGTTAGTGTGTGGATTCAAATGATATAATATGTATGAAAGTGCTTTGAAAATTGCAAAGAGCTATGCAAATACACACACACACACACACACATATATATATTTCTACACCTACCTTCTCTGTCTTCCTTTTATTGGAAGAGCTGATAACCATTGGGTTTAATGCTACTTTACCCAGTAGCTTGAGAATAATAATATCCCTGACAATAAAACACTGCACATATACCAAGTCAGTACTTGGCAAGGACTCAATCTACTTGATACCAAACTTCAACCTTTCTAGGATCAATAATCTCATTTGGATCTAGATGAGTTGTGAGAGGGGAAAGCTTCCTGGGTGTGTATTGGCAAATGAGAATCAAGTCCTACAATAGATGATTCCTTCATAGATTCCCAGAATTCATTATGCATCCTCAAACTTTCTAACCCACATCCTGGAGAGTTAATATCCTCAACATATTCTGAATACATTCTAGCAGATTCTATCACTGGGCAGCAAATAGTTAAGACACCACTTACTGAGGCATCAGTGCCCATGTCCCTGGGGGATTAAGGCAGAGTCCTTCAGAATAAGACATGACAGGGGCAACATTAGCTAGAACTAGGCCAGAGCTGTGTAGAATACAACATAGATTTCAAAAAGCTCTCTTTAGAGAATTTTTTATGACACAAAACTGAAGTAACTCAGAGTAGCCATGGGCTTGTACAATTCTCCAGTAATGTTGGAAGTAATTAGAGGCAGGTGGTTTGTCAGAGAAACTGGATAATTAGATGCCATGTTTTGGAGTAGGGTATTACAGGCAGGGAGCTAGATAACAGATAAACCACCAAAAGGCCTCAGAGAGCATTTGTGTTCTTCTTAGCAGATGGTCCCCAGGCTGGCAAAGGATCCTCATTCTTCCCTTGGGAGTTCAGGTGTGAGCTCGTGTTATCTTCCCGGTAATTCTAGGACTCAGGAGGTCAAAAGGACCCGAGCTATTAAAGTCTGGTCAATAGGTAAAGTCATTCCTATTACTCTCAACACAGACTACAATCCATGTTTCCCCTGGAAAAAAAAGGTTCAGGAGGAAGGCACTCTACTACATATAGTTTGTTTATTTTTTATTCTTACTGTCTTTTCTATTCCCCTTAACAATAATTTTCACTCAAGAGTTTTTAGTGAGTTTCATAGAATCACAGAGCTGCAGAAAATTGAGCATGAGGAACTGGGACTAGAGGAAAATTTAGAGATAGCTCAATTCAATTCCACAAACATTTCTTTTTTTTAAAGATTATATTCATTTTGAGTTTTACAATTTTTCCCCCAGATCTTACTTCCCTCCCCCCTCCCCCCACAGAAGGTAATTTGTCAGTCTTTACATTGTTTCCATGGTATACATTGATCCAAATTGAATGTGATGAGAGAGAAATCATATCCTTAAGAAAGAAACATAAAATATAAGAGATAGCAAGATCAGACAATATAATATCAGGGTTTTTACCCTAAATTAAAGGTAATAGTCCTTGGTCTTTTGTTCAAATTCCACAGTTCTTTCTCTGGATACAGATGGTATTCTCCATCACAGACAGCCCCAAATTGTCCCTGATTGTTGCACTGATGGAATGAGCAAGTCCATCTAGGTTGATCATCACCCCCATGTTGCTGTTAGGGTGTACAGTGTTTTTCTGGTTCTGCTCATCTCACTCAGCATCAGTTCATGCAAATCCCTCCAGGCTTCCCTGAATTCCCATCCCTCCTGGTTTCTAATAGAACAATAAATAGTATTCCATGACATACATATACCACAGTTTGCTAAGCCATTCCCACTGAAGGACATTTACTTGATTTCCAATTCTTTGCCAACAGAAACAGGGCTGCTATGAATATTTTTGTACAAGTGATGTTTTTTATTAAAGATTTTATTTATTTTGAGTTTTACAATTTTCCCCCCAATCTTACTTCCCTCCCCCCACCCCCCAGAAAGCAATTTGTCAGTCTTTACTTTGTTTCCATGTTGTACATTGATCCAAGTTGAGTGTAATGAGAGAGAAATAATATCCTTAAGGAAGAAACAAAAAGTATAAGAGATAACAAGATCAGATAAGATATCTGGGGTTTTTTCCCCTAAATTAAAGGGCATAGTCCTTGAACTTTGTTCAAACTCCACGGTTCTTTATCTGGATACAGATAGTATTCTCCATTGCAGACAGTCCCAAATTGTCCCTGATTGTTGCACTGATGGAATGAGCGAGTCCATCAAGGTTGATCTTCACCCCCATATTGCTGTTAGGGTATACAATGTTTTTCTGGTTCTGCTCATCTCACTCAGCATCAGTTCATGCAAATCCCTCCAGGCTTCCCTGAATTCCTGTCCCTCCTGGCTTCCTAATAGAACAATAGTGTTCCATGGCATATTTATATATATACATATATATATATATATATATATATATATATATATATATACACCAAGTTTGCTAAGCCATTCCCCAATTGAAGGACATTCACTTAATTTCCAATTCTTTGACACCACAAACAGGGCTGCTATGAATATTTTTGTACAAGTGATGTATTTACCCTTTTCCATAATCTCTTCAGGATATAGATCCAGTAGTGGTATTGCTGGATCATCAAAGGGTATGCACATTTTTGTTGCCCTTTGGGCATAATTCCAAATTGCTCTCCAGAAAGGTTGGATGAGTTTATAGCTCCACCAACAATGTAATAGTGTCCCAGATTTCCCACAACCTTTCCAACAATGATCATTATCCTTTCTGGTCATATTGGCCAGTCTGAGAGGTGTGAGGTGGTACCTCATAGAAGCTTTAATTTGCATTTCTTAATAAGTAATGATTTAGAGCAGTTTTTCATATGACTATGGATTAGTTTGATCTCCTCATCTATACATTTCCTTTGCATATCCTTTGATCATTTGTCAATTGGGAAATGGCTTTTTTAAAAAATTTGACTCAGTTCTCTGCATATATTAGAAATGAGTCCTTTGTCAGAAGCATTAGTTGTAAAGATTGTTTTCCAGTTTACTGCATTTCTTTTGATCTTGGTAACAATGGTTTTGTCTGTGAAAAATCTTTTTAATTTAATGTAATTGAAATCATCTAGTTTGTTTTTAGTGATATTCTCCACAGTAAACATTTCTTAACCAACTAGTATGTTCATATTGCTGTGTTAGGCATTAGAGCTCAGTTTTTGCTCTTTATCTTAAACTTTTCATACCCAAGTATAGACTCAAAAACAATGAGAAAAAAGAAGAAAAAAATTAAAAAAACAATGAGAAGAGTCTTCAGCTACCAACCCCAATCTGAAAGGAATCTGTATTATAATGTACCCTGGACTGGAAAAGGAGGTAGACTATTCATTTAACATGAATAGTTAAACAATTGATGAGTAGTTCATTGCTGCCAATTGAACACTATCATAGCACCATATTAAAAAACCTCCAACACATTGATTAGACCTTCCAGAAAAGATTATGGAAAGATATGATTGAGAATTGCAGTCAATGAGAATAATAACTAATAAATAATACTAAATAGCATTTATATAGGTTTTAAAAATTGCATATGTTAATCTCATTTGACCCTCTCAGCAACCCAGAGAGAAAGATTCTATAATTATTTCCATTTGACAGATAAGAAAAATGAATCTGAACAATGTTAAATGACTTGCCAAGGATCACAAAACCCGTCACACTGAAGGAGAATTTGAACTCAGATCTTTCTGAATCTAAGTCCAGTCCTCCATCCACTGTCTAAAGAGCAGAGGATTTTGCAATCTGTATCCACAAACAGAATAGCCAGTGATTCAACTAAGTTCCAGCTGAGAAAATCTACTTACATGGATACCAGAGAAAGTTTCAATGGATAAAATAGAATCTGACCTGACCCTTGGAGGAAAGGAAGGATTTTAATAGACAAGGGTGACTTGATTCCAGGCTGTGGAATGAGAAGCATTTGTTATGGCATATATAAATATACATAGGAAGAATGGTGTTCAGTTTGGTTTGAACATAGAGCACTTGAATGGGAGAGTTCTAAAACAGGCAAAAGTAGAAGTTTGTAGTCAAATTATGGAGGTCCTCGAATGTCAAGCTAAGTTTTTATTGTATTTATTAGACAATGAGGAGCCACTAACATTTTCTATGGGGTGGAAATGATATGATTATATCTGGGAAATAGGGATATAACTTTTCTAAGTATGTGGAGGATGAATTGGAAAATTAATTTATGGCTTAATGTACAAGTTCTATTATTTTCTTTTTTTTCTTTTTTGTTTTTTTAGGTTTTTGCAAGGCAAATGGGGTTAAGTGGCTTGCCCAAGGCCACACAACTAGGTAATTATTAAGTGTCTGAGACCGGATTTGAACCCAGGTACTCCTGACTCCAAGGCCAGTACTTTATCCACTACGCCACCTAGCCGCCCCAAAAAGTTAACTTCTTTTTAAAGGATGGGTTGAGTCAAGGAGATATCAGAGGAAGGGAAAAAATTAGAAAGTTATTATAATAGCTCAGGAGAGGGAATAAAGATCTGAACTAGTAAAGGTGCATTATATGTAAGGAAGAAATGGTGGATGTTAGAGAGAAAATCCATAAGACTTGACAACTGATTAGATTTGAAGGATAAAGAAGAGTCAAATCTAACTCAAAGGTTCCAGGATTGTTCAGAATAATTAAGGCACCAGTTTTAGAAACAGGAATATTATGAGGGAGTATGTTTGAAGGGAAAGATAACTTCAGTTTGTTGTTTTTGAGGTGTCAGAGGGATATCAAAGTAAAAGAGGTCTAGGGGTTCTGAGGCTAAATATGTAGATTTGAGAGTCATCTGCATGTAAAACCTTGTTCCAGGGCTTCTCTCCTGACATGAAGAAGCGATGTACATTTTGGGAACCTCTCACTTACCTGGATCATTTGCTCTGATCCAGGTGCAGACTGGAATTTTTGATACCTATCACTCCTCCAGTGGTAACATTAGCTTCCTTCCAAGTAATCAGGCTCACAAGATGCCAGAATAAAAAAAAAAGATTATTTAGATAGTAAAGAAAAAAAGAAAGGACTCACACTAGATCCAGAAAGAGACAAAAGAGTCCAATTTTTTCTTGTGGTCCCCTCAGAGAGGCCTACATTCCTGTAAGTCAGTACTAAATGGGTAGAGGTAAAAGGTATCTCCTTTCCATGATTTATTATGTCCACCACTTCAGTGCCTTATTCTTCCATTTTTGATAAGCATCATGGATCTTTCTTGTCATCACTGATACCCTCTACAGAGAAAGGTCATCGCTTGTCTGGTCTATCCGGGGTGTAGTAGCCCAGAGGAACAGTTTTCTCAGTTGACAATAATAGTGCTCTGTTGCCCTCCAGGGGTAAGGATGCTTCTAGGATATTTCAAACTTCCTATTATTTTATCTCCTTATAAAACCCCTATAAAGAGTTTTCTCAGTAAATTATGGGAATACTTCCTACTTATTTTGCTCTATGAGTCTATTTTCCACTTTTAGATGCCTGGAGACAGGGCTGGAAGAGAAGGATAGAAGAAAGGTTCTGTCTAATTGAATCTCTTTCCACCAGCACCCAGGAAATACTCCTTTTATGCATGTAAGTACCTCTCCAGAGACCTTTTGGGTTTCAGAATAGCACTCATGTTTTCTTCTATTTGCCTTTCTGCTTCCCCCTTCCTATACTGAAATTGCTTTAGCTTGCTTCTAGAAGATGAGAAGGGGCAGAGTAAGAGTTGGTAGCTGCTTACACTGGCATATCTATGATTCAGAAGTGGAAGGGAAATTCTACTTTTCATTCCCCACTCTAAGCCAAGAGGTGATAATTTGATTCCTTGGAAGTGGATGAGAATGACAAAGGAGAGAGTCTTTCTAAGGAAGATAAAAGAGATGGAGAAAGAATGTTGGAGGACAACCTAGTGACAAGTTGAAAAGGAAATAGCAGAGAAATGCAAAAACAGTACAATCAGAAAATCCAATCCTTTCTTTCATGGGTAGAGATACTGAGGTCCAGAAAGATGAAGCAACTTGCTCAAATAACAGCTAATTAGCTGATAAGTGAGCTGAGATTAGAATTCGGATCTTTTGATTTTACCCTCAATGCTCTTTGTTCAAACTTCACATTTCTTTCTCTGGATACAGATGGTATTCTCCATTGCAGACAGCCCAAAATTGTCCCTGATTGTTGCACTGATGGAATGAGCAAGTCCCATTAAGGTTGATCATCATCCCCATGTTGCTGTTAGGATGTACAATGTTTTTCTGGTTCTGCTCATCTAGCTCAGCATCAGTTCATGCAAATCCTCCCATGCTTCCCTGAATTCCCATCCCCCTGGGGCAGAAGCATTTGCAGAGCACCCATACCAACCTTAGAAGTGGCAGCAATAGCAATGGCAAGTGTAGCCACTTCAGCCTAGAGATGGTGAGGGGGGTGAGACAACTGATCAAAAAGAGATTAAAGGGGAGTCTTTGCTGACTCTGGGTTAGAGCTGGCACTAATTGGCAATTCTATTGCCCATACACAGTTCTGGGTTGCAGTTCCATGGCCAGAGAGGAGTACTCAGTCACAATAGACTTGGGCCCTTGATCAGAGTTCCAGGGTGGAGAGGGTGCTAATGTTTGTGGTAGCAGGGGAATGGGGCCCTTCCTGGGTAAAGATGAAAGTGCAAACTAGAAAAGCAATAGCCAAAACTCTCCCAGGACAATGCCATTTTGGAAGCACAAAAACTTGCAAACTCCCAGAACTAGATCTGAAAACAACAGCACAAAAAAAGTCTGAAGTTCAATATAATGTCTCCCCATTCCTAGGTGAGCAGCACCCAACTGTAGCAAAATATTCACAGTCTAGAAATAGGCTAGAAATTGAGCAAACAGCAACAACAACAACAAAAAGAACTTCACCTCAAATGGTTTCTATGGATAGCAGGAAAAACCAAGACATAAATTCATAAGAAGACAATAATGTCTTCATTTTGCTTTGCTACAAGCACAATCTCAAAGAAAAATACTAATTGGACCAAGACTAACAAGAGTTCCTATAAAGGTAGAAAAAATTGGGAAAAGAAATGAGTAATGGAAGAAAATTATGAAAAGATGGTTAGCAATTTTATAAAAGAAGCATAAAAGTACTGAAGAAAACAATCCCTTAAAGGAAAGAATTGACCTAATGGTAAAAGAGGCACAAAAATTCATTGAAGAACAAAAGCAAAATTGGACAAAAAAGAATTTCAAAGGCCCACTGAAGAAAATAATTCCTGAAAATTAAAATTGGAAATCAGAAGCTCATTACTTTATGAAACATCAAGAAACAACCAAACAGGGGTGGCTAGGTGGCGTAGTGGATAAAGCACCGGCCTTGGAGTCAGGACTACTTGGGTTCAAATCTGGTCTCAGACACTTAATAATTACCTAGCTGAGTGGCCTTGGGCAAACCACTTAACCCCATTTGCCTTGCAAAAAACTAAAAAAAAAAAAAAGAAAAGAAAAGAAAAGAAAAGAAAAGAAAAGAAAAGAAAAGAAAAGAAAAAGAAACAACCAAACAAAATGAGAAGAAAATGTGAAATATTTCATCAGGAAAAAAAATAGCTGATTGAGAAATATATTGAGGAGAGATAATTTAAGAATATTTGAATTACATAAAAGTCATGATCAAAGAGTACCTAGATATCATATTTCAAGAAATTATCAAGGAAAATTGCCCTTGATTGATCAATTGATTGTTGTCCTTTGTAATCAAAGAAGACAATGACATCAATGAATGATGGCATGACATGCACATTCTGTTTATTATAATAAGGAAAATGTGTAAAAATATCCTTCTCACTGCCTTTTCCAAAACCACTATCACCCCATGGCCTGATTCAATAGAGAACAGGACTTCTGGTGATGGACTTGGATACTGTAGGAGTCCTTGGCTTTATGTACGTGAGTCCTTCCCATCTCAGTGAGGCACCCCAGTGCTCCAGTAACATCAGGTGAAGCACCAGAATATGAATTTCGGGTGACAAATTGGTGACAAAATGGTATATTCAACTGTCTTTCAAAGGTCTAATTGTCAATTCTGAGATTTTTTTGGTACTAGTCTTTCAACAGTAAGGTAAAGTTAACCTGTTGTATGATGAATTACTCATCAATTTGGTATAATTTGGTAACAATCTTTTGACTGTAGGACAAGGCTAACCTATCAGGTTTATGCTTTACCGAGTCTATAAAAATAAGGACCCTTCCCAAATTAATGATGGTCATAGATATGAATAGGCAGTTTTCAGAAGAGAAACCAAAACTATCTATAGTTATTTGAAAGTGCTCTAAATCACAAATGATTAGAGAAATGCACATTATAACAACTGTGAGTAATCACCTCATACCTATCAGAAAGGTCAGATACTGGAGGGGAGAAGAGAAAATAGGTACACTAATGAACTGTTGGGGCAATATGAAGAACAATGGGAACCATTCCCAAAGGGCTATAATAATTCTTTTTTAATTGATATTTTATTATTCTAACTACATGTTATGGAAGTTTTTCAACATACATCCACTTGCATATTTATAAATTATACATTTTTCTATCCCCTTCCTTCCTACCCCCCCCCCCAGCAGAGAATGGTCTGATAAAAGTTGCATATGTACTTTGGGTTTAATATATTTGCATATGGGCAGCTAGGTGGTGTAGTAGATAAAGCACCGGCCTTGGAGTCAGGAGTACATGGGTTCAAATTCGGTCTCATACACTTAATAATTACCTAGCTGTGTGGCCTTGGGCAAGCCACTTAACTCCATTTGCCTTGCAAAAACCTAATATATATATATATATACAATGGGATAGGAAGGAAAATATAAGAGAGGCTTGTAAAAAAGTGAACATAATATCTGTTCAGATTCTATGAGTGTTTTTTGTTTTGTTTTGTTTCATTTTTCATCTGGCATTGGCCATATCAGGTCTTTCAGGATTGTTCTAGATCTGTGAACTGCTGAAAGGAGTTACAGCCATCATAGTCGATCAACTCATAATGTGGTTAATAGTACAATGTTCTCTTGGTTCTGCTCCCTTTGCTCAACATCAATTCATGTTCTTTCCATACTTCTCTAAAATCCTACCATTTATGGTTTCTTATAGAATAGTAGTACCCCATAACATTTATATTACATAACTCATTAACCTTTCTCCAAATGATGGGCATCTCCTCAATTTCCAGTTCTCAAAAGATATTGAGCATATCTTTGACTAGCACTACTAGGTCTATATCCTAAAGAGATCAAAGGAAAAGGACCTATATGTTCAAAAATGCTTATACAAGCTATTTTTGTGGTGACAAAAAGTTTGAAAGTGGGAAGATATGAATGAATGAGTTGTGGCATATGGCTGTGATGGAATACTATTTTGCTACAAGAAATGACGAGGCGTGATTTCAGAAAAACAAGGCAAGACCTATATGAAGTAGTGCAAAATGAAGTGAGGAGAACCAAGAGCTCATTGTGCATAGTGACAGCAGTGTTTTGATGATCATCAACCATGTAAGGTTTGACTTCTTTGAGCAATACAATAAACCAGAACAATTTCAAAGGACTCATGATGGAAAAAATGCCATCTTACCCCCCCCCCCCGGAACTGATAACCTCTGAGGGCTAATTGAAGCATAATTTTCTTACTTTCTCGTCTTTCTTGATTTTTGTAATATGGCTAAGATTATCTGCTATATTATTTGCAATATGGCTAATAATGATTTATTTTGCATGGTTTCACATTTATAATGGACGTTATATTGCTTGCCTTCTCAGTGGGTGTAGGAAAAAGTAGGAGGGTTTGAATTTAAAATTTAAAAAGAAAATAATATTAAAATAAATAAATAATACTTTAAAAAACCTTTATATCATATAAGGAGAGGACTTGACAGGCAATAAAGTATTGTATAAATGCAAGGCAAATGCCCTAGCATGACAGAAGGAAACATTTGCTTCAATATTCCCAGTCCTAGTACTTAGGATGCAGTACTGTTTGTGCCTTGGAATTAATTAGTAAACTAGGATTTATTAAGTGCCCACCTTCCATTAAAAAGAAAGCTAAAAATAAAGAGCTGCACCTGTATTCAGGAAGACCAGAGTTCAAACTTTGACCTCAGACACTTACTTTGAGACCCTGAAAACTTAGGAGGGTTTCGATTAGGCAAATGTTTGAGGCAAAGAAAATGATACCTTAGGAGAGATGATTAAGGTCTGAACTAGAAAGGTAGTAATATATGTGGGGGGGAAAGATCTTAGAGAATTAATGCAGTGTGGTAATGGGTTAGATTTTGGGGATGAAGAAAAGTCAAAAGTTAACTCAAAGGTTTAAAGACTGAGAGATTGAGAAAAATGAAAACTCCCCCACAGAAACAGGAATATTAGGAGGGGGAAAGTCTGTCTGCCTCAATTTTCCAAACTGTAAAATGGGAATAATGATAACACCTGACCTCCAAGAGTTGTTGTGAGGATCATAAGAGACAGTGTATTAAAAGCATTTTGCAAACCTTAAAACACTATAGAAACACTTATTAGCCATTATGTAGCATTGCTCAGTATGCTCCAGTTTCAATGTACTTTGTTATTAGAAACTATGCAACAGCCTGTCAGCCCCACCATTTAATCCAATCTTTATTTGCCAGACCATATGAGAGGCATAAATCTAATAGAAAAAAGCTTTTAATTAAAACATGAAACGATGTAAATCAAGTAGCAAAAACATTCTTGGCACCCATACACAAATGGAAATAATCTTCTCCATCTCCTGGGAAGTTCTAATCTAATTCCCTCCCAATCCCTCTGATACCCTAGCATAACAGAAGGAAACATTTGCTTCAATATTCCCAGTCCCAGTACTTAGGATGCAGTGTTATTTGTGCCTTGGAATCAGTTGTAAACTAAAATTTATTAAGTGCCCACCTTCCACATACAAAAAAGCTAAAAATAAATAGTCCCTACTCTCAAAGAATTCACAGTCTTGGGGCACAATCCCCAGTCAGTTGTAGAATGCTTAAGTAAACCCCTTGCCTTGACTCCGGAATCATAAGGAACCAGTCCCAGCTCTAGATTTGGTACACTATAGATAAGCACACCTTTCCTTACACTCCCCTTCTTTTTCATTCTCTAACAGCAACCCTAATGCTTGTTTCTCCTGCCTACCTCACCCTTGCTCTAGCATACTTGCTCTTTTTAACCTGTCACCTTGTCCAGAAGCTTCTGCCAATCAGATTATTCACTTGATGGACATCACCACCCTGGCTGGTCTCCCCATATCAAGTCTGTCCCAATTCCAGTCCTTTCTGTACACAGTTACCAAAGTAATTTTCCTAAAGCACATCTTAAAATGTCACCATCTTCTCCTCCCCTCCCCTCCCCTAATATCAAAAAAACTTCAAGCTCCTTGGCATTTAATACTCTTCAAAGGTGCTACCTTTCTGTACTGACCTGTTTGTTATAGGAGGGAGGGAGGGAGGGAGGGAGAGGGAGAGGGAGAGGGAGAGGGGGAGGGGGAGAAGACAGACACAGATGACAGACACAGACAGACAGACACAGACAGAGATAGAGACCAAGACAGAGAATGTTAAGAACCCCTACAATTAAAATTGAGAGGTAACCTACTGAAATATAAAAAGAAGAGAATTTACAATCAGAATACTCAGATTCTACTTCCAGGTCTACAAACTGAGTTAATGTGTGATCTTGAGCAAGTCACTTTCCCTCTTTGGGATTCAGTTTCCTTTGTGGTAGAATGAAGGTGGCAAGTGGTGACACCAGATGGTCTCTAAGGTCCCTCCCAGCATTCTATGATTCTATGATTCTGATGAAGAATACTATTATTTACCTAGATCTTTATCCTTCTTTCATCATATCCTAGAAAAGTATGTACTTACAAGGGATGTGGGTATGAAGGTACACATGTTTTCAGGCCCTTCCACAGAGATAATTATGAATATAGGAAGACCCAGATAGGGTTCCCACAATTCCTAGTTAAAATATAAATGTGGGGAAAGTGAATTCTAAGTTTAAAACTAAGTTTAAATTCTAAGTTTAAAGTATTTAAGTGCTTACTATATTCCAGACACTATGAGAATACAAATACAAAAGAGAAAGACAGTCCTTGTTTTACAGGAACTTAAAATCTAATGGTGGAAAAGGATACACAAAAAAGAATCTCAAAAGGGGTGGGACCATGATGGAGGAGTCCAAGGAGTGCAGTCAGGTGGGAAATGAAGGATGACTGATCAGGGGACCCTACTTAAATGGAGGACTTGGGAAAAGCCCATTGCTGCACCCTGCAGGGGGCACAGAATACTGTTGAGGATGAGCAACCAGCTCTTGCAGGATACCAGAGAACATACAAGAAAATATGACTCTTGGGGCAGCTTGGCGGCGTAGTGGATAAAGCACAGGCCCTGGAGTCAGGAGTACCTGGGTTCAAATCTGGTCTCAGACACTTAATAATTACCTAGCTGTGTGGCCTTGGGCAAGCCACGTAACCCCATTTGCCTTGCAAACACCTAAAAAAAATGACTCTCCTTTCTTGACAGAGAGATGAAAGTCTATGGGAATATGATATTGCAGACACTATTAGACACAATCACTATAATTTATTTTTCTTTGCTTTGTCAGAAAGTTCAAATACATTGGAGGGGGAGGGCAAATCCGGAAATGATTTGCAATGGAATTCTGGAAATATTGTTATATAAAACAAAGTGAATCAATTAAACTTTAATAAAGTAGATTGAGGACTCAAAAGTTTTCATTGTAAGACACTAGAATTTTTTTTTTCTGCTCATTTTTCAGTCATGCCTGACTCTTCATGATTTCATTTGGGATTTTCTTGCAAAGATATTAGAGTAGTTTGTCATTTCCTTGACCAGTTCATTTTACAGATGAGAAACTGAGGCAAACAGAGTTAAGTAGACCTGCCCTGGGTCATCCAGTTTAGTAAGCATCTGAGACTGGGATTGAATTATGGAAGATGAGTCTTTCTGATTCTAAACCCAGTGCTCTATTCACTGCACCATCCAGCTACTCAAGATAATAGGACCATACTGTCAGATTAGGGGTTGAAATTTTCATACTATTATCTATTTAATGTTCTAAAACAATGGAGTCAAAGAGACTGCTAAGGCTTCTGAGAGAAAGGAAAGAGAGCTAGCTTTAAAAAGAAAAGGAAAGAAAAAACACAAGCAGTGTCAGAGAATAGACTCTCAAGAAAAGTATGTAGAGACAGCTAGGTGGTGCAGTGGATAGAGCAATGACCAGGGAGTCAGAGGGACCTGAGTTCAAGTCTAGCCTCAGACACTTAATAATTACCTAGCTGTGTGACCTTGGGCAAGTCAATTAACCCCACTGACTTGCAAAAACTAAAAAAAAAGTATGTAAGAGAAAAATATGTAAGATGAAAAGATAGAGAAAGCATGTTTAAAGAGAACTTATAAGAACATCAGAGACAACACTGTCATCTTAGAGACAGTACCAAGAAAATATCAGCTGAGTAATAGGGATCTTGGAAGTTATCTAAATCAAACCCTTATTTTACAGGTAAGGAAGCTGAGATTAGAGAGTCAAGATTAAATTGGCCAATGTCATGCTAGTCTACATGGCTGAGCTAGGATTCACAACAAAATTTTCCTACTCTAAATCTTCTTACCTCACATGGCTCTTATGAAGCTTAAAGAGATTAATGTTTATAAAACGTCTTTTGAGTTTTAAAGGGCTATTTAAGAATAACCAATATTATTATGCACACCAGAAACATTGAATTTGTGAACAGCATGGAATAGTGACCTAAGAACTGGCCTCAGCAAAGAATTGGAAATCGAGGGGATGCCCATCAGTTGAGGAATGACTGAACAAGTTATGCTACATGAATGTAATGGAATACTATTATGTTATAAGAAATGATATGCAGGAGGACTTTGGGAAAACCTGAAAAGACTTAACATGATCTGTTGCTAAGTGAAGTGAGCAGAACCAGAACACTATACACAGAAACAGCAATGCTGTGCAATGATCAACTATGATGGACTTAGCTATTCTCTGCCGCACAATGATCCAAGACAGTTTCAAAAGACTTATTTATTTTTTTATTTTGCAAGGCAATGGGGTTAAGTGACTTGCCGAGGGTCACACAACCAGGTAATTATTAAATGTCTGAGATAGGATTTGAACTCAGGTCCGCCTGACTTCCTGGTCGGTGCTCTATCCACTGCACCACCTAGCTGTCTCTACATACTTTTCTTGAGAGTCTATTCTCTGACACTGCTTGTGTTTTATCTTTCCTTTTCTTTTTAAAGCTAGCTCTCTTTCCTTTCTCTCAGAAGCCTTAGCAGTCTCTTTGACTCCATTGTCTATCCACTGTACCACCTAGCTGCCCCTTCAAAAGACTTAGGATGGAAAATGCCAGTCACATCTACAGAAGGAACTATGGAGTCTAAAAGCACCTGGTCACATTATTTTCACTTTTAAAAATTTTTTCTTTCTTGTGGATTTTACATTTTTCACATGACTGATGTGGAAATATGTTTAATATAATTATTATTTACCCATGAAATCTAGACAACCTACCAACACTGAATTGCTTCAATTTAAATTGTCTTAGAAGATTCCAAAGATCACCTGGAAGGATTAGATACCAGACACTGAGGTACTTTTTTGAGCTAAACTGCTAACATTCAAACATTACTACAGAGAATGCAATTCCGATGGCTGGTCACATTGTTTGAATGCCAAATGTACTCTTGCCAAAAAGACTATTTTATGGAAAACTCCCCAAGGTCAGCACTCATAAAGGGGCCAGAAGAATGATACAGGGACACCCTTAAGAACTTTGGAATTGATTGTGCAGCATGGGCAATACTGGCACAGGACCACTCAGCATGGTGTGCCCTCATCAGAGAGGGTGCTGTGTTCTATGAGAAAGGCAGAATTGAAACAGTTCAAAGGAAACATGAGATGCTCAAGTTTGGAGAATCCACCCCTGGTGTTCACATGAACTATTTGTGCCTGCTCTATAGTAGAGCATTCTTAGCTCATAATTTGTCTGATCAGTCACAGTTTATCTCTAATTTAGTGATGTCACTTTGGTCTTCTATGATGATGAAGGACAAGATTCAACCAACCACATGTATAACCTGTATCAGATTGCTTACCATCTTGGGAAGGGAGAAAAATTTGGAACTCAAAAATCTTACAAAAGTGAATATTGAAAACTATCTTTACGTATAATTACTACTAAATACTATTGGGGGGGGGGGGAAGAATTGGTCTGAGAGTCAGGAAGATGTGGGTTTAAGATAATACACTCCCAGAGCTCAAGGTGCAGAGAAGGTGCTAATCTGTTTTGATAAAGGGAATTTTCTCATATGGAGTTCCTTATACCAATTAAATCACAGGTCTAATCTCTATTCCTATCCAAATAGAGTTATATGAATGCTATTGATTATGATATGAATGTTTCCTTTAGAGATGAAGTGTGGCAAAATGAATAGAGTGCTAGTTATAAATGTATAGTACTCTGAGCTCTTGAAGAAGAATCAGAAGACATGGGTTTGAATCCTGACTTTGCCATATAATTCCTGTGTAAGAGGGGTGTCAAATGAGGTGATCTCTCAAGTCTTTTCCAGTGCTAAAGTTTTATGATGTTTAACTCAGTGTCCTTCCAGGTTGTATATTTGGGAAGAATAGCAAACACACTGTCACACTTGGTGACAGAAACAAAATTGGAAAAGATCTTTGACATGCTAGAATGATGGGCTAATGCTGACAAGATTAAATTTAAAGGCTAAATGCATTTAAGTTCAAAAAATCAATTGTTCAAGCAGAGGACAGAGAAGATATGGTTTGACAGCCATTCATGTGAAATAGACTTGGAGGGTAAAGTTCAATATGGGCCAATAATATGGTCTGACTGTTAAAAACCACAACAAATATAATATGAAGTTGCATTAATAGAAATAGAGCATCCTAAAAATAGTTTCACTGTACTTCATACCAATTAGGTCACATCTAGGGTATTGTGTCCTGCTAGGTGGTACAGTGGTTAAAGCACTGGACCTGGAGGCAGGAATACCTAAGTTCAAATTTGGCCTCAGATGTTATTGACTAGATAATCCAATGCAAGTCATTTTACCTCTGTCTACCTCAGTTTCTTCAACTGTAAAATAGATCCTTGAAGAGTTGTTGTGAAGATCAAATGAAATAATATTCAGAAAGTGCTTAGCATAGAGCCTTTGCACATGCTGGAAGTTTAATAGATTCTCATTTCCATTCCCCTCCTATTCTGGGAGTCACATTTTCAGGGAGAAATGAACAAACAAGAGTTCTTCAAGGGGGGATGAGTGAACAGAATCATGATGAAGTATCTAAAAACTATGTTATCACATGAAAAATGATTGAAGGACTAAAGAAGTACAAGATCAGAAAAGAGATTTGGTGGGGAAAGGTTATACACATATGCACTTTGCTCTGACCTGATAATTATCTTCAAGTTTGTGCTAGGTAGTAGAGGAGGCAAAAACATTCTTTGGTATTCTGAAGGGAAGCACTGGGGAAGGGAAGGAAGAATAAGAATTATTTGTTGGTAGTAAAATAGAAAAACTCAATAAATTTGGTTCATTATATAGAATTTTGACAATTAGAGCTGTCCAGCAACAAAATGAGCTGACCTAAAATGTTGCTAGCTCCCTTTTCCTAGAAGAGCTCAAGTATTCATGCAGAGGCTGGATGGTTGTATAAACAGTGAGGTTGTACAGATAATTCTTGTAGTGGGTGGAAGTTTCCAGTGTCCTAAGTAAGTAATTAATAATTTTTTGTGAAAGTATGGTCAGATGTCTAATGTCTCTAATGTCACTTTCATCTCTCAGATTCTATAATAATAATGAGAAACAGGTTTTGCATTTTCTAGGGCCAGGTTAATTATATTTTGCTATACTGCACAAAATCCTCCAAGTTGAAAAAAATTGGCTCAGGAGCCTTAAAAGCTTGTAAAAATCAATTTAACACCCAATTTACCACTATGCCCTTCCAAATCTAGGCTGATCTCCCCACCTGTAAAGTTAAACTCAAATATTATTAGAATTCTGCATTACCTATCAAAGGAAATGTATTTCCCCTTCTTCCCTCCTAAGAAAGTGTCTTCTCTAGTTAATACCATCTAAAGCATTCAGAAGAGCTGGCTAGCAACACTTAGTACTTTTCAATTCAGGAAGATCTCATTCAGGCACTGGGTTGGCGAGTGAAAAATAAAATGCATTGGGAATACTGGGAAGTGAAGCTGACACTCATCTTTCCCCAAGCCTCTTTCTATGAAAGAAACTATCTTACAATCTAAAACCTGTCTGTCCTTGAATCATCACTTTTTTTTCAATGCTATTTTCTAGGATTTGTCTCTTCATGTTCCCCAAATTCTGCTAAATCTTTAAGCAGATAAGCAGATAATCTGAAGCATTGTTTCTCCTTTCACTTTGCAACCCTAAAAATAGTCTCCTATGACCCTTCTCCCCCCCCACCTATGAGTTATTAGTTATATTCAAAGATAAGTAAAAAATTTGGGACCTAAGATTACATAGTTTGCATATATATATATATATATATATATATATATATATATATGTTCTAACTACTCAATAACTTGATATTGATTCTAACTACTCAATGTGGGAAAAATCATAAAATCTTAGAAACTTAAAGTAAGATGAGTCCTCAAAGGTAATACCTTCTATAAAAATGGAGACAAATAGTCATCCACTATCTGCTTGAAGCTCTTTAGTGAGGGTAAATTCCCTAAGACAGCCTATTCCACTAAGGGACAGTTCTAATAATTAGAAAGCTTGTTTGCAACTACTACCCATGGTTCTTACTTTTGCTCTTCAGGGTCGAAAAGAAGGCGGCTTTGGGGATCGGTAATGAAATTGCTATCATTGGGGCAGCTAGGTGGTGCAGTGGATAAATCACTGGTCCTGGAGTCAGGAGGACCTGAGTTCAAACTTGACCTCAGACACTTAATAATTGCCTATCTCTATGACCTTGGTCAAGTCATTTAATCCCATTGCCATAAATAAATTTCTAAAAATTGTTATCATCACTCCATAAGCAATGATTAATAGGAAGACATTCAGAAAAAGTCTGAGATGATTTTTATAAACTGATACAAACCAAAAAAAAGTCAGGAAAACAATATACAATGTCTGCAATAAAGAAAACAACACTAAAAGTCATCACAATTTAGATAAAATTCTGTGACCAATGATGCAGAGACCATGCAGGAACCCCCCCCCCCCCCCAATAATGGTTCAAATGGTATTAGATTTGGAAGCAGAGGACCCAGATTCTTAATCCCACCTCTGCAATTTAATACTTGTGTGACCTTGGACAAATTGCTTAATGTCTCTAGATCATGAATAAGGTCCCTTACAGCTCTAATTCCTGACAAAGGGTTATCCAGCTTTCATTTGAAGAACCTAAGTGTTTGGGAACTTAATACTTTCAGAGGCAACTTCTGCAAACTCAAAACTTATTAAAGCCCTGCTCTGTAGTACTGTGCTAGGTGAGAGAGATACAAAAACAAACAGCTCTTGCATGTCTCCATTTGTCCTCTCACACAGCTGTTATCCCAGCTCTGGTATCCATCATCTCTCTCCTAGATGAGAGCAAAGTCTTCTAAATTGACTTTTCTATCTCAAGTCTTTCTGGACTGCAATCCATCTTCTACATAACTACCGAAGTGATTTTCCTAAAGCAAGATCTGACCACTTTACCACCCTTCCCTCCTTCAATAAGTTTCAGTGATTTCCTGCTACCTCTAGGCTCAAATATAAACTTGTCAATTTGGAATTTAAATCTCTTTCTACCTGACCCCTTTCTATCTGTCCAGTCTTATACATTCGTCACCTCTCTAAAGTCTAGACATATTGTTCTCCTTGTACTTTACACTCAGTGCTCCATTTCCCATCTCTGCCTTTGCACTAGCTGTCCTCTATGCCTGGAAAGATCTCCCTCCTCATTTCCTCCCCTTAGATTTTTTGATTTCCTTCAAGACTCAGATCAAGGCTAGGTGGCAAAGTGGATAGAGCACCGGCCTTGGAGTTAGGAGTATCTGGGTTCAAATCTGGTCTCTGACACTTAATTACCTAGCCGTGTGGCCTTGGGCAAGCCACTTAACCCCATTGCCTTGAAAAATCTAAAAAAAAAAAGACTCAGATCAAGTTCCACTTTCTGTAGTCTTTCCCTGTCTCCTTCTACCTCCTCCACTTTGTAGACATCTAGTATATGCCTGTTTATGTATATGTTATCTCCTCTATTAGAATGTATGCTCCTTGAGAGCAGAGAATGTTTGTTTCTTCCTTTTTATCTCCAGAGCTTAATACATAGTTAATTCTTAATAAATATGTATTGATTAATTGAGTAAATGGTCCTTTGACCTCAAGAACTATTTCTTTTGTGTCTGACTCTTTGTGACCCTATTTGGGGTTTCCTTGGCAAAGACACAGGAGTGGTTTGTCCTATAGTACGTACACAAATAATTGCAAGGAAATTTGAGGAAGAGAGAAAGTAGCAACAACTGGAAAGATTAAAGAAGTTATTCCCTCTCCAAGCTCCTATGATTTAATACATAAGTCCTAGAACTGAGGTTGTTAATCTTTTTTTGTGTCATGGACCATTTTGGCAGTCTGGTGGAGGCCTACAGACCCCTTCTCAGAATGATATTCTTAAATTCATGGGATTGCAAAAGAAACTGATTATACTGAAGTTAAAATTTAAAAAGTTTACTCCCAAATTAAGTGACTTGCCCATGGTCTCACAACTACTGTCAGAGAAGGGATTTGAACCTATGTTGTGTTAATTTAAGTCAAATATTACATCACCACATTATGACACTCATTGGCCTATAATCCTCAGGGTCCCTTCTGAAGCCCCTTTTATGGATTTTATGGATTATGTTATTGTTGTTGAATTGTGATCCTGTGGATCATAGCACTCTAAAACTGTCTATGGGGTTTTCCTGGCAAAGATGGCTGCAGTGGTTTGACATTTCCAACTCCTGGGCCCTAAGGCAAACAGAGGTTAAGTGACTTGCCCAGGGTCACACAACTTTTTAGTGTCTGAGGCCAGATTTGAATTCAGAGAAATGAGTCTTCTTGATCCTGGGTCAAGCACTCTATCCACTAAACTACTTGGCTGCCCAATATTCACATTAGCAACCATCAATTTTATAGAACATTGACTGGATTATACATTTGGGAGTCCTTCTTGGATGATCTTTATATTTTGAAAGATACTTTACTATTATTTCTTGGGCTTTTAATGAATAAGAATTGCATTCAAATATAATGTTAAATATTCTTCATTAACTTTGCCATATTTCTAAAAATGTTTATGTTTTGCTAATGTTGCATTTTTATTTTGTGACCTTGGGCAAATTATTTTACTGCTCTGGGCTCTAGTTCCCTTATCCATAAAATGAAGGGCTTGGACTAGATGATCTAAGGCTCCTTCCAGTTCTGACATTCAATTTGATTCTACAAGCATTTATTGAAAATTAAGTATGTAGCAGGCCCAGTATCAAGCATGGAAGACACAGATAGAAAAATTAAGTGGTTTCTGTCCTCAGGGAATTGATTTTTAGTTGGAGAGGAGAAACAATATATATACATAGGTATATATGAATCAAGATAAAGTCATTTGGAGGAGCAGAGGATATTCCTAACAACTAAAAGGTATCAAGAAATGCCTCCTATAGTATTTGAGTTGTGTTTTAAAAGATGCTAAGATTCTATAAGACCAAAGAGATTCCTGAGAATGTTCCAGGCATGAGGGACAAGCCAGGCAAAAACCCTGGGTGGAAATGGAAATGTTGGTCCTTGTCCTCCATTATCAAAGATGGCTAAAACAACATCACTATGTTAAAGATGGATTGGCTAATCAGAATGATACAAGCTTGGAAGACTCTATCACAGGACAAATAGTCCATATGAACACCTGGGATGGTTACTCTAAATTTAGGCATCTCACATGTCCTTTGAACTGTTTCAATTCTGCCTTCTTCACAGAGAGAAGCACCCTCACTGATGAGGGTACACTGTACTGAGTGGTCCTATGTCAGTATCTCCCATGCTGCACAATCAATTCCAAAGTCTTTAACAGAGAATTTGAGTGTCCTTGTATCATTCTTCTGTCCCCACTGTGAGTGTTCACCTTGTGGGAGTTCTTCATTAAAATAGTCTTTTTGGCAAGCTTATATTTAGTATTATAGTAACATCACCAGGTCATTGTAGTTGCACTCTCTGTAGTAATGTGTGAATGCTTGACAGTTAGCTCAAGAAAGGACCTCAGTGTCTGGTATCTTCCCCTGCCAGGTGATCTTCAGAATCTTCCTAAGACAATTTAAATAGAAGCAATTCAGTTTCCTGACATGGCACTGATAGACTGTTCACAGGCATACAGCAATGAGGTTCTATAGACCTTCAGTTTGGTAGTCAATCTAATACTTCTCTCCCGCACTTTCTTTTGAAGTCTCTCAAATACTGAGCAAGTGTGTATGTGTCAACCTCATTATCAATGTGTACCTCCCTGGAAAGTACACTGCTAAGGTAAATGAACTTATTTACAGTATTCAAAACCTCTCCATCTGCTGTGACCAATGGTTTCACATATGGATGGTGTGGTGCTGGTTGATGGATCATCTATGTTTTCTTGGGGCTAATTATTAGGCCAGAATCAGCACAAGTATCAGATAATTTATCTGTACTTTGTTGCTTCTCAGTTTCAGAAACTGTATTGAGTGCACAGTCATCTGCAAACAGAAAAATTATGCACTAACTCTCCTTCCACTTTGGTCTTGACCTTTTCAAATTAAAGAATTTACCATCAGTGTAGTAGTTGACCTTGATGTTCTGTTCATTTTCAGTGAAGATATTTAATAATATAGCTGAAAACATCATGCTAAAATGCATGGGAACAAGGACACAGTCTTATTTCACTCTTTTGGTAACTGGGAAATCACAAGAGCATCATCCACTGTCCAGAACCTGGGCAAACACACTGTCATGAAATTGATGTGCAATACTGGTGAATGTCTCTGGGCTACCAAATTTTGGCATAATTTTCCATAAGCACTCACAACTGACTGTATCAAAGACCTTGGTCAGATCTACAAATTTGTTTACAGAATAGAAATATCACATATAGGAAATATTAAGTAGACCAGTTTAGTCAGAACATGGAGTTCAGGAGTATGATCACTCTGGAGCAATAGGTTAAAATTTGCTCCTACAGGACAGATGAAACTATTGAAGCATCTTTTTCTCCTTTTTTGTGAAGGTATTTATTTTTGTTTGTTTAATACATTGAAAAGAATGCATATACAAAGAATTGAGACATGAGAAAAACATTGTTTCAACATTAATGAATCTATACGAATTAGGAATTGGGGAAGATGAATAATAGTCCCTGGATATTTAAAACATTTGAAACTGAAAACCTGTTGTTTTCTGATAAAAATCCCTATTAATCCTGGAATCTTCAATAAGACTTCTTCCTATGATTTTTATTATATTAGAACTCCATTCCCTGGCTCTAGGGATTTTCATATACAAAAAAACAGATAAAGGGAATTTCTCAAATGGTCCCTATGGTACCACATCTTCCTACAACCAAGTTTCTTAATTAAATTGGCTGTTCAACCCAAGCTCTTTGGAAAATAATCAGAATCATTTTGTAGACTTTGGGTTGCTAGCACCACTCTTGTTAACTTTACTTCTCTACACACCAGGTTCATCAGTTTTCTTTCATGAACTAAAACACACTGTACAACTTGGTTCAGTAGATTAGACTAGGTGTGGCAGGAAAATAAAATAAGGTTATCTTTTTAAAACTTTAATCTAAACCCATCTGGTGTGGTGTCAAAGGTACAGGCTTTTCTTTTCTTAATTGATGAATAAAGTTTGAATCTTAATCTCAAAAAGCAGCAACTGGAAATCTCAATATCAAAGTCAAGAATACAGTACAATTCACAAAATAGGAAGGGAGATGGACAATAGATGCCTCTGCTCACTTGGAATGGTTTCCTTCAACACTGGACCTATTCAGAATGGGAGACAAAAAGGCAATTTTCAAAAAGGAGTATATGTTATTGAAGAGGGGGCATTCCTTAAAGTGTATTAGAGGGGTGGGGAAGAAGATAGGAAATATCTGTTTCAAGAACCAGATCTGGAAAGTAGAATCCAAAGATTTCCTTTCCCTCCAAACCACCCTTCCCTCCCCCCAAAAAGACAAATTTAAAAAAAAATTAAGAAACCTTATTAATGATTAATAGATTTTTTAAAAGCACCCCCAAATTATAATATCAACCCCCCAAAACAAACAAACAAAAAGCCTTAAGAAATCAGAGATTACTTTCCAGGTGGGCAACCAGGGAAAAGCTTCAAAAATTTTGAGCCCAATATTAGTCTGTTTCAGTCTCACAAGTATGCCTTACCTTTTAAACCAAAAAAAAAAAAAAAATTAGAAACAGTAAACAAAAATAAAAAAAACTAGTAATGATCTATTTTTTAACAATACATAATTACTCAAAATAAACTAGCATTTAAACCGAAGCGAAACTGGAGGCCCCAATTTGCCATGTCTCATACTAGAGTGTAGGGTAGGTGCAGGGCTTTTGTCATTTTTGTCTTTAATTTGATTTAAGCATTGCTTTTAGTATGATGCAGGCACCAGCTTTGCAGAGTGGGCTCTGAAGGAATGTTCATAGCAGCACAAACCTGTGGTTCTTTGGTTCCAGAGACTCCAAATCAGTATTGCCTCATCAAATACATTCTTCAAGTCTTCCCCTCCCCCCACCCTCCAAGGCAATAAGGTCAAGTTACTTCCCCAAGGTCACATAGCTAGGTAATTATTAAATATCTGAGGTCTTCCTAATTCCACCTAACTGTTCCCTTCTGTTTGTTCTTAGCAAATTTCTCAATAGTAGAAGAGTTATCTCTGAAATCAATTTGGTTCCCAATAATCGGGAAAGGTATCTTTGAACAGTGGTGAATAATCTCCAGCCCCCATTTTTCTTTTTTTTTTTTTAATAAATTTATTTTATTTTTTCCAATTTCATGAAAAGATAGTTTTCAACTTTCACATTTTTGTAAGATTTTGAGTTCCACATTTTTCTGTCTCTTCTTTTCTCTCCCCTTTCCCACAATAGTGAGTAATCTGATGTAGGTTATATATGTATACTCCTATTTTTCATATTTCCATATTAATCATGTTGTCTTTCACATTTCCAAATGAGAATGGGAATACTACTGAAAAACAGTCAAGAAACACATGGGTAATTGAGGGGTTGCAATCTGTCATAATCTTCCTGTCCTGCAGTATCAAATAATCCAAGAATAAAAGACTCTTCACCAATCATAAATGTGAGTACATAGTTGTTAAATACTATTGATACATATTCAGATGAAAATTTGTTTATTTGTATATGAAATTAGAAGCCATGTCTTAACAATCACCCACAACAACACACATAATAATAGTCTCTGTGTTGCGGAGGCCTTTTATATCTACTTTCAGGATTTCAAATCCAAAACAATCTCTTCTTGAGCAGGGGATGGCATAGACCTATGCTTTAGGAATCTCAAGCAGCTATGTGGAGAATGGGTGGAAAAAGGAAGGGAATAAATATTTATTGAGCACCTACTATGAGCCAGGGGCAGGTTGGTGGCACAGTAGATAGAGCTCTAGGACTGGGAGTCAAGAAAATTCATCTTCTTGAATTCAAATCTAACCTCAGACACTTCCTAGCTGTGTGACCCTAGGCAAGTCACTTAACCCTACTTATCTCAATTTTGTCATCCTAAAATGAGTTGGAGGAAAAAAATGACTCTTTGGCAAGAAAACTCCAAATGGAATCATGAATAAAACAACCATTGTGCCAGGCACTTTTGTTTATAATTATCATCTCACTGATCCTTAGGATAAATCTGTGAGTGTTATGTACCTTGCCAGCTAACTTATCTGTTACCCATAACTAATATTTGTCTCAGATGAACTTTGAAGAGGCAAGAGACAAAGATTGGCAAATTCTCCTTTTGGCATAATTTTCCATAAGCACTCAGAGTTTAAATATCCTCTTAGTCCCTGGTTTGCCCCCAATTCACATGGAGTTTTCCAATTAGCAAATCAAACAAATGCTTTCCAGCTAGTGGACAGGAAATGGTAAAGTTTACTTCCTCAAGCTAGTGCTTCTCACTCAAAGATGCTATCTCCAGTTTAGGGTTAAGTACCATGTTCCAGAAAATGCCAAATCCGAGGAACAGATAAGAAGATCCAGAGAACTGACCCAGAAGATTAGGCCTAGGGTGAACCTAAGCCAGAGGGCAGCTAGGCCATTCCCAGGCATGCAATGATCTCTTTGTGACCCTCAACAGTCTCTTACATGCTTTTTTAATTCCAGTTTTAGCATTAAGGAAAATGAGACAAAAAGAGAGTAAATGACTTGTTATACACTAGTCAGAGTTTGATGCTGAATTTGAATTTAACTTTTCTTAACTCTAGACCCTGCCCTCAATCCATCTTGTCACCTAGTTAGCCTGGAGGAAGGGAGAATCAGGATGAGGTCACTGCTATAGACCTACTCAAAAGAGATAGGATAAACAGAGCTGGTAATAATATGGGGGGGGGGGGTAACTTCAAGATGTTTTTCATGATTCATTGTTCTAGAACAATAGTTCAAGATGATTCCATGATTGCAAACCTAGGTGACTAGAAGATGATGGTGCCTTTGATTAGAAATAGGGAAATTCTATTTCTAGGGTTCTATAATTTTAAAATTCTATGATTGTATACTTTGGTATGTAAGGAACCTGAGTATTTACTGCAAGAATCAGGAAGCTATTGATATGTAGGGTCATGGCAAGCATGAAGTTTCTCTCTTCAGATCCTAGTATCTGTGATTTAGGAAGGACATAGAGAGGTGTAATTTCCAATTACACAGGTGGAGAATGTGATGGCTATTAGTGGAGAGCATTCTAAGACTGAAAACAGGAAGAAACAGCAGGGTTATAGTCACCTTAGGATAGGAAGTTTCAGAGGACACAAGATGGAGGATCTAATGGGAACAGAAGAGAAAAATGTCAGGGTCAATAGTTTTGGAAGAACTGAAAAACATTATGGTACATGCATGACTATGGGGCAGAGGTAAGGACAGAATAATTGACACTTTTTATTTTTAAATTTTATTAATGCTTTTTTTTTAGTATTAGTCATTTCCTGAATACACTGATCCTCTTCTCATTGAATTCCTCTTCTTGCAAAGAAAGTTAAGCAAAACAACAGACAAGGATATTGTCTGACCTCATATGACTTATTACATGGCCTTTGTCTATCACCTTGAGCAAAATAAAGATGTGTTTCATCATAGATCCAAAATACAGGGTTGAATGGCATCTTGTAAGTCACCTACTTCAATCCTCTCATATTGCAGATAAAGAACTCAGACACCAAGAAGTGATAATATTTATTAGACCGTAAACCCTTGAGAGCAGAGACTGTTTTTGCCTTAGTACAGTAACTGGTACCCAGTAGTCACTTAATAAATGTTTGTTGTCTTGAATTGACCTAACTTGCCCTAGTGTGCACAAGTAATAAGTGGCAGATCCAGGACCTGTGTTCTGGGCCTGAGACTGGTCATTGTAGTTAATCATGGTTGTCAGGCTTTTATTATAGCTCTCATTTACATTATTGTAGTCTTATGCATATTGGTTTCCTGGTTCTGCTTTCTTCACTCTGTGATCTGATGTTTTCCTAATTAAATGTCAGTTGCTGGGGATAGGTTGAGATAGTGTTTTGTAAACAGTTCAATGACTAATGACTAATCAATGTCCAATGATGAATAACTAATTATTGTTCAATAACGAACAAACAGCCTCTCTTCCCTAGAAGTGTAGGTCTAGAAACAAGTCCCTGAGGTTATCTTCTTTGTATCTGGTTTTGGACATGATTTTGCCTAAAACAAAATAAGAGTTGGGTTTTTTTTTTTTTGCTCTTTAAAAAAGCAATAACTTCCTCTAATTCATAGTTACTGTTTCCCAACAAGTTCTCTCTTATGTATAACTTTTTTTTTTTAGGTTTTTGCAAGGCAATGGGGTTAAGTGGCTTGCCCAAGGCCACACAGCTAGGTAATTATTAAGTGTCTGAGACCAGACTTGAACCCAGGTACTCCTGACTCCAGGGCCGGTGCTTTATCCACTAAGCCACTTAGCTGCCCCCCCCAGATAGATTTTTTTAAGAAAGATTTTATTTATTCTGAGTTTTACAATTTTCTCCCCAATTCTTGCTTCCCTTCCCCCACCCCCAGAAGGTATTCTGTTAGTCTCATCACCTTCTTTTGAACATTTACTTTCCCTTCTCTGTATCCTCACTTATGTATACATGTCCCAAAAGTCTTAATGCAGCTTTAAGCCACTTTAAAAGTTTAAAAAGTACCCTAAGACTTCAGGGACACCCAACATAGTTATTGTTATTTAACTCTCCATTTCTTACTCCTAGGTCCTTCTCTAGAACTGTTTCTCCTCAGAGGCATAATTTTCTATTCCATTTCTCAGTGGGTTTAGTGAGATGTAAGGTAGAAAATATTTTCTCCTTCTTCATTTTTTCCTATATCTCTATATATTTCTTCCATTTTTCAATCACACTTTTCAATCACAATGACCATCCTAGAGATAATCATAATAGTTTCAATTTGGAACCACAACGGGATAATCATTCCTTTCATCACTCATTCTAACTATGATCTGTTCTAGAACCTACCAGTTCTGTTCTTGTACAACGTGCTGTTGGAAAATAGTCTGTCCCTGTTAAGAGCTATGTGATTTTTGAATGAAAATGAAATTTTAAATTGCTAAAAATTCCCAGCAGGGCATAGATCTTTTTGCAACTTGTTCAATTGTGGAATGAAATACCCTGTTTTCTTGACATTTTTTCTTTGTGTTTCCTTCTTGTTCTCTTTCTTATATGGGTATAAAGTACTTCTCCCTTTTTTTTTTTTGATTCTCTCCCCCTTTTGTAGTGAAAGCATTTATGATTGAGTTTTATTTTCTCCCAGGGAATCAAAAGGCTGTTACCTAATCATAGCAGTGAAGAGGCTAAGAATTGGAAAGGACATTAAAGAACATTGAATACTAGCCCTCAATTTTACAAATTAGGAAATTGAGGTCAACAGAGACTAAGTGATTTTGTTAGGGTCAAAAGGTTAGTTACAGCTGGGACTAGAATCCAGGTCTCCTAACTCCCAGTACAGTGTTTTTTTTTTTATTATATCACATTTCTCCTTTATAAAAATTCTACAAAATGAACATGAATGTATAATATTGAACAAGTTATTATAGCAGAGCATACAATGTACTATAAGGTACATTTATATCACATAAAAATTACATCTCTATAGTAAATTGATCCAATCATTCTGAAAAGCAATTTAGAATTAAACTAAGAAAATGACTAAATTGGCTATACCCTCTCACTCAGAGACATTACTTACAGGCATATATTCCAAAAAGGTTAAAAATAGAAAGAACCCATATATACCAAAATATTCATAGCAGTTATTTTTGTGGTAGTAAAGAACTAGAAATGAAATTCATCTCCCTTGAGGTACAGCTAAACAAATTGTGATATGGAAATGTAACTGAATCTCCCTAGCCTATTAAAAAAAAAACAATACGAAGAATTCAGAAAAGCATAGGAGAACTTATAAGAACAGATAAAAATTAAATAAGCAGAACAGGAAAGCAAAAAATATGACAATGTAAAAGTAAAGAACAAGAAAAATAAGACAACACTGTATAATTACAAGTCTATCCTCTTCAAAAGAGATTTAAAAAATGCAATTCTTTCTCTTCTTTGAAGAAGTAGTGATACATATCTGGTTACTAGACCCAGATGCCACTGGAAGAGAAAGTGAGATTGATGACTTTGCAGAGTCCTTCCCCACTTAAATCCAATTCAGTTCTGTGTCATGGTATCACATCCATGATATCATGATCCTCTTTGAGAACAAAGGACAAGCAACAAGATGTGAAGGACAATGATTGAGGAAAATGGTATATACTGTCAGACTTGGCTGATGTGTTGATTAATTTTGGTGAACTGTTTTTTCTCTTTTTTTTCTTTTTTTGCTACAGGTAATAATTTGCTGAGTAGGAAAGCAAAGAGGAATGTATTTGGAAGTGAAAGTAATATAAAAACAGAAGACATTCATAAATTTTATATATATATGTGTGTGTGTGTGTGTGTGTGTGTGTGTGTATGTGTGTGTGTGTATGTACACATGCACAGAGACATACATGAACAGTTCATTGTACCAAAAATTTGACTTATCTAAAACTAATATCCTAGCCATGGTAACTATTCATTAATATCATCCTCAGGGACTTCAATATCCATGCTAATGATACTTCTAATATGATGACCTTACAATACTTCTTCATTCTAATGACCTTCTTCTCCACTCCATTTCTTCTACCCATAAACACCCTGGGCTTAATTAATACTCTTAACTCTTTCACTGATAAGAACTGAGATACTCCTCTCTGAATACAATCTTTCCTCTTATTACAACTGAACTAAAGAATCACAGAGTTGAGAGGAACTTCAAAGGTCATACTTACTAAGAATTCTCTCCACCAAATAATACAATAAGAAGTTGTCCACTGCTTAAAATCCTGCAGCTAAAGAGAACCCACTAATTACTTTATTAGGAAATTTGCCTTACATCAAACCTGTTGCTGTTAGTTTTTCATTCTTAAAACTAAATCTCTTCTCTTTAACTACTGTTCATGGATCTTAGTTCTATCCTCTGTGGTCAAGTAGAGAATTCCTCTTTATCCATCATATCCTTTAACTACTTGAAAACAATTGGCAGTTCCCAATCTTTTGTGGAATATACAAACTACAGACCATTAGTTTTTCTCTGTTTTTTGACCCTGGCTGTCCCTCATAACTGGAATGCTCTCCCCCTTCATCTCCATCTTTCGACCTTCTTGGCTTTCTTTAAGTCCTAACTATAACCACACCTTCGATAGGAATGGTTAATTCTATTCTCTACATTCTATCCATTATTTCCAGTTTATCCTGCATATATTTGTTTGGATGTTCTCTCCCTCATTAAATGGTAAGATCCTGGAAGGCAGACTGTCTTTTGTCTCTTTTTGTATTTTCCCAAACTCAGCACAGAGCTTAATAATGTTGATTAATCAGCTCCTTCAGATAAAGAATTCTCTCTTTATCTTCCTTATCTGGGGCTTCAAGTTCTATTACTAATTTTTGTTTTGTCCAGTTCAGAAGTCATTTTCCTTGACATAAAAAATTGAAGCAAAAAAAAGAGGTAGAATAAGATATGTCTGTTCCTTTTTTGTTACTGTTGCTTCCATATGATAGCAATTCTATCCCTCCTTTGCTTCTCCTTTTCCCCTCTCTCTTTTTAGCTAAAATAAATTCTTTAGCATTCATCCTTTTGTTTAGTTTTTACAAGGCAATAGGGTTAAGTGGCTTGCCCAAGGCCACACGGCTAGGTAATTATTAAGTGTCTGAGGAGCATTCATTCTTTTTAAAAATTTTTAGTCATTTCAAACTTAAATACAAAATAAGAAAGGAGAAAAAAATTTCCATATACACTGCAGAACATGAGAGGGTTCAATAAAAAAACAATACATTTCCATTTCATGAAAACTATGAAAATATTTTATACATTGATTTCAAAAAAATATAGTTTTTCAGTGTTTCCTTCTAGGTTTTCTTTTTGTTCTCTGCTGTGTACTTTTAATTTAATTTTTCTCCCTCCCTCTAGCATTCACTTCTCTCCTGGATTTATTCTGAGCTCTATTGTTCCCAATACCATTCAATTTTTTAGGAAAGGCAGCAGGGTTAGGTGACTTGTCCAAGGTCACACAGCTGGGTAATTATGAAGTGTCTGAGGCTGGATTTGAACTCAAGTCCTCCTGACTCCAGGGCCAGTGCTCTATCCACTGCCACCTAGCCACCCCCTCCCTTTACTATTCTTACAGAATCATATTACTCATGCAGTCATTCTGTAATGTGCCTTTTCCATCATCATCATCATCTCCCCTTCTCCTCTTCCTCCTACTAGTTGTTTTTCACCTCCTTTTCCTTTTTCTTGTTCTCTTTCCCTATCTTACTCTTGACTTGCCACTCTTGGATTTGATCTCACTGCTGATTTTCATGCAAACTTTGACTGATGGTTTCTGACCTGGACCTGTTTACCCTTCCTCAGCCAACTTGGTATACCTCTCCTCCCTCACTCCCTCACCCCTCACTTATATTGGTTCTGGACTTAGTTGGGATACCCAATTGGCTTTAGCAGCTCAACATTTCTGTGCACAAGTGATCAGCCTCAACACCTCAGTAACATGAATTATAGAAAAATACCACAAAGTCTAGATGCTTTTTTTAGTATATGCCTTAAAAAATTAATTTGATAAATCTCTGTAGTTCTTTAGAAAACTAACCTTTTTTTCACTAGATTTTCTTTTCCTGTTCCCATCTTCAGATTTACATTCTTGAAAGCTCCTTCTCTCTATTGAGATGATCCCCCTTTTATAATTTTAGACCATAGTATGTTAGTTTTCTTTTTTCTATCACAAATTTATCACTTCCACTCATGGTTTACACAGTTTCCCTATCTTTAAACTGTTCCTCTTATTTGATGAGAATCACCAAAATAGCTCCCCTTATCACTCCACCTTTTGAACAACAGATTCATCATCAAGGCAAGTCTATATCCCTATTTATCTATCTATCTATCTATCTATCTATCTATCTATCTATCTATCTATCTATATATCTGTTTTTGGCTCAGAGAAAGGAAGAACTCCAGAAGCTATCTAGATAATTGACATTCTTTCATTACCACTATATTCCTGCTCCTATTCAAATTTGTAACTTTTCTACATACTTCATTTATTTCCTCCTTCTGTCTGGATGGTTTATTGAAGATGGGAGAAAAGGGGATCAAGGATCCATGTGGGTTTGTTTTGTGAAGAACTAACCAATTTCTGACTCAGAGAAATCAGAAAGGCTTAGATTTTAATTCACAGATTACACAGTTTACAAGTAACCAAAAAAAGTCCACAAGCTAATACAAAGTGTACAAGTCAGGTCCTTTGGAGAAGCAGCTAGATAGTGAGTTTCTTAAAGGAGATAGTAGATTCTAAGAAGATAGTAGTTTCTAAGAAGGTAATAAAATCAAGACTAGCTAAGAAGAAAGTCATGTTAAAAAGGGAAAAGGGAAGGAAAGGAAACTTAAATCAACATAGATCCAGCAGCATGGAGCCAGATGATGTGGATCCAGCTTAAAGAAAGGAAGAGGAAAGGGAAAAGAGACTGAAACAGCCAGCTGGGAATCAATCAGGAAAAAAGATCAAGTCAGGACAGAACCATGCTGAAATACATTTCCGAAATGGGCGGAACAAGGGTGGTTCTTGAACAATGGTTTAGCAACTGGCTTCAGGTATTCTCCAATGCTCAAGCTACAGGGAGGGGATCCCAAGACCAGGACAGCATTCATTAGTACTACATATGCTCCTACCCCAAAGGGCATGACCAAGGTCATTCTTACTATTAAAGTCCAAAGTGACTCAGGAAATGGAGTTCACAAAGAGTTAATACAGAATACAGAATAGCCCCCCACAGTACAGAAAAGTTTCTAGTACAAAAAGATTACAACATTTTTGTTTCCAGAATTCCCCAGATTCAGTTTCATGGTAGTAACTCTTCAGTTTCTCAACCAAACTTTGACTAAATACAATGTTACTCCATCCCTATTAGACTCCCAAGTAGATAGTCCAGTACAGAACTCCATTCTAACACTCACAATGTTACTTATTGTCACTCCCTCTGTCCACATGAGAATACCCTTACCAAGAGATGCTCTGTTACAAGGAATATTAATTTTGATCTCTGAAAACTTCTAAATTTCTTGGGGATTAGGAGCTAGATTTTTTTTCTTCCTTCCTTATACACTTATTCTGTCATTTTTTTTTTGTGGGGCAATGGGATTAAATGACTAGCCTAAGGTCACACACCTAATAAATTAGGACATATTTGTATGTGAAATCTGTGTTAATGGATTTTATTCCTGGTTTCTTTCAAAGATCATTGTCTAACAAACTACCAGGCATCTTTATTGGGTATACAAAGTCAATTTTTTTCTCCCTTTCCATTTTCATTTTAAAATCTTCTCAGATTTCCTAGACTCAGGGAAATAGGCATTTTATCTGCCCTTGTTATAAGTATTCTGTTCCTGGCCCAAGAGCTTATCATTCTTATCATTTAAGCCTCATGTATTAATCTAAATTCTGATCTCAGATATTATTTTCTTAATCTCAGATAACATTAATTCTAAAGCTATTTTTTTGGGGGGGAAGTTCCTGCTTTCAGAGATATTTGCGATTTGAAAACAAAACAATAACAACAACACACCTGTATCCCTAATAGGGCCTTTAGCTTCTAATTTAAGATTTCATATTCCATAACAGGGGAAACATACTCTTCACTCTCATGAAGACCTCCATTCTTCTTCCTTTTCCAGTTTTCCCAGTTCACCAGCACGCTACTGAATTCACTTGCTTTCCTTCTTAGTCTGCATTCTGTGGTCAGCCTTTTCAAGCCAACACAGTAGAATTTTTTTACTCCCTTGTTATTCAGTTTCAATGCTATCCCTTCCCTCCCTCCTTTCCACCACTGCCAAACTTCTTTTTTTGTTGTTTGAGCAAAAGAGTTTTTTATTTGTTTTTGTCTAGAGAAGGGCACACTCCCAAGTCTCACAAAGGTAGTGAAAATGAAGGAGCTGCCTGAATCAAGCAAGATCACTTAAAGAGACCCTTCCTCCTCCTTATCCTTTTTCTCTGTCAACTCATTGGTTAGTCTTCAGTTACATTCTACTTTCGAAAATCTACCCCAGCAACAAAGAAAAGAATGGAAGGTTTTCATTAAATATTACCTCGTCATCCAGATTACCCCACCATTCAGGATTATAGCAATCTTACTGAAGTAATATCTAAGTCTAGTAAAAATAGGTTTATCATAAAGTTATGAATTTGTCTTGGAATGCAAGGTCTAGGAACAGCCTACTAATCCTTCCAGTTAGTAACAATACCCTTATCCAAAACACAGGTCACTGCCGCACTTCTTGAAAGAACTGTCTATACCACTTCTTTTGTTTATTCTTTAGCTTTTCACTCTGCCCATCTGGTTTCTGCTCTTGACACTTGATTGATCTTCATTTAGTGAAGATCATCATTGACTTCCTAATTGACAAAGTCAAGGACCCACTGCTCCCTTGCCCTATGCATACTTTATTCTCTGACTTCTCAGATTGTCCAAAATACTACCTCTTCCATGAAGTGATACTTGATTGCTACTCCTTACTTTACAGATAAAATAAGACAAGTATACAAATACTATAATAAATTATACTATGCTGCACTTTACAAATACAATTTTTTTATATCAACTATGATACATGATAGGAAGTTATGGGTAACAAAAGAGGAAAACGTCACTGGACTTTGTCACTGAAAGTTCATGGGTTCTGCCCTTGTGTATCTGCTACTTATTAGCTCTGAGAGATTGAGCAAGTTCCTTAAATTTTCAAGGTCTCAATTTCCTCATCTTTAAAACTAGAGGATTTGATACATTACTTCTGAAGTCTCTTTCAGCTTGGGGCTATGATCTTGTCCTAATTCCTAAGCAGAGATGGGGTGAGGAGAGGAGGGTGGAGTTAGAGAGTGGAAGTATGGTGACAGGCATCTTTTTTTTGGGAAAGGAATGCTGTGAGGGGAACACTTTACCCAATAGCCTAGCATCTTGGGCATATCCTTACAGGTAGAAGCATAGATTAATGCTGCTGCCTCCACCAGGACAGGATTCTAACTTTGCTTTCTTGGACAATCACCTCAGGCTCTCCTGATGGCACGGGTGAATTAGAATCATGGACTTAAAGGCATTGCCATAATAATATCATCTTTCCTGGATTTTTCAGGACAGTTGTTTTGGGAAAAAAGAATATGACTTAAGAATGAGGCTATAGCAGATAGAGCACCGTCCCTGGAGTCAGGAGAACCTGAGTTCAAATCCGAACTCAGACACTTAATAATCACCTAGCTGTGTGGTCTTGGGCAAGCCACTTAACCCCGTTTGCCTTGCAAAAACTAAAAAAAAAAATGAGGCTATACAAAAAAGAATATTTCATAACACACCAGGTTTTCGTATTTTGAGCTCAAAAAAAAAGACACCAGTGGTCCTTAGTCATGCCTTTCATTTTGCAGATTTATAGAGTTGAAAGGATATTTGAATCTGGAGTTTGGTTACCGGCTCTGCCACGAAGAACTCAGTTGTGAGACCTGGGACGAGTCATTTGGTGATTCTCATCAAATAAGAGGACCAGTTTAAAGATAGAGGAACAGCGTAAACCTTGAGTGGAAGTGATGGATTTGTGATAGAGGGGAAAGCCAAAAACAATCTGAAGAGCAAGAGCGTGGGAACTGAAGTCAAGAAGGCATGACTTTAAACCCCGCCTCAGATACTTGGAAATCCCTTAAGGTCTGTCTGGTGTTAGTGACTGTAATGATCATGGGCTTCTGCCTCTTGGTCAGTGAAAATGGGCGGCGCTGGACTTCTTCCTCCCAGCTCCGAGGTCTGGGTTCCTGGGGCCCAGTCTCTGGCAGGTCCCTAAGCAGGGTTAAGGCAGCAGAAGCGACCCTGTGGCGCGCAGCCCCAGGGATGCAAGCACATCCATCGGTGCTAGACCAACACGCCTCCTCGGAACCCGGGACCAGCCTGGGGAGAGGGCAAGCGGACCCCCCGCGACCTCCGCGGTAGAAGCCGTCTGGACGCACGCGCGCGAGTCCGGGGCTCCGGACTGCCCTGTGGTGGCCAGTCCGGGGGTCCTCGGCGGGGATCTTCGCCCCCCCCGCCTGTGGAAACTACAATTCCCAGCATGCAAGGCTCCCCCTCGCCCGCTTCCCACGCCTCGGGATGGCCCGGTCCGGCCCAGTGCGCATGCTTCTCCAGACGTGGCACCGCGAACTTCGAGGGCGCTGGGGGCGGGGCCGAGGGCAGCGGCCGCGGCCGTTGGAGGAGCGGGAGCCGGAGCCGGGGCCGGGCCGGGGCCGGGCGGGCACCTGGCAGGCTGGCGGAGCGGGCGGCGGCGGCGGCCATGGGGCGGGCCGGCCGTGGGGGTCTCTCCGGGCTGCTGCTGGCCATGCTGGTGAGGCGGCGCGGGCGGGGCGGGGGGCTGTGCCCGGGCACGGGGGGTGGGGAGGGGGCGCCCGTGCGCGTGTGCGCGGGGAGGACGGGGGGCCGTGCCCGGCTCCGGCCCCTGGAAGCCGGAGCCCACGGGCATCGCGGCGGCGGGGTGCAGGGGCCCCTCCCAGAGGGGGCCTCGGGCCGCCCCTCCCCCGGCCCCGGGGCACCCCTCAGAGGACCCCGCGAGGGCCGGAGGGCATGCCAGCCGCTGCCCCCCAGGGGCTGGGGTCTTGGAGGGAGGGGGATTCGAATTCTGCCCTTATTTTTGGGTGGAGGGCGATGATTGGTGCCCAGGGGGATGACTGCAGTTGGCCGAGGGCTCTTCCCTTTCCCCAGTCGCCCCCCATCCTTCCAGGACTGACCCCCTGCTTCCCAGTGCCTCCGGGATGACTGAAGGCTGGAGGGTCGGGGAGGAAATTTAAATCCTTATCTTTGTAAGGCACTGTGCTGGGAGACAGAAGGAAATGTCCATGCGGGCTCCCAGAGGGAGTTATATTTTTTTAGGGGAAATATTGCAAATAGATAAGTAAATCCACAGTATGGGGGAATGGAGCGAGTAAGAGTGATCTAGGACATTTTTGAGAGGAACAGAAGATTGCTGATTGGATACATCAAGGATGGCTTCACAGTGAAGGTGGTACCTGTGATATGCGGGATTTCATTTCCTATGAGGGATAACTTGTATTAATATAGGAAGTTATGACATGGCATATCTATGACTGTTTACTTGATTTAGTTTTGTTCTTTTCTGGGGGGTGAGAAGTGAAAGAAAATCCTTCTGGCCCTAGCAGCCTTTCTCTTCAGCTGGTCCTGGATCTAGAAAGCACCTGCTCATTTAAGTACATTACTGGAGAGACAGGGGCTATGCAGATATAATCTGAAGGAACTTTTACTTCAGCTTAGGTCTCCTAGAGTGCTAGGAAATTCTGGTGTTACTCATTAAGGTTTGGGAGGAAATCAATGATCCACTAGTGGACTGAAGGGATGAGAAATGAGTGTTCCTGCCAAGATTTCCATCCTTCCTGAGGGAAGGAACAGATTTCCTCTCTTGCCTTGAACCACATTTGACAGCAAAGTCTTTAATTAAATTACCTTGCTTTTGGTCTAATGGTGACTCTGAGTACATACATAGGCAGGTAAGTTTTTTGGGCTCCTTTTCAGAAGATCATTTCCCATTTTCCCATTTATTTGTGAAAATTGGAAGTTTGAAGTTCATGCTATCACTAGAAGAAATCAATTACTGAAAAGTCTTTTGTTAAAGTTACAGCTTAATCATCAACCACCCCTCCCTAACTTGAAAAGTGGCAACAATAAAAAAAAAAACTTAAAACTGTAAGTGGGTTTTGTGATTAGGGTTTTTCATGGAAAAACAAAAGATATAGAACTCTGGCAGATGTATTATACATGTGTGTATACCACACACACACACACACACACACACATTATCCCTAAAATGGAGAATGAAGAAGCATCTCTTGAAAGTAGATTTCCATCCCCCACCTCCCCAAAGTCTAGTTTAATGGGGGGGAACAAGCAGATAGTGTAGGTGAAAGTTGGGGTGTTTTTCTTTTCCAGAAAACTGGGATGGGCTGCTATGTATTTATACACCATGTATATCTGATAAGGTCCTCAGGAATTCTAGGGAGAAAGTTGGGTTCCTTTATTTCTTTCAGCAAATATTTATTTAGCATAGGATTATGTTAGGTTCTGTGAAGGATACATAAAAGTATATGTGATTCCTTCAATCTCAAATCTCAGGGAGACATGATGTAGACAAGAAGTTAAACACCTTTTTGAGAGGTCAATACAAGAGCTGTCTTAAGGGATTATAGGAAGACTGGCTTAAAAATGTTTGATGAATATGAATAGTTTACCTTATCTGGCCATGGGAACTCCTTTCGCTTTCCTGGGAATGTTTCTTCCTCTTAACACACTCCTAGCTGTTTATTTCTATCACTCTCTGCTTTAGGTAGCCCTACTCTTTATATATCAACCTCTAATCTCTAAAACTGGAATCTGGCTTGTGCTGGTCCAATTTTTTTCTTTTGCTCTTAACCCCAGATTTGGAGGAATTAGTGAATCTAGATTGGAACCCTGTGTGAACTGAAGTGAGTTTAGTCACTTAACCTCTCCCAACCTTTAGTTTCTTCATCTATAAAATGAGGGAGTTAGTCTAGATAACCTTTAAGATTCTTTCCATTTCTAGATCTCATCTGTTCTTTTCTTCTTTCCCTGTCCCTTTCTCCTTTCTAACCTCTTCCCCTTCTCCTCTAGTTAACTTATTTTTTACAATCCCTCTCTCTGAATTCAGAGCTGTCCCCCACTGTTGTACTACTCATTTTCTTTCCTCCCATTTGCGCCCTGTTAGCTGAACTATTCCTACTTCCTCTTCCTCTCTCCCCTTCCCCTGTTGATTTGTGTGTTCATTCCCTACTTTTCAAATGAACCTATTCTACCTCTCTGCATTACTTTTACCTCTCTCCACTTCTTCCTCCTTAGCAGAAGAAATCTCTTCTTCAGCTGTCAGAATCTTCTTTTGTGCCTGTCCAAGCCTCTGTTCCAGGAAATTCCCCCCTCTTCCCTCCCATAGAAGTTAGTATACTAACTTGAAACTAGGAAAGTTCCTTTACCCACCAACTGCCATGTACCTGATCCTGCTATAATGTGGAACCCCTATCCATTTTTCCAAACAAGCTTTTTTTTTTTTTTTTTACTATTTGGCGATGCTGTGAGTTAAATTGGGCTTTTGAAACTGAATCAGAAACTAACCACTTAATATTTTTGTTTCATTGGGAAAATATGCTTACATTCTAAACATCTGACTGAAGAACAAACCTTTGGAACACAACTCACTTCTAAGTAGGTTGGAAATGCCCTATGGATGGTTTAGTTATGTGGGATCATTGATTTAGATTGAGAAAGAACATTGGAGATCATTTAGTCTGATCCTTTCATTGTGAAGGATTAAGTGATTTACTTGCCCAAGATTACACAAGTTGTAAATGAAAGAGTCCAGATTTGAACCTGACTGCTCTGTACATTGTACTGTATTTGAAAATGTATTCAGAACACCTGGATTCAATTCTGGACTCATTTACTACTTGGGCAATGGTCCCTCTGAAGAATTACAGACAAGTACTTTGAATTCAGTGGAAAGAGTGATTGCTCTCATCTTAAAGTTCTGGGAAGGCTTTATCTTGAACTAGGCCTTGCTAAATAGGGTTTGGTCAGCTAGACAGAAGAAGAAGAGGGTGCTATGGTAGGCAAACATGATGATATGAGCAAAGGAACATATGGAGAAATAGGAATGAGCAGCATTTTCAGGGAAGGAAAATGAATAGATTAGTATGCTGAAGAAGAAATTCTTTTGTGAATTAATGGGACATACAGGGTCACAGATTTAAAAGCGGAAGAGACTGATCACCTCATTATATAGATTAAGAAATTGAGGCCCAGAAAAGCTAAGTGATTTTCCCAAGGTCACATGTCAAGAGTTAGAATTTGAACTCATATCCTTTGACTCAAATTCAGAATCCTTTCTTCTCTTCCATGTTCTCACTTCTCTTGCTTCCCTTATTATTCAGAAGTAGATTACAAGCCTCTTTTTTTTAAATCATTTTTCTCTCTTTGCTGTTTTCTATTTTACATGAGGTATAGAGTTAACAACTTAATTTTTTCATAAAAATTTGGTGGAAAGGAGTTTGAAATTAATAACCAAAATCATTTTATCTAGGAAAAGGCCTGTTACTAAATTAGAAGTATGCAGTTTCTTCCATAATCATACAGTTTTTGGTTAAGAACATTTTGTGGAGGACCTTAATGGAAAGCTAAAGATTTTAAGGTGTTTTTTTCTTTAGCATTAAGAATCTATTGAAGAAATTATATGAAGAAAACAATGCTTTAATATTAATATGACACTGGTATGCTGGATAGACGAATGAAATAAATCTGAACCATTTAGGAAACATACCCCAGTAGTTAAGGTTTAGGGTGGTGGGGTCCTTTAGTGAGGTGGGGAGAATGAGATTAGAAAGGAAAGATCAGTGTGAAAATATTATAAAAGAAGGCCTAATAAGATGTAGGGAATAATAGTTAGGGAAAGACAGGAGTCATATTTGAGTCTGAAATTGAAGTGACTGAGAAAGTAATGCCACCATTAATAGACAGGAAAAGAAATTAGCTGATGCTTTGATTGGGAGTCACCAACTAGCATAGGGAATCTGATGCTAATTAGGAAAAGAATTTTAATGTAGTTCAGAAATGCTTAATGATTTTCCTTGAATTTTAGATATCTGACTACTTTTACACTGTCCTGTTTAGTCTGCGTCCCTGACTATAGGTGACCGCTCAAACTATTTTTGACTATGACATTTATTGTCATACTTATCAGGTGAAATATTTCTGCTCTTGAAAGGGAGAGAGAGGAGAAAGTGAGAGTGAGTCTGATTGCAGCCTGAGAAGTCCACCTTTGTCATCTGGAATATGGTCTGGCCCTCACCTAGAAAGTAAGCAGTGCTTACTGGGGCCTCTTATTTATTTATTTTTATTTATTTTTTTTTCCATTGCAGAAGTTCTTGATTTTAATTAATTTGTTTTTTATTCTTATTTTGTACAAATAATTTTTTATACATTACTAAAATATTCTTGTTTAAGAGTAAACATAATACCCTCCTCCCCCCAAGAAAATATAGACCCTCATGAAAGCGATAAAGGGGAGAGAAAAAATTAAAATAATAATAATAATAATAATAATAATAATAAGTATGGCCAGGTGGCACAGTGGACAGAGCACCAGCCCTGGAGCCAGGAGCACCCAAGCCCAAATCCGGCCCAAGACACCCAACAGTCACCCAGCTGTGTGACCACATGAAAGCCACACCAACCCCATTGCCCTACAAAAACCAAAAAAAAGACCCAAAATAAAATAAAATATTAATAATAATAGTAGGAGGAGGCTAGGTGGTAGACAGGAGCACCCAGGTCCAAATCCAGCCTCAGACACCCAACAATCACCCAGCTGTGTGGCCCCAGGCAGGCCATCCAGTCCCATTTTGCCCTGAAACACCCCCCAGAAAATAATAATAATAAAAAATGTGCTTCAGTCTGTGTTCCAACACCACCAGCTCTGTTGTGGGTGGATCATATTATTTAGGATAAGTCCATCACAAAAAGTTACTTCCATATTTTTTCCATTGTTGCCATTGCTGATCGCAACTCCCTCCATTCATACTTCTCTGCTACCATGAACTATATTTTCTCTCTCCTTTGACTCTGTCTCTGCTGTAGGGTAGTTGAGTGGTGCAGCAGACAGATCCCCAGCCCTGGGGCCAAGAGGCCCCGAACCCACATACCACCCCTTACCCAGCGTCCACCTGGCCCTATGGTCCCAGACAGGCCATCCAATCCCAGCCCCTTGCAAGAAGTAAAAAAGAAAATATGTTATGTCTGACCACTCTCCCTCCATGGTCCATCCTCTCCTCCATCACTCACATCACCCCCTTCCCTCTGTCCCCCACCTCTCCTTCTTACTCCAGATGTCTATACCCCATTGAGTATATATGCTGTTTCCTCTCCTAGCCACCTCTGATGAGGGCAAAGGTTCTCTCATTCCCCCTTGCCTTCCCCTTCCATATAACTGCAATAGCTCATTGTAATAAAGAAAAATCTTATTATATGAAATATCTTGGCCTATTCCTCCTCTCCTTTTTCTTTCCCCCATTACATTTCCCTTTTATCTATTGATTCCATTTTTATACCACAATATATCTTTAAATTCAGTTTTCTCCTGTGCTTCATCTATAAAAGCTCCTTCTACCTGCTCTATTAAATGAGAAGGTTCATATGAGTATTATCAGTATCATTTTTCTATACAGGAATATATGTAGTTCATCATCAAGTCCCTCATATTTTCCTCTTCTCCTCCACTCTCTATGCTTCACCTGAGTCCTGTATTTGAAGATCAAACCTTCTGTTCATCTCTGGCCATTCCAACAGGAACATCTGAAGTTCCCCTGGTTCATTGAAAGTCTATCTTTTTCCCTGGAAGAGGACATACAGCCTTGCTGGGTAGTTGATTCTCGGTTGCATTCTAAGGTCTTTTGCCTTCCGGAATATTATATTCCAAACCCTACGAACTTTTAATGTAGTTGCTGCTAAGTCCTGTGTGATCCTGACTGCAGCTCCATGATATTTGAGTTGTGTCCTTCTGGATGCTTGTAATATTTTCTCTTTGATTTTGGAGTTCTGGAACTTGGCTGTAATATTCCTGGGGGTTGTTTTTTTTTTATCTATTTCTTGGGGAGATCGGTGGATTCTCTCCATTTCTATTTTGCCCTCTGCTTCTAGAATATCAGGGCAATTTTCCTGTAATAATTCTTTGAAAATGATGTCAAGGCTCTTTTCCTGGTCATGACTTTCAGTTATTCCAATAATTTTTAAATTATCTTTCCTAAATCTGTTTCCCATATCAGTTGTTTTTTTAATGAGATAAATTTCACATTTTCTTCTAATTTTTCATTCTTTTGGTTTTGAAGTATTTAGTCCTGATTTCTCATAAAATCAGCAATCTCCCTGAGTTCTATTCTTTGTCTGAAGGATTTGTTTTCCTCAGAGAGCTTTCTTATCTCCTTTTCCATCTGGCCAATTCTGCTTTTTAAAGCATTCTTCTCCTCAATAACTTTTTTTTTTCAGGTTTTTTTGGGGGGGAAGGCAAACGGGGTTAAGTGCCTTGCCCAAGGCCACACAGCTAGGTAATTATTAAGTGTCTGAGACCGGATTTGAACCCAGGTACTCCTGACTCCAAGGCCAGTGCTTTATCCACTACGCCACCTAGCTGCCCCTCCTCAATAACTTTTTGAACTGTTTTATCCATTTGACCTATGCTGGTTTTTAACATGTTATTTTTCAGCATTTTTTTTGGATCTCCTTGACTAAGCTGCTGACTTCATTTTCATGTTTTCCCTGCATCTCTCTCATTTCTTTTCCCATTTTTTCCTCTATCTCCATCACTTGATTTTCAAAATCTTTCTTGAGCTCTGTCATGGCCCGAGCCCAATTTCTGTTTTTCTTGGAGTCTTTAGATGCAGGAGCTTGTGCTTCCTCATCTTCAGATTGAGTGTTTTGATCTTTCTTGGACTCACAGGCAAAGTATTTTTCAATGGTGTTCCTCTTTTTTCTCTGCTTACTCATTTTCCCAGCCTGAGCCTGGTTTGGGGGTGCTTCCTGAGCTTTTGGACACCCTCACAAGGATCTCAGTGTATGAGGCTCTGTCCTCCCTCCTGATCTGTGAATGACCATAAGCGCCCCCCTCTGTCATGCTGGGGGGGGGGCCTAGACTGTGATCAGGATCTGAATGTGGTCAGAACCCCAGCGTCCTGTTCCAGGGGCAGAGGACAAAGCTCTGCAGCCTCTTTCTCTCTCTCTCTCTCTCTTTTTAAAGTTTTTGTAAGGCAAATGGGGTTAAGTGGCTTGCCCAAGGCCACACAGCTAGGTAATTATTAAGTGTCTGAGACTGGATTTGAACCCAGGTACTCCTGACTCCAGGGCCAGTGCTTTATCCACTACGCCACCTAGCTGCCCCCTCCACCTAGCCACCCCCTGCAGTCTCTCTTTCTTCCCTCCCTAGGCTCAATGGGCTCATGCCGTAGGCGCTCCTGCTTACTGGCTCCACTTGCTTCTGGTTCCTGGATCTGGGCTGCCCTGGCCATGCTGCTCGCTGTGTGCCCTGAGGGCTGGGCTTCATGTGCTTGCTCTGGCAGAGATTCCCCCCCCCCAAGTTGTGCCTGGTGCTCCCTGGGGTGTAGGTCAGAAAAACTGCCCCACTGCTGTGAGCCATGGCTCCCAGTGCCCTGGGACTGCCTCTGGGAGACTGAAGTTCCTTCACTCTGGTGGGCCAGCCCTCTGATCCCGTGGAGCCAAGTCTTTCTGCTCTTTTCCAGGTTACCTTGGGTTGAAAAACTGCCTCGCTGGATCCCTCTATGGGTTCTGTCTCTCAAAAATGTAGTTAGAGTCCTTAGTTTATAAGTTTTGCTCCAGAGCAACTGAGAGAAGGTCCTCTCCTGTCGCCATCTTCTGGGGCCTCTTTTATTTTTGGCCAAGGAGGGAGTAGGATTGTGTGAAAGGAGCCCCTACTATTGGAGATTTTTGCATTCTAGCCCCTTAGCTTCTGTACTTTGATCTTGAGTCAGTCCTCCAAATAATCTTGTATCTTTAAGAGTCAGTTTGGCATAGTGCATTGCTGGCATCAGAATTGACAGATTCAATTCTTACCTCAGATGTGACTTCATCTGTGGGACCCTGTGGGACCTGTGTAACCAGTGTGACCCTGGCCAAGTCACTTGACCTTTCTATATGCTAGTCTCCTCATCTCTAAAATGATAGATCAAACTTGATGACTTCTGAGCCCCCTTTTAGTATTAAATCTATTATCCTGTGATTCTTACCCACTCAAATGAAGGTATCTATATAAAAACATTATATATTATTGTCAGCTATTATAATTGCTGATGTATGGGACTGTCATGCCTAAGGTGGACCTACCCTTACCATTGGCTTCTTGTTGCATACTAGATCATAGATAGCCAAGGTCTCATGAATTGTATTGAGGGCAGTTTGAAATCTTCATCTAGTCCATTTTCCCACTTTCTGCACTCTATGATGCTGCCAATTGGAATACTCTTGAGTGTCTCCCAGGTCCCATTTCCCTCCAACATAGACAGCATTTCTTGATCTCTTTGTTTCCTTTACCTGGAATGCCCTCACTTTCCATTCATATCTGTTGAATTCTTCCCCATCCTGTAAAGCACAACTCACAAATCTCCCTCATCCTTGCAATCTCTGATCCACTTCTTAGTATGGATCACCTCTCTCTCTCTCTCTCTCTCTCTCTCTCTCTCTCTCTCTCTCTCTCTCTCTCTCTCTCTCCCCCCCTCTCCCTCTCTCCCTCCCCTTCCTTTTCTCCCCTTTTCCTCTCCCTCCTCCTGTCCTGCCTCCCCAATGTAACACTTGGTTTGATCTCTCTAATGTACTTACCATGTCATATTGTGTATTATATTTATCTTTATCTTAAATCCCTTACAAAAGTGTTTTGGCAGTTTGGATAATTTCATACCAAAACTTTGTACCTTCCTTGTTACCTAGCACAAGGCTTTCTTTGTATGTACACCTGGAAAGGGAAAGCAGAGAGGTGAATAGTGTTGGTATGACAACTTTCCTTTGTGGATTACCTTCCTTTTCCTTTGAACATGATATCATTAATTTGGGCAGAGAGAGATCTTCTTTATCACTTTTAATTATTTGGTAGAAGTAATAGTTTGACTCCATGATTATCTTTTTTTAAAACAAAAGAAAGATTTTATTTATTTTGAGTTTTACAATTTTTCCCCTAATCGCTTCTCTCCTTCCACCCCCACAGAAGGCAGTCTGTTAGTCTTTACATTGTTTCCATGCTATACATTGATCTAAGTTGAATGTGATGAGAGAGAAATCATATACTTAAGGAAGAAAAATAAAGTATATGAAGGGCATTCACTTAATTACCAATTCTTTGCCACCACAAACAGGGCTGCTATGAATATTTTTGTACAAGTGATTTTTTACCCTTTTTCATGATCTCTTCAGAGACCCAGTAATGGTTTTGCTGGATCAAAGGATATGCATATTTTTCTGTCCTTTGGGCATAATTCCAAGTTGCTCTCCACAAAGTTTGGATGAGTTCACAGCTCCACCAACAATGTATTAGTATCCCAGATTTCCCACATCCCTTCCAACATTGATCATTGTCCTTTCTGGTCATATTGGCTGCTGTGACTATCTTTAAAAAAAAAAAAATCACTTCTCACTCAGTTCCCCCTCCTAAAATAGAGTTCAACCTTATAACAAATAAATTCAGTCAAGCACAACAGATCTACATATTGCCTGTGTCTGAAAATGTATGCCTCATTCCATGTCTCTAATATATAGGTTTACCTGCTATCCTGAAACCTATCAATTATCACTTGTCTCAATTAGTTGTTTATTACACCTCTAATCATTCCCCCTGTCTAGAATTAAGATACATGCTTTACTAACAGTCTTTAGAAGTCATTATTGGTCCCTGCCTTGATCACAATTCTGAAAAGAGTTATTTTCCTTTATGTTATTGTGGTAATACTGTAAATAATTCTCCTGGTGCTGCAATTCATACTGGTCTCTTTGAATTATTCATATTTGTCCTTTCTTATAGTGCAACAATATTTCATTGTGTTCATATACCTCAGTTTGTTCATTCATTTCCCAATTGAGTCCTCATTTTCTTTCCAGTTCTTTGGTACAACAAAAAGTGCTGCTATATATGTTTATGCATATATATGTAAATATATACACACATATGTATGATTTTTCTTTGTCCTTTTCCTTTTTGGGTACCATACCTGTTACTGGTATCATTAGGTCAAAGGTTATGGATAATTTAATAACCTTATTTTGCTAAAATTCCCAATTATTTTCCAAAATGGACTCCATGACCAGCTCACATTTCATTTCATGGTTGAGTTGACATAGGAATAGATAATATTAAATGAAGTAGAAACAGTTTCCTGTCTTTTAGATTGAGACCTCAGTTTCTGGTGTTCTGATTTGATTTGAAAATTGGCAGTGAGACATTTTAGAGGAGAAATAGAGTAGTCCTAACTCCAGTTTACCTAATAAGGCCCACCATCTTCCTTGTTTTTGATGTATGGTTGGGATAAAAACCTATTTGCCTTTGCTGGGGATAAGGGAAGGGTTCAAACAATGTTATCTTTGTAGACTTTTGCTTTAAAGTTTCATCATCTATTTTGGCAAATAAATGTAAACAAAATCCACACAAATCATTTCCTGTACAGGGTGGGAACTTTACTTTTTAGTAGATTGGAGCAGGGAGGAGGGTCAGAGATTCCAACTATGTATTCAGTGATTAATTCTTTTCACCTCTGTTATCCTTCTCGGACCTTTTCCTTCTTTCTGAAGCATTAGTCTGGGTACCCTGTTTTAAACAGGGCTTTTTTCCATATCATTCCCTAACCACTTCTTAATGTTTGAAATTGGAAAGGGAATACAAATTTAGACTAAGCATAGGATTTGAGAGGTGGGGCCATGAGAGTGAGATGCCTTTTTATTTATACATTTCTAACTCTTAGTTTCTCCTTTTCTTTTGAGTTCTTAGAGTTCACTAATTATGTAAGCTCCCTGATCTCAGCAGCATGTGGAACAGATGTCCTTATTGAGCTGATTGTGATGGCATCTCCCCCTGATTCCAAAGAGGTGCCAGCTCATTTACAGCTTGCCAGAGTGCAGGGAATTGATATTATCTTGCCCTAGGGAGTAATATTCTCCCTTTGGCACAAGCAATTTCTCTTATCCTCAAGATGGGAAATATTAACGACTTTGTTAAGACTCAGTCGTTTTTAAAAGACACTGATAGAGGCTTCTTTGGTCCAAACAGTCATTCTATGACTAGACTCATATAGGACTGAATTGTAGAGAGAATAGTGTCATCACTAAGGAACCTAATATATTTGGCCAATGTACAAGGATACCTTTGTTCACTCACCCTCTTTTCTACCACTTTGAAGGTGTTCAGGCAATCATATTGATCTAAACTTACACAGGACATACATATATATAGACAACATCATTAGCTATAACTCGAATGGGCTTTTAGATGCTTTGTCTATAGGTCATATAGGTCTATAGTGTATATGAATGAAAATCTGGTTCTTGTTTAAGCAGAATGGCATAGTGGAGAAAGAACTGGACGCAATGAGGAGATCTAGGTTTAAATCCAGACCATAGATTAGTCACTTAATTTTACTGAAGCTGATTCCTCATCTTGTCAAGTGAAAATAATATTTTTATTTTCTACTGTAAGCTTGTTATGAGCAAAGAACTTTGTCAACCTTATGAAACCATACACACACACACACACACACACACACACACACATCGACATATGGATGTATATCTTTGTTATTAGACCAGGAAATGTTTAGTAAGCTCTGAACAAACAAACGAACAAACAAAAAACTAATTTTTTAAAACTAGTAGCTCACTTTTATTCAGGTAGTTAGGTGGTACAGTGGATAAAGCAGATGGCTGAAGTTAGGAAGATTCATTTTCCTGAATTCAAATCCGGCCTTGGACACTTACTACTTTTTACTTGAACACTTTTACTTGGACATTTTTTACTTGAAAACAACCTACTTGAACCTTAACTACTTTGCTTTGCTTAAGAAAAGCAATTATTTTATTGATTGTAAATTTCCCAGCATTAAAAAGCTTTGGTGATTGTTTTGATTTAGTATTTTATTTTTGTTTTTTTCCTCTGGTCACAAGCTGGAAGGGACCTTATTTTCCTCATTTCTTCCTTCTTATTTTCCAGATGAAGAAACTGAGGCTAGGGAAGGTTTAAACCTTTGCCCAAAGCTCCAGATACTAACAGAACCAGCATTCAAACACAAGCTCTATGACTTCCACTTTGGTCACTATGGTTGAACATGCCATACTTGAAATTGGTAATTAAGTTGTTTTTGTAACTCTGTGTTCTTTCAAGTTTGGAAGTAAAAACAATGCTAGCAGGTATAATTATTGTTGTTATTATTCCAGACTTGGTAACTTGGAATGAGCATGGAGACTTAGCAACTGGGAAGGAGTCCTATTTAGCTTTGTCCTGAATCAAGTTCACATATGATGGGAGAATAATTGAATTAAGGAGGGGTTGATTGTCTTCTCAGGTCTTTGGGGGATACAGGAATTTCAGTAGTCATGTACCTACTATCTTTTTCTAAATTGGAGCCTAATTCATTGTTGGATTTTGATGGATATTGTGTAACAATATAACCAACATGACATGTTCTGACATCCTCTATCTAAAAATTTGTAGAAATCCAAGAAATCAGCTCCATTCTCTGCTTTGTCATGAGGAGACTAAGTAGACTATTAATAGCTTTAGTAGCCTAAAGAGGCTTGGAATTACAGTTCTAAGACCAAAGATCTGTTTTCATAAGTCCCCAGATCAGTAGTCTGGCTGATTGGTTGTTTCCTTATATCCTTGTAAACATCTACAGCATTTATGTACTTTAAGCATCTTTGGAAATGAAAAGAAGTCACTGTGTTGAACCAGAGTTATGGGAAAGGTGCTTTTAAAGGGTTTTTTAAAAATCAGTTGAAGGAAAAAAAAGAAAAAAGAAAAAAAATCAGTTGAAGACAGGTCTTACTTAAATGTGTTGGATGTGTCAAATGGGTATGCTATAAAATGAATATATGGCCCTTTATACTTTCATCTAGGAATTGATAAAAATATTAAACACAGATCCTTTTTTGTTGTTTCTTTGTTTTGGTTTTTGCAAGGCAGTGGGGTTAAGTGACTTGTCCAAGTTCACATTTATTAAGTGTCAGAGGCTGGAGTTAAACTCAGGTCCTCTATTCACTGTGCCACTTAGCTGCCCCTAAACACAGTACGAAGGACATTTTTTTTTTACATCTATCCTTTGGCTTATTCCTTCCAGAATCTCTTTTTCAAGTAAAGCATCAGCCTACTATATGCTTATTTCTTTCCAGACTCCATTTTTGACTCTCTTCATTTTCTCTGTCATAGCTTTTAAATATGCCTATCACTTTGGAACAAATTCTTGTTTTTAAAATACACAGTACAGCAAAATTGACTACATATTATCTGTTTACATATAACATGTTGTTATTGGTTAGTCATTTCAGTTGTGTTTTGACTCTTCCTGACTTTATTTGGGACATTCTTGGCAAAGATACTTGAGTGCCTTGCCGTTTCCTTCTCTAACTCATTTTACAGATGGAGAAACTGGGGCGAACAGGATTAAATGACTTAGCCAGGGTCACACAGCTGAGAATTATCTGAGGTCAAATTTGAACTCAAATTCCTGACTGTGGGCCTGGAGCTCTATGTACTACTGTGTCACCTAGCTGCCTCATACCAAATAATATGATAATATTATGTATTCTCTGTTTACATATTGTATTTTCTATAGAACTTCTTGAGGAAAGGAATTGGTTATTATCTTGTTTTTCTGTTCTTAATTTTCTAGCATAGCACTATACAAATAAGTCCTTAATGTTTGTTTGCTTTTAGCCTTTCACTAAAGACCTTCCAGGCTGAAATCATGCTATTAATGACTACTCTTTGGCTATGACCATTTGAACAGTTGCAAATTCAACTAAGCACTAAATTCAACTAAGCTCAAATCTTCATCTCAGCAGCTTTTCCATAAGAATGGCATGAATTTTTATTTTGTCAGATGTTTTCCTAAATATTCAAGTAAACAGTCTTCAGTATTTCCTTTATCTACTAGTCTAATGAACTTATGAAAAAAAATAAAGTTAATTTGACCTGATCTATTGATGAAGTCATGCTCTTTGTAATCATGGGATTTTTTTGGTAGGTATTCAACATCTACCCATTTAATAATGCATTTCAGAATTCTGCTAGGAATGGAAGTCAAGCTCACTGGCCTACATATTGTCTTGCCTTTTTTGAAATTCAGGATATATGTCTTTTTCTAATCCTATAGTACTCCTTTCAAAAGATTGTTGAAAGAAGCTCAGCTATAACATTTTCCAGAATCTTGGTACATATTTTATCTGGGCCTGGAGACTTCAGCTCATCAAGAACAGCTAGAGATCTTTTCTTAATATCTCCCTATTCATCTTATCAGCTTAATTGTAACCTCCCCCCCAAGGTCCTTTCTGTCCAAAGATTTTCTTTAGAATAGAAAATAAGCAGAATATGAGTTGAGCAAGCTCTGTCTTCTTTCCAGTATTGGTCATTGTCCCATCTACTGTGACCTCTCCCTTTGATCCTCTTCTTTTTTCTATTAAAGAATCCTCAGGACCTTTTTGTTGCTTTAAACTTTTCTTTCCAGCCTCAGGTGGTTCTTATTTCCTATCCTGTTCCTTAAGCTCCATCACACTGAGAATTATGGCATAGTAGATAACATCCTGGACTTGGAATTCTGGAAGACCTAGGTACAGACTTCACTTTTGACAGTTAATAGGATTGTATGGCCGTAAACAAGACACTTAACCTTTCTGAGGGTCAGTTTCCTCATTTGTGAAAATAAAAATTTAAAAAATAGAGTAATGTTAGTAATAACTGACTAAAGTTTTGTTGTGAAGTTCAAATGAAATAATGGATATTAACTACAAAATATCATGGATTTAAATGTACATTATATTGCCATCATCAAACTAGTTCTAAGTATACAAACAATTATTGCTATGAAAGAAGGAATTTGGTATGAAGGAAGGAATTTGGTGTACAACCTATATTGGATAAATTGTATGTAGTTCCACTGACTGACTATCTACTATTTCCACTAAAATATTAGGTCAATGGATTCTCAGCAAGTCAATGTAAAAACTCAACCTGATCATTGAGAATGAACTAAAATTTTTCTACCATAGCTTGGAAGGCTAAATCTGGAAACAACTGACTTGTATACTCTTCTCCCCATCTTCAACCTCTTACTTCCCACCCAGACCTTCTAGCCCTTTTTGGTTTCTGGAGGAGTAAGGCTCTTTCCTGTTTTGGTAGAAACTGTAAGTGATAAATCCACTTCCCTGGCCAACTTGGTCTCCTCCATCTGACCTGGGAAATCTGTTTTCTCTGTATCGTTACTAGGCTGTCCCCAGTTCTTGATACAGAAGATTATTGATAGATTTTTTTTTACTAGAACTATTCTTTACCTCTTTTTTTTTTTAGATTTTTCAAGGCAATGGGGTTAAGTGGCTTGCCCAAGGCCACATGGCTAGGTAATTTTTAAGTGTCAGAGCTCAGATTTGAACCCAGGTACTCCTGACCCCAAGGCTGGTGCTCTATCCGCTGTGCCACCTAGCCGCCCTGGAACTATTCTTAATATTTTGTATTCTGTTTTCCATGCCACACAAATACACATCCTCTTTCTGGATTCGTGTCTTCTGTTGAATACTTATTTTTTTTAAAAAATTATTGTTGCTTCCTGTTTTACATACAACAGCCATTTTTACTAATCCTCTTAGTTTATTCCTTCATCTCTTCCTTCCTCCCCCAGTATCCCCATTGAACCTTTCCTATATATTAAAAAAAAAAAATTTAAGCAGGGCCACAGAAATACCATGTGTTTACTGCCTCCCATATCCATAATACCTTTTTCCTTAAGTACACTTCAGTTCCTGAAAAGTCAGCCAGATTCCATTGAGGATCCCCTTTGTCTTCTGAGCCTGGCTATCAACTCTTCTCCAATGTCATCTTTTAGGGATTTTCAATATATTTTTATATAGGCAGCTTCCATGGAACACTTAAAATAATACCACATTATATTTTAATAGACACATTACCATCTTCATCTTCAGTACTGTAGTTAATTAGTCTCACATTTTTTATGAGAGCAGGGATATTTTAATAATGCAAGATGCGGTGGACCAGGGATGTGGTTAAGGTGGTTGGTTGAGATTCATTATCATTCACTCAGGTGATTGGAATAATCATATTCTCAAACAACTAGTCCAATCGTTATAGTAGCTTTGTGACCTTTGAAAAGTCAAGTCTTATCACTGTAGGAAACTCTCTAGGACTGTAGGTTGCAGAGAAGGTAACAACCTTAAGTTTTTTAAACCAGTGAAACCAAAGGCTCCATCCTTATTCCTACAGTAAAATAACTATAAATATATTTATATATACATATATAAGGAATGTTCCAGACACTGTGCTAAATGCTTTACAAATTTTATCTCACCTGAGATTCACAACAATCTTGTGAGGGAAACCTTTTGTTCCTATTTTACAGTTGAGAAAATTAAGGGAGACAGAGGTGAAGTAACTTATTCAGTAAGTATCTGAGGGTGGATTTGAATTCAAGCCTTCCTGACTCCAGGCCTAGTACTACCAAGATGGACTGACTTACTTTTAGATCCAGATAGACCAGCACTCAATACATTAACCTGTATTCCCCCCCAAATATTGGCTTATGTTCATAATAGCATGTGGTTTAATGGCTTGTAGACTATAGTACAACAATATTTGATGTAGAACTGTGCTAGGAAAAGAGGAAGATATAAAATTTAGAGTTCACAGTAGAAAGATAAGAAACTAGCACTGTTAACTATAATCTGTGTATACCATTGTATATTATAGCATGGTAAATACATTAGCTTTTTATAAACACAGTTCTGGGTTAGGTGTAAGGGACAGGGAAGCTCAGAAAGTCTTACTAGAGTAGGTAGTGTTTAAGTGGAACCTTAAAGATGGTTAGGGTTTCAGCAGATTATGAGAGAAGTTAAGGCTGAGCAGAGGGGAGAGTGTGGCACCCATCTGGGTGATGGAAGCAGTTTAGTTGGGCTCATGTTGAAAGGATATATAAGAGAAGGACAACAGAGAAGGGGAGAAAGGTAATGTAGTGCCCGTCTTTGGAAGACAGAGAACTCTAGACAGTTCTTGCCATGGAGCCATTGGAAATGTTTGGAGCAGTGACATGATCAGATGTATGTCAGAGAAAGAATATTCTGGCAGTGGTATGCAGGATCAAGTGGAGTTGCCTGAAAGTGGAGACCTTAAGACTTATTGACTATGGGAATAGGCCAGAGAGGGGTGGTAATGAGGTCTACCTAGGGGAGGGAACAGTGGAACTTAAGATGAGGATCAAAAATGAAGGTATGGATGGAGATAGAATAGACAAGATCTTCTCATCCTCTAAGCTTTTGAGTTTTGAACCTGAATCCTAGGAGAATAGTTGGTTTTCTTAAAAAAAAAAAATAGAGAGCTTTAGAAGAAAGTTTTAGGAGAGAAGATTGTGAAGTCACTTTTGGAAGGGTTGAGTTTGAAGTGCCAATATTGCATTCCAAGTGAGATATATGATAGGAATTTGGAAATGTGGAACTGCAGGAGAAAGATTGAGACTGCATAGATAGATGTATGAGTTATTTATAGCTAGAGGCAATAATTAAAACTATTGGAGCCAATTAGATCACCAAGGGAAGGAATGTAGAGAGTTTGGGTCAGAAGAGGTTAGACAGTAGGAAGGCAACCAGGAGTAAGCAAAGTCTTGGGGAAGAAGACTTCCTCTGGGAGGAATGAGATCATCATCAGTGTTGAGATGCAAAGAGGAAGAGAAGATTGAAGTTTTAGAAACCATTAATCAATTTAGCAGTAAAGGACTATTGACCTTTGAGAAAGCGATTTCAGTAACATGATGGAGTCAGAATCCATATTAGAAAGACTAAGGGAATGAAGGATAATCATTTAGTATAGGCTTTTTTTAGAAGTTTAACAGTGAAAGAAAAGATGAAGAATGATAGGAAATGCTCTAGTCGAGTGAGGGTTTCTTATAAGGATGGAGAAAATGTGGATCGTGGTTAGAGATAATGGAGAAAAGAGCCAATAGATAGGGAGAGGATAGAGAAGAGGATTAATTGGTTAATCTGTGTTGTCCAGAGGAGAGGATAGAAGTTGGCTTTGGCAAGAAGAAGGAAACCTTTTATTCTATAGAAAGGAAAAGATGGATAAGGAAAGATCTGAAAAAGATTAGGGAGCTCAAGCCAGATTATCTCAATACTAGTGAAGAAAGCCCAGATTTAAAGTCAACTCTGAGGAGAGAGAAGGTCAGGAATGAGTTTCAGGCTTGGGAGAAGGAAAAAAAAAATTGTAACTAGAGCTATGGGTAATGTGATAAAATTTAAATACTGAGTTCCTCACATCTGTCAGATTGACTAATAGAAATGAAAGGATAAATACTTGAGGATATGTGGGAAATTTAGGACACCAATACTCTGTTGGTGGAGCTGTGAACTGATCAAGCAATTCTGGAGATCAATTTGGAACTATGCCTAAAGGGCTATAAAGCTGTGAATACCCTTTCTGATCCAACAATACCACTACTATGTCTGTTTCCCAAAGAGACTTTTTAAAAAAAGGGAAAAAGATTTATTTGTACAAGAATATTTATAGCATCTTTTTTGTAGTGGCAAAAAGCTGGAAATCAAAGAGAAACCCATTAATTGTGGTATATGATTGTAATGGAAACCTATAAGAAATTATGAGTAAGATGATTCAGAAAAACCTGGAAAGATTTACATGAACTATTGCAGAGTGAAGTGAGCAGAACCAGGAGGACATTATTCAAATAATAATTGACAATAATAGCAATATTGTCCAGTGAACACCTTTGAATGACTCAGAAATCAAAGACAATCCCAAAGGACTTCTGATGAAAAATGCTGTCTGTCTCCAGAGAAAAAACTGAGGGAGTGAATGCAGATTGAAGCATACCATTTTCATTTTTCTGTCTTTTTTGATTTGAGTTTTCTTCCACATGACTAATATGGAAATTTTTCAAGATTGCACTTGTATAATCTATTTCAGATTGCTCACTGTCTCAGAGAGAGGGAAGAAGAGAGGGAGAACGGAGGAAGAGAATTTGGAACTCATAATTTTAAAGAAAAGTTAAAATTGGTTTTACATGTAATGGGGGAAAATAAAATATTTTTAAAGAAATATTAAAAAGGGCAGCTAGGTGGCACAGTGGATAGAGCACAGACCCTGGAGTCAGGAGGACATGAGTTCAAATTTGGCCTCAGACACTTAATAAATTACGTAGCTGTGTGACCTTGGGCAAGTCACTTAACTCATTGCCTTGCCAAAAAAAAAGAGAAAGAAATTTTTAAAAAATACTGTGATCATTCATTTGTCCTAAGATCTGATTTCCAAAGATTTCCTTTTTTCTGTACCACTCTTTTTGGAAGAAGTGTTATAGAATACAAGTATTAATTAATTACTTCCTTAATATTTCCTCTACCACTTCTGTGAGCTCTAAACTCTATGTTAGCAATTATTTTCTTTTCCCTTCTGAGGACAGGTATCACTTTGTTCTTTATTCTCACTAACTTCCTCTACCAGATGTCTAAAAGGAGCCATGCTCTTAAGCTTATTTTTTTTTTTCATTTTGAAACTTGGATAAAGCATGGGCTAAATACAGTGCAGTAGACTTTCTTCACAGCTCCTAATCTCCCAAACACACATACATTGTGTTTGTTCTTCCAGGTAGAAGAGTAAAGGCCAGAATACTTTCCCTCCCCCATGCAGTTTCCTAAACACTTAACTTAGGTCTTCACATCATCCTGCTTTAGCAGGTTTCTCTTACATAATTCAATGTCTCTGATTTAGCTGATCTGAATTGAATAGCAAAGCCATAATGACAGATTGCTGGGCCACTTAATTGAGTGTATGAGAGGTTGGGTGATTAGGAATGAAGGGATCTCACTACATGAATTTTTCTCCTGAGTTAATTTCAAAACCTGTATAAGTATATTAGTAAGTTTGGTCTGAGTGCATGTTTTTTTTTTTTATCATTCAAAAGAAGAATGAAAGAGAGGAGTGTGGGTGGGATGGATGGAGAGAAATAAGTGAGAATGGGGCAAGGAGAAGAAAAATCTCCTTGGCTGAAAATTTTTAATCAATTACTATACCATAGTATTTTTCATTTTTCGTTTTAGACATGATCTGAATAAATGGATTATATTTTTTCTTGTTTGCAAAATTATTAAAATCTGAATTGGTTGAAATGTCCCTCCTCAAGCCCAACACATTCTCAGCTATATTTCAGTGAAAAATAGAGACCAATGATAGAACTCCTCCAAGCCTCTTCCTTATCTCTCATCACTCATCCATTGTAGCCCTCTCTCTCCTCTTTTACTGTTTTCTCAAAGGATCAGATGGGCTATCTGCTTGCCAAGGCTAATAATCCCTCTGTGTCATTCCTGCTCTCTCTAATCTTTAATCTCTCCCTTTCTAATGTCTCATTTCCTTTTGCCTGCAAATACTTTCTGTCTCCACCACCTTTAAACCCTCCCTTGATCCACCATCTCTCTGGATGGTGTCATCTCCTTTATTTCCCTTTTTCTCATACATATACATATACATATACATATACATATACATATACATATACATATACATATAAATTTACATACAATATATGACATGTATATAAATATGTTTATAGTTATTTTACTGTAGGAATAAGGGTGGGACCTTCGGTTGTCACCTTCTCTGCAACCCAGAGTCTTAAGAGTTGCCTATAGGTCAGCTAGGTGGAGCAGTGGATAGAGCACTGGCCTTGGAGTCAGAAGTACCTGGATTCAAATTTGACCTCAGACACTTAATAATTACCTAGCTGTGTGGCCTTGGGCAAGCCACTTAACCCCATTGCCTTAAAAAATCTAAAAAAATAAAATAAAGTAAAATTTTTTTTTAAATGTAAGATTGGGAGGGAAATTGTAAAATTCAAATAACATCTTTAATAAAAATAAATTTTAAAAAAAGAGTTGCCTATAGTGATAAGGCCACAAAGCTACTATATATTAAAGGCAGGTCTTGAACCCAGGTCTTCTTGACTTCAAGCCTAGTTCTCTAATTGATGTGCCATACTGATTCTCTATTTATTTGGTTTTGAAGTATTGATTCCTGATTTCTGGTAAATTCATCAATCTCCCTGAATTCTATTCTTTGTCTGAAGGATTTGTTCTCCTCAGAGAGTTTTCTTATCTCTTTCCATCTGGCCAATTTTGCTTTTTAAGGCATTCTTCTCCTCAATAGCTTTTTGAACTGTTTTATCCATTTGACCTAAGCTGGTTTTTAGCATCCTATTTTCTTCAGCATTTTTTTGGATTTCCTTGACTAGGCTGCTGACTTCATTTTCATGTTTTTCCTGCATCTCTCTCCTTTCTTTTCCCAGTTTTTCTTCCAACTCCCTCATTTTATTTTCAAAGTCTTTTTTGAGCTCTGTCATAGCCTGAGCCCAATTTCTGTTTTTTCTTGGAGTCTTTGGATGCAGGAGCTTGTGCTTCCTCATCTTCAGACTGAGTGGTTTGATCCTTCTTGGGCTCATATGCAAAATATTTCTCAATAGTGTTCCTCTTATTTCTCTGCTTGCTCATTTTCCCAGCCTGGGCCTGGTTTTGGGGTGCTTCCTGAGCTTTGGGGACATTCCCACAAGGATCTCAGTGTGTAAGGCTCTCTCCTCCTTCCTGGTCTGTGAATGACCATAAGCACCCCCTTTGCCATGGGGCTGAGGTGGGGGGGCCCTGCTGTTCTATGGGGGTGCCTAGACTGAGATCAGGATCTGAATGTGGTCAGAACCCCAGAGTCCTGTTCCAGGGGCAGAGGACAGAGCTCAGCAGTCTCTCTCTGAACTTCACCCCCTTCCCTAGGATCAATGGGCTCATGCCCTGGGGGCTCCTGCTTACTGGCTCCGCCTGCTTCTGTTTCCGGCTCTGGGCTGCTGAAAGACCAAGCTGCTGGCTGTGTGCCCTGAGGGCTGGACTCCATGTGCTTGCTCTGGCAGAGGTCCCCCGCTGTTCCCCCACTTTATGCCTGGTGCTCCCCGGGGTGCAGCTCAGGAGACTGCCCCGCTGCTGTGAGTCGTGGCTCCCAGTGCTCTGGGGCTGCCTCTGGGAGGTTGAAGTTCTTTCCCTCTGGGGGGCCATCCCTCCGACCCCGGGGAGCAGAGCCTTTCTGCTCTTTTCCAGGTTACCTTGAGTAGGAGAACTCTGATTCTCTATTTAATAAAAAAAAAATGATGAAATATAAAGGGAGGTCAAACTGATACACTTGAGGATTTGGGGAGTCCAGAGAAATATTACTTTTATTTGAACCCATTAGAGAAGACTTCATGGAAGAATTCATAGTTGAGGTGAGGACTGGTAAGGATCTACAGCTGTTAACACTGGAGAACAAGGAGAAATGAGGAATGTGAGAAATTGACAGGACTTGGCAACTGTAATAGTATCAGGGAAGAGTCAAGAATGGGTGACTGGGAATATGGCAGTGCAGTCAAGAGAAACCCGGAATTAGGATATGGGGATCAGATTTTAAAGAGAACCAGTTAGGTTTAAAGAATTCTGGGGACTTCAGGGTAGAATTTTGCCTACGGTATTTTGAAGTCGGGCATTGATGGGGAAGAACTTGAGTTGAGAGTGAAATTTTGTGATCTTTGTAGCAATTGCTATAAACAAAATGAGCTTCCATTTAAGAGATCTGACTTTTTTCCTTATTTTATTTTTTCCCAGTTATATGTAAAAACAAGATTTAACATTCATTTTTAAAACTTTGAGTGAGCTTTGAGAATTCTCTCCCTTCTTCCTACACCACTCCCCTTCATTTAGAAATCAGGTTGTTTGATTTAGGTTAAAAATGTGTAGTCACACAACATTTCCAGAATAGTAATTCTTTTCTATCATTTATAGACTTTGGATCAGAATTTTAGAGTATAGTTATAGTGTGGTATATTGGGCTCTGATAATTATCTTTCATGATCTGGCATTCTAGCTCTGATGAAAACATTTATTTGGTTCTGGGAGCTAGACAAACATTCATATATATATATATATATATACATATATATACATTATATATATATTTAACATATATAGATAGATGTAGTCATAAAGATATAGCTATATATATTTGCATACTTATATGCATACACATTTTTATTTACAGTTTTGAGTTCCAAATTTTATCCCTCCATTCTTCCCCTCTCCTCATGATGATAAGCAATCAAATATATGTTATAGACATACAATTATGTAAAATACTTCCATATTAGTCATTTTGTGTAAGAAAACTTCAAATAAAAGAAAAAGAATGAAAGGAAGAAAGTTAAAAAAATAGCACACTTTGGTCTGTATTCAATTAATATCAGTTCTTTCTCTGGAGGCGGATATTATACTTCATCATTAGTCCTTTGGAATTGTTTTGGATCATTCATTGTATTTTTGAGAATAGCTAAGTCATTCACAGCTCTTTATTGCACAATATTGCTGCTATCGTGTACAATGTTTTCCTGTTTTAATTCACTATGCATCAGTTTATCTAAGTCTTTCCAAGTTTTTCTGACATCATTAATCATGGGTAGAATAGGGGGAAAACTGTTCTCCCTAGGAGTATGTTGCTCTAGTGGAATGTTTTATGGGGCTCAGCCCAGCGATCAGATGGCTCATGTCTGAATGTAAATAACCTAAGAAGCAGAAAGCTGGTGAGCTGAATGAAAGCAATTATTGGAGAAGGTCAGGAGTTTACATGATATAGAAAAAAAGGATTTTTTTTTCCTTTTCTACCTTCAAAAGGCAATTGATATGAAATTTAAGGAGGCTGCCAAGCAGAACAATACTGACTAACTTTGGAAGAATTTTTAAAACTACTGCCTTTCAAACTCTATTAGAATTTGATAAAAGTCAGATGAATCATTAATGGCATTACTGTTATTCTTGGTAAATATTATAATTAGAAATGGATTGTGAGGGCAGCTAGGTGGTAGTAGATAGAGCACCAGCCCTGGAGTCAAGAGGATCTAAGTTCAAATGTGGCCTCAGATACTTAATAATTACTTAGCTGTGTGACCTTGGGCAAGTCACTGAACCCCATTGCCTTGCAAAAACCCAGAAACAAACAGAAATGGATTGTGACTTAAGATGCCTGTAGGGATAGTATAGTGTATATCCAGAGACACTATGGTTCCATTTTGGTAAGGAATGTGTTTAAAAGCTAGCAAAAATACTATCTTAGGGAGAAAAAAGAATATTAAATTACACTAATGACTTAAGTTAATGGAGGGAGAATTAAATTCTTTTCATTTGACCTTCTTTGTTAACTCCATATTTGAAAATTTACTCGAGGCTTACCTTCTTCCATTTATGGTCAGAAAATTACCAGTTAGGGGAAAAGCAACCTTTCTAGTCATCATCTGAATTTCTGATCTATCTCCAGAAGGTCCTGCTCATTTTCCTCTACAGTATCTTCACTTTCTCCCTCTCTACTGGCTTATATCTCTTTTTCAACTTTCATATGTGCTCAGAGCTCCCTTATTTAAAAAAAAACTTACCTTGACCTTTACTTGGCTTTTAGCTGTCATTCAGCTATGCTTTCTCCTTTTCATGACCAATCTTCTCAGTACTGATGCTTCCACTTTCTTTCTCTAGTTCCCTTCTCAGCCCTCTCTAATCTGATTTCAGTTTATCTCTACTAAAATTCTCTTAAAGTTACTACTTACCTTTGACAAATTTAATGTTTATTATTCTCCTTCTTGGAGTTATTTGGCATTGTTAATTACCAGCTTTTTAAAAAACATTATTTTTTGTTACTTCAAAATTGCCAAGCTTCAGCAATTAAATAGATTTTCACATGCAAAGAACTGAAAAAAGAATTGTATTTGACATCACTAATTTCTGTTATAGCTTGTTTTTTTAAATAGCATGTAATAAATTGAACATGTTACTTCTCAAGCTGTCTTTCTTTTCTTTTCTTCCTTTGAATTTTTTTGTTTTTTTTATTTGTCCTTAAAAGTGACTTAATTGATGTTCTTTTCTTTCTGGCTTCACCGTCGCGCCAAATCTCTTTTTAATGAACAACAAAAAAAATTTAACCTCCCTTGTAACAGGTAAACATATTCAAACAAACAGTTCTACAGTAGGTCATGTCCTAAAATTTGTTTCATTATTCACCTTTAAGTTTTCTATCAGGAGGAGATAAATTTATATTTCACGACCATTTCTTTGGAATCACAGCTGAACATTGTATTGATCAAAGTTTTAATCAGTCTTTCAAAGTTGTTTCTCTTTATAGTGCAGTAGGCACCATATAAATAATTCTCCTCTCGCTGCTCACTTTATTCTGCATTGTTTCATTCACATGAGATCATCCTTTTTACCATTTCTTATATCATAGTAATATTCTATTGCAATCATATGCCATAATTTGTTCAACCATTCTCCAATTGATGTTATCTTCTTAGTTTCTGGTGTTTCTCCACAACAAAAAGTGCTGCTATTGTAGAACATTTTTATACATACAGGTTTTAATCCTCTTTTATTTCTTTGATGATATAGGCCAAAGGGTATATGCAAAATGTTGTAGCATTGAAGATATAATTCTATGTTGCTTTCCTGATTAATTGTGACATTTCATTACACAATTGCGGAACCCCATGTGTCTGTATCCTCTCCCATATCTCCAACAATTCATCATTTTCCTTTTTTATCATTTTTGCCAACCTAATGAGTATGAGGTGCTTGAATAACTTTGTTTCTCTTTTTATCAGTGATTTGGAGCATTACTTCATGTCTACTGATTTTTTTTTTAGGTTTTTTGAGGCAAATGGGGTTAAGTGCCTTGCCCAAGGCCACACAGCTAGGTAATTATTGAGTGTCTGAGGTCGGATTTGAACCCAGGTACTCCTGACTCCAGGGCCGTTGCTTTATTCACTGGGCCACCTAGCCACCCCTGCTGATTTGTTTTTAATGTGAACAAAAAAGTTTATTGCAAAGGAAAGAAGAAAGACAAGAGTGTTGGAAATGTAAATAACACTTTCCCCTCAAGAACTAGAGCAGAGGGATGGCTAGGTGGCGCAGTGAATAGAGCACCGGCCCTGGAGTCAGGAGTACCTGGGTTCAAATCCGACCTCAGACACTCAATAATTACCTAGCTGTGTGGCCTTGGGCAAGCCATTTAATTCCATTTACCTTGAAAAAACTAAAAAACAACAACAACAACAAAAGAACTAGAGCAGACTTGGATTTTTTCCCTTGAGAATGAAATCATATCTTTTGCGTATTGAGAAGTGGCTCTTATTTTTATATATTTGAATCAGTTCTTTATATCCTGTTAGCCTTTTATCAGGGAAACTTGCCAAAATAAAATTTTCCAAGTTAAGTTTTCCTTCACATTTTAATTTCATTGATTTTTTTTGGTGTGCAGAAACATTTCTTTATCATTATTATTATTATTATTATTATTATTATTATTATTATTATGTAGTTTATTTTTTCTTTTGTCATTCTCTGTTTTGTTTGATTACAAATTCTTCCCCTATCCGTAATAGTAAAAGTTATCTCCTTTGCAGTTACTCCTCTTAATTTATTTATGATAGGACTTTTTATGTTTAGTATCCACTTGGAATTTTTTGTGGTACATGGTATTAAATGTTTTTCTAAATCTAAATTTTTCCAGACTGCTTTCTAGTTTTAGGTTGTTTTTTTTTTTTTTGCAAGGCAAACGGGGTTAAGTGGCTTGCCCAAGGCCACACAGCTAGGTAATTACTGAGTGTCTGAGACCAGATTTGAACCCAGGTACTCCTGACTCCAAAGCGGGTGCTTTATCCACTACCCCGCCTAGCTGCCCCTGCTTTCTAGTTTTGTCATCAGTTTCTGTCAGTTGCTGAAGGAGTTCTTGTCTAGTAGTTGGGGTCATAGCAAACACTATTGTTTGTTTTCTTCCAGAATCCTATGTATCTATTTTATTCCAAAGATTAACTTTAAAAATTTTTAACTAATACCAAATAGCTGATGTTTAGAACTTGTTCCTTCTAATATTTTTCATTATTTCCCTTGATATTCTTTTTCTTATTCTTATCTCTGCAAAATAACTCTTTGAATGTATGCAGTAATGAATAAGTAAATTAATTAGTCATTTTTATTACCTTGGTCCAGGCCAATCATGAGCAATTAATATCTCTCCATTTATTAAAGTCTATATTTTTATAAATGGTGTTTTAGAGCTTGTATTAAAATAATTTGTGTTTGTGGGTAGATGGACTTTTAAATAGGATTCTTTATGTAGCCCATCATGTCATTTACAAAATCCAAAACTTTTGTTTGTTCCTTATCTGTGATTATTTGCTTAATTCCTTATAAAAAAAATTTAGGTCTCTTCTCCTTTAATATTTAAATTCAATCTGGCATCAAGCCTAGTTCATTCCTTCAACATATTTTATTGATTTTCCCTTTCTTCTTTATTTCCACTGTTCTACTCTCTCTGTGTTACCTGTGACTAAGTTATCGTAACTGGTCTTTTCTTCCTAAAATAGAGTTTTGTTTTTTTTTATTTTTTTAGGTTGTTTTGGGTTTTTTTGCGAGGCAAATGGGGTTAAGTGGCTTGCCCAAGGCCACACAGCTAGGTAATTATTAAGTGTCTGAGACCGGATTTGAACCCAGGTACTCCTGACTCCAGGGCCAGTGCTTTATCCACTGTGCCACCTAGCCACCCCTAAAATAGAGTTTTCATCCTGCCTTTCCTATATTTAAGAATCATCAGTAGTTTGTTACCTACTGCATCAAATTTAATCCCCATGTCTAATTTTCAAGTCCTTCCATACTTTGACCCTATCCTGCCTATTTAACTTACTTTCCCACTATCGTTCAACATAAATTTCCACTCCAGCCAGAGCGATATTGCTGCCAACATATGTACCATGATAATTTCTTCCTCTTTGCTTTCATTCATATTGCTCCCTTACCTTGTAATAATGTTCTTCTCTGTTTCCACTACCTATTCCAGCTTACCAGTCCTTCAACCATCAGTTCAACAACAACTTCCTTAAAAACCAACCCTGACCACTGCAACCTTCATTGGTCTCTCTCTTTGAATTTCTTTTACACTTATAGTCTGTATCATACAGTTTTAGCATCTTGATTGTTCATCAATGAATCCATTGTCATTTTTCTTCACTTAGAGTGTAAATTTCCAGAGAGAACCTCTGCAGCTGCTATACATATAGGTGCTGATTGGGTTTTTTTGTTTTTTGGTTTTTTTTAGGTTTTTGCAAGGCAAATGGGGTTAAGTGGCTTGCCCAAGGCCACACAGCTAGGTAATTATTAAGTGTCTGAGACCGGATTTGAACCCAGGTACTCCTGACTCCAAGGCCGGTGCTTCATCTACTATGCCATCTAGCTGCCCCATATAGGTGCTGATTGACCTTTCAATTTCTTTGCTGTGTTGAGGCCTCAGCTAAAAGGCAGGCCCTTTCTCAAACTACCTCACAACCTTTCTCTGTCTATCTCTTAGTTCAGTGTAAACTTTCCCCTCCTCAGTATTTATCATGCCTTCTCTCCAACTATCTAATGACAATCTTCTGGTAAGTAGACAGGAACTGTCATTTCAGAATAAAATGCTGTTCAGCACATAGCACTTAATACCTTCAATACTTCAATACAAAGATGACCTTTGGTGAACTCAACCTCTAGTAGTGTGATCATAGTTCAGAATGGATTGTCTGTGGTTTGGGATTATTTATTTTGAATACCAGTGATGTTGATCATAAAGTCCTTACAAGTTTATAAGTTTTAGATTCTCAGAATGACAGAGTTGGAAGGAAATGGAAAAATCATTCAATCCTATTCCCTAATTTTTCAAATGAAACTCAGAAGATTGAAATGATCTATCCAAAATCACACAAGTGTTTGTGCCAGAATGTCTGCAGCTAAAAACCAAATTGGCTTCTGGACCAATGCTCTTTGTACTACTTTAATGCAATAATCTTTAGATTTGAGATAGTGGTAGAATTTTGGGCATCTTTACATTTGGATTTTAGCTTAACTTTTTATATATATTTAAGGTGTAGGCTTGATCAAGAGGGACAGTTTTTACCATTTGAATTTCAGAGGGCAACAAAGGTTGGTTACTGACTTTGATTCAAAGTGGTGTAGTCTCTTTGCTATTGGGTGGAACTAGAGGGAAGAGTTATCGGGAGGTCATGGCAAGCAAAAGGAAGGTTGTCAGTCATGTACCTATGTGAATTTAGAACTGGGTAGTTAGTCCCTCATTAGCTATTCTGGGGACACAGAAAGGATAGTCAGAATCTTAGGGAGCTCCTGATCTAATGAGGGGAATATACCCTTTAGGAATTGTTATTCTAAATTATAACTGTTACGATTTAAATGTGTTGGGGAGAAGTTAGATCAGAAGAATGTTTCAGGAAGGAAGACAGACTTTTCCCCCTCTCAGAATGTATATAGATATTGAGTACAACTTCAAGTAAGAGCTGTAATCAAGGGGTACAGATTTAGAGGTCATAAATAAATCCTGTTTGAATTCAAGCCGAACCTTGTGGTATTTCCTAGGGAGGTGAGAGCAATATGTTTTCATAGAAGTTCCATTGTCAAGACTTCAGGTTGATTCCCAAGCCATAAGAGTTTGTTTTAATTCAAGGGCTCATGATTTGTCCAATTTAGTCATGTGTTTTAAAATTATTTTTAGTTTTTAAGTAACAAGGTTTCTAAAAATCAATCTGTCCTTCCTACTCTCTTTAATTCCTGTTGAACAAATTAAAAATAAACAATCGGAAACAACAATTTATAACCACATAGTCTGGCAGAACACATTCTCATATTCTGTCTGAAAAAATGTATGTCTTTCTGCTATTTAAGTTCATTATTTCTCAAGTAAGTGGAATGTTTCATCTTCCTTTTGTACTTGTGCTTTATTAATGTGTTGATCAGAATTCTAAAATCTTTGAAAGCTGTTCTCTACAGTTGCTTTAATTTTCATTTCTATAATTATTAATGATTTAGAACATTTTCCCTTTATCTGACTCTTAGTATCAATAGATTGGATTTCTTCTTTTTGAAAACTGTCTGTCTTTTGACTATTTATTTAATAGGGAATGACTCAGTCTTATATATTTAAATCAGTTCCTTACACATATTAGAAATGAGACCTTTATCAGAAAAACTTGTAAAGATTTTTCCCTTTCATCTGTTTTTCTTTCTTTGTATTATTTGTTTGTACAAAGCCTTTAAATTTTATATAATCAAAATTCCCCATTTTTAATCTTTATTTTTTAAGTTATGAAGCTTCTCTTCTCCATAGATCTGAAAAGGAAGCTATAAGGGAAGCATGGAGTTTACTATTATACAAAATAGGAGTGTGCAAGAAGACCATACAAACATGAAGAAAGGGTGTGAGGTGAATGGGTTGGGTTATATATTGAACTCACTTTGATCTTATTGGGTCAAAGTAAAATTGGATTCTTTGTCTCAAATCTAGTGTAAAAATATAGTCAGTCCTTAATTTTCATAGGGTAACATGCCTAGAAAATGGAGCAAAAATGCAAATGTTGATACATTGAACCTCTAGGAAATAGGGGGTTAGGGTTCCTTCGACAATCTTAAACTGTAATTGTTTGCTAGAGTTTGTTGAAAGTAATTTTCTGCACATAATTCTTTATCACTGAACATTAATTCTGATAATATGCACTTTTCCTAGCAGTAGCCATGAAATAATCTATAAAATGCAGTACACAAAATAAAATTGGTATTATGTATAACATTTTTTTCAGTAGTACTTCCCTAGAACTCTGTGACCTCTTGTGCTAGCATTTCAGTTAAATAAACAGCAGCGTTGATTTCAGATAGTTACTATATTACTGTACCATAAGTAGTATAGAGCCAATAAAATTCTTAAAACTAAAACATTTGTAAACTCAAATTTTATCTTCCATTGTTTCAGATGGCAGTGGGAGAAGGTGTATGGTAGACTATATTACTGAAACTTCTGGCTAGCCCTCTGAAAACCAAGGGAGAGATTGCTGGGATTTTAGTTACTGCTGTTGGAAGATGCCTTGACTGACAAGGTCTTGACATCACTGCAGAGACCAAAGGACTTATACTAGGCTTTGAGGGTATCATTGTACCATAAAGCTTGAGTATTAAAGGTAAACAATGAGAGTAGTGAATCATGGGGAGCGCTTTACAACACAGTAGGATGAACATGATATAATGAAGTGTCTGGTAGAATTCTAGCTATTCCACAAACTTGTGGGCATTGTGTCTCATTTTTTTTTTTTTTTACTATTGTACATAACTGAATGTCTGATGTTATCAGTGCAAAAATGAGAATCAGGTTACTATTAAAATCATGTGAATGCTTGAAATTGCAAAAGTTATATACAGAATTATTGAGGATTGACTATATTTGGATTTATCTAATATTCTGCAACTTTTCTTAATTTATTATTTCAGTTGCCTTTTTTAGTTCTTAGTGTAGTTCTTGGCATATAGTGGGCATATAGTTAGTTTGACTACAAAAGTGATCATTTTGTTTTCTCTTTGCCTGTGCTTATTTTTCAATTTCTTTTTCTTATGTAATTGCTGCAGTTATCATTTCTAGCATTCTGCTGAATACTAGTGGTGGTATTGGTCATCTTTGCTTTACACCCTGATTTTATTGGGAAAAACCTTGTAATTAGTATTACATTTAGGTCAATACTATATTAAGGAAAGGTTTATTCTTATTTCTAGATTTTAAAAAATATGTTTTCCCCCCAAATTAATGGGGGTTTTTGTTTGTCTGGTTGGTTGGTTGGTTGCAAGATAACCAGGGTTAAGTGACTTGCCCAAGACCACACAGCTAGATAATTATTAAGTGTCTGAGACCAAATTTGAACCCAGGTACTCCTGACTCCAGGGCCGGTGTTTTATCCACTGTGCCACCTAGCTGCCCCCCAAATTAATGTTAAAACAATTTTTAAACATTTTTTAATGATTTGAATTCCAAATTCTATTCCTTATTTCCTGCCTTTCCCCTCTCCCTGAGATTGTAAGCAATCTTGTAAAATATTTCCATGTTAGTTATTTTGTATAAGAAGATTCAAATAAAAAGAATGAAAGACAGAAAGTGCAAAATAGCATGCTTTAGTCTGTATTCAAACAATTATAAATTCTTTCTCAAGGCAGATAGTAAGTTTCATCATTAGTTTTTGGGATTATCTTAAATAATTGTATTGCTGAGAATAACTAAGTTATTCTTCATTGTACAATATTGTTGTTAACATTCTGGTTATGCTAACTTCACTTTGCTTCAGTTCATAGAAGTCTTTCCAGGTTTTTCTGAAATCATTCTGTTTATCATTTCTAATAGCACAATAAAAATTCTATCACAGTCATAAACTACAGCTTGTTTAGCCATTTGGCCATTGGGTATCCCTTTGATTTCCAATTCTTAGCTATCACAAAAAGAGCTGCTCTAAATATTTTTGTACAAATGTATCCTTTCCCCCTTTTTATGATCTCTTTCTGATACAGACCTAGCAAAACAATATGCTCAGTTTTCTTGCCCTTTGGGCATAATTCTGAACTGTTCTGCAGAATGGTTGGTTCAGTCACAACTCTACCAACAGTGCATCAATTTTCCCATATTCCTTCCCATATTCATCAATTTACCTTTTTGTTATCTCAGCCAATCTAGATTTCTAGATTTTTTTCGAGAGATGAGTATTCAATTTTATCAAATCTTTTTACTGTCTATTGATGTGATATTACCTTTATTATTTATATTGTAGGGTTTATTATATCTTCTTATGTTGAACTAATACTACATTTCTGGAATAAATTAAACCTTTTGTAATGCATGATTTCTCTAATATCTACCTGATAATTTATTTAAAATGTTTGCCTCAAAGTTTATTAGGGATACTGATCATAGTTTTCTTTGCATTGTCTTTCCTTGATTTGGTTATCAAAATCATTTTGTATCATTAAGATTGGAAGAGTAATAACATCTTTTCATATTATTGCAAACAACTTATATACTATTAGAATTAATTGCTCTTTGAATGTTTGATTAAATTCAATTTTGAATGTATTTGGTCCTGGGATTTTTTCTTTCAGAGTTTATTTCTGAGTTATTTAATTTCTTTTTTCTGATAATGGGTTATTTAAATAGTTGGGTTGATTCCTAAGCCATAATGCTTTGTTTTCCTCAGAGGGCTGTTGATTCATTCTCCTTGATAAATTATTAAAAGCAGTCAAATATAAATGTATTTTTCAAATAAAGAAATTTTCTTTTTTTATCACATACTTTGATATATATTGAGATTCCCTAGGTTTTGATTTCATAGTCCATAATCTATTTGTACCTCTCTTGCAATATCCTTGAGGACATGTAACTGAGAGAAATTGAAATAATTAAATTTGGTAGCATAAATTCAGGTACTTCTTTTAGGGAAGATAGTGGCAACTTTGAGATTTGGGGAAGAAGAGCTTTCCAGGCTTTGTAAACTTGTATTGCTTTGATGATGCTACTTTCTAATGCTTTCCAAGAATCATTTCCATTTTAGATATGAGAAAAGTTATGGGACTAAGTGGAAATATTTCAACTGGGAATCAGGAAATCTGAGTTCTATCCTGAGCTATGCTACTAACTAGCTGTATAATTAATAATCTCTTTAATTAACAGATCTCATGACTTTTGCACTCCTCTCTTCTTGACTCGGACCCAGTGAGCCATAGATTTCATCCCTGTCTAATATCTCACTCAGGGATCCCATCAAGTCCCATTAATTCAGCTATATCTCTATTATCTGGCCTCAGCATATCCAAAACAGAATTCTTTATCTTTCTCCCCAAACCTGCCCTTCTTTCCACATTTTCTGTGACTTTCAAGGACCTCAGAACCCTCCCAGTCATACACTTGTAAGTTAGGGATCATCCTCAGCCCCTTAAAAATCTACCCTCTATGTCCAGTTTGATATTGCACCTCATTCCTATCTTTATCATTTTGCTCATGTCTGCTCCCCTTACCATTCCTATAATGACAACTTGAAGTAACTTGATTTCACTATGAACATGCCTGATTCTTTCCCTCCTCACCATATAAATGGTTACCCACAATTAAACTGTATACTTGTTTTCTTAGCCAGTGTTACTACTTGAATTTTTTTTCATCTAGTCAGTCTCTAAAGCCCAGCTCTAATGATGCTGCCTCTTTTTTGAAGCCTTGCCTGTGATCCCAGTATCTCTCCTTTCGTACTGCTTCTTTAGACCTCACATAGCATTTTGTTTTTTCTTTTCTCTATTGTCTGTATCTTACTGTTAATTATGGTTGCCTAAGTGTCTTATCTTTATGTTCTAAGAGAGCAAATGCTTCAGTTTAACTGAACCTTTCTTCCTCAGGGTACAGTGCTTTGCCCATAATAGACAATTAACAAATGATTGTAGAATTGAATTACTTGCCAAGGTTTTAGCTGGAAATGTTTTCCCCTAACTCATCAATCTCTGCCTTTCCTTTCATTCCCAGAAAAAGCTATCTATTACTTGTTGCCTCACCTTCCTAGCTTTTTGCATTCTGGCTTCTGTCCCCAGTACTTAACTAAAATCTTTCTGCCCAATTTCATCAATGATCTATTTATCACTAAATCCGTTGGCTTTTTCTCAGTCTTTGTCTTTTCTGTCTTTATATCTGATCTGAAGAGTTTGACACAAATGATAATACTTTCCTTCTGGATATTCTCTTCCTTTTTGTGATGCTATGCTTTTCTGATTCTCCTCTTTACCTGTCTGATGACAGACAATAGTCTGTCTCCTGGATAATCATTGTCCATATTATATCCCTGTGTATGTATGTATATATATACCACAGTTTTCTCAATCTCATCAACTCTCTACTGTCTCCCCTTGGTAATGACATCAACTCCCATTGATTGAATTATCATCTTTATGTAGATAGTTCCTGAATCTACTTATCCAGAGCTCCAGCCCCTCTTCCCCCCTTCAGCTATCTGTGGGATATCTTTATCTAATTTTATGTCACTCTTTCATATATGTATCCCCAGTACAGAGCAAATGGTTCGCACTTAATAAATGCTTGTTGATTGAATTGTGGTTGAGTTATAATTTATTCACTATGAATCTGCTGAAAAAGGAGTGCTTATTTCCTTCCTAATTTTATACTTTCAAACTTCAGGCTGAGAGTAATAGTATTTGCATTTCTGCCATAAAGAATGTACTCATCTGCTACCCTCAAGGTTATTGCTAGTCTAGTATGTGAGGTAAGACACACATAGAATCATTATGAATATCTATTACAAAATTGAGAGGTGTTTGAGAAGAAAATGTTCCTGGAAACTTAATGAATCATTTGGTTTCCAATGGTAAGTTTTCTCAGTGTAGACATCTTTACAGGAAGATTTTAGGAACAGCAGGGCCAGCTGCAATGGAGGAAATAGTCACTTCCTGCCTCCTACCTACTCAAGTAGTGCAAATGTTGGATTATGCATTTAAATTTGGAGTATATATACATATATATATGTCTTCATCTGCTAATTCTAGTGTCTAGTCTGAGAATTGAGATTTATGATCAACTGATTTCTTTTAATCTCCAGGTTGTCCTGCCAATGTGTCTAGCCTCCAGTCAGATCTCCCCGCTCATCAAGAAAATCTCTGAACATAAGGATTTCAAGAAGCTTCTCAGGACTCGGAATAATGTATTGGTGCTTTACTCCAAATCTGGTAAGTACTTACTCTTGGTTCTTGCTTTTTAAGCAATAGAACTAGAGGGAGGGAATGAGAGGACAAGAATTTTTGAGAGAGATTTAGAGAAAGAGCAAGAGATTGAAAGGATGGTCATTATATGCATGTTTATATGCCTTTTGGTGAAAAAGGTAGTAAGAGAAAGAGGGAACTGAAGAATCATCCAGGAGATGTGACCTACTCGAAGCTTGTTTATTGTCATCTCTTTTCTGTGAGTTGCAGAGAAGTTGCCAAGCTGTACCAAATGATAGGTCCAATCCCTACCTCTAGCCCTGTTTTATTGTTCTTTTAAATAGTTAACATGTACAAGGTTTTTTGATTTGTTTTTTTTTTCCTCATTTAAGAGAATCTCTTCAGATTGTTCAGTGGTGGAAGACATAATCTCTGCTCCTAGGAAATCCCTATTTTGGTAAAAGAGCTGGGAGTTATATACAAGAAAACCTAAACAAATGTAAACATCTTGAGGATGGGAACTCTTGTTTGCTTGTTAGAGTAGGAGACCTCAGAAGATAGGGACCATGATGTCTTTTCTCTTGGCCTTAGTACAGGGTTCTGTTCACAGGATGAGTTTAGGCAGCACTGGTGATTCATTGACTGAACTGAGGACTAAATTTGGCCAACTCCAGCCTTGCCTGCCCTCAGTCTACCCTACTTTGAAGCTGGAGCATGTGGCTGAATTTAGAATCAACTAAGAGCTTGGCAGATTTAATTGAGAGTAGATGACCATGACTAAGACCTTTCCTCTGACCTCCAGGCTAACATAACTGATGGAGAGAGTTTTGTTTAGCATTTGGCAATGACTTTAGGAAGGATAAATGCCTGATTTGGTTGACGTTGTTCCAGCAGAGTTGTGTCTTTCCATTTCCAAAGAATGCCAAGTCTCCAGGGTGCCTGGTCAAGTTCTGGGCAGAGTTTTCACAAGTGACTCCTCTTTGGGTCATTAGGAATTGAACCTGATGGATGTTTTGGATGCGTGTCCCTCTTGAAGCTCTGATCATTTCTGGCTTCTGGCCAAACTCATTGGCGCTTAGAGAATTTCCTCTTTAGAGTGCTTGGCAGTGTTTACTGGTCTGGTAGCCTAGGGTGTGACTAGCTTCTCTTTGCCACCAAAAGAAGGAGAAGAAACTGAGATCAGCAGGGAGCTGAGATGGGGGGGGGGGGGGCTTAGCCATGAAGGACCCATAGAGACCTATAGCTAAGGTTCTTAACCTCTTTGTATCATGGACCCCTTTAAAAGAATGATACTTTTAGAAGAATAAAATAAATTCATATAAATTCATGGGATTACAGAAGAAATCATTTGTATTGAAATACATCTATCAATATATTTAAAAAAACAAGTTGACCAAATTAAGAGCTCTAGGGACTACTAAATAGACATAACCACCTATTCATATTGGTGAATCTCTATAATTCAGAAATTATATATTCTGTCTACTATAAAGAAATATATCCATTCATTACAAAAGTACATTAAGGCAGGACAGGAATTAGTAACTAGGCTAATGTGTTAGAGGATTGAAGGAAGGGAAGTAGTTCTGATAGACTTTCATACTTGACCTCTTAATTTGAGGTATAAACTGATGAACTTCTTACCCATTGCCTTTCAATTACTACTGTGGGTTAGATGATTATTTACTTTCCTTTTCTGCCTGCCCAGATTAAAAAAGACTTGATTTTTAGCCTTATTTTTATTATGTTTCATTACTGTGTGGAGCCCATGTGGAGTATGATCTTTGTGACCTTTGGAGTGATTCCTAAGCAGTACAGTAACTGATTTTTCATTGCTTTTTTAAAAACAGAGCCACTTTTTTTTTTTGCAAGGCAAATGGGGTTAAGTGGCTTGCCCAAGGCGAAGAGCCACTTTTTAAAGTCAGTTTACTATTGGAGAGAGTCTTGCAGAAAGTGAGAAGAATTCTTTTACTTTCTTATTGCTTTACATTTATATTTTTGTTTTCTTTGTGTTTCCCCAGAACATTTGTCACATTTGGTTTAATTAAATCCTTTTGTTTGGGGCCAAAGGTGAAGTGGTGAGAACTCCCTTTGGACAAGGGATACTTTTTTTTTTCCAGTGTTCAATTCTCATAGCACTCTTTTTATTTTTAATTAAAGATTTTATTTATTTTGAGATTTACAATTTTTCCCCATCTTACTTCCCTCCCCCACCCTAACCCCACAGAAAGAAATGTCAGTCTTTATTTTGTTTCCATGTTGTACATTGATCCAAATTGAGTGTGATGAGAGAAAAATCACATCCTTTAGGAAGAAACAAAAAGTATAAGAGATAATAAGATCAGACAATAAGTTATCTTTTTTTCCTCCTAAATTAAAGGGAATAGTCCTTGAACTTTGTTCCAACTCCATGGTTCTTTATCTGGATACAGATGTTATTCTGCATTGCAGACAGCTCCAAATTGTCCCTGATTGTTGCACTGTTGGAGCGAGTCCTTCAAGGTTGAGCATCACCCTTATGTTGCTATTAGGGTGTACAGTATTTTTCTGGTTCTGCTCATCTCACTCAGCATCAGTTCATGCAAATCCTGGATGAGGGATTCTTAACTTGGACTCTGATCATTTAAAAAAACTGTTTTTGATAACTGTATTTAAATATAATTTGCTTCCTTTTATATTGTTATAATTACATATATTCTGATATAATCCTTTAAAATTTATAAACTTGAAAACATGATTCTGAGAAGGGGTCCATGGGCTTCACCAGCCAGCCCAAGGGGGTCAATAGAGGTTGCATTAGAAGCTCCAATACATGCTCACTGCCCACAGTGCGCAGACCTTGTTAAAGCTGCTATCAGTGGATGCTTTTTGTTGGTTCTGTGAGTCACATGTGCATCCTTATTTACAGCCAAATTTCAATTATTCACATTAATAGAGGAAAATAGTAATACATATAATTCAAATTTTTTTTAATTTTTATTTCACTTTGGCTTTGGAATGTATCATGACTTTTTGGAAGTCAGGAAACATTTTTTCCCAGTGACATTTGTTTTGGCTGATGTTAAAATAAGTATTCATTTTCCAAGCTCATACATATAGCAAGGGATTCCATTGTCAAGGATTAGATATTTGTTTTTCTGAAAGTGGGTAACAGAATTGGCAAACTTGCATTCTTGGCAATAGGTCCAATTTCTTCCTCTTCTTCCTCTCATCATCTTCTCTTTCATTCCTTATTGTATTACTGCACTCAATAAGAGTGGGAGGATTGGCTCCTTATCAGTATAGAAATAAATTAGGAAAAAAATCTTTTACTGACTTAATTGCATCCTATCCCAGGAAAAATTCCTGTGAGTATCCATTAGAGGTAATGGCGGAGAGAGGAAACTAAGGTGAAGATATTCTTATTGTGGCTGCTTGGGAAGTAGGAACATGTTCCAGGTTGAGAATAGCATTTAGGTATATTTGGAATTATACTTCAGTGTATAAGTGTGTATATATGTTATTTAATCACTTCTGCTCTTCTGAACTCCTGGGGCGCAGAGCACTTTATGCTTCAGGTAATAACTACTGAGTGATGAAAGAAATAATGGTTCTTATCTTAGGGACTCCAGAATCTGAAAGGGGATTCAAAAGAGACAGATACAGATGCACAGTCACTAACAATGTTAAATTGTAAAATAGTTAAAGTATGTAAGCGTGTTTGGGAAGGAGTGTGCAATAGAGGGGAAACTAGTTGCTTGGGAAACAGGCTGGTTTAGTAGAAAGAACCCTGTCTTTGGATTTTATCTCCATTACTTATTAGCATTGTGGACTTGGATGAGTTCCCTAACATTTTCTCAACTTTACAATGAGAGGATTGGACTAAATGATCTCTAAGGTCTCTTCCAACTACAAATACTGTGATCTTAAGCTGGCAGATATTCCTGAAAGAGATGGCTCTTTAGCTAGTTTAAAATAGATGTCCAACTACCTGAAAGCTAAAAGATCTGCAGCTTACAGCTCAAATTGAAGACCTACCCATAGAGAGCTTTGCCTGCAGTATGTGAAAATGCCAAATTATGAAGAAATGTATTTTTAAAGTGATACTTTTCTTTTTGCCCTGGGCAGGTGGTAGTGGTAATGATTTCTGTTCCTGTCCACTTCGCTGTATAAGAAAAGGAGGTAGGGATGGTTGTGGAGCTGCCTGTGTTAAATTTCATTGTTCTTTTTTTCTAGCTGCTGCAGCTGAAAACCACCTCAGGTTGTTGTCTAATGTGGCCAAGGCAATGAAAGGACAAGGCACCATCTCCTGGGTAGACTGTGGGTATGTGCCAGGGGCTTGGGGTCATATGTGTTTGGGGATGTTGGGAGGGCAGGGCAACTTCTGCTTGTTTGGAATTTTAGGAGGGAGAAAAGTGTATTTTGTTACTGTCTGACTGCAGAGGCCCCTCTGAGGCCTCCATAGTGAAGAGGGGTAGAGGGGAAACTGCTGTTTTGCTTAATAGTAAGCTCTTGGTTTCCATAGAGCTTTTACTTTTCAAAGCATCTTATTGTATTATCTTTTATCTTCATATCAACCCTGAGAAGTAGATAAGGAACAGATTTTTCACCTCATTTTGTAGAAAGGAATTCTGAAGTCCAGAGAAATTAAGTGACTGCTGAGGTAATAAATATATATTTAGTGATTTAATTTGTCTTATTTGACAGAGTATTTAATAAATGCCCGTCTTTCAGGCTAGCTCTGTTTCTCAAGCATCTTTCTAGCTTTCTATTAAAATATGAATCATACCTAGTTGATTTTTCTTTCCCTTACAACCTTGCCCCATGCCCCACCTCCCCACTCCCATTCCCAGTACAGCTGGATGGGTAATAAGAGAGAATACTAGACATTAAAGAAAGGAAAACTCAGTAGTTAGACCATCCTGGACAAGCCACTTAACCTCCATTTCTCTCGATTTCTTTATCTTTAAAATAGGGATAATGACCCTGCTCCCCAGGGTCATTATAAGGATCAAATGAGAGTTGATAAAGTGCTTTGTCAGTACTTGGGAATACAGTAACAGTAGTGTTGGGGGTTTTTTTGGTTTGGTTTTTTTTGCTTGTGTTTTTGGTTTTTGGGGATTTATTTTAGATTTTTGCAAGGCAAATGGGGTTAAGTGGCTTGCCCAAGGCCACACAGCTAGGTAATTATTAAGTGTCTGAGGCCGTATTTGAACTCAGGTACTCCTGAATCCAGGGCTGGTGCTCTATCCACTGCACCACCTAGCCACTCCCAGTAGTGTTTTTTGTGGGGTTTTTTTTTTTTTAGTTTTTGTAAGGCAAATGGGGTTAAGTGGCTTGCCCAAGGCCACACAGCTAGATAATTATTAAGTGTCTGAGACCAGATTTGAACCCAGGTACTCCTGACTCCAGGGCTGGTGCTTTATCCACTATGCCACCTAGCCGCCCCTCAGTAGTGTTGTTTTAAGGACAACTTTGGAATGTCCAAATTAGCCACAAAGATCCTAGGAAAGGAATCCAGAAAAAGAACTGACATACACTCACAGACATATATTACATATATATATACATGATCATATAGACATCTCAAAGTTTGGGATGGGAAGAAGGGGACAAAGTCACATGATAACTATTGTATATTTGAAAGAAAGAGTAAGTCATATAGGATGGACCTGCAATTTCAGGTGCTGTCCTGTTTTTCTATCCCACTTTATTATGGAAATGCTTGTTTTATTTCTTTAGTTTAAAATATAATGAATTAATTTTTAAAAAACAAAAAGAAACAACTCTAAAGTACCTTCTCACATCCATCAGATTGGCTATCAAGATAGGAAAATGACAAATGCAGGAAGGGATGTGGAAAAATAGGGACCCTATGCATTAATTGGTAGATGTGTGGACTGGTCCTCCTGTTGTGGAAAACAATTTGGAACTGTGCCCAAAGAGATAGTATAGCTCATAGGTCTATATCCCAAAGAGTTTGTTTTTTTTTAAAGAAAAGGGGCACATATTTACAAAAATATTTATAGCAGCTCTTTTTGGGGTAGCAAAGAAACTGAAGGGGTTCTCATCAGTTGGGGAATGACTGAACAAGTTGTGGTATATGAATGTGATGAAATACTATTGAGTGTAAGAAATGATAAAGGAGGTGGTTCAGAAAAACTTGGGAAGACTTGTATGAACTGTTGTAAAGTACATTGAATAGAATTGGGATAACTTTGTATACAGGAACAGCAAAGTTATAATGATAATCAACTGTGAAAAATTTCTCTACACTGATCAGTACAATGATTCATGACAATTCCAAAGTACTTATGATAAAAAATGTTATCTCCAGAGAGACAGAACTGAATAATTCTGAGTACAGCTGTAAGCATATTTTTTAACCTTTATTTTTCTTACTTTTTTTTAAAAACAAACATGGCTAATATGAAAATGTTTTGTATGACTTCCTATATGTAATGAATATTATAAATTAAATAAAGAAAACTGCTGAATCAAGTGACAGTAGATCATGTTTTGAAATAAAATGGCCAAGAATATGAAAAACTCAAGTGCTTTGTAAATACTAAAGCAGTATATAAATTCTAGATATTGTTGTGTTATATGCATATATTGTCATGAACTATACTTTTATTTTTGGAGGCAGTTGGTGTTAAGTGATATGCCCAGGGTCACATAGCTAGTAAGTGTCTGAGTCCCTATTTGTAATTTACCTTGACTGCTGGGCTGCCATTCTATCTGCTCTGCTACCTACCTGCCCCTAGCTATACTTTTCTGAGATGTACTGCCTAAGAACCTGTCTCAAAACCCCATCTTACTCCCCTGTGCCTTTCTCAATGGTATTATACAGGTTGAATATTGAAGGAGTTAGACTGTTTCTCTATTATTTGAGCATTCCTTATCTCGGTATGGTGATTTCCTTCCTTCTCATTCCATTTTTAGCTCTTTATTAGGTGTTTGCAAGTGGTGCTGTATTGGGTACAATGAATAATGTACAGAGATGTTGGGTTCAAGGGTGTTCTAGTCTGAGACTGACATATTAACACAGGGATAGTAAATGAACACAATGTAAATGTTGTAAGCACAGATTAAACATTTGCACCCATAATGGCTACCTTATTCTTAGAACCAAGTGCTGGGGGTATTTCTGGAGCCAGTGAATTCTTTCTTATCTCAATGACCAGTGGTAGTTGGGTTTTTAGATGGAGAACAGAATAGGATAAAGGGAGGAGATATACTTATAACATTAAACATTATTCTCTTTTTGAGGCACATCATAGAACACATAGAACAGCAATGTTTTAAACGGTAGTAGTGTTTGCTGCTCTGCTCACAAAAGCCTTCAGTAATATTGATGTTTATATTAATGTCTATACTATGGACAGATAGATTTTTTTAGTTTTTGGGTTTTTTAGGTTTTTACAAGGCAAATAGGGTTAAGTGGCTTGCCCAAGGCCACACAGCTAGGTAATTATTAAGTGTCTGAGGCCGGATTTGAACCCAGGCACTCCTGACTCCAGGGCTGGTACTTTATCCACTGCGCCACCTAGCCACCCCAGATAGATTTTTTTAAGAAACATTTTATTTATTCTGAGTTTTACAATTCCCCCCCCCCCATTCTTGCTTCCCTCCCCCCACCCCCAGAAGGTATTCTGTTAGTCTTTATATTGGTTCCATGTTATACATTGATCTCAGTTGAATGACTAATGACAGAGAAAATAGATTTTTGTAGGCTGTAGTACAAATGTAATCATTTGTAATATTGTTTCTGTAGGTAAGTACATTCCAAATTTCAAACAGCCAATTAAACCTATTTTTAAGATGGGGCAATTTGCAAACCTTTATCCTTCCTTTTCTTAAGAAGAACTAATGGAAATTCATATTTAGACAGAGTAGGGTTAAAGCACATCTTTGGATTATTGCAATGACTTGTCTTAAACAGAACTACTTGCGTGCTTCCCAGACAACTTGTTGTTCTTGTTTAGATGAAAAATGCTAGGGAAAAATAACTCCTAGCCCTTTCCTGTTTGGTATGTTGAGTTAGTGGCTAAATTCTGAACTCTTAAGCCTCATTGGAGGCTTCTTGAGTTCTTCCTGAAGGTCACCAGAGCCCATCAATATCCTTTGCAGATCATTTGAGTTGGCTAGTTGTATCATAACTGATTGCAGGAATATCTAGCTTCCTGTTCAGACTCAACATCCCTTTCCCTTGGATAGGTGGGAAGGTGGAGTCTCTAGAGGGATGAGAGCATGGCAGCTGAGGGAAACATTAGTCGTCTGGGCTAGATCTACTCAGGGATATGATGTATGTGCATCCTTAGTCAATACACCAATTACATATTGGGGGCTTCATTTACTAATTTAGGCAAAAAGTTGTGAAGATGACAGTGTAGGAGGAATGTCATGAAAACCCAATTTTGACTCCTAATGTTGGATTTGGTATTGGTACATTTTGATAGACTCTTGTATCGACAGTCCTTGGACAGCTATAGATAGTACTCTTCTAATTTCTGATTTATCTTGGTTTGACTGCCTTGTCTTTTTTCTCTTGTCTCTCTCATCAAACTGGAAGCTCCCCAAGGTTAGGAGTTTGTTTCTGTCATTATAGTAGTACCTTCCCCAGAAGGCTAATAACTCTCTTCTGAGCAGTTGGCAAAATAAAAAAAAAGGCTACGGAGGAAAAAATATAGTGAAATCTCTAAGCCTGCAGGGGTATTGACATGTCACTACTCACAACTCTAGTGGAAAAATAGGGGCCTGTGCATTGATTGGTAGATGTGTGGCCTGGTCCACCTGTTGTGAAAAACAATTTGGAACTATGCCCAAAGGGCTATAAAACTGCAAAATCCCAAAGACATTTTTTAAAGGAAAAGTTAATATGTACATATATGACATACATGTCACTCAAATGGAGGCATCCTATAAGAAATTCCAGTAAGGAAAACTTAAGGCCAAAATAACTGCTTTAGTCCCCAAAGACTAAAATAGTACCAAATCCAATAGGGATCAAACATAAAAAGCCACATTAAGTACCTTTACCCACCCCAGAACTTACACAAAAAGTCAACAAGAATTCTGTCCATAAGTAGTAAGGACAAGCTTTCCCATAAAAACTAGCACCCAGTATAGGCAAACAAAAAAGCAGCTTTCCAGTGGAACCACATATACCTGTTAACCTATAATGCTTTCTTTCCAGAGGCAGTATAAGAGTAGGGGACTTATAATGTGGATCTGGAAAGCAACTGGGTTAGTAGCATTCAGATCAGGATTCCTAGGCTTAGGGTCAAAGCATCTTATCCTGAGATAACATAAAGAGCCCTCAAGATGCAGTGCTTTGTTTGAAACTCATATCTGGGGGAACGGGGGGAGGGTAGAGGAAGAACTTGAGGTCTTAAAATTTCCAAAATCTCTTGGAATAGATATTACCCAGGAGTGAATATAGAAGCAGGAACCCAACTAGAGACTAAACAGAGCTTTTTTTTCCCCTGACTCCAGAGTACAAAAAGGTTTAAAAGCCTGATCTTGACAAAAAAAAATCCCAATTTAGGAACTAAGGCTGGGGAGATGAGTAAACAGATGACACCAGCTGCTATTAAAAAATTTATTTAAGGGATCGAGTCAAAAATGGCATTTTTGCCTAACACCTAGCACATGGCTGCCACAGCAATCTAGAAAACATGATAGATCTAATCCTGATTGGGAAAACAAAGAAAGTCACAGTAAGTTATATTTCCAGCTCAGAACAGCTTAGAGAAATATAGAAAAAGGACGGAAGACACTAAGGATGGTGTGCTGGCCAAACTACACTAAGTAAGTAGTAGGGAGCATTTCACCTACTAAAGACAGAAAAAGGGCTGAGGCAGAGCACCAGGGAAAGAAGCATTGGGACAAAAAGACACCCTAGAAGATGCTGAGCTAGCACTAGGTGCAGTAACAGATAACATCTGGCATCTCTATTGCCCATTTTTCCCACAGATATGGGCATAAAGCTATGTCCTAATTGATGAACAAGTTTTGGAAATGTAGCTGTATGACTCTGAGCCTGGAGTAGAATGATGACTCAGTTCTAGCTTTTAGCCCAGCACCCAAGTCTCCAGTAAAATAGCCAGGGCAGAAGTTCCAAACTGAAGGAGAACCAGAAATTCAGTCCCTCTGAACTTGCAAAACCTCCCAGCAGGCTAACAGCAACCGAGTTCAGTAGCTGTCTATAGAAACTCAGTCACACACAAGCCAATAGATCCAAACTTGGGTCAGAAATTCACAGAACTCAGACCAAGAGGGCAGTGAATAGACTTCTCCCATTGAAAACTTTCAGCCCCCAGACTGAGTTGTGAAAGACGTAAACTTAGAAACTCAGACCAGACAACCCTTCCAAAATTGCTCAAAGTCCAAACTTAAGAAGCAGGATGGAAGAATGAACAAACAAATAAAAGACGAGGTTGACGTTAAAAAACTCTTATGGTGACAGGGATGCTTAAGACTCAAAACATAGAAGACAATGATTTGAAAACATGTCTGCAAAGCATCAAAGAAAAATCTAGATTGAACACAAGCCCAACTGGAATTCCTAAAAGAGTTCAAGAGTTTTATTTTAAAAATGAAATGAGAGTCATGGAGTAAAAAATTTGACATCCTTGGAAGAAAAATATGAAAAGAGAATTAATTGGTAAAAGAGACATAAAATCTTATTGAAGTAAATAACTCCTCAAAAATTAGGCTTGAACAAATAGAAGCAAACGACTCCATAAGACATCAAAGAATATTAAAACAATCAAAAGACTAAAGAGGAAAAAAAATGTGAACTCAATTAGAGAAAAAACAGCTGACCTAGAAAACAGATCAAAAACATCATTTAAGAATCTTTGGATTACCTGAAATCTATGAACAAAAACAAAAAAAGATTAGCTATCATATTTCAGGAATTCATAAAGGAAATTTCATATATCTTAAAACCGAAGGCCAAAGTACAAATTGAAAATTAGTCACTTTCTGAAAGAAACTCTAAATGAAAACTCTTAGGACTATTCCAGCTAAAATCTTGAGTAAGGGAAACAAAACAAAAGTATAAAGACTTTATTTGTATCCTAGAAGATAGGAACTCTTACTTTTTTTTCAAATAGTTTATGCATTTTTGAAATTCATTTTTTTTTAATATTTAGTAGAATTCACTTATAAATCCATCTGGTTCTGGGGTCTTTGGTTTTTTTTCCCCTTTTCAGGGGTTGATTTATATTTTGTTCAATTTCTTTTTTAAGATAGAGTCATTTAAGTATTGTTTCCTGATCTGTAAATCTGGATAATTTATGTATTTTTGTAATTATCAATTTATTTCATTTTCATTTTCAGTTTTATTAACATAATTGGACTACCTAAGCTAGAGTCAGAACAGAGACAGAAAACTATAGACCATTTCCCCAATAAATAATTATGTAAAAATTCCACTCTCGAGTATCATTCCAAGCCTTCTACTCCTTTAACATGGAAGCTACTAAATCCTGTGTGAAGCTGATTGTGACTTTATAATATTTGAAATATTTCTTTCTGGCTGCTTGTGGTAATTTCTCCTTGACCTGTGAGCTCTTAAATTTGGTAACTCTTAGGAGTTTTTCATTTGAGAATTTCTTTCAGGAGGTGAGCAGTGAATTCTTTAATTTTTGTTTTACTGCCTGGATGTAAAATATCAGGACCATTTCCCTTTTTGATTTCTTGAAATGTCTAGATTTTTCCTTTGATCATGATTAAATTATCTGTCCTTGATCTACTTTCCAATTTTTCCTGTCATTTGGTTTCCAATGAAATATTTCATATTTTCTGTTTTCATTCTTTTGACTTTTACTGTTTCTTGAAGTCTCCTGAAGTAATTAACATCTACTTGCTAAATTCTAGTTGTTGTTTTTAAAGAAAAATTTTATTTTGAGTTTTACAATTTTTACCTTAATCTTGCTTCCCTCCCCCATCCCCCACAGAAGGCAGTCTGTTAGTCTTTACATTGTTTCCATGTTATACACTGATTTAAGTTGAATGTGATGAGAGAGAAATCATATCCTTAAAGAAGAAAAATGAAGTATAAGAGATAGCAAAATTACATAATAAGATAAGGTTTTTTTCCCAAACTCCAGAATTCCTTCTCTGGATACAGATGGTATTCTCCATCGCAGATAGCCCAAAATTGTCCCTGATTGTTGCACTGATGGAATGAGCAAGTTCATCAAGGTTGATCATCACCCTCATGTTGCTGTTAGGGTGTACAAGTGGGTTTTTTTTTGTTTTTCTTTTTGTTTGGTTTTTTTTAAGATTTTTCAAGGCAATGGGGGCTTGCTCAAGGCCACACGGCTAGGTAATTATTAAGTGTCTGAGGTCGGATTTGAACCCAGGTTCTCCTGACTCCAAAGCCAGTGCTCTATCCACTGTGCCACCTAGCCACCCCTGTGTACAGTGTTTTTCTGGTTCTGTTCATCTCACTTAGCATCAGTTCATACAAATCCTTCCAGGCTTCCCTGAATTTTCTTCCCTCTTGGTTTCTAATAGAACAATAGTGTTCCATGACATACATATACCACAGTTTGTTAAGCCATTCCCCAATTGAAGGACATTTACTTGATTTCCAATTCTTTGCCACCACAAACAGGGCTGCTGCTTAAATTCTAGTTTTTAAGGAATTGTTTTCTTCAGTGAACTTTTCTACCTTTTTTCCTTTGGCCAATTCTCCTTTTTAAGGAGTTCTTTTTTCTTTTTATTATTATTATTTTTTTTAATTAAAGATTTTATTTATTTTAAGTTTTACGGTTTTTCCCCCAGTCTTACTTCCATCCCCTACCCCCCACAGAAAGTAATTTGTCAGTTTCTACATGGTTTCCATGCTGTACATTGACCCAAATTGAGTGTGATGAGAGAAATCATATCCTTAAGGAAGAAACATAAAGTATAAGAGATAACAAGATCAGACAATAAGATATCAGGTTTTTTTTCTTAATTAAAGGGAATAGTCCTTGAATTTTGTTCAAATTCCACAGTTCTTTATCTGGATATAGATGGTGTTCAAGAGTTCTTTTTTCAATAAAATTTTGAAATGAATTTTCCATTTCATTATTATTATTATTATTTTTTAGGGTTTTTTGCAAGTCAAATGGGGTTAAGTGGCTTGCCCAAGGCCACACAGCTAGGTTTATTAAGTGTCTGAGGCTGGATTTGAACTCAGGTACTCCTGACTCCAGGGCCAGCACTCTATCCACTGCGCCACCTAGCCACCTATTTTTTGTACTGCTTTTACAAAGCTATTAATTTCTCTTGTCATTGTTTTCTTGCATTCTCATTTTTTCCCTTAATTTTCCTCTTTCATTCTCTCATTAACAGGTCTAGGAATTCTTGTTGGGTTTGGGTTCAATTAGCATTTGTCTTTAAGACTTTGTAGTTGTTTTTTTATGTTGTTGTTTTCTGAGTTTATGTCTTGTCCTTCCCTGCCACTATTTTTATGATCAGTTTATTTTTGTTCTTTGTTCATTTTTCCAGTCTACTTCTTGACTTTGGACTTTATGTTAAAGTTAGAATCTGCTCACCTTGGGGTGAGGAGCCATAGTCCAAGCTTCATGATGTTTTTTCCAGAACTCATTTTGGGAGTCTGCAAATCTTCATCACTTTCAAAGTAGTGTTATCCTGTGAGAGGTGTGGTTACTGTCTCCTGGTCTTCACTCTGTCCTTTACCCAGGAAGGGCTGCTCCTCTCTTGTAGCCACAAGTGCTTCTCAACCCTGAAACTCTGACCAAGACTCCTACTCCCTTCTGACCAATCAAAAATGCTTTCTGCCCTGGAACTGTGACCCAAAAGTGCAAATGGGCAATAGATTTGTCAATCAGCTGTAGCTGTACCCAGTGCAGGCAAAAGGTCCCTTGTAATCTCTTTCTGATCAGTCTGACCCCTTACCACTCTGAGCTAACAGCCCCCAAAGCAACTGCAGCAGCCCCTGCTGCTGTCCTATAGTGACCACCTCCAAGCCTGCTGCTAGTGCTGCTGATTTGTTCTGAGGTCTTATGTTACAGCCCACTCTTACAAACCCTAACATATCTTAAGTTGGAAAAATATCTCCTTATTTTGTTAACTCTGCCACTCCAAAATTTGATTTTAAAGTTGTGGAGGTTTAGAAGCATTCAGTTGAGTCCCTGCCTGTACTCCACCATCTTGGCTCCATCCCTGTGGTGGTGTGTTTTTTTTTAAGAGAAATGAATCCTGAGGCAGCCAGGTGGTGCAGGGAGTCAGGAGGGCCTGAGTTCAAATCCAGCCTCAGACACTTAATAATTACCCAGCTGTGTGGCCTTGGGCAAGCCACTTAACCCCATTGCCTTGCAAAAACCTAAAAAAAAAAAAAAAAAAAGAAATGAATCCTCTTTATATCTTTACATAGCAGTTTCAGAAACAGACATCACTTTCACTTGGTGAAGGGAAGAACAAGAAAAGATTCCTGGGAAGTGCTTTGTCACAAATGGATGACAGTAGATGAAAGTTGAGGATGTCAGTATTTGGAGCTCTGGATTGGGAAGACTGAACCCAGACAACTCCAGTTTCAGACATAGAATTGGGCAACCTGGCAAGTCATTTCACTACTGTTTGCCTCCATTTTCTCATCTATAAAATAAGGATAATCACAGAGCCTGTCTAATAGATCAAATGAGATGATACCTGTAAATACTAAGATACAGTGCCTGCACAGAGTAGGCAGTAGAGAGAGATGTTTGTAGGGGAAGTGGGGGCAGAGAGAATGTTCATTCAAAACATTTGCTCATGGAAGGTCATGCAGGCCTTGGGAAGATGCTCTTGAAGTCATTCTAAGGCTCTTCATGGGACTCCTCAGTTATCAGAGGCATTTTACTTAGGACATTCCAGGAAGTTGTGCAGGATTGAGCATTAGTTTGTGGTTGTCTCCTACCCTACTTTTTTTTCTGTTCCTCCTAAACTGCCTTTCTCTGGGCTAACAGTGCAATTTGTGTCTTTCCAGTTCCATTTTAAGCTCTTTCCCTAGTCTTTCATCATAACTCCCTTTCTTTTTTTACTTCTATTCTAATTTCTCCTTCAGCTCACACCTGTCTCCGGGGTTTCTGAATAGTAATTTTTGGCTGCTGGTGTAGTGTCTGAGTATGTCTAGTTAATGCTCTCCTTTCCTGTCCCCAGTTTCCTGACCTGGGCTCTGGAGCTCCATTCAATTTTGCTGGTGACTGTTGTCAGGTTTTTAATATGAATATAAGCAGAATTTGCATTCCCATCACGCCCCAGTAACCTGGCACCAAGGAGAGAACTTGGCTGGGATTCTTACAGTCTGAGAAGCTAGAGGAAACTATAGCCAAAGAAGGAATTGATGTGAGTGAGCTCTGTCTAATATACTAATAACTCCTGCTAATTCCTCTTTTGGATATGACTGTTCTACCAGACAAATGCTGCCTCCTTCCCTTGGTTTGGAGGGTACCGTCTCTCTTGATTTATCCTGCCATGAAATTTCCTCCTCTCTGCTCTCTCCTTGTGTCTGCTTTATTTTCCATAAAGCTTATGTCACTGGCCTGGAGCAGTACATGGAAAGAAAGGCAGCCTATAGATTGATTAATCAATCTTATTTCATTAATGAGTCTGAAGTCTTCTATGCCCATGAGGGTGGTGGCTTTTTCCTTTCTCTACATCCTCCTATTCTTGTTTGTACTGAAGATCACTTTATTTCAGACTATCTTGAGGTATCTCAGGAAGCTACATTAGAAAGAATTACTCTTGACCTTAGAGGGAGCTCCTATATTGCCTGGAAGCTGAATCAGTCTGTGCCAAATCAGTTCCCCCCCCCCCCCCCAAGCGTCTCTTTCTCACTCTGTCATTCTCTTATTCTCTCTTTCTTTCTTTCTTTCTTTCTTTCTCTCTTTTTCTCATTTTCTCTCTTCTCTCTCTCTCTCCCTCTCCTTCCCTTCCATCCTCCCTCCCTTTCCCATTGCCCTCTTTTCACTCTTTTATTGCTTCCATATGTCTTATCTCTCAACTTGATTTTAGATGTGGTCAAAATTTTACTTGTAGTAGTCAGATCTAGCAGAGTACTGGGCAACTAGGGGGAGGGAGAGGAACAGAGACAGGAAAAAAAGAACCCTGGATAGGAATCAAGAAAGACTGGTTCAACTCCTGCCTTTCCTCTTGTCAGCAGAGTGATCTAGAGTAAGTCAGTTCACTTCTTGGAGTCCTAGTGACATCTTCTATAAAAAAGCAATATTATTCCCTACCCTGTTTACCTTACAGAGTTGGATGTGAAAATGCTTTACAAATTGTAAAACTATATGTGTCTATCATTATAATAGTGGGTGCTTATTAAATATATGTTTATTCCCTCTGTCCCATTTCCCCTTTATGGTGGGAGCTCTCCCCCTCCTCATATAACCACCTTTCAGAAATGTGAGGTGGGGGAAGAAGGGAGACATTTCCATATTTTGAATAAAAGGTTTTGGGAATAAGATGGCAAAGCAATGCTGACTGTGGCTAAATGAAACTCTGATGGGAGTTTCTGGAAAATGTACTATTTAGTTTCAGCTTTATTTTTTAATCCTCCATTTCCTTGTGCCTTCTATTTTGACCCAAAACTCAGTCTTTCAGTGTTTTTTAAACAGAGGGCTCAGAGAGATCATGCTGAGAGAGACGGAAGAAGGACTTAAGTTTGGATTTGATATTTCTGTATTATACATTGGAATCATCAAATTCTGAGCTAGCAGACTCATCTGTTCCAACAATCTTATTTTTCAGATGAGAAAAATGAAAGTAGATCTTTGCAAGGTTGTACAACTACTAGCCAATGACAGAGCCAGCGCTAGAGACTTAAATATCCTATTTGCCAGTCTTATATATCAATCACACTGTTAAATCATCCAAACAAGGGCTGGATGCCCAAGAAATTGCACTCTCTCCCTAACTATCTCTCTCCTCCAGTTCTTTTCATCTGTCTTCCTTTTTTTACAGGAGGGAGGTTTTCCTGAAGCAAAATACAAGAGATCATAACTACAAAGGACTTTATAAATATATTATATATAGAAGCATCTATTCCAGACCAACATCTAGTGTATTCTATAGCAAATCCATAATCCAACACTATTTGTATATGTGTAGCTGTAGGATTATATGAGGATCATATTATATTTGTTAGAGGTAGAAAAAAGGAAGGCTTCATAGTCTGAGTGATTTAGTGAAATAGGTTGTGGGTTTGTATTGTGGAATTGAGTAGGGATTGTCAAGTAGCACCTTGGTGATATCAGTCTTAAAAAAATAGAAGACTTCTGGGGTTTGGGCAGAGGAGCAAGGGAGGTCAGATTGAGCACTTCCTGTGCATCTCTGGTGCTAATGATCAGTTCCATCAGGGGCAGGGGATGAGCATGAGGTGGGGGGGAAGGGGTTTCAGACTGGGGAGCCCCTACCTATTATTCCATTCATAGTAGTGATCCATAAGGATCCTCTTGCCCTTCCCACTAGAAAGAATGAATCTGACAGAAGAGGCTAAGGGAATCTGGGCAGACACTAGTACACTCTCTAATCCTAAACACGTGCACAGCCTGAAGCCCAGAAAGCCAGGAGACAGGGACAGGAAAGCTTTAGCAGGAGCTCCTGCTTCATGTCAGGGCACTGCTTTATGTCTGGTCTTCTGCTCCAGATCGGGCAGGAGGGTGTGAAAGGAAGAGACTCAGACCTTGCTCCTGGGAATTTTCATCTATTGAGGGAGATAAGAAATGCATAGGTAAAGAAGGGTTGTGTGAGAGTTACTTTTATGCTGAAGGTGTCTATGGCAAGCTTATCGCCCTGCTTAATGTCTTGAAGGGACATCTAAGATACGAGAGTGGGAATGGTCTGGCTCCAGCTTGCTTCTCATTGTTATTTCATATTATTTTCCTTCACATATTCAGTGCAACAACTAAATTGACTTACACATCATTCCTTAATTTCATCCTTATCTTGGTACATTTACATATATTCTTCCTTTTCCATTTTGGATGCTTCCATGTTTGTGCCTATAGCTCAGGTGCCATGTGCGAGCTTCACCTGATCTCTTCAGTCTGCTTAGACCTGTCTTCATCTTCAAATCTGTCATTCCCCTCTATTGGACTTCTGTGTCCGACCAACAAACATTTTAGAAACAGGGCCTGTGTGAATGATTTTCTATATTCTATAGACAGATGGTTATATAATGGGAAATATTGGTTAGAAATGTGGACTGTTTTATATGTGATAAAGTCTGCCAGTTTTAAAGGGTTGAATAAAGATAAGAATTGAGGAAATCAATTGACTTTAAAATGGATTTTATACAGCAGAATTCTATTTACTCTTTACTGTTGGCTACATTCTCAGTGTTGCTTACCTTTCTGGTTTTTAGTTTTAGCAAAGAGGGGGAAGGATGCAGAATGACATCTAGTAGCATACTAACTCTTCCCATCCCCTTTGTATATGTAATTTCATTGTTATTTAGTAAAAAGAGGAATGGACTTGAGGAGACTAGGCTTCTAATGAATGCCTAAGGAGCTGACCCTTGCTCCTCTGAGTCTCAATCTTAGTATTGTTATTCTCATTTTCTCAATGAGAATATTACTCAAAAGATTGTTTTGCAAGAAGTGCTGTGTAAACCTTAAATCAGTGAAATGTCAATACATGTTGAGAAGTTGTTATTTCCTAGAGGCTGTCTAGGGGGATCTGAGTGCTTCAGGAACTTCTCCTTCCCAGATATTTCCGTCTTTAGAGAGCTTACCCAAACTGCCCATAAAAATTCCCCAAGAAAATGTCTGATTATAACTTGAGCTAAACTACTTCTCTGCTCCCAGATTTTCTTCTGTTTTGATTGCATCTTGTCATGATGCCAAGAAGCAATTTCAATAAGAGGGTTACAAGGTCTTGTCATTCGTTCCCTGCAAGGGAATTCTCCCTACACCCACCTCTCTTTTCATGGTATTCAGGAAGAGACCACATGCTCTATGCTTGAGCTTACCAGATGTCTCAAACTTTCCAGGGAAGGAAGATTTGGGAGAGGGGTTGCTGAAGGAGATCCTTCCTCAAAGTTTTATTCAGGGGAAAAAAATTGTATATAGGTAAAATTTGGTTAAATGAGGAGTAGAAAGCATGGGGAGAATGCAGAGGAGATGATCGTTGTTACGGGTGTGGTAATGGGAATGGGGGGCATCATGCTTACTAAATGTCCTCCTTGAGCAGTTCTGGCTCCCTGGAGTGGCCCCAGAATTTGATGAAGAGGCTCATCTGACAGATCTTAGAGGTGATTGTGGTCAAAGGATGAGTGAGTTTACCGTATTAGCAGAATTTAATCTTTTCCAGTTCTATATTCCAAGATCCCTCTGAGTCTAATTCATGAACATCATCAAGAGGTTAGGGTCCAGGTCTTATAATAGAAAGGAGAGTTGCCAAACATTTATCCCTTCTCTCAAAGTAGAAATTATAGTTCAAGTAGTAACTATGTATGTTACTAAGTCGATGGTGACCCATCAGTTTGGTAGAAATCTCTGTCCATCTGAGGGGGTAAAAGTTCCTTTTAAAAGTACCAAGTCGGGGTGGCTAGGTGGCGTAGTGGATAAAGCACCAGCCATGGAGTCAGGAGTACCTGGGTTCAAATCCGGTCTCAGACACTTAATAATGACGTAGCTGTGTGGCCTTGGGCAAGCTACTTAACCCCGTTGCCTTGCAAAAAAAAAAAACACCCTAAAAAAAAAGTACCAAGTCAAGTCATCTTAACAAATTCAGTGAAAAAAAAGTGGAGTGAGTTGTGGGACCATGAAGTGGAGTCATGTGCTATATTTTTCTGAACATTCGGTTTTCGTAAACTAGGTTAGGTCTGTCACATAGTGGTCAAGGACCTGAGGAACTTACTTTGGTTTATCAAAATTCTCGATGTATTTGGGGTTCCCCAGCTAATCTCATTATAACTTGGTCATTTCATTGTTTAAGTTTGTAGGCAATAGTGGAAATTGAATTAGTTTGTTCCCAGCAACCAAGATCCCATTTTCATGAACATCCTTTGAATAGAATTGCGTGATATTCATTGATAAAATATTATACATACAAGGTAATTCTTCCACTTATCAAATATTTGCAGAGAGCCATATAGCTAAAAAGAAAACTTATGGAACTGTAATTTATATTCAAAATTATCTCCATTAGTTAGATTTGCCCAAAATCAAGTTGAAATATAAAAGGGAAAATTGTAAATTCTTATATTTGGGTTTTTAAATAAGAAAACTTAATTTTAGTTCCTGCTCAGTTCATCAGTTCTTTCTCTGGAGGTGGAAAGTATTTTTTTATCATGAAATTGTCATGGATCATTTTATTGATTAGAGTAGCTAAATCTCACTTTGCATCATTTGTTTAGATCTTCCTATGATTTTCTAGAACTCCCCCTTGTCACTTCCTATAGCACAATAGTATTCCATCACAATCATGTTCCACAACTTGTTCACCCATTCCCTAATCAGTAGACATCCCTTCATTTTCCAATTCATTGCCTCCACAAAAAAGAGTAATTATAAATATTTCTGTATATATAGGTCAAATTCCTTTTTCTTCTCTTTGAGAAACAGATCTAAAAGGAATGTAGCTGGATCAGAGATTTGCAGTCTATAAGCCCATTTTCCAGTTCACAAGTCCACTAACAGTTCCTTAGTGCATTTATAGATCGAGCTTATTTTATGTAAATTAGTACTATGTAAATTTAACTTTACATAAAGAATTCTGAAAGAAAAAAACCACATTCCCAAAATCACTTATATTAACTTTGCTGTATAATACTATGCTTTCTTCTGTCCTGCCCCTTAGCACTCTGTGCTCTACCATACCAACCCCCACTAAAAAACAAACAAAATCCAGATTAGGAAAAAAAACCTCAAAAAAAAAAACCCAACCCTTCCAAGTGAAAGCAGAAAAGCAGGCATGTGGATAGATCACCACGTGTAGTTAGCAGGTCAAGGGCCTGAATTAAGACTCTTGGCACTGAGAGAGTAGACCTTTGTCCCATTCAGTTTACATGCCTATGTGTCTAGCCCCCACATGTCTGTCTTCCATCCATCCTTGCTTGGGTACTCTGCATCTGTCCCAGCTCTCCATGACACCTGTCCTCTCTTGTTTATGTCCATTTCCAGATTCTATGTATCTGCCCCTCATGTGTTCTTCCTCTCAGTTCTGGCCAGGTCCTTTTGTGACTGGCCCAGACTTCATATGTTCCTCCTCCTGCTCTCACTCCTCTGTTCCTGCCCCATCATATCCCTGAACCACATGACCCCCCTTCAACCTCTCTCCTTCTCTTTCCCATATTCATCATCAAATTAATATTGCATAAAAATTGCTTTACAAAGTGGTCTACATGATGGTCCACTTACATAAAATTAGAATTGACTGCACCTTCCCTCCTCCATTGTCATTTCTGATAGATTGAGGTAGTACCTCCGAATGGTTTTAATTTGCCTTTCTCTAATCAATAGTAATTTAGAAGCATCTTTCATACTATAGATAGCTATGATTTCTTCTTCTTCAATTTACAGTTGAGGAAATCAAAGCTATCCATAGCCATATGAAAAATTGTTCTAAATCATTACTGATTAGAGAAATGCAAATTAAAGCAGCTCTGAGGTACCACCTTAATGCCTCTCAGATTGGCCAATATGACCAAAAAGGACAATGATCAATGTTGGAAGGGATGTAGGAAATTTGGGACACTAATACATTGTTGGTAGAGCTGTGAATTGATCCAACCTTTCTGAAGAGCAAATTGGAATTATGCCCAAAGGGCAATAAAAAAGTTCATACTCTTTGATCCAGCAATACCAGTATTGGATCTATACCCTGAAGAGATCATGAAAAGGGGTTTTAAAAACATCACTTATACAAAAATATTCATGGCAGCACTGTTTGTGGTGGCAAAGAATTGGAAATCAAGTGAATGTCCATCAATTAGGGAATGTCTAAACAATTGTGGTATATGTATGCTATGGAACACTATTGTTCTGTTGGAAACCAGGAAGGGTGGAAATTCAGAGAGACCTGGAAGGATTTGCATGAACTGAGGCTGAGCAAGATGAGCATAACCAGAACATTGTCCACCCTAACAGCTGCATGGGGCTGATGATTAACCTTAATGCACTAGCTCATTCCATCAGGGCAATAATCAGGGACAATTTTAGGGTATCTGTGATGAAGAATGCTATCTGTATCCATAAAAAGAAATGGTGGAGTTTAAACAAAGTCCAAAGACCTTCAATTTAAAATAAAAGTTGTCTTATATACTACATAATTTTGCTATCTCTAATATTTCATTTTTTCCCCAAGGATATGATTTTTCTCTCAGCACATTCAATTTTGATCAGTGTATAGTATGGAAACAATGTAAAGATTATCATATTGCCTTCAGTGGGGGGGAAGGGAGGAGGAAAGGGGGGAACTGTGAAATTCAAACATTATCAAAAATGATAGGTAGAAACTACTATTGTATATAATTGGAAAACAATATATTTATAAAAAAATGATGCCTTGACAATTTATCTATTGGGGAATGACTCTTATTCTTCAAAATTTGACTCAGTTATCTACATATTTGAGATGAGGCCTTTATTGGAAAAACTTGTTATAAAATCTTTTGATTTTACTTTATTGTCTATGGTAATTTCAGCAAAATGTAATTTCCCTGATTATTTCTTTTAAGTAAGTTTCCTTTTACTTTTGCTTTGTCTGAGATAATGATGCCACCCCGGGGAAGCAACATAGATTCTGCTTCATTTCTATTTTACCTCTGTGTGTCTTTCTGTTTCATATATGTCTCTTGTAAACAGCATACTGCTGAATTTTGATTTCTAATCCAATCTACTGTCCTCTTTTGTTTTGTGGGTGAACTCATCTCATTTATAGTTATGATTACTAACTATCTATTTCTCTCCATTCTCTTTTCTTCTATTCATCATTTTCTCCCTTTTTATTCTATCCCTCCTCAAAAGTCTGTTTTGATTCTGACCACAGTCTTCCTTAATTTGTCTTCTCTTTAATCTTCCCACTGCCATCCCCACTCCCATATTTCTTTTCTTTTCTTTTCTTTTTTTAGATTTTTGCAAGGCAAATGGGGTTAAGTGGCTTGCCCAAGGCCACACAGCTAGGTAATTATTAAGTGTCTGAGGTCTGATTTGAACTCAGGTACTCCTGACTCCAAGGCCGGTACTCTATCCACTGCGCCATCTAGCTGCCCCAACTCCCATATTTCTTATTCCATTTCCCTTCTTATTGGGTAAGGTAGATTTCTATACCCATCTAAGTGTGTGTGTTTCTTGTCACAACTTTTTGTTGCCTCTGCCACTTCAAAACTTGATTTGAGGTATGATTTTTAAAGTTGTTTGGAGGGGAATGATGGGAGAGTTCAGCTTGGTAAATGCCTCTACTCTATCCTGACTGTATTCTGTTTAAGAAAAAGGAAAAAACCTCATATTGTCAAAAAAGAATAGTGAGAATTATTTTTGCTGTAGTTCATTTGAAAATGGCTTGAAAGTTTTAATCTACCATTGTGTGGGACAAATGCCACTTAAATAAATTTCGGAGATCTCTCAAGATATGAAGAGAAAGCTTTACTCATTTCTAGAAAAATGGGCCACAATCGATTACAGAGATTGAGACCAAAGCAAAAGGCCCAAGAAAGGTGGGGTCAGTTGACGATTCACTAATATCTCAGAGGTTGCTTTGTCAAGGGAGGAGGGGCACATAGTTAACTATTCTCCACTATATAATATTCTACTGAAGAAATCTCAGGCTTTATCCCACTCACCATGAACTTAATATAAGTCAACAATATGATATGGCTACTTTAAAAACCATAGTCCTATGATTTCAAATGTCTAAGAAGTAAGAGTTTTACTGTATTTCATACCGGTTCAGTCCTCTCTGTAACATCAGCAATTGATAAGGTGAAAAAAGTCCAGAAAAAGGTGGTCATATTAGTGGTGGATTGAAGTAATTGAAGATGCTTCTCCTGCAGCAGAGAAGATGAAAAAGAGATATGAAGATCAGTACCAATGTGAAAACACTTTTAAATCATATAACTCCTATAATCAGTACCTACTGAGGGTTAGCTAAGGGGGGATGGAAAGATAGAATGAAGTGTTCCCAACTTTCTAGGAACTCACAGTTTAGGGAGAAGATTGTGTTGTACATGTTTAAATATATCCAGAATAAATGTAAAGTTAAGTCCAACATGATTAGGAAAGGAGGGCGCTCACACTTGTTCAGAAGGGGATGCTTAAGCATCATCTTGAAGGAAATGAGGTATTATTTGAAGCAGAGGTATAAGAAGAGAGAGCATTCTAGGTAGGGGGGACAGTGAATGCTAAGACAGTGATGTGAGATGAAGGGCTGTGGGTAAGGATCAGGGACACAAGCAGAGTGCTTTACTGTGGGGAGAAGGTAGAAAGAGAGCTAGGGGCTAGGTTGTGAAAGATTTTCATAACCAAAGCAAGGAGCTTACATTTTATTTTATTTAAAGGAGGTAATTGTGTTTAGCATAGTGCCCATCATGTGCTTGCATGTTCAGTCATCTCAATCATGTCCAACATTCCAGTGATCCCATTTGGGTTTTCCTGGCAAAGATAGTGAGTGGTTTTCCATTTCCTTCTCCAGTTCACTTTACAGATAAGGAAACTTAAGACAAATAAGGTGAAGTGATTTGCCCAAGGTCACACAGCTATAAGTGTCTTAAGACCAGATTTGAACTTGGAAAGATGACTTCAGTCTTCCTTACTCCAGACCCAGCCCACTAAGCCACCCAATTACTTTGCTGAGCACAAAATCGATGCTTAATAAATATTTCTTTCCTCTGCCCTTCTGCCATACCTCCATTCTAGACCTAACAAACAACCATTGGAGTTCATTGAGTAGGAAGGTGATATGGTTAAAACCATACTTAAGAAAAATCCCTTTGGCAGCTATGTGAAGGATGCATTTATTAAGTACTATTTAAAAAGTGTACATATAGTACTTTAATATACATAGCATAAATCTAGAGCTGGAATTTAAGAGGTATCCCAATCCAATCTCTTCATTTTACAAATGAAGAAACTGAGAAGCAAGATGTCAGTCAATTACATATTAAACTTGCTTTCTATGTGCCAGCCACTGTGCTAAACTCTGTGGATATGAAAAGAGGCCAAAGGCAGTCCACAGCAAACAAATATGTGCAAATGTGCTATATAGAAATTAGGAAATAATTAAGAGGAAGAAGGCACTAGAATTAAAAAGAGTTGTAAAAGATTAGATTTTATTTGGGATTAAAGGAAGCCAGGGAGCCAGTAGGCTTGCTTAAGGATACAAAACATTTTAACATATTTGAAAGGCTATCATTTGGAAACCTTTGAACTGTAGCTCCAGAAGTCAGAACTAAAACCAATAGACACACCTTACTGAGAACCAGATTTTTGTTGAATAAGGATCAAAGATTCACAAAGTTCAATTTGAAGTCATTAGATAAAATAAACTCTTCAAGGAAGAGAGTATAGAGAAAAGCAGAAAACCAAAGACTGAAATTTGTGATGTTAGAGGTTGGAAATGGAAGAGAAACCACAGAAAGAAACAAAGAAAAGTCATTCTTGAAAGTTATTTATGAGTAGGAGACCCAAGACATAAAATCTCATTTGGGCAACTGTTAGAGAATTTCAAGAAGTAATGAGGGAGGGACAGCTAGGTGGCCCAGTGGATAGAGCACCGGCCTTGGAGTCAGGAGTACCTGAGTTCAAATCAGACCTCAGACATTTAATAATTCCCTAGCTGTGTGGCCTTAGGCAAGCCACTTAACCCCATTTGTCTTGCAAAAACCTTAAAAAAAAAGAATAAGTAATGAGGGAGAATACTTTGAAAAAACCATTGGATTTTGTGACTAAGCTAACATTGATAGCTTTTTGAATGGCAGTTTCAGTAAAGTGAGGGAAAAGGGAGAGTGACTCAGTAACCCGATTTCAGGAAGTGAGGAGGGAATGAGTGGTGAGAAAGTAGGGAAACAGTGGATGTGAACCATTTGTTTTGGCAAGTAGGAGGAAAGAAAGAAGGAAGAGGAAATGGTTTGTTAGAGGATTTAGGTCAAACGAAATTTGGTGATTTTTAATAGACTTGCTAAGTTCCCTCTTATTCTTCACTATTTGATTTGAAAGCAAAGTGTTTAGGGTAGCAAAATAAAATCTTATTTCAAGTGGAGAAAAGTAAGTTCCTGCACTTGAATGACCAATATACTTTCTGTTTTTAAAGCCTATTTTGAAAATAAAATAATGTGTGGAACATTTCTCAGGATGTTTACTTTGGATGGGAATAAGTAGAATGGGGGGGAATGCTAATGCCAATGATGCATTTTGGTCTTCATTTCTAAAATATTTATATATATATATATATATATATATATATATATATTTAGTATAATTACCTTTCTGGTATCTTTAACTGGGGATTAAGGAGAGTTAAATATTTGAAATACATAGGTAACACTATGCACTTCATTTTAGTCATTAGAGTCATATTCTCTAGATGAAACTCAGTCTAGTAACAAACATTAATCATCTACTATATTCAATGTATTGTACCATGGGGTAGGAATACAGAGACAAAAATGAAATAATCCTTGATCATAAGGAACTTAAAGTGTGGGGTAAATATAATATGTAATAGGTGTGAAAGTAAGTGAAAACAGAATAATTTGGGGGGGGAATACAATTAGGGATCAGAAGAGTCCTCATGGAAGAGATAATATATGAACTATATTTTGAAGGAAGCTTTAGTTCCCGAAAAGTAAGAAGAAAATGAGTGCTTTTTAGCTATGATGGACTGCTTATGAAATGGTATGGAGAACAAGATATGATGGTATACACCTGTAATCTTTCTGCTGGGGAGGCTAAGGCTAATAGAATACATGTGTTCTGAACTTCAGTGCCAGTTGGTTATCTTCACTGTCTGGCACCAATATGGCAAGCTTCTGAGAGCAATGGGCTACCAGGCTATCTGGTACTGATTCTATTCCAGCTGAGATCTACAAGGTGTGTGTGTGTGTGGGTCCATTGCTCATTCAAAAGCTGAAATTTTCCAGGTTATATGACATGAAGAGGTTATCCTCCAAGAATTCGAGAATGCCTCTGTTATTCATCTTTATAAAGGTAAAGGGAATAGATTGTCCTGGGACAATCACAGGGGTGTTTCTCTTTTAGTCATTGCTGGTAAGATTCTTGTCAGTGTCCTTCTCAGTGGACTGATCCTTCACCTAGAAGATGGTCACCTCCTTCAGAGCCAGTGTGACTTCAGAAAGGGTCAAGAAACAGTCTATAAGGTGTTTGCTGCCCAACAACCCCACGAAAAAGGAGTAGGGCAGAGGTCTGTATAAGATGTTTGTAGATCTGACCAAAGCCTTTGATGACATCACTTATAAGGACTTATGGAAAATTATGTCATAATTTGGTTGCCCAGAGAAGTTCATCAGTATTGTATGTCAATTCATGACAGCATGCTTGTCCAGAGTTCTGAGTAGTCAAAAATGCTCCTAAGATTTCCTGGAAACTAGTGGAGTAAAACAAGATTGTGCCCTTGCTCCCAGGCTTTTTTTTAGCATGATGCTTTCAGCCATGTTATCTAGCATCTTCAGTGAGGATGAACATGGCCCCAAGGTCAGCTAGTACACTGATGGCAGAATCTTCAACTTGAAAAGGATACAAGCCAAGACCAAAGTGGAGGAAGGGTTGGTACATCTTCTGTTTGCAGATGACTGGGCACTCAATGCCACCTCTGAAGCTGAGATGCAATGAAGTGTGGATTGATTCTCTGCTGTTTGTGCTAATTTTGGTCTGATGATTAATGCCAAGAAAACATAGGTGCTTCATCTGCCAGCACCACACTATCCATCTGTGGAACCATCGATTACAGCAAATGGAGAAGTTTTGAGTACTGTGGACAGGTTCACTTGCCTTGGCAGGGTCTTTTCCAAGGAGGCACTTATTGACAATGAGGTTGTCAGTGCCAGAGCTAACTTAGTGTTTGGTTGACTCCAAAAGACAAGTGCTGTTATGGGATTGGGTACATGAGTAGCCTTGATGACAACGGGAGATCCAGTCTCTAGAAAGAGAAAAGAGGAAAGGAGGGGAAGTGAACCAAGGGGAAGAGTGAGCAAAGGAGATGAGAACTAGAATAATATATCTTCTACAGTATGATTTGATTGTAATGGAGAGTACCAGAAGTAATAATAATAAAAAAAAACTATAAGGGCAGGTAGAAGTCACATGGTGGATGGCTTTAAATGTCAGACTGAGGGTCAATCAACAAGTCATAGAAACAATAGCTATGAAAGATGATGATGATAGTGAAACAGCATACCAGAATTTCTGAGATGATAAAATGGTCCTCAGAGAAAAATAGTTTTTTTTTTAGGTTTTTGCAAGGCAAATGGGGTTGAGTGGCTTGCCCAAGGCCACACAGCTAGGTAATTATTAAGTGTCTGAAACTGGATTTGAATCCAGGTACTCCTGACTCCAGGGCTGGTGCTTTATCCACTGTACCACCTAGCTGCCCCAGGAATATAGCTCTAAAAACTTTCATTTACAAAATATAAAAAAGGAATTACTGATAAACTAAATGTGTAGTTTTTAAATTAGAAAATCAATAAACATATACAAAATCTGATAAAAGAAAATTTTGAAAATTAGAGAAATTATGATGAAACTAAAAACTGATTCTTTGAAAAGACTAATAGAATTAGTTGATCATTAGTCAATCTGACTTAAAAAGAGGGTAAAATACAATTTAAAACATACAAATGAACAAGATGAGAAATTATAATACAGAAGAAACAAAAAGAATAAATAAAAAGAATTATCAGAGCATACTATTCACAGTTATCTGCCAACAAAACTGAGAATTCAAAAGAAATAGAGAATTATCTACAAAAAAGTAAAATAATAATAACCCTAATTAATAGAAGTCCAAATAGAAATCTTAATCTAAAATCTATGAATGGGAAAAAAGTAATATGAAGAAATATTAAAGAAAAAAATTGGTCCTAATTGATTTAAAGGAAAATCCTATCAGATTTTAAAAGGACAATTATTACTAATATTGCACAAATTATTTTCAAATATTGAGAAAGGATGCTACTGAACATATTCTTTGAGTCAAATATAATCCTGATAATTAAACTGAGGAGAGATAAAAGCAACTATAGATCAATATTTTTAGTGAATTTTGATTAAAAAATTTTAAAGTTCACTTTGATCAAATTGGATTTATTAAAAGAGCTGTTAGGATAAACATTAGCAAACAATGAGTATGATTAATCATATTACAAACCCCCCCCAAAAAAACCCAAACCCTGTGATTATATAAAGAAATTCACAAGAATCCTTTGATAAAGTTAAATTCTCATTTCTGCTAATAGTAAATAAATCAAAAAATGAAAATATAAAATATGTTCATAGAAAGATCTTGTTTAATGTGCTTAAAATAGCTATTTAAAAAACAAAGACTAGGATTTTATGCAATAGAGAAAAAAATTTTCCCAGTAGATACAGGGGTATAACAAGAATATCATCTTTACTTATTGTTATTCACTTCTTTGTGGAAGTATTAGCAATAGTATCAAGACAAGAGAAAGAAATTAAAGACATGAAGGTAGGCAAAGAGCTTAAAACTAGTTATTTGCTACTGAAGTGATGGTTTACTTAGAAAATCCTAGGGAATAAGCAGAGAAACTAATCGAAACAATAACTTCAGCAAATTATAGGTTATAGAATAAATCATAAAAATAATGTCACTTCTATAACAATAACAAAATTCAAGAGGCAACAGTAGAAAGGAAAGTTTCATTCAAAGTAACTACAAAGTATATAAAATATCTGGCAATCAATCCACCTGTAAAGATACAATTACAGAATACTCCTCAAAGAAATAAAGAACAACTTTCATAACTGGAGTGATACTCATTGCTCAACATCATGCAGAACTGATGTACTAAAACTAAATTATACTATCCAGAGTTAATTTATAGATTTAGTGCCATGAAAATCAAATTACCAATGCTTTATGATCCCAGAAAAAATAGTGAAAAAATTCTTTTGGGGGAACAAGAAAATGTGAATCATCAAGGGAAATAATGAAGAAGAAAAAAGACAGGAGTGAAATGGGAATAGAGAAGGACAAAAATCAGAAATGATTGAACTTAACACAGTGTTCAGCAAACCTCAAATCATAAATTATCTGGGAAAGAATTCCCTTGACAAAAATGACTGGGAAAACTGGAAGGTAGTTTGGCACAAAAAACTATAATAAATTCAGAAATGACTACATAATCTAAATATTGAATATCATATCATTAAAAATCAGAAGAAAGATAATTTAACTTTCATAACTCTAGTTAGTGAATTCTTAAACAGGAGTTAAGAGTTTCACAGATCAGCTATAGATGAGAGACAGTCTTGGAATTCAATATTCCAAGAGGCAAAAGATATATACATATATGTTACAAACAAGAATAATTTACTTGGCTAAACTCCAGGGGAAGGATCCAGTTTGAGCTTATAGCCCAGTCTGAAGCCTGAAGAGGAATAACCAGTGCAAAAAACACATACATACCCAAAGGCAACCTTCAGTTCTGTCACTGTGAACCAGCAAAGCTTTCCAATGCCTGACAGGAACTTGCAGAACTTGGATCTAGGGAGTGGCCAACAGCCTTTGACCTGGACTAGACCAAAGACCTAAATCTGTACTTGAGATCCCAGAATAATAAAGCACTCAGTAGCCCAGGGGAGCAGAGACAAGACCAACCAACCCAGAGCTTCTTTTCAGAAGGGCTCAAACCTTCACAGATTGTATGAAGTCAGGAAGGAGTCTGGAAGCATGGGCAGACCATTGGAAATAACTATGGTATTAACAGGAACACTGGAGAAATAATTACAGAAGAAAAAACAACATGGTCTTGAATTCATCTCAATTTCTGAAATAGATGAAATGAAAGTTTAAAAAAAAAGTTTATAAATTAGCTGCTCTTTTATTTACTAAGTGACAGTGTGTGCCTGTAACTGTGCTAAGTACTGGGTTTGCATAATGAAGCATTAAGACAATTCCTGACTCAAAGAGCTCACAATCTAATGGGGAATTGGTAAGTAGGCAAATCTGTACAAAGAAGCAACATTCAGAATAAATAAGAAATGAGAGGGTGCTATAACAAATATAAATGAAATTAGAACACTTGAGGGTAAAAATGGAAAAGAAAAGATAACTATGGAAGAAAGAATTGCAAAGAGAATTAACAGCTCGGCACAAGAGGAACAAAACCTCACCCAAGCAACAAATTCCCTGAAAATTAAACCAGATCAAATCAAGAAGCAGTAAGACATAATAAAATTAAGTCAAAGATTGGGGGAAAAAATAGAATAAAATATAAAGGCATCTCAAAGCAAATTCATTTGTCTTAGAAAACAAAGAGAAAAAATGTAACAATCGTTGTTGTTCAGTCATTTCTCATGTCTGATTCTTTGTGATCCCATTTGACCAAAGATAGTAGAGTGGTTTGCTATTTTCTTCTTCAGCTTATTTTATAGCAGAGGAACTGGAGGCAAATAGGGTGAAGTCCAGGATCTCATAGTTAGTAAGTGTCTGAGGCCAGATTTGAATTTACAAAGATGATTTTCCTTAACTTCAGGTCTGGTATTCTATCCACTTTGCCACTTAGTTGCCTCTAAAAATCTTTAGACTATCTGAATTGCCATGAACAGAAAAATCTAGGTATCACATTTCAAGAAACCTTAAAAAAAGTTCTTAGAATTAGAGGATCTATAGAAAAAATCCCCAATTGTCTCTTGAAAGATGCCTCAAAATGAAAACTCCCAGGAATATCATAACCAAAATTCCAGGATTTCCAAATCAAAGAAGAAATTCTGCAGGAAGCTAAAAAGAAAACAAAATTCAAGTACAGCCCCATTCTTTATTACACACCCCTTTTGCAGCAATCACTAAAAAGGAGTAGAGAACTTGGAATATGATACCTCAGAAGGCAAAGTATATAGGTTGATAACTAAGAATAAACTTACCCAGCAAAACTACATTTAATGCTAGAGGGGGAAAAAATGAACCTTTAGTAACAATAGAGAACTTCCAAATGTTCTTGATGAAAAGATCAGGTTGTTGGAGAAACTTTCAAGTTCAAACACAAGAGTAAAGAAAAATATAATAAAACCCAGTAATAATAATAAAAGATGAAAGAAGGATAAACTATTTACATTCAAATTTTGGTAGATGATATAGTTGTCCCCTATGAATAATATCATCACCAGGAGGGAATCTAATTAGATAGAGCTTAGGAATGGTTCTGTTAATGTCTTGATGATCTTAGAAAAATGGAACTTGAGAGAGAAAATAGGAGAGGGGAAGGAAAGTTGGGAAAAATGATTTCACATCATCTAGGTGGGAAAGAAGGCATTTATACAAACAAGGACGTGGGGGAAGCTGCTGATAAACTACTCTTTTATTTACCCTGGGCAGTGGAGGAATTATAGACATGAATATAGTTGGGTATAGAAATACATTTCTTTCAGGAGAGAAATAGGAAGGAAAGTAGAGAGGGGTGGATTAGAGAGAAGGAAGATCAACGGTTGGTTTAATCTTAAGCAAAACAAACAATAAAGTAGTATAAAAATATTTATAGCTTGTTTTGAGATGGCAAAGAATAGAATTTTGCAAGGTGCTTTTAAACAGTGAAGGACTGAACAAGTATGGCATATCAGTTTGACAGATAGCTATTATGATGTAAGAAATTAAGGGGAACAGTTTAGAGTAGGGAAGGCTTATTTGAACTGATACAGAAAAAAGTGAAGAGAACCAGGAGTACAGTATAATGACCAACACCAATTCCAGTGAAATAATGATGTTACTTACCCACCTTTAGATAGAGAGGTGAAGGACTCACAGCAAGTACAAAGAGCCACTATTTTTTTTTAACATGAACAATAAAGAAATGTGTTTTTCTTGTTTATTTAGGTTTATAGCAGGGGTTATTTATCTTTTCTCAGCAGTATAGGTTGGGTGAGAAGATGACAAGGTAGATTTTTGCTGACTGAAAAAACAATTTTTTAAAAATAGGAAAGAAAAGAACATCAGCAAAACCTTAAAAAATTTTAATGGCTAGAAGCAAATAGAAGGCAACACAAACAGGATAGCTTTGAATGTAATCTTAGGAATTATTTTTATACTTCTTTTTTTTTGGTTAAGTTTTCGAAAGGCAAACGGGGTTAAGTGGCTTGCCCAAGGCCACACAGCTAGGTAATTATTAAGTGTCTGAGACCAGATTTGAACCCAGGCACTCCTGACTCCAGGGCCAGTGCTTTATCCACTATGCCACCTAGCCACCCAATTTTTATACTTTTTTAAAAAGAAAGCAAGATATATGAATTAGAATTTCACAGTTTCATATGAACTCATTTTTGTGTTCTGTATATTTGGCAATCCTCATTTTTTATATTTAAGAATTTAAAAAATCAATTTTTAAAAATGCTATAGAGATCTCAAGAATGATGAGGACAGAAAAGACCCATGGATTTAGGTAGGTAGGAGATGATAGGTCATTTTTATAGTAGTTTCAATTGATTATGATAGAATCAAAAGCAAAGCATTAAAATGTATAAAAGGGAGCTGAGAAAATGGAAATATTGTGTGTAGATGATCATTTATAAATTCTGGACTGTGAAAGGGAGAAGAGATTTTGGATTGTTGAAATTGCTGTGTCAAGTAAAGATTTTTTAAGGATTTGGGAAAAGTGTGCATGTTCTTGTAGGCTGAAACCAAGAAGTCATTTCTTCCTGGAATTGCTGACAAAGAGTCCTGCCTGGCCTGAGTTTCCTCTCCTTTCTTTTGCATCTTGAAATGTATACTAGTCAGTGAGTAAATTGCTCCTAGACTTGAAGGATTATTTAGTTTTTAAATGCTGCCTTTCAAATTTTAAAAACTTTTGTCTAGATTTTCTGTTATATATTTTTTCTTTCTTTTTTTTTTTTTGGCTAGGCAATGAGGTTAAGTGGATTGCCTGAGGCCACACAGCTAGGTAATTATTAAGTGTCTGAGGTCGGATTTGAACTCAGGTACTCCTGACTCCAGGGCCAGTGCTCTATCTGCTGTGCCACCTAGCCGCCCCCTCAGTTATATTTTCTAAATTGGATATACCTTATCCCTTCAGAATGTTATTGCTGATGCATATTAGGTTTGTGTAGTCAGCTTCTATAACACTTTCTATTCATTGCTTTGGACCAGATGTGTTATATTTCAATTCTATTCCTATCTTTGCTTATATAGCACTAGGTAGTATATCAGGTGGTTGGATGGTACTTGATAGTTATGATAGACCCAGAATCTTTCTGGATAACTAAAGATTAACCCTTAATACTAAAACTTTGTTTCAGCCTTTGGTATGGCAATTTTTCAAAAATATGATGTACATTTTTGGCTTATTTAGCAACATACTTAACAAGCTAGCTTTTCTTGATGACTGAGTGTCATTATTAGGTTCAGTTCAATATTATAATATCTTATATTGTAAAAATAGATGATTTGAGACAGCGGGTTGAATCTATAGTGAATTTAAACCTTGTTTCCCTTTTCTAAAATGAATTGTAAATATGAATCCATACCCTCTTGTGTCCTTTTCTTCCTTCTCATGAAAGGGGAGTAAAAATGTTTGACTGGTTGGTTGCCTGTGAAGATTATTTGGCTACTGCCTTGCTTCAAAATTAGTTCTAGAAGCAGACTGAGGTTCCTATCTTAAGTTTTATTACCCTCAGTCAAGTCTTAGTCTCCACTGCCTTTTTCAAGCTTTCCTGACACTTGAGTCATTTACTTCAGTACAAGTTCCATTTCTAATTCAGTGCCCCCACCCCACCCTTTTGTCTTCCTGTAAAACCGGGATTTTTTTTTGTTTGTTTGTTTTTGTTTTTAGTTTTTGCAAGGCAATGGGGTTAAGTGGCTTGCCCAAGGGCACACAGCCAGGTAATTATTAAATGTCTGAGGTTGCATTTGAACTCACGGGCACTCCTGACTCCAGGGCCAGTGCTCTGTTTGCTGTGCCACCTAGCTGCCCCCAAAACCAGGATTTTTTGTTTGTTTGTTTTTTGTTTTTAGTTTTTGCAAGGCAGTGGGTTTAAGTGACTTGCCCAGGGTCACACAGCTAGGTAATTATTAAGTTTCTGAGGCCAGATTTGAGCTCTAGTACTCCTGACTCCAGGGCCACTGCTCTATCTGCTGTGCCACCTAGCTGCCCCCAAAACCAGGATTTTTTTTAAAAAAATTAAATGATTATTAAAATTTGCTTATGTTTTCACAATTATAGCATTTTTAGTTATTTATGTTTTAAAAATTGATATTGACAAACCTCATGAGTTAATATGTTAGAATTCTCTTTCCTGATTTTAGGATGTCTGCCTTATGTCACATTGTCAAGGTCCCATCATGGAGTGAGAGTACCTCATCTTGTCACATTGCCAAGGCTCCTATCAAGGAAGGGGGTAGATGCTTTTTATATTAACTCCTATGACTGGACATCAGTAGCTGCAGACTTCCATAAAACATAAGATTCTCCTCTCCAGAATGTTTATGCCATCCTATCATAATAGGTGATTTAGTTGCTATCAGAAGTCTTTGTTTTTCCAAGGAGGATTTTGTCATATTTTATTTGTTTAAATGAGCCAGAATTCACCTTCTTACCCTCTTTCCAAGATGAGAACACAGGAAAAACTAAACCCATTACAAACACATATAGTAAATGAAAACAATTTTCTACATTGGCTACAATTTTTTAAAAAAGTCTTTTGCACTCTTTAAGTTTTCTACTTTTCTTTCAGGAAGTGGTTAGCGAGTTTCAACATTTGTCCTCTGGAATCCTGATTGATCATTTTCACTGATAAGAGTTTATCTTATTCCATCACATTTATATACTATAACTTGTTCACTGATTTCCCAATTTATGAGTATCCCCTCAGATTTCTATTCTTTTCCACCTCAAAAAGAACTATAAATATTTTTATACATTTTTGAATTTGTTTGCTTAGGACAGTTATTCAGTCATATCTGACTCTTCTTGATTCTGTGGACTAAAGAACCCCAACACCTTCCATGGGATTTTCTTAGCACAGATACTGGAGCGGTTTTGCCTTTTTCCTTCTCCAGGAGATTAAGGCAAACTAGAGGTTAAGTGACTTGCCCAGGGTCACAGAAGCTAGTAAATGCTCCTTCCCATTTCTCCCCTTTCCCTTATAGTTCCTTATTGAGTAAAATGTATTTCTGTACCAAATTGTGTATGGGCGTATGCATGTGTGTGTGTGTTTGTATGTATGTTTTCTGCTTGCATGTTTGTTTGTATGTATGTTTTCTACTTGCTTCTTTTGAGCAGTTTGGTGAGTGTGAGGTTCAAATATCAACCACTTTGCAACCCTGATGTCTTCTTGAATGCCCTGATGATGTGCTAGATCTGGAGTCCTAACCTTTCCCTAACCTTCCTTTCCCTCTGCCACAGTACATGCTTCTTCCTTCCTCTCTTTACATCCTTAAGATCATCAAGACATACCAGAACACTCCCAGACTTTGTCTAATTAGACGCCCTCTGTGACCCCTGATGATGATTCAGAAGGAATACCTGTATCATCTCCCTGTATTTGAATGTAAGCAGTTTATCCTTGTTTACTCCTTTATCACTGTCATTCATGTTTACCTTTTTATATTTTTCTTCAAGTTGTGTTTTCCCTGAGACTATAGATATTTTGGAGTCATTTCCTTTCTTTAAGTTTATTTGTTGAGCTTCTTAGCCTCCATAATAGATTGTTTTTTTGGGGGGGGGTGTTTATCTGTTCTTCCAGATGTCAGACTTGATGTTAATTTTGGACTATGAGGCACTTCTAGAAGGAAGGTATGGATTGATTCTCCTTTCTTAGGATATTGAATGTTTCATATTACTGTAGGATTTCAGTGCAGATTAGGGACCCATAAGCATTTGGTGCTCCCCAAATAATCTGATGCAGGGTGAAGGCTGATTGCTCCAGTCTGAGCTCTGTGGGTTTCAGGCCTAGGTTTAGGTCTGAAGCATAGTAGACTAAGGCTAGATTCAGTCCCTATCTACCCACTGGAAAGTTCTCTTGATTTAGGGAGATGGAATTATAGGCTTTCTTTTGGTCTTCAATCCCTGCCCAGGTTATTCCTTTTTATTTTATTTTTTTTAATTTTTTTTAGGTTTTTGCAAGACAAACAGGGAGGGGGGGAGTTAAGTGGCTTGCCACACAGCTAGGTAATTTTTAAGTGTCTGAGGTCGGATTTGAACTCAAGTACTCCTGACTCCAGGGCCAGCACTCTGTCCACTGCGCCACCTAGCTGCCCCTCAGGTTATTCCTTTTTAAACTGAGCTAGATGGTAGAAATGAAATGCTATTATCTGCCAAGGGTATAAGTCACATGACTACTACTGGTAGCTTCTGAACTTTATTCTTTTTTCTGGATCCCCCACCCTTTGAACAGATCCTCTTCTTAATTGGCTTTCAATCTGTGACCCAGAACTCTGTTTGGACTGACATAGCTCCCAATTGAGACCTATTCCCAATTGCAGTGCCTTGGCATGTGTCAGGTGGTACCCTGATGGGGGGGGCTGAATACTCTTAAACTCCCTGTCAGAATGCTAGAGGGTTTCCAGCCTGTTGTTGTTCTTTAGACTTTTCAGTCATTTCCAACTCTATGTGCCCATTGGGATTCTCTTGACAGTGATCCTGAAGTGGTTTTCCATTTCCTTTTCCAGCACATTTTTCAGCTGAAGAAACTGAAGCAAACAAAAAGTGTTAGATTATTTGCCCAGGGTCATACAGTTATAAGTATCTGAGGTAGGATTTAAATTCAAGGAGTCTTCCTGACTCCAGTCCTAGCACTATCCACTGTACCCCTCAAATTTCTAAGTTGACCAGTCCCCAGTGTCCACATGTCTATTTCCCTGTGTCAAGCTGGGTTGGACAGATGACTCATTGTGACTTTTCCTGGATTTTCTCATCAGGATTTGGTGTAGTGTGTTTTCTAGTCTGTTTAGAGGAGATTTTTGGAAGGAGGTTTGCCACAATTCTTATCCTTAGCCATTTCATGTAACAATATTACATGTATGGATACAAAGTGATTTTATCAAATCTTAGAACTAGAAAATTGCAGAACCCAAATTAGAATCTAGGTCTTTTGAGTTCTTGTCTGGAACTCTCATTTGTAAACACACACAAGTTAGAGTATAAACACATACACACATATATACTTAGATATATAGATAGATGGATGTTATTGCTTCATTCTCAAAGAGGACCAAAATGAATAAACATACAATATAATCCATCTGTGGCTGGTCAGACCAGTACAAGTTAGGAAGGCTCTACCCCAGGTCAGGTCAAATTTTAAATCATGTGAATATTTTGGGTGAATTCCCTGAATTTGTGCATCTCACATTTCTTTTTAGCTCCTCCAATTCTGCCTTGCTCATAGAGTATAGCACCCTCTCTGGTGAGGGCATACCACTCTAGGCAATCCTGTTCCAGTGTCTCTGATGCTGTACAATCAATTCTAAAGTTCTTAAGAGAAACCTTGATACACATGCACGTACACATACATAGATATATACATATGCACATATACTCATACATATTTCTGCATATATACACCTACCTATATATTGTTTGCCAGTAATTGCTTGTGTTTTGTCTTTCTTATACTGTGAGCTCCTTCAGTCAGTATTGTTTTTACCTTTCTTGTGTCCAATGCATAGGCCACTCTTTGGCACAGAGTAGGACTTAGTAAATATATACTGACTTATCTTCTCTTCCACTTACAATACTATAGCACCACATTCTTAGTTCATTTTGAAAGCAACAAAAACTTTGTTATACAGTCATATTATATATATTATATATATATATATATATATATATATATATATATGAAGACTCAAAATATAAGTAGTTACAAGTTTCTCCAATTCAATTTCTTTGATTTTCAAAGCCTTCTTATTGAGTTGCCTTATTCCGATACTCATCATATTTTCAGTTTAAGATAGTCTCAGTCTGGCTCCAGGAAGAACCCTTATTTTTCCTAGTTCCATTATAAGACTACCATGCCTATTGTGACTGTATGTGTAAAGTTGGGTTTTTAATTAAATTTGAAAGCCTTCTCTTTCTTTGCCTGTTCTGTACTTCCCACCTACCTGGAAAGACCTTTTCTTATTATTTGCTAGAACTCAGAGCTATTGGGGCTCTCTTGCAAGAGCAGAGAGGAATTGCTTTTTATTTGCCTTTTAGTTATCTTTAATCATTAAGATTTAGTCATTTGGCATAAGATAGTTTTAGGAACTCACTGTTCAAATTAGCATAAAGTAATGATAAAAATATCTGATAACATATTATTCTTTGCCCTATGACTTCAGAGAAATGAAGCACCATTTCTTCTTTCAGCTTTTTGCTTCCAGAGTCTGTAGCCATTACTAATAGAATACTTTAAATACAGCTGATTCTTGGTAACACCCCTGCAGCCTGCCTTTGTAACTTGCCTTCAGTTATTGAGTTTTTCAGAACAAAGCATCTTAAAACAGAAAATCTTTTTAACAGGATTTTAAAGCAGACACTTTAAGTGGTTTCATTGCACCCCCAACCTTTCCACCTGTTCTCTCCCCCAGTCATTCTTTCCCTACATCCTTTGTGGAGTTCAGTGTTTCTGAGCTTTTTCTGAAAAATATTTCTAGACCCTGTATGCTTGCCAGTGGCTAAGAAGAGATGGCATTGTTACATAGTTTACTGCTCTGTTCTCCTCTGACTTCTGATTATTTCTCTGTGCATCAGCTCACATGTTCCCAACTTTCTATGCCTTCTTCATATTTGTATTTCTTATGGCCTAATAATATTCCATCACATTCCTATATCACAACAGTATAAAAGAAAACAGCATGAAAATGCTAAAATACTCTGAAGAAAGAGCCAGTAAGCAGAATAGAGAAGATATACATATAACCAATGAAAAGGATATTTATTGAGCTCTTGGTAGTTATAAGACACTGGATATAGAAGAGTATAATTTATGAGCCTTTTTGGTCTTGATTTTCTCATTTGTCAGTGTCCTCAAAGAACTTGCAATTTTTGATGAGATCTCCAAATAAAATATTAACTAGTATTAATATTTTAATAAGTTCTGTGAGTAGAACATTGCAGGTTCTTGAACACCTGAGTTGGGAAAGATCACAGTGGTCACTTGGGTGAGAATTTATCAAGAGATAAGGTTCCATAATGCCACCTATGTTATTATATTCAAAGTGACTCCATTTCCCAGTAGGCAATGTGCTGATAGACTAGGTTAAAAAGTCATTTGGGAAATGTACTCTCTATACCCCACAAATTTCTCATTATTATAAGACTACCATACCTAGACCAATTTCCATGGTAATACCACATGTTCCCTTCATCCCCTTTTTCCAACAATATTACAAAAGGAAATTTCTTAAAAATCACATTTTCTAGATCCTAAAATGGTCTTCAGATTTACTCAAAGGAAGCTTCAGCTTTTAATTCATTTTCTAAAAAGATGATTAAATCCAGAAGATGGAGAGGCCACTAGGGATCTTTTTCTCACCCTCAGCAATCCTTAGGAGCACACAGGGAAGTGAGGATAGGCTGAAATTAGAGTTACAGTCTTATTTTTCCCCCAGCACAAGAGGGCATCCCAGGCTTGACAGGAGAGCTTAAGTAATGTGACTTGGAGTTAGGGAAAGGGATTCAGTCATAGTCAGAGTAGAGGAGGAGAAAGAATGCTTGTTATATATGTGGCATTTATGCATTTTCTTGTTGTTTTTCGGTGATATCTAATTCTTTGTGACCTCTTTTGGGGTTTTCTTGGCAGAGATAATGGACTGGTTTGCCATTTCCTTCTCCAGCTCATTTTACAAATGAAGAAACTGAGGCAGGCAGAATTAAGTTACTTGCCCAGTGTCACACAGCTGGTAATTGTCTGAAGCTGAATTTGAACTCACATCTTCCTGACTTGAAATTCTTTACACTGTTACACCTAACTACTTAATTTTCCTAAAGCAGTATGCAGAAAATTTCCTAGGAATCTTCCCTTGTGGTTGAAGAGGAGTACCTGGAGCAAAGGCAGGATTGGTTGGTGGAGAATAAGATAGGGTTGAAAGGAGAATGCGGAATTACCCTCCCAAAAGAACATTGCTGACTGTGTCTTAAGGTTCTACATACACCACTATTCTTTTGCTTTCACAGAAGATAGAGTTCTCCCACAAGTCCCCCCAAAAGAGTACCTGAGCTGAGCCTTTAAGGAGAGAGAGGAATTAGAGAATCAGGAGAACAAAGGGACCAAGGCAGCAGGGACAGAATGATCAAAAGCCAGAAGATATGAAAAATGCTTGAAAGCATAGCATTGGTCTAGATTGTATAGGCCTCTGAAAGCCAGACAGAGGAACTTAGATCAAATGCAGTAGGCAAATTAGGGGGCTATTATCAGTTCTTAGACAAGAGAGTGGCATGATGAAAGCTGCATTTTAAGATGATCTCTTAACAGTGATATTCAGGACCAGGAACCAGAAAGCCAGCTAGGAAACTGTCACCAATAAAAATAAAAATAAAAAATCTGAAACCCTGAACTAGGGAAGTATCAGTAGGAATGGAGAGGATGGAAAAGAAATGAATATCCCAAGTAAGAATGAACAATATTTAGTAACTGAATTTAGTATATTAAGAAGAGGGAAGGTCAGAAACAGTACACAGGTTTTTCAGTCTGGGTGAAGTCATGCCATTGCCCAAGAAAGTTTAATCAAAGAGCAATTTGGCTAAGAAGAAGATGATGGACTATGATTGTACTTATTGATTTGGAGATGATGGTGAGACAAGAGTGGAAGTATCCAGCAAAGAAGAGCCATTAATTGCCTTTATAGTTCCAGATTTCCATTTGGCATTATGCAAGAAAAGGACTACATAATCAGTTCATACCATAAATTGATAACTTTTTAAAAAACTGTGATATGTCAATATAATGAAAATTCACATATTTATTTGTGCCAGATACCAAGTAGGTGGTGAATTTCAGAAAAGTATAGTCAGTGCATCTCATATAAGAGTGGTCAGCAATAAACAGGGCAGAGAAAAGGTTATTAGAATTGCAAGGAGGTCATTGATAACTTAAAAATAACAGGGGAGACAGAATCAACATGTAGGTAATTTATTAGGAAATTTGTGGCAAAGAATGTGACAGGTACAGAGACCACAATCCAATGCTGCTTTCTCTTCCTCCTGAGGCAGTTAAATAGTGCAATGGATAAAGTCCTAGGTCTGGAGTCAGAAAGATCTGGGTTCAAATTTGACCTCAGAACTTAATATCTGTGAGACCCTGAACAAGTTATTTCTGTGACTCTGTCTCAGTTTCCTCAGCTGTACAATGAGGATAATAATAGCCTCTACATCTTGGGGTGGTTGTGAGGATCCAAAGAGGTAGCTCTTTAAAAGCATCACAACCCCTGCCACTTAACAGGCACCTTGGAAATGCTGATTCTTTTCTCACCCTCCCTTTTCACAAGACACTAGTATTCAATATTCTCCTATTATTCCCTTCAAGGCTTTTCTCAGTAACTATGGAGAGCATTCCTCAAGGCCTATCTCAGCCCATTCACTTTTCCTGACTTTTATCAAGTTTTGACACTCAGGGTTGTTAGTTCTGTCAGCTGCCCAGGGTTCAAAATCTTGAAATCATGCTTGATATTTTTGTTCTTCATATCCACTAAATCCTGTCAATTCTTTCAATCTGGCTTTTCTTGTATATGCTCCTTGTTTCCTAGCTGGTCATCTTTCCTTAATTCTCTCACCATTTCAATCCATTCTACATATTGATAGATTAATCTTTATCTCCAGTACCATTGTGGCAACTCATTTAACATCTTGGGAGTTTCCATTTCTTATCCATAAAATAAGAGAACATTAGATGATTTCTACACCTTTATGATTCCTATGTCATGTCATTTCTCTATTCAAAAATGTTTTAATGGCTCCCCATTGTATAATATCCAAACTCTTTAACCTTGCATGATAAGTTTTTAACCTGCCTTTCCAGACATTTCTGCCACAATTCCCTTACTTGAATTTTACAGACTGATTCCTCACATATCTTGCATTTCTTCATCTCAGTATTTTTGTTCAATAGTTCCTTCCCCTTCCCTATCTCAGTCATCTTTATTTGTCAGGATCCAATCTAGGTCCCTCTGTGAAGCCATCACAGACTTTTCTACCCTGCTGTGATCTTACGTCCATATCCTTTTTTTGTCTTTTAGTTGTGTGCTGCCATATATTTATGCTTTGACACTCCTAACAGAGTAGGTCCTCATACTTTTTTTTATTCCCAGAACCTCAGTTCTGTGATTTAGTTACAAAAGATACTCATATTTATACTAATGTTTATCTGTACAACCATCTCATTCTTTCATTAGTAAATTTCAATAAGCTTTAATCTACCCATACCACCTTAAGGAATTCAGAGAACCAATGTTTTCCAAAATTTGTATTTTGCAGTGATGCAGAGAGTCGGAAATTGTGCAAGAAGATGAAAGTTGACCCAAGTACGAAGGACAAAAAAGTGGAATTATTTCACTACAAGTGAGTGTGAGAGAACATGGAACCCTTATAATTTCTAGATAATCATATGACACCCTAATAAGTACTAACAGTAACTCCCCTAGATTGGTGATATTTCAGATAGAAATTCTACATTTTTAACTAACTGACTATGCCTGGGATAAAAAGGAACTTAGAATTGTGGCCCCTCCTGGCTTTTCTTTTAAGTTTCAACACATTTTTCTTTCTCTGTTTGACAGGGATGGTGCATTTCACACTGAATATAATCGTGCTATGACACTTAAGGTAAAGTACATTCTTTGATTCTCATCTGGGTAGGAGTCTGAATTGCTGTTGCATATTTGGCAGTTTTGTTTTTGAAAGGGAGCAGGGCAAATTCCACAGATAGTTGTTTTGAATCTCATAAAGGGATTTTTCTTAAGCATCTCAGTAGAAGATCTCAAACATATAAATATATATGAATATATGTGTATATATTATATACATATAATAAAATTAGAATGACATAAGAATATAGAGAATGGCCAATCATTAATATTATATCATAGTACTACACAGTGAGTGGAAATTTTACCTTATGACTCTGAAACCCTCCCTTTTTAGTAATGACAACAGTAATAAAATACTTCAGGCCAATGATCTTGAGTGCAGGTACCAATGATGTATAAATTGGTAGTTACAGGTATGTTCCAGCTTGGAAAATCAATGGTAAATCCAAACAATCACTATCCTTTTGTCTGGGTATTTCTTTTCAGCCCAATTCTCCTTCAAGTTCTTCTAGTCATCCCTCATTTTTTACCTCCTTTCCAAACTCTATTTTCTTTTTAATTGTAGTTTCTCTTTGTGACTAGGATTGTGTTACCAGGTCTCTTCTGAACTAAAATGTTCTTCTTTTCTAATCTCCTCTCCCAATTGACCTAGGATCTCTTTTAATTCTGTGGTACATAGATTCACACTCAGATATTAATACCACAGAACTTTTCCTCTGATCCTATTCATAATTGAAGTGCAAATTACAGTCTAGAAATAAGCTAGTCCAATCTTTCTCTCTTTTGTCAAGTTTCTCCTGATTTTGTTTTGCATAAAGTGGGACTAATTGTGAAGAAAATATGAATTTACCCACCTTCTAGTTCACATCACTTCACTCTGGAACACATAATTTTACAATATTACCCCTCTCTTAGATTCCCCTTCTCATTTCAGATTTTTCCATACAAGGCAACTTAAGCAGCAGCTTTCAATAGCTTATCTTTCCAAAACAAACTATATATTTAAGCAGTCTTTAAAGGAATTGGTTTTGGGGTTTTTTTTATGCTACATTTGAAAACACTTTTTCATTTTAAAATTTGATACATTTTATATTAAAAATAGATGTTTCACAATAAAGTGCTCACACTATCTCCTTTAAAGGACATCTTAGCCAAAAACATTACCTTATTGATTGTTAATAGAAAAGAAATTTGTTGCCTTTTACTTTGACTGGACAGTACAATATCCTGAATGTTGTGTCTGAGCAGGCTTATTGATTCACATTGTCTGGATTGTTCTTTTGGTCCAACTTGCTTTATTTGGTATTTCTTCACATAAGCCATGTCATATTTTTCTTAATTCTTCATCCTGACATTCTATTCCATTTCCACACTGTTAATTTGCTCAGCCATTCACCTATCACTGGACTATTTAGTTTCAACTTTTTGTTATCATGAATTTTTAGATGATCATTTTGGTCCAAAGAGGTCTTATAGAGGGTCACTAACATCTTTAGGATATAGTGCTACTAGTGCAGTCCTTCATATCTTGGTATTCATGATCTTGATTTTAAAAAACATTTTGGTAACATTTCAACATAAGTTATTTCCTTCATAATTCTATATATATTTTAATTTGTACATTTAAACTTTTTTCTGAAAAGATGCATTATCTTCCATGTAATTAGGAAGGCATTATATCTGTCTGTCACAATAATTAGTTGGGTGATAAGATGGTTAAAAATCTCTTGGCAATTAAAAACATCTTATCTTGTATTCCTAGTGTTCTCAAAGCTTTTCTTCCTTTTGACTTCCCCAACTGTTAAGTGAAGATAATAGTGAGGCAAAAGATAGGCAGGAAGTGTACAGTGCAGGCTTGTATTGGATCCTTCCCCAATGATTAAGAACCAGAGACCATGTATGGCTTGTTTGACTTTGGACAAATCTCTTAACCATTTTGGGCCTCAGATTCTCTATTTTTGAATGAGGGTTTGTGATCTATATGACCTCAGTGGTTCCTTCCAGCTCTAATTCTGTGAGCATACAATAATTGTCATAGCCCACACTGAGAGCACTGGGGCAATTACTGTTTTTCTTTTCTTCCCTTTTGAACTTCCCCCCACTCCTCCCAATCCCTCATAAGATACTTCAAGAAAAATCATTCAACTTCATTTAAACAAGAATTAACCTTGAAGTTAAAAAGATTGTTGGTATGTTTAATTTCTTCAATTAAAAAATGCCATTTCCTTTAACCAAATTCATTCCTTTTTCATATCTGTGAAGCAAGGCTACATTATCAGTGGGGGGAAATGTCACTAAGTACTTCCTGGGCTATATCCTGAATGTCAAATAGGGAAGGAGACCACAAGTACCTTCATGTGGCCCTGATTGAGGGAGCTCTGACCTACTGTTGGCTATGGACATAGAAGGCATTTGGGAGGACTCAATCCAAGCCATGCCTTCTTCTTCTACCCATGATAAAAGCTTTGGCAACTGTCCAGGAAATAATAATCCCTTTGGCTTCTGGGGAAAGAAAGGTTAGTTCTTCTCTTCTAATGCCAGTAGGTACTTAACAGATTTTCTTCTTTTGACTGGATGGGAAAATTGAATGAATTAAGTCCTTCTAATTCTTGGCCTTCCTCCCTATTCTTTCATAACAGCTGTTTCCAGATAACAGATTCTCAAAATGAGACAAGTCTCCCTAAGGCCCTCTCCAGGAATTTACTAAGTGAATAAGAACTAAAAGTGTAATCCCATTTGAACGATTCTCTCCTGTCATCCCCTCCTGCCCCATGAATGTCATTCTGTTGTTCACTGAAGCTTGGTAAAAAGGTGTCCTTAGAAATAGAAGACACATGCTTGAACAGATCAGGGAAAGCTGAGGATTTTATCTTGCTTAATACAGAGTCTGGCATCTCTCCCAGTCTGACTTTGAGGGATGACAGCCTAGGTAACATTTAGTACTATTTTGTGTCTGCTACTTCTCTCAGACACTCTTCATGTTACCTTTCCTAAGGTTCTTCAAAGGAAAAGGAGTACTATTCTCAGTTCCCTGTTCCACCTTGGTGCTGATGAACCAGGGCTGAAAGCAGACCTGCTAAGGGGAAGTTCTTAAGGAATTACTGAGTCTATAACTCTCTTTCTTCCTTCTTTCTTCCAGTATTATTAGCTGACTGAGCTATCAACTAGAGTCAAACATTTTGATTGATAACTCAGTCTATAAGTGACAGTGGATACAGAATCTCAGAGAAAGTTTAACAGACTGGTCTTCCTTTTCACTCAAGATTTGACTAACACAAGATGGTTTTACTCAGTAGTCTGATGAAGCAGCTTTTGAGCTGATGCTTCAGAAATTTTGGAGCAACTGTGATCAGTGTAATCCCCCAGACTATTGCTTGCTAACTCCCCTAGTACTTCATAAGTAACTTGGTAGAACCAGGGGGAAGATTGGAGGCCCAGTGGTTCTTGAACCATACAATACTTTAAGGGGTAGAGTATGCACCTTTTAAATGAAAATTAAGACAATTATTAAAATAATAAAGTCCCACAAATTCTTTTTCATTAAATACCTGTCACAGGATTAGAGATTTTATTTAGAACTGGAAGGGATCTCAAAAATCATCTAATCCAGAAATTCAGTGATTTATCAGTTCTTTATTAAATAAACCTTTGCAGGTGACAAGTTGCCAAATACTATAGAGAAAAAGTGATGCAGATACTCCTTTCTTCAGAGTGTTCCCAGTTGGAGACACTGAGGCAGGCAGACGTGGGGGGAGGGTATTCATTAATTAACATGAGGCTAATATATATACTGAACAGGTAACAATTTGTTAAGATTACATCATCACCTTATGTATAGATAGTTTCAGTAACGCAATGAGTGGGAAAGAGTCAGGGGAATTTTCTGTTTAGACAGGGAAAAGTGGGATTTTTCCAATTAGGGGAGACATCTTTGAGGAGATGAGATTTTAAAATTGAGACATAAATGTGTTTTTTTGGTTTGAATTGTCCAAACAATTGCCTTATTGTCTATGGACATAGACCCACATGGATCAATTTGAGTGAATATTATGTTTGGAAAGATGAAAGAGGGCAAGAAAGCAATGGGTAGTAATGGATCCTTTTTCCTTTTTAAAAGACAAACTAAGCATTTGAACTTTTCTATGCAGTTGTTTTGGTCATGTGTGATAGAATCAGATGGGTGACAAACTTAGGATGCCCTTGCATGTACAAGGGAGAAGAGTAGGACACTCTATGAGTCTCTGACATCTCTCAGATAAAATACTACTTTCCCCCCCCCCCCAATCTTCTTGTTTCAGTCCATAGTGGCCTTTCTGAAGGATCCAGAAGGGGCCCCACTTTGGGAAGAAGATCCAGAAGCTAAAGATGTTGTCCACATTGACAGCGAAAAGGTATTTCAGTTTCCCCAAACTGAGTGAGTTCTTATTTATGTTGGAATTTACTTTTGTATTTGAGTCTCGACTGTTGTGAATCATTTGAGAAGAAAATAAACAATGAACTGAAGAAATTCAGAAAATTGAAATGTTAAAGTATTTCATTTTTACACTTCCTTCTAGGGGAGTTGGCCTAATGGTCTCTATGGGTAGAAGTCAGGAAAAAAGGCATGGATCTTATGTGCCTATTTCATTTTCTGAAATTTAAGTGATCAGTGGTAACAGACTGCCTGCCATCTCTGTCTTTTTAGCTTTTTTCCCAATAATAATAAGTTTTTGTAGCTGATGTTGAAGGTAAGGTCAGTAAGAACTCAGTTAACAAATCTAGAAGCAAAGCTTCCTTATGACAAAAGTTGGCTATGATTTTTTTGTTTGTTTTTAGGCTAAACACGTCACATATCATGCAAAGCAATGTTGGCATATATTATACAGCCAAATGGGATTTTTTAAAAATCAGATGGAACAAAAATGTCTGTGTTCACAACTTCAGTTTGGTGCCCAGTTAGAGATAATTGGGACCATACCTTAGCAAAGTTGTGAAGTAGGTGTCTAGCTAGTTCTGTTTCTGGGCTTTTCTACTCTTTTTTTTTTTAAGGTTTTTGCAAGGCAAATGGGGTTAAATGACTTGCCCAAGGCCACACAGCTAGGTAATTATTTAGTGTCTGAGACCAGATTTAAACCCAGGTACTCCTGACTCCAAGGCCAGTGCTTTATCCACTACACCACCTAGCAGCCCCTCTTTTCTACTCTTGATAGTAACTTCTCATATTTTAGGGAATGTTCTTTTGTTCTTTGAAAATCTTTTTCTTATCAGAATAGTGCCATTGTACATTTATTTTATTGACTCTTTAGAAGTGAATTCATTTTCTTCTTTGTGAATTGCATCTTAGGTTATTTGCATTTTGAACTTTTCATTTGGAAATTTCAAGCATCAGCAAGTAGTTGAAGAAAAAATTTTAAGATGTAGTGTCTACCCTGAAGTCATTTCAGTTAAATTTTATCTTTTTATGGTGACTCTGTTGCTAAGGTATTAGTCTCTTTTGGGGGTTTAAGCCTTCCTTGGTTTGCTCAGTAGGCTTCCTTTTGGTAAACCATCCTATTATCTGCTTTGCTTCCTTCCCTGCCTGAACATAAGTTATGGTCTTCCTGACCTTAATCCCTTTGTCTCAGCACTCCTAAATACATACTTGGGAGTTGCTATTTTTTTAAACATGTTTCCTGTTGTTTCTGTTGCTTTGATGATATTTTCTTAGAATTTTTTTTCTTGATGTACTGAGTTGCATGCTCTTCTTTAATAAAGGTAATATTTTCAAGTGAATTTTGCCCTGGTGAAATGTGGGGTACAGTTGGGAGTCTAAGCACCCATATAATTAACCTTTATCTCCTTGATTTTGGCAGATGTCTCAACCTTCATAGACTTCCCCTGGTGTTAATACACTTACAGGTTCCCTTTCCTGGCTATCAGTTATTTTAAGTTTTGAAGTATCGTTTTAATGTTAAGTTCCTCTGTGCACAGCTGGGGAGCTCTGTCTTCCACTCAGAAAGGTCAAGAACATTTGAGGGCATGCAGGATGCTGTTCCTAACTGAGAGATCTTGCAGCAGTGATGTGACTCCTCTGAGTCTCCGAGTGAAGTTTTCCCATCTACAAGATGAGACATGTCCTTGATGGTTCCGAAACTTGGAGTCTGTGTAGCATGTATCCCTGAACCTAGCATGCCTCATGTCTTGAGTGTCCCTGGGTCCCGATCATCCATGAGAGTTTCCCAGTCCATTCATATAAATAGTTGGGAACTATCTGATATCTCAGATATATATGTAGATGTGATCTTTCTTGGAAATCTTTGCTTATATAGAAGCCATTCAGGTTTTATAGACTAGTTACTAAAATGTTTTCCTTTCACACATATGTTAAGATAATTTGGTTTTTAAAGCTTTTTAAAAGTTTGAATTTCCAAGGGTGGCTAGGCCCTGGAGTCAGGAGTACCTGAGTTCAAATCCGGCCTCAGACACTTAATAATTACCTAGCCGTGTGGCCTTGGGCAAGTTACTTAACCCCATTACCTTGCAAAAAAAAAAAAACCTAAAAAAAAAAGTTTGAATTTCCTTTTTATAAGTACTGCTTGCTATGTGTATTCTCTCCTATGTCATCACTTACATACATTTCTGTTTTTTTCCTCTTAGGAATTCAGACGGATTGTGAAGAAGGATGACAAACCTCTTCTGATGATGTTCTATGCTCCTTGTGAGTGACCAGAGATCAGGCTTAGGGGTCTTGGTTGGTCTTTGGTTCCTTTTTTCCCCTGAGAACTAGGAGTGGGGAATAGGCTTTCCTCTGATACTTTCACTTATCCCAGAGGATTCACTTCAGGACCTCGGTTCTCGTTTCCATCTCTTGATTCATCTTTCTTTTTCCTTTTGGTCATTTTCCTCTGCTGATACAGTTCTCCCTCCTGCAGAATCCAGAGTCCATCATACCATCTGTCTTCAACTTGCTTGCCCTCATCCCCTTCCTCTTCATGTCTGTGTCTCTTTCCTTTCCACATAGCTGAATTTTCCTTCAATCCCATATCTTTTTAATGTACCTGAAAACACACAAGTGTTCCCTATTTCAATTTGTTCCTCTCCTCATTGCCATTGCTTCTTGATGATCATGGTCCTTTCACATTCTAAGGCACTGTTTTTATTTCAGATCACTGAAGTTAGTTACTTTCCTCCTTGAGTTCAGGATGTGGGGTGGTTTCTCTTGCTTTCTTTTCGCCTTGGAGCTGGATACTTTGTTGCTATGTTGCTGCATGATCAAGTAGAAAATGAGAGTGTGCTGCCTGTGCCTATACCTCATCTGAGGCCAGCGTACTGGAGTGTCAAAAGCACTGGACTCTAGGACCAGGCAAGATCCGGGCCTGGCTCTCCTACTTACCACGTGGTGACAGGACCTTGGCCAAGCCATCTGCCTGGAGTCTAGCTAGTCCATCCATTCCATTTTAAAGATGAAAAAAATGATGTCTGGAGACAAGTGACTTTCTCAAGGTCATAGAATTAGTAAGTTAGTAGTGCTGGCATTTGAACCCAGTCCCTTTGATCCAAAGTCAGAGCTCTTTCCACTCTTATCACACTTCCTTAGAACTATTCAGATCTTTGGTCCTGGAACACCAATAAGAAATCCTCTCCTCCAGTCTCCCCTTATTTTCTAAAGGAACCCATTTCTGCTTTCTAAACTAGTTTATTTTGGAAGACTTTATCTGCTGCTTCTTTGATAAATACTATATTCGCTTTTGTTTCCTTTTTTAATAACATCGATCTTAAAGTTCTCTTCAATTTACCTCTCTCAGGCACAGATTACCTTCCTGAGAATCCATCTATCCATCCTCCTCACTTGGTTTCTCTTTTATGTAATCCCTTTGGGTTGGTGATTCAGAGCCTGGCCCAAGTAGAGTATTCTGAGGAAGCAGCCAGAGACAATTAAGTTTAAACTGGATGTGTCTTGTTCCCTGTTGAATGGATGTGTACCTGATGCCTGATAGGGAAATCGGGAGGTAATAATGCTCTGAGATTTGTTAAATTGGGCTTATTTAATCCAGACTACACTCCTTCTCTCTGGGAATCACCTCTTGAATTTTTCTGACAGGACAGGCAAGATAGCAAATCCACCCTCACAGGGTTCAGCCTTATGATAAGAGAACAGATGCTATTTCTCTTCTTCCCCATCCATACAAACCCACCCACAGTCCCTTTAGGGGTGACTTTTAGCAGCTGTCATTTTGAAAGCTTGGCACCAAAAGCATTCTTTTATCCTTCTGGTTGGAAGCACAGCTGCATCTTACCTTTACAGACTCAGTTCTCTTCCAGTGGTGGGAAAAACCTTCTGGTGATCAAATAATTTCCCACCAGACCTTCCTAATCATCCAGATTGTTTAAGTTCTTCCTTCCACAGGTCTCCATTGTTCTTATTTCTGGGACAGACAGGGATGGGGCTCAGAAAACTCTCTTTGAACCTCAGCCAAATACTCCCTTCCCAGGAGAGTCCACTGATATTTACTTGGCACATTTATCTAGGCTTATTTCCCTAGAGAGTGTGCATCCAGCTGAGCTCAGAAGTGTTGTCCATTCTTTCCTTTTCATCTTTAGTGATCTCCGTGGTAGAGATAGTTTCCCTAGATAATTCTAGGTTCTCCTCCCTCCCATTTTTTAATTTCCAAGATGATGAAGAATGACCTGAAGAATAAGTTTCAATCAGTCAACAAACATTACTAAGATATGGATTTTTAGAGGTTTTTTGGCTTGTTTTTCCCCTTTGCAGAAAGGAAATGCTGTAGCCTTTAAGCAAGTGAAAGTTAGTCCTGTGTTTGGCTTACCATACCAGTTCAGGAGATGGTAGAGAGAACAGTAGGGGGAGTGAATACATGAACCATATCAAGTATTATTCCTAATAAGGAATCTGAAGTGAAGAAACCTCTCCTTTCCTCAGAGCAGCAACTGCTTTACACCTCTTTAGGGTGTCGCATTCTTGAATGCCTCGCCCGGGTCCCACAGAATTGGTCCTTGAACCAGGCCAGTTGCTTCAAGCTGGTAGAATGCTTCTGAGAGTCTTTGAGTCTTTGAGAGCTTCAGCCCTGCTGCTGTCCTCTGGATATCTTCTAAGACAAGGAATTTCTCCCATTTTCCATCTCCCACTCACTTCCTGCTGAGATGTTAACTGGGAGCAGCTTTGGCAGTGGCAGCAATGCTAATCCAGGGCCCTTTGTCCCACTGTAGTGCCTGGAGATGGGAATCTGCTGTTTGACACTTTGCATGGCTTCTTCTTCATCTTCTGCGGCTATCAGACACTTCTCAAAACCTGTTTCAGCACAGCATCTGTTAAATTAGCAGACAATCTGGTCCTTCAGGAATGGCCTGTGTCTGCAAGAGAACTGTCTTTTCTTTTGCATGATCATTACAGAATACTTAATATGATTTAAGGGCAGGGGAAGTTTAAATGATGCCAGAATGACCTCTATGATTTATACTATATGTGTGATACCTGGGATTTTGATGCTCTTTGAATCTCCTGGAGCTGAGCCGAAATGAACATTTTAACACTAAATATACTTTGGGTTCCAAGGCTTCCTCCAAAGAGGAATAGACTCCATTTATGACTTTGTCCTGCAAAGGACATCATAGAATCCCAGAATGCTGTCATGTTTAAAACTGATTCCCTTTATCACCAGCAAGGTCCGTTAATGTGGTCACTTTTATTTTAAACTATTCTGATAGTAGTAGGAGACAATGGTATGGATAACCCTAATTTCTAATTTTCCAAATACATTGATGTAATTTAATTTTCATACATATTGGGAAAGAGCTTTATAGATCGTTTAGTCCATCTAACTCAAGTTTGCAAATGAGAAAAGAGAAATTAAGCAAAAAAGTCAAGGTCACAGAGCAAATTAGTGGTAGATTGAGGATTTTCTGATCCTTCCAGACTGAAGAACCAGGAGTAAATCTCAGAATCACGATAAACAGTTCTCTGTTCTTTGTACCATCTCTCTTCATAGCACCATTCCCTGTGTGTCATTTTTTAAAAATTTCTGTTAATGGTGGAAAGCAGTGGTAGAGAGAGAATCCTAATTCCTGTTGTTCTAAATTAAATTATTTTATTTTTCATGACTTGTTTTCCTTCTTAATGACATTGTGGTTAAGCTTATAGTGATGTTAGTGTGCATTTACTGAACTGTTCATTGGGCAGTGAATGGACTGGACAATTTAGGGAGCCTGGTACAGAATTAGAATCATTCAGTATAATTTAGTGTTATGGTGAATTGTTTTTATAACATGTAAAACTGAGTTTGTACATATGCAGTTAATACCAAACAATTTAACATTTATTGTTTGACAGGTGTTGACTCTATCAACCTAATTAGATTATATATAGGGTGGTATACTGGAAAGACAGCTGGCTTTAGAGTCAGAAGGGCCTGAGTAATATAAGAGGCTGTGTAGTTCTGGACAAATCACTGGACTCTCAGTGTTGGGAGCTCTAAGATTATAAGGTACAGAGATGGTTACAATCTGCATTGTGAGAGCATTTCCTCTTGTGTAGTTCAATACATTACTGAAATTATAGCTATAGACAGCATTTTTTAGCAAGGTGTGGGCATACAATTAGACATTCTGCTAGTGCTTGTTGATTCACTGTAGAGATGGGGATAATAATTTGATGATGTTTGTCCTTCACTCTTTTAGATTTTTCAAGGCAATGGGGTTAAGTTGCTTGCCCAAGGCCACAACAGCTAGGTAATTATTAAGTGTCTGAGGTTGGATTGGAACCCAGGTACTCCTGACTCCAAAGCCAGTGCTCTATCCACTGTGCCACCTAACTGCCCCCTGTCCACCTAGCCGCCCCTTGTCCTTTGCTCTTGAAGAAGATGAAGACATCAGAGAGGTGATGTCATGACAAACACATGAATTGGATTTGAGTAAAGAGGTGCTGTGCTAAGTCACCAGTCTCACTTTCTCATCCAAAGTTATCTGGGTCCAGTAGCCAGATATGAATCAGGACAACTGGAGATGGTTCTGGAGAAGAGGCAGTCAGAGCTTAGTGATTTGTCCAAGGCTAAGGCCAGATTTGAACTTGGGGCTTCCTGACTCCATGACTGGTACTCTAGTCACTATACCACCTAGCTGCCCAGCTGCTTTACAGGGTAGTGTGAGGATCAAATAAGGTAATATTCATAAAGCACTTAGCACAATATAGGAGCTTAATTAAAAACTCCTTTATCGATCCTTCCATTCAGTGGCTTGCATGACTGAGCAAATCAACCCCTGGTTCTTAATTCCTCAGTGGTAAAATGGAGAGGATGAACAAGGTGATGTATCTTAATACCTGATATTTAAATGAAGTATTATCTAAATATCTAAGACCCCAATGTTATAGGGTGGGAAGGAAGGGTTGAAGATAACCCCTGGCCATGGATAACCATGTTTTCTCTTGATTGTGATGCAGGGTGTGCCATGTGTAAGCGGATGATGCCATCTTTCCAGCAGGCAGCCACAGAACTAAAAGGGACCCATGTAAGTGAAATGCTATTTGCTGGTCATGAGGGTAAGTCTTTACTGAAGCTTGGGGGAGGGAATAATGTGTGATCACAGAAAGGGGAAGGAGGTATTTTAGGAAATAGAAACATTGACTCAGACCTGAAGACTGCTGAGTCTGCTAAATGGAAGAGGAGGCCATATGTAGACTTAGAATAATGTAGGGTTAAATGTGTTGTGTGATGTGAAAGACCTCTCAGTTCTACAAAGAAAAGATTCGGGGGGAATCAGCAGTGGGCTGGTGCATAGCCTGGAGCCTGGAAGATGCCACTTCAATCCAAAAAAGTTATCAGATGAGCAAATAGTGAGGAAAATACAGATAGTGTCTAAGCAGCTATGGAGCCGAAGTATTGAAACCAGAAAGATGATAGTGACACAATGGAGTAGGGAGAATCAGATCCAAGGGCATTTCAACTTTAAAATAAGTGGTCAGAGAATCAATGAGGAGAGAAGGATAGAGCAATACCAGTCTAAGGTTAGGATCATGAGGTCATCTGCATAAAAATGAAATGAGCTAGCCAGGGGAAAAGAGAATAGAAAGAAAAGGAGGTACATTTACTTTATGTATTTATTTTTTTGGTACATTTACTCTAAGAAATTAAGTCCTAAAGTCAGTAAAGGAGAACTATCAAAGAGGTCAGAGTAAAAATTAAATGTTTTATCTCTGAAGCCAAAGAAAAAAGGGAATTTCCAGAAGGGATAGAGTGGTCAACAATGTTAGCTTATTATGTAGAGATGAGTCAGGATGAGGCCTGAGAAAAATCCATTTGATTTGGAAATTGAGTCATTGGTGACTTTTGATAGAGTGGTAGGAGATCAAAATAGATGGAAGAGAATTAAGAAAAAAAAGGTTAATATGGACCTGCAGGCATCAAGTGTAGACCACATCTGCCAAACGTTCCATAGTGAAAAGATAGGACTATTTGAATAGAATGGGTGGGGAGAATAAAGTATGTTTAAAAATAAATGAGAAGAAGCCAAAGTAGAAACCAAATGGGAAAATAAAGGAGAGGTGATGATTGGAGTAGGGTTCAAGAGGAAATGGATGAGAAATGCAATCAAAATTTAAAAAATGGTTTAGCTTTATTGAGCATTAGAGATATCTTTTCTTTAGTCCTTAAAGGAAAGGCAAACTTTAATAATGGTGAAAAGATTTTTAGAGTGGAGGAGGGAAGTTCAGAGAGCCTTCAACTTTTTCATTAAGATAGATTTAGCTAACTTTTTTTTTTTTTTTAGTTTTTGCAAGGCATTGGGGTTAAGTGGCTTGCCCAAGGCCACATAAGCTAACTTTTTTTAAAGGCTGTAGTTGAGAGATAGAGATGTAGGGAGAAGGTTTAAAAATGATCATAATCTCCTTAAGGATAATAAAGTTGGATAAGAAGCATAATCCCTAATCATGCAATCTGTTTAGAGAACAGGGAATTGGCCTGGAGCATGGGATAGACATAGGAGTATGATGGGGGGATAAAGTTAGACCATTTTGTGGAGAGGGGCTTAGGAAGTTAAGTCTTCCTAAAACTTGGATTGGAAGGTGAAACTGGAGACAGGCAGTTAGTTAAGTGGTGGTTGTATTAGTTCAGGAAGGAAACTGAAAGGACTTAAACTGGAATGGTGACAGGAAAAATGAAAAGGAAGGAATGGATCCAAGAAATATTCTGATGAATTCATAGGACTCAGGGACTGACAATAGGAGTGAAAGAGAGGGGAGAAGTAAAATATTACTGAGGTTTCAGACCTAAGTGTCTGAGGAAAATAAGCATCAAGCAAAAGAAGTGACTTCTTGGCAGGGGCATGGGGGGGTGTACTATTGGGGGAGTTGACTTTAAGTAAAAGGTTAGATATTTGATTAAAATATGGAATTGTACAGTTTGGATGAAAGCTCAGGACTGAAATGTTCATTTGGGAGCTATTTGCATGAAGATGATAACTAGAGCTATGAAAAGGGAATGAAGTCTCTTGGGCAAAGCATTAAAGAAAGAAAAATAGTTCCAAGAAGCAAACTTTGAGAAAGGCCTGTGTTTGGGAGGAATTAAAAAGAAACATCAAGAAACAGCCAAATTTGCTAGGTCATTCTAAGTCCTTATCCCTCTGGCTAAGTTTTTCTTTATATCTTTCCTACTTAAATTTAAACCCATTTTCTTTTGCTGTGCCTCAACTATTCAACACTCCTCTCATGAAAACCAGTTGAATACTTAATATCTTAAGGTTTTAAAGTTGGAAGGGACTTTGGCAATCATCAAGTCCAATCTTTCATTTTATAGATGAGGAAACACTTCTTGGAAGATAGCATGACTTGCTCAGAGTCTTACAAATGGTAAAATGTAAAAATTTTTTATAAATGGACTTTTAAGGTCTTAGGTTTTAAGGAATTTGGCATTACAGTTTTTTAGTTTTGATTCTTCTGGCATATGAAAACCAAACATACTGGAAAACAAAGGAGGTGGAGTCATCAAACTAATTGACAAAACAAAACAAAAAAAAAATTATGTTCTCTGCTCTTAGTGTCCTTCATAGTATCAGGTATAACAAACACTTATTTTCAAAAAAAAAGCATAAAAAATGAGAAACCTCTTCCCTCTTCTCCCCAAAACCTAAACAAACAAATAATTCATTGCCACCAATATTTTGCTGGGTGGGACATAGTATAAACTCAGTAGCAGTTTCTGTCCCAGCTAATGTTTTAAAAATGTACTCATGAAATCTGCAGCCTTACTTTAATTGAGACAAGCTTCTCCCATTCTTTCCTATTTTAGGTTATTTCTTTTTGAATATTCCAAACAATAGATTTGTCTCTTTCACCTGGTACAATAATAGATGGAGGAATCAAAGCAAGAATACTCAGAAGTTGGGGTAGCTAGGTGGTGCAGTGGATAGAGCACCGGCCCTGGAGTCAGGAGTACCTGAGTTTAAATCCAGCCTCTGACATTTACTAATTACCTAGCTGTGTGGTCTTGGTCAAGCCACTTAACCCCATTTGCCTCGCAAAAACCTAAAAAAATAAAAACAAAAAAAGAATAGTCAGAAGTTGTCTCATGCAGCTGTCATGTTAAAAGAGAAATATACTTGGCAGAATACCAAGCTGCATTATATGCTGGGACATCTGAAGGTGCTCTGTGTTCTTTAAATGTTTTGTAATTCAGTCATATGACAGCAGAGCCCTCTGCACTCAGATTTCTGCCTTTGAATAATGGGATGTAAGAGATTGGTAGTAATGGATTAGGGGGAAGCAGAGCTCTTCCTTAGTCAAGTCACTCCCTACTTGTACAAGTGAAATGTTTGAAGGCCGTTGATGTTCTGGGAGTTATTTGATAAAGATGTCTCACAAAGACATGATTTAGGTCCAGTACTTGTTGATGTTGCTTCTACTGGAATCTTCAGTCAGATCACATTCTGTGGTTGAACCCAGAGATATTCCCGTTGAGTACTACACAACTTATGCTTTTGGTACACTTAAGCTCTCTCCTGTTGCTTTCTTTCAAATAGTTTTGGGTTTTTTTTTAGTAACTTGAAAAGGACATTTCTTATTAACTGCAGTTCACCACAGAATTAGTACCTCTGATGCTTTTCACTTTCTTCTTGCTTCTGGAAGGCACGATCTGTATTAGTTTTTATATGACTTATATCTTCATGATAACTGTCTTACATGTCACCCCTTTATTTTTCTTTCCATTCAAGTAAGCCTCTTTGCTCCCATCTATAGCCTTTCCTCCCTTAGCTGGAAGTACTGGCAAGCAAATTGACTAACAAAGGCCCAGCTTTGGCTAGTGACTGTCCTTTCCTTTTGTTGCCCTTTCCCCTCCCCTGACACCTCCCTTCACCCTTGAAGCTGCACATCCAGTTATTGCTTAGAACTCATTCCCTGGCTTCCAACACCATCTTCTTACTGGGGTCTTCTATTAAAAAGAAGTGTAACTCCTAGCTATGTTCCTTTACATTCTCCAGTCTTTCTGAAAATATATCTCATGTCTTCCTTGTCCTTGAGCTCTGGCCCTACCTTCTATAATAAAAGAAAAAATAACTCCATGTAGCGAAGAAATGGAGGCTTAAACAGAATGTTTTTCTGAAATACAGGTCATTCTGAGTTTGGGTAACTCAAGACTGACTATTAACACTGTTTAGTCATTCAGACCATTATTAAGAAATTATTATGTGGGTACTATGAAGTGGGTGGAGCCAGTATGGTGACAGGAGAAGAGCCTTTCTTAGATGTTCTCTCTCTATAATATTTCAAAACTCATAAAATAAGGACTCTAAATTTGCAAGAGACAGAACCCACAGAAGGATCCAGTGAGGCAGTTCTCTAGCCCAAGGTAATCTGGAAAATAGTGGAAAGGCTCTGCTCTGCAGGGTTAGAGCTGCAGCCCAGTAGAGCAAAGGAACTTCAGCTTCCTGGAGGCAGCCCCAGGGCACCTGGGAGCTGCCACTCATGGCAGCTGGGGCAGTTTCCTGACCCAGACCTCAGGGAGCACCAGGCACAACTTGGAAGATGGGGGGGGGGGTCCTCTGCCAGAGTGAGTGCGTGAAGCCCAGCCCTCAGGGCACTCAGTGAGCAGCATGGCAGTGGCAACCCAGATCCAGGAAATGGAAGCAGGTGGAGTGGGTAAGCAGGAGCCCCCAGGCAACTGAGCCTTGAGTGCTCAGTATACCCAAAGTAGGGGAGTGGAGAGAGACTTCAGAGGTCTGTCCTCTGTACTTGGAAGAAGACTCTGGGGCTTCTGACCACATTCAGATCCTGATCAAAGTCTAGGCCCCCCCCATAGAACAGCAGGGCCCCCCCCACCTCAGCCCTGTGGCAAAGGGGTGCGCTTGTGGTCATTCACAGACCAGGAAGGAAGAAAGAGCCTCACACACAGAGATCCTTGTAGGGGGGGTGTCCCAATAATGCTCAAAAGCTCAGGAAGCACCCCAAGACCAGGTGCAGGCTGGGGAAATGAGTAACCAGAGGAAAAAAGAGGAACACCATTGAGAAATACATTGTCTATGATCCCAAGAAGAATCAAAATACTCAGTCTGAAGATGAGGAAGTATAAGCTCCTGGGCTCAGGCTATGACAGAGCTCAGAAAACATTTTGAAAATCAAGTGAGGGAGATAGAAGAAAAATTGGGAAAAGAAATGAGAGAGATGCAGGAAAAACATGAAAAAGAATTCAGCAGCTTAGTCAAGGAGATCAAAAAGTGCTGAAGAAAATAACGTATTAAAAACCAGCATAGGTCAAATGGATAAAACAGTTCAAAAAGTTATTGAGGAGGAGAAGAAGAATGCTTTAAAAAGGCAGAATTGGCCAGATGGAAGAAGAAATAAGAAAGATCTCTGAGGAAAAAATATCCTTCAGAAGTAGAATGGAACTAAAGTAAGCTGCTGACTTTACAAGAAGTCAAGATACAATAATTCAAAACCAAAAGAATGAAAAATTATAAGAAAATGTGAAACATCTCATTGGAAAAACAACTGATCTGGAAAACAGATTCAGGAAAGATAATTTAAAAATTATTGGAATACCTGAAAGTCATGATCAGGAACAGAGCCTTGACATTATTTTAAAGAATTCCTACAGGAAAATTGCCCAGATATCCTAGAAGCAGAGAGCAAAATAGAAATTAAGAGAATCCACCAATCTCCCCTGGAAAGAGATCCAAAAAAAAACACCCCCCCCCCCAGGAATATTATAGCCAAGTTCCAGAACTCTCAAGTCAAAGAGAAAATAATCCAAGCAGCCAGAATGACACAATTCAAATATCGTGAAGATGCAGTCAGGATCACACAGGACTTAGCAGCAACTATATTAAAGGCATGTAGGGCTTGGAATATAATATTCCAGAAGGCAGAAGAGCTCAGAATGCAACCAAGATTCAACTACCCAGCAAAACTGAGCGTCCTCTTCCAGGGAAAAAGATGGACTTTCAATGAACCAGGGGAATTTCAAATGCTCCTGTTAAAATGGCCAGAGCTAAACAGAAAGTTTGATTTTCAAATACAGGACTCAGGTGAAGCATAGTGAAGAAAAAGGGGAAAATGTGAGGGACATAATGACAATGAACTACATGTATTCCTGCATAGAAAAAATGATACTGATAATACTCATAAGAAATTTCTCATTTAATAGAGCAGGTAGAAGGAGCTTTTTTAGATGAAGCACAGGAGAGAGCTGAATTTGAAGATACAATATATTGTAAAAATGGAGCCAATGTTGGGCGGCTAGGTGGCATAGTGGATAAAGCACCAGCCTTGGAGTCAGGAGTACCTGGGTTCAAATCCGATCTCAGACACTTAATAATTACCTAGCTGTGTGGCCTTGGGCAAGCCACTTAACCCCATTTGCCTTGCAAAAACCTTTAAAAAAAAGGAGTCAATGGCTAAAAGGGAAATGTAATGGGAGTAAGAGAAAGGAGAGGTGGAATTCACTAAGATATTTCATATAATAAGATTTTTTTTATTACAATGAGCTATTGCAATGATATGGGGGGGAGGCGAGGGGGGACCAGCGAACCTTTGCTCTCATCAGAGGTGACTCAGCAACATATATATATATATATATATATATATATATATATATATATATATACTCAATGGAGTATAGACATCTAGAGGAAGAATGAGAGAAGGGGAAGTGGGGAGTGGTGGAGGAGAGGGTGGACCATGGGGGAGGGTGGTCAGATAAAACACATTTTTTTTTACTTTTTATTTCTTGCAAGGGGCTGGAATTGAATTGCCTGATCCCCGCAGCTGGTCTTTTATGCTTTTTAACCTTTTGCCTATTTGACTGGCCTAATTTTTAAGATATTAACTGCCTACCTGTTTTCCTGAGCTACTTTTTTATATTTGGCCTTAGATTTTTTGTTCATAGCTATTCCTTAAAATGACTCTTGATCCCAGATAGCTCTTTTGTGACAAGCTCTCGATCGGGGTCTGTTCTAATGCCTAATGACCTCTGGCCTTCCTTGCCTTGCTTGGTTCCCCTTCTGGGCAGTTAGTCCTGAGGATACTTTTGCTCTTCTGTAAATCTTTTGGAGCATATCTAACTTCAAAATGTCATTAATAAACAAATTGAAATCACAGAGTACGCATCTTGGTGTCCTAATATTTGGTTAGTTATCTGTTATCTACCCCCACCTTCACTTTCATGTCCCCTGCATTGCCTATTAGCAAAATGAATACTTAATTCCTCCCTCTCTCCTCTAGATTTCCCCACGTTATGGCTGATCTATGCTTTGGGTTGTGTGTCTTCCTCCCATTTTAATGCTCCTGTGAAGTACTGTCTTCTTGGACTGCCCTTCTAGCACATTTTCCCCTTCATTTCTATGGACTTCAAGACACTGCTTCACTCATTTCTTTTGCATAGATCTATTATCCATGCCTGCAGGAAAATCTCTGGTCATCCTGATCCCTATTTGGCCACTGGACCCAGATGGTTCCAGAGGAGAAAATGAGGCTGATGACTTTGCCCAGAACCCCCTTACATAAATCCAATTCATCTGGAATCATGTCATGGCATCACCTCCCTGATGTTATGGTCCTCTTAGAGAATGAAGAACAAACAACAACTCCTACATACTCCAAATGTAGAGGAATTTGGTCAGTGACTGTCTGCTGGAAAAAGAGTATAAGTAGCTCAAAAATTTTCAACCTTTTGCCCATGTATCAGCATTAGCTTTTGATCAAATTTTTCCTTATCTTCAAATTTCATCTAGTCTTCAAATGAAAGTTTTTCATCTGGTGAATTAGTTGCTGAATTTGATTATTTAATGTTGATAAGATAACCCTTTTGATACTGCTGGTGTTACAGAAATAGTAGTTAAAGGAGGAGGACTAGTGGATTAAAAGCTGGAAAGAGTCACTTGTACTTTTCATGAGTATGGTCTTCATAGCCATCAGATATTTTCTAATGCCCCCAACACATGTTTTATTTATTAAGTGTGTGTCTGGCCATCTTAATAGCATTTGAAAATGGATGTTTTTTTGACCACATTTGTAAATCATAGTGGTTTTTTGGCCAGTTATTTTGAAAAATGAATACATTTCCACATCCTAAAATTGACTCCTACCATTTTGTCAAAATTATGTTGATATGCAAAATTAGTGACTAGCTTACATATAAGAACTGTTACAAGATGGAAAAAGCATTCCAAATTTAGTCATATTACATCTCCTCAAAATTAATAGTCTCACTGTTGTATATAAGTGATAAAGTATACTCTTCCTTCCTCCCACAAATAGATGTTTCTAAGCCTTGATGGAAATTTTCACTGGGGTTTCCCACCAGCACCTCAAAATTTATCTAAGATTATTAATTCCATTTGCCATTGACTTCCCTGGACTGGTCACCACTTGTCTGGTCACCTCAGGAAGGCTCCTTTTTTTTATCCATCCCCTATTTTGTCAGGAGCATCCTTGTTTTCCCAAGCACTCAGGCATGAAATGTTAGAATTATGTTTTCTTTCTTCCTCTAACTTCATTGCAATATACTCCATTAATCAACTGCTTTTTATAGTCTTCATTTGCAATATCTCTCAAATCTGTACCTCTATTTTACTTTCACTATCCTTGCTTATTACCTTAGCTCAAACTACTGTAAGCAGCGATCACACTAGTCTTCCTGTTTCTGGCTTCTTCTCTCCAATCCATATTGTATATTGCCTCCAGAGTAATTTTCTATAACCATGACATTGATTATTCTGTTCCCTGGCTCAAAAACTTTTAGTGGCTCACTACTGCATACAAATTAATGAGCAAACTTCTCAAACCTGTCATTCAAGGCATTTTCCCAGTTTTGTATCCCATTAGTCTCCTGCACATACTTTGTGTGGCATGCTTCAGTGTCTTTCCTCTTGCTATTTTCTCTGCAGGCCATACCCTCCCCCTCCTTTTTCTGCTAGACTCCTACACAGCAGTGCTATTCATCTTAGCCATAGAATTTTACTTCCTTTATGCAGCCAATACTTATATCTTTCCTTTAAACATCAAAAGTGCTTTGCACTGTCTTAATGGTCTCCTTTACCACAACATTATAAGTTCATTTTGACTCAGGACCAAGTCAGCCTACCCAATAGCATCACACAGTTCAGCAAATATTCCTCAAATGAAGAGTTATTCAGAATGCTTTGGGGAAATTCTTACTTCAGGTCAATAGTTTGGGGAAATTCTTAGTTCAGGTCAAAGAAGCAAGTAGAAGGATTTAAACAGAACTATGAAGGATGAGTAAGACTTAGCAAAGATGAGAGAAGAACATTCCAGGCAAGGGAAACAACGTGAAAAAAAGAGACAAGAAGACACAAGACATGTTTGATGAATATATAATTAAGAATGGGAAAGCACCCTTCAGAGATCTAGTCCCAAGAGCCCTTAACTTTTCAGTGTATGATGGACAACCCCTTTGGCAGTCTGCTTAAACTTATATGGCTCTTGTCAAAATATTTATAATTGCATAAAATAAAATAGCAAATGATCAATTGAAATATTTAGAAAACAAATTCATTGTGTCCAAAGGGCAACAAAAATGTGCATACTGATCCAGCAATATCACTGCTGGGTCTTTACCCTGAAGAGATTATGAAAAAGGGTAAAAACATCATTTGTACAAAAATATTCACAGCAGTCCTGTTTGTGGTGACAAAGAACTGGAAATTAAATAAATGTCCTTCAATTGGGGAATGGCTTACCAAACTGTGGTATATGTATGTCATGGAACCCTATTGTTTTGTTAGAAACCAGGAGGGATGGGAATTCAGGAACGCCTGGAAGGATTTGCATGAACTGATGCTGAGTGAGATGAGCAGAACCAGAAAAACATTGTACTCTCTAGCCACATCAACCTTGATGGACTTTCTCATTCCATAAGTGCAACAATCAGGGACAATTTTGGGCTTTCTGTGAAGGAGAGTAATACCATCTATATCCAGAAAAACAACTGGAGTTTGAAGAAAGACCAAAGTCTATTACCTTAAACTTAGAAAAAAAACTGCTATCTTATTATGTAATTTTGCTATCTCTTATACTTTATTTTTCTTCTTTAAGGATATGATTTCTCTCTCATCACATTCAACTTAGATCAGTGTATAACATGGAAACAATGTAAAGACTAACAGATGGCCTTCTGTGGGGGTGGGGGGAGGGAAGTAAGATTAGGGGGGGAAATTGTAAAACTCAAAATAAATAAAATCTTTCTAAAAAAAACAAAGGGGGAGGAAACTAATTTATATAATCCCTAAGCTAAGAACTCATTATTTAGACTTTTTCCCTCATTTTACAGATGAAGGGACCACGAAAAATTGGGCACACATGAAGAAATGCACCCAGGCCCTCCCAGCTCCACATCTATTGTTGTTCTTACTATAGCTTATGACTCCTAAAGGGTTAAAATTGTCAGGATTGGCAGTTACTTGGAAGTCATATAGACTAAACTCTTACTCATTGATACAATACTCTACATTAAAAGTTTTTTTAATCTGAAGTCTGTGACCTTAAAAAAATATTTCAATATAATTGGTTCCCTTTGCAATTCCTATGTATTTTAAGTATTTGAAAACATTTTCTGAGAAGGTGTCCATAGGCTAATTCACTACTGCCAAAAGGATCCATGACCTAAAAAAAAAAAAAAATTAAGAACCTCTACTCTACTGTACCCATGACATAGGGCAAAAATAGTTTGGTTGGAAAGAAGCATCATTTAGGGTGATCCTTTAGCCTACTTAGGTAAGCTGAACCTCATCAATTAGTCCTTTAAAAAATCCCATGAAATTAAATGAAATAAAACCTAAGAAACAGTTTAATGGGAGCAAAGTTGATGAGGAGAGGGAAGAAAAGAAACAATAGAAGAATTAGATGAGTTTGGAAAACATGGCAAGATATGCAAAGTGGGATGATTTAAAAATGATGGCAGACATCAGCTATTGAGATCTACTGGAATGTACCCAAGCTCTGTCTCACTCTCACTCTTTCTCAGCTAAAAGCAGAGCATATATTAACTGACTTTAGCAATAATTTCATTTTTCAAAACTTAGAAGAGCAAACAAAGGGGAAAGAATTCTATTCTGAATGAGTAAGATTTTCCCCACCAGAAGGAGTTCATTTTCTGTGCTAGTTAACCACTCTTCCCTGGCTTATAACAGAGATGAGCAAGACCACATATATCCTTACAGACACCCTAATTTGAATATTTTATAAACAAAGGCTAAGCCAGGCATAGGGCAACTTTGAAGAAGAAAAAGTCTCAGACTGCAAAAGGAAACAGTTTTAATGAGTTGGAAAAACAGGGAGAGGTACAAAGAAACTAATGTGAATACATATGATCTCAACAACCAATTTAGTTTTTATTGTTTTTTTTTTAAGATTTGTGCAGGAGAAAGAAACAAGAGCAAGGAACTATGAATAAAAAGGGTGGCACAGGACTGCCAGAATGGTGTCAAGAGTGCTGAAACTCGGCATGAACTAAGGCTGGGGAGGAGAGGGACAATTAAAAGAGTTCTTGCGTTAGCTATATTGGGAGAAGGGATTAGAGAAGAAATAGGACTGCTTTTCAGAGTGGGCTGGATGGTGATGACTAATAACAAAGAGAAGGGAGAGCTGCTTGATGCCTATTTTTTTCCTGTTTTCTCTGCCAAGAAAATTGACCTTTTTCCTGAAGAAACCAAACCTGCTTGTAGAAATTTGATATTCAAGATAAGTAAGATAAGTAAAAGAAGACTAGGAGAAAGCTAGAGGGCACAGAAGATAAGAGTGCTGCACCTGGGGTCAAGAAGACTTATCTTCTTGAGTTCAGGTTTGGCCTCAAGACACTGTGTGTCCCTGAGAGAATCAAGTAACTGTCTCAGTTTCTTCATCTGCAGAGGGAAATGACAAATTATTCTAGTATCTCTGCCAAAAAAAAAAATCGCATGGACATTATGGTCTATTGGGTCACAAAGAGAGACAACAGAACAACTGAACCACAATGATAAAGAGAACAGATTAGCTTCCTATAATGAACTCCTGTCACAAGACCCAGATGAACTTTATCTTTGAGTATTGAAGGAGCTGACAGTTATGATTGCTAAGTTAGTGTCATTATTATTTGGAAGATTTTAAAGAATAATAGCAGTTGAAGGTTGGGGAAGGCAAATGTTGCCCAATCTCCAAAAAAGGGAAGAGGATGGAATTTCTAACAGGGAGCTTGATTTAATTTATTGGAAAATTTTATTTGATATTTTTGAAAAGTTGAGTAGTGAAAATATAGAAAACAAATGATGATCATAAAGAACCACCATACTGTAATAAAGAACTGATGACATTAGACTGACTTTTTGACCAGCGATACTAAATTAATAGACCATGGCAATGTTATATACTTTACTTAAGGACAGCTCAGTGGTACAGGATTGCCAGTCCTGGAGTCAGGAAGACCTGAGTTCAAGACCTGGCTTCAGACTTAATAAATGTATGAGGGTTCTCTTTGCCTCTGTTTTTCCTCCTCATGTTTAAGATGAGCTGGAGAAGAAAATGACAAAATACTGTAGTATATCTGCCAACAAAACCTCAATTGGAGTCACAGAGTCAGACATGACCAAAACAACATAACAGTTAACAGCAGTTTACCTATGTTTTAGTACTGATAAATTATTGTATAGAGAACGATGAAGTCTAGATGGTAGTCCACTGAGGTGGATTTGGAGACCAGTAATTAAATGATTAGATGTCATTGTGGAAGGAGATGTGAAAGAAAATACTCTAAGCAGTCTGTTCTTGACTCTGTACAGTTTAAAATTTCCATGACTCAATTAAAAACAGATAACATTCTTATTAAATTTTCTGATAAGGACAACTAGATGGAGCAATGGGTAGAGTGCTGACTCTGAAGTCAGGAGGACTTGAGCTCAGATTTGACCTCAGACATTTATTAGCTGTATGAGCCTTGGACAAGTTAATCCTGATTGCCTCACCTCCAGGGCCATCTCCAGTCATCCTTATTCATATCTGGCCACTGGACTCAGATGGCCCTGGAGGAGGAAAGTGAGGCTGGTGACTTAGCACAGCCAGTGCCCCCATCACTCAAATCCAACTCATGTGCTTGTCATGGCATCATCTGCCAGATGTCGTGATCTTTGAAAATGAAGAACCAAAGACATCAAATTTCTGATGATATAAAACTAAAAAGTAGATAGCTAATAGCAGATGATGGAAATTAGGATCAACAAAGACTTTGACAAGTCAAAACATTTAAAAAGTATATATGTAAAGTCTTACCCTGGGACTCAATCAGTTTCATTAACACAAGAAATGGGAAGCAGAGTTAGGCAGCAATATCTGAAAAGGTTCTGGAGATATGAGCAGATTTCAAGCTCTGTATAAATTAGCAGTATGTCTTGGCAGCTAAAAAAGCTTATGCAATCTCAGACTGCTTTAGAAGAGGAATAGCTTCTGGAAATACAGGATGATGGATCCTCTGGTGCTACTCTGAGCTGACCACATCTGAACTATTATGTTCACTTCTGATGACTAAAGTTAAGAGAGGACATAAGTAAGTTGGAGAACATCCTTAGGAAAGCAGTCAGAATAAGTAATATCCTCAAGTCTGCTTAGATGAGAATCATTTGAAAGTATTGGAAATATTTGGCCTGGAGAAGGAAAGAGTCCCTGATGAGGAGGTGGGATATAATAGCCATCTCAAGCACTTGAAAGTCTAACATGTGAAATAGGGTTAAACTTACCTCAGGTTTCATTTAGCAAAAGTAGGAACAATTTGGGTGCAAGTTTCAAAGAAGCAAATTTCAGTTTGATATAAGGAAATTCTTCCTTAACAATTGGAACAAGGCAAAGTGAATTGCACTACCTCAGGAAATAGTGGGTTTCCTCTAGCCAAGTTTAAGTGACCTCCCATTTGATGTGTTCTAGTGGAAATACTATGTTACATGTGGATATGAATTAATGGCTACTGAAGTCCTTTCCAACCTTGGATTTCTGTGAATGATGGAGAGAATGGGAGGAGATAGAGAAAGAGAGTTGAACATCATGTAGAACAAAGTAGCAGTGGATTTTGGTTATTAGATGTTGACCATGTTATTGTAAAAGGATGTTGGTTGAGGCATCATTATATAGACTTTGCCTATACTGAGAGGTAAGCCTGAAAAATAGATTAGAATCAGCAGTATAAAGAGGATTGAATTCTCCTATTCAGGTTTTTGTAGTTAATATTTTTTCTTATAGGTTTTAGGATTGATTGATTTTTTATTTTTAGGAAGTGATGATAATTACAAACTGTTTTGGGAAGATTAATCTGGCACTGAGTGTGGGATGGATTGAAGAAGGGAGAAATTAAAGACAGGGAGACCAGGTAGATATAAAATACAGTTTACAGACAGCTGTCACTTGGAAGTCTTCTGAACCAATTACTAGGCAGAATAGAATGACTTTGAGGGCTACAGAATTGCTTGATGAAGTTCTATTGCAGATTTGCTTGGATTCTTGGGGGGGCGGTGTGTGTGAGTTTGTGTGTGTGTGTGTGTGTGTGTGTGTTTGGTCTGTAGGGAGACAAGGTAGATAGCAAAAAAGAAATACAGGGGGTGGCTAAGTGGCACAGTGGATAGAAAACCGGCCCTGAAGTCAGGTATACCTGAGATCAAATATGGGCTCAGACACTAAAAAATTACCTGTGTGACCTTGGGCAAGCCACTTAACCCCATTTGCCTTGCAAAAACCTAAAAGAAGAAATACAGTTGAGAGTATTTTTTCCTAAAGAGGCAGAAGTCAGTTATGAGGATTGAGATTCCCAATGAGATTCTGGGTCCATTTAACATCTGTTGTAGTTCCTGAGTTATTTCACAGTGCAGTGAAAATTCATATAGAGCTATTTATATTTTCTTTCTCTAGATCAAAAATTATGCTTCCTGGGTTCCCTCTGCATGTTACTACAATATTCCTACCTATCTTGCCATGAAGTTTATCACCTTTTTCTTCTCTTACAGTATCTTTTGTGGCACACATTTCCATTCCTTAGCTTTATCATCTTCCTCCTTTTATTGAAAATTATTATCTGGGGGTAGCTAGGTGGTGCAGTGGATGGTGCAGAGCACCAGCCCTGGAGTCAGGAGTACCTGAGTTCAAATCCAGCCTCAGACACTTAATAATTACCTAGCAGTGTGGCCTTGGGCAAGCCACTTAACCCCATTGCCTTATGAAAAAAAAAAAAAGAATTATTATCTGGGAGCTGGACCACAAAGTATTGCACAAGAAGAACAAAAAAGCCTAAACTTTGAGGAAATTCTAAATTCTGCTTAATTCTAGCCCTGGTAGTACCTTTAGTATTATATCCTAATATTTCAGTGGACCAGTGATATCTATGAGGGTGATCCCTTTAACAATGCAGATCTCAAACCATCAATGCTTCTGATTCTATTATCTTTTGCCCATTCTCCATGTTTTATGCATATATATATATACTGCTTTTAAAAATGTTTTATTTATTTAAGGCAATGAGGTTAAGTGACTCGCCACAACTAGGTAATTATTAAGTGTCTGAGGTCAGATTTGAATTCAAGTGCCCCTGACACCAGGGCTGGGGCCTCCTAGCTGCCCCTATACATATACACCTAATGGCCATTAGTAGTGAGGTTGATAAATCCTCTTCTCTACATCTAAAAGTTGTAAATATCTGAATTTATTGAAATCTACATCTTAGGCTGCAGCAGATTATAAATGTAAAACAGGAAACAGGTAATGGATAAAGTACAAAAAGAATAAGTAGGTATAAAGAGTCAAGTCTATGGATCAAGAATTGTTGTGTCCTTGTCAAATACTCAAAAGCAATAAGGTCAAAAGTCTTGAGTGAGAAACAGGTGAATCAAGTATCTAGGAAGTAGGTAGCCACCTACGTTCAAGATTTAGACAGAAATTCAGTGGTGAGAATGGGGCAGAACAAGAGTAAATGGAGAAACCATAATATTATTTCAAAAGTCAAATTGAATTTGATAATTGGGAAAGCATTCTGCCTCAATCTTCTTTCCTGCTCACAAGGGGACTAATCCATGGATATTTTCAGTTCATTCATAAATAGTGGAAGGCAAACATATTGTGGATTAAGAAGAGGAGTAGTGGCATGTGCACAGACAGTTGTTGTTTGTTTTTACAGGATCCCTTGAAGTCAGTTCTTAGTTACCTATAGCCAATGTCTTAATTCTAAACTAGTTTCCTTATTTTTCCCATTGTGCCCCTGGGATGCTCAACACTCTTATATCTATCTGAGGAACCATTGGAAATTCTTTCTCCCATTTTGAGGAGTTATTTGCCTCTAGTAGAGACTCTGGAACAAGATATGGGATTGGGTCAGAGGGCAGACGAGTCCATTCCTTCCTTGTTCTCCCAGGTGCTGGCTGGGATGAATGTCTACTCCTCTGAATTTGAACACATCAAGGAAGAATATGATGTCCGTGGCTACCCCACCATCTGCTATTTTGAGTAAGTCCCCAATTCCTTAGTTTTAAGTGCCGTTCCTATTCCCCAATGGCATTTATTCCCCTTTTTCCCCTCTTCATCACTGCCTGCCCCATTCTTGAGCTGAGACCCCTTTTGTTTCTCTACATTCCACAGAAAAGGGAAGTTTCTGTTCCAGTATGAAAACTATAGGTCCACAGCCAAGGACATTGTGGAATGGATGAAGAAGTAAGTCTTTGTAATTCAAGAAATATTATATATATATATATACATATATATATGTATATACATATATATATGTAGTTCTCTGAGGGAGGGTATCTATCTTGCCTGGCCCCGGAATGTTCTTTTGCTTAAGAGGAACAGTAAGGGTGGGAGTGGGAAGTGGATGATGGGGGAAATATACCTTTAAAAATTTCACCCAGATTGGGATCCTGATCAATTCTGGGTTCTTTTGATTCATTTAGTTTTAATAGGTGGCTAATGGTTTTATTTTATTGAAGAATCCAGTAGGGATCCAACTTAATTCCCATTGGTGTGTGACATACTTGAGTAGAGTGTCAGTAATATTTGTATTGAGTGGCCTAAAAGGGGTAAGGGGGTGGCCCAGCTAATCTTACCAATTCTCTTGAATAGGTTGGCTTCTGAAATTTTCTCATATTAACACCCAAAGAAAGAGAACTTTTTCTTTTGTTACCAAGCTCAGGAAGCTTTATTCATTCCGTCATCAAATACCTACTATTTGTAAACCGCTGTGACTGACAGCCCTTGCCATCCAGGTTAAGAGCTAATCCATATACATATCAATATTTTGAGCATTTTGCACTTACTTCTCTTCTCTTGATCATTCCATTCCCCTTAACCTTAACTGTCCCTCCACTCATCCATCCTTTAAGACCCAGTTTATATCTCCTCCATACAGTTCATTGATCACCTGGGTAGAAATGAGCTCTTCATATTTTAAAGTTTTTTGGTACTGAAGTCTTTGATATGTAGGTGGCACATTTCAAGTTTTTGACCTTTCTTGTAGTTAACTTTTGTATACATGAAAATAGATTAGGAAGGTAAGGGAAGCTCATTGAAAGTGGGGAGAATAGCTCAAGGAGAGATAAAATGGAGACTAGCATTATAAGAAGCAGTAGGGAGATTACTCTTGCTCAAGATCAAGTGTGGTAGGAATATTTAGAAAATCAAATGGGTCTGTAACTAGACTGAAAATCCTTGAATGCCATACTGAGAAATTTGGAATCTCTTTTTCTTTTGGGAAATTAAGAGAGATTAGAAGTTGTTGAGAAAGAGAATTATTCATTTTAATAAATAAGTTAGAAAACTTAATCTGTAGAAGAATGCAGGGTAGATTAATCAGGGGACTCAGTTGAATGTTCTTGTAATAATCAGAAAAAGAGCAGGTGAGAGAGTTTATAAGCCCTAAGAATGCATCCCTGATGACTACCAGAAACAGTGAAGAGGAAGACTTGATAGAAATCAGTGCCTGCTTTGATATAGTAGGGAATGAAGGAAAGGAAATCTGTTTCAGATATGGAAAACTATTAGGATGTAGGACTCAGCATGACATCATGAAAATACACTTTCATTTTAACTCTACTACCAGTTTGTTGTGTGACTGGTCAAGGCACATTGTCTTTGTTGTCCTCCAGATTAAATATCTGATCCACTCAGCTGCTAAAGTGCATGTTTGACCATTTCACTCCCTTACTCAGCAAACACTAGTAGCTCTCTCTATTTGAAGGACTTTTAAAGCCCTTCATAACCCTGGCATATTTCTGCCTTTCTGTTATTTTTTACATTTTATTTCTCTCCATAAACTTAAGATCTACTAACATTGACCTTGCCATTCTTTTTTTTTTTTGGTGGGATGGTGGGGTTAAATGACTTAGCCATGGTCACACAGTATCAAATGTCTGAGGCTGGATTTGAACTCTTGACTCCAAAGTCGGTGTTTTATCCACTGCACCACCTAGCTGCCCCTCTTCTTGCCATTCTTGAAGTTCTATGCTTGTGCACTAGATGACCCCTGTGCCCAGAATACTATCCTTCCTCACCTCTACCTCCTGGCTTCTCTGACTTCTTTCAAGACTCACCTCAGATCCTACCTAATGCAGGTAACCTTTTCCAGTTACCCTGGACATATTTTGTATATAAATAGTTGTTTATATGTTGTTTCTTCCATTTGTTAACCCCTCATTTCATGTCCCCAGAACTTAGTAGAGTGACTGGTACAGAGTGTGATGGTAATTACAGCTAGCAATGATCGACCACCTTCTATATGCCAGCGTACTTTTTAAACAAATATTTCATATGACTCTAACAACACTGAGAAGTAGGTACTGTTATTATCATCTTCACTTAACAGTTGAGAAATCTGAGGCAAACCGGCTAAATGACTTACCTAAAGTCATATAACTACTGGTGTCTAGAGATGAATTTGAACACAGGTCCTCTTGACTCCAGGCCTCAGGTTGTATCTGTTACACTATATGGCCACCTCTGAATAAATACCAATTGACTGGACTTGACTCTAAGGTCTCTTCCAACTCTTAACATTCTAAAATACTTTAATAATGTCATTTCCTTTCCCCCCCCCTTTTTTTTAAGGTTTTTGCAAGGCAAATGGGGTTATAAGTGGCTTTCCCAAGGCCACACAGCTAGGTAATTATCAAGTGTCTGAGACTGGATTTGAACCCAGGTACTCCTGACTCCAGGGCCAGTGTTTTATCCACTGTGCCACCTAGCTGCCCTAATAATGTCATTTTCAAAAACAAGGTCATCAGATCTAATTGTTGTACAAGAAGGACCATAAGTTTGGGATTGAGTTTATGGAGAATACAGATCTATCCCCAAAGAAATAGCAAGTAAGCTGTTCAAAATATTGGATTGGGGGCAGCTAGATAGCACAGTGGATAGAGCACCAGCCCTGGGTGACCTTGGACAAGTCACTTAATCCCCATTGCCTTGCAACAACAACAACAACAAAAGAAACCCAAAATGTTGGACTGGAACTTAAGAGAGAGAGGTCAGGCTAAACATATAAAGGTGAAAGCTGTCACCCTTGAAATACTTGGCAAATCTTTGAGAAAATTTGCATTCTATAAGAAATAGTGAGAGTTTTTTTTACTGAAAAATAGAACTGAGGACTATCCTTGGAGGCTATTCTTAGTGATTGAGTGGATGAAAAATAAAGTGATCAGAGAAGCAAGAAGTGAACTAGCATATTGTAATATAAAACCAAGGGAAGAGAAGTTAAAGGTTGAAGGAATGGGCAGCAACAAGATCACTTTCAGCTCTAAATCTTTGGTCCAGTAATCATGAAGTCAAGGAGAATCTCAAAGGTGTTGTGAGGGTATTGTCAAGTAACTAGTAATTAATGAACTCTGAGAATGTGTTTCAATGGAGTGTTATGGATGGAAGCCAGATCACAGGAGTTCTAGAGGCAATGGGTGGTATAATAGCCACTCATTCAAAAAGTTTGGCAACAAAATGAAGGAAAGAACTATGCCAATAACTGAAGCAGGGAATTAGACCAAGTAAAAGGGGAGCCCTGTGTGTGTTTAAACACAGAAGTAGCTGTGGGAAGAAATTGAAAATTTTGGAAAAATACAAGCAATATTGGAAAATATCTTAGGATTTAGGAAAGATATAATTCAGGGCATTGATAAAGAAACAACCTGTACAGACTTCCGGCCAAGATGGCGGAGAGAAGACAGGCACAGTTGTTTCCCCATCTATCATATGAAACAAACCTCTTAAAAGAAATCCAACCCAGAAAGAAAAGCCAGGAGAAAGAACATCTACCTCGGGATTTGTCTCCCCCAGCACTGGACAGATTCGGGTGGGTGAGTCTGGGCTCAGAGGGAGGATCAGCCCTAGATCAACCAGATTAACAGCTGAATTGGAACGGGGAGTCTGAAGACCCGAGAGCCAGACCTGCTGGATCAGCGGTGGGGCTAGACGGCAGGGGCTTGAGTCAACTAGGGAGCAGAGGCACTGGTGTTGGTGCTGTTCCCTGGGAGCAGAGGCACTGGTGTTGGTGCTGTTCCCTGGGAGCTTGTGAACAGGGCTGGGGGGAGAGTTCCAGAGCAGGAGAGCTGAGGACACCATCCCTGGGCTCCTCTGGTCTGAGGAACTCTGAGTCCACGCTCAGACTCTTCCTGAACAAACAATTGCAGACTACTTCTGCCTCAGGCACAGGTGTTTGAGCTGAAGAACTAGCCCAGCTGACAAATGACTTCAGGCCAGGGTAAAGAGCACCATTGATTGAAAGCAAAAGAATTCAATAGCTACAACTCCTCCCTTCAAGCAAAGGGAGAAGGCCTCAATCAAGGTCACAGACACTCCAGAGAAAGCAACCAGCACCTCCTACTGGCCAGCCAGAGAAATTGCACTCAGTGAGTAAAGCCTTTAGTGATCCCAAGCCCCTGTGAACCAGCCCCTCCCCAACTCAAGTTCTTAGCAAAATGAAGAAGGGTCAGCGGAAAGGTAGATCCATAGAAAAATTCTTGGAAGGGAAAGACCCTAACTCAGAAAGACTTAGAACCTTTGAGGAGAATACAATCTGGTCTCCAGCACAGAAAGACTTCCTTGAAGAAATAAAGAAGGAGCTTAAAAATTTGGGAGAGACAATACCTTGCAACAAGAAAACAAATCCTTAGAAAGTATAATTGGACAAATAAAAAAAGAGAATAAATCTCTCATCCTCAATTGGACAAATTCAAAATGAGAATAAATCTCTCAGATCATCAATTGGACAATTACAAATGAGAATATTTCTCTCAGATCCTCAACTGGGCAAATGCAAAAAAGAAAATAATTCTCTCAAAAACCTCAATTGGTCAAATGGAAAGCTCTTTCAAAAGTAGAATTGACCAATTGGAAAAGGAGTTGCAAAAGGTTAATGAAGAAAATTTCTCCCCCCCAAAAAAATGGAGTCTACAGAAACTAATGACTCCATGAGACAGCAAGAGTCAGTTAAACAAAATCAAAAAATAGAAGAAAATGTAAAATACCTCATCAACAAAACCACTGACCTTGAGAATAGATAGAGGAGGGGCAACCTGAAAATTATAAGACATCCTGAAAACAATGAAGAGAAAAAAAGCCTGGACTTAATATTACAGGATCTAGTGATGGAAAACTGCCCTGATATCATGGAATTGGAGGACAAAGTAGTTATTGAAAGAATACATCGATCCCCTCCAGAAAAAAGATCCTAAAATGAAAACACCAAGGAATGTTGTGGCCAAATTCCAGAACTATCAGATAAAAGAGAACATCCTACAAGCAGCCAGAAAGAAAAAATTTAAATATCAAGGATCCACAGTAAGGATCATGCAGGACCTAGCTGTATCAACATTAAGGGATCAAAGGGCCTGGAACAAGATATTTCGAAGCACAAAGGGAGCTTGGAACGCAGCCAAGATTCTACTTTCCCCCAAAGCTGAACCTTCGCTTACAGGGGAAAAGATGGGACATTTAATGAAATGGAAGAATTCCAAAAATTCCATGAAAAGACCAGAGCTAAATAGAAAATTTGGACATCAAGCAGGAGGTTCAAGAGACACATGAAAAGGTTAAAAAAAGGGGGGCAGTAAAAGGAAAAAAAACTGCTATCCAGTAAGTTGAAACTGGCTATATCCCAGCATGGGGGAAAAGATTCTCATAAATCTTCAGAATTGTAACTCTGACAGAGAGAATATCCCTAGCCAGAAATGATGGACATTCATGATCTATCCTTGAGACTGCTATCTAATGGGATGTAACTGGCTTTAACCCCATTTAGGAGAAAGACTCTAATAACTCTCAAGAATTTTAACTATTCGATAGAATATACTGAACTAGAAGTGACAGACACTCAGAATTTTCTATGACTTAGATAGAATGATCTAAAAAACACTACCTCCTCAAAAAGGGGGACAGGAAAGAGACAGGAGGAGGGAGGGGATTGAATGGGATAAATCGCATTACACTAAGAGGTACAAAAAATCCTCTGGTAATAGATGAGAAACACCTGAATCTTCTTCTCACCAGACTTGGCTTAAAGTCAACCTACACATACTCAGTTAACTTATAAAACATCTAACCTTTCAGGTATTAAAAGGGGAAAAGGGGAGGGGGGATGGAGAAAGGGAAAAGGAGTGGGGGAAATAAGGGGAAATAACAAAAGGAAGGGAAGGGAAAGGGGAAAGAAAGGGGAGGGAATGATATAGGAGGGAAAACAACACTGAAGGGGGTGGTATTCAGAAACAAAATACTGGGGAATATGGATAAGGGGGGAAGGGGGGAAAATACAGAGGGAAGATAGCATGGAGGGCAATAAAGAATTAGTAATCATAACTTTGAATGTGAATGGGATGAACTCTCCCTTAAAACGTAAGCAAATAGCAGAGTGGATTAAAAACCAGAATCCTACAATATGCTGTTTACAAGAAACTCATTTGAAGCAGAGAGATACATAGAGAGCAAAATATATTTTGCTTCCACTGAAGTAAAAGCAAGGGTAAAAAATAAAAATAAAAAAAAAGCAGGGGTAGCAATCCTTATCTCAGACAAAGCAGCAGCAAAAATAGATAGCATTAAAAGATAAAAGGAAGGAAACTTTATCTTCCTAAAAGGTGCCATAGACAATAAAGTTATTTCAGTACTGAATATATATGCACCCAGTGGGACAGCACCCAAATTCTTAGAGGAGAAGCTGAAAGAACTACAGGAAGACAAAGACAGCAAATTCTACTAGTGGGAGACCTCAACCTCCCACTCTCAGATCTAGATAAATCGAATCATAAAATAAACAAGAAAGAAGTTAAGGAGGTAAATAGATTTGTTAGAAAAATTAGATATGGTAGACTTATGGAAGACAACAAGTTATCACTAGGATAATACATTACGATCAAGTAGGATTTATTCCAGGAATGCAGGGTTGGTTGAACATTAGGAAAACTGTTAGTATACTCAATTGTATCAACAAACCTATGAGAAATCATATGATCATATCAATAGATGCTGAAAAAGCTTTTGACAAAATATAGCATCCATTCCTATTAAAAACACTAGAGAGTGTAGAAATAAATGGACTGTTCCTTAAAATAATTAGCAGTGTCTATCTGAAACCATCAACAAGCATTATATTCAGTGGGGAGAGGCTAGAGGCATTCCCAATAAGATCAGGGGTGAAACAAGGGTGCCCATTATCACCACTACTATTCAATACTGTATTAGAAATGTTAGCATCAGCAATTAGAGAAGAAAAAGAAATTGAAGGAATCAGAATTCAGAAGGAAGAGACAAAACTCACTCTTTGCAGATGACATGATGGTCTACCTAGAGAATCCCAAGAAATCATCCAAAAAACTACTGGAAACAATTAGCAATTTTAGCAAAGTTGCAGGTTATAAAATAAACCCTCATAAATCCTCAACTTTTCTATATATGTCTAGCAAGATACAGCAGGAAGAGCTAGAAAGAGAAATCCCATTCAAAGTAACCCCAGACAATATAAAATACTTGGGAGTCTATTTGCCAAGACAGACTCAGAATCTTTTTGAAAACAATTATAAAACACTTCTCACACAAATTAAATCAGATTTAAATAACTGGGCAAATATCAACTGCCCATGGATAGGTAGAGCTAATATAATAAAAATGACAATTCTACCAAAACTAAACTGTTTAGTGCCCTGCCAATCAAAATTCCAAAAAATTACTTTAATGAGTTAGAAAAAATTGTAAGTAAATTCATATGGAGAAATAAAAAGTCAAGAATTGCCAGGAGCTTAATGAAAAAAAAAGTGCAAAAGAAGGTGGCTTAGCCCTACTTGATCTAAAATTGTATTATAAGCATCAGTCATCAAAACTGTTTGGTATTGGCTAAGAAATAGAGTGTTGGACCAGTAGAATAGACTACGTGTAAAAGCAGGAGATGATTATAGTAATCTGCTGTTTGATAAACCCAAAGAGTCCAGCCATTGGGATAAAAACCCTCTTTGATAAAAACTGCTGGGATGATTGGAAGTAAGTATGGAAGAAACTTAGATTAGACCAACACCTAACACCCTTTACCAAGATAAGATTCAAATGGTTACAGGACTTAAACATAAAAAACAATACTATAAGCAAATTAGAAGATCATGGACTAGTTTACCTGTCAGTTCTATGGAAAGGGGAACAGTTTATGACTAAGGAAGAGATGGAGAGCATCACTAAAAACAAACTAGATGATTTCAATTACATTAAATTTAAAAGCTTTTGCACAGATAAAAACCACTGTAACCAAGATCAAAAGAAATGTAGTAAACTGAGAAACAATCTTTACAACTAATGATTCTGACAAAGGACTCATTTCTAAAATATACAGAGAACTGAGTCATATTTTTAAAACAAAAAGCCATTCCCCAATTGACAAATGGTCAAAGGATATGCAAAGGCAATTAACAGATGAAGAGATCAAAGCAATCCATAGCCATATGAAAAAATGCTCTAAATCATTAATTATTAGAGAAATGCAAATTAAAGCTTCTCTGAGGTACCACCTCACACCTCTCAGATTGTCCAATATGACCTGAAAGGATAATGATCATTGTTGGAAGGGTTGTGGGAAATCTGGGACACTATTACACTGTTGGCAGAGCTGTGAACTCATCCAACCTTTCTGGAGAGGAATTTGGAACTATGCCCAAAGGGCAACAAAAATGTGCATACCCTTTGATCCAGCAATACCACTACTGGGTCTATACCCTGAAGAGATTATGAAAAAGGGTAAAAACATCACTTGTACAAAAAGATTTATAGTAGCAAACAATTGGAAATCAAGTAAATGTCCATCAATTGGGGAATGGCTTAGCAAACTGTGATATATGTATGTCATGGAACTCTTGTTCTATGAGAAACCAGGAGGGATGGGATTTCAGGGAAGCCTGGAGGGATTTGCATGAACTGATGCTGAGTGAGATGAGCAGACCCAGAAAAACACTGTACACCCTAACAGCAACATGGGAGTGATGATCAGCCTTGAAGAATTCGCTCATTCTATCAGTGCAACAATCGGGAACAATTTTGGGCTGTCTGCAAAGGAGAGTGCCATCTGTATCCAGATAAGGAGCTGTGGAGTTTGAATAAAGTTCAAGGACTATTCCCTTTAATTTAGAAAAAAACAGATATATTTTTGTCTGATCTTGTTACCTCTTAGACTTCATGTCTCTTCTTTAAGGATATAATTTCTCTGTCCTCACACCCAATTTGGATCAAGGTACAACATGGAAACAAAGTAAAGACTGACAGATTGCTTTCCATGGCGGGGGGGAGTAAGATTGGGGGAAATTGTAAAACTCAAATAATATCTTTAATAAAAATATATTTTAAAAAAAAAGAAATAACCTGTAAAGAGAGTCATATAAAGATATGTTGGAGTTTAGACTATAGATAAGAGAGCTTGTGTTGGTTGTCATAGGTATTCATAGTACTACAGTAGTCAAGGTTTTAGAGTAGAGATGAAAGGTTTTGTGGATTAAGGGTCTTAAGGCTTAGAATAATTTTTTTAAATTTTTTATTTAATATTTTTATTCTGGACTTAACCAGCACAGAAAAAAATGAATATTTCCATATCTAATGCAAAAACATAAAGAGTATACTAAAAATCTGTGAGTAATTTGCTTTTGGAAAAAATATGTAAGTTCAACATACTGCTTTCAGTGTGTTGAACCTACTTCCTTTTGCATTCTTCTGAATTCTCTTTTACTTTCTGCATACCTTCAAAAAGTTATGTTAAATTATAAAAAATAATAGTTCAATGATCCTACTTCTTTTTTTCTCTGACATAGCCATCAATATTCCTGAACCTATACCAATTGAAACTCAAAAGAAAAAAAATACTTGTTACAAATAAGCATAGTTAATCAAAACAAATCCACTTCTTGACCATATCTAAAAATGTGTCTCTCTCTGTACCTTAAGTTCATCGCATGCCTGGAGGCTGGTAGTATGCATTATCATAGGTCCTCTGGAGAGGTAGTTGGCCACTGTTCTGACTGTAGCACAACAGTATTCCATGGTATTCATACACCACAATCTATTCAACCATTCTTCAATTAATGGGCACCCTCCTTAGATTATTAATCTTTCCTTTTTTCTTTTAATCTCTCCCTCAGGATTAGGACATAGGTGTGTTTACAACCCTCCAGTATTACCCTTCTTAAAACCCCCATTCCTCAGTCTCTGTCTGCTACACCAACCCCTTGTGTGTAATTGTCTAGTCCAAATAAGAGTGAGGTTCATCCAGTGTCCACTTTTTCCTCCATGTTTGTGCCTGTAGAGTTGAGTATACTAAATGCAAATGTGTTCATCCTCCCAGCTTTCTAGACTAACATGTTTATTTCTTTGCCTTCCCTTCCTTTATCCCTCTTTTAAAACCTTCAGAACAGAACCAATCTACTCTCATTCCTTTGTTTTTACTGTTTAAATTTCTCAATACCCTTTTGAAAGTGTTAGATACACTTGTTTCTTCTCCCTCTTTCAAATATTAACTCTTCAATTAATAGTCCTTTCCAATTATGCAAATTAGTCTGTTTTTCTTGACTCTTGTCAGAGGTTGAACTTGAACCCAGCTCTTTTTGACTCCCTATTCACTGTGTCATGTCTCCAAGAGTAAATATTTAAAATTAATGAAATTTGGTAGTTCCCAGAATAACTTAGTGTTTATCCATAGCCTCATGTACTTCTAGAACACATAGGATTCCAAGAAAAGATATTTTCCATTTCATGGACTCTAAGCTGCTTTGCATTAAGTAAGAATTCTCATCTGGGGAAGGTGGGGGTTGTTCTAAAGAAGACAGAAGTTATGAGGGAGAACATTATAATTATGAGGTATAAACTGGACAAAGGTCTTTGGATTGCCAAGTTGGTAGGTATGTCGTGGAATGGGGAACACATAACCCACTTTGCTCTAGGCTGGAGCATAGAGTCCACTCCCCAACCCCATACCAGGAAGCCAGGTGAAAGAAGAGTTAGATAACAGTGACTTACTAGCTGTTTTCAGTCCTCACTGAGATCTGTCAAAGGCTGGATGGATGACTGTGATCTCATCCTGAGGTTGTTGTTGATCTCCTATACTTTTTTTTTTTTTTTAAGGTTTTTGCAGGGCAAATGCAGTTAAGTGGCTTGCCCAAGGCCACACAGCTAGGTAATTATTAAGTGTCTAAATCAGGATTTTAACTCAGGTCTTCCTGACTCCATGGCTGGTGGTCTATCCACTGTGCCACCTAGCTGCCCCTCTCCTATACTTTCTGTGCTCACTTGATTTGCTTTTAAATATGCAGAGTGAAGAAGAACCAGGAAGAGCTGGTTCTTTTCATGACCTTTCTTCCACCAAGTCTGTGGGATAAAATACCTAGATATCAGTAGTCAGATGCCATGGGAGGAGGATGGAGAGATGTGGTTGTAACCTTCAGAAGATTGTGGGCAACTGGGTAATTTTCTAAAACTGGACCTGAAGATTTCCCATATTTGTGCATTTGTTGTAATATTTCTGGAATGAATTGTTGATTGTTTCTTTCTCACTCTGGAAAACCATCTCCAACCATAGGCTCTGGGTGAGAATTATGTGCCTCTACAATCCCATACTTAGGAGCTCAATCTTTGCTCCCACATTACGTCTTTGTCTAGCTCCTCTGCTAATTTTCTAGACCAGAAATGTAGAATTTAGCTAATAAATAACTTGTTTTTGGCCTAAATATAATTCCATTTTTTTATACTCATTAAAAGCAAACTAGGAAAAATAAGGTTTTTTTTGGGGGGGAAGACTTTTTAACCCTTTTGTTAAAGCATTGTTGTTTTTTGTCTTTCAACATAAAAACATGTGCAGACTACTTCAGGTATGATTTTGGTTTGTAGGGACCACTGACTTCTATGGTGCCATGTGAAACAGCTCTCCCTAGGCCAAATGGAAAACTTAATTCCTCAAAGTGAGGGACAAACCAGAATTAACATAGCAGTTTTCAGTTTGGTACCTTTGAAAATGTTAATAGCACACTAAGATTGTATTTTGAAGAAAAAAATAATTTTTTTAAATAGAACTGAGTATCAGAAATTTAGTCATTGTACCTGGATTCATCCTGTGAACTCCATTGATTCAAAAGTCACATAAGGAGTGGCTAGATGACTCAGTGAATAGGGCAACAGCCCTGGAGTCAGGAGTACCTGGATTCAGGTCTGGTCTCAGACACTTAATTGCCTGGCTGTGTGGCCTTGGGCAGGCCACTTGGCCCCATTGCCTTGCAAAAACCTAAAAAAAAAAAAAAAAAGTCACATAAGATAGGAAAATATCAAGATTCAGCAGCCTTTTGTGCTGAGGGGAAGTAAAGAGTGGGATTGTCAATATCTAGAAAACAAAAGGAGAAGGAAAAGAAAATTCTAGAAATAAGATTTTTAAAGAGGAATTGAAGAAATGGGAAGTTGTATGGTATCCCAAGAAATTTGCTGTTATTTAAATAAAATTTTGAATAAATTGTTTCATCTATGTTTTCTTATGTACCTATCTTTGAGTATCTTGGAAGGGCAGATTTTTCCTAGTCCTATAACTAGGTAGAAAAATGATATCAAAGTTAAACTAGGCAGATGATCAAAACTAGTGAACCCTGGGTTAAGCTTTCCAAGGGAACAGGTAATCAGAAGCAAGCCCTAGGTACAGAAACCTAGAAGTTCAGACAAAAATGTCAGTTTGTGAGGTCAGTTGACTAGAGCAAGCCCAGTTACTAAGAAGTCCAGGTAGAGATCAGGGAAAGCTATAATTCTGATGAGAATAAGTCAAAAGCCTGGAAACCTGGAAGGCAGTGCAAAGATGAAGTTCAGGACATCAAGTCAAGGGGCTAGTTCCAAGGGTGCAGGGGAAAGGATCTGCCCCAACTTGCTGTGAAAGTGAGCAAAGGGCCAGGATCCAAAGGTCAAGTAGAAGAAACAGGTACTAAATAACAAAAATACAGGAACCAGTTTCATTCTGGGACAAAATATGGCATGCCCTCTGGTTGATTTATACTCCCTGCAACTAGAGGTGCTTATATAAGAAGTCATTGAAACTGCCTAGGAATACAGAAACAGTGGGACTACAGATTTTGTGATTATCATAGAGATAGAACAATTAAGGCTACAGAAGTATACTTAAATTTTCTCTGTACTTCCCTTTAAAAAAACTTTCTTTTGCCATTTGTTTTCACATCACATATATTTCTAAATAGATCTTTCCCTCTTCCCTACCAACTAAGCTATCCCTTGTTACCAAACCTTAAAAAGGAAGAAGGAAAAAATGAAGTTCAGGGAAGAGGAAGTCGGAAAAGAATATATTACTATGTGCTAGGTCCTATGCTAAGTGCTTTATAAATATTTATTTCATTTGATCTTCACAATCATGAAAGAAGTGATAGTATTTTCCTCACTTTAAACTAGTTAAGTGTCTGAGGCCAGATTTGAATTTAGGTTTTCCTGATTCCAAGCCTGATACTTTATTTAAATTCATCTTGTCTGGTAGTTTATGCAATAATCCACATGCTTAAGCTCCCACATTAAAAAAAGGGGGAGGAGAACTAAATTTTCTCTACTTTTTTAAGGGATCAAGCTTCATCATTATATTTATTCAGCATTCACTTTCTTTTTTGTTATTTTTTTTTCTGTTAATAGCATTGTTTTCCTGGTTCTGCCTGCTTAATTGTACCAGTTCATACAAGTCTTTTCATCTTTTCTCTGAATTTATCACATTCATCATTCCTTAGGAGTACAGGAACATTAACAGAATTTCAGACTTAAAGCTGCCAGAGACTTTAGGGGGCAGCTTGGTCTGATTCTTTCCTAAACCTGCTTTAAACCAATTCTCTGCCTTTGCCAAAGGACTGCTGTGCACTTGGTGTACAGAAGGGCCCTTTTCTCTAGATGTCTCCAATGCCCCTGCCTTCCATGCCTGACAGTGAGATCTGGATCAGAGGGCACCCTAGAGGAGAAGATCATGTTTATAGCCTGCTGTGAAAAAATGGGGAGCACTCTGTTTTATTAGCCACAGAATTCTGAACATTCTTGTCCTAGAATCTTGGTTTTGTTGTTGAAAACTTGTCCAAACCAGATAGCAATGACTCCATTTTGCATCTATCAGCATAAATGGGTTTAAGTATTAGCAAACATGCAAGTTTCGAAAATGAAATTTGCAGCAGGGAAGCAACTGGGAGTATGTGTCACTAATGCAGATATTTTGAGCTTCAGGGCAATTTTGCATCCAGGGACTTAAGAGATTTTACCGCTTTATCAGAGTCCACTTAAATCCCTTTTCATAGGGAAAGTTCACAGTCCTCCACACTCTTGTGGATCTTTTCCTTCATGATGACTTATCCTTCCCTTTTTCTCGGGAATCAGAATCCTCTTCCCCTCCATGCCCTAGTCTGATCCAGGATTAATTTATCTCAGCTCATCTTTTTTTTTTAAGGTTTTTTTGCAAGGCAATGGGGTTAAATGGCTTACCCAAGGCCACACAGCTAGGTAATTATTAAGTGTCTGAGGCCGAATTTGAACTCAGGTACTCCTGACTCCAGGGCCGATGCTCTATCCACTGAGCCACCTAGCCACCCTCTTTTTTTTAAGATTTTATTTATTTTTTAGTTTTGCAATTTCCCCCCCCCATCTTACTTCCCTCCCCCACCCCCACAGAAGGCAATTTGCCAGTCTTTACATTGTTTCCATGGTATACATTGATCCAAATGGAGTGTGATGAGAGAGAAATCATATCCTTAAAAAAGAGCCATAAAGTAAAAGAGAGAGCAAGATCAGACAATAAGATAGCAGGGGTTTTTTTTCCTAAATTAAAGGTAATAGTTCTTGTTCTTTGTTCAAACTCCACAATTCTTTCTCTGGATACAGATGGTATTCTCCATCTCAGACAGCCCTAAATTGTCCCTGATTGTTGCACTGATGGAATGAGCGAGTCCATCAAGGTTGATCATCACTCCCATGTTGCTGTTAGGGTGTACAATTTTTTTCTGGTTCTGCTCATCTCACTCAGCATCAGTTCATGCAAATCCCTCCAGGCTTCCCTGAATTCCCATGTCTCCTGGTTTCTAATAGAACAATAGTGTTCCTTGACATACATATACCACAGTTTGCTAAGCCATTCCCCAATTGAAGGACATTTACTTGATTTCCAATTCTTTGCCACCACAAACAGGGCTGCTATGAATATTTTTGTACAAGTGATGTTTTAACCCCTTTTCATCATCTCTTCAGGGTATAGGCCCAGTTCAACTCATCTTTTCTATCCCTCTTTCCTCTAGCCATGTGGTGAGACAAACTCAGGAGTCAACGTTTACCATGGCTGTTCCTTGTTCTCCATAGATTCTTGCTACTTTGCTAAAGACAGAAAGCAAATAAGCTCCTAAACCCTTCAGAAGAAGCAAAATTTGCTAAGCTGATTTAAGAGTCATAAATAAAAATATATTTGCTGTAATAGGATAAAAGCAAATTTCATCAGTTTGGAGAAGAGCAGAGGGAAAGGAAAGGCTCTCTGCCATTCTTTTCTTCCTACAAGTCTCACCTCAAGGGTGTTTTTCCCCCCAATGGCACAATCATTGTTGTCCTCATCCTTTGACTGGCCCTTGAGATTAGTGAGGTGGGGCTTGGCTCTGCACAGGACCCCAGGGTCCTTTTTTGTAGCCTGTGGCTGACAAATGACATCCACTCAGCTCTACCTGTTTTTGGTCTTCCAGTCCACAAGCACCACAGCCCCAGGTCCCTGAGGCTTCCTGGGCAGACGAGGGAAGCGTCGTTTATCACCTGACAGATGAAGACTTTGACAAGTTTGTGAAGGAGCACTCCTCTGTACTCATCATGTTCCATGCCCCATGTGAGTGGAATGTTTTCTTCCCCCAACTCTTCATCCCCTCCCTTGTCTTGACAACCTCAGCTGAAATCTGAACATGGCCTCTGAAATGTTCAACCTTTTATAATAGTCATCATTCAGAAGTCTTTATTAATTGTGCACAGCACTGTATTGAGTTCTTCTCTTCAAAAATAATTATGCAGTTATACTCTCACTAATTATACAATTATATTTTCACAGTAGAGGCTCAAAGAGTTAACTGAGTTAGGAATTAGGAGTGAGTTGTCCCCCTCCCTATTCATGCAACATGTGCTCTAGAAATGTGAAGCCCTTTCAGTGTTAAGCATCACAAAGGAAGGGAATATGATGCAAACAGAAGTCATATAATACATTCTTTTGTTTATTGGTTAGCTTTGAATTAGCTTCAGAAACTTTCGAACTTGTGTGAGTACTCCTAGGCCCTTTGCTGGTCCTTGGGACACCCAGGGAAAGGGATTAGGGGAAAGGGTATGGAATAAATAGGTCCTAGAGAAAAGCTCAAAGGAAAGGGCAGCATTGTGTCTATTTGATGATTCAGTCCAAAAACCATAGTTCGTGGACCACCATTACATAAAGTGGTTTGAATGTCATCTTCTCTTTCCATCCCTGATCTCTCTCCCTTATCTCTATAAATAACCTGTACCAGCAAGGGAATGAGAAAAAAGAAAAAAAGAGATTTTTAAAACATGTGAAATAACTCCTGGGAAGTAGAGAGAGATCCTAAACAGAGAGATAGCAGTGGGGAAAGTAACTCCAGCTTGAAGTAATTTATGTAAGACTTGAAGGTGGAAGCCCAGAGCTGGTAACATATTTACCTATCAGGAAGAAAACTTCAGTCAGGGAATCACTGAACAATAAGAAAAAGCAGGTAATGAAAAAAGGAGAACCTTAAAAACCATGGATTAAACATCTGAATTTGATGCTAGAAATCACTAGAATCTTCTTGTGGTATCTCTGCATAGGAGAGAGGAAATTGATGCCTTGAGAAGAAATGTTCACAATTATTTGTGAGGAAGAGATTAGATCAGAAAGACTGGACTAGGACAGAGGGGCAGTGCTTTAAGGTAGGGTTGGGGGAAAAACAAGCAAACAGAAAAATCTGGCATTGTAGTCATTCCATCAACCTCTTATATACTTCTTATTCAGTAACTCTCTCCAGCATTCCCCAAAGCTAGCTCATTAGGACAGAGGCAGCATTGCAGTCACCTCACTGGCTAAAAAGTTCTCTCCAGGCCATTCTCAGACTTGCTGATGGAAGCAAGTTTAGAAGCAATTTACTTCCCCATAGCTGGAGGAAAATGGTTCCTCCCTGTTCTTTTCCCTCCTCCCCCTCCTCCACCCCTGTCACCTACGCCAGCAGTAAAGACAGAGGATAAAAGGTCCTTGACTATTTCTAGCTTGGGAAGCTCTATAAGGTTGTCTGCTTCAATCTCTCTCCCCACAATCTTGTTCTATCTCCAAAGAAAACCCAACACCCTGGTAAAGGTCAGAAATAGAATTCTGTTCTGCATTCAAAACCCAGCAACATTTCTGCACGTGCTTAAAACTAGTTATGTACACATAATGCAGCTTGGGGAGAAGGGAGGGACTTGACGGCATATTTGAGTGTATGTATTTACGAGATTCCTTATATAAAAATTATAAATTGTTGTAAAATTCTAAGTACTAGGACTTCTAATTGGTGAGAATAAATTTCATACCTCTCTTCAAAATATTATTGCACTCATATTAACACTTCTGAGTGAGAAATAAATATTTTTTGTCATTATTCCTTTGGCAGTCTTAGGCATTCACATAGCACTGCAACAACTGATATTTGCCCTGTATTTGAGCACAGGCAGCTTGGCTCCCACCCTTTTCTTCCCAGTACAGTCATCTCTTCTTGGATCATAGAGGTGAAGTTCAATGCATATTAGGCAGAGAAATAGAGATCATTTCTGTGATATATGATGCAATCTGATGGTTGCCCTATAGGTAATCATCCACAGATATTTATTTAGCACTCAGAACCTCTGATTCCAAATCAATTGTTCTTTCCACTATTCTGTTGGATTCATTTCTCTTTGGTTAGTGGAGTAAAAAGGAGAAGGCTTGGGGGTGGCTAGGTGGCTCAGTGGATAGACTACTGGCCTTGGAGTCAAGAGTACCTAAATTCAAATCCGGCCTCAGGCACTTAATAATTACCTAGCTGTTTGTCCTTGGGCAATCCACTTAACCCCATTGCCTTGCAAAAAAAAAAAAAACCTTAAAAAAAAAAGGCTAACTAGCAGCACTATTTGACCTGCCTGCTAAAGAGTCCATGTGGGCAGCCATGCCTCCCTTAATTAATCCTCCCCAAAATATTCCCTTGTGTCTTCTCCATCAAGGAAAATGATTATTTAATTGGAAAAAGTAGAATGAATGTGCTTAAGAGGGAATAGGAAACCCTGATAGATAAGTAAAAAGCAAAATGACACCTAGCTTCTTTAAATGATTTTGATTCTTCAGTCCAGGGTGCAAAGATTATAAGCAAGAACCACTACCAGTAATCTTTAAAAAAATCACAATAAATAGTAGAGACTGGATATGATTTGTGAACATAGACCCCAAAACTACAGCCCAGGAACTTGCTGTCCATCCCCAGTGCATGTCCAGAATAAATTATCAATAGTATGTGAGCACGTGGGGAAGATAGGAATCTGGGATCAAGTTAGGACTTCAGAAGAACCTCATTACCCACTTTCGACTGAGAGATCAGGTTGTATTGTAGAAGTAATCTATCTGGATTTCTCCAAGGCATTTGATAGAAGGCCATTTGAGGCATGTAACACACACACACACACACACACACACACACACACACACACACAGAAATACAACCTTATGAAAAGATAGAAAAAGATGGGCTAACAGATGCTTCATGGTTATTGAACAGCTATATCATCTGTGTGAATCTAAAAGTTGGTCTTTCCATAGCAGTGTCCCAGCACTTTGTCCTGCCCAACATTTTCACTGATGACATGGAAGAAGATATAATAAAAGGTTTATCAGATTTACAAGTGACACAAAGTTGGGGACAATAGCTCATATGATAGAATTAGTGCTCATAGCAGTTTTTGACAAGCTTAACAAATGGGGCAAAGCTAACAAGATTAAATTGAAAAGGGATACAAGTGAAATTCTGCTTTTTTAGGTTAAAAACATCAGTTGACTCAATTTGGGCAGGGAATCCTATCATTGCTGTGGTACATGTGAAAATATTTCCTGGTATTAACTAACTACAAGTCAAGTGTGACATCACAGTGATCTGAGTGCCAAAAAGTGCTAACATAATCCCTTAGGCTATCTTAATGAAAATGGAGTGATCAAATGGAGGAAGTAAAAGGTTCCACTGTGCCCAGGAATTTTTATTCCAAATCCAGATTATATTCAGAGCTGAGGGCCACATGTTAAAACAAACTGAAGAGTGACCAGAATGGTAAAGAATCTATTAACCACAGTCAGTCAGTGATAAGTCATCAAGCATTTATTAAGTGCTTACTGTAAACTTAGAGCTAAGGGCATAGAGAAAAGCTAATGCCTAGTCCCTGCCCTTAAGGAATGCACGTTTTAATGGGGGAGACAACCTGCAGATAAGTCTGTACATATAAGATATATGCAGTGCAAGTGGCAGTCTCCCTAGGAAACCACTTTTGGAGAAAGTGGGATTGGAACTAAGACTTGAAGGAAACCAGAGGCTAGGTGAAGTAGGAGAGCATTTGATGCATGGGGTCACCCAGGTCAGAGGGCATACAAGTGAGGGTGGTGTCCCAGCGAGCAGGCTGGTATGGGTTGGTTCTCTATTAGAAAAATGCTAACCCTACTTTTGAGGATGGTCCCATTCTGAAGCTGGCTTATGCAGATACAGAATATTAATGGTGTGTTGGGGGGGGGGGGTTGTAAGGCTTAAGGTGAGGTTGTAAGGTTTAGTGACTTGTTGAAGATCACACAGCTGGACAATTAATTATTAAGTGTCTGAGGTAAGGTTTGAACTCATGTCCTTCTGACTTCAGGGTTGGTGCTCTATCTCCTGCACCACCTGGTTGCCCCAATGGTGTGTTTTAAATAAACTCAGACCTCAATATCTTGGTGGTATGGAATTTGCTCCTGCTAAAACAGATTGCATTCTCTCTTTATCTTAGTGAACAATTTCATTAGTTAACTCAAGCCCAAAAAAGTTATCACTTTAAGTCTTTGACTGTTCTTGACTTCACTAGGCTGATCCTGGAGTGACAATTGCAGGACCTGTATTCAAAACCTTTTCAACTTAATTGAATCCACTGAAAGAAAGTTTCATTCTGTTGGTAGAACATCAGGAATCTCGGGTCATCTCTACCTTGCAGTGGAAAACAATTGTAAATTCAGTAAATAAATTTGCCAGTAGATTTTTCCCATGTACTAAGTGGTAGGGAAATAGGGAGAATTCAAGGATGATGCTTTCCCTGGCTGAATCAGACAGGATCTAAGCTCTTTTCCTCCCTCATTTCAAAATCAGGATGCTCTTCCCAGTCTTGCTGTATTGGGGCAGCTGAGTCCTTCTGACTTCCATTGTATACAGTTAAATAAATGCATGAAATAGCTTTTTATTAAATACTTTCTGTATGCTAGGGATGCTCCAGGTACCAGAGAATAATAACAAGATAGTCCCTTCCCTCAGGGGGGTTACATACTGATTAGGGGAGGGCTACACATATTAGAAATAGTGGCTAGGGAGGCACATTTTGTTCATTGAAGTCAAAAGGACATGATGAGGAAACTCACAGAACAAATGACTGCCCAGTCTCAGAAATGGTTTAAAGATGCTGTTTTATTCACAGTGTGGTAGTGCAAATAAGAAATAGTTAATCAGTTGTGGGCAGGGAGTGGGGGGGGGGCGGTATAGGGACGGTGACAGCCTATCCCATACCAGTCTCCATTATCCTTATCTGGCAATGGGATGAGAAGGGAGTGCAAAGATTGCATATGGGAGGAAATGACCCCCTTTTTTCCCCTTGGTGGGATCTTGTCCTTCTATCTAGAGATCTTTAAAAACCTGTAAGGCACTTTGGGCTAACATATTCTAGGTATAGGGTGTGTGTTTTTGATTTAACCATATGATTTTGGAGAAAAGGGTGATTCTTACAATACAGTTGAGATACATTTTTCCCATCCTGGTCTCAGTCTCCATACCAGGCCATCTGTTGTTCCAGCTTCCATCTCATAACAGAAATCAAAACTCCCATCCACATAACTATAGGCTCTGATGATCAAAATCTATGTTTTATAAATATTAATTTAGCAACAATGGGGAAGCTAATTTGAGTGAGCAGAGATTGGAAGGAGAGAGAGAGTAGGAGACCGAGACCATCATAGTAATTCAGACAAAAGGTGACAAGGGCCTATTTTAGGGTAAGCCGTGTGTATGAAGAGACAGATATTGATACAAAATAAGTTAATTATGTCTTCTGAATAAAACTTCACCACTCCTTTGTGGGGCTGGGGTGGGCAGGGAGATGAGAAAGGAAGAAAAGTCAAATATAACTCCCATGCTTGTGAACCTGAGTGACTGTCTGCAGGAGAGTGTTCCTCTCATTGTGAATGTGAGAAACAGGCTGAGCAGCAAATAATGTTTTTGACCACGTAGCTAGAAAGTATGAAAGGCAAGATTTAAACTTAGGTCTTTCTGACTTTAAGTCTAGTACTCTAATCACTATGCCATGCAGGCTCTCCAACCAGAACCCTCAGGAAGTTCTGGAACCCCCACTTAGTAGATACTTGTTAAGGCCTGACAACTAATTGAAATTTATTGGATCCAAACAAACTAAAAAGCCTGGAGCTAGATAGGAGGTTGACAGTCCTGCTGCAAAAGGGAGGCATGCTTTGAAGGAATTGATTCTAGGTTTCTGGGTTAGGCTAAGAAAGTAAGGGTGAGAGCACTTAGGCAGATTATAAAACCCCTCCAGCAAGGAAGCTTGACAGTAAAACTTAATGGCCTATCAAATCACAATCACTAAGGCAAACAAAAGCAGCAACCTAGCGGATTCCCTTATCACTTGCTTCTTAGCTGCATATCCCACAGCCTTTGGGGAATGTGGAATTCCCAAAGGCCAGTATGTGGTGTAGCCTTATTGGCAACAGGAATTTTTAAATGCATTTTTTTATTCAGAACTTAAAACTCAAATAAACTTGTGTGTGTATACATATATATATATATATATATATATATATATATATGTATATGTATATGTATATATATAGTAGAATAGGAAAGATTGTGTGGGAAACTACAACTATACTTTGTAAAACTTGCTTTTTAAGCATATATTTCATGTGTAACTTTCAAAGCTGTCCTGCTTGTCTGTGACTCCTTATGACCTTTCTTCTCTTCTTTTTATATTTTGTTAATGGGAGTAGGGGGTTGCCCCTCTCCCACTCCATAGAATTAGAGAGGGGAAATAGGAAAAACAAAACTCTGACAACAAATATACACAGTCAAGCAAAACAGCCTCCCCTAACAGCCAGGTCCTACATATCTTTCATTCACCTCTCTCCAAGTGGTGAGTAGCAGTCTTCCTTATCAGTAATCTGGAATTGTGGTTGGTCATTTCTTCAGTCAGAGTTATTAAATCCTTCAAAATTGGTTTCTCGGGTGGCTAGGTGGCCCAATGGATAAAGCACCAGACCTGGAGTCAGGAGTACCTGGGTTCAAATCCGGTCTCAGACACTTAATAATTACCTAGCTGTGTGGCTTTGGGCAAGCCACTTAACCCCACTTACCTTGCAAAATAAAAATAAAAATAATTGGTTTCTCTACAGTGTTATATAAATTGTCTCCTGATTCTGCTTACTTGACTTTGTTTCATTCAGTTCTTCTAAGGTTTTTTCCTGAAATTGTGCCTTATATAATTTCTTATTACACAATAATATTCTATTACATTTGTAAACCATAATTTGTTCACCTCAATTGATGAGCAACTTTATAGTTTCCAGTTTTTTACTAATACTACTCTAAAAAGAGCCCCAATTAATATTTTTGTATAAATAGGTCTTTTTTTCTCCTTTTTATGTTTTGGGATGTAGACCAATGGTATCAGTGGGTCAGAGGGGATGCAAAGTTGATTGACTTTATAGAGATAGTTCCAAATTGCTTTCTAGAATGACTCATCAATTAATAGTTCCACCAAAACTGCATTAATTTTTGGTGATAAAATTATAGCATATTTTTATACCCCCACCCCCTCCCCAGGACCAGAACACTATGGGGAGGAAAGCTTTGCCAATGCTGAGTCAGCATCTTTATTGATTTGTCATTCATTCATTGGAAACTTTGTTTGCAGAAGTATATAGATCAGCTACCACTTCTTTTGTTTAAGATACTAGGAATTGATGGGGGGGGGAACTTGACATCATAAGACTCAAGATGATTTGGAGTAATTTCTAAATCTGAGAAAAGGAACTTGAGATAATGTAAGAATTTAGTAATACTCCTATATAAATTTTCTTGAGCAATGTGGGTTAAGGGAGGCAGGGGCCAGTAGAATATACAAATATAGTAAATTATTTCTCTGTAACTTAGGGTAAAATCAAGCACTTTAAGTTAGCAAGAATTTGGACATATAATAGCACTTAGGAACATATAAGAAGTAGACCTTGCCCTCAAAGAGTTCACAGCCTTTTGGGGCAAGGGCAAGACCTATCTATGAGGAAAGTTAATTATTGCAAGTCAAAAAATACAAGGACAGTAGCAAAGCAAATTTGTGATTATTTGTTAAATGGAACATCAGAGAATGAGTGCCAAGAGTCGAGAAGCAAGTTTCTAGGTCTGTAATGCTCTGGGAATGCTACATGGAATAGATAGAATTTGAGTAGGGCCTAGGAGAATGGAAGAGAAATTGTTTCAATCTTTATCTCCCCAGCAGCCAACATCATAATTGACTTAAAGCAGGCCCTAGATGAGTATTTGTTCATCAATTGATTCATAGGATACAGATAGTTGGGAAGAAGTAGAGGAGGCATTCCAAATTGGTGAAATTTATATGAGTTCAGGTAGGAATGAATTATGTTATATTTAGAAAATATAATAAACTATTCAAGCGTCAGATTCTTTTAGGAGTGTATCATTAGATAAGGCAAAGAAAGGTCAAATCATGGAGAGCTATGAATGACCAGCTAAAGAATAATAAGCTTTATCCTGTAGGAAAGAGTTGAAGATTTCTGTGCAAGGAAGTGATAGAGGAAGATTGATTTGGGAATAGTCTATAGTTTTAGTGCCTAGAAGGAACACAGGGGGCATTTAGTTCAGGCCTCTCATTTGCTAGCTGAGGAAGGTGAGACCTAGAACAGTTGAGACTTAATATAGTTCACTCAGATAATCGCAGGGAAGGGATTCAGATGCATGTCTTTAGATTCTAAATTCAGTTTATAAAGAGGACAGACTGGAAGCAGAGATGAATTAGGCCAATTTTACAATATTCTCGGCATGAGGGCAAAAATTTAGGTAGCTGAAATAAGAATGAAAAGGAAAGTATAAGTGTGAGACATTTTGAAAAAAATGTATCATTAGGGTTTTAATGACTGGCTATTGGGAACAAAGGAAAAGCTTCTGAGACAGGATAACTAGGAGAATGATGGACACAAGAAGGAAAGTTGGAGAGGGATCCAACTTTGGGGGTCTCATTAATGAATTTAGTTTTATATATGGAGTTTAAGATAACTGCAAGGCTTCCAATTGGAAATTTTCAATACACAGTAAGATATGTCTGAACATTAAGGGAAAAAAAAGTTAGTAGATGCCCGTGATAAGAATGGCTAGTCTCCTCATTGTTTCTTTCTCCACCCTGAGTACTACATTTAACCTGCCAAAGAAGAACTGGTGAAGGATCCATTCATGCTATGTCTGGGAGAGAGAAAATTGGGTAGAACTCTCTCCTGCCTGTCATTCTCCTCCCCTTACAAAATCAAATCCCCATAGGGAGCACTTGCATCAAACTCTGACCACACAGTTTAATTATTTTATTTCCTATATAAAGTTGATAGAGTTGCTGGATATTGTTGGCCTTTCCCAAAACCAACTGACATCAAGGGCTGTGTTTGTCACACATCCCTCACAGTGTCATGTACACATGGGTGACGGGGGAGGCTGGGGAGCTCCCCTTTTTATAAGTTTCTTAAAGCAAGAAAGATTCTTTTGTTTATTATCTAGGTTCAATATTGTTAGGCATACCAGGAGAAAAGATTCCATAACTTATAAAGAGGCTCTCTGGATCTCAGAGTGGTCACTAAACGTTAACCATGGTGGACCTTTTAACCTAGCCTATCAGTTCTCCTGAGGATATTTTAAAACTTATTTCAGAAAAATAATAGAATCTGATTCTATTTCCACTTAAATAATTACCAATAAAAATTCCTTTATTCTAAAAAAGGCAACCTTTTACTTAAGAATACCTTATTTAAGAAAAGTAGGAAAGCAGATTAAGTAACATCTCACATTTATACACAGTATTTTGTTTATTTTTTGTTTTTGAATTTTACAACTTTTCCCCATCTCATTTCCCTCCCCCCATCCCCACCCACAGAAAGCAGTCTGATAATCTTTACATTGTTTCCATGCTACAAATTGAACAAAATTGAATGTGTTGAGAGAGAAATCATATCCTTAAGGAAAAAATAAAATATAAAAGATAGCAAAATTACATAATAAGATGCTTTTTTAAAATTAAAAGTAATAGCCTTTGGTCTTTGTTTAAACTCCACAATTCCCTCTTTGGATATAGATGATATTCTCCATCACAGATACCCCAAAATTGTCCCTGATTGTTGCATTGATGGAATGAGCAAGTCCATCAAGATTGAGCATCACAACCCATGTTGCTGTTAGGGTGTACAGTGTTCTTCTGGTTCTGCTCATCTCACTCAGCATCAGTTCATGCTGATCTTTCCAGGCTTCTCTGAATTCCCATCCCTCCTGTTTTCTAATAGAACAATATTCTATAACATACATATACCACAATTTGTTCGGCCATTCCCCAGTTGATGGACAATCATTCAATTTCCAATTCTTTGCCACCACAAACAGGGCTGCTTTGAATATTTTTATACAAGTGATGTTTTTACCATTTTTCATGATCTCTTCAGGGTATAGACCCAGTAGTGGTATTGCTGGATCAAAGGGTGTTCACATTTTTATTTCCCTTTGGGCATAATTCCAAATTGCTCTCCAGAAAGGTTGAATGAGTTCACAGCTCCACCAACAATGCATTAGTGTCCCAGATTTCCCATATCCCTTCCAGCATTGATCATTGTCTTTTCTGGTCATATTGGCCAGTCTGAGAGGTAAGGTGGTACCTCAGAGATGTTTTAATTTGCATTTCTCTAATAAGTAATAATTTAGAACAATTTTTCATATGACTATGGATTGCTTTGATTTCCTCATCTATAAATTGCCTTTGCATATCCTTTGACCATTTGTCAATTGGGGAATGGCTTGATTTTTTTATAAATTGACACAGTTCTCTGTATATTTTAGAAATGAGTTCTTTGTCAGAAATACTAGTTATAAAAATTGTTTCCCAGTTTACTACATTTCTTTTGATCTTGGTTACAATGGTTTTGTTTGTGCAAAAGCTTTTTAATTTAATGTAAATTATCAAAATTATCTAGTTTGTTTTTAATGATGTTCTCCATCTCTTCTTTGGTCATAAAATGCTTCCCTTTCCATAGATAGCTCTGTATCAGTCATTTTCTGAATCTGAAAGACTGTATTTGAGAGCAGAAACCTTGTAATCCCAGTGATACTGAGAAGTTTCTGAGGAACCTTGTCTTTGTGAGATTGGGATTTCTATGATATCCAATAAGCCCCGGCTCACCTTGCTTTCCAGAAGCCTGGCTTCTTCCTTTCCCATATTGGCTCTGGTGTCCATTTCACCTGTTAAACCATCTGCAGTGATGGCCAGGGGCATTCCTGTCACCTGGCCCTATTTTGGTGCTGCCAGGAATTCAAGAAACTCTTGAAGGTTTATTTCCATCTGGACTAGCCTTGGCTCTGTGCCAATGCCTGTAGATGGCTGATGAATTTTTGATACTCTAAAGATTAAGGCCCTACTGCTTTGTTAGTAGAACGATTTTAATAGTGAACCATTAGAAACTTGGCAGTTCACTTGGCTTCCCAATTTTCCCCTATTTGGAATATTTTGTCCTTGGTGAGAGTGAAACTCCTTGGGTGAGGCTTCTTGGTGCCATTGAGCCATCACATTCCCAGGGAAGGTGAATAAAGTGGGAATGAGATATAAGAGCTTTTATATTAAGCTTTATAGTTTACAAACTCCTTTCTATATTCATTACCTCAGTCCAACACTGCAATGTAGGCAAAGCAGGGCTTGTCCTAATTTGGTGAGAGAAGAAATCCCATGTAATCTTTAGGCAGGACAGACAGAAGTCAGTTCAACTCACCTGTTCCTCATTAAGCACCTCCTCTGCCTTAGATGATGGGTACAAAGACAGATGAAATATTTCTCTTCCTCTGGGGCCAAACCACAAGGATGCAGATAAATAAACACAAAATATATACAAAGCAATTTGTCTGGGAGAGATTGGGATCAGGAAAGGACTCCTGGAACTTTCCTTGCTCAGGAGTTGAGAAACTGAAAATGAGTCGTCATTCTATCTTGGGAAGGGAATAAAGTATCCCAGAAGAAAGGGATGGTCTTTAAATCAATGTCAAATGATTAGAAAAGGCCAAAAAAGTTTTTTGTGATTGAGATGTGTATGGGGCAAGGGAGTTGTTTTTAGTGAGTTAATCTTAATGTATGCTTTTGGCTTTTCTGTTTGTTTTTAATGAGCTATAATGAATTCTTAGACATGTAGGATCTGATACAACTAGGTGGCACAGTGGATGGTGTGATGGGACTAAGTCAAGAAGTTGCTGTTGTTGAGTTGTTTCAATCATGTCCTGCTCTTCATGACCTCATTTGGGGTTTTCTTGGTAAAGATACTGGAATGGCTTGCCATTTCCTTCTCCAAGTTATTTTACAGATGAGGAAACTGAGTTAAATATGGTTAAGTGACTTTTCTGGGATTACACAGTTAGTAAGTGTCTGAGGCCAGATTTTTTTAACTTTATTTTATTTTTCCCCAGTTTCCCCAAGGTTTAACATTCATTTTTTAAACTTTACATTCTGAATTCTTTCCTTCTTCATACCTCATTCCCCCCCATTGAGAAAGCAAATAATTTGATATAGATTAAAAATATAAAACATTACCATAATAGTCATGATGTAGACAATTAAATTTAACACCCCCCACCAAAAAAAAAAGAAAAATCTCAAGAAAAATGAAGTTTAAAAAAGTATACTTCAATATATTCAAACATCATCAACTCTGTCTTTGGGGATGGATAGTATTCTTTATCACAAATTGAGACCAGATTTTAACTAGAGGATGAGTCTTCCTGACTCTATACATAGTGCTCTATCCACTTTATCACAAAACTGCTGAATTCAGGGACTGCTAGGTGGTGCAGTGGACAGAGCACCAGCCATGGAATCAGGAGTATCTGAGTCCAAATCTGATCTCAGATAGTTAATAATTATCTAGCTGTGTGACCTTGGGCAAGCCACTTAACCCCACTGCCTTGCAAAAACCTAAAAAAAGAAATGCTGAATTCAAATCTAGTGTCATATACCTAGTTGTGTTGTGACCTTGGGTGAGTCACTTAACCTCTATTGAGAGAGACAGAGAGAAAGAGAGATGAATGGATGGTCCTTATCATGTCAAGGAAATATCAAATCTTATAGGGTAGAAAACTTTGATTTAATCATTGTGAATTACTTTCTGAACTTTCCATATCACCAGCTTTCTACAGTTGGAGTATAGCAAGTAATCTATGTGCTTCACAGCCCTGTCCTTGCCTCCAACACCTAATTTCAGCTCTACCAACTAAACAACAACATTATCAAAATAAAAACAATTCACAGATCATTGAAACAGTATTAAAAATTAACATTAAATGTCAATTAATGATTTCTAATCACTTTCAGATAGAGTAGAAAGGCAAAGTAAGTACTACATCTTTGGCCTTGGTAAGATGCTTCTGAAAATATATTTATATTTTTATATAAGTTTATAAAGATGGTGATTAAGGCTTTTCAGTAGTTCTGTATCTTTGTCTCTTGCCTTCATGGTTTCTCCTGAAAACATCAGAGTTTAGATCATGTTTGGCTCATGGCTCCTGTGGCAGTGTTCAGACTAGTTAAATATTAAAAGTAAGGCAGGCTTTATTTACCCTAACCAAAAAATGCAAAAGACCTAACACTAGAGTAAACATAAGCCTTTAAGAAAACTTTTTAAGTAGTGAGTACCACCACCCCAAGGTCTTTTAGATTTAGAATATGTGTTACACTGGGTTGAGATCTTCCTTTAAGGAAAAGAATTTGGATCATTAGTGAGTCAGCTTCCCTCTCTGCACAATCCATTCACCTCACAGTAACAGCAAAGGGCAAGATTTTGATTTTACTTGTCCTTATGGCTCTGTGCTTACTGCTTCCCAGTTCCCACCTGGTCTAAAAGCTCAATGGCTGGATCCCAGAGGCATGGTCTAGGAGCTCTTCTGTCACTCATGGCTTCCTGGAAGGGACTACATGGATATACAGGCTTTCCTCCAAGGAACCATGCCTGTATCTAGACAACTTCTCTTTCTACAGCCCTCCAGATCTTCTGTTCAATGCTCCTTTGTCTTTGTTCTCATTTTTGAAAACCAACTCCATAGAGAGTGCACAAGGGTAAGACCTAGCCCATCATATGCTTGATTGATATCAAGTAGGATTGATATCACAGTGGGATTTCAGTGGAGCAACCCAGGATAAGGCAAAGAATTAACCTGATAGGAGATATCACTGTTGTTTGACAATTGTCCTTATTAGGGAGCTATAAAAACTTTTATACCATATGAAGGGAGTCATCAAGGACAGAATAAAGGACTAATAGATCCATAGGGCAATAAGGTAAATGACAATACACGTCATATCCACCATATTTTTATTGGGGACCCTTTTTTAAGTTTTCTTCCCTAAACCTTTCTAGTCTCTAATGTCACAGACTTCTTCCTATATCACTTCATGCCATATGACCAGAAGACTTCCACTCAATCTCTTCCAGAGCCAAATAGGACTTGTAATGGATAAGTTTGTTTTTAGTTTTTTTTTTTTAATTTTTGCAAGACAATGGAGTTAAATGACTTGCTGAAGGTCACACAGTTAACAAAGTATTAAGTGTCTGAAGTCAGACTTGAACTCAGGTCCTGCCTGCAGGGCCAGCATCCTATTCATTGCACCAGAGCATCCCCCAAGTTTTATTTTTTTTAATGATAGTTCCCCTTTCTTTCTTACTTTGCCACCATTTCTAGGAACAGGAAGGCTGGTTTTATCTCTAGGGCAGGCCATGGGTATAGGTGAGGTTTGATCTAAGGACTCAGGACCTACAATTTTTATACAGGGTGTGGACATTGTAAGAAGATGAAGCCTGAGTTTGAGAGTGCAGCTGAGGCCCTCCATGGAGCACCTGATGTAAGTGCCTTTCTCCTATCCCCCCACTCGCCTTTTATCCCCCTAACTCTTTTCTTTAAGAAATAAGCAATGAGTGGAATCAAAAAAGCTACTTCCCTCTGCAGAGTATTTAGTTGTTTACCTATTGTTTGCCCATTCCTTTGCACTCTTTAGTGCTTGACATCCAGAACACATTGTTGTTTGCCATAGGTGGTCTCTTCCAGCAGTGGGTAAGTGAAGAACAAACATTTTGTGTGGGTGGAAACATATGTTTCCATATTCTTCTGTGTTCCTGAGTTACCTTGGTCCTGGAATTTAAATCCAAAGAAGTCTTCATTTTATCCCCTCGGGTCTTCAAACTTGGGGACATGTTTCATCTTTTTTTTTTTTTTTTAATTTAAGGCATTGGGGTTAAGAGTGACTCTCCCAAGGTCACACAGCTAAGCAATTATGAAATGTCTGAGGCTGGATTTAAACTCAGGTCCTCCTGACTCCAGGGTCAGTGCTCTGTCCACTGTGCCACCTAGCTGACCCCTAGGTTCCATTTTTTTTTAGTGGAATTGGTTTCCTCTGGGTAGCTTATTTAGAAGTAGATGGGGACAATGGTGTGACATAATCATACTCTCAGTAGTACGTGAGTGTGACTGACAAGCAACTCTCCAAAGAGATGTCCATTCCCTGGTTATATGCTGCCAGGGAGGAGATTCATCTGTCATTTTAACAACTCTGCATCTGATACTTTGACCCATAATTTTTTCTTTCCTCTATTCCAGAGTCCAGGTGTTCTTGCAGCTGTTGATGCCACTGTCAACAAGGCTACAGCAGAAAGATATCACATCTCAGGGTTCCCTACACTGAAATATTTTAAGGATGGAGAAGAAAAGTATACCTTGCCACAACTTAGAACAAAGAAGAAGATTATTGAGTGGATGCAGAAGTAAGTTTTATGGTATTGAGATTATATTCATATTTCTGGCACTTAGTCACTGGTGATTGCCCTGAGGCAAACATACCACAGAACCCAATTTCTTCAGCTCAGGACCCTCTTCATCTTAGATTTTAATTCCAGAATCTAGAAGCCATATAGTTTGTTAATAAATACTTCCTAATTCATGAGTTACCCTTATCCCCTTTGGATGAAATTTTCAAAATCTTAGTAAAGTACTTGCATGCCTTTTCCAAAGACTCCTTTCATTTACTCTCTCCTTAGCCCCAGGTTACTTCATTTTTTCTCACTCTGAATAAAGGTAGGAAAATGAGGTGCTTGAAATAGAAGCGCCAGTGTGCTAATTGGTCCATGCTTCAGAATGAACTGATTGACAGGACCCAGATTTAAAAATGTGAATCTGAGGAGTCCAGGACAAAATAGAAGTATAGAAATAACCAGAAACTATGATGCTGTTATCAGACTTCTTTTTCTCATCTAAGAATTTTGGGGTCTGTAATTCTCTAAGACTTGTTTGCACAATTTTCTAGGGAATAATTATGCCACTAGCAGGGAGGTTGAAGGCAGGAATGGGCAGAGTACCTTTGGCATGCTTGAGGTCCCAAAGATTTTAAACACTTCTCAGCCCCCTTCTTCTCTTCCCAAACACATACATAACTTAATCATGAGCCATTTACAACCCTTGGAGACATAGATATAGAAGAAAGAGGAAATATGACTTCTCCCCATGTAGAGCTCTTAATGTGAGGCTACATTGACCTTGCTACCACAGACTCTGCTCTCTCATGAACCAGACTTGGGGGGAAGCAGGAGACAGAAGGGACTCAAAAGACTCACAAAATCACAAACCTGGGTAGATTAAAGGAGGGTAAACTGAGAGTGTATAGACTTAGGATTCAAAATTGAATAGCCATAAATATAAGATGGATTTAATTAGGAAAGCCTTTCTGCAAGGGGAGAGTTGACTGAATGCTAAACTTCAAAGCATTATATAAATTGTAAACTCTTACAAATGACCTTTTCTTACCATCAGCTTCAGCCTCTGCCTCATCCTAGTCTCAGTGCCAGGATTAGCATGATGGCACATTCTAGGACCCAGGCATGTGAGAACTGGGTGACCTTTTTATTTCAGATCCCAAAACTTCTCTCTGGGCCTTGCAGGAAATTCTGTCTGGGGTCAACTTTGCATTTAGCAAGCTGTTTATCTAAGCCTTTTCCTTTGGCTCCACTGTATTGCCAATTGGTGGCTCATTAAGAAGTAACAGAGCAGAGAATAAAGTAGAGATAATAAAGATAAATTAAAACCAGTGCATAATATTTGGCCTTCTGTTTAGTCAGCATATAAGTAAAAGTAAGAGTTCATCATGGGCATAAAGTAAGTTCTTTGTCCTGTGATCTGGAGAGAGAGAGAAAAAAGAAAAGAGAGAAATGTCCTTCCTCTTCTAAGTTCATTCTCCAGGCATTACTTTGTGTCCCTATGACTGTGCATGGAAAGATCAATACACAATTAATGGTACGCAACATTTGCCAAGTGCTTTGTTTCACCTCAAGTGCTCTCAGATGCATCACCTCATTTTCATTCTCAGGGTACCTATGAAGCAGGAAGTAAAAGATTTTTTCCTCCCTTTCTTATATAAGGAAACTGAGACACAAAGATGTTGAATGACTTTTCCAAGGTGATACTTTCCATGTACATGCAGAGTAACTTCTAGATTGTGCAAGTGGGGAATGAATGCCACATTTTTGTGATACTGTAAATGAAGTTTGCTGACCTTATGTATAGTAAACAAGAAGAAATGCTTTGAAGATATTTAAAAATACAACTGTAAGTAATTGTAGGTATCTAATTTAAGTAATTATGGGAATCCCAGGAGTAGAACAAGCAGGAGTGAGAAGTAAAAGACAGGATAGGGATTGGGGCAGAAGGGGTTAGGAAAGAAGTGTGTTTTCAAGCAAAGGCTTCAGACCTCTAAAGAACTTGTGGACAAACAGTGGTAGGTTCTTCATTACTAAAAGAGATTCTTCTCAGGCTCCTTACTCCAGTCACTCAATAGGTTTCTGGCAAATCAAGGAAGAACTATTTCATTTTTGGTTTTGTATCCTAGCCCAATGTAGTACTTAATAAGTGCTTATGAATTGAATAATCAGTTGTTCTGAGGAGTATCTTCCCCTCCTGGCCTGCTGAGACTGAGAGTCAACCACCAACAAGTCACTCGTGGTGTCTATGCATCCTCTATATGTTCCTTCAAGCAGGTACCTGGATGATGGATAGCTAGTGTACACCGACAGAAGCCACACACTACTATGCAAAGGAGGGCGTATCAAATTAACCAGGAAATAATGCATAGATGTTCAAGTATAGAAGGAAGTACCAAGTTAAGAAGTAGCAGAAATCACACAGCTGTAAAGGGTCCATAGTAATGACAAGTTTTCCTTCTTTATCAAGCCATTAGCTTGATAAATTGAAGGGGCATCAAGCAATACCTGTTGCAGATGATTTGGTGTATCCTTTTATCTCTGCTCATGCAAAGCAGGCCATCATTAAGAAATGGTGAGTTCCTCAAGAGGAATTCTTGTAGGACCATGCAAATAAGGGAGGTTTATACCCATTGTCCTGAGATTTTTTGTTCACTTATATGGATAGCAATTAGCTTACTTCCTTAGATTCTTCATTCAAGTATGTCTTTATGGAGCAGTATAGTATCTCATCTATTTCCCAAGATGGTAGAGGACCTATAATCCGCCCCTGTTGGTATGTAGCAAGTGGGAACTAGGTAGCCACATTCAAATTTCATTTATAAGGAAAATTAGATTTGTATGCATAAGAGGGGTACAATTACACAGATAGAAGATAAGAAATTATTATCTCTTTGTAAATGTGCCTAAAAAGACTTAAGAATGCAAATGGATCAGACTGAACATATGGAATTGTTATAAAACAGATGAACATAATGAATTTGACTTCTACTCCTTGAAAAGTTCTTGATTGAATTATTAAATAGATGCTTAAATGCAAGAAAAGAAAGCATAGATCCCCAAGATTCAGCATGGTTTTAATCAAGAAAAGTTCAAGGCCAACTAACTTCATTTCCTTTTTTTTGACAAAGTTACTATTCTAGTGTTGACCAGGAGACTCACAAAAATTTAATAATATAGTATTATTGTAGTCAAATTTATGAATGGCTATCTTGAGAAAAGAGGAATACACTTGAACTATTTGGCTTCAGAGGGCAAAACATGGAGGTTTTTGTTTGATATAATCAGCAAGCATTTATTTAATGCCTCTTCTGTGCCAGAGGCTGCTGGATAAACACTGGAGATGCTTATACACAAATAAAACAGCCCCTGTCCTCAAGGAGTTTACATTCTATGGGGATGTGGTAGGGGTGGAGGGAGAATACAGCATATTCACGGATAAGTGATGGAAGTGACAGACTGACAACTGAGGCAAAAAAGAAAGGCCTCTTGAAACAGATGCCCCTTTAGGTGACCTAGGGGTTCCAGAAGGCAAAAGTGAGGAAAGAAAGCATTCTAGGAGTGGGGTGTGTGTGACATGCATGACATATGTGTATATGTACATTTATTTTATACATTATATAAATATATTATTTCAGTAATATGTTACTAATTTGAAATACTGTCTAAATAAAAAAATTTGAAAGCTGAAGATGAAATTTTAAAAATTTAATTTTTTTATTTCATTAATAATATGAGAAAGCTTTTTGTTCTCCCTAAAGATATTGTTAAGGGAAATTATCAAGGTTATTATTAAGGATATCTTTAATGAGAATAATGTCATTGGGTGTGCTTTTCTTATTTAAAAAAAATTCTCATATTTCTTATGGGGGATTAGGTAGGGCAGGCTTGTAAATAATAATTGTTAGTCATTAATAACTCATTTTGGAAAGTGTAGCTAGCCAAGCAGGTAAATTTTACAATATTCTTTTTAAAATTGAAAAATCCACAAGATAATAATCCAAGAAAAGTCCTAGCATTAAGCATACCAGTATTTCAGCAGAAAATTCGAAAACATGCAAAAAAGCAGTTATCCTTTGATTTGAGCTCAGCAGAAAGTTCCTACCATTAACTCCTCCCTCTTTATTTCCATGGTCCTGGGATTAATTTCTTATTCATATTTGGAGATTTAGATGTGGTTTTGCATAAGTAAAGAATAGCAGAAATGCTGGTCTGGCCAAACTATACACTATAGGAAAAGGACTAATGTTATAATAAGACTGTAAAGGCTGGTTGGGCCAAGTGGTGAAGTGCTCAAAATGCTAAACAAAGTAACTTCTAGAGTCAGTAGAGAACAACTGGAGGTTTTTTTAATTGGGAGAGTTGGGGTGACATTTTTGACCTACATTTTAGGAAAAATCTCATTAACAGATTTTGGAGGCTAGATGAAAGTGAGAAAAAATTAGAGGCAAGAAGACCAATTTGGAAGTTGTGCTAATAGTCTATATGAGAGGAAATGACGACATGAACCAAAGTGGTGATTATTTAATTAGACAGAAGGGGAAGGTTGGGAGCATTGTAACAGAGAAAAAAATGACAAAATTAGGTAGTTGATTATATCTGTGAAAATGGTGGGGTTGTCACTGAGTCTGTAAACCTGGATCACTGGAAGGATAGCCTGTCCTTGACAAAGATAGGAAAATATGGGAATTCCTAGCCCATCCTATAACTCATTCTGCTCACCCAAGATGAATGCTGCTATGAGTTCCTAGGTAGCCATTATAAGTTCTAAGTGTCCTGAAAGGACCATACCTGGGGTGGGGGGCCGGGGAGTAGATAGGAGGTTGTACTTTGCAAATGAATCATAATATTTTGGGGTGATAGATGATGGGTAGGAGATGAGAATAAGGATTATTTTGGAGACAAGCCCAGCAATTGGTTATTGTGGAAAAGGTGGAATCCAACCCCTTCCCCCCTCCAGGTGGCTGATCACCACATCTTTGGGCTTAAGCTACACCTCTATCCATGACCTAGAGTACTTACTAGAGTATTCCATATATATATATATATATATATATATATATATATATATATATATATATATATAGTCAGAGTGAAGATACTTGTTAACTGTCCAGAATCCAAGATTCCCTCTTCTCCAGTTTGTTGTTCTTTTTTTGAAGAAACTATAGTTTAGTTTCTGGTACTGTGTACTAAGTACCATTTTTTCATATTACTTCCTTAGATCAGAAGTTTCATTTCTAATTTTAAGTGATTTTTTTTGTGCCTTATATCTAATTTGGCTTTTTCTTTTCATCCTTTTTTTTGAGAGAGTTTGCCAAGGGAAGGGGACAGTGGAGAGAGAAACAGCAGTGAAACTGAGTGATCTTATGTTTCTCACCTTTCTTCTTTATGCCTTTGCATGGAAGCCACCACTTATCATTTTATATGTTCACTTAGTTTGAAGATCTTAAACTTCATAAAATTTCTTCCTTTTCATCCTCTGCCATAGATGTTGGCACAAAAGCCACAGTTATCTTCATGGTGGTCTTTTCTATTTATTCTTATCATGAGCACTTCATGCCAAGATGATCAAATAGCTCATAAAATGTATTCTTATTGCCCTTGGGCACAGAATGAGAATCTCATAATTTATATCTCCAAGGAAAACCTTTGAGCCATATTTTCATTTAACTGCAACCTTCTTATTCCTTATGATTTCATTTATACTGAGAAGGTCAATATTGTTATGGTTCAGTTCCTCCAGGAGTATTCCAATTCACTGATCATTAAACAAAGAACTTATACATAGTCTCAGTGGTAAAATAAATGTTATAAGGTGAGCTAAGCCTTGTGATTTTTTTGATTCCTTTTTCTGCCACCATCATTACCAAATCCAAATGGGGGAAATGCAGGACTAAAGACCATTTGGTATTTTATTTTGTGTCATGGGTTGTTGTCATGGCTAAAGAATCTATGCCTATGAGTGAGATGAACAGAACCAGAAAAACATTGTACACCCTAACAGCAACATGGGGGTGATGATCAACCTTGATGGACTTGCTCATTTCATCAATGCAACAATCAGGCACAATTTGGGTCTGTCTGTGATGGAGAATACTATCTGTATCCAGAGAAAGAACTGTGAAGTTTGAACCAAGACCAAAGAAAAACTGCTATCTTATTGTCTGATCTTACAATCTCTTTTACTTTATGTTTCTTCCTTAAGAATGTGATTTCTTTCTCATCACATTCAATTTGGATCAGTTGTATACCATGGAAACAATGTAAAAACTGGCCTTCTGTGGAGGGTGGGGGGGGATGGTAGTAAGATTAGGGGGAAAATTGTAAAACTTAAAATAAATAAAATCTTTATTTTAAAAAAAGAATCTATGGCCTAGTAGCCAGACCTGCTAGAAAAGGACTCCTTTGAATTTAGTGAGCCAGCAACTACCTCTTGCCAAGACTATCCTTAAAGTCTTTACAGTTAAAGTCTTTACAGTTTTATAGAACGAGTCAGAGCTTAACTACCAGCAGCGCCAGGGCCATCTCCAGGCTACCATGTTGCTTCCACATTGGATCCCAGTAGAGGAGAGGACTTTCTTAGGAAAATATGTATTCATTTCATTTCAAGAATTCAGTTTTAAAACATTATTTTCACAGTGCAGAGAGACTATTCTGAACTGCTGGAGAGCTAACTAGAATCCCAAAAGTCTATGATAAAAGTCTGTTGACAATAAGTGCACATAGAGTAAAATAAAAGAGAACTGAGAAATCATTTCCTTGTTTTACAGAAGAGGATAGTGAGGTTTTGACAGGTAAAAATCACTTGCCCAAAGTCACAGAAGAATAAGTCCCGTGTCCACATCAGTCATTTCCCCCATTCAGCCGTGCTGCTTCTTATTTGTGACCTCCTTTCTAACACCTGACAATGTTGAAGGGAAGGCCAGTTTGATGGATATCCAGTAGACCTGGGATATGAAGGGTCAGTTAGTTCACCCCTTCACTTTTTAGGGTGAGCACACTGAATTCCAGAACAAGAAATGCTTTCTCTCTTCCTCATTTTAAAGGTATGTAAGTTGTACATTTTATCTTTTCATTGTCTAAACACAGTATTCAGTCCATAAAGTGACTTTTTCTTCTGTGGCACATAGGACTGTTTTTTCCCAAGCCAGAGACTCTTGATCAGTAACTATTCCCAGCCTCTAGTTTATATCTTTGATTGGTCATTAATTTGGAAGTTTGATGACTTGTCTGAATTCCTGCAGGTTTTAGGTAAATAAAAAGCCTTAACCTGATCCCTCTAGATTAGCTCCAATTTGTCCTGTATATAGCTTGAACTACTTGTTTGAGCCACAAGGGGGTGCCTTGGTACACAGAACCCTTACCTGGATCAGGAAGACCTGAATTCAAATACAGCCTCAGCATTAGTGGTGTGAACCCGGGAAGAAGATTAATGCCATTTACCTCAAGTTTTCTCATCAGTCAAATGAACTGGAGAAGGAAATGATAGACCACTTCTGTATCTCCAGTATCTTTGCCAAGAAAACCCCAAATGAGGTCATGAAAACAAAGCTGAAAAAAACAACTGCATTCAGTTGTTAGCCTGTTGTTTGCTCCATTAGAATGTAGGATCTCCTTTTCTTTATATCTCCAGTGCTTCCCTTAGTATTAGAGTGCTAAGCTAACTCCTAGTCAGATTGATAGGATTGTTACATACTTACAGATTTGACTTGGCTTGATCTATTGCTCTTTCCTTCTAATTAATTGACTTAGAATTAGGTGCCCAGAAGTCCCATCATTATTGCTTCAAGATTTCCAAAGACCTGGTAAAGTAAAAAGGAAATTAAATATATCTTTCCATGAAATTGTTTTCTAAAATTCAAGTAGAAATCTTTTTAAGTCAACCATGCAATACTGTCAACATTTATTTTTATTTATTCTATTTAAATATCTGTATACTTTGGTGTTGAAAGTATCCCTCTCACTTCAGTTTTGGACATAGTAGGGCTATGTAGTAAAAGTCCCAATAATAGCGATCAAAACTCTTTCTATCAACTAAACTTATATATTGAGTACCTCTATGTACAATGCATGTTGCAGAGTTTGTGTCACATTTAACAGAATCAAATAATGCCAGCCACATAGGCGTGTAATAAATACTTTTGAAATTTCATAATACACATATAGTACTTTGAATTGCATGATAATAACACAAAATATGTATGGCACATTACTCAGTTCTTTTCATAAATTGCCTCATTTTATCCTCCCAACCACTCTTTGAGGTAAGGTGAACAAATATTCTCACCTCCATTTTAACAGATTAGGAAATTTAGATTCACAGAAGTTATAACTTGCTGATGGTTGTGGCAGTGGTATTAGGGTTAGACTTCACAGCTATGTCTTCTGATTCAAATCCATTATCCCTTTCATCAGATTGAAATTGTGAACTCTTAAATGATAGACTAATTATTCTTTAGACAGTAGAAAGTCACTGAAGGTTTTTAATCTTGGGAATGACATTGTAAAAAGTGTCTTCTGGGAAGAGTCATCCTTTTAGTAGTGTACATAACTGGAGAAGGGAAAACAATTGTAATCATCTCAGTATGGTAAGGGTCAGAACTCTAATGACTGAGTGATGGCATACATAAAAATGTGTGTACACACATAATTCATACACAGGCGCATTTATGTATATTTAAGTATGGATAAATACACATGTGTGGGCATACACCTATGTGCATATACATATATGTATGTGTGTAAATTGATTTAATTATCCAAAACCTTAATTGAATTTTTGCTTAAGAATATCAGTCAATCAGAAGTATTTTATTAAGGTTTACTATTTTCCAGGCAGTCTGCTAAGAGCTAGGGATTAAAAAGAAAGGGCAGTATACAGTCTCTCCCCTCAAAAATGTTCCCATTCTAATAGGAAAGACAAGGTACAAACAACTGTATGCATACAAAAATCTATATATAATAAATATAAGGATATCTCAAAAGGGAGGTACAAATAGGGAAGGAGTATGGGGAGAGGGAGGAGATGAGGACTGGGGACCAGGAAAGGCCTCTAGCAGAAACTGATCAGAAACTGATTCTTGGAGCCGAGGAAGCTAGGAGGCAGAGATCAGAGACACAGAGACACAGAGAGACAGAGAGTGTTCCAGGCAAGGGAAGGCCATCAATGAAAAGTCAGCACTGTTGCAAAGTGGAGTATCATGTGTGACAGATGACAAGGTCATTGTAGCTGTATTATAGAGTATGTAGGGGAGAATAAAGTATAAGAAGACTAGAAGACAGGAAGAGACCACGTTAAGAACTTTTACTACCAAGGGGAGATTTTTCTCTATTCCTAGAGACAATAAAGATCTAAAGTTGGTGGAATTGATTGATCCCCCTGCACTTTAGGAAGATCAGTTGGGCATTGGAGTGGAAGATAGTTTGGATAGAGTGAGCCTTGATAGAGAGACTAGAAGTATTTTGTGAGGAGATAGGAACCCGGGCAGGATGGTGTCCATGTGAGGAGAGAAAAGGGAGCCTTAAAAAAAGAGGGGGTCCATCCAGGGTTTGGGAACCAGGAGAACGAAGAAACCAGAGACCAAGCCACACACAATGTGATTGAGCCTGGAGAAGAAAAGCACTCTTGACTAGCAGGAACTTTGTCTTCAAGGCCCACCTAGTAGAAGAGAGCTCAGAGTTGCCCTGCTTGTTCCCAGAAAACAGGGAGAAGCCATGGCTGCAAGTTGCAGAGGGGTATTTTTAGACTTGGCATAAAGAAAAACCTCCTGATAACTAGAGCCGTTCAAAAATGGAAAGGACTGTCTAGGAAAGGAGTGGATTTTTTTTTCTGGCGCCCATTGGATACCTATTTTGAGGGAATGTTGTGAAAGGATTCCTGCTCAATTATATACTAGAATTAGGTCTCTTCTTATTTGAAGATTCTGTGATTCTCACACTCAAGAAATATCAGGAAAGGAGAATCAATGGGATTTAGTAATTACTTAAATATGAGAAATAAGGAAGAACAATTCAAAAAGGTCCATAAACTTCTGAACCTGGTGTCTTGGTGGATGTTACCATTAATAGAAATCCAACCAGTTTGTGTGTAGATAATTCCATATTTATATATCACTTTGAAGTTTATAAAACATTTTATTCATATCAATTCTGAAAGTTAGGAAATGCAAATATTATTTACCCTGTTTTGTATTTGAGAAAACTGAGACTCTTAGGCATTAATTGATTTATTTAAAGTAGGATATTTAAGAAACAGCAGAACCAGAATTCCTGAAATCCACTATACCATACTATCCTTAAAGTTAGGTTTGCTTTAAACATGCCAAGTTTGATGTGACAGTGATGCATCCTTGGAACTGTCTGACAAGCAATTAGAAATGCAGGCTGAGAACTAAATGTTAGAGATAAAGATTTCAAAATCATTCTCATACAGGTAATGATAAAGATGTGTGACTAAATGATATTTCTGAAGAAGAGATGCTAAGTGCCTCTGTTGCCTTCCCTTCTTTTCCTTCTCATCCCTCTCACCTGGAACATGCACATAGGTGATAATTGAAATTGTGGAAGTACATGTGCTCGCTTGAATGAAGAGATAATTGTAGATGGGAGGAATGAACCTTGAGGAAGACTAAAGAAAGAATAAGAACTTAGGAGGCTGAGATGACACAACCAGAAATGTCACAAAAGTCAAAAAAGGACAAGTTTCCAGGAGAGAATGAGGATTAGTGTCAAATATTGCAGCAGTGTCAAGGAAAATATGTCTAGATGGCAATTTTAATAGAATGGTAGAGGGAGGAGCTTAGTTTTCCAGGGTAATAAAAATTTAATAACATAGGTTTAGACCACTTGTTAGAGAAGTTTGACAGTGAAAGAAAAGAAATAGGACTAGTAGGAACAAAATTGAAAGTTTATTTTTGTTTTTAAGGATATGGGAACCTATGTATATGCATGGATTTAAAAAAGGAGAAATCTCTGTTAAAGCAGAGATTCAAGATGCTTGAAAGAATAATTGTGACAAATATGTTCATTCTGGAATAAGGGAGAATTTTAGAATTGGCATGAGAACACAGGAGTGGAGGGATTAACCCTGGAAAGAACAAAAGATGCTTTTTATTCTTAATACTAGAGCAAAGGAAGAAAAAAATGAGCATAAAAACAAGAACGATTTATTTATCTCACCTTTTCTCTTGCTTAGCTACTTTGGGTGAAAAATTGGGTCCTAAGAATTATGATTAATCTACATTAAATGATGCCTTAGTAATTATCTCAATAGAAACTAATATGCAACTCTCCTTATACTAGAGATTTCTATCATAGGAATCAAAGTTGATTTCTATTTCTTCCAGTCCTGAGGCACCCCCACCCCCAGAGCCTGCCTGGGAAGAAAAGCAAACCAGTGTGATGCACCTGACTGGAGTGGACTTTCGTGAAGCCCTGAAGAAAAAGAAGCATGCTCTTGTCATGTTCTACGCACCCTGTGAGTAGATAGGGACTTAGCCATTTAGACATGAAATCTATGTGGAAGGAGGGAGTCAGGGGGTGCTGACCTTCCAGTTATCTGAAAAGTTGCATCTCTAGACAAAGGAGAGGCAGAGATGCTCAGGGCAACAGGAGCTTCTTGAGGCTTGCAGGCCACTGAAATTGGAAAGGACCTTAGATTATCTAATCCAATTCTCTTGTATTATAGGTGAGGAAACTGAGGTCCAGGAAAGGGAGGGAGTTTGTCCATGATCATCAGATAAGCTAAGGAATGACTTGAACCCAGTCTCCTATCTCAAAATCCAATGTCTTTTCCCCTATTTCATGATGTGGAGCACTTCTGCTTCAGCAGTTCATTCCAAAGAAGAGAGTAATCATGTCTATTCTTAAAAATTGCCAGAGATATTGTATGTTCCAGTATCTCACACCCCCAATTGTTGGGAATTCATCTATTGTTTAACTTAAATCCTTTCTATTTCTATTTATGGCAGCTTTGACAGCCTCCTTCTTAGCAGGCCACCTAATCTTCATAGCCTCCTCCCTTCTCCTCTTTCTCTAATTAGACACTGATAGGAATATCCCCAAGACCTTCATGGCCTGGAAAATGTGAATACTGCCATCCCTCTTCCTTCTCTAGCCACCCGTCCTCCCAAGGACCCTCTGCTTGCAGCTGCTCCTTGCCTCTCCTGAGCTCCCATTGGAGCCTAGTTTTAATCAGACTAATCTAAAGGCAAGCCACAACTCTACTCCTACCTTGGTATTATGACTTTGTACTTTTGTGTATTCCCATTTTAAACATGTTAATTGATACTTAGCAGAATAGACCTTAGGATTTCCTTCTTTGCTTTCACATTTTCTCTTTCCCCAAGTTACAGCTCAGCTTAATGGAGTGAAGATAATTGAAGCTGAGTTCTGTGGGGAATCCTGGAGGATGTAGAGCTCAGTCTTGTAACAAACTCACCCAGTTGTCATTGGCTAACATTTGAGGGGGTCCCACTGCCCCTAACTTCCCATCTAGATTGATTTTTCTGAGGACTCAGCTGCACTCACTGGGAAACTTCACCTGCAGATTTTCTGTCAGCTCAGTAGATGCAGAATCTATCTGACAGTTAATTTAGCAAGTCAGAACCCTCCCTCTCTATTTTTGCCATTTCCCTTTTCAAGCTAATATCCTTATAAAGAGTTCTAGTCCTTCACCACTGTTGTTTCTTAGAGAATATCTACAGCACTGTAACTGGAAAGAAAAACAACAAAAAGAAAATTAACACTGTATACTTACCCCACATATACACACACTATGTCTCTGTCTCACTCTCTCTCTTTCCCTCTTTACCTTGATTTTAAGGTCAAGGTTGATCTTTATAGTCATAGTTTCAGCTTTTAGATTTTATTTTTGTTTTTTCAATAGTAATTATATATATTGGTTTTTTTTAACTTTGCTTGCTTCACTTTATTTCATCTTAGTCACTTTTTTGGTGTCATCCCAGAATTGTCAACTTTCTTGAAGTAAAGAGTTTTATTATTAATGATTTAGACTACATATTCATATAGTTATGGATAGTTTGCAACTCTTTTGAGAGTTCTTTGTTTATGTAGTGCAAGTAATTCCATTGAGGAATAATTTTGGTGTCATGTATTTTTGTTAATTTTCTATGTATCTTGGACATTAAATCCTTATCAGAGACAATTAATGCAAGATTTTTTCCTGGTTGGCTACTTTCCTTTTTTATTCTAATTACATTGCTTTCATAGCATAAAAACTATTCAATTTCATGAAATCCAAATTATTTATTTTGTGATTGTCTTTGTCTCCAGTTTAATTAAGAATTCTTCTCTTAATCATACCATTGATAAATCCTAAGTAATTCATATACTGTTCATGACTAGGAGAAAAAAAATTCCTTTTCTCCCCCTTTTCTTTAACAAAACAGTAACAATATTGCTCTTTGTGCCCTTTATTTACTTTCTATTTTTCTCTGTATAAATATAGACATAGATAAAAAAAATCAAAAGTCACTCTTCAATATATTAATGGTAAAAGGATCTGAACTAACAATTTCCAAAAGGGTTATAAATTATTAACACTATGAAAGAATACTCTATATCACCAATAATAAGATAAATGCAAATCATAACAACCCTGAAGTTGTTATGCCCAGCAATTAGGTAAAGATGAAAAAGATGGGAATAGTCACTATTGAAATAGTTGGAATTGTAAACTAATGCACCTATCTCAGTAAGCAATGGGGAATTATGAATATAAAGTGATAAAGTGAATAAAATGTCTATACCCTTTGTCCCAGAGATTCTGCTACTGGGCATAGATACCAGAGTATATGGATAAGAACAAAATCTGCATATACACAAAATATTTCTAGGAAAATTTTTTGTGGTAGCAAAAAACTGGAAATGAAATTACTGGGAAATGGTTTAATGTGTTACATTAATGTAATGGAATAGTACTGTGCTATAAGAAAAAGCAATATGATTAATACAGAAAACCATGTAAAGATTTATGCTAATTTTGAATGAAGCAGTAAGAACCAAGAAAACAATATGCACATGAACTACAACAATGTAGATGGAAAGAACAACAAACAAAACAATTGAAACTGAATTTTGTAAAATTAAAACAAGGAACCATGACCCCAAAGGCAAGAAATGAGAAGATAACTCTCCCCTTTCTTTTGCAGAGATGGAAGATCCACAGATATTTTGAACATATTTTCAGATTTTTTTCAATTAACTGTTTTTACTATTTGTTTTTCTCTTCTTCCATTTTTTTTCTTTAAAAAATATTTTTTGTTACATTAGATGGCTCTCTTAGAAGGATGGGGAGGAAGGTTTCAGGTAGAAATTTAGGTGATATAAAGGCAAAAGCACAATTAAAAAAAAAGATTATTTCCTTAGTCATATCTGTTAAAGGAATTTGATCTGGTTGGAAGTCATTTGAAAAGTATTGTGGCATATGATATAAAATGTTCTAAACCTAACTTGTACCATGCTGCTTTCCAGTTTTTTCCAACAGACTTTGTCCAGTAGGGAATTCTTCCCCAAGTGATTTATAATCTTAGGATTCTCTAATATTGAATTCATAGGAGTCTGTTCCTTACCTAGTCTGTTCCACTGATCCACTTTTGTATTTGTTTAATCACTATCAAATAGTTTTTATTATTTTTTTTAATTCTTGCAAGTGAATTTTGTTATTTTTGATTTACTTTTATAAAATATTTGCTTGGGGGCAGCTAGGTGGCACAGTGGATAGAGCACTGACCCTGGAGTCAGGAAGACCTGAGTTCAAACGTAGCCTCAGACACTTACCTAGCTGTGTGACCTTGGGCAAGTCACTTAACCCCTCGAAAAAATATTTGTGTGATAGTTTAGTGGGCATAGTACTAAATCTATATGTTAATTTAGATAACATTATCTTTATTATATTAGTGAGACTCAGCTGTCACGAGTACTAAAAATCTCTCCAGTTATTCAACCTATTCTTTATTTCTTTTAAAGACTGCATTCCATCTTTCTCACTATAAAAAGGTAGCTTGTGACCTCTTATTAATATTTTTCAGAGAGAAAGCATTTTAGACTAGATATCATGGCAGCTATATGGTAGAGCTGGGTTCCTTAGATGTGGTATGGGTAATGAATTATCAGACTTACAGCTGATGTCACTATTTGCTGTCAACAGACAGTGTTCTGAAAATACAATCCATATTTCACTTCTCAAAAAAAAAATCAACGAATTCAGATTCAAAGAGTCTGTATCAAACACTATTGTATTGTGCAGCTAAGTGTCAAAGGAGTCAAAGGATCTTAAACTAATATGAGAAGAGGAAAAAAATGTACAAAATGATTATGACACAAAAGAAGAGTAAGACATATGCATAAGAAAGGAGCAATAACCATGCCTGAAGATATCTCAGGAAGGAGTCTTTTTGGCTAGGAAGACTTGTTGGTGGGAAAGATGTTTGATCTGTGCACTAGAATATCTGGGAGGAATGCGACTGCTCTTTCTGCTCATTGAGAGAGTCCCAAACCTACCTGGAACTGAGCCTCCAGCTCCTACAAGTCACCCAACCTTTCTACTGATTGCCAAGGGAAGATATATGCCAAAATTCTTGGGAAAAGGACTAAAGAGCACCTACTAAACAAAGCCTTCTGTTCTCCCTAAAAATTAGACTGAAGTTCACTCTATTTAGAACAAATGATGTCACCACCCAGCTTATGCCCAAGGACTATGCCACCCTGCAGCCTGCCATCTCTTTCATTGCTTTATTGTAATCTTCCACAACAAAAGTTGAAATTGCCCAGTCAGTGGTTCAACACCATCTACAGTGTCTGGAATATGAGGTCATTTATTTTCTTTCTTTTTCTTTCTCTCTCTTTCCTCCCTTCCTCCCCATCCTGTGTTAATTTTCTTTCTTGTTCCTCATTCTTTCTCTCCTTTCTTTTATACTCTCCCCTTCCTTCTTTCTTTCTTCCTCATTCCTTTCTTTCTATTGTTCTGTAATATCAAAGGGAAGAGACCATAAAAGATTGACTTGTGCTCCTGTTCTGTTTTAAGTTTATCTTTGCAATCTCTTTGAGTAAAGAATTTAATAAGTAGTTAATAATATAAGCAAAATTATAAGAGAAATGCTTATCCTATTTAAAGGTACAATTTTTCAAGCACTTATTAACATAAAATTGAATACTAAATACAAATTTTATCTATTAACTGGAGGAGGCCCATAAGGATATCCAGTTGACAATATTTTATTAACTGTTTATAAGATTTTATATTTTTGAAAGTAGTTAAAAATTGCATGATATAGTATAAACAGAATTTACCTTGGAGTCAGATAACCTAAATTCAAATTCTAGTTCCAGTACTTGCTAAATGTGTGGCCATTTACAAATCACTTTCTCTCTCTGTGTCTCAGTTTCTCCTCTGTAAAATGAATAAATGAAAAAAAGTATTTTTTAATCACTTACTGTGTGCCAGATTCTGGTCTAAATCCTTAGGGACATAATAGGAAAACAAAAACCGTTCTTTCCCTCTAGTATCTTATTACCATAATAAAGGGAGATAGACTACTTATAGGTAAGTGATGGCAGATTGAGCTGGGGGTGGGGTGGGGGAGAGCTCAGAGAATTTTACTTTGAGAAGTTATAGTGACTGTAAATATAGCCAGAGGGAAATAGATTAATACCCCATTTTCAGTAATGTTGGGAATGTTCCTTTGATTATGACTCCAGAACTAGGAGGCAGAGTGGGGAAAAGGGCTGAGAGCAAATGTAAACTAGCTACTAAAAAGATAGCTGAAAAGTAAAATGAATCACGCTGAGGTCTTTCTGGCTAAAGTTGACCACAGGAAACAACCACCAACAAGTAGTATCATTGTATTTTCATCCCATTTCATTGGATTGTAGTGAAAAAACACTTTGGAAACCTTCAAGATAAATAAAAGTAGTTGTCTTAGTAAATCTTTTTTTTTTATGTCCTTAATTCTAGATTTTTACTAATCCAGTCATCCCCCCCCCAGTCACATTATTGCTGTTTTACTATAATTATTCTTCCATTTTAAGAATTAACATTTTAAAGATGATTCTCCCTTCCAATAAATGAAAGTTCTACATCCAGATATAGCATCATCCTCCACTTCAGACATTTGGGGAAATTACAAAATCCCCAGTCTGGGAACAGATCTTTAGAGAGGTCTTCCTATATCCTTACTACTTCCAGGCAACATGTGATCTCCATCAGTCCACAGAAATGAGGCAGCTCTCCTTTTCTTAGGTTGTCTTGAGCACAACCTGTTGTTTTAGATATTTAATTTGATATAAAACACTTGAAAATATTTTTTTTTCTACAAATTCAGAAAAAGTGAAAAAGAAATCTTCTAGTTTAGAGATTAATTTGACTCTTACACCTAGGGAAGAGAAACCTGAAACTAGTTCCAAACATGAGTACTTTACAAGTGGCCTTTCCCATTTGCAAATTTTTCTCAAGATGTGTTCCCAGTATCAGGTCAGTCATTTCTCAGCTCTCCTTTACAATATCAGGAAAACTAGATGAAAGAAGTGCTTTGTTTTCTTCAGTTATAGCTAAGATTTATGAGAAATAAGTCTGGGTACTGGGGCAGCTAGGTGGCGCAGTGGATAGAGCACCAGTCCTGGAGTCAGGAGTACCTGAGTTCAAATCCAGCCTCAGACAGTTAATGATTACCTAACTGTGTGGCCTTGAGCAAGCCACTTAACCCCATTTGCCTTGCAAAAAAAAAAACAAAACCCTAGAAGGAAGGAAGGAAGGAAGGAAGGAAGGAAGGAAGGAAGGAAGTCTGAGTACTGAAGAAGTACAACATTTCTCTCCAAGGGCCTCAGCAGTTTGTTTTAATCAATGCTCACCATGAAACAGAAGACTTACCTGGCCAGTGGGGAATGAAATGGCACAAAAGTTAGTCATCCTCACTTCTCAGGAGTAGCTTTGTAGTCTGAATATGTGTGCACCCTGAGGGGGATGAGGGAAGGAGGGTTTCTCAGATTTAACTCTCCCTGGAAAGACACTAAATGAAAATAAACTTGCAATATTCCTTTCTGGAAAAGGAGAGTTGCCTTTAGAGACTAGACAATCAGTTGGATGTAGATGCTGGTATTCTGGATTGCTTTGGTACCTTCCATTCATCCCCCTTATCTTTCAATCTTCTAGGAAGAAATAGACTTCTTGCAAGGACTACTCTGGAGGGAGGGAGGGAGAGAGAGAGAGGGAGGGAGGGAGGGAGGGAGAGAGAGAGAGAGAGAGAGAGAGAGAGCGAGCACTAAATATCTGAAACTATGTCCTTCCAAAAATTAGTGAAATTAGTGCAGGGGGCAGATAGGAGGCACAGTGGATAAAGCACCAGCTCTGGAGTCAGGAGGACCTGAGTTCAAATTTGACCTCAGACACTTAATAATTACCTAGCTGTGTGACCTTGGACAAGTCACTTAACTCCATTGCCTTGCAAAAAAAATTTTTTAAAACCTAAAAACAAAGATAGGTGAACAGTCTGCCTAGCCTTAGTCCCCTGGGTCTATAAGAACCAAAATCCATCACCTGAGAGATAGAGATTGGCTAAATATGTCTGGTGAATGTCTTTCTAGAAATGATTTATCATAAAGCTGTGGTTGGAAAAGAGGATGTATTTTGGCACCATTGATTTAAGGGTGATAAATATAAACAGAAGGAGCAATGGATGAGAGCTAATGTTCCCATTTCCAACCGAGCCTCACTAGTCAATTGTGGATGGGGAGAATGGCCTCTTTCCTCACAGACCTCTTTTCAAAAAAAAAAAAAAAAAAGGATTTGCGTGTTGTTTTGGAAGATCTTGAATGCAGATGCCCTTCCCTGTGAAGTAGTAGTGCCTGATAGCAGCCTGCAGCTATGAAAAAGACCTTGATTTCTACCAAGAAGAGAAAAATAAAGCAAGAATCTTTTAGGGCAGATCTCCTAACTTTCTGCCTCCTGTTGTCAGAGTTGTGGGAAGAGATAAAAGCCCTCCAGGCAAGAGCAAAATGGATGTTTTGGTATGTCAAGAAGGGAATACTTACAAACTTTTAGTTAATCTTTGTAAATAGAAGAATAGAGTGACTTCTTAAAGTTGGAGCTATCAGAGACAATTCTAGGAAAGGCATAACTTTATTTTAAATTTAGCATATTTTTTCAATTAAGAAACATCTATTTTCACTTCCTCATCTCTCTCATTGAAAAGAAAAAAACATGGAACAAATATTCAGTCCAGTAGAGTCAATTCCCACATTAGCCATATCCAAAAATGTGTGTCTTGGGCTATATCCTAAGTTAAGGTACATCTTTCCTAGGCCATTGAAGGTTCAAGAAACTCCCCTGGTTTCCTACCTCTCCTACCTGGGTGTGGTTTTACATTAGGGAGTATTTATATCAATCACTTCCCATCTCACTTGACTTCACTCTGACCGTCCCTTCTCTTCTGTGCAGGGTGTCCACACTGTAAAAACACAATCCCGAACTTTACTGCCACTGCTGAACTCTTCAAAGATGACCGTAAGGTAAGAATGTCCCTGTTTGTTTTTCCTCCACCCTTGAACTTTGCTCTCCCTCTAATTCCTATGATTGTATTCCTCTATAGGGAAACTTGGCACATCTCTGTAGAGGGGGTTGACTTCCTGGTCTTTTTATCACTGGCTATTTCACTTTAGGGTTCTGTTGGAAAGGATCAGGTTTACAATCCAAAAACAGTGAGAGAGGAACCAGGAGAGAAGTGGGAAAGGGTTATGATCAATGAAGCCACATTGTGCTTAAGTCAGAAGCACCTGCAGCCACAGCCTAATGAAGCATAAAATTAACAAGTTAAAACTGCAGATTAGAATGTATTGAGAGGAGTGATAGGGAGGTTGGGCACAGTAGCATGTACCTGACTCAGTTTTGATTTTAGTTTTGTATGTGAAGAAATCAGAAATTGGTGGTGTGGTGAAATGTGGCATGCCTCTGAAGAAGCTACTCCCCAAAACAGCTAACTTGCTCTCTGGGGACCCCTATATCACACAAAATGACCCTAAGTTTGGGCAACTATATATATTTATATACATATATATATATATATATATATATATATATATAAAATGAATAAAACAAATTTTTATGTATATACCCAATGAAAATAAAAATAAAAATTTTCTCTTGAACATTTCTACATTGATGTAACAAATATTATTACTGCTATTCTATTTCTGTACTGGTCCAGAACATTATTAATCAGAAGTCTTCATGAGTAAGTAGGGGAAAAAATGTGCATGGCAAAAATTCACCAGGTTGCCCTGAAAATGAGTTATATGTCAAAAGTTCATTTGTTTAAACAAAAAAAAAAGTTCATTTGCTTGGAGCTTAGAACACAATTTTTCTATAAAAATAACATTCTAGAAGATTGCTTCCCCAGATAATTCACAAAAAATAATTTGATACTTCATGTAGCTGAAATGTTCTATATATTTATAGCAAAAAATATTTTTAAATATTGGAAATAGTAACTATAATTCTGCTACATTGTTATAGAAGTTATTTGTGAGTTAATTTGAAAATGTAAAGACCTTGCATAAAAATTATTTCAATGGGAAAATGCTTTCTAAGATCCTTGTGAGCCTGAGGGTTCCAGGGACCGGCACATCTCCTTTTGTTCCTGCTGTTTCAGGCCAAAGCCTGTCCAACCTACTGTCTGAGACAGAAATCATACAAAGATGGCCATGGATTGGTTCATATGGGAGCAGTCCAATAGATGCCAATTCCAGGGAGACTAACTAAAGGAAGATTTGACAGATATTGTAAGGTCAGGTAAGCAATAGGGTCTGAAGGACTAAGAGATCAGAGAATCAACTAGTTAAATTAGATAACTTATGTGAGACAGATTAATTCTTATCTGTCTTATTTTATGCCCTTGCCTGTATATAGACAGTCCTGGGTCCACCACATCTATTAATTATAGGGACAGGGGAGTCAGAGTCTTTCGGTTTTGATTTGGTTCCAAACTAACATGGGACAGACATGTTTGTATTACCAATAGGATCGTCAACCTCCTTTGGGACTCAGACTCATAAGTTATTTGTAGTGTAAGCCTTGGGTTCTGATTGGAACAAAGATATGGGTTCCCAGGATGACTTATTTGGACTATGTCTTTTCTAGTCTATCAGATAATGGAGTGGGGCAGAATTTTGGTTTTCTTATACATACTTTTCATGTTCTCCAAATCACCAGAGGAGGAGAAAGAACAAAGCAGCCAGGGAAAGCCAGAGTTTGAGAATACAGAAATGGAACAGTAAACTCACCTTGAATTTGTCGTAAATTATAATCTTGTTCGGTTATTTCAGTCTTGCACAAATCTTTATGACCCTATTTGAGGTTTTCTTGGCGAAGATACTGGATTGGTTTGCCATTTCCTTCTCTAGCTCATTTCACAGATGAGGAAACTGAGGCAAACAGGGTCAAATAACTTATCCAGGCTCACACAGCTAGTAAGTGTCTGAAGCTGAATTTGAACTTGAGCCTTCCTTTTTCCAGACCTGTCACTATATCCCCTGCACTGCCTAGCTACCCTAGACTTGAAGGCAATGGGAATAAATGTGGATTTTACTATACTTCTTCTCTTTGGATCAGTTAATATTGATGGAGATGCTAGAAAACAGTGCTAACCTGTCTAAGGGGCAAGGGAACAGAGTAGATTTGAGATCATGAAATTAACACAGCTAAGAGAAGATAACAGAGGCCCATGTTATCAACAGAAGTTGACACAGGTTTCCTGAGAGAATTGGGGATCATTGTCTTCTCCTGTGGGTGCTCTACCTTTATCATCTAACCTTCTGACTTAGGAGGAGGAATAGTAGGTAGATAATCAGGGAATGATTCTTTTATTTGTGATATATAAATTAGGAAAATAACTTTATGCAGTCCTTTCATCAGTTCATTCCTGAAGTAGACTTCCTATATTAAAAGTACCTTAAAGCTAGAAGGGACCCTCGAGACCAGCTAATTCAACCCTCTCCTTTTGGGATGGAATAACAAGTCCAAAGAGATTGGGATTTGGTCAAGGTCATAGTGGCCAAGTTGGGACAAAACTCAGGTTTTTCAAGAGTTCTGATTCAGTATGCTTTTCTTTACCTCTTTCAGTCTGAATTTTATTTTCGTCTCCAAAAGCCTGTCCCCAGTCCTTCCTCCAATCAATATGCAGCTAGTTATTCACTTCCATTTTCATAGCCAAAGTCAATATTAGCTCCTGCAGAGATTTATTTTACTGAATCAATAAAGCTGCGTGTGGCAGTACATATTTTAGCTGGGGCTCTTCCACCCCTGAGAGTTAACTTGGCTTATTCAGTGGCCTCAGCTGATGATAGATATAAGAGTAGAAAGAATTTAAGGCAATGAAGAATACAAAAGTTTGGCGGATCACTACACACACACATAGTTCCAGAAGTGGATTTCAGTGGAGTGGAGATGACATTGCCTCTGCCTTCCTTCTGAAGACCCTAAAGGGATTCAGGACAGAGGCTAGACTAGATGACCTCTGTCACTTTTTCCAATTCTCAGAGCCTCTAATTCTATGATCAGCACTCACCATGTGGACAGAGATATAACAAACAGGCAGATGTACTATCTAGATAGGTCAAACAAAGAAATTCAAATATGTACATTCTATAGTGTGGATGAATAAGAGCAGATTAGGAGGAGGCATCATGAGAATTTTTGTTTGTTGGGGGTGGGGGGAGGTAGAAGATGAGACAAATTTGTTGCCTTATTTACAAAGTCTAAGGTTTCCTGAATAAAGTAAAATTTCATGAACTGTTGAAATTTGGGGAATTTGTCTCCCTCAGAAGTGGACTAGCATTTGCATCCACAGGCTGCATTTGATTATGTGACTTTGGCTTGTTTTGAAATTCATAATAGATTTTTTAAAATTTTATAGATTTATAAAATTGTATCTTATACTTCAAACAGGATACAAATTAAATTCATAATTTAAACATGATTGCAGAGAAGAACAACTAGAAGCTATTGACACTTATCAGATACCTGAAAGCTGTGCTATAGTAACAATCTCATTGACCCAATGTCCCAAGGCTCCGATGGAAGACCATGCTTCAGCCTCCTGTTTGTTAGGTGGTCACAGTAAAGCCAGCAAGACCCTCTCCTAAGAATCAGCAGCATGGGAATGACTGCATGGTTTTATATGGGGCTCACAGACTACCATTTTCATCCCTTATTTGCATGATTCAGAAATGCTTTAGGGCTCAAATTGTCTCAGGAATTACAACTCTATATTAATTGGGGAACAGAATGATAATAGCTAACATTTATATAGCACTTAGGTGTCAGGCACTATTACAAAGCACTTTATAATTATGATCTCATTTAATCTTCACAGCAACACTGAAGGGGAGCTATTCTTATCCCCATTTAACAAAAGACAAAGCTGAGGGTAAACATGGTTAAGTGACTTGCCCAAGGTCACACAGTAAGTAACTGAGGCTGTATTTGAACTCAGGTCTTTCTAATTCCAGGCCTGGTGTGCTATTCACTGCACCATCAAACTGTCCCACTAATGAGTCTCTGGCCTGGGCTCTCTAAATCATCTCTTAGCTGGAAGCCTCTGAAGCCACAGTGCTTCATCCACAGCTGCTGCCTCCCACAAAAGAATGTTTCTCCATGGTCCTGGACACTTAATACACCTTCAGGAAATCCTGATTGAAAGGATTGAAATGGTTATTTAAAACAAAGAACAATTCAAAAGCTCTGAATCTTAGTTAGCAATTAATCTGAATGTCTGAAGCCCCACAAAGTCTCAGTCAGTCTCTCTCTCTCTCTCTCTCTCTCTCTCTCTCTCTCTCTCTCCCTCCCTCCCTCCTTTTCCTTCTCTCTGCCCCTTCCAAATTTTCTCTGAAATTGACTGTAATATAGGACTGCAAAAATAATTTTACTTCTTTTTTAATAATATGGCATGCTCTCTATCCTTAATTTTAAAAGCAAGTTATGGGCCCCTGGAACAGGACTCTGGAGCTCTGACCACATTCAGATCCTGATCACAGTCTAGGCCCCCCCATAGAACAGCAGGGCTCCCCCCACCTCAGCCCCGTGGCAGACCAAGAGGGAGGACAGAGCCTCACACACTGAGACCCTTGTGGGGTGTCCCAAAAGCTGAGGAAGCACCCCCAAAAAACAGGCTTAGGCTGGGAAAATGAACAAACAAAGAAACATGAGGAAGACCATTGAGAAATATTTTGCAAATGAGCCCAAGAAGGATCAAAATACTCAGTCTGAAGATGAGGAAGCACAAGCTCCTGCATCTAAAGACTCCAAGAAAAACAGAAATTGGGCTCAGGCTATGACAGAGCTCAAAAAAGACTTTGAAAATCAAATGAGGGAGTTGGAAGAAAAACTGGGAAAAGAAAGGAGAGAGAGGCAGGAAAAACATGAAAATGAAGTCAGCAGCTTAGTCAAGGAAATCCAAAAAATGCTGAAGAAAATAGCATGCTAAAAACCAGCTTAGGTCAAATGGATAAAACAGTCCAAAAAGTTATTGAGGAGAAGAATGCTTTAAAAAGCAAAATTGGCCAGATGGAAAAAGAGATAAGAAAACTCTCTGAGGAGAACAAATCCTTCAGACAAAGAATAGAATTCAGGGAGATTGATGAATTTAACAGAAATCAGGAATCAATACTTTAAAACCAAAAAAAAATGAAAAATTAGAAGAAAATGTGAAATATCTCATTGAAAAAACAACTGATATGGAAAACAGACTTAGGAAAGATAATTTGAAAATTATTGGAATACCTGAAAGTCATGATCAGGAAAAGAGCCTTGATATCATTTTCAAAGAATTACTACAGGAAAATTGCCCTGATGTTCTAGAAGCAGAGGGCAAAATAGAAATGGAGAGAATCCACCGATCCCCCCAAGAAAGAGATCCCAAAAAACCAACCCCCAGGAATATTATAGCCAAGTTCCAGAACTCCGAAGTCAAAGAGAAAATATTACAAGCAGACAGAAGTACACAGTTCAAATATCGTGGAGCTGCAGTCAGGATCACACAGGACTTAGCAGCAGCTACATTGGAAGCTCGTAGGGCTTGGAATACAATATACCGGAATGCAAAAGAGCTTAGAATGCAGCCAAGAATGAACTACCCAGCAAGGCTGAATGTCCTCTTTGAGGGGAAAAAATGACTTTCAATGAACCAGGGGAATTTCAAAAGTTCCTTTTGGAATGGCCAGAGCTGAACAGAAGGTTTGATCTTCAGATACAGGACTCAGGTGAAGCATGGAGATTGGAGGAGAGGGGGGAAATATGAGGGACTTAATGAGGATGAACTGCATGTATAGAAAAATAATACTGATAATATTCATATGAACCCTCTCAGTTAATAGAGCAGGTAGAGGGAGCTTTTATAGTTGAAGCACAGGAGAAAGCTGAATTTGAAGATAAAATATGGTGTAAAAATGGAGTCAATAAGAAAAAAAGGGAAATGGAATGGGAGAAAGAAAAAGGAGAGGGGGAATAGTCCAAGCTATTTCATATAATAAGATTTTTTTTTATTACATTGAGCTATTGCAATGATATGGAAGCGGGGGAGGCAAGGGAGAATGAGGGAACCTTTGCTCTCATCAGAGATGGCTAGGAGAGGAAACAGCAAATATACTCAATGGGGTATAGACAACTGGAGTAAGAAGGAGGGGGGAGCAGGGGGAAGGAGGGGGGAGCAGGGGGAAGGGGTAGGGATGCGAATAAAGGAGGAGAGGATGGATCATGGGGGAACAATGTTCAGATAATAACACATTTTCTTTTTTTACTTCTTGCAAGGAGCTGGGATTGGATGGCCTGCCCAGGACCATAGGGCCAGGTGGATTCTAGGCCTAAGGGGTGGTATGGGGGCTCAGGGCTTCTTGGCCCCAGGGCCAGGGATCTGTCTGCTGTGTCACTCAGAGACCCTACAGCAGAATCAGAGTGAAAGGAGAGAGAAAATATAGTACATGGTAGTGGAGAAATAAGAAAGGAGGGAGTTGCGATCAGCAATGGCAACGTTGGAAAAATATGGAAGTAACTTTTGTGATGGACTTATCATAAAGAATGTGATCCACTCACGACAGAGTTGATGGTGTTGGAACAAAGACTGAAACACATTTTTTGTTATTATTATTTGGGGGAGGGTGCAGGGCAAGTGGGGCTGGGTGGCCTGTCTGGGGCCACATAGCAGGGTGATCATTGTGTGTCTGGGGCCGGATTTGGACCCAGGTGCTCCTGGCTCAAGGGCCAATGCTCTGTCTGCCACCCAGCCACCCCTACTATTATTACTATTTTGTTTTATTTTGGGTCTTTTTTTTTTCTTCTTTTTGGTTTTTGCAGGGCAGTGGGGATCGGGTGGCTTGCATGTCACATGGCTGGGTGATTATTGGGTTTACTAGGCTGGATATGGACTCGGGTGCTCGTGGCTCTAGGGCTGGTGCTTCATCCATTGCACCACCTGGCCATACCTACAATTATTACTATTATTTTTTTTTAATTTTAATTTTTTTCTCCCCCCTTTACTTTTTTGCCCAAGCAAGTCTATCTATATTCAATGGGGGGAGGGGTATTTTGTTTACTTGTAAACAAGTATATCTTATTACTGTAAAGAAAAACATTTGTACAAAATGAGAATAAAAAATAAAGTAAAAAAAAGAATAAAAAAAAGCAAGTTATGGTAAACTTCTTAGATTTTTCTCCTTAAAAATATTTTTTAAAAATCTGTCTTCTTAAAATTGCTTTTTTATTGGGGCAGCTAGGTGGCGTAATGGATAAAGCACTGGTCTTGGACTCAGGAGTACCTGGGTTCAAATCCGGTCTCAGACACTTAATAACTACCTAGCTGTGTGGCCTTGGGCAAGCCACTTAACCCCATTTGCCTTGCAAAAACCTAAAAAAAAAAAATTGCTTTTTATTTATATGTGACCTTTGGACACATTTTTTTCCCTTCCTTGAAGGTCAGTGGCTTTTAATTGGAGGGGGAAAAAAGCCTTTTACTTTCTGATACTGTAAAGATAATATAAGAGAAAACTTCGCAACATGTGTCCTGCAGAGAGAGAATAAAAGGCAAGTAGACAAATAAAGGAACTTAGAAAGCTCTGAAATTCCTAAAACTCTTTACTATAGAGAGCTTTTGAAATATATGAGACTCTGGGGCAGCTAGGTGGCACAGTAGATAAAGCACTGGCCCTGGAGTCAGGAGTACCTGGGTTCAAATCTGGTCTCAGACACTTAATAATTACCTAGCTGTGTGGCCTTGGGCAAGCCACTTAACCCCATTTGCCTTGCAAAAACAAAAAAAAGAAAGAAATATATAAGACTGCTATCTGAACTAGGGTAGGGGTTATCCTATTTCGAGGAGAAAAGAGAGGATATGATGACCTCCCTTAGTTTCATACCTAATGACTATCTAAGCCTATGACAGCCTCACAAAAACCCTTGTAAAACCTTGCAAACCCTTTTGAGCTTTGGAAACATTTGCCATGGCAGCAGCTAGGTGGTGCAGTGGATAGAGTACTAACTCTGTAGTCAGGAGGACCTGAGTTCAAATCCATCCTCAGATACTTAATAAATGCTTAGCTGGGTAACCTTAGACAAGTCACTCTTAACCCCATTGCCTTAAATAAAAAAAAAAATTTTAAAGATTTTTTAAAAAAGAAACATTTACCAGCCCCTTGCAATGGAAGTATTCTAACTCCACTCATTTCTCCATATTTTCTCTTCCTCTTCCAATCACACTGGAATTTAAACTCTCCATGTCTCTAGTGTTAAGTCTTCTAACTGGTCTTTTCTGACACATTTAGGACATTCTGGTGTTTTCCTAATAATCCCTCAGATACAGATCCTTATGGAACATTCTCCCTGGAGTCAAGAAGGAAGGAGAGGAGGAAAATTTGTAGAGATGACTCCATTATCCTTAGCCCACTGTCTGCTCTCCTTTAATACCCATCTAACTACTTTGAATCATTGCTCCTATGTCTTCTGCTGGCCTCACTGCTCATAACAAAGCCTACTAATTTTATGGCAGACTGTCAGGCTGAGCTCAGAGAGAGAGAGAATTGTTCTCTTTGCCTCAGCTCTCGGAGGTGGGCTCATCAGTAAAGGAATCTTTAAGTTTTCACATGTCAGAATTAGATTCTCTGGAGCCTGTGGACCTGGAATCAGGCTGTGACTACTCTGTTCTAAATGATTATTACTGCTATTGCTCCTTCTGCACCATCTAATCATCTTAATCCTGACATTTGTCAGATGTGTGACTTTTTACATAATAGCCCATGTCCCACTGCTGTAGGAAATCCAGCACAGCCTAAGGTCCTTAGCCTTTTTGTGTGTCCCAGATCTCTGGCAGACTAGTGACACCTAGAACCCCTTTTCAGAATAATGTTTTTAAGAGAATAAAACGCATAGGATTACAAAAGAGGCCAAGTAACTTAAAATACAGTTATCAGAGTATTTTCTTAAAAAGATTTTCCCAGAGCTGTGAACTCATCCAACCTTTCTGGAGAGAAATTTGGAACTACGCCCAAAGGGCAACAAAAATGAGCATACCCTTTGATCCAGCAATACCACTACTGGGTCTATACCCTGAAGAGATGATGAAAACAGGTAAAAAACATCACTTGTACAGAAATATTCATAGCAGCCCTGTTTGTGGTGGCAAAGAATTAGAGATCAAGTAAATGTCCTTCAATTGGGGAATGGCTTAGCAAACTGTGGTATATGTATGTCATGGAACACTATTGTTCTATTAGAAACCAGGAGGGATGGGAATTCAGGGAAGCCTGGAAGGATTTGCATGAACTGATGCCGAGTGAGATGAGCAGAACCAGAAAAACATTGTACACCCTATCAGCAACATGGGGGTGATGGTCAACCTTGATGGACTTGCTCATTCCATCAGCACAACAACCAGGGACAATTTTGGGCTGTCTGCAATGGAGAATACCATCTGTATCCAGATAAAGAGCCATGGAGTTGGAACAAATTTCAAGTACTATTCCCATTAATTTAGGGGGGAAAAAAGATACCTTATTGTCTGATCTTGTTATCTCTTATACTTTTTGTTTCTTCCTAAAGGATATGATTTCTCTCTCATCACACTAAATTTGGATCAATGTATACCATGGAAACAATGTAAAGACTGACAGATTGCTTGGGAGAAAAATTGTAAAACTCAAAATTCAAATAAAATCTTTTTAAAAAAAAAGATATTCCCAGCTAAGAATGACTGCCTGACTTCACACAGGTGTCCTACTGAGGGGTATGTCAAGAGCCTGTATGGAAAACTGCATAAAATGAGCTGGGGCTGTTGTACCAACTGGGTATGTGGAGGGCCCTGGTCTCTTACACAGTGTTTCCTTTGCCTGGTAGATTGCCTGTGCTGCAGTTGACTGTGCCAAAGATAAGAATCGGGATCTATGTAAGCAAGAAGGGGTTGATGGCTACCCCACCTTCAACTACTACAACTATGGGAAGATGATCGAAAAATATAATGGAGATCGGACTGTGAGTATTGTAGAAACTACCACGTGACCTAGACTAAGTTCTTCCCTTGTGCTGCTTCTGAGCATCCCTTCTTGATCCCTTCCTCTCTTTTTCCTGCTCTTTCAGACCCCAGAACCATTCAATCCAATACTGCCTACTCCATTCCTTGATCTCTCTTCCCTTCCTTCTTCTCCTTAACACCATACTCAATCCAACTCCATGGTTTCTTGTTGAGGAAATCTTTCAACTACATTCAACCTCATTATATACTGTCCCTTTCCTGATCAAGGGAGTGACTACTGAGTATTGAAGGTCGAGGATTTGTCAGGTTTATTGAAGAAGGTGGGGGAGGGCATTGTTATGGCAACCATATACCCCAGTTTACTTGAGAGAGTTCCATTATTAAGAAAATAAATTGTACTTTAACAAGACTGCATGAAAATAACCTCTCCTCTCAGATTCAGCCACCTGGCTACTCCATTCATACAGTCCCTCTGTGGATTGCTAGATAAGTTGATTACAACAAAGTATTCATTAATCCTACCCTGGGCTTAAAACATCTTACACTTTTGTATCTCAAGTAGATATGAATATAAATATAAATACATGTAGAGATGTCCATTTCCTATCCTTAAGTAAGGAAGAATCTGTCTTTCTAGCCTCACTGAATATTATTCCCTTTACATTCTATGATTCAGCTAAACTATCTTTTCTCTATTTCCCACACATGACATTTCATCTCCCATTTCTGTCCTTCTGTACTGTCTCTTCCAAATGACTAGGTTTGTATCCTTTCTTCACCTTCATCTCCTAGAGTGATTCTTTTCCTTTTTTCTCCACTTAATCGTATTCTATTTTTTCCAGTTACATAGAAAGATAATTTTCAGCATTCATTTTTGTAAAACTTTGAGTTAGAAGTTTTTCACCTTCCCTTCACCTCCTCCCCAAGACAGGAAATGATCTGATATTGATTATATATGTATAATCATGTTAAACATTTCTATATTAGTCATGTAAAAAAGAAAACAAATGGAATCATCACAAGAAAGAAAAAAACAAACAAAATTTTAATAAGTAAAAATAGAATGCTTTGGTCTGCATTTAAGCTCCATAATTCTTTTTCTGGATGTGAATGGCATGGTGTCTATACCAGGTCTTATAATTGTCCTAGCTCTTTGAACTGTTAGCAGAACTGTATCCATCCTATTTGATCATCTCACAATGTTGCTGTTACTTTATACAATGTTCTTCTGGTTCTGTTCATTCAGCATCATTTCATAAATTCTTTCCCCCTACAAAAATAGATAAACTATTCCTTGTTCTCCTAATTGGTCTATGGTATCATGCTTTATAGATAAATCCTGTACCTATTTCAACTTTATCTTGGTATAGTTCTAGCTAAAGAAGTTCAGTTCCTGTTGTTGATGGAGTTATGAACCGATCCAACCATTCTGAAGAGCAATTTGGAACTGTGCCCAAAAGGTTATAAAATTGGGTATACCCTTTGATCTACAATGTCCTTGTTCAATCTGTATTTCAAAGATATCATTAAAAAAGGGGGAAAGAACCAGATGTACAAAAAATATTTAAATTGTTTTGGGTTGGTTTTTTTGTGGTAGAAAAGAATTGGAAATTGAGGGAAAGCCCATCAATTGGAGAATAGCTGTTTTGGTATATGAATGTGATGGAACCCTGCTTTTCTATAAGAAATGATGAGCAGGCAGATTTCAGAAAAACCTAGAAAGGTTTACATGAACTGATTCTGAATGAAGTGAGCAGAACCAGGAGATCATTGTACATAGTAACAGCAGCATTGAGTGATGATCAACCATGATGGACTTAGCTCTTCTCAGCAGTACAATAATCAAAGACAGTTCTGAAAGACTTCAGTTGGAAAATGCCATCCACATCCAGAGAAATAATTATGGAGGCTGAATGCAGATTGAAGCAATACAATAATACTATTTTAATTTTTAAAAAATTTTTTTTGTTTTTTCTCATGATTCTTCCCTTTTGTTCTGATTGTTCTTTCACAACATGACTCATATGGAAATATGTTTAACATATTTGTGCATGTATAAAAAAAAGAGATCGGTTCAGTCTTGGTTCATAGACTTCCTAACTACCTCTATTTCTGTCCTCATAATTAAGGACTTCAAAAATATGTTTGATACATTCCCTCATCAGCACCCATGTACAATATTTATTTCACTTTAACTACCTACAAGGAAGAGCCTATGACTTAGACCTCAATATAATTCATAACTATTCTGCCTTTGACATTTGATCTCAAATATTTCTTTTTCTGACATGATCTCTTAACCTCCTATCTTTGTCAAATTCCTTTCTTTAAGCCTATTCAAGCCTCATCCTTGTTCTAGTTTCACTTTCTTCCCTTCAGTATTGACCTTATAGTTGATCAACTCATCTACCCTTGAATATCTGTCTCCTGTCTTGATTTTTGTGCCTTCCATTTTTCAAAGTTTTGTCACCCCCCCATCAACTCCCTTTTTCATAATTGAATACTGCTAAAAGAAATCACACAATTGAGCCAAGTAGGTTCACTGCTAATTCATGTTATCTGATTCTAACTGACCTTCCATTACAAACATTCCTTTCAAGTAGGAATGTTCCTTTCACCTTAGTTAATATCTTTTTTTTAAAACTACAATTACTTCTTAATATAAAAAGTGATCCTTTTCCTTATCATGGTCAGTGCCACAGCTTGTGCCCTTGTTGCTTACCCGATCAGTAATTCATTTTCTGTCCCTCATTTTCAGTTTTTATCTATGGACCCTTTCCCCATTGCCTATAAATATGCTTTTTCCTTTGGACACTGCCCCTATTTTTCTTAGTTTCTGTAATGTCTCTCATGTCTTTCTTCCTCTTGAGTCTCTTATGATTCTCTTCCTATCTGTATAATTTTTAAGTTCCATTTGCTGAACCATTTTGCCCCTATGCATCTTTACACACTGTTGGTGATTCCATCTCTTTATGGGGGTCCAATTTTCTCTTTGCTTATTACCCTTAATCTGTATACCCAGTTCTTTTGAACTCCATTCCATTGTTGCCATCTTTCTCTTGCCCATCTCTCAAACTTATTTCTCATCAGTCTCTGAAACTCAGTGTATTGTAAAAGGAACTGACAGCATTTCCTTCAAAACCTGTCTCTCCTTTAAATTTCCTTCCACAGCTATTTGCTTCATCCCTTTCTCCAACCCTTGGGACCCCAAGTCCAGGCTGGGTCTCCCCATCCCTGCTGCCTGGTCTCCTACTTCATCCACCCACTCATCCAGTGCCTCTTCTTCACCACTGCCAGAGTCATCATCCACAGGCCCCTTGTTGAAAAACTTTCAGGTTTCTCTCATTTCAGGGATAAAAAGATAAAATCTTTGGTCTGCCATTTAGCCTCATTTCACATCAACAATTCCCCTTCATATACTCTTCATCCCAACCAAGCTGGCCAAGGATGTATTTCCAAACTCTAGTCCATCTGCTGCCTCTGCACATGTGGTCTGCCCTCACCTTGATCTTCCAGCAAGGTTCAGGGTAGCAGCTGCCTCCACTGTACCCTTTCCTGACCCCCCACACTTGATCCCAGCATGCATGTTGTCAGTCCTTAGAACCTGCAAAAGCCCTCCAAGGCAGGCACTCCACCCAGGGTGAGTGGGGCTCAGAAAAGTGGAGCCATTTGCTCCCTCCTCCTCCCCACACTCTGCCACTGCTCTGAATTAGACACTCCCTAAGGGCAGGGACTGAGCTCAGACCCTGGCTCCCAGGAGGCACATCATGCATCTTCATTGAATTGAATTAGTGGAGGAATATTATTCTGACAGCTCTTAGACCCCACCCTGGAAGGTATGAAATGTGAGTGGAAAAGGGCCTTTGAAAGCAAAAAATGACGCAGGCAAAAAAGGAGCAGCGTGATTGGACTTAGTTCCTCCATCCCTTTCATGGGCAAAGGAGGTTGGATGCCCATAAGAAATAACTTATGTTTGGTTAAGTTGTATTGCTACTCAACACCAGACTTGATCAATGCTCATATGAGCTAGTTAGCTTTACTCTCTCCTGGAGCCATAGATTCCATCCCTTACCTTGTGTGACAAACCCAGCTCTAAGTCTAAAAGAATTCACTGCCCACGTCTTGGTTTTGGAGGGTGAGACACGTTCTTCATATGTGGAACAGAACATACCTTAAGGGGCTTGATGAGAGATGCATTCTTCTGGTGCCTGATTCGGTTTCAGAGGTCAGGACTGAACTGATACCAACTCCAGAGGGGCAAAGCTGAGGAAGTAATAGAACACAGTTGCAGCCTCCTGACTGGGCTGTGGTTTGATCCAGCAGGCCATGGGTAAAGCCTCCTTCTTCAGCTCCCTCTGTTCTCGGTGGAGACAGGGAAGAGGCTGTCTGCAAAGTGAGTTTGGAGACTTAGGTGGCATTTATCAGATAATGAAAAGACCTCTTTCCTGCCCTTACCCACTTTGCTCTCTACCTCCTTTTCCTCAATCCCTTCCTTTCTTTCAGGAGTCAGGGTTTGTCTCTTTTGTTCGAACTCTCCGGGAGCGAGATCATGAGCGACTTGGAAAAAAGAAAGATGAATTGTGATTTCTGCCTCAAAAGAAGCTTTTCCACTACACTGTGAACGATACTGGCTTTGTTGTTCCTGAGTTTTCACACCTTCTGAAGACAAAGTTTTTTATAGCCATGCGTGGCCATTTTGTACAATTTTAAAATAAAGTTGAACCACTTGTTTGGGGATTTAGGGATTTTTTTGGGTGGGGGGTGGGAAAGGTGGGGATTGTTCAAGGATGGGCTTGTTGCCATTTTGAGCTCTAAGCTTGCATTTCCTCCTCTGTGAGGCAATGTTAGCAACTCCTATGCAATATTTATATAGGGAGAGACTGTATGAGGGCCATAGTTGGTGGGGGTAGTCTGTCCCCTTCAGCTTTTGGTTGGGGAGGGCAGGGGAATAGGAGAAGTGAATGATACTTCATTTGGATGTAGATTTTTCCAGGCTTGGGAAATTGTCAGATGTTTGAAGGGAACAACATTCTAATGCTCAGGGAAAATCAGAATATGAAGTGAATGGAGACCCAAGTGTGTGCTATTTGCAGATCTCTGTGACTTCAGTTCTGAGTCGTACCTGGAATGTGTTTACATAGTTCTCTGTTTTCTCTCTCTTGGATTCTGTAACTCTGTGTGTTTGTATCTCCTCTTCTTCTCTTAACATTTCCCCAGCTCAAATTCACTCTCACTTTCTCACTACCTTACCTTTTTTTCCCTTCACTCCTTTTCATGTGCTGATGGCTTTTAAACAAAGAATCAGCCACTGTCTTAGCCCCAGCCCCTTGAGATGAAGTTGCATCTGGTTCCTTGTGGGGAGCATATTACTCTGCATCTAAGTTCAGTAAAATAGGACTTTTGGACATGCAGCAATTATGCCACTTGACTCTCATTCTCACAAAATTACCCCCTCCTTCCCCCTCCTTTTTTTGTTTTCAAATCAAGTTCTTATAGGATGCCAATCACCCATCTCCAGTTCTGCTTCTCACCCTCTCTTCTTCCCTCCATCTGCCTCCTGTCTCGGCTGCCTCTCTTGATGATCTATCCTTTCTACTTACTCAAACACCAACACCCTCCTTTCTTTTCCCCCAACTGTGAAATCTGGAAGCCAAGTCTCCCCCCACCCAGAGTATGTATTCTGCAGATGTGTCCATCTGGTTGTCATTGCTCCTGTTTCAGCTACAGCTAATGGTAATAAGTACATTTCAAACTGGAGGAATTAACTGAAAGAATCACGAAGTTAAGGGTGATCAGAAAAAAACTGCTGAGCTCAGAATATTAGGAAAAGAGAAATGGGGTCTATTTCTTTGATGCAAAGCATCAAATGGAGCATTTAGTTTCCCTTTATCATCATCAACAAACAGGGGAAGAATGATTTAGGGAAAGGAACACTTATCTGGGAATTAGAAATCTTGAGTTTTACTTTTGGCTCTGCTATAACTAATGTGAGCTGGTTGGGTCGAATACCCATGCAGAAACCCAATTTCCTCATCTGTAAGATAATGCTATCAAAGCTGCTTTCCACATTGTAACTCTCAGTTTTGAGAGGATATCTACAAAGGACATTGTTTAGAGGAGGCGGATTTCTGTTTTTGCTGCTTTATGTCTATGGGTATGCACCTATATATATATTTTTTTTACTTATTTACTACTGTTATCTGTGGGGGTGGGGGAGTATTTAGCTTTTTCACAAGAAGTTTGGAAATGTCCTATTGGACAGTCATGGCCCTACCTTGATTAATGCTCTTCCTATACATTTTTCTGTCTTCTCTCACAAGGAGATTAATCTTCAAAATAGAACAAAAAAATAGTACATGGTTCGAAAGGAATTAAATCATGTTAAGTTAGGTAGTAAGAAAACACTTATTATACCTACTGTTCAGATTTCTAGACCTAGAACAATTGCATCCCAAGGTTTTTGCAGAAAGAATGTGATTATAGTAAACCAGTCTATAATCATTGAGAAATCATGGAGATGCCAGAAAGCCAGATTTTAAAAATGAGGGTAGAGTGCATATGAACAGCAGACCATGGGCTTGCCATCAAGGGAAAGCCAAGATCACTAGAAGCCAGCAGGGTTCACTGAACTCATTTCCTTTCTGATGGGTTGCTAGACTGATAGATCAGGGCTTGCTCTAAGACTTGGTGTGGATGGATTTCTGCAAGGTCTTTGGTAAAGTCTCCCACAATATCCTTGTGGGCACGATGGAGAAAGGTAGGCTGGATCATCTGACTAGGCTGTTCCATAGGTCATAACTGATTGTAAAGGAATGTTAACATTGTAGACAACCTGAAGGGAGCTTTCTCCAGAGGCATATTACAGGACTTTATCCCTGACTCTGTCTCATTGAACAATTTCATAATGACTTGGATGAAATCAGAAAAAGGGATGGCTAATGCAGACAATGATTGAATTAAAATTCACAATCATCTTGAAGTCTGGAATACTGAGCCAAGATAAAAATAAATGGAAATAAAAATGTAAAGTCACATTTAAATTCTAAAGCTAAGTTGTATAAATAAAAACTGAAGACACATTTTTAGCAGTTCATGTTTTAAAATCTGGATATTTTGAGCTGTCCACTAATTTAGTTTGAGCCAATGGTATGATCAATATCCACAAAGTTAAGTATCTTAAGATGCATGTTAATAGTAGAAGGCTAGTAGAACAGAAGAGGTAATGATCCTATATGTTCAATTTTGGTAGTGTCACATTGACTACCTGGATTATATCCATGATAGAAAAAGTCCCAGAAACCTAGAAAGGTCCTGTGAAAAGAAATGGAAAGAACTGAGGACAGTTAACCTAAAGCAGGGAAAGCACATAAGAAATAACTGTCTTAAGAAGTATAAATAGTTCTTAGGAAGAAAAGAGAATAGACTTGTCCTCCTCTTGGAAGTAATTAATATAAATGGTAGAAATTACACACAAATTTTAGGTCCTCCTAAGGTAGAACAATTCATTGCAATGTGAACTGTCTCAGGATAGAAGAACCCCCCCTTGTAGTGGAGATATAAGATGTACACAGATGATTTCTGAGTTCCTTTCAATTCTGGGGTTTTATGGTGCTGATTGGGATGATTGGGGAAAACTGAGCCATGGCCTGAGGTGAACCAGGCTTCACTGTTCTTGCCCCTGATTCCTTCCCTCCTATCCCATAAAATTAATATTACTGATAAAACCAGAGTTAAAGGATTTTCCAGTAGATGTTTGAAAATGATGTCTTCAAAGTAAATTTATAGCCTGTTGAGTTGAATCTGAGGGAGAATTTCATCCAATGAATTTTCTGTGGGAGGTGGAAGATCTCATAAGAAAATTGTAAAGGACTTAAGCAATCATCCAGAGGATAGGACACTGTTACCTGAGAGGGTGAAGTGACCCATCCTAGGTCATAAGGCAAGTTAGTGATAGCAGGAACTAGAGGCCAATTTCCCCTGACTCAGAGTGCGGCTCCCAAAGAGCCTGGCTATTCACAGCATCCTTACCCAGTTCCTTAGATCCCCTCTCCCTCTAGTGATAAGCTAATCAACTTTGCACCCAGAAGTCACTCACCCCTTTTGGACACATACCCCATGGTGTTGCCTCTATTGGCACCATGTTTTTATTTCCTGTCTTGCCACACCCCAATCTTGGGCATAAGCTAGTTCCAGGAGAGATCATTACCATCCTGATATAAAGAACAAATCAGTGTTTTCATCCCTGCAGGTGGTGTGTGTGTGTGTGTGTGTGTCTACATGCATGCACACATTCCCATTTGTTAACTTTGAGGATCTGTGAGGAGGAAGAATTTTCCTTAGGTCTTAGTAAATCTTTTTGTTACTCTTTCAAAAATAAAACATGATGAAGATGAATGGTACTTCACATCCTGGTTATTTGGATTTTCTCTTTTCTCATATAGGCTTAACTTTAAAAGAAGCCTCTTGTCTTGGCCCCTATGTTCAAGGCTTTTAAGAAGTAGCAGACCCAGGGGTGGCTAGATGGTACAGTGGATAGAACACCGGCCCTGGAGTCAGGAGTACCCGAGTTCAAATCTGGCCTCAGACACTTAATAATTACCTAGCTCTGTGGCCTTGGGCAAGCCACTTAACCCCATTGCTTTGCAAAAACTAAAAAAAAAAAAAAAATTTAAAGAGTTACCAGACCCAAAACAAAGGAAAACATATCCATCTTCTTCTATATGTTGTTCCCAGAGGAATCAGACTGTGGTGATTTGATGGATGTTAGCTAGGAGACTGGGCAAGTCATTTTTCTCCTACACTCAATTTCCTTATTTGTAGGCAGGTTAGACTAAATGATTTCTGATGACTCTTTCAGCACTAACATTCTCTTGTGCTTTTTTTTTTTAGGTTTTTGCAAGGCAAACAGGGTTAAGTGGCTTGCCCAAGGCCACACAGCTAGGCAATTATTAAGTGTCTGAGACCATATTTGAACCCGGGTACTCCTGACTCCAGGGCCGGTGCTTTATCCACTGCACCACCTAGCTGCCCCTCTTGTGCTTTTTTTTTAAATCCTCCAACTTGAAAATAACCCTAAACCTGACATTGACTCCTTGCTCCCCTCCTTCTGAGGCTCTCCTTTAAACCTTCCGTGTGCTTACCCAGTCACAGGAGACAAAATGTTAAACCTAGAATTGCAAATAGTTCTGTGACCTTTTAGGATCTGAAGATTAACTATATTTCTCCCTTTTGTTAATCGAATTATGGGGTTAAGGTACTTTTCAGGTCATCTAATCCAACCCTTTTCCCCAGGACCCTGCATTTAGCAGCTGGTCTGGCTAAAGAATGGATCTCTGCAGAAATTTAAGGACAGATTTAGGAATGAGCTAAGTTTTCCACTCTCCAGCTCTGCCTTGATTTAGGAGATTTACCTTCACATTGTCAATTCCCAAAGCCAGCTTTATATTCTGCTCACTAGTCTTTAACCCATTCTTTCTCCCTTGAGCCATGACCTTGTTTAGGACCTCACATAGTAGCCTCCAGGTCCTGTACAGTAACCCATCTTCTTTGCAACAATAAAATCATTTTCCAGTTTCTATTCCCCTCCGAGCTTCAGTGACTGCCAATTAGTTGCTAAATCAAATACTCCTAACCTAAAACCTTCAGAGACCATACCATCTTTCCCATCTGTCTTGGCACCAGTCCATTCCACCCAGCTTGCCACCTCCATATGTTAAGGTGAGCACAATAATTCATCTCATGGGGGCTTCTGCCTTGCTCTGTACCTAATGTGGCAAGGAAGAGGGACTTATTTAGCCCCATGTTGACTTGGGGGAAATGGTTCCTTCTGTCTCGTCATAAGACAATGTTAGAGCTTGAAGGATTCTCAAAGGAGGCAACATGTTACAGTGGGGGAAATGTAATCTGGAGCTGTAAAGTCCTGGGTGCAAAACCTTGCTGTGCTAACTTACTCCCTGTGTGATCTTGGTCAAGTCATTGTCACCTCTCTGGCCCCAGGTCCTCCTTCCTATAGAGATTAGATTAGAAACCTATGGCCATTGTCAGGTATGTTTCTGAAATCTAGTTGAGTGGTGTCCAACTACACCACACTTAAAGATCCCTGCAGGTCCAAAACTGACTTAGAAAAATCACATATTTAACATTATGTTCTATTTTATTACTATTCCTCAAATACATTTTAATCTTGTTTGGACAGCACTCAGGAGTGTTGTCCTGGTGATATGTTTGACAAGTCTAATTTACAGATTTGCACAACATCATACAATTTTCACTAGCAACTAGAAGGATGCTACCCAAGTGCATTTCAACTGATACAACCAAGAATTCTGTGACAACTTTTTCTAGATAGTCTATGAGCAGTGCCTTATTCCCTTCCTCCCCGCTTAAGTTTGCATGATGTGGGGAGCAGCTAGGTGGCATAGTAGATAAAGCACCAGCCCTGGAGTCAGGAGTACCTGGGTTCAAATCCAGTCTCAGACACTTAATAATTGCCTAGCTGTTTGCATGATGTGAAGTCATCACAAACAAACCCTGCCATCAGAGGCTTAAAAACTAGAAGGGACCTTAGGAGTCATGGAGTCCAACCTACATGGTTTACAGGTAAGTAAATGGAAGCCCAGAGTGCAAGCAGCTTGCCCAAGTTCACACTGGTGATAGTGATCCAGGATTGGAACCAGCCAGTCAATGAACATCTACTTATCTCCTTTGGACCAGGCCAGAGCTGGAGATAGAAAGAAAGGCAAAAAGTAGTCCTTGCTTTCAAGGAAGTTCTCTGACTACAAATCCTTTGCTCTTTCCATTACACAAATTTCAACTTTCCCCTTAATGGAACAATGTTAACTAGTGATCTTGAGTATAGATGTACTATTATGTAGCCATTGAGAAATTCCAGGAACAACATCTGACAGTACCAGGGCTGGAAGCTTAGCAAAAGTTTGCTCCTGTGCTGCATCCCTAGATTGATAAAACTTTGGAACCAAAGTTTAGAGATTATCTAATTATCCAAAAAAGTAGGTCTGGAGAAGGCCAATGATTTGTGTAAGGTCACTGAGATCTGGGAGATATGGAGCTAATATCCTGTCTCCCAATTCCATATTATTCATTGTTCTCCACTCCCACCCTCCACACTCTATAGCTACTTTGATCTTCAGTAACAAAGGACAAGAACCACCCAATCCTCTGAAGACTATACTAGTTCTGCTTCCCATGGAAGACAGACAATTTACATATTTAAGCCAAAAATGTGTATTTATTTACCTTTATATCATTTCCCTTCCACCACAGCAGAGTGGCTAATAAATAAGAATGTTTGGATGGAATGAAATACCTTTCATTTCCTCAATCCCTCACTCAGAGGAGATCCTCAAAAGCCTTTTCATTTTGATAGAACCTTATAGTTTACAAAACTCCCCAGGTAAAACTTCATTTTATCCTTAAAGCAACTTTGTAAGGCATGTTCTTAGATGAGAAAAACTGAGGCTCAACAGTTAATGTGTGAAGGTCTAGTGTGGAAACCAATAGAACTGAGAACTTTTGATATATGGACAAGACTATCTTTAAGATGGCAGAGGAGAAAATTACTGGACATAATTCATGCATTGAAAAATTCCTCCTAAAAAAAAGGTGGGGTGGCTAGGTGGCACAGTGAATAGAGCACAGGCCCTGGAGTCAGGAATACCTGAGCTCAAATCCACCCTCAGACAATAATTACCTAGCTGTGTGGCCTTGGGCAAGTCACTTAACCCCATTGCCTTGCAAAAAAAACTAAAAAAAAATTCCTCAATAAAGACTGAAAATACTAAGAAACTTGCAAAAGAGTAATCATATCATCTTAGAGTTCAGAGAATTGTAGATTGTTTTTGGAAGTATTCTAGTTTAATATCTTAATTTTTCAGATGTGAAATGAAGGTTCAGTGGTCTAACTCCTAAAGTAATGTGCTTTTGACTGCCTTGGATTCGTGATAGATAAAGAAGGGAATGGCTAGGTATAAATATGCCATTGTTCTTAGATTTTAGAATAATTTCAGAGAAAATATAAATCCCATATACCTAGGTCTTTAAGAAGGAAATTGGTTCAATATGAATGGGAGACTTCCAAGTTAAAAGAAAATTTTGATGATGAAATCAGAAACTTCAATTGAGAAAATAAAGATAAAAAAGGAGAGGAGGAAAGTGAGATCTGTGTGACTGTATTGAAGGGGGGGAGTCTCTAAATGGCCTAAGATTAAAAGGATATATATTTAAAAAAAAAAAAGACCTCTACCAGAAAGCAAAGCAAAACAAATTTACATGGTTCTTTCAGGTTCATAATGCAAATTATGTATGTTAACTCATTTCATCCTCACAACTTTGAGAAGTAAATACTTTGTTATTATCACTCTTCATTTTACAGAATTCTATAGAAATAGGCTCAGAGAGATGAAGTAAGTTATCTAATATAAGAGCTGGAATTTGAACCCAAGATGCCTAATTTCCTAGTTGTCTCTTTTCACTAGACCAGGCTGCAGGACCTCTTAGTAGATGAGCTCAGGTTTTAAAAGGACAAGAGTTGTAGTCTAGGGCACAAAAAGTGATGAATACAAAAAGGGCCTGTTCCCATATGCATAATGTCAGAAATGTGAAAGACCAGAAGGAATTTCTTATCTTGAAAGTTAAATACATAATAAGGGATAATGGGAAAAAGAAAGAGGTAACAAATCCAAAAGCTTGGGTTAAGTGAGATGATGAATAATGTTTGATATTAAGATAGTGTTACCTTTATAAACATTTTATATATTTATGCACATGTTATAAATACACATGTGCTCATTTATAGCATACATGAACATGTATGTATATGTTATTTAATATATATAAACTACTATATAATACATATTTTCAATACTTCCCTTCTTTTCCCCTAGGCCCTATGTCTAGATATAGATATAGATAGATCTGCAGATCTATCTCTAAATAGATATAATAGGTATATAGATATATCTATTTATAGCTATAGTAGGTATGCAGATATATCTATATCTACACATAGGGTATAGGGACCAAGGTGGGAGATACTGAAAGCTGACCCTATATAATAAGGATATACACACATATATTTATGTATGCATGTATATACACTAGCATATCTCAATGACTTTTAAATTAGGAAAGATGAGAAACTGAAACTCATAATAAGTGAGATGTCCAGAGAACACCAAAGTCCTTCAATGAACTCAAGTAATCAAGCTCAAATACAGTATTTCCTAGGGGACCAAAAGAATTATAGATGTGAAACTACTGTCCTTTATCTTTGAGGAATCCTAGAGGACAGAATGGGTTACTACTGGATTGAAGTTGTCATATTTTCACAAAGATAAAGTAGATTCTGCAAACTACATAACCTGTTGTCATCCACTCCTTCAAATTTTCTAGGATGGACAATAGAAGGACCAGATGCATCAATTGACAGGGAAACATATTTGGTAAAAATTAGTTTCTGCTGTGAAAATGCATTCTAAATAAAAATACTTATAAGTAGATATAATTTTACTTATGAATAAAACTTTTCATTGTACTATTAACTGACAAGCTTAGTCCTTCAAGAAATTTTCAAATTCTGATCCTTCTAGTGTTAAATGGATGGTTTGTAAAATAAGCCAGGACGAGACATTCTTGCACCATAGACAAGGTTTGAAAATTGTACCCTTGTTTATTCGTTCAATCATTTGAGTCTTTACTGTTACACATGCAGCTGATGACAAAATACATGAGCTTCTCCCCAAGCTCTGCACCCCATCCCATCCCAGCTCTGAAGATAAGCATTTTAGGAAGTAGTCACTCTAGGCTCACTTCATGGGTTCGAGTTTCTTCCATTCCTGAGAATCTGATTCTGTGATTGTACTCAGTTCTCAGGGCTCCTTTAGAGGAAGGCAACTAAACCATTCAGTTACATTTCATAAACCTTTTTAGGATTTGCCTTATTTATTGTTGTGAGGATCAAATTGGATAACATTGTAAGGAGCCTAGAAGTACCTGTCACAGAGTAAATAAATGCTTATTCCCTTCCTTTCCCTGTCTCATCTGTCAAAGCTGGAAAGGAGTTTTGGAAGGGGAAAGTGATAGGAAGTCTCACAACCGATGATCAAATGAGACTTGAACCCAGAACTTAGTTATTCCTTAGTTGTATTGTAGGGTGGTTCTTTGCTTAAAGTTCTACCTCACCCATGAACTTTGAACTTCCAGTTGGTTGATTATGTTAAGATAATCACAGATGTGTGTCTTAAAGCATTCTCTCTTCACAGTGTTCTCTAAATTCATCATCCCTCAGTGGTCAGTGAGACCTTGCTCCATGACCCCTTAGTATAAAAGAGCTTTGAATTTGATTCTTTGGGGAAATTAATGAAAAAGCCAGACATAGTACCTGCCTTTAGGGAACTCTTAATCAAATGATAGCCTTATAGTCTCTTGTGGGATTGGGGGGGGGGGGAATCACTGAAAAGGGAAGATGTCATTAGACATCTTCCTGTGTGGCATCAGACACATATATAAAACCACACTATTTGACTCTATACACCCTTCACCCTGTTGAAACTGCCCAACACTCACATATATCATCTTGGTCCTCTTTACCTCTCTTAGAATCCTTAACTCTCTTCAAAGCTCAACTAAGTGGGGGTGGCTAGGTAGCACAGTGGATAGAGCACCAGCCCTGGAGTCAGGAGGGACGGGAGTCAGGAAGGACGGGAGTTCAAATATGACTGCAAACACTTAATAATTACCAAGCTATGTGACCTTGGGCAAGTCACTTAACCCCATTGCCATAAATAAAAAAATTTTTTTAAAACGCTCAGCTAAGTACATTGTTTCTTCACCTTCTGAAACAATTTCTTCTTCGTTTCAAGTCCACATTGTATTTACTTATCTATGTTAATGTTTCCTTCCAGTAGAATGTAAGCTCTTTGAGGGCAGGATCTGTTTAATATTTTTCCTTTGCATCTTCAGTGATGACATAGTACCTTGCACATAGTTCTGTTGTTGTTCAGTAGTATTTAGTTGTGGCCAACTCTTCATGATCCCTTTTGGGGTTTTCCTTGGCAAAGATACTGGAATGGTTTGTTATTTCCTTTCCCAGCTCCCTAGAGCTTGATAAATGCTTACTGAATTGAACGGCCTGTGATTGATAATGGCATTTTCCAGTGGGCACAAAAGACAGCTAGGAGAAACATGGGCACATATTTCAACCTCCTTCAGGTTTTTTTCCCCATGTGAAAGGGAAAGGGTTGCTCTTTTGGCCTCTCAAAATCATCACCACAACTGAAATGGATTATGCCTTTGGATGTGGCACTCTGCTAGGCCACACAAAGAAAGGGTAGGTAACATAGACAAAGGGAGCTGTCCAATTATGAGACATTACAGCATCACGCATCAAGATTACAACTGTGTGTTTTTACTACTTAATGTTTGCCTATCACATTTATCTTGTAAAAGCTGTGACTACAAAGTAATGTAACTAAGTTCTACAAATCACATGTGGTAATTGATTTTATTCTTTTTATAACTATCATTTTTCTTCTCTCTCAACAAAAGCACTATTTTTTTCTTTTCAATCATTGGAAAGTAGATTATTCTTGATACAGCTGGTGCTTAAGTGGGCTTGTAGTCAGGAAGAACTGACTCAGAATCCTGGTTCAGAAGTGTTCTAGCTGTGTGACCCTGGGCAAGTCACTTACCCCACTGTTTGTCTCATTTGTTGTGAGGATCAAATTGGATAACATTTGTAAAGAGCCTGTCACAGAGTAGGTTCTGAATGCTTGTTCCCTTCCTTTCCCTGTTTCATCATTATTCTATTTCTACATTTTATATGCTCTCATTTGTATATTGGAATCAGAGACCTTGAATTAGAAGAAACCCAATTTATCTTGTATTTATCTTGTGTGTACATAGTCAGATTCAGGCTGTCTCCTGTTTTAGATTGTGAGTTCTTTAAGAGGGCCCAATTTTTACTTTTCTTTATATCCCCAACATTGATCAGAGTGTCTAGCATATTGCAGATGATTAATGAATGCCTATTGACTGAGTACCATCTACAATATCTCTGAAAAATTGCCCTCCAGATTCTGTTTAAGTTCTGCTCCCTGTGGTGGAGAGCTCACCACCACTCAGAGGCAGCCCATCCCAATTCTGGCTTTTCTTGACCCAGAACAATTCTGTGGGAGACCTGACTTTGAAAAGTGATATTAAGGGAAGATGAAGAAAAGAAACAAAGAAATAAATGGAGATTCAAGCCCAGGAGGCTTCAGCAGAAGGCAGCTCAGCTTCTACATGTTGCCTACAAGAACCCAGACATTCTAATACACCATGACTGTAGGGAATTTTAAGATCAACTGATCCTAAATATAGCTTCAGGATCAACCAGAGGAGAGGGGGGAGCAATTTAGAAGTCATCTATATATTGTCTTTCCTCTATTAGAATGTGATCTCCTTGACAGCTGAGATTTTTTGCTTTTTTTGTTTATATCTCCAGTGCTTAATAAATGCTTTTCATTCATTCATACATTCATTCCTCACTTCCAACAAGTAAAATCCCTGTCTTCCTTCAAGTCTCTTAGCTCCTTCTCCATGAAGTCTTTCCTGATACCCAACTGCTAGCATCATCTATTTCCTAATTACCTTATGTTTATTTTATATTCATTCTGTATACATTTATATATGTAGATGTTATCTTCTCCAATAAAATGGAAGCTGCTAGAAAGTAGAGATTGATTTGGTTTTTTGTATCTCTGTCCCTGGTTTCTGACACATAACAGATACAATAAATAAAAAGTAGATCGATTGGTTAATACAAAGAGTAGATCACTCTGTAATTTAGTGGTGTAGTAGACCAGATTTCAATAGAAAATCTGTGAATTAATTGATTGGTAGCATTTATATTGTCATCCTGGAATCCTTGGCCCACCTGATGTTTTGTCATTCCTGCACCATTCATCCTTACATTTCAGAAACCCCAACCATCTGCCTTTTCCACTCTTCCACTCAGGCTGCCAACCAAAACTCCATAAAGTCATGGTGAATTTTATCCACTATAAATTTATGTGACTTTACCTTAGCTAGGCTTTCATGGATGCTTAAAGGTTTTTTGGTTTGGAGTTTAGAGTTTTTTGGTTCATTGATATTCATGTCTTTATTGCATTCCAAAACTATATAAGCCCCTGATCCTACCCCTATCTCTATTACCACTCATCACTCTAAGCACAGGAGTGAGTGTCAGAATTGGAGTGCTTACAGAAGGGCAGTATTAGAGGAAAGAAGAGGGAAGGGGAGAGAAAAGAGAATGAGAAACAGACCTTGGCTATAAGGACTTGATCTGAAGACTGAAAACAAAAGAGCTGTTTCATGGAAGAAACCAGATAGGCATAATTCTTTTCTTTTACTGGAAGTCTGAGTTATTCAACTTGAGTAACATCAACTCCCTTCCACTGTATCTCAAACCATCTCTGTTTTCACCTATCTCTGCTCCTTCTGACCGACTTGATAGAATTTAATAAAGATAGATTGAGGTGATGACTTTGGTAGAAAAAATGGCCTTTCTTGCTAAAGCTAACCTGTCTACTTCTGCCATTGATAAATCCAATACTCAACTGTTCCTGTCATTCGTTTTTAAAAACATGAATTCAGTAAGCTTTTATTAAACACCTACTGTATATTTTAGATCATCAAGTGTAATCACAGGAAAGATACAAAGTTTAAGTAACATAATCCCAGCATTCATTGAGTTTGTAGTCTGTTGGAAAGGATAAATCACAAACACATGTATTAATAATTCAACTGAGTCCTAATTAGTACAAGCAATGAATCTCCCTGATCACATGTAATCAAATCCATACTATTTGAAGTTATAATTATAAAATTAAAAATATATGGTTATGACTTCCTGTCCAGTGGAGAGTGACCAAATTTCCTGTTTATCTTAACATAATTCCTGTCAGGTTCAATTTCATTCCAAAGACCTTTAGGCATTTAATCTGAGACCAGTGAGTGATTGATTGATTGATTGGAACATGTTCTCACTTAATTAAATGTCAAGTTTAAATTGGGGTAAGGTGGTTTTGACCCCACCCTTATACAGAATTTATCAATAGTTATTGTTTTTTTATCTCTAAAATTCTAGGGTGTGTGTCATACTACATATGGTTTTCTCTTTCTCTTGTAAAAATATTTTAAGACAGAGTAGTTACATATACCCAGGATTTCCATCATTTCCATTCTAGCAGTTCGTCCTAGTGGATAGGGATCAGATAATCCAAAATCATAGTTCTTTTTTCATTTCTCTTTCTTTTGAAAGATAGTTGAAATAAATTACCATTAAAGAAGGCCAGGAAAGTGAGAAATTTGGGAATTCCAGCAGATGTCTGTATAAATGAAATAAATCTCCTATCACTAGGATATCATGTTTCTGTACTAACATAATTTGTTTCTTGAACTTATCTATTTCTTCATTCTGTCCAGGTGATCTCTAGTATTCTTCAGTGACAATATTGCTTTTATTTCCACTGCCATTAATCTCCACTTAAATACCATCCACCATGATTTCCCCATTTCTGGCTTGTTTATTTTCTGACATGTGTTTTCTAAATATGTAATTCCTCCTGCATTCCCCCTGCCTCCCAAGATCCTATTCTGTACCTTTAAATTTAGGCATACTCATCTAGCTTCATATTTTACTCAGGGATCCCATACTATCGAATCTCAGTGTTACCTGTGAGGCCACTTTTATACATCTAACTCACTTTATTACCTTGATTTTTAATTGTAAAAAGATATCAAAAGATGTACATATCTAAATGATTTTGTTAGTTTCTCTTCTTGTTTTTTGTTTCCTGTGAATTTCTGAGAATCTCTGTGGTTGTTTTTCTTCTAGTGTTGCAGCTATTTTTTCTGGTATCTAGTTTCTATGGTATCTATTTTATAAATGCATATATATATATACATATACCTATATACTGTATTTCCCCACATATAAAATGCACCCTTTTTCGAAAAATTGGGGGTCTAAAAACTGAGGACATCTCATTCAGTGATTATAGATTTTTTTACTTGTATTTCCCATTTTTTCATGCTTGTTTTCTTTGCACTCATCATTTCATATCTGTTACCAGTACATTAGATATGTTTTGCTACATTCTTCCCAGAAATGGCTCAGAAAAGATTTTTGTCCCATGCTGAATTCAAGTTCATAGTGATCCAGTTTGCAAAAGTGAATGGAAATCGTACTGCTGAATGTCAGTTTGGTCCTTCTCCAACTGAGAAAACAATCCCAGACTGGCTACAGGAAGAAGAAACCCTACTGAAAACGCCCTAGCAGAAGAAGGTCATGAGAGGCAAGTCAGTCAAATGACCTGAGTTAGAGAAAGGATTGAAGAGATGGATTGAAGAGCAAAGGGCAAATGGAATTCCTGTGTCCACAAAGATGGTTCAGCATGAGGCCAGAAGAATTGTTGATGAAAAAGAAGTGATTGATTTCAAAGGAGGACACAATTGGTGCTTCAGGTTCATGAAATGGAATGGACTAATGTGTCCAGGCACCAGACTTGTCCAAGGAGTCTGTGGTCAACCACAGACCAGAGCACAGGCAGAAGAGCAGTCAGAACCTCTCCCAAGATGGTGATTTGTCCTCGAACACAAATGAAGAAGAGCTAATGGAAGGTTTGACAGTGATGAGGAAATATATGAATTTTATGATGAATAAAATGAGTTCAAAAACTATGTAATACATTTTTTTTCAAATTTTGGGCCCCAAAATTAAGGTGCATCTACTATATGTGGGGAAACATGATACATAATATAAGCAATTTTCTTCTCCCCCCTTCCTTTTTAGTTAAAGCCTTTTTATTAGATTTGTAAGCTACATTTTGCCCAGCATTTGTTAATTAATTAATAAATATATAAATTAATTTATTAATATACCCCATCCTTGATCTGGTCTGTCATTCCTATTTTTTAAGGCATAGTCCAGAAAGCCAATCCTCATAAACTATTTTATTAGTAGATGTTCACTTCTCAGATATGGCCTCCTTTTCTAAAGCATTTGCCTTTGATCAATAATTATCTCGACAACAGTACTTATATTCTGCCCAAGACTTTATAATTGTATGAGACTGAAAAGATCTTGAGGATTATCAAATAATTCATTTGACATTCCTTCTAGTATAACTTCTGAAAATTACCAGGAATAAGCCAATAGTCATCTTATTTGAGTAGTCTTGGGAAGATTTTTGCTATATCACAGATCCATGCCCCAAGAAGACAGGAGAACTCTTTATTGTTGCTGAGTTAACAAATAGCTGCCTCGGAACCCCTCAGAAGAGGCCTCTACCTATTTATTCTTTTGACTTTTACAAATCACCTGTCATCTGATGATGGCTCCTGTATATATTAGAATCCAGGTATAACTCTGACACTTAGAGACTATGTACTATGTACAGACACTGTTACATTCAATAATTTTTTTAAGTGCCTCAGTCACAATTGAGAAGTCAATAGTCACTAAATCAATACATGTAGATCTTATGGGAAAGGAATTTGCTCCTTCTTTGATTCTGACTTATTGGATAGCAGAACTCAGCCTACCAATAAACAGAAGTTTTTGGCATATACAGAGCTATCTCAGTTCATGTTCAAAGTTTACCTTCCTGGATGTTTCTAGTCTTTTGTGACTCAACACTAAAGGATTTGTCATTTTGAGATCAGTCACTTCTCTTTATTGATCAAAAAGTAGGAAGAGACAATAATTCAGTGAGGACTTATTTCTGTTGAGTATCATGTAAGTCTGAGGAAGTTAGAAAAAATGTAGCTTATCCTTCTCCCAAGCTGCATTAACATTTGGCCAAGAGCAGACAATAGTTAACATACCCTGCCAAAGTAAGTCTGAGATTCAATTTGGGGATGATTCTTTTATGTTTATTCTACCATAGTCTTCCTAACTCCAGGATGGAAATATCCAGGCTTGGAGGAAACTTTGTGAATTCAGAAGGTTTGGAGGGCTCAGATTCTTTGGTCAGAACAAACAAGCAGCCCAGGGAGGAGTCCCCAGTGATGTTCCGGTCTCCTTGGAGAAACCAATCATCAGTCAGACAGTTGAATCTAATCCCTGCCTTGCTTAACAAAAGACTTGGACTCCAAGGGAAATACTGCAGTGCCAAAGTAAAATATAAAATGCCTAATTAACAGCCAAGTAGTCCAGTGGATAGAGCACAGGAAGACAACCTGAGTTCACTCTGGCCTCAGGCACTTATTGTCTGTGTGACCTTGGTCAAGTCCCTTCTCCCCTTTTGCCTTAGTTTCCTTATCTGTAAAATGAGCCAGAGAAAGAAATGGAAAATCATTCCAGTATCTTTGTCAAGAAATCCTAATGGGTCATGAAGAATTGGCCACTACTGAAACCAATTAACAACAAATCATCTCAGGTTTAGATAATTTTAATTATCAACTTCCCTGAAGCATATAGCAATAGTTAGTACTGCCACTCATTTAGAATGCTTTTCTTGTCAACACAAAGAATCTCAATCTTTTGTGTTTTAGCATTACCCTTGTGTGGAATGAAAAATGCCAGTCCCTTATTCATATTGCACATTTGAGTGTCTTTCTACTCTTTCCTTTGAGGTTATTACATAAATGAGCTGAAATCTAAGTTCTAGACTTAGGGATTCCTTGGTTCCCTTTCTCCTCAAATATAGTCCAACCTTCAAAATTATAAAAACCTCACATGGTGTCCCAAGTCATATGAGTGGGTGAAAATGATTTTATGAACTGAGATACCGCTCTGTCTTCCTGACATTACCATCTGACCTGCTGAAGCACCATAAAAACCCCATGGGGCATCCAACATTAGCCCTTCAGGCCAATGACATCATGGGTCACATCTTGACTTGTGAATGAATTGGATTTAAGTGAGGCAGTGCTGCCCAGGTATCAACCCTGCTCACTCTCTCTCTCTCTCTCTCAGTCATCCAAGTCCAGTGACAAGACAAAAATCAAACTAACAACAATGCCTGGGAAGCATAGCACCAAGTCACTCAACCTGTTTGCCTCAGTTTCCTCAACTGAAAAGTGGGGATAATAACACTTATTTCACAGGGTTATTGTGAGGGTCAAATGAAATATTTATAAAGCTCTTAGCTTAATGCTAATTATGCTTATTCCACTCCTAACTTTCTAATTAATCATCATTAATCATTATTAACCACTACTTAAAAATCTAGATGGGTTCCCAATTCTATCCCAAATAACAATTCAGACTTCTTAGCCTGGCATTCAAAGCCCTTCATAGTCTGATCCCAGCTTATACTTTATTAGCAAGAATTTCATTTTTTTTGGTTTTGGTTTTTCAAGGCAATGGGGTTAAGTGACTTGCCCAAGGACTCATAGTTAGAAAATATCAAGTATCTGAAGTCAGATTTGAGCTCACATCCTCCTGACCCTCCACTTTGCCAATATAAGTCAAATATACAGTATGATGTATTGCAAATCCTGCCTCCTTGAGCCAAATGTAATTCCAAATCCTGTAAGTCTTTCTCTAATTGAGGGGAGCAGGATGTTTCAAACAGGTCCATCCTCATTGCTTTCTGGTTGCTTTTTATTCAGAGAAATCAAAGGAATGCTGAGGAGGCTTGGAGATATTTATGCCTTTTTACTCTACACCCTTGATGGCAGGAGGCTGCAGAGTCAAGTCAAGTTTAGTTATCAGTTTCCCAAGTTCTACTCTGCATTTCCCTCTGTCCACTTGCTATCCATCATTGCCCATTGCACTCTGCTCAACTCTGCCATCCACTCTGCATTCTAGCTGTCTACATGGTCTGCCCCCTAGCCTGATTATTTGTAGAACCTTAGAACCAAGTCATCATCATCATGCCAAGATGCAATGTCAAGAGACTCACATAAGTATCATCAACTATATAAAAGTTATATAATGGCAACTACTTCCATGCCCAAATAAGGACTGTACTTCCAACCTTGATTATATAACCCTTACAAAGTAAACCTCCAAATTTCAGCCTTATCTGGTCAAGTTGGACCCCTGTGATTAGGGAAACGTATATTCACCTCAAGGCCAGATGACTTGCTTGTCTTATAACCACCTAGCTGCCCCTCATACTAAAATTCTCAAGAAAGACCTACTAGAAACCATCATAATTGTCCTCTGTGGCATATTGGTTCCAAATAGGCATGTAGAGCAGTCAAAACCCTTGGAGAAATGGCCTTATGAAAATGTAAGACTTTTCAGATGTCTCAATTGTTTCCCTTGAAAGAAGCAAATCCCACTGGGTTGACCATTGGCCTGACTCTGCTCTCTGTGACATGAAGATTTCTTACATGAATTGAAAAGTCCAGAACCAAGCATTGCAATAATAAAACAATATATTTCTGAAATAGGCCTAAAAAACTAATATAAGGTCAATCTTGAATCCCTAGACCAAATCTTGGCAGAACCACAATATACAGTGAGTCCCTACAGATGTTCCTCCTGCCTTAGTTTCAACAGTAAATTATATTTGTCCTTGAAAAAACAGATAAGTTCTCAATAATTTTTCTTCATACAGGTATATAACTTATGTATGCAAAGAAGAAATGAGTGTCTGCAAGGCCAGACTGAAACAGCTAAAGATGCATTGGAACAAAGAGCACTCTTCTATATAATCTTTCCTTGGGGAACTGGGCAGTGTCAGTCATGGCAACATCTCCTGCATTTTGAAAAATACACATAAACTCAGTAGTAGAAGCACGTTTTTTTCTACTCTTGCTTACTTATTTGAGAAAGGAATATGACACATATCATATGTATGTATATATTTATATGTGTATGATATCTATGTGTGTGTATGTGTTTTCTTTTTCTCTGGTTTGGAAAGGAATTCAAGGGCTTCATCCTCCCCCATTTTTCTGAGGGTTGAGAAGCTCCGAGATTCTCTTCTTTTGTCTACCCAGATATGACAATGCACCCTAGTAAGAATAGTACCTGAGGAAAGGACCATTATTTTCTTGTAAGTTCTTCCAGGGGCACACACTGCAAGCCACAGCCTCCGCTGGCATCCTCAGACTTTTCTCCACATGTGTTTGTGCATCCTCTTTTGCCTTAGTCTAGTTCCTTTCTCTTCTGTGTATGCCTTTTGTAGCTATCAGGGAAATAATAAGATTTACTTTTTTTCTTCCTTTTTTGTTAATCTGGACTTTTGATTTCATTGGTGTAGGAATCTCCCTTAATCAATGTAATGCTAAAACAGCTCTGCAACCTCATTGTCCAGGGTCACATAGCCAATATTTGTCAGCTGTGGATTTTTTGGCTCAGGGTGAGTTCTATATATATGCCCCAGCCACCACTGTGAATTAATATTTGAAGTTGTTTTAAAAAATGAAGTTTCTCATGTAAAACAGTTACCTAATTAAGCAAATACCTCCCACCATAACTTAGCTTTCTACTCATTTATTTATGGAAGAAATTGGGGGTTAGTGACTTGCCCAGGATCACACAGCTAGTAAGTATCCGAGACTGGTTTTGAATTCAGGTCCTTATGACTCCAGGGTTGGTGCTCTATCCATTGCACTAAATAGTTGCCCCATCATTTATTTATTAAATAAGAATTTAATACTTTTTCATTCATTTATTCATTCATTCATTCATTTTAATGAATGAAGTTCATCTTTGAGCTAAAATTTTCCCAATGAGATCACTGTGTACTTTAATTTAGTATACTTAATAAATTTTCACTTCTGTTTTCACAGAAAACTATGAGTTTGACTTGGGTACAATCTGCCACGCTATTGCCAATGGTAAAAGATCCTAAGTCCACAAGACTTGTGGATTGTGGATAAAAGAAGCATATGTCTGTGAGAATAGCTTCACCCACAGTTTTGATGTTGATTGCTGGTAGGCACATGTCCTTGCATTTCCATTAACAGCATGGAATATAATATGATAAAAGAGAAAAGTGTTTTCAAGCTCCCCAATATGGTAGCAGAGTTGTAGAATTGGCCACATTTGACCCAGCTTTCCATTTCTGCTTATACATTGAAGTCTGTGTGTGTGTGTGTGTGTGTGTGTGTGTGTGTGTGTGTGTAAGCTAGGGGCAGGGAAAGGGAATCCGAGCCTGCTAGATTTAAGATATTTCTGGAAATGTGCTACTAAAATTATGAACATGCCTAAAACTGCTATGAAATTATGGTCTCAAAACTAGGAAATGAACAGCACTGAAATTTGTAGTAAGGGAACACATTCTAAATAGCAGCAACAACACCCAGAAGGTATAAATTTCAATAATTCTGGTCTTAAAAAAAATCATTTCAGTCTTGAGCAATAGGGAAAGGGGGAGTAGGGAGAGGGAAGGATAGGGAAGGATGAAAAAAAATTTTCTTGCATGTTTCTATACCAATGCTAAGCATGAAATCTTGTTGTATTCGTTTTGATGCCTGGTGAAGGAAAGCTGAGGAAGGTAGACTCTGAAATTCATCATATGCAGGTCTAGCTTTAAAATACAGATTTGGCCAGGTAAAGCAGAACAGGACTTGAAAGAGAGAATAAATTAGATAACCATACCTGTGCCTCAGGCAGAAAAGATTAGCAAGCTTAAGTAAGAGACCAAATTTGAAAAAAGGAAAACATGGCAATCTGAGAATTTCATACCCAGTGACCTAGGAACTTAATTATGGAAAGTGTTGAAGAAATCTTGTAAGGAATATAAGCCTTTCAGTGCTCAAAGGGAATTTGATAGGGTTGTCATCATTGATAGCACATCTTGATATGAAAGAATAATTATCCAACCAAAGGAAGCATGCCCTATCTTGCAAAAAAGAATAAAAAGGGGAAAAATGAAAAAGAAATATTAGTCAATTTCAAAATAAAAACTACTGGCATTTTATTGCATATTAAGATTTACAAGGTACTGTATACTATCCTGTATATTGTATATACCTCATTTGATCTTCACAATAATGCTTTAAGGTAGGAACTATTACTACTCCCATTTTTCAGATAAGGAAACTGAGGCTGAGAGAAGATTAAGTGACTTGCTCAGAGTCACACAGCTAGTAAGCAGCTAAGGCAGATTTTGGAATCGTCTTCCTAACCCCCAGGCTAGCCCTTTAACCACTGTATCATCTAGCTGCCTTGGGTAATAGAGTTACTCAGGTGGAGATATAGAGGGAAGAACTAACAGTACAATTAGAAATTATGAAATAAGATGTGAAGGCAAAAAATAAAGAGCAAAGAAATCATTAGAATGAGATTCCTCCCCAAATGATTTATTAAATCAGGATAATAAAAGAGACCAACTTGCGACAGGCAATCTGACTTACAAGAGATATTCAAACAATTAGAAACTGAGAAAGAATCAAAAGCTGGAAGAAAAAAATGGAATTAGACAAGGTTAAAATGTGATTTTGAATCAGCACTGTCTAGACTTGAAGCTCAATTAAAAGCTAATAAGGAATGCTGAGAGATGTGCTGGACACTCAAAGAGAATTACAATAAATTATCTGCCTCAGCACCAATTGATAATTCTGGAATCAGACCTTACCCAGAATTAAAACAGTATTAAAAGAAATAAAGACCAGGAAAACTATGTAAGATTGATCTGTTGTTATTGGACCAGAACTTGGCAGAATACAATCAAGAGTCATTTTTCACAAGTATTCCTCTTCCCACCCCAACTTCCACAATAAATCAGGTTGGTCCTAGAAGTTAGCAGTCATACTATAATGATCTCCTGTACAGCTAATTTGTGTACTTAGAGAAGAAATAAATATTTGCAAGGCCAGAGTGAATTAGAGAAACAGTAGATAAAGAATACTCACTTTTAGATGTCCTTAATTTGAAAAACACATGTATGCCAAAAAAAAGAGGCAGTTTTTTTCTTTTCTCTTACTGATTTTGGTGAGAGTGGTTTTTATTATGGTTCCTCTCTCTTTTGCTTGAGGAAGATTTCAAAGGGCATTTCCCATTTCTAACCTCATTTCTGGGACAACAAGGAGATGCAGTGGATACAGCCTCTGGCCTGAAGTCAGGAAGACTCATCTTCCTGAGTTCAAATCTGGTTTCAAACACTTACTAGCTGTGTGACCTGGGAAAACTGACCTCAGTTTTCTCCTTTGTAAATGAGCTGGAGAAGGAAACCAAAGGAAACCACTCCAGTATCTTTGCCAAGAAAATTCCAAATGGGGCCACAAAAACTCAGACATGAATGAAACAAGTGAACCACAACAAACCCCATCTCTGTCTCTCTCTCCCTCCCCAAGTACTGAGAATCTCAAAGACTTTCTCAATTTTGTTACTGGAAGTCACTCCAGGAAAATCCAGATTAATGGGACTAGCAAAAATATCTTGATTTATATGTCTTGATTTCCTGGAGTTCCTTTCTCCAAAAATTTCTTGTATGTAAATTTAATTCAATTCAACTCAGCAAGCACTTTTTTAGTGTGTACTATGATACAAGAAAGATATGAGTCATATACTTGAGATATGCAGATCCCCAGTAATGATAGATGGGACCACATATTACTTAAATTTATAGATGCCACTCTAGAGTCAGATAGATAGATAGATGTCTCAAATCTGACCTATTCCTTCCCAAAGGAGTTGCTCCTTCTATCTTTAGGGAAGCAAGAGAAGAACCCAAATTTGGTGTTTGCTTCTTCCCTCACTTCTCTCCAAGATATCAGGCTAGACTTAAGCTAGGCCACCTCTCTATACACCATACCTTTTTTCCTACTGTGTCCAAGTTAATGGATGTGTTGATAAACTGTTATTGTGCATTTGATTGGTTTACAGAGACTCCAAATTCTACCTCAGGGTGGAGGTTTGGAGGGTAGAGATAGAGGAACCTGGGCCTTGCTATGAAAATGCCATCAGATACCAGAAATTTATGTCCACCCCATCCTCCATCCTTAACCAATGCTCTGGCAGCATCTTTAGGTTTAATTGTGCTTCAAGACAATTTTCATCATAAAGTATTAGAGTTATCAGGACCGAACTTGGGTTGAAAAGATGAAGAAAGATGAATAAACACATACTTCCTTTGAAAAATGAAGAATGAGGAGCAGATACAATGTGGAATGGCCTTCTATTAGCACCCCCTACTCCAAGCACAGAAAAGATAAAGTCACTTCCCCTAACCTGGATGGGAAAAAGGGCTGGAACTTTTCCAAGTGGAGAAGCAAAGGAAATATCTCACAGGTTCCTGATCAGATATTTTTTACACCACCTAGAGAAATTTGAGAGGGAAGAAGACAGGCTGAAAATTATGATGAATAGACTCCAAGCCCAATTCCTTCTTAATCTTAAAGATAAGAAAACTAAGTCTCAGATTAGTGAAATGACTTATCCACATCCACTATGTCACCCAGACTTCTTGGTTAATAAGTGTCAAAACAAGAACTAGAACCCAGGCCTTGACATCAAACCCAGCAACCTTTCCCAATTACCCCACATTGTTCCCCATATGACTCTTGTTATTTCTTTTACCTGGATACATTAATTTCTAGCCATAACAAGAGTTCTGATTTCATGAACACCTTTTAAAGATAACATTCACCAGTTTGAACCCTGAATACTAACCATGATATTTAGATGTCCCTGGGCAACTTGAGCAGTCTCATGCCAAGCCCTCAGCCAGGTCATATTAGTGTCATCTCCTAAGTGAAGAATCAGGGCACAAAAGACATGACTTAACCAGAGTCACAGAATGAATCCATTGCAGATATGAGAATAAAACTCATCTCTCCATCTTATTTTTCAATTATGAGACCCACACAATCTCCCTTTGATTTGCTCCATGCTGCAGTCACATTTACTGGAATTAAAAAGCCCGTTAGTATTCATGGCTTCATTCAAGTATATTAATATGTAAGTTCATGAAAGAGTGAGGTCATTCTCATAAACTTCATATTATTTCCTGTTCCTGTTCTCAAATAATGCTTTAATGACTGTAAGATTCTTGACCAAAGCAAGAAAAGAACTAGAAACAGCCCTCCTTTCATCTCCTGCTCTTACATCTCCTACTTCCCCATAGAAAATACTATGATAAATCTGTTACAATAGCATATGACATGTTCCTGAGAAGGGATGGCAAGACAGAAAGGAGCATAAATGTGGTTTTTCTGCTAGAGTTTCTCTAGGAGAGAAGGAATAATAAGATAAGTTGAAAGGAAAGGCCATAAATCTTTCTAACTGAACAGAGTGGTTCTGAGAAGAGGAAGTTCCCAACATCTAATGTTTGAATTCCTCCTGAAAAATACATACATTCCTTATTTTTTCACTGACACAGAGGGCAGTTGCTTTGTGGGATAATTGAAATGCAACCTGAAGAAGATTATTTCTCAGACATAACGCACTCTTCCTATTGGTCTAGCTGAAAGAGGAACAGTAGAAGTTGGGTGGAATTGCACCTCTCTTTTTTTCCTCTGGTCTCTTGTTATGGGCTGTATAGTACTGTTATCATGAATTAGATGATTTGAGATACTGATCACAGCTCACGTTCCTATAGCACCTCTAAGGTTTCCATTTCCTCAAATGGTAGAGGTAGTGCAAATACTTTCCACCACTTTATAAATGAGGAAACTGAGGTCCAGAGAGATGAAATTACTTGCCCCTGATCATATGGCTAATAAAGAGTCAGAGCTAGGATTTCAGTCCAGGTCTATTCACGCCAGCTCTCCACTTTGTTATTGTTATTGTTGAGTTGTTTCAGTCAAGTCCGACTCTTTGTGACCCTATTTGGGGCTTTCTTGGCAAAGATATTAGAGTGGTTTGTCATTTCCTTCTCCAGCTCACTTTACAGATGAGGAAACTGGAGACAAATGGGATAAGTGACTTGCCCAAGGTCACACAATCTGTGTCTGAGGCTGAATCTGAACTCGTTTCCCTGACTCCAGACCTTACTCTCCCCTAAACAGTATTAGACACACAGCACTCCCTCACTCAAATCCAATTAACTTGCTTTTCATGGAATCACTTCCCTGATGTCATGGTCATTTTTTGAGAACAAAGGACAAACATCATCACATAGTGAAGTAGTCTAATCTTATCTCTTTATTTTGATTTTAAAATAAGCCCAAGACTCACAAGATAAATGTGAGGTTTCAAAAGCTCTGACAATACCCTTATTAACTTTCAAGTAAGCAAGTTAGAGGATGTTTCAGGTGCATCATCATGTCCTCCTTTTACAGGAAAGGAAAAGTCTCTTATCAGAATGTCGAACATGCCTCAGCACCAAAAACAGTGCTCTCTGCATATAATAGCTTCTTTTTTTTGTTCTTTAATATTTTTTTATAAAAGAAAGATTTTATTTAATTTGAATTTTACAATTTTCCTCCTAATCTCGTCCCCCCCCCAAGGCAGTCAACAGTCTTACATTTGTTTCCATGATCTAAGTTGAACACATAATAGCTTCTTGTAAAGAAGACATTGCCTAAACTCAAACCAACTAAAACCATGGGCAAAGGCAAGAACTCTACCCTACTCTTCCACCTCACCCCCAAACTCATGCCAGTTCTAAGTGCCTTTTTGAAATTTGTGGAAGCTTGAGGGTCCTCTTCCTGTCTCTGGTTCTAGTGGTCAGGGGTATGATGAAGTGGTTCCTGCCCCAGTAAAGAGAGAGAGGTACAGATTGCTGTTTCCTTGCTTTGCCCATTCTTCTTCCCTTTCATGTCTCCGACTGGCAAGGTCACCCCTTTTTCATGTCTCCATTTGGCAATTGTTCCTTTTCTCTGATTTGGGGTCAATATAAGAGAATCAATAAGTATTTATAGTTATCCAAAAATGGAATGGGTTGATTCTAGAGGTGGTGGATTCTTCATCCGGAGGTGCTCAAGTGGACAGTGAATCTGCTCATTTTGTACTCTACTATAAGTCCAAGTGTATGCTACAGTTAAATTTTCAGTGTTAGCATTTACCCTTTGGAACTTGGCAAATACTACAGACAGATCAGAGCTTTATTTATTGTATTATTGATTGTCTAGACTTCCAAAAGTGATGGAGAAAATGTTAATATAGCAAATTAAACTTAAAAGCATGTCACAGATATATTTGACTTTTTTTTCAGAAAGCCACTTGTCAAACATTTACTACCACATCACTAAATGTAAGACTAAGAGTCATGCTTATAAAATATATCTTGAAAAAGCTTGAAAAGTTCATTGTAAAGCACTTTAAGTTACACTTAGATCTTGTGAACATCCAGTATTCTGATGAGATTTAAAGATCTAAGTTTGTAGTAATTCTGTCCCCCAGAAATATAGTTAGGAAACATAATAAATAATTTGATTATTATACCCCCCTCCCCAGTTAAAAAAAGAAAGTTCTAAAAATATGCTGGGAAGAATTGGAATTCCTGAATAAGGAAAAGTCACTCTGTCCTTCCTATGTAGCTCCCAGAATTGTCCTGTGCTCTCAATCCATGAACCAAAAACCACAAGTAAATTATATACTGTCTATTTTGTTTAGATTCCATATTTATTTTTTTCTTTGTTCTCTAGCCACATAAGCAAGTACTCTTTGATTATAAAATAGGGTCTTTTTATGTTTCTACTTTCCATTCTCCATAGAAGCATGGTTCCGAGGGGAAGAAATGTCAGTAAACCTTGTGCTGCTGCTGCTGCTAGTGCTGCCCCCCATTTCAGTTTCTCCTATCCTTTTCAGAGAGAAATTAAAACAAAAACAAAAACCACAAAAGTCTTGCTGTAGTGGAAAATGCCCATTCATCCTGCTTTCGTGTTAGTTTTTCCTCTTACTGAGATGGGAAGAAACATAATCCCCAAGATCTTTAGTGACTCCGGTCCCTTCAAAAGCAGCCAACCCAAGCCAGGTCAGAAGAATTATTCCACTAACAAAAAGGGAAATTCTCTCTTTGCTATAATAACTATTTATTATTTAATGATAATATAAATTATAAATAATCATTTACATGATAGTGCATATATTAATAACAGTGATATATTATGATGTTTTAATATGATTATAATACTATAATGAGATGACATAATATTATCATGATATATTATGTCATTTATGATTATATAATGTAATTACATTATGATAATATTATAAAAATATATTTATTTGCTATAATAGCCATCTCCTTCCAACTCTTTCACTACCTTTGCTAGACCTTTTCTCTCTTTGCCTTCACTAACTTCCTTTCAAAGTTTTAATCTATATTTGGCCACTTCATCTGCAAGGTATTGAATCATTTTGCCCTTTGTCCTATTGTCACGTCCTGCTAAACTCCAATATTAGTTATAACTACCGTTCATTGTCTCCCCTTGGTGCTAAAAACCAAAAGGAAAACTAAACAATGGTGCTGACTACATCTGCAAATTTCTGTTATCTGAGCTGAGCTGGACTATCACTGATGCATGGATAATGTCCTTTTATTTTTCTTTTAGCTGCTATCATATTCCTCTCACAGAAGCCTTTCCAAATTTTCTCTTTTTTTTAGTTTCTAATACCATTTCAAAATATTCTGTCTATATGGGATAAAAATTTCTTTGTTGTTCTCAATCATGTCCAACTCTTCATGACTTCATGTGGAATTTTCTTGGCAAACATGTAGGATTAGTTTGCCATTTCCTTCTGCAGTTCATTTTACAAATGAGGAAACTGAGGCAAAGAGGGTTAAGTGACTTCCCCAGGATCGTCCAGTGTCTGAAGCCTATTTTGAACTCAAAACTTTCTGAATCAGGGGCAGCTAGGTGGCGAAGTGGATAGAGCACCAGCCCTGGAGTCAGGAGTACCAGAGTTCAAATCCAGACTTAGACACTTAATAATCCCCTACCTGTGTGGCCTTGGGCAAGTCACTTAACCCTATTGCTTTGCAAAAAACTAAAAAAAAAAAAAAAAAAAACTTCCTGAATCCAGGCCCAGGGCTCTATCCATTGAGCCATTCTACTGCCCCAGGGTTGTGAAGACTTGAGCTTAAACCTAGCTTCAGATACTTACTAACTGCAGGCAAGTCAGTTAACCCTCTGCTTCAGTTTTCTCAATTAAAGAATGGGATAATAGTATCTTCCTCCCAGAATTGTTGTAAGGTTGTAAGTTGTTGTAAAATAATATAATAATTGTTAAGTACTTTGTACACCTTAAATCACTACATAAATTCTATCTGTTATCATTATTATCCTAAAAATAAATGAATTGGAGCAGCTGGGTGGCAAAGTGAATAAACACCAGTCCTGGAGTCAGAAGAACTCAAGAGTTCAAATCATTCATCAAATGCTTACTGGCTGGGTGAACCTGAGGAAGTCACTTAAAGCTGTTTGCCTCAGTTTCCTCATCTGTAAAAATGAGCTGGAGAAGGAAATTACAGCACAACCATTATTAACAAATGCCTAAAGGACTCTTTAAGTGCTAAATTGTGGGCTAATTGAATACAAAGGATACCAAGGATAGAGTGCTGGACCCTGAGTCAGGAAGATGAATCTTCCTGAGTTCAAATGTGACCTCAGGTGTTTACTAGCTGTGGGACCCTAACTGCCTCCAAAAAATAAAAACAGGTAAACGCTTTTTTTAAAAAAGTCATCTCCATTGTTTACCTTACTTGAAAATATATTCTACCAAATGTTTGAAGAGTGATTAATACCTGTTACACATTTTTTCTCATAACTTGAGAAAGAAGACAATTTTAAATGAAACCAAATTGGAGGAGTCAGGGAAGGGAGAGCTGCAAGAACCTCAGATTTAAAGTCCAGTGTCCTAGATTCAGATCCCTCCTTTTCCATAATATCTGTGTGACCTTGGGACAAAGGACTCACCCTGACCCTCATTGTCCTCATCTATAGCAATAGAAGATCAGGTTAGATGATCTCCAATGTCACCCTTCTTCTGTTTCTATGACTTTATGACTCTTAAACCAAGGAGATTAATATATATTAATACATACAAAAAATAAATCCTAGCAAAAAGACCAGAGAAATATATCCAAAAGATTATTCCCTTTGACCAAGTTATAGTTATACCAGGCATATGAGGATGGTTTAACATTAGGAAAATGAGGGGGCAACTAGGTGGCGCAGTAGATACAGCACCGGCCCTGGAGTCAGGAGTCCCTGAGTTCAAATCCAGCCTCAGACACTTAATAATTACCTAGCTGTGTGGCCTTGGGCAAGCCACTTAACCCCATTTGCCTTGCAAACCCCCCCCCCCCACAAAAACCTAAAAAAATAAAATAAAATAAAAAACGTTAGGAAAATGAGAAGTTGAAGTAAAATGAAAATAAAATTGCTATTAAAAATAAAAAAATATTCCAAACCACATAAGCATAGCAATAGAAAAGAAGGCTTTTAGAAAACACAATCCTAGGGGCCGCTAGGTGGTGTAGTGAATAAAGCACCGGCCCTGGAGTCAGGAGTACCTGGGTTCAAATCCAGCCTCAGACACTTAATAATTACCTAGCTGTGTGGTCTTGAGCAAGCCACTTAACCCTGTTTGCCTTGCAAAAAAAAAAAGAAAGAAAGAAAGAAAGAATCCTAGAAATTCTTCTGACATTGCTACAACCCTACTGCAGGCCTTATGACCTCATACCTGAATTACTGCAGTAGTCTTCAGGTTGGTCTCCCTGCCTTGAATTGCTCCTGCTCCAGTTCATCCTTACTCAACTGTCAAATTGATTCAGCTGTCTCAGCTCAACTCGGCTGTCAAAATTGATCTTCCTAAAGCACAGGTCTGGCCATGTATCCCTCCCCGCCTTCATTCAATAAACTCCAGTAGCTCTCTATTAACTCCGGAATCAAATATAAAATCCACTGCTTGACTTTTAAAGCCCCCTATAATCTAGTGCCTCCTACCTTTTCAGACTGCTTACACTTTGCTCCCTTCCCCATATTTTATGATCCAGTGATACTGGCCTCTTGCTGTTTAGTCCACAAAACACTCTACAGTTATCCCTTCTGTATCATAACTTCCTCCATTGCAGCTTCAATGTATCACTGGTCAGCATAAGAAATTAAATGAGAATTTTTACAGAGTTTTATGGAAGCAGCAGACGACATGTGAAGGCTAGCAGATGACACAGAACAAGGTTAGAAACTCAGAAATGCATAAAATATATGTATAGTATTATATTATATCAACCTAAATAAAAAAGAAAAAATTCAGATTTTTTTCCTTTGGTACCAAGGCTAAAAAATTTTAGAGAGATTTTCCAGATTGCAGAGGGTGGGGGACAATGTGGAGGGTTTAAGAGTAAATCTCAACTGCATGCATGCTCTCCTCCATGCCTGCGATGCTCTCCTTCCTCATCTTTACTTCAGGTGTCCTTGATTCTTAAGTCTCAGCTAGAAATCCCACTTTCTGCATGAAGCCTTTTATGATTTCCCTTAGTACTAAAGTCTTCCCTCTGAAATTATCTTCAAGTTATTCTGCATAGATTTTGTTTGTATTCACTTATTTGTAAGTTGTCTCCTCCATAGACTGTGAGTATCTTGTTCATGAAACATTCAAGAGCTCAGGGTCACTGAAGACAAGTGTATGTGATAGGCAGTAAGGTATGGGAAGATTGGAAAGCTAGGAGAGGGATAGGTTAGAAATTTGAATGCCAAATTTTATGTTTGATCCTGAAGGCAATAGGGAGCACAACGTAGAGAGTTAACATTTTCTGTTCTTGTTCCCACATCTTTCCATGCCCCACTAGGGGTAATTCTAGCTAATTTGCTAAGATAGTGAAGAACAAGCTGAACTTGGAACCAGAAAGATTTGGGCTTGAATCTCACCTCAACTATTTACTAGCTATGTGATCCTAGACAAGCCAAAAACTTTTCTTTGCCACAGTTTCTTCATCTGAAAATTGGGATAATAATAAAACCTACATCAGAGGGATATTCTTAGGATAAAATGAGATAATAGCTTTAAAATGCTTTGTAAATCTTAAATCTCTATATTTGTGAGCTGGTTACACTTTATACATAATAATTAGTGGTTTTATATCCATGGATTTCATTCAGTACAACTTTGTAACATAAACCTACAAAATAAAATTTCACTGATTCAGAGGTAATAGCCATTTAAAATTTTTATTGGTTACAATTTTGGTTTAAGATGGAAAGTTGAATGGGGCGGCTAGGTGGTGTAGTGGATAAAACACTGGCCCTGGAGTCAGGAGTACCTGGGTTCAAATCCGACCTCAGACACTTAATAATTACATAGCTGTGTGGCCTTGGGCAAGCCACTTAACCCCATTTGCCTTGCAAAAACCTAAAAAAAAAGATGGAAAATTGAACTTTAAAAGTTTGGTAAATCTGTGATCCCATTAATGGAGATTCCCCCTTTAATGATAGAAATGAAAAACTATAGTGAGAATAAATTTGTTCCTTGATATAACTATTTTGTAGTCAGTTTTTGACCATTTGACTAATTTGACCATTCTGTGATCAAATATTTTGATATTTGTTTTTTGTAACTTGTTTTTCCAATATTAAGATAAGCATAAATATGATCTAGGTTGGTAAATAATATGTATGTAATCACAAATAACTAACAGATATAGATCACACCTGATGGTAAATTTAGTAAGTAACCTGGTCATTAGCAACAGTCAAATTAGTTGGTAAACAAATCAAGTCATTGGCCACCAGATACAAACTCAGTGTAAGCAGTTAGCATTCATATCAGGAACTATGAGACACTCTCCAAAGCCTTCTGCTCTTGGGTCACAACCAAGACTGGCTCTTAGGTTTAACCACCATCATGTTTTATTTAAATCTTTAACTTCCCCACCTCCCTTTCTCCATTAGACTATAAACTCCTTGAAGGGAGGCTTTCTTTTTTTGCATATATTTGTATCCCCAAACACTTGGCACTAGTACCTATTACATACTAAGTACTTCATAAATGCTTGTTGTTTTGCCTTCTTTATCCCTGCCCTCTTGTCCTGTGTAACTTTATTCCATATAATGTAAATCCTCCATTGGGAATCTAACCAATGAGCAAAGAATCTTCTTCAGTTTTGGTTGACATTGTACTAATACCAATTGAATTCCTTTACATATTAATAAATCTTAATTGTATAAGCCAAATTCTCATCAAACTTCTAAAATCTTTGGAGAAGTAACAAGAATAAATATCTGGACAGATGAAAGCAAGATGTTGAAAGACTGATTTGAAATAAAAGATATCATTTCATTCAGTCAGTTTATCACATTCTAGGCACTGTTGTTTTTAAAAATAAATTTTATTATCTTTTGTTTTTTATAACTTCTGTATTTCCCAATATATCCTTTCCCCACATCTTCCCAGAGAAGCAAAGAAGAAAAGAAAAAGTCAGATCGATAAAACTAAATAGTATATTCAAAAAAGTCTGACGTTATAAATGGAATGGTACACCAAGAATCAGGGCAGCTAGGCCATATAGTAGATAAAGTGTTGGGTCTAGAGATGGGAAGATCTTTCTGAGTTCAAATCTAGCCTCAGACCTTATTAGCTGTGTGACCTTGGGCAACTCACTTAACCCTTTTTGTCTCAGTTTCCTCATTTGGAAAATGAATTGGGGAAGGAAATGACAAATCACTCCAGTAGTCAGTCAGATATGACTGAACAATTCTAATAGGTCCCCAGTCTTATATATATAAATGTATATATACATTATACATATATATATATATGTACACGTATATATACTTTATGATGGTAAATCATTTTTAACTAAACTTTTAAAGATTTTCCTAGTCTGTGGCAACCAAGGAATCCTTTTCAGGAGGCAAATTATTGAACATATCTTTCTTAAATATTAGTCTGTATATCAATCAAAGTGGAATCTCTAACATTAAGCTCATATCAAAATTATCTGCCTGTAGAAGTGCTGTTATTCACTTTGAATAAAGTGTAAAGCACCCATTCTCTTTAGGACAGGTTTCATAGGAAGCACTGGCATAATTTGAGGTAAATGCTGAGCAAAGAGTAGGAATCTAATATCTTAATAGCATAGAAAAATGATCAAAATTGGAAAAAAAGATAGAAAAGGCATGTAGTAAATCTCAATTATGACCCTTGTGTCAGAAGTTAAGGATAATTAGAGAATTTCCAATGTACAATGAAATAGATGCACTCTACTTTTTACTTACATAATTTCCCTACCTTTTTTTTCCTAGATCTTTTATTGCTAAAACAGGTATGGAAATGAAGGTGAAATTATGTGGTGATATTATTTCAAAGGCAGTGAACTAAATCTACCACTGCTGGGGAAAGCAAGAGAGTGAAACAATTTAGTTGTGCAGCACTCTGGAGTATTAATTAGGCTAAGTTATTTATGAGCTAAGCGCTAAAAAGGTCTAGGGTTCTTAATGGAGCTAATCACATTTTAAAGGGTGCTGGTAACCACATGAAAAGTAATAGAATTGTACTGTCTGTTCTCCAGCATATCACTTTAAACTTCTATAGGTTAAGTGTCCAGCTGTTTAATAATAACTGGCATCTGGAAGCAATCAATCAACAAACATTAAGTTTGGTCTAAATTCTTGGTTCTAGTTACTAGGAATTTAAAGAAGAAATGAAACAGTCCCTGCCCTCAAGAGATTGACATTCTATGGGGAAAAAAAATCTGTACTTCAAAAATACTAAGTATCTATGGATATGACTGTTTATGTATAGTATATCAGATTCTTGCTGTCCTAGGAAGGGGGAAGGGAAGGGACGAAGGTAGAAAAATGTGGAAATCAAAAACTTACAAAAAGATGAATGTTGAAATTTACCCATAATTAAAAATAATATTCTATCCTGAATATTTGGGCATAGGAAGTGAAACTAAACCAGTCAAGTCAACCAATAAACATTTATTGATGCCTCCTATTTGACAGGCATTGTGCTAAATTGGGAATGCAAAAACAATCCCTCCTGTCAAGGAACTCATAATCTACCAAGAAAGACAACAAGCAAACATTGTAAAAAAACAAGTTATGTCCTGGATAAAGAGGAAACAGAGGAGTTGGGAAGGCTTCCTGTAGATGGGATTTTAGTTAGGCTTCAAGGAAGAGGTAAAGGAGGAGAACATTTCAGGCATGGGTAATAGCCAGAGAAAATGTCTAAATAACAGAGTGGAGTATGTAGTTTAAGAAGAGAAAGGAGGATTGGAAAGGTAAGGAAGGACATTATGAAAAGCTCTGAATGCGAAACAGGAATAATATTTTATCCCAGAGGTAATAGGAAGACATTAGAGTTTATTGAATAGGGTTGAACTTGTACTATAGTGATATTGCATTGATGACTGAATAGAGGATGGAGTGAGGAGACCTGAGGCAGGTAGACCCATCAACAAGCCACTTGCAATAGTCTAGGAGTGGGTGCCAAGATGGTAGAGAAAAGGCAGTGTTCATCTGAGCTCTCAAATTCTCCTCCAAACAAATTCAAAATAATGTCTCAAAATGTAATCTGAGTGGGGTGGAGCCAAGATGGCGACAAGAGAGGATTGTCTCTTTAGGTGCTCTCTCTTAAAATTTATAAGCTAAGGACTCTACATTTTCGAGAGACAAAATCCAGAGGGACCCTGTGAGGCAGTTCTCCAACCCAAGGTAACCTGGAAAAGAGCAGAAAGGCTCGGCTCCATGGAGTTGGGGGGAGTTTCCTGATCTACACCCCGGTAGCACCAGGCACAACTTGAGTGATCAGCAGGGGACCTCTGCCAGAGTTAGCATGTGAAGCCCAGCCCTCAGGGCATGGCAGCCCAGATCCAGAAACCGTAAGCAGGCAGAGCTGGTAAGCAGGAGCCCCCAGGGCATGAGTGAGTGCTGAGCCTAGGGAGGGGAGTGGAGAGAGACTTCAGAGCTCTGTCCTCTGTACCTGGAAGGACTCTGGGGTTCTGACCACATTCAGATCCTGATTGCAGTCTAGGCCCCCCCCCGTAGAACAGCAGGGGCCCCCCACATCAGCCCCGTGGCAGAGGGGTGCACTTATGGTCATTCACAGACCAGGAGGGAAGACAGAGCATCACATACTGAGATCCTTGTGGGGGGTGTGCCCCACCAATACTCAAAAGCTCAGAAAGCACCCCAAAACCAGGCACAGGCTGGAGAAATGAGTGAGCAGAGAAAAAAGAGGAGCACCACTGAGAAATACTTTGCCTGTGATCCCAAGGAGGACCAAAACACTCAATCTGAAGGTGAGGAAGTACAAGCTCCTGAATCTAAAGACTCCAAGAAAAACAGATATTGGGCTCAGGGTATGACAGAGCTCAAAAAAAGACTTTGAAAATCAAGTGAAGGAGATAAAAGAAAAATTGAGAAAAGAAATGAGAGAGATGCAGAAAAAACATGAAGATGAAGTCAGCAGCTTAGTCAAGGAGATCCAAAAAAAAAATGCTGAAGAAAATAATATGCTAAAAACCAGCTTAGGTCAAATGGATAAAACAGTTCAAAAAGTTATTGAGGAGAAGAATGTTTTAAAAAGCAGAATTGGCCAGATGGAAAAGGAGATAAGGGGCAGCTAGGTGGCAGTGGATAAAGCACCAGCCCTGGAGTCAGGAGTACCTGGGTTCAAATCTGGTCTCATATATTTAATAATTACCTAGCTGTGTGGCCTTGGGCAAGCCACTTTAACCCCATTTGCCTTGCAAAAAGAAAAACCTAAAAGAAAAAAAAAGACATAAGAAAGCTCTCTGAGAAAAACAAATCCTTCAGACAAAGAACTGAGGGAGATTGCTGATTTTACAAGAAATCAGGACACAATACTTCAAAACCAAAAGAATGAAAAATTAGAAGAAAATGAGAAACATTTCATTGAAAAAAACAACTGATGTGGAAAACAGATTTAGGAAAGATAATTTAAAAATCATTGGAATACCTGAAAGTCATGATCAAGAAAAGAGCCTTGACATCATATTCCAAAGAATTACTACAGGAAAATTGCCCTGATATCTTAGAAGAAGAGGGCAAAATAGAAATGGAGAGAATCTACCGATCTCCCCGAGAAAGCAATCCAAAAAAAAAAAAAACCTCAAGAATATTATAGCCAAGTTCCAGAACTCCCAAGTCAAAGAGAAAATATTATAAGCAGCCAGAAGGACACAACTCAAATATCGTGGAGCTGCAGTCAGGATCACACAGGACTTAGCAGCAACTACATTAAAAACTCATAGGGCTTGGAATATAATATTCCTGAAGGCAAAAGAGCTTAGAATTTTTTTCTCTACCCTTTACTTTATCTCTCATGTGGGTCTATATTTTTTGGGGGGAGGGGTATTATGTTTACTCTTAAACAAGAATATTTTATTAATGTATAAAAAATTATTTGTACAAAATAAGAATAAATAAATAAATAAATAAATATGTAATCTGGAGCAAGAGAACCCAAAAAAGGATGGAATGAAACACTTTTCCAACCCAGGACAGCCTAGGCAAAGGTTGACAGGAAACATCTGTTGCACCAGGAAGAGAGGGGAGCTAAGTTTAGAGCATAGCAAGACAGAAGCAGACTGAATGCAATTGAATTGGTAATAGGAGCTTCTCAAGCTCTTGGTCAACTGATATTAATTGATTTGGACAACTGGTCAAAAGAGAATTACTGGGGTTCCTCTAATGGCATTGGGTACAGGACTCTGTTGCACTGGTCAAATACAGATTCAGCTAGCAGTCTTGAGTCTCAGACCCAGAGTGAGGAGAAGTACCAACACATCAGAGGTTTTGGCCACAGTGGAATGAGGACCTTGGTTACAATTCTAGGGTGGAAAAGAATGTTTGTTATCACCAGGGAAGAAAACAAACTAGAATGCAAACCAAGAAAGAAGTAAATTCACTCTTCTTAGATCATATAACCTTGGAAAAACTAAAAACTATAGACTTCCAGAACTAGTTCTGAAAACAAATTTTGAAAAGTCTAAAGCTTTGGATGGTACCCCCTCCACCAACTTTAACAAAACGTTAAAAGTCAAGAAATAGGCTGGAAAAATGAGCAAACAACAAAAATAAGAACTTGACCATTGAAAGTTACTGTGGGGCAGCTAGGTGGAGTAGTGGATAAAGCACCAGCCCTGGAGTCAGGAGTACCTGGGTTCAAATCTGGTCTCAGACACTTAATAATTACCTAGCTGTGTGGCCTTGGGCAAGCCACCTAACCCCATTTGCCTTGCAAAAACTTAAAAGAAAAAAAAAGAAAGTTACTGTGGTGAGAGAGGAGATCAAAACTCTAACTCAGAAGACAATAAAGTCAAAACTGCTACATCCAAATCTTCAAAGAAACTAATATTTGGTCTTAGGTCAAAAAAAAATTCCTGAAAGAACTCAAAAATAATTTTAAAAATCAAATAAGAGAAGAAGACAAAAAATTGGGAACAGAAATGAAGGTAATGCAAGAAAGTTTTTAAAAAAAAGAATCAACAACTTGGTAAAGGAGGCACGCAAACAAAAGTACTGAAGAAAAAAAAAAACAGAATAGGTAAAATGACCAAAGAGGCACAAAATCCCCTGAGGAGAAGAACTTCTTAAAAAGCAAAATTGGCCACTTGGAGAAAAAATTATATAAAAATTTACTAGTAAAAAGAATTCTTTAAAAAAAAGTAGAATTGTTCAACTAGAAAAGGAGGTACAAGAGTTCATTGAAGAAAATAATTTCTTAAAAAGTTGAATTGGTCAAATAGAGATGGTAGATGGCACATTATATATGAGGATCAGCAAGCTGACCAGTTTTGCTGAAATGTGGCGAGAATGAAGAGGAATAATATGTAATTATCTTAGAAGGTAGGCTAAATCCAACTTGTGAAGACTTTCAAATGCCAAGAAGAGTTTTTACTTTTTTCCCCTAGAGATAACAGGAAACTACTAGAGTTTTTGGAACAAGGAAGTAACATGACCAGAAATGTGGTTTAGGAAATCATTTTGATTTGTAGAAAAAGGATTATTAGAGAGAATAGTGACTGGAAATAGGGAGACCAATTAGGAAGCTGTCATCATAATCCAAGGAAGAAGTTATGTGAGCAGTGAAAAAAGAACTGAGGAAAGAGGTGGAAGATTTGTTGTTTTTTTAAAATTCCTACACAAACATCATTTTATTTTAGTTTTCATAAGAGTTAGAAGATCAAAAGTACCAATAAACAGTAGACCCAAACTCTTGCCTGAATGTCATCTCAAAAAATACCAAGAGGAAAAATATTTTGAGTACACCCTTGTACACAGTCAGCAAAGCCGGCATAATAATGTCCTCTATACTGGCTACTGCACAAACATATCAGTATTTTTTAAAAATACTGTGAGGGAGAGATCTGACTAACTCAACTATTACTAGTAAAAAAAAAAAAAAAAACCTAAACACAAAAAATCCCCAAGCAAAAACAAAAACAAATAACAACTACCAAAGGATAGCAACCCTCCTGATAACCCTCATAAGTAAATATTGCCAGAGTTTCATATATTACATTTTTAAACACCTTATGACATTGCAACTTCTCATTTTACCAAGAGCTTCAGGGTGGCTGCCCTGGCAAATGATATAAATTGGAAAATTAGGCCAAAAAATAATAAATAATTCTATTTTTTTTCTCAAAGTTGGAAGTATGGAAAGAGAGGGCTTATAAAGAAGAAAAATAGGGGCAGCTAGGTGGCGCAGTGGATAGAGCACTGGCCTTGGAGTCAAGAGTACCTGAGTTCAAGTCCGGCCTCAGACACTTAATAATTCCCTAGCTGTGTGGCCTTGGGCAAGCTACTTAACCCCACTGCCTTGCAAAAACTAAAAAAATAAAATAAAATAAAATAGAGAAGTATCATGTATCTCTCTATGTACATGAGGATATTATCTAATATGCAGAAGTCTAATCTATGGTAACAATAATATAATAAATAATGATATATAGCAATAATATAAAAAGTAATTAATAGTAAATATTTATAAAACACAAGGTTTTTGAAGAATTTTATATACATTATCTCATTTGGACTGCAAAACAACTCTATAGGGTAAATTCTCAGGGTTTTTTTTTTTTTGGCAAGGCAAATGGGGTTAAGTGGCTTGCCCAAGGCCACACAGCTAGGGAATTATTAAGTGTCTGAGGCCGGATTTGAACCCAGGTACTCCTGACTCCAAGGCCGGTGCTTTATCCACTACGCCACCTAGCCACCCCTATAGGGTAAATTCTACAAATATTATTACTTCTGTTTTACAGATGAAGAAACATATTGGAGAGATAAATAAAGTGCCTTTACTCAGGATCAAATTACTATCTAGTTAGTAGATAGGATATGAATTCAGATCTTCCTGATTCCAAGTCCAATATTCCAATACTATGGTATACTATCTTTCCTCTTTGTATATGACATAAATATAAAATTTATTTTTTGATTGATATTTCATTTTATTTTTCTAATTACATACTATGAAAGTTTTTCAACATTCATCCACCTGCATATTTATGTTACACAATTTTCTTCCACCATTTCTTCCTACTTCCCTCAGTGGCAAACAGTCTAGTGATCATTGTTCAGGTACATTTGTGTTTAACATGCTTACATATTACATATTTACATTTTGTGTATGAGGAATTAAGACTAAGGGGAAAGAAAGAAAAACCATGTGATAGAAGGAAAAACATAAGAGAAATTTTTTAAAAAGTGAACATAATGTTTATTCAGATTCTGTTTTTTTTTTTTCATCTGGATGTGAATGGCATTGTCCATAACAGGTTTCCCAGGGCTGTTCCAGATGTGTGAACTGCTGAGAGGAGCTGCATCCATCAAAGCTGATCATCTCACAATGCTGTAATGTGTACATGGTTCTTTTGATTCTGCTCCCTTCATTCAGTTTTAGTTTGTGTAATTAATTCCATGCTTTTTTAGATTTCAACCATTCATGGTTTCTTATAGAATGTTCCCCAAATTATGGGAATCCCCTCAATTTCCAATTCTTTGCTGCAAAAAGAGTTGCTATGGGGAGGCTAGGTGATGCAGTGGATAGAGCTCCCATCCTGGAATCAGGAGGACCTGAGTTCAAATGCAGTCTCAGACATTTAATAATTACCTAGCCATGTGGACTTGGGCAAGCCACTTAACCCCATTGCCTTGCAAAAACCTAAAATAATAATAATAATAATAATAATAATAATAATAATAATAATAATAATAATAATAATAAAGAGTTGCTATAGATATTTTTGAACATGTAAGATTTTTCCCATTTTTTTATGATTTCTTCTGGATATAGGCTAAGTATTGGTATTGCTAAGTCAAAGGGTACGATCAGTTTTATTGCTCTTTGGTCATAGTTTCATATTGCTCCCCAGGATGTTTGGATTAATTTACAACTCCACAAACAATGAAATGAATACACAATTTAAAGATAATATTATGAATTATGGATAATCAGGAGAGGCAGCATTCTATAGTGAAAATAACACTAGACTTAGAATCAAGTAGATGAGTTCAGATCCTGCCTCTGTTACCTAGGTATGACCCAAGGTAAGTCAATTAAACCTCTTTGTGCTTCAGACAATTCCCTAACTCTACTGAGTCACCCAGAATTGGTAGAAAGACCTCCCTAAATACATAATTAGAAATCATGGCACCAGGGGAAAATTCAGTTGAGGGCATATGTGGGGGAAAGAATATCCCCTGTGGAAATTGAGGGAAATGAGGAAGATGGGCCCTAAGACTACTGATCAGCTCTTGGAAGGAAATTAGTTAATCATCTTTCCTTATCCCTCAACTCCTGGTTCCAGAAATCCTATTCTTTCTTTTCCCTTTCTCCCACCCCATCCCACCTCCAATTTTCCAGACTCTGAGAAAAGTTTTTATTGTTATACCCTAGGTATGACTCTGGAGTTCTCTATACTGATGAAATCACAGATCCTTCACATTTTTGTGTAGATTTAGGACAATCTACTATTCATTGCCTACACTTTGTTCCGGTCTCTTCCTGAGCAATGTATGCTCGTAACATTGTTGTCAGGGCACAAACTCTGATAAATTGCTTCTCTACCAGAGCCTGTAAGTTAATGGGGTTTTCTGAAGAGTAAGAATGAGGTTGGTTTTTTAAAAGGCAATTTTGGGGGCAAAGTATTATTATACCAATTATAACGTTATATCCAAGTTCGCATCACTTTGCAGACATCTCTCTACTTAGTCCTTGAATTTTCAAATATAATTATGTAAAATATAGTCTATTATTTTAATTATATCTAATTAAATGCACTTGCACATATGAATGTGTATTTCAATCACATGTCACTTGGAATTCTTACCATTTAACAATACATTCTCTGCTTCCCTTCCTAAAATAATTTTCAATATAGACAACAAGTATTGGAATCCATGATTTATTTTAAAGAAATGAACACTTTTATTTACAAGTTAATGGAAACCGTTCAACTTGTATCTGAACTGAAATGGTCCAGTGAGAGATTTACAATGTTGCCCTAAGACTGATCTTGAACTATCAAGATCTGCTCCCCTATGTTGGAGCTCCTCTCTAGGGTCCCACTTACTATCTATACAATCTTAACTGCTTCTAGTAGCTCTCACATCCTCACTTTAAGTAGACAATGCTTAGCCAAGAATTTTTAAAGAAACTCCAATTTCTGTTATTTTTTTTTTGTGCTATGGGAATAAATGTTAAAAGACACTTCTCCGGGGTGGCTAGGTGGCACAGTAGATAGAGCACTAGCCCTGGAGTGAAGAGGACCTAAATTCAAATCTGACCTCAGACACTTAATAATTACCTAGTTGTGTGGCCTTGGGCAAGCCACTTAACTCCATTTGCCTTGAAAAATCCTTAAAAAACAAAACAAAACAAAAGACACTCCTCTGAGTCCTCTTTTTTTCCTTCTAAATACTTTTCTCTCATCTGATTATTCATGGTCAACTTTCAATGAATATTAACTACTTCTATCTGGAGTTCTAATCGGTAGTGAGAAGGTGGATTCATCATATTCCTAATTATTATTATTATCCCATTACCCTGGGTAGTCTTCAGAATCCAAAGTCATGGATTCTATCATTTGCAGTTATAGTCAATCATCACAATCTAGAACTAATGCCTTCTCCAATTGAGACTATGAATAGCCACAGTCAGAAACATTACACAGGCACTTTATCTGAAGCCACACTCCTGAATAATCTAAGAGTGAAAAGTACATTTGGTGCTGTTTTAGAATAACCTTTTTCTTCTCTGATAACACTCAGAGTCTGAAAATGAAATGCACTTTCTTATGACCCTGCTTTGGATTGTATTTTCCAGTCACTGAGTTGTTATTCTAAGATTAACTAGAGAGCCTTAAGGAAGGCATTTATTTGACTAATATCCCAAACTCATCCAATTTTGAGAGTTCTGTGTCATTGCTCCCCCTCTTTTCCTCCCTCCTTAATTACCTCCCTCCATTCCCTCTGCATCAATTTCCCTCTCTCCCTATCTTCTCTTTTTCTTCATTTCATCTCTCCAACAAATTTTTCTTTGTTTTTCACATACTCCCTGTTTCTAAGTCTATTGCACTGACTCTCTCCCTTTAATTGCTTTTTTGACCTTGCTAAGCACAACCAAATATTCCATTAGAAAAAATTCTCTCTAGAGGGAAATAGTCTTTTAATTTCATTAAATACAATTGGTGTGTAATGAAACTAGCTTATTTTCTGTGTATTTTGTCATTCAGAAATGTTTGGAGCTAGTGTAAGGGATATAGTCACTTGAGTGTGATATAATGGAAAGCGGGCAGAAAACTTAGTCTTCTATGCCAGCCAAAATACTTACTTTTTAACAATGTTGCTTTAAACAAATCATCTCTCCTCTTCTTCAGTTTCTTTTAAAAATTCATTTTTTTTGTTTTTATATCTCCTTCATGACTATTTCACTTTTCTCAGCATTGTCCAGAAAGTTATTCTTGTAACTGTAGGCATCAAGTGATATTGGAGAGTTAGAAAGGCTAAGTTATCAGGCATCTACTGAACCAGCTGACCTATTGAACATTCTTCTACAATTCACTTCCCCTTGTCTTGTAATCAGAGTTTCCTTAAAAGTGGACTTTCCAAAAAAAAAATTAAATTAAAAATTTTTTTTAAAAAGTGGACTTTCCTCCAGCAGTGCAGTTCTCTCTCTTTAAAGCTTGGCATGGGAAATACCTAAATCAAGAAAATGAAATAAATATGCCACTTATTTGTGACACTTGCTACCTCCCCAACTTGTGGTAGCTTATAATGTAGAGGTCTACAAATCTCAATTTCATTTGCTAGATTTATAACAGATCAATACCTCAATTCTACTCTCCCATTTTGTCCACTTGTTGTATATTAGCTCTGAGCCCCCCCATAAGCTTTTGGCTCCCTAAAGAGAGAGAGAGAGACAGAGACAGAGACAGAGACAGAGACAGAGACAGAGACAGAGACAGAGACAGAGACAGAGAGAAAAGAAACACATTCTTTCACTCTTAATTTGTTTCTATATATAAATCTTGATTAAAGCACACACATGCCCTCAGCTTTGAATTTCTGCTGACCAGCAAGGTTTTATATCAGCTACGTGAAATCTAAGGTGAAAGTATTTGACAGAACAAACAAGTTTGCAACTCTTGACTAACTGGAAAACGAATAAAAAGTTTTGCTAAAAAGAGAAATGATTACAGTCAGTCCTGTTCCTTGTGTGGCTCTCGCCACCCTATAAAGCCACAGATCCCTCCTGGGTTATTACCCCTATTGAGCTATCATCACAAAAGTACTTAGACCAAATCCTTTTGACAAGCTCCTCTGGGAATAACTTTCAACAACCATAACCTTCCATGCCTCAGTCCTCTGGCTCTTCTTACTTGCTCAGCTCTTGTAACTTTGACCCCCTTCTTCTATTCATCAGTCTTTTTCTCAAAGACTGGAGATTTTAACCCAGACCTGACTAAGGCCAGTCTTCTTAAAAGTTAGGCTCAACACTAGAGTAAAATGAGACTTAAGAAGACCATTCAAGAGTTAACAAAAAGATTTACTTAGCTATAGCAGGAGAAAGAAATTCAGTTATCATAGGCATTGAAAACCACGCAGTGAAAAGTCTGGGAGTCCCTCCTTCTCTTCTTGGCTGCTTTCTACTCAAGTGATAAGGAAGTAATGTTAGTCTTCTGAATCCTCACTCCTAGGTTTGAGGAATGTCTCTGTGCTTTTTTAAGAAAAAATCAATCTAACTTGCATAAGAGGAGGGGTTAGGATATTACTTCTACCGCAGAGAATAAGCTTGAGTCAATGTCATTGTCTTTCCTACAGATTCCTTTCCCAATTCCCTCAGCTCTAAAGAGAGTTATATACATTACAAAAAAATTGAAAGGTAAAGAGGGAAAAAAAATTATTAGTGAAGTAAAACCAACTAAGACATCCACTGAGTCTGATAGTATATGAAATATTCTGAACCATAGTCCTCCATAGTTCTGTAAAGAAAAGTATACTTTTTCCAACTTTTCTCAAGGCCAATTTCTTAGTCATCATAATTTCAAAACAATTATTCTTTAAAATTTTATTTTCATGTTGTTGTCATTATTTATATTGTTTTCATGCTTCTGTTTACTTTATTCTGCATTAACTCATATATCTTGCCATTCTTTGTACTCATTGTTTCTTATGGCACCATCAGATCCTCTTACATTTTTAATATAAATATTTTCTTTTTTCCAATTATATACAATAGTTTCTATCAATCTTTTTTTTGCAATGTTTTGAATTCTACAATTTTTCTCTTCCCTCCCCACTCCCCCCTCCAACAGGAAGCAATCTGATACTCTTTATATTTATTTCCATGATATGCATAGATAAAAACTGAATGCATTGAAAGAAAAACATATCCTTAAGGAAGAAAGAAAATATTAGAGATAGCAAAATTATGTAACAAGACTATTTTTTAAAAAAAAATTGAAGGTAATAATCTTTGTTCTTCATTTAAACTCCACAGTTCAAATCCTTTACATTATTATAATTTGTTTAACACAATCATCTCAATCAATTTCTCACCTGTAAATATGTACACATACAAACATTAAAAAAGAAACAAAAATCAGAAATGATAATATAGATCTGATATATATATATGATAAGACTAAATGATATCAGAGGACGGTTGAGACAAATATTTTTATAAACTGTAGAACTCTATGAAAATATAAACTATTATTAACTAAAAAAAAATATCCAAGGTATTTTCTTAGGTGCAACCAGACATTTGGAAACTATGATATTTTAAAAAGAAGAATTTAAACTATTTGATTTAATGGTTGGGTGAAGGAAGTGATAATTGCTGATAAGACTGTTAAACAAAAAAACTATATTTTCACAAAGGACCTTCCTGGAAGGTCCATTTTAGGGGAACAGAACTACTAAGTAGAATAGAATTATTTCACTAATAGTGCATTATTGTCCCAATGTTCCCACAACCTCTCCAACATTGATCATTTTCCCTTTCTGTCATCTTAGCCAATCTGATAAGTATGAGGTGGTATCTCATAGTTGTTTCAATTTGCATTTCTCTAATCAGTAATGATTTGGAGCATTTTTTCATATGACCATATATGGCTTTAATTTCTTCATTTGAAAACTACCTGTTCATATCCTTTGACCATTTATCAATTGAGGAATAACTTGTAACCTTATGAATTTAATTCAGTTCTCTATATATTTTAGAAATGAGACCTTTATCAGAACCACAAGTTGTGAAAATTATTTTTCAGCTTTCTGTTTTCTTTCTAATCTTGGTTGCATTGGTCTTATTAGAGCAAAACCTTTTCAATTTGATATTGTCAAAATCTTCCATTTTGCAATTTATAATATATATAAGAAATAGTTCTTGTTTGGCCATAAATGTCCCTCCTTTCCATAGATCCCATAGGTAAGAGTATTTCTTGATTTGTTAATTGGCGTATGGTGTCACCCCTTATGTCTAAACCCTGTACCCATTTTGATCTCATTTTAGTATAGATGTGAGATATAGATCTATGCCTAGTTTTTGCCATCCCATTTTTCAGTTTTCCCAGAAGTTTTTGTCAAATAGTAAGAAACTAAAGTCTAGGTTTCTTAAACAGTAGATTACTTTAGTCATTTATTGCTGTATCTTTTGAACCGATTCTAATTCACTTTAATTCTAATTCACTTCTATTACTCTATTTTTTAACCAGTACCAGGCAGTTTGGATGACTGCCAATTTATAATAGAGTTTTAGATCTGGTACAGCTGGGCCACCTTCCTTCACATTTTTTTTCATCAATTACCTTGATATGCTTGAGGTTTTTTGGCTCCAGATGAATTTTATTACTATTTTTTTCCTAACTCTGTAAAATAGTTCTCTGGTAATTTGATTGATATGGCACTGAATAAGTAATCTAATTTGGTTAGAATTGTCATTTTTTTATATTAACTTGGTCAAACCATGAGCAATTGATGTTTTTCCAATTGTTTAGATCTGACTTCATTTGTATTAAAAGTATTTTGTAATTGTGTTCACAGTTTCTAAGTTTGTCTTGGGAGGCAGATTCCAAAGTATTTTATGTTGTCTACAATTAACTTTAAACATAATTTCTCAGGGTGGCTAGGTGGTGCAGTGGATAGAGAACCAGCCCTGGAGTCAAGAGTACCTGAGTTCAAATCTGACCTTAGACACTTAATAATTACCTAGCTGTGTGGCCTTGGGCAAGCCACTAGACCCCATTTGCCTTGCCAAAACCTAAAAAAAAAATGTAACTTCTTTTTCTATCTCTTGCACTTGGGCTTTGTTGTTCACATACAGAAATGCTGATGATTTATATGGGTTTATTTTTTATCCTGCTTCTTTGTTGAAGTTAATTGTTTCAAACAAGTTTTTAGTTGATTTTTCTAGTGTTCTCTAAGTATATTGTCAAATCATCTGCAAAGAGTGAAAATTTTGCTTCCTAATTGGCAATTCTTATTCCTTCAATTTCTTTTTCTTCTCTTATTTCTAAAGCTAACATTTCTAATACTATATTGAATAGTTGTGATGATAAAGGACATCCTTGTTTCACCCTAGGAAATGCTCCTAGTTTATCCCCATTACATATAATATTTTAGATAGATACTGCTAATATTTTTTTATGTTTTGGCAAGGCAAATGAGGTTAAGTGCATTGCCCAAGGCCACACAGCTAGGTAATTGTTAAATGTCTGAGACTGGATTTAAACCCAGGTACTCCTGACTCCAAAGCGGGTGCTTTATCCACTATGCCACCTAGCCGCTCCTGTACTGCTAATTATTTTTAAGGAAAACTCCATTTTTTCCTACATTCTCTAATTTTTTTAAATAGGAATAGGTATCATATTTTGTCAAAGGCTTTTTCAGCATCTCTCGATTTAATCATATGATTTCTTTTTTTGTTTTTGTTTTTTTAGGTTTTGGCAAGGCAAATGGGGTCAAGTGGCTTGCCCAAGGCCACACAGCTAGGTAATTATTAAGTGTCTGAGACCAGATTTGAACCCAGGTATTCCTGACTCCAAGGCCGGTGCTTTATCCACTACACCACCTAGCCGCCCCAATCATATGATTTCTGTTGATTTTGTTATTGATGTGTTCAATTATGTTGAGTGTTTTCCTAATATCTAACAATCCCTACCTACCTGGTATAAATCCCACCTAATCATGGGTATATTATCCTAGTATTAACTTGTAATCTCTTTGCTAAAATTTTATTTAAGATTTTTGCATCAATGTTCATTAGCAGATTGGTCTATAATTTTCTTTGTGTCTTGCAATAGCACCTAATTGGTGTCATAAAAGGAATTTGGCAGAACTCCTTCCTCTCCAATTTTTAAAAGTAGTTTATGTAAAATTGGAGTTAATTGTTTCTTAAATGTTTGGAAGTCCAAGAATATTTTCATCTCCGATATCAATACACAAATCAATATTTTCTTTTTTCAAATGAAAAAAAAGAATAGAAAAAAAGTATGAGAATTCTCTCTCCCTTACAGCTGCCTCCCACAAATGACTTTATTGCCTCTCCCTACCCTGAAGGTGTCCAGGAGTTTCTCCCCCACTAGGGCTTTGTATCCTGAGGTCCTAAGTCTCTTCTTAAGATGTTCGATATCCTCCCTCTACATTGTTTGTCTCAAAAAGTTGGCTTCACATAGTTTTCCATAGATCTTGAATCAGAATTCCTAACTATGACTTTACAAGAAAGTGTCAAGTTCCATATAACCTTACCATTGTGGGCTTTAGAGACATTAGAGATAACACAGTCCAATTCAGTCAAGAAACAGACCTTAAGGGGGTGACTCAACTTGTCTGAGGTCACAAGAATGACAAGGGTCAGAGCCAAAGATTTCGAACCAGGTTTTCTGATTTTAAATCCAATGCTCCACTGTTTAACAGGTGGAGTAGTTGGAAGTATATTTTTCAAGACAGTAATTTTTTTTATTCTTCTTGAAGAAGAGCATGACATCAGGGAGGTGAGGCCATGAAAAGCATGTGAATTGGTTTTGAGTGAAGGGGTGCCATACTAAGTTACCAGCCTCACTTTCTCTTCTAGAATCATTAGGGCAATCAGGGTTAAGTGACTTGCCCAATGTCACACAGCTAGTAAGTGTCAAGTGTCTGAGGCTTGATTTGAACTCATTTCCTCCTGACTCCAAGGCCAGTGCTCTATACACTGGACCATCTATTTGCCTTAACCCTAGACCCAGGTGGCTCTGGAGGAGAAGGTGAGACTAGTGACTTAGCACAAATAACTGAAATACAATTCATTTGTTTGTCCTGGTATCACCTCCTTGATGTCATCATCATCATCATCATCATCTTTTCAGTCACTCAGTCTTGAAAGTAGATTCAAGGCAGCAGTGTTGAGGGAACCACTGATTCATTCATTTTCCCATGCTTATAATCTTGGCATCATTCTTAGCTTCTCAATCTCCCTTATCCCATATATCTAATTAGTGGTCAAATTTTGCCTTTTTCCTACATATATACAGGGCAGCAGTGGATAGAGTGTTGAACTTGACATTAGGAAGACTCATCTTCCTGAATTCAAAGTCAACCTCAAACATTTCTTGGCAGTGTGATCCTGGACAAGTCACTTAATCCTGTTTAGTTTCCTAATCTGTAAAATGAGCTGGATAAAAAAATGACAAACTACTCCAGTTTCTTTGCCCAAAAAACTCCAAATGTGGTCATGAAGAGTTGGAATAAAATGAAAATGACTCAACAACTTCTGTAACATCTTTCACATCTGTCCTCTCAATACTCACAAAGCCTAATACAGCTTAGTACAGACTTTCATCCAGTGTTGTGCTAGAGCCAACTCAGGATGGCTTGTGTGAGTTGTTAGTCACATTTTCAGTGTAAGTACTTATATAAGCATACATTACAAATCAGAGCTCAATTTAATATTTTGTTGTCCAAACAGAAAATGAAGAAAGTGATAATAATAATAATTAGCATAATTATTACACCTGCTATGTGTCAAATTGTACTAGTCATTTCACAAATATTATTTCGTTTGATCTTAACATCTCTGAAAAGTAAGTACTATTATTATTATCCCCAATTTACAGTTGAGGAAACTAAGGGAAATAATGCAGATTAGACTTAAAATTATGTCGTTTTAATTTCATCAAGAGATTAATCATTTATCAGCACACTCCTTCCCTCATCCCTTTTTGTGTAGACTATAGAAATAATTTCCTAATCAGTTTCTCTGCCTCAAATTTCCTACTCTTCTCCCTTCTCCTTCCTCCTGCTCTCTGCCATCTATTATCCACAAAGATACAAAAATGATTTCCCCTAAGTGTACATCTGACCATATCATACATTTACTCAGTAAATACCAACGGCTCCCAGAAAATTCCTTATTTTTACCCTTAAGAAAAACATACATTTCTTTTTTTACCTTTTAAAACCTTTTATAACCTGCCCCCAATTTGTCTTTTTAGCCTCCTGTTTACAATTTCCCTTCCAAAACTCTATAGTCTTAGTCAAACTGGTGTTTTCTCTGTCTCTTACACAGTACACTACCATCTCTGTACCTTCTCAAAGGCCATTCCCTTATACTCCCATCTCATTTCTTATCAGAGAAATTTGATATTAAGGTTTTTTTCCCATTTGACAGCCTGCCCTTATTCTAGACACATACATTGAAGCTCTTCAATTTCATGTAATCAAAATGAATTCTCTTTTGTAATTCCCTTAATCCTTTATTTGTTAAGAATATATTCTCTTTAATTGTGAAATCTATATCTTCAGCTTCTTTTAATTTTTTGCTATGATATTTAATATTCATATCACACATCCATTTTGAACTTGTTCTAGAATATAGAATACTATATTTATCTAAGCCTAATTTCTTCCAAACTATTCTTTCAAACCAATTTTTCTCATCAGTTATTATCAAACAGAGAGTTAAAGAATACTTCCATCCTAGGTCAAATGTAATCTTGGAACAAGGAATTAGATTCTGTTAGCAGGACCAAGTCAGTTTGTAATACTGACTTAATGTCTATGGGCTCTTATCAGCTTCTGCCTGGTTTGCGTTCCAAAGGAGCTTAGGTCCCAGGGCTAAGATTCTGGGAACTGACAGACCTTCCCCAAGATGAAAAAAAAAATAAGCTTTTTTTTCTTCATCCAATAACTGGGTATAGGTGATCTGGCTTTCTTAGTAACAGAGCTGAAGCTTGGCTTCTGATTTCTATACTAAAAACAAAGATGAGAGAGCCAATTCCTCTTATGGAGAAGAGGTGGAACCTCAGATGGAGGCTATAACTGAGGACTAGTAAGTTAAAGAAAATATGCAAATGAGAAAAGAACAGAGGGAAATAGTAGTAAAGTTAATTCTTGGGGCAGAATCTGAAATCTCAATAACCCCTGCCAAGTCTTCTATTTCTAATGTTTCCCAGTGTCCATGACTGCCCTTTTGGTAAAACATTCCACAGCATCCTGAATCATAGAGAGAACCAAGTAGTTCCTAAGCATCAAGACAGGCAAAAAATTAAAAACATTTTTCATTATATTTCTATGTACCCAATAAAGTCACATATTTAATTTTTTAAAATGGTCTCAGAATTGAATGATTTTTATTATCCTTTCTGAAAGGGAAAATATTTTGTGCCACTCTATCATTGCTATTATAGAAACAGAAAGAGATCATCCAGGCTAAAGGACCACATAAGGCTGTTTTTTGTCTTTTGGTCACCACAAATAATATATCACATGATAACTACATTCTCAAGATAATCCTCTGTTCTTATACTGTTCCTCCAACATCATCTTTTGCAGGATTCATATTAAAAGTTTTTTTAGACTGTTAAAAGTTACAAGAGAGGCAGCTAGGTGGTCCAGTGGATGGAGCAGTGGCCTCAGAGTCAGGAATATTCGAGTTCAAATCCAGTCTCAGACACTTGATACTAGCTGTGTGATCATGGGCAAGTCACTTAAACCCATTGCCCCACAAAACAAAAAACACACAAAAAAAAGAAGCAACAAGAATTGATGTCTTACTGACATATATAGCTTTTGCAAACTCAGGATCTTACCATAACATAATAAGTCATGAAGGCAGGACTTTTGCAAAGGAACAATGATTTAAACATTTTTTAAAATTATTTTTAAATTGAAATAAAAAAGAAATAGCATATTTATCTCAATTATGGAAAAGAAACAATTTATCTTTCAAAGAAATGTAAAATATTGAAGACAAAAATGGATGGATTTGATGATATTAAAATAAAAATAATTTATGCAATAAAAATCAATATAACCACAATAAGAAGCTAAGAAACATAATCAAGATTAATAAATCTGATAATAGTCTGACATCCAGAATCTATAAGGAAATATTATAAATATGCAAGAGTAATAGCCATTTACTAATGGATAAATGGTTAAGGGATTTGAACAGGCAGTATAATAAGGCAAAAATATAAATTATAATCAAGACTTGAAAAATCATTCAGACTCTCTAATAATCAAAGAAATGTAAATTAAAACAACTCTGAGACTCTCTTAGTTCCCTACCTTTTTTAAAGCAATGAAGGACTGGAGTCTAATACATTTTAAAGATTAATGGCAACAGAGTAGATAAAAAAGAAGCATTTCTATCTTGGGAGTAAAAGGAGGTGCTCTAAAGTCATATCCAGGTGAATAAGCAAAAATTAAGTTGTGATTTTAAGGACAGGAGTTCATAAAGGAAATGAACCTAAAAGCCTGAATAGGAAATTGCAAAGAAACATTTTTATTCCTGAGGTGAGGGGCATATGTAGCAAAATCAAGAAAGTGTCATAGAGATGGGAAAAGCAAGCTGAAAATCTACTTTATGGGTGGTTAGGACTTTGCAGGAGATAGCATTCTGTTATGGTAGAGTATGCTAACCATGCTCTTTGATTACTCATCCATGGCTCTGCCACCACAGATCTGAATTCCTGGTACCACTTTTATATATCTCAAATTGGCAAAAAAATGGTCTAAAAACAATAAAATCTAATATTGGCATGGCTATAGGAAAATTATATTGCTTGCATGGCTAAAAGTCAGAGAATTATTTTTGTAGGGACATCTGGAGATAAACCAGTTAAAAAATTGAATATATCCTCTCTATAAAATTATGTCTAAAGATATTTAAAATTGCAATTTGGGGGATGATTATGAGCTCTGGCCCCTTGCTAAAAGCTCAATTTTTGGCCAGAAAATTGGAACTTTGAATTAGTATAGAGGGCTTGAATGAAGTTGAAGTATCCATTTAGCAGTCTGATGTGTCTCATGCTTTAATGTTTTAAGTAGAAACTTTCTGGAACAATATAATGTGTGAATTCTCTTATTGTTACTATTTCAGGTTTTAAATATTGTCAATATACAATTATTAGTCTTTTGGGTTTAACTATGCATGTATATGTATGTAAATGGTGGAAGAAATAAATAGCTATCATATGCTTGATCTACTTTGCACATTAAATATCTTTCATGAATTTTGTTGTTTGTTGTTCAGTCATTTTTCATATTTGTCTGACTCTGTGACTCTATTTGTGTTTTCTTGGCAAAGATACTGGAGGGCTTTGCATTTCCTTCTCCAACTCATTTGACAGGTATGGAAATTGAAGCAAATAGGGTTAAATGACTTGCCCAAGGCCATACAACTAATATGAACTCAGGAAAATGAGAGTTCCAGATTTCCAGGCCCATCTAGCTACCTAGAAAGGAGTAAGGGGAAACCCTTGATCTGAGACCTAATCTTAAAGAATATTTTCTATTAGCTCTAGCATGAGGGAGTAATTGCTACTGGCTCCCCTCTTGGAGATAATGCTCCCTAAAAACTAAGCCTGGTCCAAGTGAACTTGGGTTCCTTGATATTTATAGGATGCCCATCTTCACCCCTAGGTGGCAGGATTTTACAAAGAGGAAAAAGATCTATTTGTATAAAAATATTAATGCTACTTGAGTAAAGCAACCCTATAATCAAAAACTGCTAAGAATGTATGCCATCAACCAGAGCTAAATAAATTTTGCCACATCAATGTAATGGGATATTATTTCATTGCTAAAGAGTGACCAGTCTCAATCAATCCACAAATTATTAAGTTCTTGCTCTGTGTCACACTATCCTCAACAAATCAACAAACAGACAATATCCTGAACCAGAGCTCTTTTCCTACTAGACTAGCTCACTGCTTGCCTGTCAATTTGATTTTAAACAATGACCCAATGGACATAACTGATTCCTCAACCAGTTACATTCCATATTTTTTCTTAACCTTAATCAAAGAGGTTTCCTCTTTTTTTAGGGAGATCCCTAGGTATAAATCATTTATTTTATTTTATTTTTTAATTCTCATTTTGTACAAATATTTTTTTTACATTAATAAAATATTCTTGTTTAAGAGTAAACAAAATACCCCTCCCCCCATGAATATAGACTTGCTTGGGCGATAAAGTAAAGGGGAGAGAAAAAAATTAAAATTAAAAAAGAATAATAGTAATAATTGTAGGTATGGCCAGGTGGCACAATGGACGAAGCACCAGCCCTGGAGCCATGAGAATCCGAGCCCACATCCAGCCCCATAGACCCAACAATTAACCAGCCGTGTGACATGCAAGCCACCCAATCCCCACTGCCCTGCAAAAACCTAAAAGAAGAAAAAAAAAGACCCAAAATAAAATAAAATAGTAATAATAGTAGGGGTGGCTGGGTGGCAGACAGAGCATTGGCCCTTGAGTCAGGAGCACCCAGGTCCAAATCCAGCCCCAGATACCCAAAGATCACCCTGCTATGTGGCCCCAAGGCAGTCCACCCAGCCCCATTTGCCCTGCACCCACCCCCAAATAATAATAATAAAAAATGTGCTTCAGTCTTTGTTCCAACACCAACAACTCTGTCATGGGTGGATTGCATTCTTTTTGGTAAGTCCATTGCAAAAGTTACTTCCATATTTTTCCAATGTTGCCATTGCTGATCACAACTCCCTCCTTTCTTATTTCTCCACTACCATGTACTATGTTTTCTCTCTCCTTTCACTCTGACTCTGCTGTAGGGTAGCTGAGTGGCACAGCAGACAGATCCCTGGTCCTGGGGCCAAGAAGCCCTGAGCCCCCCTACCACCCCTTAGGCCCAGAATTCACCTGGCCCTATGGTCGTGGACAGGCCTTCCAATCCCAGCCCCTTGCAAGAAGTAAAAAAGAAAATGTGTTATATCTGACCACTCTCCCCCCATGGTCCATCCTCTCCTCCTTTATTCACATCATCACCCTTCCCCCTGTCCCCCCTCCTTCTTACTCCAGATGTCTATACCCCATTGAGTATAAATGCTGTTACCTCTCCTAGCCACCTCTGATGAGAGCAAAGGTTCCCTCATTCCCCCTTGCCTCCCCCCTTCCATATCATTGCAATAGCTCATTATAATAATTAAAAAAAAACTTATTATATGAAATATCTTGGCCTATTCCCCCTCTCCTTTTTCTTTCTCCCATTACATTTCCCTTTTTTCCTATTGACTCCATTTTTTATACCATATTTTATCTTCGAATTCAGCTTTCTCCTTTGCTTCAACTATAAAAGCTCCCTCTACCTGCTCTATTAACTGAGGAGGTTCATATGAGTATTATCAGTGTCATTTTTCTATGCAGGAATACATGCAGTTCATCATCATTAAGTCCCTCATATTCCCCCCTTTTCTCCAATCTCTGTGATTTACCTGAGTCCTGTATCTGAAGATCAAACCTTCTGTTCAGCTCTGGCCATTCCAACAGGAACATTTGAAATTCCCCTGGTTCATTAAAAGTCCATCTTTTTCCCTGGAAGAGGACATTCAGCCTTGCTGGGTAGTTCATTCTTGGCTGCATTCTAAGCTCTTTTGCCTTTTGGTATATTCCAAGCCCTACGAGCTTCCAATGTAGTAGCTGCTAAGTCCTGTGTGATCCTGACTGCAGCTTCACGATATTTGAACTGTGTCCTTCTGGCTGCTTGTAATATTTTCTCTTTGACTTGGGAGTTCTGGAACTTGGCTATAATATTCCTAGGGGTTGTTTTTTGGGGGGGATCTCTTTCTCAGGGGGATTGGTGGATTCTCTCCATTTCTATTTTGCCCTCTGCTTCTAGAATATCAGGGCAATTTTCTTGTAGTAATTCTTTGAAAATAATGTCAAGGCTCTTTTCCTGATCATGACTTTCAGATATTCCAATAATTTTTAAATTATCTTTCCTAAGTCTGTTTTCCATATCAGTTGTTTTTTCAATGAGATATTTCACATTTTCTTCTAATTTTTCATTTTTTTGGTTTTGAAGTATTGATTCCTGATTTCTAGTAAATTCATCAATCTCCCTGAATTCTATTCTTTGTCTGAAGGATTTGTTCTCCTCAGAGAGTTTTCTTATCTCTTTTTCCATCTGGCCAATTTTGCTTTTTAAAGCATTCTTCTCCTCAATAACTTTTTTGAACTGTTTTATCCATTTGACCTAAGCTGGTTTTTAGCATGCTATTTTCTTCAGTATTTTTTTGGATTTCCTTGACTAAGCCGCTGACTTCATTTTCATGTTTTTCCTGCATCTCTCTCCTTTCTTTTCCCAGTTTTTCTTCCAACTCCCTCATTTGATTTTCAAAGTCTTTTTTGAGCTCTGTCATAGCCTGAAACCAATTTCTGTTTTTCTTGGAGTCTTGAGATGCAGGAGCTTGTGCTTCCTCATCTTCAGACTGAGTGTTTTGATCATTCTTGGGCTCATGAGCAAAATATTTCTCAATAGTCTTCCTCTTATTTCTCTGCTTGCTCATTTTCCCAGCCTGAGCCTGGTTTTGGGGTGCTTCCTGAGCTTTTGGGACACTCCCACAAGGGTCTCAGTGTGTGAGGCTCTGTCCTCCCTCCTGGTCTGTGAATGACCATAAGCACTTCCCTCTGCCACAGGGCCGAGGTGGGGGGCGGGGCTGCTGTTCTATGGGGGGCCTAGACTGGGATCAGGATCTGAATGTGGTCAGAGCCCCAGAGTCCTGTTCCAGGGGCAGAGGACAGAGCTAGGCAGTCTCTCTTCACTCTCCTCCCTCAGCTCAATGAGCTCATGCCCTGGGGGCTCCTGCTTACCGGCTGCCTGCTTCTGTTTCCTGGATCAGGGCTGGGGAAAGACCAAGCTGCTGGCTGTGTGCCTTGAGGGTTGGGTTCCATGTGCTCGCTCTGGCAGAGGTCCCCCGCTGTTCCCCCACTTTGTGCCCAGTGCTCCCCGGGGTGCAGCTCAGGAGACTCTCCCGGTGCTGTGAACCGTGGCTCCCAGCGCCCTGGGGCTGCCTCCGGGAGGCTGAAGTTCTTTGGCTGTGGCGGGCCACCCCTCTGGCGGGCCACCCCCCGACCCCAGGGAGCAGAGCCTTTCTGCTTTTTTCCAGGTTACCTTGAGTAGGAGAACTGCCTCACTGGGTCCCTTTGTGGGTTCTGTCTCTCAAAAGTTTAGTTAGAGTCCTTAGTTTCATGTTTTTATCAGAGAGCACCTAAGACTTGATCCCTTCTTGTCACCATCTTGGCTCCACCCCCCCACCCCCCCATATAAAACATTTTTGTTTACATGTTTAAACTTCATCATTATGTTGACAGATTCAATTGAAGCATCTGAACCTTCTGTGATGAAATGAAATAGCGTATCCTTACACAGTTGTAACACTCCTCCTAGTGTTGCTGCCTTCCCCTCCTCTCTGTTCTGCCTGTGTAGGGTAGTTACAGGTAGGAGGAAGAAACTAAGACAGTGGACATAGTTGTTTGTTCTCAAAGAGGACCAATGACCAAGTAATCTATGGTGAAATGCATTTAAATAAAGCAGTCCCACAAGTCAGCAGCCTCATTGTCTTCCAGTCATCAAAGTTCAGCAGCAAGACAAAAATCAAGATGACTGAGATGGCCTGGGATGCAGGGATGACCTTGGTGTCTTTGATGCCTGACCAAACTCTCAGTACTCTATAGTACCTTTGTGGATATTGGAACAAATTGTCCTCAGCCACTCCTTCTGTTGGGAAAAGTCTTCACGTGCATGGAGTAGATTCCCCATAACTCACAGACAATTTTGAGGTCCAGAGTAGGAGAATGTGCAAGATGGGGTGTGCGTCATCTGAGTATCAAGTCAGCATAAAGTCTGGAGAAAGTGCATGGGGACAGAGATAAAATAACAGTTGATAAAGATCCAACTTGTCTTTCCATCTCTGGTTTTTTCTTTTGATAAGACTAACAGCAAGGTCACACACTTTGAGCATGAGCCACATACAATGGCAAGTAACTAATAAATGGAAAGAGATACTGTGGATGATGGAATCATGGCTTATCCAGATTGCCTGCAAAGCTGAGCAGTCTCAAGAGAAATAGCTACCTACAGAGCAGTCCTTAATTTCTGAATCCCTCCTTCCTTCCCCCTCACACACACACACCAGTCTTTCAGATTTTAGATTTTTTCGAAACCCCCAGAATGGAAGAAGAATTAGAGTGGGGATAAGTTGAATTTGTAAGTAATTTTCAATTTGAAGCAGTAAGTTCAATTTAAAAACTATTGCAATGGTCTTGGGGAGAGGTGATAAGTTTCTAAAACTAGATTGGTGGTTGTGAGAGTGGAAAGGAGACTTATGTGAAAGAATAAAATTATAAGAGAGGAATCTAAGATGGAATGTCTTCAAGGTTGTAAATGTGTATGAAAGTAATGATGATAGTATCTTCCACAGTACTAGTGAAGTTTAGAAGGGGAGTGGGGTTTGAGGGAAAGAATGAATTTTGTTTTGTATATGTTGTTATTGGTATTTTTTAATTTTTTTGTGAATTTAGTAATCATCAACAAACATGAATATTTCAATATATAAAAAGGACCATATTAGAAACTATGAACTTCTATCAAGTACATATAACCAAGGTCCTATAGCTTACGCTTAGGAAATTTTTCCTCAAAGAGAAGTTTCCTATAGCAAGCTGGGTATAGGGACTTGATGGAGACTGCTAGCTCCTCTCATGTCAGCTTCTTTCCAGAGTCTTATTTTTCCCTTCAGCAACCTAAAGTGATGTTGGCATCATCTAATCTTCTCTCTTATAGCTAAAAGTCAGAAGTGCTTGAAATGACTGCAGAACCCCAAATTTTTGAACCTATATTCATTAATTTTATTAGTTTATACACTTCATTCTGTGTTTTATCTTTCTCTGAGTTACATATTAAGACCATAATTGTCTTAAAAAAGAAATCTTATAGGGTACTTTCTCAAACTCAGAATAATTTGGGGAATATTGGTACAAAATTTTCAATAAAATTTGATAGAATTCTCTATCAGGACCAGGAATTTTTTCTTTGCTTTTTCCTTAATAATTTTGTTTCTTTTTTCTTACGTTGGATTATTTATAACCTCTATTTGGTCATCTTTTAATTCATGTATTTTATATATTTTTAAGCTATTCTTTTATACTGTTTTTTTATCATATAATGGTACCTAGTAAATTCTGATAATTTTATTTCTTATTGTTTTGTTGTGATTTCACTTTGTTTATTTGTTGTCTTATTGATTTGATTTTCTTGCATTTTCTTCCTAGTTAGACTGGTTAAAGGATTATCAGTTTTATTACTTTTTTTTTTCAAAGAACCAGATTTTAATTCGAACATTTTAATGGGTTTCTTTTTTCTTTTCTTTTTTTTTTTTGGTCTTTCTTCTTCTTCCATCGAAATATTCATCAGTTGTACTTTCATCACTGAATTTTTTTCTTTTATTTACCCTTGTTTCAATTCTGTCCTTTCCTTCCTGTTTAATTCTCCTGTAGATTCCCTTTCTTCTTGAGAAATCAGAGAAGTTATTTTTCCTTCATTGTTAGCCTTTTGCTTGATTAGGTTATACAACAGACTCCTCTCTATTTCTTCTTTCCCTCTCTCCTTTTGAACATATTCCTATTTTATAATTTAGTCCCACAAAAACATTAAACCACTTGTAGGTAAGATTTTGTAGGGTTTGATTCATTGTGTTTTATTCTTCTTTCTCCACTTCTATTTGACTTCTGCTTTCATTTTTGTCTTCTTGTATATTTTTATAAAGAAATGATTTGTTGTTTTGTTGTTGGTCTTGACAGTTTTATTTGTTTACTTCTTATGCATTTCTATTTTCTAGGATATTTGCAAAATAATTTGGATCTGGTTTTCTTTCTAGGAATGCCTTGAACACTTCCTTTTCTTCTTCTTTTTAATTAAATGATCATCTCTTTTCTTTTTTTTCTTTTTTCTTTTCTTTTCTTCAATATTTGTTCTCATTTTGTACAAATAATGGTTATTTTTACATTAATAAAATATTCTTCTTTAAGAGTAAATGAAATACCCCCTTCCCCCCTTAAATATAGACTTACTTGAGCGATAAAATAAGGGGAGAGAAAAAATTAAAATTAAAAAAATAATAGTAGTAATTGTAGGTATGGCCAGGTGGCTCAATGGACGAAGCACCAGCCCTGGAGCCATGAGCACCTGAGCCCACATCCGGCCCGTACACCCAACAATCACCCAGCTGTGTGACATGCAAGCCACCCGATCCCCACTGCCCTGCAAAAACCAAAAAGAAGAGAAAAAAAAAGACCCAAAATAAAATAAAATAGTAATAATAGTAGGGGCGGCTGGGTGGCAGACAGAGCATTGGCCCTTGAGCCAGGAGTACCTGGGTCCAAATCCAGCCTCAGACACCCAACAATCACCCTGCTATGTGGCCCCAGGCAGGCCACCCAGCCCCATTTGCCCTGCACCCCCCATAATAAAAAATGTGCTTGAGTCTTTGTTCCAACACCAACAACTCTGTCGTGAGTGGATCACATTCTTTATGATAAGTCCATGGCAAAAGTTACTTCCATATTTTTCCACCGTTGCCATTGCTGAGCGCAACTCCCTCCTTTCTTATTTCTCCACTACCATGTACTGTATTTTCTCTCTCCTTTGACTCTGACTCTGCTGTAGGGTCTCTGAGTGGCACAGCAGACAGATCCCCGGCTCTGGGCCAAGAGTCCCTGAGCCCCCATACCACCCCTTAGACCTAGCATCTACCTGGTCCTATGGTCCAGGACAGGCCATCCAATCCCAGCCCCTTACAAGAAGTAAAAAAGAAAATGTGTTATATCTGACCACTCTCCCTCCATGGTCCATCCTCTCCTCCATGACTCACAATCCCCCCTTCCCCCTGTCCCCCCTTTCTCCTTACTCCAGATGCCTATACCCCATTGAGTACATATGCTGTTTCCTCTCTTAGCCACCTCTGATGAGAGCGAAGATTCCCTCATTCCCCCTTGCCTTCCCCCCTTCCATATCATTGCAATAGCTCATTGTAATAAAGAAAAATCTTATTATATGAAATATCTTGGCCTATTCCCCCTCTCCTTTTTCTTTCTCCCATTACATTTCCCTTTTTTTCTATTGACTCCATTTTTATACCATGTTTTATCTTCGAATTCTGCTTTCTCCTGTGCTTCAACTATAAAAGCTCCCTCTACCTGCTCTATTAACTGAGAGGGTTCATATGAGTATTATTAGTGTCATTTCTCTATGCAGGAATACATGCAGTTCATCATCATTAAGTCCCTCATATTTTCCCCTTCTCCTCCAATCTCCATGCTTCACCTGAGTCCTGTATCTGATGATCAAATGTTCTGTTCAGCTCTGGCCATTCCAACAGGAACATTTGAAATTCCCCTGGTTCATTGAAAGTCCATCTTTTTCCCTGGAAGAGGACATTCAGCCTTGCTGAGTAGTTCATTCTTGGCTGCATTCTAAGCTCTTTTGCCTTCCGGTATATTATATTCCAAGCCCTACGAGCTTCCAATGTAGCTGCTGCTAAGTCCTGTGTGATCCTGACTGCAGCTCCATGATATTTGAACTGTGTCCTTCTGGCTGCTTGTAATATTTTCTCTTTGACTTGGGAGTTCTGGAACTTGGCTATAATATTCCTAGGGGTTGGTTTTTTGGAATCTCTTTCTCGGGGGGATCGGTGGATTCTCTCCATTTCTATTTTGCCCTCTGCTTCTAGAATATCAGGGCAATTTTCCTGTAGTAATTCTTTGAAAATGATGTCAAGGCTCTTTTCCTGATCATGACTTTCAGGTATTCCAATAATTCTTAAATTATCTTTCCTAAGTCTGTTTTCCATATTAATTGTTTTTTCAATGAGATATTTCACATTTTCTTCTAATTTTTCATTTTTTTGATTTTGAAGTATTGATTCCTGATTTCTAGTAAATTCATCAATCTCCCTGAATTCTATTCTTTGTCTGAAGGATTTGTTCTCCTCAGAGAGTTTTCTTATCTCTTTTTCCATCTGGCCAATTTTGCTTTTTAATGCATTCTTCTCCTCCATAACTTTTTGAACTGTTTTATCCATTTGACCTAAGCTGGTTTTTAACATGCTATTTTCTTCAGCATTTTTTTAGATTTCCTTGACTAGGCTGCTGACTTCATTTTCATGTTTTTCCTGCATCACTCTCCTTTCTTTTCCCAGTTTTTCTTCTAACTCCCTCATTTGATTTTCAAAGTCTTTTTTTGAGCTCTGTCATAGCCTGATCCCAATTTCTGTTTTTCTTGGAGTCTTGAGATGCAGGAGCTTGTGCTTCCTCATCTTCAGACTGAGTATTTTGTTACTTCTTGAGCTCATTTACAAAATATTTCTCAATGGTCTTCCTCTTGTTTCTCTGCTTGCTCATTTTCCCAGCCTAAGCCTGTTTTTTGGGGGTGCTTCCTGAGCTTTTGGGACACTCCCACAAGGGTCTCAGTGTGTGAGGCTCTGTCCTCCCTCCTGGTCTGTGAATGACCATAAGCTTACCCCTCTGCCACTGGGCTGAGGTGGGGGGGGTGCTGCTGTTCTATGGGGGGGCCTAGACTATGATCAGGATCTGAATGTGGTCAGAGCCCCAGAGTCCTGTTCTGGGGGCAGAGGATAGAGCTCAGCAGTCTCTCTCTCTCTTCACTCCCCTCCCTAGGCTCAATGGACTCATGCCCTGGGGGCTCCTACTTGCTGGCTCTGCCTGCTTCTGTTTCCGGGTCTGGGCTGCTGAATGACCAAGCTGCTGGCTGTGTGCCCTGAGGGCTGGGCTCCATGTGCTCGCTCTGGCAGAGGTCCCGCTGTTCCCCCACTTTGTGCCCGATGCTCCTCGGGGTGCAGCTCAGGAGACCCCCCGCTGCTGTGAGCCACGACTCCCAGTGCCCTGGGGCTGCCTCCGGGAAGCTGAAGTTCTTTGGCCCCGCCGGGCTGCCCCTCCGACCCTGGGGAGCAGAGCCTTTCTGCTCTTTTCCAGGTTACCTTGAGTAGGAGAACTGCCTCCCTGGGACCCTCTGTGGGTTCTGTCTCTTGAAAGTTTAGAGTCCTTAGTTTATGAGTTTTATCATAGAGCAACTAAGACAGGATCCTTTCTTGTCGCCATCTTGGCTCTGCCTGATCATCTCTTTTCTTAACTAAAGGTTGAGTTCAAGTTTGCAGGGTATGAAACCTGAGGATTCATATTGACTCTTTTGACCCTCAGAACACATTATTTCACTCCCTCTTATGGTTTTTGGCTGCATAGCTTCTGGATCTTTCCTTTATATTTGAAGATCTTTCTCTTACTTGCTTGAAGAATTTGTCTTGACTTTGGATTTATTTAACTTAACTACTATATGTTTTGGAGTCTATAGTTTTCTTTTTTTTTTTTCCTGGTAGAATCTGTGAATTGTTTCAAACATCACTTCGTATCCTTTGTTACAAAGTTCGACATAGATTTTGTATTCTTATGTCTTACGGTGCTCCATTTTTTTTTTTTTATCTTGCCTTGTTCTTCTGGGAGACCTAAATTTCTTAAGTTTTCTCCAAGCATCCTGCCTTTGAGATCAAAGTTTTGTCATCTGGAGAGAGATCATGTTTTCTTTTAATATTATTGTTCCTTTTTGTTTTTATTCTAGATTTCACTTCTGAGTATTTTCCTTCTCAATAATTTTATTCTCTCTTTTGATTCTTTGGCAAGACTTGCCATAGTGAATTCAAGTTTTTTCTATTCTGCCAATTATTTCTTCTGTGCAGATCATAATTTCCTCTTTCACAACTCTTATTTCTCTTTTAAACCATTCAAGAACATCCTATTGTGATTCAGTCCTTTCTTAGGTATACACAGATACTCTCTTTTACAAGATATTGATTCATTTTTGTCTTGATGGAGTTCAATGAGGGGGGAATTCACTGAGACATAGACTCAAAGATATCAGGGACATATCAGTTTTATTATGCTATTGCAAATTGGGATGAGTTCCAAAATGGAAATAAGCATCCTAGAGGGGGATATACTATAACATACATGTTAACAAAGCAGAGCCAGGTGTATGTGATGAGAGGAATGGGGTTCTACACAAGTGGAATATGTGGAATTATGCTCAAGAACGATTAGCTGATCACAGGGTAATACTTCATTATCTTAACACCCTCTGTGGACCCCGACCTCCCATCTTTGTAAGATGTTCCTGGTGCCAGGCCAGGTGACCTGTCTAGAAGACAGCTTTGACATGATGTATAGGAAGGTTTCTGACAAGATACAGAGTATACAAGGTTGGTAGAGGGAGGTACAAGATGGCTTTTGCTAACACAACATTCCTCTGCATTATTTTTCCCATTAAGTTTCACAACATTTATTCATAGGTGTCTGGACTCACCTAGGAGATCTGGAGGCCACATTTCCTTTGACAGCGGTGGTGCAAAGGATAGAACACTATACCTGGAATCAACACTAGGTGCCTCCACATAGAGACACTACTAAATGTGAACTATTCTAATTACAGTTAATCTTTAAAACTACCTAATTGGACAATTCTTGTTCTCTTTCTAGAAACATCCAAAGGACCACAGCATAGGCACTATGAACTAATATAGGTGAGAGGAAGGATTACTCATCCCTCCCTTTTTTAAGTCTCTTTAGCTGCCCCACCTCTCTCTCCCCCCTCTTCCCCAGAGAACAAAAGTTCCACTTCATTTTTCCTTTTTTGGCACAGGTAGTGAATTCACTGGACTTGGAGGCAGAGTTCCAGGTTCTTTGCCAGTCAAGCAGGGGAGACCTTAGAAGCCAACGTATTTGGGACTTAAACAAAAGGAGGATTTTGGATTTCAAACTTGGTGGAGCTGTACTAAAGAGGAAATGAACTGAGTTGTGAATCTGCTTCTCCTTTGTCTCTCCAGAGGTAGAGAGGGGTAGGGGAGATAAAATCCCTCAAGTATTGGGAAGAAATGTTTGTAATTTTGTTCTTACTATACCTTTGTAGTAAAAATGTCTTTGTATAAACTAATCCAACTATTTAGTGGTTAAATAGAACAAGGGGACTGGGGTCTATAAAATTGCTGGGGGTTTGAGCCAATGGCAAAGAGACTAGATATTGCCAGTCCTCCTGAAGGGTACCAGAGGATCCTGGGGAACTGTGAAATGTAATATAACTGGTCTTCAGGTGGCAGAGTACAGAGTAGTCACTGTTATATGAATTTTGTTCCTCCTGTAATCTTTGGTAATTTCCGTCTTTTTTTGTTCTTATCTTTTCCTATTGATCACGTTCTTACTTCTTCCCTTTTGATGGTTTCTCTTCAAGTTGGATCTCCAAGCCAATTCAACTTTAAGCAGCCACAATCTCTACCCCAAGCGACTTTTGGAGGCATGGAACTGGCTCCAGTGGATTTGGGGCTCTTTCCCTCACATTTTCTGCCCACTTCCCTTCTGCTGACTTCAATGGTTAAACCTTATTGTGATACAGGACACAAACAAAAAGCCATCCCAGTCAGACTATAGCTCTATCTTTTGATTTTTTCCCCTGCACTGGGAGTAAGGGTGCAGGTATGTCTGTGAATCAGGACTTACACAACCCTGCCAAATGGAATAGGTATACTGGAATTCAAGGACTGGCCTTCTTTGCTATTAGTTCATTGTTTTGTTTTTTTTATACATATCATTAGGGTTCTTAGTGTCCTGGTCCATGGAGACAGTTGAAATTTCTTTTGTTTCTTACATATAATTCCTGTGCTGGGAAAGCTTGAAAAATTGTTAAGGGGGTGGTAGTGGTGAGAAATGTCTAGTCTTCAATGTTGTTGATCATATGATTAGCTCTTTTTCTATTGCCGCTCACGTAAAACTAGACTTCCTTTGTTTGATGTTCAAGAATATTTACAATCTGGTACCATTCTGCCTTACCAGGTTTATTTTAATCTACTCCCAATCTGTTCACACTATTCTCCATTCTAGAACGCTTATTCCCTACATTTTTTCCTTATTCATTGGCATATCAGTCACTGAGCCTGCAATCTAGATTTTCTGACTCTACTGTACCAGATTGGGCCTAATGATCTCTGGAATTTTCTTCCGATTCTTAAATTCTAAGATTCTAATAGAATATATACTGTTTGAAAGGCACTGCAATATTAGTTTTGTCATTTGGCTTAATAGCACTTATCCCTTATGGTTGGTATCTTTAGGAAATAAGCAGCTTGAGGGTAGGGGCCCCCTTTTTTCTGCTAGTATTTATATTCCCAGTGCTTGGTAGTCAATCAACAAGCATTTATTAAGTCCCTACCATTTTTGGGGAGTGGGGTGGGGGAGGAGCACTGTACAAAAAGCTGAGACTACAAAGAAAGGCAATGGGGTCCCCTGACCCTTGTGGCTTTGCACAAAGAATACGCTTCATAAATGACTCATAGCCACAGCCTGGGCAATTGCACCCTAGGGCATTTGAGAGAATGTCTGGGGGAAGGATTTGGTCTGAGAATTGGGCAATGCTAGAGCTGGAAGTGATCTTAGGGATCATCACCATCATCTCAATTAACCACCATCTTTTTTTTTTTTTTTAGTTTTTGCAAGGCAATGAGGTTATGTGGCTTGCCCAAAGGCCACAGGTCATTATTAAGTGTCTGAGGTCGGATTTGAACTCGGGTCCTCCTGACTCCAGGGCTGGTGCTCTATCCACTGAGCCACCTAGCTGCGCCAACCACCATCTTTTTACAGATGGGGAAAGAGACCAGAAAGGTGGCCTTCTGATCTGAGGCCTTCTCAGGAGAGGAAGAGGAGGTGCAGAAGGGAAGAGAGTTGGTAGAAGAGAAGAGAAGGAAGGGATGGAGGAGGGGAGGGGGAGGGGAGAGGAGAAGGGAGGAGCGGGAGGGAAAAGGATCCACTAGCTCTCAGGAGTGCGGCGCGAGGGGGCGGTCGCGCATGCGTGCAGGCGCGCGCACGTAGCAGTTGGCGCCGGCGCAGACAGCTGCTCGCAGCCGGCCGCGGGGAGCTGGCGGAGGAAGGCGGTGGAAGCGCGGGCTCCGCCCCCCCGCGCGTGCGACGCGCCGGTCCGCCCGGGCAGCCCCGGCCCCTCCCAGGAGGGACAGCGCCGGGCTCCCAGCATGCAGCGCGCGCCGCGTCGGGCAGAGCGGCGGCTTCCAGCTCAGCAGGTAGGGCCCGGCCCTCCCCCCGCGCCGCGGGCCCGAGGGGCCCGGCCCCACCCCCTCCTCTCCGCCCCGCCGCGCGGACCCTCCTGCGGCGCCCCGCGGGCAAGGGCGCGCGTGTGAGTGCGTGCCCCGGGCGGCCCGGGCCCGCGGCGGAGCCGGCTCGCTCCCCCGGGGCGGAGCGGGCGCGCGGGAGCCGGCGCGGCCAGGGAGAGCGAAGCGTGCCGAGGCGGCCCAGGCCGCCCGGCGGAGCACCCCGCGCCCGCCCGCCCGCGCCTTGTGACCGGAGCTCCGGGACTCTAGCGTGGGGCTGCCATTTGTTTGGGTATTAAAGCTGAATGCGTCCGCTTTCCAGGAGCTAGGGGCGGGGGTTGGGGACCTGGAAGACACACTTCTGTCGTGGTACGGAAAGTAGAGTTAAATGTCAAAGTCTCGGTGCGGCTTTTGAGTTACCAAAAACATAGCTTTAAAGCTTAAAAACGCCCTGGGTGTTTAGAGCTTCATCACGCATCTTTGAATTGTCATGGGCTGAGATAAACCCTGCCCTCCAGATGGTGGTCCTTCGTTCCCAAAGAGGGCCAGGGCGTCAGGGAGGCGATGCCGTGACAGACCCGTGACCTGCATGTGAGCGAGGGGCTGGGCTACGTCGCCAGCCTCACCCTCTCCTCCGGGGCCCCCCGGGGCCGGCGGCCGGGCACGAATCAGGGCGGCTGCAGACGGCCCTGGATGCCAGGCGGGCGGGTTCGGGGACTTGGCCAAGCTAAGAGTGCCTGAGTCCGCATTCCGACCCCGAGACCAGTGCTCCAGCCGCCGTGACACATAGCCCCCCGCAAGAAGCTTAAATGGAGGGGAGGGAGGCATGTGGGAACAGCATGTGTAGAAAACAAGCATGAAGGCCGTCAATTAAAATGAAATACAAGGAGAGCAGTCTCCTCCGCTCCTCCTTAGCTGAAAGTTCCCCAAACGGGCCATTCACTTCAGTCAGGAAGACAGCCCGTTTTGTAGTGCCCTGTTACATTTATAAGGGAAGGTTCTCTGGGAGGCAAAAAAAGGAGGAACATTGGGACATAAAATAGGTGATGTGAAAATGATATAAACCATACTATTTTTTAAAAAATTAAATACAAGGTTAATCTTTGGGGTAGAATTGGGGGGGAAGGTACTAACTATAATAAAGAATTACGAAACATGCAGATTACTTAGGCTGAGTTTTGAGGGAGACTTCATCTTACAAGGCAGAGATAATGGAATGCATTCTGGGCTTGCAAAGGCATTGAATTTATTAAAAACACACATAATTTGTTATATTCTTTGAAGAGGACCACAGTATCATAAAAGTCTCACATTTCTATTTCATTTTAATAGTATTTTCTCAAACTTCCTCTGCTCCCTGATCCCCCCATAGCCCTTCTGTCATTTCAGTTGATACCTCTACCCCATATCTTTCTGAAAAAATGAGGCCGTGCTTAGAGCTCTCTCTTCTCTCATGATTTTTATGCATTCTAGCATTTTTCCTCCTTCACCCTTATCTCACATAAAATGGCTCTTCTTGCCAAGATAAAGCCTACTTTAAGCACAAGTCATACCATTTCATCCCATCCTCTTCAAGCAGATTGCCCTCTCTGATATCCCCAATCTCTGATTTATTTTCAATCTCTTCCTGTTTTCTAGTTGCTTCTCCATTGCCTCAAAAACTCAATTAATCTATATATTCCTGTTAGATATTATTTTCCTTATGACCTAGATAAAATTTGCCTTTTCCAGCTAAACTCATTGAGAAGTCTGTCTACAACTGATGCCTTCTTTTTCTCTCACCTTGTTCTTAACTCTTCATCATTCAACTGAAACTTTTTTCTCCTATGATCTCTTAATTGTCAAATCTAAGGACCTTTCCTTTTTTCTTAATTCTTATCCTTGACCTCTCTGTAGCTTTTGATGCTATTGATTATCTTGATACTCTTCCCTCTGGGTTTTTTTTTTTTACACTATTCTCCCCTAGTTCTTCTATCTAATGGACTGTACTTTTGGTCTGGTTTTTTTGTTTGTTTGTTTGTTTATCTAAGTCATGCCTATTAACTGTGGATGCAATCCCATCTGCTTCTTTGGAGTCAACTATCATCTTTCTGGGAGTGATTCTCGGATTTATCAGTCCAGTCCTAACTTCTCCTGACCTTCAGTCTCTCGTTTCCAACTACCTATTGGACATCTCAGATTGAATATTTTGTGGATATCTTAAGCTTATCTTTCTCCCCAGACCCTCTCCTCTTCTTGACTTCTCTTTTTTCTGTTCAAGGGTACCATCATTTTCCCATTTGTCCTGGCTCACATCTTTCACACCTCTCCTTCCTCATCCCATATTCAATCAGTTGTCAAGTTCTGTTTTTTCTGCTTTGGCAATCTCTCTTATGTGCTCCACTCTGACACTGCTGCTTCCATGGCATACAGGTCTTTACCACCTTATGGCTAAAGGACTGTATCTGATCATCTCATTCCACCTCCTAACCTCTTTTCAGTCAACTACAGGGGCTCTACTTACCTTTCCAGTATTTTTACATTTTATAATTCTTTATGTGCCCTGCAATCTAGAATTACTGATCTCTGTACTGTTCCTTGCACATGATACTTCCTGCTCTGAATATTTTTACTGATTGCCTTCCATGCCTGTAATCCTTATCTCTTCCTCCTACTTTCACTGGCTTCCTTCAAGTCCCTTCAAATCCCACCTTCCCTTAATGTTAATGTCATTTCTTTGTTGATTGTTTCCAATTTTTCCTCTGTCTTGTTCATAGTTGTCTTAGACTAATAAACTCCTTGAGAATAGGGACCATCTTATGCTGTTTATAACCCCACTGCTTAGCAACACCTCTGACACATAGTAAGCATTTAATAAATTCTAGCCCTAATCCACAAAGCACTTTGAGGGAAATAATATGAGCATTTGCAAATAAAATTGAGTCTTAGATTAAATGATTTGCTCAGTGCCATAGGGTCTAGTAGCTGTGAGAACAGCACTCATATCCAAGAATTAAACTCAGGTTTTCTGCCTCTGATCTTTTCACAATACCAACCTTATTACAGCCTCTTATTTCCTCCTCCTCCTCCTCCTCCTCCAGTTTCTACTTTTTTCAAAGAAAGGAATAGCATTAGAGTAGGAAGTATTTGTAAACATATTGAGTGACATCATGCAGTATGGGTTTTGTGATGGATTTTGAACCCAGAATTACAAAATTTGTGAGTGAAGATGTGGGTGTAAGAGGAGAGTGAGAGATGTTATGTCCCTGAAGTTCAAGTTAAAGAAACTCAGTTTTATTTTGGGGAAAGTACTTTTTTTTTATATCTAAGACAATGAGAATAGGATGATGATGTCTTGTGGATTTCACCTTGTCCTTTGATTTATTTTTAGAATGTAGTCTTTTATTAAAATGGGATTCTGCTTGGGCTAATTTTGGTGATTTTCACTCTGTGTGAAACCCCTGGAGATTCTCACTCAGCCTTAAGTACTAGTTATGGGATTTTTAGATGTGGCACAAAGGAGACATAAAAAAAATTAACTTTGAAATCATAGGAGGACTGTAAAGTGACTGAATGAACCTGATAGCCAATTTTTTTTGTTTTTTATGCCTCTGAAAACAAGACACAGACTTTTTTTTTAATGGGATGGATAATTCAGTATTGATGGAATTTACAAAAATATTTATCAGTTATCTAATTTTATCCCCTCCCCCCAAAAAACCAAACCAAACCCCTATGAATTAGGTATAGCAGGTATTATATATGTTTTCCAAAAAAAAAAACAAAAAGTGGTGCTAAAAAGTTGAGATAGTCACATAACTAGTGTTTGAGGTGGAATTTGTTTTTAGCTCTTTACTGATTCCCAAGTCCAGTGTTTTTTTCTCTATACTGGCTGCTGCCATGTATTCATAGAAAAGTCAGTTATCTGGGCCTGGAGTCAGGAAGATCTGAGTTCAAATTTGACCTTAGACATTTAATAGCTATGTGACCTTGGACAAATCACTCAACCTCTGTTTGCCTCAGTTTCTTCCTTTGTAGAATAAGGATAATAATAGCACCTACCTCCCAGGGCTGTTGTGAGACTCAAATGAGATAATAATTGTAGAACACTTACTAAGTGCTGTAGAAATATTGGCTATTATCATTACCTCCCAGGGGTGTTAAGAGGATCAAATGAGATGATACTTATGTTTTACATATTGCCTACACTGTAGGTGTTTGTTAATGCTCACTTTTGTTTGACTCCATGGTGAACCCATCATTTGGGATTTTTGTGACAGAGATACTGGAATGGTTTCCTTCTCCAATTTATTTTACAAATGATGAAATTTAAGTAAACAAGGTTAAGTGACTTGCCCAGGGTAGCACCACTATTAAGTGACTGAAACCAGATTTGAACTAGTCAAGATGAGTCTTCCTAACTCCAGGACTGGCACTCCACCCATTGCTTGACTCAGCTATATCCATATTTCTTTCCCCTTCCTTCTTCAAACTGTTACTGGTGAGGAGGTATGCCATGAACTAGGTATAGGATGATACTCTTTCAGTGAACAGTAGAGCCTCCAGTGTGAGTGATTAGCTTTCTTTGTTTTGTTTTGTTTTTGGAAGAAAGAGTCAAAAACTAGGGTAATCTAATACAGTTAAGACTTGATCAAAAATTGTGAGCTTCTGGAGCCCTTTACAAAAATCACAAGGTAGGTAAAGCTTATTTTTAGAACTTTTAGGTTGACTGCTGAGGGAAATCAGGTACATTTCTGGTCTTCCTTGTCTACCATTGACCATATTCACCAACTAATAATGAAGGAAAAATTTTATTGTGAGGGACAAAACAAGTTCATAGCAAGATAATTTGATGTGGGAGAGTATTAACTTTCTGAGGAAATGAATGCCTTTGATTTTTTTTACTGAAATTTTGAGAGGTTATTATTCTTTGGTCTATTAGCTTTATGTTGTGGAAATTGATTAACTTCATTACAGAAAAGCAATTCTCAGGAGTTGTTGCTAAGGGAAGGAACTCCAGGATAGTGCTTGACTTCTCAAAGTCAGACAGGACTTCAGAGCTCTAGCCCATATATATGCTTGGCCAACCCAACCTTTTCTTGAAGATTTGCAAAAAGAGAGAACCTACTACTTATTAAGAACATATTTGCCTCTTTTGCAACTTCTACCTATTTTACCTATTTCTGCCCTCTAGGGCTAAATTTAACCATATTTCTTCCACATGATAGCTATTACAGCAGTCCCTTTTTTTCCCCCCTCAATCTACTCTCTTGTTTAGGTTAAACATTCTCAGTTGTTTCTTGTATGCTGTAAACTTGAGGTTTCTCTCTCTTCATTCTCTTTCACTTATCTCTACAGCTCCATGGATTTGTTTATCTGTGTGTTTGTGTGTGTGTGTGTGTGTGTGTGTGTGTGTGTGTATACATATATGTATATATATGGCTGGCTCCCTAATCTACATATCCAGCCCTCATCTGTCTTGAAGTCTTTTCTCCCATTGCTTGCTGGATATTTTCACCTCCCCTTAGCACTAGGAACAAAGAACTTTTTTTTCTCTTAATGCTAGAGAAAGGGGTCCACAGCACATAAGATAAAGAATCCTTACATTAGCATCTAAAACTCAGCAAATATATTTATGATTAGACCTATTATCTCCCCAAAATTTACTCCTCAAAACTTCTCTATTTTGTTAAGAGTACTACCATCCTGGTCACCTTAGCTTGCAACTTTGAAGTCATCCTTAGCTTTTACACTCTCTATTCCCCATTTTAGTTGGCTGATCTTGTTAATCCTAATGCTGGTCTTCTCTCTTTTAATACTGCCACTATTCTAGTTCAGTCCCTTAATCACTTTTTTTTTTAGGTTTTTTGCAAGGCAAACAGGGTTAAGTGGCTTGCCCAAGGCCACACAGCTAGGTAATTATTAAGTGTCTGAGACCAGATTTGAACCCAGGTACTCCTGACTCCAGGCCCATTGCTTTATCTACTATGTCACTTAGCTGCCCCCCATAATCACTTCTAATGTGGACTATAATGATAACTTTCTAATTGTGTCCCTGTTTCCATTCTTTTCCTTTCTTAAACCTTTCTCCAAACAGTAGACAAATTAATATTACAAATACATGAGTCTGACTTTGTCAAAATAATCTACATCTGGCTCCCACCGACCTTTCCAAATATTTTATTTTCACTGCTTTTGTGCATACTGCCCCCCCACCACCAAACTAAACTAGCCTTTTAATTTTTTGCCATATTTCACATTTTTCTCCTTCCTGCGCTGTTCTTCATGCTTGGAGTGTACTCCTTTCTTATTTCTACCTCTTTGAATCTCTAGATTCATTCAAGGATCAGGTTGACCTCCCAACTACTCTCTGAAGTTTTCCTGTTTCCCTCACTTCTTAGTGATTCCTCTCATTTCAAATGTTCTATAGTTTCTTATCTATGTACTAGTTTTATTCCCCTAACCAAATGTTAGTTCCTTGAATGCAGGAATCATTTTTTTTTTTTACTTTGCTAATATCTAGCACAATACCTTTAAGTAGCCCTTAAACTAGGTGTTTAAGGAATACAGAGCTGAATATAGAGTTGGGAAGATATGAAGTACAATTTTTTTTTTTTTTTTTTTTTTTTTTTTTAGTTTTTGCAAGACAGTGGGGTTAAGTGGCTTGCCCAAGGCCACACAGCTAGGTAATTATTAAGTGTCTGAGGCTGGGTTTGAACTCAGGTACTCCTGACTCCAGGGCTGGTGCTCTATTCACTGCGCCACCTAGCTGCCCCTGAGGTACAAATTCTGCCTTAGATACTTATTAGCTGGGTGCCTTTAGCAAGTCACTTAACCATTGTTTCAGTTTTCATGTCTATAAAATTAGGATGGTAGCATCTTTATCATAAGGTTACTGATTATAAAATCAGAAAACAGATACAAAGCACTTTCTGAAATCTTCATGCACTATATAAATGTTATTAATAACTATGTCTGTTGAATTGACTGATAGAATAGATCTTTTTGTTGTCAGATATAATTTTAGAGGCATAGCAGCAAAAGTAAAGTGAAAAAATATACTGCCCTCCCTTTCAGGGCAATAGCCTTGTCCCCGAGATATTTTGAAAAGAAAATTGTAAATTTTTAAAAATCTTTTCATATTGTAAAACATTCTCCTCATTTTGTTCTGATTCCATCTAAGTTAAATTGCTTGGGAAAAAAAGACAGCACAAAGCTTAATTTTGCTACTGATTTTTTTTTATATAAACATTGTTTAGTTATTTTGGTAAAAAAATAAAATGAAATTCTCAAATGACTAGGATTGGATATTTTTATTTTAGAGTAAAAATAAAGGGGAAATTTGCAAGTGAATTCAGTGTATTCTTGAACTTGGTGTAATACAGTCATACTTGATAGGCTAATTTTATTTTCAAATCTCCAGGAGAGTCCTTAACTTAGTAACTTAACTTAGTTATGACCCTGATTTTTTAAAGTACTTTAGGGCTTAGAGTGTTTTCCTACAGCAGCCTTGTGAGGTGGGTTTATAATGGAGGTACGTAAGATGAGAGAAGTGAAATTGTATGGCTTATTGGCACATAGCTAATAAATGTTATAACCAGATTCAAACCTAGGTTTTCGAGTTCATCATCTTTATTGACCTAACCTTTCAAGGTACTTGAAGATTAGTTCAACCTTTTAAATACTTGGAAGAGAATTTAAAAATCTACCAGCTTACAAAAAATTTCTCCAAACTGTATATGAGTTGTATATGTGGTTATTGATTTTTGATAGCTTGAAAAGGAAAATATCAAAAACAGGACATTTATCTAACCTTCAAGGCCTTCCCTTCTTAGATCACTATCTTTCTACCATTGAGCTTAAACAAGCTCATCCTGGAGCTCTCATTCTCTATCATCCCCCTCACATCAATCAGTTGTCAAGTCTTATGTTCTGCAACATAACTACCATTTTTCCTCTTTTCCACTCACTGTGTCACCTTTTTCTGGTTACCTCTCTCTTAGATTATTGCATTAGATCTTTTTTTGTTTGTTTTTTGCAAGACAATGGAATTAGGTGATTTGCCTAAGGTCACACAGCTAAGTATTAAGTATCTTAGGTTGGAATTGAACTCAGGTCCTCCTGACTCCAGGGCCCATGCTCTATGCACCCTGCCACCAAGCTGCCCTTATTGCAATAGATCTTAATGAATTCCCAAGCCTCTATCTAATCTTTTCCCTTTTACTCTGTCCTCCATAAAACTACCAAGCTGATAATCCTAAAATACCAGTCTGATCATGTTATTTTCCTAATCAAGACACTCCAGTGGCTTCCTCTTTCTGAATAAAATACATATTTTTCTATTTGGATTTTAAAGTCATTTACAATCTGTCTCTAGTTTACCTTAATGGGTTTATTGCACAATATTTATCTTTATGGAATCCTGTCTTTCAGTCAGTAGATCTTGGCTTGTTTCTCTTTCAATTTCAACATTCCATCTTCTGCCTCCTTTCCTTCACACAGGTTTTCCCTTACTCCAGAAATGTCCTTCCTTATTAGATCTGCCTCACAAAATTCCTAGCTTTCCTGAAAGTTCAGCTAGCATTCTTTTCCTGGAAATTATTGTATATATTTTGTATTACTCATCTGTGTTCATGTCATAATGTGTCATTCCATCCTCCTCCAACCCCCTTCAGAAAGTATCATTTTTTGTCTTAATACTCCTAGCACCTAATGCAGTTTCTGGCACATTAGGAGCTTTTTAAATAAATGCTTGCTGAATGAAAAAATGCTTAATTTTAGATTGGGTCATGCTTGATCATGTAATTTTTGTAAAATATATGCAAATTGAAAAAGTTATAAAAATTATTATGTACATATATTTACAGGTAGAAATTTTAAAGCAATATTAAAACAAATGTTTCTTTGACTTTTGAATTATCTGATTTTTTTTTTTAGGTCTTTTCTGTTTGTTGAAATGTCTATGGTTTTATCTGCTTCAGTGGTTCGTGTACGAGATGGATTACCACTCTCTGCTTCTACTGATTATGAACAAAGCATGGGAGTGCAGGAATGCAGAAAGTATTTTAAATCACTCTCGAAGAAACTTGGTCAGCTTCCTGATAGATGTACACTGAAAACTGGACAATATAATATTAAGTAAGACCTCCACTTTGTGCATTAAAGTATTTACCTCATTGTTATTTTAATGAAGTTTAAGTAGTTCTGATACAAATTTGTGTCTTAATAAATTTTCAAATGGAGCCATGATCTCATCAATTTGAGTGTTTGTTCTAACGGTTTAGAACATAACCCATCTGAGCTTGTCTATATTCTACTATTCTTGTCCATGTCCTACAATAAATTCATAGCAGCATAAGTCCCACTAATGTACTAGAAGCCTTCCCTGACATTTTGATTATCTAATTATATTAAGAAAGTTCAAGATAAATCACATCAATAACCTTCTGATTCTGAGCCTACTACAGTAAATTTAGAAGTCATTATTTTTTGGAATCTCTTACTGTTTCCTAATTAATATTTGGCTTTTTAAGAGATTTAATTTTAGTGGATTCTACACATTTTCCTTGCTGTAAATGATTGAATCAAGTATTTAATGAGCATTATGTCCAGCATTGTGCAGTGCCTGGCTTTGGGGAGGTGGGTGCTCCAGAGAAATCTTGTGTTTGCTTCCAAGGAGCTTATAATGGTAATAGTAAAAAAGACAAAACTAAAGTGAATAAAATTACATTATAAACTAGGATCATAGAGGGGCGGCTAGGTGGCATAGTGGATAAAGCACCAGCCCTGGAGTCAGGAGTACCTGGGTTCAAATCCGGTCTCAGACACTTAATAATTACCTAGCTGTGTGGCCTTGGGCAAGCCACTTAACCCCGTTTGCCTTGCAAAAAAACTAAAAAGAAAATAAACTAGGATCATTCAAACCAGGCAATTCAATACAAAAATGCAGAACTGGCTATTACTGTAATAGAACCTCAGGAAAAGCTTAGGAGGTAACCAAATTAAAATTAAATTGCTTATTTGTTTGCTACAGTTTGACTTGTCACGTGGGATACTAAGTTTTTTAAGAAAGAATAGCAGAATAAATAAAATGGGGAAAATTTATTGAATTTGCTTGAATATATATTATAATTATAATGAGATTATCGATGAGCAGAGAAATCAGAGAAAGACTTCATTAAAGAAATGAGAGTGATTTGCATCTTGATGGTTGGGTGCAGGTTTGGATTTAAATAGATATAGGAAAGGTCTTTTGCACAATGGTAACAGGTAAATTGACTACCCTCTTCCTTCTTAAAGTATTCTGCCTCAGGTAACATACTTGAATTGTGAAAAATTTCCCATTTGAAGTGGAGTGAACTGTTAGGAGATGTGAAGATGAGTAGAATGGGTCTAGATTACTGAAGAACTTTAAAAGACAGACTATGGAATTTTTATTTGATATATAGCAGACTCCTTTTATAGTTTATTAAGCAGCAGAATGACAGTGAACACAGTATATTAGACAAATTTAACTGCCGGTAGTATTTAGGATGGATTAAAGGTAGAGGAAAGAAAAAGGAGGGAAGGAGAAAAATGTGTAATATAAAATCGTATTCAAAAATGAATATTGAAAACTGTCTTTGATATAATTGAAACAATATGTAAATATATTTAAATTTTTAAAAATAAAAAATAGGGTTGCTGTTGCAGTAGGGGATGGAAGAGAGGGAAGAGACAAAGATAATTCTTGAGTTTCTGGTCTGGGAGACTGGAATAAAAGTTATCTTATTGGCATAAATAGAGCAATTGGGAAAGGGGACCTTTCCTAATTAATTTTTGAACAAGAGTTGAATAGTATTATGAGGTAATAGAGTACAGTTGCTGTGTCAATATCCAGTTTTTAGTTCCATCTCTGCTACCATCAACAACATAATTTATGGTACTTAAAAAAAGGGCATCTTTCGCTTCATCAGAAACAAAAAAATTGGAACTAGGTGATCTCTAGTTCCTCTTGTATAAAAGAAGAGGATTCTATGATTCTCTTTAAGTTTGAAGTAGGCGGTTGAAAATGTTGGATCTGAAGCATGTGGTTCAAGGTTAGAAATTAATCATCCCCTCTGAAGTATGTGGTTCAAGGCTAGAAATAGTGGAAATGGTGTAGTTACCACCACAAGAATGACTGAGTTCAGTTAAGTGTAAAAAGGAAGGCATGGGACAAAGGATTTAACCTTTTATTTTAAGATACCATGATTAACTGGAATGCTAAGTAATGGAATATTAAGTTTTCTGAAAGTAGAAAAATTATTTCTTTTAATATTTTATTTTACTTTTTCAATTGCATATAATGAAAATTTTTCAGCATTCATCCACATGCATATGCATATTTTTAAGTTACACAATTTCCTTCCATCCTCCCTTCCTACCCCACTCCCCTCAACAGTGAACAGTCAGGTGAATATTGTACAAATATATTTGTGCTTAATATGTTTACCGATTAGTCATTTTCTGTATGAGTAATTGGGATTAAAAGAAAAGAAAGAAAACCATGAGATAGGAAAGAAATACATAAGAGAAATTTAAAAAAAGTGAATGTAGTATAGAAAAATTATTTCAACCCATGTAGTTTAGTTGATAGTCTTTCTAAAATAATATATTAATTTCTAGGAAGTACAACATTCTGAGTTTTTTTTAAAGTATAAGGCTTGAAGATTCTTGGGTTATATCATTGTTATCAATTATTGGTATGTAAAAGTATAACTATACATAGAAAGGGAACTAGAATGAATGTAAATTGACTTCAGAGCCAAAACCTGGGATAAAAATATTTCTTTACCTAAAGCCAGGTTTGAAAGTTGAACTCTCTTCTTCCTTATACATTTCTTTTGCTCACCAGGATGCTGGGTTTATACATGCAGCTTGATATACCAAACAATAAAGCCTGTATGTTAGAATGAAATTTTCTGGTGTAAAAATGTGTGCATTTATGAAAAAGTAATATCAAACAGTGTTCTCTTTGTGTCCTGTGTGTGGGATTTTAGGCAAGCTTCCTACTTTGCCTGCTCATAGTTCCAACTTTTCCAGGACTTAATTTGTGAGTTGTTTTGAATTTTTATTTGTTGGTGTATTTTAAAATAAATCCCTGATAAAGGATTGTGTTTGTGTTCTATGTACTTCTTTCTATTAAAAATGAAATGCAACCTTAAAAAATTAAAATTCAAAAATCTAGCTAATTGAGAATTCTAATAGTTGGGTTCTGGTTAATTGGGATTTTACTGTATATGAAAAATCTGCTTTTAACACATAGATACCCCTAATATTAAGAATATTTCATTTATATAGATGTTAATTTATATTATTTGAACTATTAAATATTAAATTTTAATAATTTAGTGCTGTGAGTAGGAGTTAGTGAAGCTTTTAGCAAAGTCTTGAAAAACGCTTACCAGGCTGATGATTTTTTCCCCTAAAAACAAGAGTTTATAGTTTTATTGATTTTCTTAATAATGGACTTCATTAGGAGTGCAACTGCCATCTCACTTAACTCTTTACTTGGGAAAATTTTATTTTTATCTGGAAGGTGAGTTCAAAAGTGTACATGAAATCACTTTAACCAGCTCTCCTTCCTCCAAGTTCATATAAAAGTACATCTGTGTACTCTTCATTTGGGATTTACCCTTTTTCACTTTGTATTGTTTTATTTTTGTATATTTTTCTATTTATTTTTTTCTTATATACTTTTTTCAACTAAAATTCAGCCATGCTTATAATGTAGAAGTGTGACTGTTTAGCCTAACATTTTCACTGCACAACAATATAACTATCAATTACTTGCTGATAAGACCTTCAGGAAATAAGCTTTTCTTCAATTTCTTAATTTTTTCAAGTGGCAATATTGTTCACAAAAATGATATGGTTGATATCTTTTTAATATATTCTGTAGCACTTGAAATATTTATAGAAGCTTCCTTGAAAAAAATCACAATTTTAACTTTGATGAAATTTATAAATGACAAATGATTAATTCAGCAACATGTACCATATAAAAGTTAATGACTAAAATTTATTAGAATTAAGAAAAACTGATTAGTCTCTGCCTCTTTTTATCATAGTAGCAGCAAGTACTTTTTTGTTTGGATTATTATGATTAAGTAGCAATTTACTTGGGTAATTATTATTTAGAACTTACTGTTAATTATAATTTGCGAAGTACAAAGTATAGTTGAAGCCAAAGTTTTAAAAAGTTGCTAAAACATGATAGAACTTGAAACTTTGTAACTAAAGGCATAAAGCTTATTAACTTTTTGGGATAGCTACTTTTTTTTTTTTAAAGAACACATCTGAATTCTAGGGGTAGTGAGACAAGGGTCCAAAAATGACTTTGCCTTTCATCCTGATGAGAGATCAGATGAGAAATTGCTCCTCACTTTTTCTTACCTTGGGGTCTTGGGCAAAAACACTGGTGAATACACCTGTTAAAAATATAAGTATACACTTCCTAGACAATGTGCCAGTTCATCTAAATTAATAAATTCTCTTTTAAAGTATATTACCACTTCCAGCCCTCTTTAAGTTACTTGATTATTTCACAGTTGAATTTGATTATACAATCAAGATTAGACTGTCCCCTTGATAAAAAATGAAAGCTCTCTTTGACAAACTTATTTCCTTAGATGCTAATTAATTAAAAAATGTCTAATGGCTGCCAAGCTCTTTTTTGCCTTCACTATACTGCAACAGCACTGTTTATACCCACTTCTGTCAGCCTAATCTTTCGACCATACTACTTGTTTATTTTTTATTTCATTTGTACTGTCTTCTAGTCCTGTATTAGCCCATTTCTGACTATAGGAGTTATTGAATTTATTTGATAAACTGGGGAGCTTTTCCACCTGGTTCCCCCAGCTCTCATTTTCTAGTAAATAGAAGTCATTAATCATGGAAAAGACATATGAAATCCATCCCCTGTCTTAGTTTATTTACTGGAATGTTTGGAAAATAATCTGACGAATTTTCTTGATCAGTTTTCTCCACTTTTAATTCAATTCAGCAAACATTTTATTAGGCGTACCTACTCAAAACCAGAAACCATCTAGTTTAAAGAAAGCATTGTTCTGAGAATAACAGTAAGATGAAGAAATAGTCCCTGCTTTCAGAGAGCTTGAAGTAGAGAAATTAATAGGGGTAAGATTTAAGCAAGATAACTTCTTGGGGAGGACAGTTCAGATTAGAGCAAAGTTGAGACCTGATATTGGGGGGGGAAAGGTGGGCAGTCAACATGGAGTCGAAGTTTCAAAGAGAAAAGCAGAGGTCCTAGTACAAGAGATGAGCTAATGTGCCTTGGGGAAGGATATCTACCTAAAGAATTAACTCTTACTACATTTCGTTGTTTTTCTGTATTGCTTAATTGATGGTATTTCAAATTTACTGTTTTTGTACTATTTGGTGTCTTATTCTGGTCCTTATTACTACTACTACTACTACTAAGTAGTTGTTCTCTGGGTCATTGTTTTCTCATTTTGTAAATTGAGAGAATTGGATTTGATGACCTTTTAAATTCCTTTTTAACCTTAAAAATTCTTTGATTCCATTTTTTTTATTTCAAATATGTACTAAAACTGTGTTATGGGTTTCACTTTCATCCATTTGTTTTTCCCCCGAATGGATTATTGGGTCTCTTTGTTTTGAGTGGTCCTGAATCTCACGAGAAGGTATTGAAATAATTCTGTAGTCATCTCACCAGCAAACAGGACCATCTGAAGGATCACACCCTCCATAAGGAATTCCTTTTTCATTTGGGATTTGTTCTTGATGTTGACACTGATTGTGCTATCCACCAAAGGTAGTGAACCACTTTGAGCATACGTTGACAATTATATAGACCATGCCACACAGTGAGTTGGGCTTTTAATTGGCACATGTTTACTATTTGAATAGGAGGAAGAGAGACAGCTTGACTGTTTTTCAGAAACTCCAGTGCTGTCAATGATTCAAAATGTTCCTTGACACAGCAGTTTTTTTTTAATCCCACTATTCTAGTGTTGTTATATGGTTGTGAATCTTAGAACACAACAATCTCTGAAGATCAGAATATACAAATAGTATTGAACAAATGGTAGACATTAATAGGCCAGAGGTTTAAGGAAGAGCATACACATGAACTGCATAGAATGGAAAATTCATGTATAAATTACTAAATACTAGTAACACTGCTAGGTACTAGTAATACTAACATAGATAGTTCATGATTCTATTGAATTTTGAGTTAAATAGGCTTTATGAGCTAACCTAGGTACAGAACTATAACATTTTCTGTGGAAAAATAACTTTGTGTTCCAGTCAACTAATTTGTTCAATAGATTTTTGCAATATAGCTTGTTTGTAAATCAGAAATTATCTGTGGTAAGATTGCATAAGTTTTGAGATTATAGGAGAATAGAAAATTTACTATTTGCAAAATCACAAGAGAATTCTGTAATATGGAGCAATTAAACAAGCAAATACTTAAAGTGGTTCTTATATGCAAAACATTCTTTTAAATTGTAGAATTTAAATTCTCTTGGTGGCATAGAACAAAGGAGAATCTGACTGGACCATAAAGTTGTTCGTTTTTTTTTTTTTTTTCAGAGGCTGGATTTGAACTCAGGTACTCCTGACTCCAGGGCTGGGGCTCTATCCACTGCACCACCTAGCTGCCTCTGTTCTTTATTTCTTGTTGAAGTAAAATTATGGGAAATAAATCTAGAAAAGTAGGTTGGAGTTAAATGGTTGAGGGCCTTAAATGTTGACTGGTGAGTTTGTACTTTTTCTTAGAGGAGAGGAGAGACTGAAAAGGGAGACCAATTAAGAGACTGTTGTAAAGAAAGGGTTGACTCAAGAGATATGGAGTTAAAATCAATAGAATTTAGTAATTGATTGAATAAGAGAGTTGGAGGGACCTTTAGAAGCCATCTAGTAGTCCTTATTTTACATCTGAAGAAACTGAGACTTTAAATTTAAGTGACTTGTCCAAGTTCACGAGGTGACATCAGAGAGGATTAAGATTCAAACCTATTTCCTCTCTTTTGAAATCCAGTACTTTTTACACTGAATCATGAGTGATCTGATAGGAGATGAACCAGCAGAGAAACAGTGTTATGGAAGAGAAGAGAATAGGGCATGCTCAAATATCAAAAGCTACTAAGAAATAGGGGCAGCTAGGTGGCAGTGGATAAAGCGCCGGCCCTGGAGTCAGGAGTACCTGGGTTCAAATGCGGTCTCAGACACTTAATAATTACCTAGCTGTGTGGCCTTGGAGAAGTCATTTAACCCCAATTTGCCTTGCAGAAAAAAAAACCCTTAAAAAAAGGCTACTAAGAAATAAAGTAAGAGGAAGTTCCAGAAAGATTTCTAGATGAGGATTTCAACAAAGGGCTGTGGAAGGGTAAAGAGTCCTGTGTGCAGGATTGAGAAATGAGTTGGTGGTTAAGAAGTGAGTAGTAATTTTAAGAACTTAGCAGTAAAGAGGGGAGGAGTATCTAGCCATATATAGGATAATAACTTGATAGAATGGGAAGGATTGCCTGTAGTTTGTAGGTTGTAAAGGAAGTCACTTGTAACTGGGGGGTTGGAGGGGAGACACAAATAATGATCATTGGGGCAATTTCTTTAGAGATGGTTAAGTAGAGTATTGAGTAATTGTTCTCCCTTTTCAGTCTCTCCTCTTCAATCTACTTTCCACATAACTGACAAAATAATGCTTTTAAGGTATTTTAATGTCACTCCTACATTCAAAAAAAACTTCTATAGTTCCCTGTTGCCTTAAAAAGAGTCCTATTGCATGGGACCTTTGCAAAGGCAAAGATTTATAGGACTCTGAGTTGAGGAGAAGGATAAGAAGCCTTGAGTTTTTTTTTTTTTTTTCAGTAAAAGAGGTAAGGGAACTATAGAAGTGATTTTAGAGGAGGTTTGAAATAGTTACTTCAGCTAGTATAAATCCATTTTGGAAGAATACAAGGATTACTGTATAGCAGGGAGAGCCTAGATGAGATTGGATAATGTGAATTTTTAGTGAACCCAGAAACATTGTTTTGTGACTTGTTTTAATGACATTCAGCATTGTAGAGGAAAAGACAGTTGATTGGGGAGACCTACCTTAAAAGTCTATTTACTAGAGCTTATTATTAAAAAGTAATATGTTCCAAGGGTGAAGGATATTATATTTTTGAATTGGTAAACTGCAAAGTTTACTGCCAAGAGAAAAATGAGAGACATAGACTGGAAGAAAACAGAATTAAAAGACAAGAGGTCCCAGTGAAAATGGGTGGTTATAAGTGTAGAAGGAAAGAATAGGAGATTACAGAGAGACATCTAAATTTGAATTTGATATCAAGGAGGTACCACAATTGTATGATGGTAAGATCTAAGAATGAAGTGGAGTGAAAGATGTAGGTCATGTGAGTTGAGGGAAGTTGAATTGGGAGACTTCAGTGATTGAGGATACATGAATATGACTATTAAAAGTTCTCAGGCATGAAAGCAGGGGTGAAGGGTAGAGGAAGTAGGAGATCTAGGTGGCAGGGTTTTTGTTCAGTTCTGTTGGTTAGTATTCTCAAGACCAAACTGAATTTATTTAGTGGCAACCCTGTAACTTTACCTCAGGATAGTGGATGCTCATTGAAAGTGCACAGATGAGTCTTTTTTTCTCAGGTCTCTGGTTCCTCCTATTGTTTAATTACCAACTTGTGCCTATCCTACAATGGTCTCATGAAATTTACTGCTGCTCTAGATATTTTTGAATAGTGATACTTTTTTTTATACTTGTCATTTACTAGTTTTTTTCTCTCCTCCCCAGAATAGACCTTTCCTTATAACAAAGAAAAACTTATACTAGTTTAAATTTTGTTGCCATTTCCTATAGAAAGGGAAATTTAATTTTAATTCTTAGTATTATTGAGACTATATTGATGTGCAGAATTTAATTTCATTGTTTTATATATGAAGGAGGCATTAGTGAGATAAGTATCTTCCTCAAATAGAAATATTTAAAAGACCTAATTTTCAATTAACTTTGCATGTCACATGGATTGGATAGCCTGTTAACATATTCTCATCTAGGCTCAAATCCTAAATTCTTGGTACATTAAAAATGTAGATAAAGAGAAAAAAATTATTTTTGGTGACAGAAAAAGAACCTTTTAGTAGAAAGAAAGAGAACTCCAGAGAATTGTTCATTATACTCTTGAATATTTACCAACCAGATAGAAAAAAACAAACAACTATATTTAATTGGGATATTTCTGACAGGTCATCTTTGAGGACAGACCTGGAGAAATTAGAGGTGGGGCAAGGAATGGAAGATTGAGATAAGAAAAGAGTAAACAATAAGAAAGTTGAGAGGCAGTGATTACAATAACAGCAGAGAGGTGGTGGCAGCCTACCCTTCAACAGACTTTGAAGGTTCTGTAATTAAAAGCATCAGATTGTATTTATCTTATAAATTATATATATCTAGAAAGAGTTGTTCTATAATTCTGGGTAATCACGGTTTTGTTATAAGCTTAGCTTTATTTTTTAATCATTTCTTTTTTGTTGTCATTTTAAGGAAAACAGCTCTTTGTGTTATCATTTCTTTTGTGTTTTAACTAATTTTCAAGTCAACATATTGGCTATGTTCGAAAATGTATCTGTCTAGTCCATTTTCTTTCTGTCAAGAGTTGGGAGATAATGCTTCATCATCAGTCTTCTGATCTCAAAATTTATTAGTTTTCTTACTTTTTAATTTCATGCCCAATTCATTTGCCACTCTTTTTCTTTGTTAATATATGTTCAGGAATGTAAATATTCCTCCAATGATTGCTTAAATTGTTTCCCATGTATTTGGTATGTTGAATCATTATTTTAATTTTTTTATTCTTATGATTTGGTTTTTGACCCACTTGGATGAATCATTCATTATATTCTCCCTCACATTTTTTGTCTTTCTAATAAGAAACTCATGAATGTGCCTCTTCCTATTCTATGAACTAAATAGATTTGGAAAAATTCATCAGAAGGATAAAGAAAGGGAAGAAACTTAGAATGGAAGGGAAGGTAGACTGCAGTTTGAATTTGAAAGATTCAGATGGATTCTATTTGTTTTTTGGTCTCCTAGCATTCTAATTATGTACCGCCAATCCAACTGATGGGGCGGAATGAGAATTTGCCTGAATTTTTAAACTGGAAAAGTATATTTCTATTGTATTGTTGTAGAACAAGATCCTACATTGCATGGCAACATTATGTATTTTCTTGATTTATTCTAAAATTTTGAGATATTTCCTTTTTTTTTAAACCAGCGAAAATAAATACTCTTGTTTATACTTTTCAGTGACAGTTTGTGTGGCAAAAATACCTTGTGCTTTTATATTGCTCTTTTGCACTTGGTTGGTTCTTTGTGAGAAATAATGTCTGCCTTGTATATTCCTCTCTTCACTTATCCCTCCCAGATTTTGAGAAGTGAATTAAGAAAAATATTTTGTGTATCTTCCCTTACCTGCATATTTTTCTACTTTGAAAGACATTGTACTGCTAACATCCTTAACATTCATATCATTTTTCTGCTTCACAAATAACAGTAATGATGATTGCAGGCATATATAGCAGGAATTAAGATTTGCAAACTGCCTTATATAAATTTTCTAATTTGACCCTCCCAGCAACCTTGTGAGGTAGGTACTATAATTCAGGTAGGGGTCTCAAAACTTGTCCATGATCACAGAAAGGATATTCAAATCTAATTCTTCTTGGTTCCAGCATGCCAGTGTCTGCTCGGCTACAAAATCATCTTTTTATCTTTCAGACATTTACTGTTTTTAAGTGACATTTCTAAAGGAATTTTAGTGTTGAGTTTTTTTTTTTGCTGCATTGAAGAATCAATATTTTAGAATATGGGAAGGAGACTTCCAAAGGTAGTGAAGGTTGTGAATTTTGGTTGCAGAATAGGACTGAGATAAATTTATGATCCCAGTTCATTTTATTACTTCAGAGAGAAAATATTGAGAAAGTCTATGCAAAGGAAAGTGGGGAAGAAGGGAGAGAGGAACAAATATTTCTACAGCACCTCCTGTGACCAGAAAGTTGCTGAACAACCTCACAAAATCCGCACAAGGTGGGAGTTGAGGTTATCCTCATTTTGCTGAAGAAGCAGCCAAGGCAAACAGCTGGTTTTTTTTTTTTAAATAAGGAAGCTTTGGCATAACCAGTTGTGACTTGGCATCACAATATAGTCACCCAAGAAATTAGGCAGGTGTTATCAACTCTTAATTATTCAGTAACTAACATTCTAATTTTAGTATTATACAGGTGTCATGTCTTCCCCAACTTCTTGTCTTTTGGTCATTTTTTTTTTCCACTTAGTATTTCCATCAGAAAATAAGGGTGCATTTTGTTTCTTGTTCTCTGTAAGGGTCAGAAGAACAGTGTCTTACATGTAATAGATGCTTAATAATATTTGAGCAGGGATGACACTAGTGGCTCTATTGAATTATTCATTGTGACATGTTAATTTACTCTTCACTTCTATTTAGCATTAATGTTTAAGAATTTACCTTTTTCTATGTGCCCTGTTGCTTTGCTTACATTGGTTGTGGAAATTTTAGCAACAGTAATAAAAATAACATAATAATAACACTAATAATTTATACTCGTTGCTTTAATATAAAACTTGATTATGTTGACTAAATGTGAACATCTTAATTTGATGTCCTGGAAATGTACTGCAATGATGGGTTTATGGTGCTTCTGAGGTTTGCAAAGTACAGCTTTCCATATAAACTCCTTTCTGCCCTTAGTGATTTTAACATATTTATTATTATTATTATTATTATTATTATTATTATTAGGGGGGTTTTTTGCAAGGCAAATGGGGTTAAGTGGCTTGCCCAAGGCCACACAGCTAGGTAATTATTTTAGTGTCTGAGACCGGATTTGAACCCAGGTACTCCTGACTCCAGGGCCGGTTCTTTATCCACTACACCACCTAGCTGCCCTGATTTTAACATATTTATTCACTATTTGTATTAAAGGTGTGCCATGTGTGTTCCAACTGTTATAGAACCTGTTAGCATTAAAGAAGGTAAAATTGTATGTCATCTTATTAGAGATTGGTTGTATTTTCCCATTTTGCACTATCAGCATTAAATATTATATATTGCTGTCTTATTCACTTAATAAATTTCCCATGTACTTGTGTTGTCTCCCAAGTTAGAATGTAAGCTCTTGTGTATAGGAAATACAGCTTATTGTACTTTTGTGTCCTATAGCACCTGTTATAGTGCTTTGCATATAAATAGGTACTCAGTGAATTTTTTAAAATGATGTTAGTGGAAGGATTAAATGTGGTAACCTGTCATCTTATTAGAAAACATAGGTAGTTAGAGCTAATGTATGTAAAATTTGGGCAGACATAAAAGTTGTTTGCTTCATATTTGTCCAAAAATATAACTTATTTAAAGTAAAAACCAGTTACTTTGCAATTTTGTGACTTTTGCACATTATTGTGATCTTTAGTAAAGTAGCTAGAGCAAATGGTATAGCAGTGACTTATTTATCAGTTATTCAGATGTCTAGCACTTTTTGAATGAAAAAGTGATATACAGAAGTTTTCATTTCTTGGAGTATGGTGAGAAGAATTGAAGATATGATGAAAGAAGTTTGTTCATTGTTCAAAAGCAAGGCTCTTCCCCTTTGACCAAAGATGACTGTTAAGTCAGACCTCAAAGTCAAGCAGCTCTGGAGTTGCTGGAGGAAAATTAGAAAAGTAAAGGGAAGGAAGTGGTAGTTGAAATGGTAGAAAGACAATTTATTAAAAATAAAGAATAGGAATGGCTGGAGGCAGGAGGAGGAGAGCAGAGCATTTTAGGATATTCAATATAAGGGTAAGAAACTTTGCCTACTATAGTAGCCCTGGAGATTATTTCTTTTCAGATAGTTTCAAAATGAAAGCACAGCAGCTAGAATAATATAGCAGTTTTGGTAGATGTTTTAGTGGTAGGGCAAACTGAATTGTTCTAATTTCAGTCATTCAGTGAGTAAGTAGTTTTCAAATGTTTACCTGGTACACTATGCTCAAGTCTCAGGTTATGATGTTCAATTGAATAAAAGTTTATTAAGCATATACTGTTATATATGGTTGGGAGACACTATAATGGTCAGCCTTGGAGTTAAGAAGACTCAAGCCTTGTGCAAATCTTCGAATTTCTTGTTAACCCCAAATAGCTCTCTAAGACTGTAAGTTTCTGATCTTCTGTCCTCCCTTTATTTCCCTTTTTTTTTTTCAGGGTTTTTATTTTGAATTCCACAATCTCTCCCCCAATATTACCTCTCTCCCCCCAACCCCACCCCCACAGAAGGCAGTCTGTTAGTCTTTACATTGTTTCCATGGTAAACATTGATCCAAGTTGGATATGAGAGAGAAATCATATTCTCTTTTTTCAGGTTTTTGCGAGGCAAATGGGGTTAAGTGGCTTGCCCAAGGCCACACAGCTAGGTAATTATTTTACTCTCTGAGACTGAATTTGAACCCAGGTACTCCTGACTCCAGGGCCGGTGCTTTATCCACTGCGCCACCTAGCTGCCCCGAGAAATCATATTCTTAAGGGAAAAAAAATAAAGTATAAGAAATAGAAAAATTACATAATAAAATAATGATTTTTTTCTTTTTTCAAATTAAAGGTAATAGTCTTTGGTCTTTGTTCAAACTCCACAATTCTCTCTCTGGACACAGATGGCATTTTCCATCCTAGACACCCCCAACATTGTGCCCGATCGTTGCACTGATGGAATCAGCAAGTCCACCAAGGTTGACCATCACCCCAATGTTGCTGCTAGGGTGTACAATGTTCTTCTGGTTCTACTTACCTCACTCAGCATCAAGTTCATGGAAATCCTTCCAGGCTTCCCTGAATTACCATCCATCCTGGTTTCTAATAGAACAATAGTGTTCCATGACATACATATACCACAGTTTGCTAGGTCATTCCCCAATTGAAGGACATTTACTTAATTTCCAAATTCTTTGAAACCACAAACAGGGCTGCTATGAATATTTTTGTACAAGTGATATTTTTACTCTTTTTCATAAAAATCTCTTCAGGGTATAGACCCAGTAGTGGTATTACTGGATCAAAGAGTATGCATGTTTTTGTTGCCCTTTAGGCATAATTCCAGATTGCTCTCCAAAAAGACTGGATGAATTCACAGCTCCACCAACAGTGTATCAGTGTCCCAGATTTCCCACATCCCTTCCAACACTGATCATTGTCCTTTCTGGTCATGTTGGCCAGTTTGAGAGATGTGAAGTGGTACCTTAGAAATTCTTTAATTTGCATTTCTCTAATAATTAGTGATTTAGAGCAGTTTTTCATATGACTATGGATCACTTTGATTTCCTCATCTGTAAATATCCTTGCATATCCTTTGACCCTGTCCTCTCTTTCTCCTAGCAATGTGTATAGTTCTATGTATATGTATGTGGGGGGGGGGGTGTGGAGAAAGGAAGAGACAGAGAGACATTAAATATTCCTTGCTCTTAAGGAGTTTAATAGATTGGGGTTTTTGTTGTTTTTAATCAGACCTAATTTCCTTGAAGAGAATTCTTTTATTAAGATAGCACAACATCAAATCATGGTTTTCAGTACAGTATAGCAACTTCTTGTGGGGACTTTACTAGTTCAAGCTGGAGCAGTACAGGGAAAAATATGTATTGTAAAAACCATCCAATGGTAGAGACTATAAGCTTTCTCTGGAATAAAAGTATAATTAAGGTAATGCTAACCTTAAGAAAAAATAAAAGCTTGAAAAGTTTTTAACAGGAATATTTTGATGGATTAATGCAATATTGGTTTAGTCTTACTACACGAAATTTTGGTTCATAAAAATTACCTGGTCAAAATTTTTGCCATTAAAGATAATTTAAATTGATTATTTTGGGTAACACTACACAACCTCAGAGTTGTGAGAAAACTGCCCTGTGAACTTTAAAGCATTATAAAATGGGAATTGTTATTACCAGATTAGAACACCTAGATTGGGTTTTTTTAAGTGATTTTTTTCCATAAAAATGGGTGCCCTTATTTCTAATCTGAAAGTTTTTTTTTTAATAAGTTACCCTAGCTATCTGTATTTTTTGAATGGTGACTTTGGCATAGCCAACTGTGACTAGGTATTACAAATTTAGTTGCATCTGATTAAAAAAAAATTAGTAAATCATGAAATTGCAGAGCAGTTTTGTTATATTTTTCAGAGAACTAATTTCTGAACACAGTCTATCCAGAGAATAGTTTTATAATGTAATATAAAACTGATCTCTTTGGCTTATCCCTCTTAGTGCAGTGTAAGAACAATTGTGTATCATGTGCATATGTGACAGCTGCTCATAAAATGAAAGCTTTAGTGATTTAAAATTAAATTTTCCTAGAGCTTTCAAAAGTGTCACCTCTTTACCAGTGGCTTACCGAGCTAATAGTTGCACAGTTTTTCCCCTTGATTGGTTCTATCATATTTTTGTACCAGCTGTGAAAGAACATCTCAGAAACATGGCTTTCCATAGGGCAGCAGAGGCATACTGTTGTTAGTTATTGACCTCACTCTGAAGAAGGATTAGGGTATGGTTATATTTTTACTATCATTCTCTTCCTGTCCCCCTTACCTCCAATGTTACCTTACTGATTTAAGCTCTGGAATTAGGTGTTGTTCAAAATATGAAATGTTGTTTTAAAAAAAAGAAATTTCATGAGGAAATCGATCTATCATGTAGGCGGAGAAAAATTTCAACACTATTACCTCCTTTCCATAATGCATTTAAATTTTTATGTGTTTATGTCCATAAAGTCAAACAGTAAGGATGACAATGAAGAAAATTTCAATATGTTTGTCAAGGTTTCTTATGATGGGGGCTGCCTCTCTTGACCCCATTGACTTGAAATAGAAAGGCAACTAGGTGGTGCAGTGGGCCCTGGAATCATGTGGCCTCAAATGCATAATACTTACTTAGCTGTGTGAACTTGGACAAGTCACTTGACCCCATTGCCTTGTGCCTCCCCCCCAATGTTATATACTGCCAAGGAGGTAACTGTTCTTTATGTTGGTAATACAAAAATCATAGAAGATTTATTCTACTGAACACTGATAATACAACAGGAAAAGTTTTTTTTGGAGGGCAGGAAAATTTAATGGAAAAAGGTTGCTTTAGTAATATTACGTTGCCCTAGAAATGATGTAGCTACACTTCTTTCTGATTTTATGAGAGAGTAAAATGATCAAATTGTGAGAAAAAAATTTCTTAAAAAAATCATCTAAGTGTGGTCAACCCAATATAGTGTAATTGATGGTCATAAGAATGACCTTGGCTCAAGAAAAATTATGTTTAGTATGCATTGTTTACTAAGTCAGAGGAAGTTGTTAACAAATCAGGATTTCCATAAAAATAATTAAAAATTAATTTGATTATTTAATGAGTTAATCTTTATCCCTTACTAAACTGATATATATAATTATAACCATGAGATATAGATTTGTTTCTTATTTCTCTTTTCTTTTCACTGGTATTTCATTGGTTTAAAGATGTAGCTTAAAGCAGAATCATGTTTTTTTGTCCCTTGAAAATCTTTGCTAGATTATATAATAAAAATTACTGACTTCATGATTGCTCTGACAATTATTTGCTTGGTTGAAACCATTCTGGGGAGGTAGCAAATTATCAAGATTTAATTTGAAATTGTAAAACCATTTTTTTTAACTATAGTTTTATTAGCTCCCTGGGAGTGAGTTACATGATGCTGTGTACCGAAAATTATCCAAATGTCTTGGCTTTCTCTTTTCTGGATGAACTTCAGAGAGAATTCATCAGTACTTATGACATGATGAAGACAAATACAGCCATCCGACCGTACTGTTTCATTGAATTTGGTAAGTGCCTGATAGTTTTGTTAGTTATTTTAATACATCTTTTTCTTTTCTAAAATCTAAGGTAGATGGATGATCATATAGAGTATTTCATCTGATTCTTAAAAACTATCAAATCTATAGGTTATTCAACTGCTTTTATATAAAATATATTAACTTGGCATTAATAAAATAACTTGAACATAGCCATGATTTCATGGGTCCCAGTACTTCTATCATGAAAAGAGTTCATCATTCCTTGCTATTCTTATAGTGTAGTTTTCATGAATTGCTATGGCCAAAAAAAGTTATTTAATAACCTTATGGCCAATTTTTCTGGTAATAAGTCTTTTTAATTAATTTTTAGTTTAGTTTGGTACTTGACCAATAGCAACTGGCTGTTACTGGGCCTGACCTCAAAGCCTTTACAGAGTAGCAGGACATGGAACCAGTCATAGATTATGTTCTGTGTTCAAAGTCTTCAGGTGCTCAAAGTTTACTCTTTAGATATAGTTCCTGTACCCATTTTGACCTCATCTTGGGATAGAGTGTGAGATGTTCATACATGCTTAGTTTTTGCCATATTATTTTCCAATTTGCCTAGCTTTTTTTTGTCAAATATTGAATTCTTATCCCAGAAGCTGGATTCTTTGAGTTTATCAGTCAGTAGATTAGTATAATCATTTGCCACTGTTTCTTATGTATCCAATCTATTGCACTGATCTACCACTCTATTTCTTAGGCAGTATCAGATAATTTTGAAGACTGCCACTTCATAATATAGATTTAGAACTGGTATGACAAGCTCACATTCCTTTGCATTAATTCTTTTGATATTCTTGAACTTTTTTTCCTTCATATAAATTTTGTTACTATTTTTCTAGCTCTAATTTTTTGGTAGTTTGCTATGGCATTGAATAAGTAATTTAATTTCAGTAGAATTGTCATTTTTTTATTATATTAGCTTGACTTAACCATGAGCAATTGATATTTTTCTAATTGTTTAGATCTGATTTTATTTGTGTGAAAACTGTTTTGTAATTTTGTTTTTATATTTCTGAGTTTGTCTTGGAAGGTAGACTTTCAAATATTTTATGTTGACTACAGTTACTTTAAATGAAATTTCTCTTTCTAGCTCTTGCTTTGGGGCTTTGTTGGTAATACATAGAAATGCTGATGATTTATGTAAGTTTATTTTATATCCTTCCCCTTTACTTAAGTTTAATTGTTTTAGATAGTTTTTTTTTGTTTTTTTGTTTTTGTTTTTTAGGGTTTTTTGCAAGGCAGTGGAGTTAAGTGACTTGCCTAAGGCCACACAGCTAGGTAATTATTAAATGTCTGAGGCCAGGTTTGAACTCAGGTACTCCTGACTCCAGGGCCAGTGCTCTATTCATTCAGATAGTTTTTAAGTTGATTTTCTAGGATTTTCTAAGTGTACCATCATATCATCTGCAAAAGAGAGTTTTGTTTCCTCATTGCCTATTTTAATTCCTTCAATTTCTTTTTCTTCTCTTAAAAGTAAACTTTTATAATATAATATTGAATATTAGTGGTCATAATGGGCATCTTTGTTTCACCTCTGATCTTATTGAGAATACGTCTAGCTTATCCCCATTAAGTTTATAGTAGATATAATGGTTTTAGATAGGTACCACTGATGGTTTTAGATAGATGCCACTTATCATTTTAAGCACCCATTCCTCTCTAGTGTTTTTTTTGGGGGGGGAGGCAGTAGGATTAAGTGACTTGCCCAGGGTCTCACAGCTACGTAATTATTAAGTGTCTGAGGTCAGATTTGAACTCAGGTCCTCCTGACTCCAGGGCCGGTGCTCTATCCACTGCGCCACCTAGCTGCCCCTCTCTGTTGTTTTTAATAGGAATGGGTGCTGTATTTTTTCATATACCTATTTCAGCATCTATTGAGATAATCATATAATTTCTATTAGTTTTGATATTGATATGGTTATTTTTGCTGATTGTTTTCCTAATATTGAAACATCCCTGCATTCCTGGTATAAATCCTATCTGATCATAGTGTATTATCCTAGAGATAACTTACCATGGTCTAGTTTATTTAATTTTTTTTTAACCCCAGTTACATGCAAAAGCAAATTTCAAAATTTACTCCCAAAGCTTTGAGTTTCAAATTCTTTCTCTTCCTCCCACCCCTACTCTTCCCCCTGAGAAAGCAGGTTACTTGGTGCAAGTTAAAAATGTGTAGTCATGAAATACATTACTGCAATAGTCATATTGTAAAAGTGAACATAATTTACCCCCCCCCCATACACACACAAAGAGAAGCCTCAAGAAAGCTAAAGTGAGGGGGAAAATGTGTGCTTCAATCTGTATTCATTTACTATCAACTCTGACTTTGGGGTAGATAGCTTTCTTTATCATAAGTCCATCAGAAAAATTGCTTCAATATTTTTTCCCCACAGTTTCTATTGCTAGTTATATTTCTATCCATCCTGCTCCCCTACCCCCATTTATTCCATTCTCTCTCTCTTCCTCAAAAGTGTGTTGTATTTGATTATCCTCTCCCACAATCTTCCTTCTCTTCTGTCACCTACATCCTCCTCCCCTCCCCTGTCCCCTTTCTCCCATCTCTTTCCTCTCCTATTTTCCTCTATGGTAAGATAGATTTCTGTACTCAATTGGGTGTGTATGTTATTTCTTCTCTGCACCATTTCCCCTCACCTTCCTCTCTTCTACTCCATTACAAAAGCTTTTCCTTGCCTCTTTTATGTGAAGTAACTTACCCCATTCTACCTCTCCTTTCCCTTTCTCCCAGTACATTCCTTTCTCACCCATTAATTCCATCTTTATAATTTATTATACCTTCAAATTCAACTTCCTTCTGTGCCTTGTGTATATATGCTTCTTCTAACTGCTCTAATAAATGAGAAGGTTCATATGAGTTAACAGTATCATCTTCTCATTCAGTGTTACAAGAAGTTCAACATCATTAAATCCTTCATAATTTGCCCTTCCCATTCACCCTCTCTATGCTTCATCTGAGTCCTTACTTGAAGATCAAAATTTATGTTCAACTCGAAAGTGTGAGAGTTCTCTATTTCACTTGAATGTCTATCTTTTCCCCTGAAAGAGTTTGTGTAGCTTTGCTGGCTAACTGATTCTTGGTTGTAATCCAAGCTCTTTTACTTTCTGGAATATTATATTTCAAACCCTATGAGCCCTTAATGTAGATCTGCTAAATCCTGTGTAATCCTTACTATAGCTCCGTGATAATTTAATTTTTTTTATTATATTTTCTCCTTGACTTGGAAATTCTAAAATTTGGCTAAAATATCCCTGGCAGTTTCATTTTGGAACCTCTTTCAGGAAGTGATTGGTGTATTCTTTCAATTTCCATTTTACCCTCTGCTTCTAGGATATCAGAGCAATTTTCCTGGAGAATTTCTTGAAAAATGAAGTCTAAGGTCTTTTTTTAAGCATGACTTTATGGTAGATCAATTATTTTTAAATTATCTTTTTTTAGATCAGTTTTCCAGGTCAGTTGTTTTTCCAGTGAGACATTTCACATTTTCTTCTTGTTTTTCATTCTTTTTTTTTTGTTTTATTGTTTCTTGATTTTTCACAAAGTTATCAGCTTCCTTGAGTTCCATTTTCTATTGAAGTAATTATTTTCATCAGAGAGCTTTTGTATTTCCTTGATATAGTGTCTTTGCTAATATTTTTTTTAAATTTTGCATTAATATTCATTAGAGAAATTGGTCTAAATTTTTTTTTCTCTTTTATTTCTTTCTGGTTTAGACATATGGTGTCATAGGAGGAATTTGGTAGAACTCCACCTATTTTTCAAATAGTTTATGTAGGATTATAATTAATTATTCTTTAAATGCTTGATAGGGGGTGGCTAGGTGGCACAGTGAATAGAGCACTGGCCTTGGAGTCAGGAGTACCTGGGTTCAAATCCGACCTCAGACACTTAATAATTACCTAGCCGTGTGGCCTTGGGCAAGCCACTTAACCCCATTCATTGCCTTGAAAAATCTAAAAAAAAAATGCTTGATAGAAATCACTTGATGAATCCATCTGACTGGAGAGTTTTTCCTTACAGAGTTCATTGATGGCTTGTTCAGCTTCTTTTTCTGAAATGAGTTATAAAGTATTTTATTTCCTCTTCTGGTAATCTAGGTAGTTTATATTTTTGTAGATATTTATCCATATCACTTAGATTTTTAGATTTATTGACACTTGAGCAAAGTAGTTCTGAATTATTACTATAATTTTTTTCATCATTGGTGGTGAATTCACCATTTTCTTTTTTGATACTGGCAATTTGGTTTTCTTATTTTTTTAATCAACTTAACCAGAAGTTTATCTATTTTATTGATTTTTTCAGAAAACCGACTTTTAGTTTTATTTAATACTTTTCTTACTTTCAATTTTATTAATTTCTCCTCTGATTTTCAGAATTTCTAATTTAGTATTTAATTGAAAATTTTAAATTGGTTCTTTTTCTAACTTTTTTAGTTGCATCCCCCATTCATTGATCTGCTCTTTTTCTGTTTTATTCATGTAACCATTTAGAGATATACAGTTTTCCCTAATGACAGCTTTAGCTGCATCCCACAAGTTTTGGTATGCTGTCTCATTTGTTATTATCTTGGATGAAATTATTATTTCTGTGATTTGTTGTTGGACCCACTCAGTCTTTAAATTATTTAGTTTTCTTTTAATTTTAAGACTACCTTTGCTTGTAATTTTTATTGCATCATGATCTGAAAAGGATGCAATTAATATTTATGCCTTTTTGCATTTGATTGTGAGGTTTTTTAATGCCCTAAAACATGGTCAATTTTTGTGTGGTTATCATGACCACTGAGAAGTAATATAGATTTTGAAGCCAAGTGCCAAATAGTAAAGAAATAAGTTCCATAAGAATACATTTGGGAAATGACTTTCATTGATTTAATTACTTATATGTACTAATTTTATAAGTGTATTTTTTAGAGACAGTAGTAAAGGAAGTATTTAAAATCTATATTCTAATATGCTATAGTCAATAGAATAGTTTTAAATGGTAGTTTTGAAAAATTGTGAAATATGTAAAGTGTCTATTTTTAAATATTAAATGTATAGTATAAATGATTATATAACCATAGTTAGTAAACATTGACCAGATTTGACATTTCATGAGAGAAGAACCTTTTTCTAGAGTCTGAAAAGAATTCTAAAAGAAAGTTATGAAATGAGCTATTCTTTATAATTACAATTATTTAAAATAGCTATGCAATGTCATAGTTGTTTCTGCATCATTAACTGATTTTAATTACTAAGTGTATTTTGAAATTTTTCAAAAAATTTTATATAGATAACTTCATTCAGAGGACCAAGCAGCGATATAACAGTCCTAGGTCTCTTTCGACAAAGATAAATCTTTCTGACATGCAGACTGAAATCAAATTGAGACCACCTTATCAAGTTTCCATGTGTGAATTGGGATCAGCCAATGGGTTCACATCTTCATTTTCTGTGGAGTATAAAAGTGCCAGTAAGATTTCTTCTGGTGAGTTTTGAATATTAATTATTTCATTCCTCTTAGATATTTGGTATGGATAGCATTTCCTGCTTTATCTGATAATTGAAGAGCTTTTTAAAATGAATTGCTTTATTTTCATGTTTTAAACCAGATGTGTGAAAGTACTACAAAAGTACAAACTGTAATATTTTTCTCCTGTGACTTGGATAGTACCCATTTAGATAAGGCTTTAAAACCAGAGATTTATCTTCAAAAGAAAATTTTCAGGAGATCACTTTGCTAATAAATTGCTGCTAAATGATTTCTTTTTTAAAAATTCCCCCAAATAATTATAAAAATTATAAAATTATAAAAAATCCCAAATAAAATAATATACATAAATAAAATATATAATTATGCTGAGAAGAATGTGAATTGGTTTTGCCTATATATAATTTGCCAGTTGGATTTTAGGGCAAGATCCTTAGCTGTCAGAGAAAACTCAGATCAGCAGATATTTTATGCCATATCTGAAGTATCCTTGCTGAGGCAACTTAGGAAACTAAAGATGAGTAAAATACACTTCTCAGGAAGTTCACAACTAGTAAGAAGGAAGTGGCATTTTAATGGTTTGGAGAGTAGTGCTAATAGCAGTAATGCTACTAATAAAGCAGGATATAATCTCTGCCATAAGAGAGGGACAGTTTCAAAGAGATTTTAGGGCCAAGTTTCATCAAGGGAACAACTTTTGACATTTACTATGAAGAGAAAATATGATTTTGACTTGTGGAATGGTATGTTGAGGGCATTTCAGGGGCTTCAAAAAAGCATAGATACTGGAGTATGTGAGGCATAAACAGTGAATATTTGGCATGATGAGAACACAGTACACTTTTAGAGAAGTGGTACAAGATGAAGCTTAGAAAGATCAGGTTATAATTTAGAGAAAATATTCAAATCAATTTATGCATCCATGTTTCTGAGAAATAGCTCAAAGGTAATGAATTAAAAGGTAGCTTCAAAAGCAGGAAGACTCAAGTTCAAGTTCTACCTCTGAAACATGTTGCCTTGTAGTGACTGTAGGCAAGTCACTTCAACTTCTCAATGACACAAGCAGTAGATTATGGGTATAGCAATAAAATACACACACACACACACACCCCAAGTTACCAGGTAATTTTTTCACCAAGCAAACAAAATCAGAGGTCCACAATTTTCCTCCCTGACCCTTCTTTATGCATTATAATAATGGATTCTTATGTAATACTTTAGATTTACAAAATGCTATTTTAAACAATAACTCTTGGAAAAAATCACATCAAATGAGATGATATTTATAAAGCATTTCCCATAGTACCTGGTACATTGTAGGTGCTATATAAATCCTTATTGCCTACTCTTCCTTATGTTTAATTCAAGTAAAATTCTATGCATGAATAATTTATCTTCTGACTTCTGCTTGAACATTTTCAAAGATCAGAAGCTGTTTATTTTACAAGATAAACTATTTCATTGTTTGACATTTCTCATAATCAGAAAGTTCTTTCTTACATTGAGCCAAAATATCTCTCATTTGATTTTTCTACCCAGTTATCTTAGGTCTATGTTCCAAAGTATTACAGAAGAAATTCACCTCCCCTTTTTATATGATAGCCCCTCAGATATCTTTGGACTGATAACCATGTCCCTTTGAGTCTTAATTAGAAAAGCATCCCTGTTTTTTTTTTTCGGTTTTTGCAAGGCAAATGGGGTTAAGTGACTCACCCAAGACCACACAGCTAGGTAATTATTAAGTGTCTGAGGTCGGATTTGAACTCAGGTACTCCTGACTCCAGAGCCGGTGCTCTATCCACTGCTCCACCTAGCCACCCCCATCCTATTTTCTTAAGTCATTTCTTATGTGACCTAATTTCCTTTGACCTTTTGTTCAGGTCTCTTTTGAAATATTTTTGAATCTTGATATAAAACTCATAGAAATATAAAGTTGGAAATATGGGAAAGAACTGTAGAAATAGAATCAATAGATTACTGGGGTCATTTACCATCTTGTCTTGTGTACCTAATCTGTTCACTGAACCATCACTTTCTTAGCCAGTATCAGATAGTTTGACTGGGTCATCTTCCATTGCATCTTTTTCCTCATGAATTCCCTTAATATACTTGAACTTTTCTTTTCCCAGATTACTGTTGTTGTTATTATTATCTCACTCTGTGAAGTAGTTTTTAGGTAGTTGGATAGATTTGATCCTGAATAAGTAAATTAATTTAGGTAGGTTGTCATTTTTATCCTGTTGGCTTGGGTTGTCCATAAGCAAATTGTATTTTCTCATTTGTTTAGATCCTACTTTATTTATGTAAAAAGTGTTTTGTAATTCTGTTCATATAATTCCTGAATTTGTCTTGGCAAGTAGACTCCCAAGTATTTTTTTATTGTCTACAGTTATTTTAAATGGAATCTATCTCTTGTTGGACTTTGTTGGTGATATATAGAAACATTGATGATTCATGTAGGTTTATAATATTCTAAAACTTTGCTAACATTGTTAATAATTTTAAGTAATTTTTAGTTGACTCTCTAAGTATACAATCATATTACCTGCAGAATGATTGTTTTGTTTCCTCATTGCCTATTTTAATTCCTTCAAATTTTTAAACCTTTTCTTTATATAGTTAACATTTTTAGTACAATATTGAATAATAATGATGATAATGGACATCCTTGCTTCACCTTTAATCTTATTGGGAAGGCTTCTAGCTTATTTCCATTACAGGTAATGTTTATTAATGATTTTAGATAGTTACTACTTATGAAGGAGCAGTTTCAATAAAGCATTGGTGATAAGAAAACTAGGTTTTCAAGCATTAAGGAGAAACTGGGAGGTGTAGAAATGGAGGCATTTGGATTTAGGTGAAAGTTTGGAAGTGAAGAGAGAGGTATAGGGCAGTAGTTTAAATAGGGAAGAATGATCAGAGGAAGGCTATTTTAGTAATTGAAAACCCGAACATTTTGCTCAGGCTGATAGAAAAAATGTTAATTGAGAGGGAGAGATTGAAGATATAAAAATAAAGGAAGATGTTTGTTGTAGCAAGCTCCTAGTGAAGGCCAAAGTGTAAAAGTTAATAATAGCAGAGATAGGTGATTAACCTTATTGGTGATTACCATAACTCTTTCTCTGTGACCAGAGAAAAAGGTATTGATGAGCATATAATGATTCTCATTTTGTGAATGAAGAAGGGGAGATGGTCTTCAATAACTTTGGAAGATAAGAGTATATTTGGTCATGAGAGAGGGAGAAGGAAAGGGAGAGGGAAGAGAGTGAGAGGAAGCCTGGGAGAATGAGGGCTTTGACTTAGTTCTTGTGGAAAATAGGAAGAGGGTACTGAAAGTTATGTACCATGGATTTGTAATGAATGAGATCAGTAAGGATGAAAATTTTGGGAGAAGTAGTTTAGTCATGAAGTTTGTTATCTAAGCTAGTGATACAGGAAAACCTGGATTGTACAACCAGTACAAGGAGAAATTAACTGGAATGGCATGTTGGCAGCATGTGAGGGGGATTATTCAGTTGGCTAAGCTTAAACAATAGAGGAATTTGACAGTTCATTTCCCCATTTTAAAAGTTATATATGAAGTTTCTTTTGATGCATGCCTGTAGGAAATCTTATCCTTTCATATTGGTGGTCCAGTCAAGTGGCCACTGAGCTTCCTAGAACAGAAAGTTTCACATAATGTTGTCAGTGAATCTTACCTCTTGCTGCTTCACTTATACCAAATCATTGTATGTTCAGCTATTTTCCTGATTTTACATTTGAAAAACTCAAAGGTTATAAATGTTAAATGATTTATTGCAAGTGACAGTTAGTTACATGACAGGGCAGGACTCAAAACCTGATCTCCCGATTTCAAGGCTCTTTCACAAGCAGTTGCTAACTCTAGAAAGTATGGAATTACTTTTTAGTAATTTCTATTTGAATGACTTAACTTCTCTGTGAAATTATAAATAACATTTATAATTATATGTAAGTTGAAGAAACTTAGAAAGTATACTACATATATAAGTTTTTCTACTTTTGTAATTTTGCTAATTGTTGACAGAATTCAAAATGGTGGCATAATTTTACTGCTGCCTTTTTTGGTTACTTAGACATTTATAGTTCCAATTTTCATTTTGGTCCCAGGTTATCCTTCTGTTTGACAGTAGGTTGTTATTAAGGAACACATGAGATTGGAAAAAGGAAGAAAAATACCTGAATGTAATTTTTTTTCTTTTAACAAATGAGCCTTTGCTTTTCAGTATGCTAGATAAATGGTGTTGGAAAAATTGTTTAAAAATTGAGCAACTTCAGAAGCAATTCATGAATTGCTACTTATTAATTCACTATGAGAACAGGTTCTTTTGATATTAATTTAAAATTAGTTTTTAATTCAAATTCAGCACTGCATAATCTTTTCTTTATGGCCCTCTGAGTTTTAATATTTTCTCATTTAAAAACTTATAAATGGAAATAATTTTCTCTTACCTTGGGGTTCTGGCTGTTCTGATTTTTTCAAGAAGTTTTATTTTCTAGCTTCTCCTTTATAGTACATCTTTTCTTTTGTTTCTTTTCCCTTTTCTTTCACATCTTTCCTTATCTCTGCGATCTCTGATTTTTGTCTTTTTTCTCACAATACTATTCTTTTCCATAAAGTTTATATCATAAATAGCATGTGAAGAATTTCTCAATGAAATTTTTTCAGTGCTTTTTTATATTTTACATATGATTACTTGGGTTTGAGATGAGACTTTTTGTCATTTCTTAGAGTGTGTGGCAGTTGTCTAGAGGTGTTTCATCCCCTGGCTAGTGAGCCCACATAGGTTTGAAGGTATTCCTTTTCATTTTTACCTCATATGCAGAAAATTTAAAGTAATATGTCTTCTTTTCTAAGAAAGATTTTATTTATTTTGAATTTTATAATTTTCCCCTTAATCTTGCTTCTCTCCCCCTACTCCCCAGAGAAGGCAGTCTGTTAATTTTTACATTGTTTCCATGGTATGCATTGATCTAAGTTAAATATGATGAGAGAGAAATCATATCCTTAAGAAAGAAACAAAGTATAAAAGATAGCAAAATTATATAATAAGCTAAAGGGTTTTTTTTTCCCTTAAAATTAAAGGTAATAGTCTTTGGTCTTTGTTCAAACTCCATAATTGTTTCTCTGGACATAGATGGTGTACTCCATTACAGATAACCCAAAATTGTGCCCACTTGTTGCACTGATGGAATCTTGACCATCACCCCCATGTTACTGTTAAGGTGTACAGTGTTCTTCTGGTTCTGCTCATCTCAGCACCAAGTTCATGCAAATCCTTCCAGGCTTCCCTGAATTCCCATCCCTCCTGGTTTCTAGTAGAACAATAGTGTTCCATGACATACATATACCAGAGATTGTTGAACCATTCCCCAATTGAGGGACATTCACTTAATTTCTAATTCTTCGCTACCACAAACAGGGCTGCTATTAATATTTTTGTAGAAGTGATATTTTTGCCCTTTTTCAACATCTCTTCAGGGTATAGACCCAGTAGTGGTATTGCTGGATCAAAGGGTATGCTCATTTTTGTTGCCCTTTGGGCATAGTTCCAAATTTCTCTCCAGAAAGGTTGGAGTTCACAGCTCCACCAACAATGTATTAGTGTCCCAGACTTCTGAAATTCCTTCCAACATTGATCATTTTCCTTTCTGGTCATATTGACCAGTCTGAGAGGTGTGAGATGCTTTAATTTTCACTTCTCTAATAATTATTGATTTAGAGCAGTTTTTCATATGACTATGGATCACTTTGATTTCCTCATCTGTAAATTGCCTTTGGATATCCTTTGACCATTTGTCAATTGGGGAATGGTTTATATTTTTAAAAATTTGACTCAGTTCTCTGTATATTTTAGAAATGAGTTCTTTGTCAGAAATATTAGTTATAAAATTTTTTTCCCAATTTTCTACATTTCTTTTGATCTTGGTTACAGTGGTTTTGTCTGTGCAAAAACTTTTTAATTTAATGTAGTCAAAATTGTCTAGTTTATTTTTAATGATGTTCTCCATCTCTTCCTTGGTCATAAACTGCTTCTCTTGCCATAGATCTGACAGGTAAACTATTCCTTGATCTCCTATAATATTTGCTTATAATATTGTTTGTTATCTCTAAATCTTGTATCCATTTTGATCTTATCTTGGTATAGAGTATGAGGTGTCGGTCTAATCCAAGTTTTTGACCTACTAACTTCCAATTTTCCCAGCAGTTTTTATTGAAGAGAGAGTTTTTGTCCCAATAGCTGGACTCATTGGGTTTATCAAATAGCAGGTTACTCTAATCATTTCTTGCTATTGCACCTAGTCTATTCCACTGATCCACCATTCTCTTTCTTAGCCAATACCAGTCAGTTTTCATGACTGATGTTTTATAATATGATTTTAGATCTGGTAGGGGCTAAGCCATCTTCTTTTGCACTTTTTTCCATTAAATCCCTAGAGATTCTCGACTTTTTATTTCTCCGTATGAATTTACAATTTTTTCTAACACATTAATGTAATTTTGGGGGATTTTGATTGATAGGGCACTAAACAAGCAGTTTAATTTTGGTAGAATTGTCATTTTTATTATATTAGCTTGGCCTATCCATGAGCAGTTGATATTTGCCCAGTTATTTAAATCTGATTTTCTGTGTGTGAGAAGTGTTTTGTAATTGTTTTCAAAAAGTTTCTGAGTCTGCCTTGGCAAGTAGACTTCCAGGTATTTTATATTGTCTGACGTTACTTTGAGTGGGATTTCTCTTTCTAGCTCTTTCTGCTACATCTTGCTAGTCATATATAGAAATGTTGAGGATTTATGAGGGTTTATTTTATATCCTGCGAATTTGCTAAAATTTCTAATTATTTCTAGTAGTTTTCTAAGATGATTTTTGGGGATTCTCCAGGTATACCATCATGTCATCTGCAAAGAGAGAATTTTTGTATCTTCCCTATTCTAATTTCTTTGATTTTCTTCTCTTATTGCGGAAGCTAACATTTCTAATAAGATATTGAATAGTAGTGGTGATAATGGGTACCCTTGTTTTACCCCTGATCTTATTGGGAATGCCTCTAGCCTATCTCCATTTTATGTAATGCTTGTTGAAGGTTTCAGATAGAACCTGCTTATTTTTCTAAGGAACAATCCATTTATTCCTGCGCTCTTTAGTGTTTTTAGTAGGAATGGGTGCTGTATTTTGTCAAAAGCCTTTTCAGCATCTATTGATATAATCATATGATTTCTGATAGGTTTGTTATTGATGTAATTATTTATACTGACAGCTTTCCTAATTTTGAACCAACTCTGCATTCCTGGGATAAATCCTATTTGATCATAATGTATTATCCTAGTAATAACTTGTTGTAATTGTTTCGCTAAGATTTTATTTAGGATTTTTGCATCTATATTCATCAAGGAAATAGGTCTATAATTTTCTTTCTCTGTTTTATCTCTTCCTGGTTTAGATATTGGCACCATATTGGTGTCAGAGAGTTAGGCAGAATTATGTCTTCATCTATTTTTCCAAAGAGTTTATATAGAATTGGAACCAATTGTTCCTTAAATGTTTGATAGAATTCACTTGTGAATTCATCTGGCCCTGGAGATTTTTTCTTAGGGAGTTCAATAATGGCTTGTTGAATTTCTTTTTCTGAGATGGGGTTATTTTATATATTTAATTTCCTCTTCATTTAACCCGGGCAACTTATAGTTTTGTAAATATTTGTCCATTTCACTTAGATTATTATATTTATTGGCATAGAGTTGAGCAAAATAATCCCAAATTATTACTTTAATTTCCTCCTTATTAGTGCTGAGTTCCCCTTTTTCATTTGTAATACTTGCAATTTGGATTTCTTTTTATTTTTTAATCAAATTGACCAGAGGTTTATCAATTTTGTTGGTTTTTCATAAAACCAACTCTTGGTTTTATTTATTAGTTGAAAAGTTTTCTTTCTTTCAGTTTTGTTAATTTTTTTTTAAGGATTTCTAATTTGGTATTTAATTGAGGGTTTTTAATTTGTCCTTTCTCTAATTTTTTTAGTTGCATATTTTGTTCATTGATTTCCTCTTTCTCTAATTTATTCATGTAAGCATTTAAAGATATACTATATCCCCAACAGCCACTTTGAGTGTATCCCATAGGTTTTGGTATGTTGTTTCATTATTGTCATCATAGCTAGGATGAAATAATTAATTCTTTCTATAATTTGTTGTTTGATCCATTCATTCTTTTTTGGGGGGGGGCGGTTTGTAAGGCAAATAGGGTTAAGTGGAGGGTGGATTTGAACTCAGGTACTCCTGAGTCCAGGGCTGGTACTTTATCCACTGCGCCACCTAGCCGCCCCTCCATTCATTCTTTAAAATGAAGTTAGTTTCCAATTAGTTTTGGGTCTATATCTCCCAGGCCCAATATTGCATGTGATTTTTATTGCATTATGATCTGAGAAAGATGTGTTCACAATTTCTGCCTTTCTGCAATTGATTATTAGGTTTTTATGCCCTAGTACATGGTCAATTTTTGTGTAAATGCCATGTACTGCAGAAAAGAAAATATATTTCTTTCTATCCCCATTCAGTTTCCTCCATGGGTTTATCATGCCTAGATTTTCTAACAATCTATTTATAATTTACCTCCTTAAATTCCTTCTTGTTTATTTTATGGTTAGATTTATTTTAATCTGAGCTGGAGGTTAAGGTCTCCCACTCATAGAGTTTTGCTGTCTGTATCTTCCTGTAACTCCTTTAGCTTCTCTAAGATTTTGGGTGCTATACCATTGGGTGCATATATATTTAGTACTGAAATTGCTTTATTGTCTGTCGTCTTTTAGGACCACATAGTTTCCTTCCTTATCTTTTTTAATACTATCTATTTTTGCAGCTGCTTTGTTTGAGATAAGGATTGATACCCCTGCTTTTTTCACTTCAGTTGAAGCAAAGTGTATTTTGCTCCAACCTTTTACCTTTACTCTTATGGATCTCTCTGCTTCAAATGAGTTTCTTGTAAGCAGCATATTGTAGGATTCTGGTTTTTAAACCACTCTGTTACTTACGTTTCAAGGGAGAATTCATCCCATTCACATTCAAAATTATAATTACTAACTCTTTATTGCCCTTCATGTTATCTTCTCTCTGTTTGCATTTTTTGTATTCCCCCTTTTTCCTTTATCCACATTCCTCAGTATTTTGTTTCTGATTATTACCACCTTCAGTGTGTTTGCCCTCCTATATCCAACCCCCCTCCCCTTTTTTCCACTTTCCCTTTTCCCCTTCTTCCTTCCCTTCCTTTCTGTTGGTTCCCCTTTTCCTTCCCCCTCCCCTTTCTCCTTTTAATACTTAAAAAGTAGGATAAGTTTTTTAATTTAACTGAGTGTATGTATATATGTTAACTTTAAGCCAAATCTGATGAGAGTAAGATTCAGGCGGTTCTTACATCCTCCCTTCTTCCCCTCTATTGCAGTGGGTCCTTTGTACCTGAGATTTACCCCATTTAGTCTCCTCCATCTTCCTATCTCTTTACTGTCCTCCCTTTTAAAGAAGTTTTGTTTTTAAATCATTGTATCTGAGTCACAAAAAAGTCATGAGTGTCCATCACTTCTGGCTAAGTATATTCTCTCTAATAGAATTACAATTATTGAGAGTTATTAGAGTCTTTCTCTTAGGTAGGGATATAGCCAGTGTAATCTTATTGGATAGTAGTTTTACAGATCAGTTATGAGTGCCCATCACTTCTGGCTAAGTATATTCTCTCTAATAGACTCTAATAACTCTCAATAATTGTAATGAGAGTCATTAGAGTCTTTCTCCCAGGTAGGGATATAGCCAGTTTCATCCTATTGGATAGCAGGTTTTTTTCCTTTTTTTTACCCCCCACTTTTTTTTTTACTTTCTCATATGTCTCTTGTGCCTTCTGTTTGAAGTCCAAATTTTCTATTAAGCTCTGATCTTTTCATCAGGAAAAGTTGGAAGTCTTCCATTAAATGTCCATCTTTTGCCCTGGAAGAGAAGGCTCAGTTTTGCCAGATATGGATTTTTGGCTGCTTTCCAATCTCCCTTGCTTTTCAGAATATCTCATTCCAGGCCCTTTGATCCCTTAATATTGATGCAGCCAGGTCCTGTGTAATCCTTACTGTGGCTCCTTGGTATCTAAATTGTTTCTTTCTGGCTGCTTGCAGGATTTGCTCTTTTATTTGATAGTTCTGGAATTTGGCCACAGTATTCCTTGGCATTGTCATTTTGGGATCCCTTCCTGGAGGGGATTGATATATTCTTTCAATAACTCTTTTGCCCTCAGGTTCCATGATATCAGGGCAGTTTTTCATCACTAATTCCTGTAATATTAAGTCCAGGTTTTTTTCTCTTCACTGTTTTCAGGAAGACCAATAATTCTTATTTTATCTCTCCTTGATCTATTCTTGAGGTCAGTGGTTTTGCTGATGAGGTATTTTACATTTTCTTTTCTATTTGTTCAATTTTTTGGTTTTGTTTAACAAACTCTTGTTGTTTCATCTAGTCATTAGTTTCTACAGACTCCATTCTTTTTTTTAGAAAGAATTTTCATTTACCTTTTTCAACTCCTTTTCCAGTCAGTCAATTCTATTTTTGAAAGAGTTTTCCATTTGACCAATTGAGGTTTTGAGAGAATTTTTTCTTTTTGCATTTGTTCAATTATATTTTCCAAGGATTTGTTTTCTTGTTGTAAGGTATTAATTTTCTCTCCCAAATTTTCCAATTGATTTTTAAACTCCTTCCTGATTTCTTCAAGGAAGTCTTTCTGTGATGGAGACCAAATCATATTCTCCTCAGAGGTTCTAGGTTTTGCTGAGTTTGGGTCTTTTCCTTCTAGGAATTTTTCTGTGGACCCTCCTTTCTGCTGGCCTTTGTTCATTTTCCTAAGGTCTCATGTTGGGGAGGGGCTGGTTCACAGAGGTTTGGTGTTGAGATCTTTAGAGCCTTTATTCACTGGGTTTAGTAACTCCAACTGGCCGCCCACTTAGAATTACTAGTTGCTTTCTCTGGAGTGTAAGTGACCTTGATTTGAGGCCCTCTACCTTGGCCTGGAAGAGGTGGTTGAAGCTGCTGAATACTTTTATCTTTGAACAATGGTGAGCTTTGCCCTGGGGCAAGGTAATTACTCTCCCTATTCACAGCTGAGGGAGCTCTGCTGCTCACACCTGAGTCTGGGATGGGGGTGGGGTGTGGGAGTTGGGCTGTAATTGTATTTGTTCTGGGAAGCAGCTTCAGTTGAATTGAAGGTATTGACTCTGAGTTCCACCAGACCAGAGGAGCCCAGGGATCTATGTCTGCAACTCTCCTGCACTGGAACTCTCCCTCCAGCCCCAGACTATCAGTCTCACAGCCAATGTCTCTGCTCCCCAGTTGGCTCATGCCTCTGCAGCTGATCAAGCTAGTCCTGCTCTCAGGCACTTACCCTGTCCTGTGCTCCTGGTAGAGTCTCTGCTTTCTGCACCCATCTCACCCACAATACTGGAAGACAAACCTTGAGGTAGATTTTCTTCTCCTAGCTTGTCTTTCTGGGTTTTGTGTATAAGAGGTTTGTTTCATATTATGTATGAGGGAAGGCCAGGAGTCCTTAGCCACAGTGTCTGTCTTCTCCCCGTCATCTTGGCCAGAAGTCTACTTGATATGTTTATAATCTAGGTGGGGAAGCATTTTATCTAGTTAGTTAGCATTTATTAAATGCCTCCCATGTTCTAGGTATGATAATGAGTGCTGGGAATACAAAAAGAAGCACAAAAGTCCCTGTTTTCAAGGAACTCACAACATGCAAACAGCTCTGTGTAGTGTACAATATAAATCAGGTGTAATATCAGGAAAGCAATAAGTCTAAGGAAGACTGGGAAAGGCTTCTTGGAGAAAGTGAAACTTAAGCTGAGACTGGAAAGAAGTCAATAAAGTTAGAAGACTTTAGGAGAAGGAAGGAGACATGAGGGTTAGTTAGTGAAAATGCTCATAGTAGAGAGATGTAATCTTATGTATGAGGCACAGCCAGGAGGCCAGTGTCACTGAATTAATGAATGTATGGAGGAGAGTAAGGTATAATGATGATGATGATGATGATGATGACAATAATATTTTACTATTAACTAGCTAACATTTATATGGTGCTTATTTTATGCAAGGCACTCTGCTAAGCACTTTACTATTATTGTCTCATTTGATCACTACATCCCTGGGAGGTAGGTTTTATTTGTTATCCACATTTTACAACTGAGAACATGGAGGTAAACAGTAATTATTAACAATTAGTGTCTGAGCCTGGCTTTGAACTCAGATCTTTCTGATTCCAGGTCTGGTTCTCTATTCCCAATGCCCTCTACCTGCCCAGAAGACTGGAAAGGTAGGAAACAGGTTTTGAAGGATTTAGAATTTTGTGTTTTATCCTGTGGAATGATAGGGAGCCATGTAGTTTATCAGATATGGAAATGATATGGTCAGATCTTCATTTAAGAAGATGATGAATTAAAGTGGAAGATGAATTGGAGTAGGGAAAGACCTGAAGTAGAAAGACCAATCAGCTGGCTATTGCATGGTTCATGCATATTGAAGTGATATGAACTTGGTGGGGTGGGTTGGGGGAAGGGAAGGATAATAGTAGAAGAGGAGAGGAGAGATTGTTAGAAAGGTAGAAACTACAAGATTTGATAACTGATTGATTATGGGGTTTGAGAGAATGGGGAAACAAGTACAACAGCTAAGTGTTGAGCTTGGGTGATTAGAAAGAAAAGATGGAGGTACCCTCCACAGTAATAGGGGAGTGAGGAAGAAGAGGAAAAGAAGATTAGGGAAGAAAGACATGAATTCATTTTTTGGATAGTTGACATTAAGATGTCTATGATAACATCCACTTTGAGATGTTTATTAGACAAAGGAGGGCTATCTTCAGTCCTCCTGATCCATATCTGGCCACTGCACCCAGATAATTCTGGAGGAGAAAGTGAGACTGATGAGTTAGCATAGCCCCCATCACTCAAATCCAATTCATGTGCGTGTCATGGCATCACCTCCCTGTTGTCATGGTCTTCGAGGACCAAGGGCAATCATCATCATCATCATGCAAAGGTTAGGATTGAACAAATAGATCTGAGAGCTACTATTTACCTACAAATTCTAATTAAATCCATGGGAACTGATAAAATCACCAAATGAAGAAGTTTAGAGAAAAGAGGGTCCAGGACAGAGCCTTGGAGAACATTCATTGATATGATTGTGGCCTAGATGAAGATCTTTGAACCTAAAGATCATTTAATTTAGAACCCTTATCTTTTACTTTCATAATTTTTATTAATCTTTTGTTTTTGACATCTCCAAAATTTCTTCCAGTATCTCCCCTCTTTCCCTCTAAAAAGGGACACAGAGGTGAGAGGTCAAGAGTATAACTACAGATTTATATGCTTGCAGATTTTTTTATTTAACCCCCCTTCATTTAAAAAAAAATTGTTGGGGAAGCACAGTGGATAGAGCACCGGCCCTGGAGTCAGGAGTACCTGGGTTCAAATCCAGTCTCAGACACTTAATAATTACCTAGCTGTGTGGCCTTGGGCAAGCCACTTAACCCCACTACCCTGCAAAAAAGAAAATTGTTTGGGGTGGCTAGGTGGCGCAGTGGATAAAGCACCGGCCCTGGAGTCAGGAGTACCTGGGTTCAAATCCGGTCTCAGACACTTATAATTACCTAGCTGTGTGTACTTGGGCAAGCCACCTTAACCCCATTTGCCTTGCACAAAAAAAACTAAAAAAAAATTGTTTTATGGGATGTTTTCTTATCTGTGGTTTAAGTCAGTGATCTAGTAGTAGAAATTATATGTCAGGAATATACATTTTAGTCATTTTATTTGCATACTTTCAAATTATTTTTTAAAACGATCACAATTCCACCAGCAATGCAACTAGTGTTCCTGTCTTCCCTCAGTTTTGTCAACATTGATTATTCCCATTTTTTTATCTTTTCCAATTTGTTGCATATCAGGTAAAATCTTAGCATTGTTTTGATGTGCATTCTTGTTATATAGTTCAATTAGAATTTTTTCATACAGTTTGATAAGTTTTATCAATAATTTTCTATTCTTCTATTGTGAATTCTTTCTTTATATCTTTGACCACTTATCTTTTGGGATGGCTTTTGGCCAGATTCCTCATTCAACAAATGAGTACACTCAGGCTCATAAATATGCCCAAGATCCCATAGCCAGGTTGAAGCAGATCTAATACTTAAATCCAGATCTTCTGCTTTTCAGAATTATTTTCTCTCCAGTGTATCATGTTGCCTGTCGTTCAATAATTGAGACAGGACAGTGCACTTCTAGTGATTGTGCTATTTTCCTTGATATCTGCCAAACCACTGCCATTTTACTTTTGCTCTCACATCTTGTGGAGAACCTGCATAATTGACACAAGTAGGGTTACCCTAGCTATCTGCCATAGCCCAGGCCATTGTGGTTCTTCATCAACAGTTCCTCTGAATTTATTAGTAAAGTAGTAAACTCATTGACTTAACTTTTTTCTTGGGGTTTTGGTTGGCTTGAAGCTAACTAGAAACATAATTGCTTCTCCCACATGTCTGCCTCCTGCTTGTGATTACATGGAGTTCTGTTGCTAACTGTTCTCAAATATAGTTCAGATTTTTTTTTTTTCTTTCAGTGAGGCTGCAGGATGTGTGTGGGGAAATTTTTTAATCTTTAAATATTTACTAAACAACTACTATGTGTTAGATATACTCAGTGCTAGGAATACAAAAAGAGGCAAAAGATAATCTTTGTCCTCAAGGAGCTTACAGTATATTCTCAGTAAACTCTATATAGGATAAAAAGGAGATAATTAACAGAGGGAAAACATTAGAATTAAGAGGAATTTGGACTAACCTAGTCCCCACCTACTTTTCCAATCCTTACCTTATAGTTTATTTCACAACATGTACTTTCCTATAACACTGAAACCAGCCTTCTGGCTGTCCACAAGTAAGATACTACATTTCTCAGCTCTGGGAACATCTTCTCTGATTGTCCCCATGCCTGGAATGCTCTCCCTCTTCTACTCTGACTACTAACTGAATAGAGAATAAACTGGACTGGAGAGAGACTTGAGGCAAGGCAGCCCCTAACCCCTCCAAGGAGATTGTTACAATAATCAAAGCATGAGGAAATGAAGGCCTACCCCAGGGTAGGTGGCAAAGGTGTTGGAGAGGGGAAACTGACAGGCCTTGTCAGGATATTGAATACACTTGAGGGATTAGAAGGATGGTTATGCCCTCTACAGCAATAGGGGAGCTTGGGGTATCAGTTTTTCAGCTGACTTCATTTAGAGTTTTTTTAATTTTTTGTTTTTTACAGGGCAATGAGGTTAAGTGACTTGCCCAAGGCCACACAGCTAGATAATTAAGTGTCTGAGGTCAAATTTGAACTCAGTTCTCCTGACTCCAGGGCTGATACTCTATCCGCTGCATCTCCTAACTGCCCCGATTTAGAATTTTCTTAACAAAGATACTGGAGTGGTTTGCCATTTCTTTTTCCAGCTAATTTGACAGATGAGGAAACTGAGGCAGGCAGGGTTAAGTGATATCCCCAGGATTATATAGCTATTAAGTATCTGAGGCCAGATTTGAACTCATGAGAAGTCTTCCTGATTCCAAAACCAGTGCTCTATCCACTGCAGTACCTAGCTGCCATGGGAGAAGGGTTTAGGGCAAAAAATAATGATTTAGGTTTTGTACATACAAAGTGTCAGATGTCTACTAGACATGTGTAAAAGGCAGTTGGAGATAAAAAATTAGAGGTCCACAGAGAGTATGGGGAAAGATAGGAGATTTCTGAATCATCAGCTTAAAGATGATAATTAAATTCATTGGATGTGATGACATCATCAAGTCAAGCAGTAAAAAGGAAGAGAAGAAGCTAGGTGGTACAGTGGATAGAGCACCAGCCCTGGAGTCAGGAGGACCTGAGTTCAAATCTAGTTTCAGACACTTAAATTACCTAGCTGTGTGACCTTGGGCAAGTCAACTTAACCCCATTGCCTTGCAAAAAAAACAAAAAACAACATAAAATTTGAAAAAAAAGTAAGAAGAGGATCCAGAACAGAATTCTGAGGGACATCTATTAGAGGGAATCTCTGATTCTGGAATCTGGAAAACATTCCAGCAAAGGAAATAAAGAAGGAACAGTGAAGTATGAAGAGAACCAGGGGAAAGTGGTGTCTTGAATATCTTAAGAAAGTATCAAGGAGAAGAAAGTGATTAAACAGTGTCAGAGGCTTCAAAGAGTTCAAAATGAATGAGGATTTAGAAAAGGCTTTGGATTTGGCAAATAAGTGAACCTCAGTAACTATACTCTTAAATTCCTTTCTCTTATCACTTTAGTATAGTTGCAACTTGTCCTTCAAGATAACAGTGAAAATCTCATCATTTTTAAAGTAGGCCCATGGTCGGCCTTGATTGCTTTGAGGATATTTATAATGTTTTCAATGACCTTAAGTAATTTTAAAATGATAGTAAAATGTATGTTTGTGGTTTCTGAGACCAAATGGGAATGGATGTACATTTTATGTACTTTTTTTGTCATTAGTTTTCAGTTCTTAAATATGTGTGTAATTACTCACATACTTTTAAATACACAAAAACACACACACATAGATGCAAAATCGACATGAGACCATTAAAATAGTAATCATTTTTCTCTCAGGTAACAAGGAACTAACTGAGATCCCATACAGAATAATATTAGGTTTTTCCAGACCAAGATAAACTTTGTTTCATTTACTTGAGCATGTTATTTACATAATCCATTCAATTTATAGGTACTTTTCTGCTTGAGGTATATATTAAGAGTTCCTTTTATATGTATTTTTATTCAAAAATAAATTTCATTTGTGAAGGAATGAGAATAAACAATTTATGATAATTGCCTGGTAGGAAAGGAGAGACTAATTAGGTAGAATCCTAGAGTGTTCACATTCCTCCCCAATTGAGAAAATGAAAGATAAGTGTTAGCAAATAAAATCATTTGATTTTGTTTTCATCTTTAAAATTTCCAAAAAACTGAACATAATAAAGTGATATCTCTTTTAAGTACTTTCTACTGAACTAAAATCTCTTTGTGTGTTTGTGTGTGTGTGTGTGTGTGTGTGTGTGGCCCTCAGGCTTTTGTAACTTTAGGAACTGTTTGGGAAATTTTTTTTTTCTGATGAATGAATTAATGGGGTGAGCCACCAAGATTTATGCTCTTTGTAGATTAATGATCCAGCTCATTAACTTCTTTGTTTATACTTTCACACTTCAGTAATCTAAATAAAATGATATAAACATGGTTCAGTTGTCCTTTTATCCCTTCTCCCTTTTTGTAGCCCAAATGCTCATGTAGATAGTTGTCTGGTTTTTTATATTTGGTTCTATTGTTTATTCAATAAGAACAAAAAGATGACTGGGGCAGCAGTTAGGAAGGCACAGTGTTTAGTGTAAAAATCTAAAAGCAGAGCTAAGCAGTTAAGAATGTTTTTGTAATGATAATGTAGTGATTTTTTTTCAGACTGGCGTTTTAATTTTATCTTAAAGTTACTTTCAGATGACCTCAAAACCATGTCCATTGGACCTTGTGATGGAATTAAATTGGCATTTATAGAAGGGAATGTTTGGGATTTTTTTTTATCAATAGAGTCACATGTATTCTAAAAATTTGAATATAAGGGAAAATTTTGATGTTTTGTTCAGAAATGAAATTTGTATATTTTGAAATAGTTTATTTAAACCTTTCCAGAAAAATAGCTTGTACACGGTTTAAGTAATGTATCCATCCATGCTTCCTTCTTACCTTTTTTTAGCAGTTTTAAGTCTTAATTTGTACTTCTCAGACAAAATAAAATACCATCAGATTAAATGTTTTATAAAAATATGTGTGCAAGTCTTCTATTTTGATGTTTTAGAAGAGTAAATTTTGTATATTGTGTTGTTTTAATAGCATATCTCATTGTTCTCATCTGACACATTTATTATGTTAAAATGCATTTTCTTATTTAGATTTAGTTATAGGCAAAACATTAGTGCTTTTTTTTTTTTTTTTTTTTTGACAATTTTCCATTTATTTTCCAGCTCACCAGCGACTGGAACCAGTGACTCTGCCAGGGATTGTGGCATTTATTCTTAGTCTCTTATGTGGGGCTCTGAATTTAATTCGAGGCTTCCATGCCATAGAAAGTCTCCTACAGGTACTATGTCACTTTTACAACTTTATGGAAAATAGTTATTTCATCCAATTATAGTGTATGGTCAGATTCTAAGTACCTACTGTGAGAAGTTACAATGTAGACATCAGATTAAAACACAGTTTCTGACCTTATGGAGCTTCCAGTCTTAACAGATAAGGCAGTGGGATTAGGTGACTTGCCTGAGGTCACACAGCTAGACAATTATTAAGTGTTTGAGGCCAGATTTTAATTCAGGTTATCTTGACTCCAGGGCTAGTACTCTTTATCTACTACGCCACCTAGCTACCTCCATGTCATGGCTTTTCAAGGATTTGGGGCTTTTCCTTTAGGCTTTAGGAAGAGATTTGTAGTTTTTCCATCAGGAGAGCAAAGTGAAGAATGGTTTTTCACTGGTCTTTAGAGTAAAAGAGACTGGAATTAGTTATATTAGTTTGTTGCTATAGGTCAGATAAGATGTAATGAAGATGTAAATGAGTCTAGCAGTGGGATTGAAAAATAAAGAGAAATTTTAAGGTTGAAAGATTGAATTGAAAGCTGATTGATGAGGGTAAAATCAAATATATAATATTTCCAATATTAATACTAGTCAATAAATATTAAGTGCCTGCACTGTGCCAGGAACAGTACTAAGCTCTGAGGATACAAATAAATGCCTTCTAAGAGCTAACATTGTAATAGGGCAAGATAACTACCCCCAAAACTAAAAAACCAGGGTAGAGGCATTGAGAAGCCCAGGAAGTCAGAGTGATTGTAGCTAAGTGGGAACTGAGGAGGTGTCTGAAAGGCTATTAGTCCTGTTATCTCTTCTCCAGTGGAGGAGTTTAGAGGTCCACCCTCCAATGAGAAGGACCAAGGGGCATCCTGTCTGGATTGAGACTCCACCAGGTGGAGTCAGGGGAGAGGGAATAGGGCAAACTGATTGGTTTGTCAGTCATCATTTGTTAAACATTTATTGTGGAACAGAGACTGGCATGTCCTTTGATTTAGCTCCAACCAGAACATACAAATAGAAATGCCTGGTGGGAAGATGGAGAGAGAGATTTGGGGATCAGGTACATTGTGATAAAGAAAGCCCCTGCGAAAACATCAGTAGCATGAGATTAAGACAGGTTCAAATACCAAGACATTTTACTATTGTCTATCCTAGGGTCATTCTGGAATTGTGGGAAGTATTTAGAAGAAGGGGAGGGGAGTAAGTCTCAGAATAAAATTTTTAAATCTCTGATTCATTGGTCACCAAAAATTTCTGGAATTCTTGGCCTATGAATAATGATGGCTTAAGGCTCCTTAAAGTCATTGTTTTAGATATAATTAAAAATTAGTGGTATTGATTTGCATGAACTGATTGCTGAGCAAGTTGAGCAGAACCAGAAGAATGTTGTACACCATAACAGCAACATGTGTTTGATGATCAATCATAATGGACTTGCTCATTTCATCAATGCAACAATCAGGGACAGTTTTGGCATATCTATAATGGAGAATACCATCTGTATCCAGAGAGAATTTGGGGGTTTGAACAAAAGCCAAAGACTATTATTTTTAATTTAAAAAAAACCCATTATCTTATTATGTTATCTATCTGTTGTATTTTGTTTTTTCCTTAAGGATATGATTTCTTTCTCAATACATTCAGTTTTTTTTATTAAAGATTTTATTTATTTTGAGTTTTAAAATTTTTCCCCTAATCTTACTTCCCTCCCCCCACCCCCCAACCCCACAGAAGGCAGTTTTGTCAGTCTTTACATTGTTTCTATGGTAAACATTGATCCAAAATGAGTGTGATGAGAGAGAAATGATATCCTTAAGGAAGAAACATAAAGTATAAGAGATAGCAAAATCAGACAATAAGATATCAGAGTTTGGTTTGTTTTTTTTTCCCAAATTTAAGGTAATAGTCCTTGGTCTTTGTTCAAATTCCGCAGTTCTTTCTCTGGATACAGATGGTATTCTCCATTGCAGACAGCCCCAAATTGTCCCTGATTGTTGCACTGATGGAATGAGCGAATCTTTCAAGGTTAATCATCACCCTCATGTTGCTGTTAGGGTGTACAGTGTTCTTCTGGTTCTGCTCATCTCACTCAGCATCAGTTCATGCAAATCCCTCCAGGCTTTCCTGAATTCCTGTCCCTCCTGGTTTCTAATACAACAATAGTGTTCCATACATATGCCACAGTTTGCTAAGCCATTCCCCAGTTGAAGGACATTTACTTGATTTCCAATTCTTTGCCACCACAAACAGGGCTACTATGAATATTTTTATACAAGTGATGTTTTTACCCTTTTTCATCATCTCTTCAGGATATAGACCGAGGAGTGGTATGCTGGATCAAAGGGTATGCACATTTTTTTTTTACAAATTTTTTTTATACATTAATAAAATATTCTTGTTTAAGAGTAAACAAAATACCCCCTCCCCCAAAAATATAGAAGTAAATAAGAAAGTAAATAAGAAAATGTGTTATATCTGACCACTGTCCCCCCCATGGTCCATCCTCTCCTCCATCACTCACATCCCCCCTTCCCCTGTCCCCCCCCCCCTTCGTACTCCAGATGCCTATACCCCATTGAGTATATATGCTGTTTCCTCTCCTAGCCACCTCTGATGGGAGCAAAGATTCCCTCATTCCCCCTTATCTTCCCCCCTTCCATATCATTGCAATAGCTCATTGTAATAAAGAAAATCTTACTATATGAAATATCTTGGCCTACTCCCCCCTCTCCTTTTTCTTTCTCCCATTTCATTTCCCTTTTTTCCATTGACTCCATTTTTACACCATATTTTATCTTCAAATTCAGCTTTCTCCTGTGCTTCATCGATAAAAGCTCCTTCTACCTGCTCTGTTAATTGAGAAGGTTCATGTGAGTATTATCAGTGTCATTTTTGTATGCAGGAATACATGCAGTTCATCATCATTAAGTCCCTCATATTTCCTCCCTCTCCTCCAATCTCTATGCTTCACCTGAGTCCTGTATTTGAAGATCAAACCTTCTGTTCAGCTCTGGCCATTCCAGCAGGAACATTTGAAATTCCCTTGGTTCATTGAAAGTCCATCTTTTTCCCTGGAAGAGGACATTCATTTTTGCTGGGTAGTTGATTTTCGGTTGCATTCCAAGCTCTTTTGCCTTCTGGGAATATTATATTCCAAGCCCTAAGAGCTTTTAATGTAGTTGTGATCCTGACTGTAGCTCCACAATATTTGAACTGTGTCCTTCTGGCTGCTTGTAATATTTTCTCTTTGACTTGGGAGTTCTGAAACTTGGCTATATAATATTCCTAGGGGTTGGTTTTTGGGGATCTCTTTCTCGGGGGGGGGGGGATTGGTGGATTCTCTCCATTTCAATTTTGCCCTCTGTTTCTAGAATATCAGGGCAATTTTCCTGTAGTAATTCTTTGAAAATGATGTCAAGGCTCTTTTCCTGATCATGACTTTCAGATATTCCAATAATTTTTAAATTATCTTTCCTAAGTCTATTTTCCATATCAGTTTTTTTAATGAGATGTTTCACATTTTCTTCTAATTTTTCATTTTTTTGATTTTGAAGTAATAAGTCCTGATTTCTCATAAATTCATCAATCTCCCTGAGTTCTATTCTTTGTCTGAAGGATTTGTTTTTCTCAGAGTTTTCTTATCTCTTTTTCCATCTGGCCAATTTTGCTTTTTAAAGCATTCTTCTCCTCAATAACTTTTTGAACTGTTTTATCCATTTGACCTAAACTGGTTTTTAATATGCTATTTTTTGTCAGCATTGTTTTGGTTTTCCCTGATTAGGCTGCTGACTTCATTTTCATGTTTTTCCTGCATCTCTCTCATTTCTTTTCCTAGTTTTTCTTCTAAACTCCCTCATTTGATTTTCAAAGTCTTTTTTGAGCTCTGTCATAGCCTGATCCCAATTTCTGTTTTTCTGGGAGTCTTTAGATGTAGGAGCTTGTGTTTCCTCATATTCAGACTGAGTATATTTATCTTTCTTGGGATCATAGATAATGTATTTCTCAATGGTGTTCCTCTTTTTTCCCTGCTTGCTCATTTTCCCAGGCTAAGCCTGTTTTGGGGGTGCTTCCTGAGATTTTGGGACACTCCCACAAGGGTCTCAGTGTGTGAAGCTCTGTCCTCCCTCTTGGTCTGTGAATGACCATAAGCTCCCCCTTCTGCCATGGGGCTGAGGTGGGGAGCCCCTGCTGTTTTATGGGGGGGCCTAGACTGATCAGGATCGAATGTGGTCAGAGCCCCAGAGTCCTGTTCCAGGGGCAGAGGACAGAGCTCTGCAGTCTCTCTCTCTTCACTCCCCTCCCTCAGCTCAATGGGCTCATGCCCTGGGGGCTCCTGCTTACCAGTTCCACCTGCTTTTGTTCCTGGATCTGGAATGCAGTGGCCACTCTGCCCCCTGTGTGCCCTGAGGGCTGGGCTCCACGTGCTGGCTCTGGCAGAGGTCCCCCGCTGTTCCCCCACTGTTCCCCCAATTTGTGCCCGGTGCTTCCCGGGGCATAGGTCAGGAAACTGCCCCTGCTGCTGTGAGCCACAGCTCCTAGCACCCTGGGGCTGCCTCCGGGAGGCTGAAGTTCTTTCACTCTGGCTGGTGGCCCCTCCAGCCCCGGGGAGCAGAACCTTTCTGCTCTTTTCCAGGTTACCTTGAGTAGGAGAACTGCCTCACTGAGTCCCTCTGTGGGTTCTGTCTCTTGAAAATTTAAAGTCCTTAGTTTAGAAGATTTATGAGAGAGCGCCTAAGACACAATCCGTTCTTGCCGCCCTCTTGGCTCTGCCCCCTCAAGACAATTTTCTCCATACATTCAGTTTTGATCAAAGTATAGAATGAAGACAATGCAAAGACTATCAGACTACCTTCTGTGGGGAGTTGGGGAGGAAAGCGAGATTAGGGGGGAAATTGTAAAATTCAAAAATAAATAAATTAAAAATTTAATGATATTATATGAATGGCTTTTTGAAAGGTAGCATTATGTAGACTATTAGTTCAAAGTTTGTTTTATTTTAAAGTCATGCTTTATCTGAAATTTCTCTTAAGAAAAATGGATATTCTATTTATCTTTTAGGCTGTTAACTTTCCAGAGTTTATTTGTTGTTGAGTATACTGCATAGCTCAAAACAATTTTTTGTGTACTTTATATACTTGTACTGTTTAAACATTCATCAAAAAGTTCTTTTTTTATTGTGAGGCAATGATTAATGGAAAGTTATAGTACTAATAGTTTGTAGTTTTCTGAGGTAAAATAGGGAAGAAGAAAAGATAAACACAATAGGTTTGGTGTTTTTATTTTTGATGGAAACTGTTCATAATTTAGTTTGATTCTAAAGGGTATATACAATTTGTGTTAACTAGTCAGTCATTTTTGATATTTCTCTGCCTTTTAAATATGAACAAATTTATTATAATTAACATAACTATATAATATAATATAAATAATATATTTATTATAAGCTGATACATTTTATAAAGTTGTGGTTTTCCATATTGAATTTATAAATGATCTTTTTTCTTCAAGAAGCTCTGTTAAGAAAATACATTAGTTGGATTCCAAGAAATTATTTGCTTGCCTCATTTTCTACTAAGAGAAAGTGATTTGCATTGATTACCAAAAATTCAACCAGAAATCAAGAGCACCTAGTATTGCAGTCACTTTTAGTGTTTCTCTATTCTCGTAGAAATATTACTGAATTTAACATTTCAAAGGAAGTTTAGCACCAAACAGCATCAGAAGAGTGCTTTCTTCTAGCAGTATAGGAAACTTTGTATCCCTTTCTTGTTTAGCAGAGCTTCTGTTTGTTTTGTATTTTGACCAGTGACTATCACTAGTATCAGTCTGAAATCCATACTGAATCTTTTCTGTCTCTTCATCAGTGTGTCATTGACATTCTTGATAAATTATCTGGTTTTTTTTTTTCTTAGTTCATTTAGCATTTTGCCATTTTAGAATTTCAGGCCTAAACTCTCAACCCCATAAGATTGGATTTTGGTTGTTTTTTTTAAAGCATCCCCTAAATAATCTTTTTTAATAACTCTTTTTTGCTGAGTTACTTTATTGAACAAATTGATGAAATGTTTACTAACTAGTAAAATTTGCCAATATTTATTTTCCATGAGTGGTGATTCTACAAACATGGTATACAGTCTGATAAAATTGTGATTTTTGGTTTATTTTTTAGTACAGATAGAGGTAAAAAATATTGTGGATATTTTTTTCTTTTCTTAGATAGAATTAGTGCAAGTCTATCTTGGGGCAGAAGTATGGATGCATAATAATGGCTCCATTTAGCTTTACCCCTTTGACTTTATGGTACAATGCATCATTTTCAGTTTGTTTTTTAAGATTTGAGACTGGATTGTTTAAGAGCCTTACCAGTTAGGAAATTTTATGACTTCTCAAAATCTAATTGTAGAGTTACTGACCTTTGACCTTTTAGTATTTTTATTTAACTTTATTTAATATTTCTCATTACTAGTACTTTTATTATCCATTGTCTAAGAAAATACAAAACTGAAACCTACCATAAATTCAGAAATGCTTTAAATCAATTTGTATTTTATTTTATTATTTTTTTATTGGGAGGGGCAGTTTGCAAGGCAAATGGGGTTAGGTGGCTTGCCCAAGGCCACACAGCTAAGTAATTATTAAGTGTCTGAGACCGGATTTGAACCCAGGCACTCCTGATTCCAAGGCCGGTGCTTTATCCACTGCCACCTAGCTGCCCCTAATTTACATTTTATAATTGCAATAAAATCCTTAAAAGTTGAAGAAGTAGGGGGCGGCTAGATGGCACAGTGGATAGAGCACCGGCCTTGGAGTCAGGAATATCTGAGTGTGGCCTTGGGCAAGCCACTTAACTCCATTGCCTTGGGGGAAAAAAAATCTAAAAAATACAAAGTTGAAGAGTAAATATATATGTGAAAAATATTATTTGTTTTATCTGGAGAAGAATTGTGAATGTGTATTGATATTCCTTATTTATTTTGCTAAATCACTTAATGAAATGTAGATGCCTTGCAAAAACTGCTAGAGTCTTTGGCCCTTTTTGAAGGTATGTGAATAGGCAGTTTTCAAATGAAGAAATTAAAATTATCCATAGGCATTTGAAAAAATGCTTAAAATCTCTATTAATTAGAGAAATGCTAATTAAAACAACTCTAGCACCACTTCACACCTACCAAATTAGGTAATATGACAGAAAAGGAAAATGATCAATGTTGGAGGGGGTGTGGGAAACTGGAACACTAATGCACTGTTGGTGGGGTTGTGAACTGATTCTACTATTCTGGAGAGCTGTTTGGAACTCTGCCCAAAGATCAGAAAACTGTGCATACCCATTTGATCTAACAATACCTCTACTTATGTCTATATCCCAAAGAGATCATAAAAAAGGGAAAAGGACCCACATGCACAAAAATATTTACGGCAACTGTCTTAAGGGTAGCACAGAACTGGCAATTGAGGGGGATGTCCATCAATTGGACAGTGACTGAGCAAGATGTGATATATGACTCTGATGGAATACTATTGTTCCATAAGAAATGATGAGCAGGCAAATTTCAGAAAAACCTGGAAAGACTTGCATGAACTGATACTGAATGAAGTGAGCAGAACCAGGAGAACATTGTATACAGTAACAGCCACATTATGTGATGATCAACTCTGATAGACTTAGCTCTTTTCAGCAGTAATGATCTTAGAAATTTCTAAAGGACTTGTGATGGAAATGCTGTCTACATTTAAGGAAAGAATTATGGAATCTGAATGCCAACCAAAGCTTAGTATTTTCCCTTTTTTTTAATTTAATCTTTTCTCTCTTATGGTTTTTTCCCTTTTGTCCTGATTTCTTCTTTTACAATATGATTCTTGTGGAAATATGTATAACATGACTGTATATGAATAACTTTTATCAGATTGCTTGCTTTCCTGGGAAGGGGAGGAGAGAAGAGAGCTAAATGAGACAAAATTGGAACTCAGCATTTTATAGGAAATGAATGTTGAGAATTATCTCATCATGTAGTTGGAAAGATGAAATAAAATACTATTTAAGATTTTTTTCTAGTTATTAATATTTATTTTTAATTAATTTTTATTAAAAATATTATTTGAGTTTTACAATTTCCCCCATCTTACTTCGCTCCCCCCACCCCGCCACAGAAAGTAATCCATCAGTCTTTAGTTTGTTTCCATGTTGTACCTTGATCCAAATTGGGTGTGATGAGAGAGAAATCATATCCTTAAAGAAGAGACAAGAAGTCTAAGAGCTAACAAGATCAGACAATAAGATATCTATGTTTTTCTAAATTAAAGGGAATAGTCCTTGAACTCTGCTCAAACTCCACAGCTGCTTATCTGGATACAGATGGCACTCTCCTTTGCAGACAGCCCAAAATTGTCCCCGATTGTTGCACTGATGGAGTGAGCGAATCCTTCAAGGTTTATCATCACCCTCATGTTGCTGTTAGGGTATACAGTGTTCTTCTGGTTCTGCTCATCTCACTCAGCATCAGTTCATGCAAATCCCTCCAGGCTTTCCTGAATTCCCTTCCCTCCTGGTTTCTGATAGAACAATAGTATTCCATGTCGTACATATACCACAGTTTGCTAAGCCATTCCCCAATTGAAGGACATTTACTTGATTTCCAATTCTTTGCCACCACAAACAGGGCTGCTGTAAATATTTTTGTACAAGTAATATTTTTACCCTCTTTCATCATCTCTTCAGGATATAGACCCAGTAGTGGTATTGCTGGGTTAAAGGGTATGCATGTTTTTGTTGCACTTTTGGTGTAGTTCCAAATAGCTCTCCAGAAGGGTTGGATGAGTTCACAGCTCCACCAACAGTGTAATAGTGTCCCAGATTTCCCACAACCCTTCCAACAATGATCAGTATTATCCTTTCTGGTCATATTGGCCAATCTGAGAGGTGTGAGGTGGTACCTCAGAGAAGCTTTAATTTGCATTTCTCTAATAATTAATGATTTAGAGCATTTTTTTAATATGGCTATGAATTGCTTTGATCTCCTCATCTGTAAATTGCCTTTGCTTATCCTTTGACCATTTGTCAATTGGGGAATGGCTTTTTGTTTTAAAAATATGACTCAGCTCTCTGTATATACTATTAAGATTTTTTTAAAAAAAGGTCCCTTGTTGTGGTCCTTCTTGTCTCTACTGCTCATATAGTACTTAACTATTAGCTAGTATTGTCTTCTCACTATGTATCTTTTCCCCCTACTACCTTATATGCTTCCAGAGACCAAGGATCAGGTCCTATACTTCTTTCTTTTTCTATTTTTACTTTTAATGCTAACTTGACTTCATTTTATGAAGTTTACATTGTTGTCATTTAATATTATGTTCCTCCAGAATATTTTATTGGATTGGGCTATTTTTCCTTTCATTTTCCATCTGAAAAAGGAATAAATTTTTGTTTTGTCTTCACAGAATGATGGTGAGGATTTCAATTATATCATTGCATTTTTCCTTGGAACAGCAGCTTGTCTATATCAGGTAATTTTTTATTTATTTTTTAAAGAAGTAGTTCTTTCCTAATAGTATTAATTATTATTACATATTTATACAGTATATACAGATATATAACTATTAATACAAAAAGCATTTATTCAATGCCTGATGTGTGCCAAGCACTGCAATATGAATTAGGAATACAAAGAATAAATTAAAACCCTGCTTTCAAAGATTTATATTCTGTTGAAGGGAGACAAGATGTACACACATAAAAGTGTTTGCAATATAAATACAAGGTAATTTTCTGGTGAATGTACCAGCAACTGGAGATCAGAAAGGGCCGTATTCACTAGACAGTGTTTGAGTTAGGTTTTGAAGGAAACTGGAAATTCTAAGAAACTTGAGATGAAAACTTGTATTCCAAGCATGGGGAACAGATTGCAGAGGTACAGAGAGAGGAACAAAAAGACTCAAGAGACTGGAGATGAAAAAAAAAAAGAAACAAAAGAGATTGGAGATGCACTGTCATGTTTGGGGAGTAGCAAGAAGGCCATATTGTCTGGATTGTAGAATGCATGGAGGAGTACAGAGTAAAATTTTGCAGGAAAAGTTAATTGGAGCCAGGTCAGAAAGGATTTAAAATTCTAATCAGAGAAGTTTGTATTTTTCTTAGAGATAATAGGAAGTTATTAGGAGTTATTTAGCATATAAGTGATACAGATGTATCCTTTAGGAAGGTCATAGTTATATAGAAGAGACCAATTGGTGGACTAATACATTAGTTCATGGGAGAAGTGATGGGGGGGCCTAAGCTAGTGAATATAGATGGAAAGAAGAAGATAGATATGAAGATAGAATTAATGAAGTGATGTTTGAAATTATGTTCATATATATGGGATGAAGGAATGGGACAAGTCAAGGCTTTTACTCTATGGTTGTGAACCTAGTTGACTTATAGACAGTTGTACTCTTAAAAGATATAAGGAAGTTTAGAAATGAGATTACTGGGGCAGCTAGGTGGCGCAGTGGATAGAGCACTGGCCTTGGAGTCAGGAGGATCTGAGTTCCAATGTGACCTCAGATACTTAATAATTGCCTAGCTTTGTGACCTTGGGCAAGTCATTTAACCTCACTGCCTTAAAAAATTTTTTTAGTTTTTTTTTTTTACTAGGCAATGGGATTGAGTGGTTTGCCCAAGGCTACACAGCTAGGTGATTATTAAGTGTCTGAGACTGGATTTGAACCCAGGTGCTCCTGACTCTAGGGCCAGTGCTTTATCCATTGCACCACCTACCTGTCCCACCCACAGCTTTAAATTTTAAAAAGTTAAAAAATAAAAGGAGATTACCTTTTGGAGGAAAAAAATAGATTCTGTTTTTGACATTGTCTGAGATGCTTGTGGGACAACCCCTTTGAAATTTCCAACAGGAAATTTATGATGCAGGGGTTCTGCAAAGAGACTAAGCCTAAATATAAAAATCTGGAAGTCATCTTCATGTTAATTAAACCCATAGGAACTGTTGGTATCACTAAAAGATATAGGGAGAAGAAAGACTAGGGAGCCTCAAGGAGTGAAGAAAAGGTTTGGAACAAGTACTTTGGGAAGTATTTGATAAGGGAGTAGTAACTAGGTTACTTCTGAATGGTTGGGATTTTTATTTAGTCATTTCAAGTCGTATCTGACTCTTTATGACCCATTTTGGTTTTTTCTTGGCAAAGATACTAGAGTGGTTTGCCATTTCCTTTTCCAGTTCATTTTATAGATTAGAAACTGAGGCACACAGGATTAATTGCTGCTACTAGCTAAGATTGGATGATGGGACTTTGATCTGGACCCAGTCAGTATAGTTAAACAATTTTCTTTAGCAACACGAGTAGGAATGGAGAATATGAACAGTGGAAATAACCCTAGATTGGAGTTTGATACAGTGTGAGCAGTAGGACAACGTGGGAGGAGGGAGACACACAAGAAAGATATTAGAAGACAGTGTAATGTTGAACTTGTTAACTGTGAAGTTGAGATTGTAAAAGAAGAAAAGTTAAACTACATCAGGGGAATAGTCTGGGAGAAGACCAAGGGGAAAACAATTAAAGACCATTGTAATGATAAAGACTAAGATTGAGGAGTGAGGCATAGGGAAAGATGGAATGTTAGGTTTTAAGAGCAGCTAGGTGACACACAGTGGATAGAGCACCAGCTCTGAAGTCAGGAGGATCACAGTTAAGATTTAACCTCAGACACTTAGTAACTGTGACCCTGGACAAATCACGACTCTAATTGCCTCAAAAAGAAAGTTTCAGTAAGATAAAGAGATTTTCAAATTCTTGCTGTGCAAATAGAGCACATGTGATGGAAAGGTCAAGGGTATTATAAGCATAAGTTTTTTACTATTAAAAAAAGTATAATATTTTGTACATTTTGGAAAAATGAGAATCACTTCTGCATTTCTGTTCTTTATTTTCATTGTAGAATTATAGTTTCTTTTGATTCTCTTTGTGACCCTTGTTTCTATTTTAGAGTATTTTTTTTTTAGGTTTTTGCAAGGCAGAGGGGGTTAAGTGGCTTGCCCAAGGCCACACAGCTAGGTAATAAGTGTCTGAGACCAGATTTGAACCCAGGTACTCCTGACTCCAAGGCCGGTGCTTTATCCAATATGCCACCTAGCCACCCCGAGTATTTTTTTTATTAAAGATTTTATTTATTTTGAGTTTTATAATTTTTCCCCTTAATCTTGCTTCCCTCCCCCCTCCCCAAGAAGTCAGTCTGTTAGTCTTTACATTGTTTCCATAGTATACAGTGCTCTAAGTGGAATGGTGTTGAGAGAGAAATCATATCCCTAAGGAAGAAAAATAAAGTATAAGGATAGGAAAATTACATAAGATAAGGGTTTTTTCCTAAATTAAAGGTAATAGTCTTTGATCTTTGTTTAAACTACACAATTCTTTCTCTGGATGCAGATGATCTTCTCCATCGCAGATAGCCTAAAATTGTCCCTGATTGTTACACTGATGGAATGAGCAAGTCCATCAACATTGATCATCACCCCCACCACTGTCAGGGTGTACAATGTTTCTCTGGTTCTGCTCATCTCGCTCAGCATCAGTTCATGCAAATCCCTCCATGCTTCCCTAAATTCCCATCTCTCCTGATTTCTAACAGAACAGTAGTGTTCTATGACATACATATACCATAGTTTGTTAAGCCATTCCCACTAGTAGAGTTTTGCAGTCTATGTCTTCCTTTAGCTCTTTCAACTTCTCCTCTAAGATTTTCGATGCTATAGCATTGGGTGCATACATATTTAGTATTGAAATTACTTTATTGTCTATGATACCTTTTAGGATGATATAGAGTCCTTATTTCTTTTAACGCTATCTATTTTTGCAGCTCTTTTGGCTGAGATAAGGATTGCAACCCTTGCTTTTTTCACTTCAGCTGAAGCAAAATATATTTTGCTCCAACTTTTTACCTTTACTCTATATCTCTGCTTTAAATGAGTTTCTTGTAAGCAGCATATAGTAGGATTCTAGTTTTTAACCCATTTTGCTATTCCCTTATATTTTAAGGGAGAGTTCACATTCAAAGTTATAATTATTAACTCTTTATTGCCCTCCATGCTATCTTCCCTGTATTTGTAGTTTTCCCCTTTTTCCCTTTTATCTGTAATTCCCCAGTATTTTGTTTCTGAATACTGTCACCTTCAGTGTGTTTGCCCTCCTATATCAACCCCACTCCCCTTTCTTTCCCCTTTTCCCTTTTCCCCTACCTCCTTCCCTTCCTTCTGTTAGTTTCCCTTTTCTCCCTCCCCCCCCCCCCCCCCCCCCCCCCGTTTAATACTTGAAAAATAAGTTTTTTAAACTTAACTGAATGGGTAGAAGTAAGCCAAGTCTGATGAGATGAATATTCAGGTGATTTTCACCTCTTTCCTTCTTCCCCTCCATTACAATAGGTCTTTTGTACCTCTTGATGTAATGAGATTTACCCCATTCATTCTCTTCTATCCTCCCATCTCCTTACTGGTCCCCTTTTTTTAAGGAAGTATTGTTTTTAAATCATTCTGAGTCATAGAATAGTTATGAGTGTCCATCACTTCTGGCTAAGTATATTCTCTCTAATAGAGTTACAATTCTTGAGAGTTATTAGAGCCTTTCTCTAAGATAGGGATTTAGCTTGTTTCATCTTATTAGATAGTTTTTTTTTCTTAACCTTTTTTTAAAACCTTTCCATGTTTCTCTTGTGCCTCCTGTTTGATGTCCAAATTTTCTATTTAGCTCTGGTCTTTTCCTCAGGAAATGTTGAAAGTCTCCCAGTTCATTAAATGACCATCTTTTCCACCTGGAAGAGAAGGCTCACCTTTGCTGGATGGTGGATTCTTGGCTGCATTCCAAGCTCCTTTGCTTTTCAGAATATCTAATTTCAGGCCCTTCAATCCCTTAATGTTGATGGAGCCAGGTCCTGCATAATCCTTACTGTGACTCCTTGGTACTTAACTTGTTTCTTTCTGACTGCTTGCAGGATTTTCTCTTTTATCTGATAGTTCTGGAATTTGGCCACATCATTCCTTGGTCTTTTTATTTTAGGATCTCTTTCTGGAGGGGATCGATGTATTCTTTCAATAACTATTTTGCCCTCTGGTTCCATGATATCAGGGTAGTTTTCCATCACTAAATCCTGTAATATTAGTCCAGGCTTTTTTCTCTTCAATGTTTTCAGGAAGTCCTATAATTCTCATGTTGTCCCTTCTCAATCAGTTCTTGAGGTCAGTGGTTTTGCTGTTGAGATATTTTACATTTTTTTCTATTTTTTTGATCTTTTGGTTTTGTTTAACAGAATCTTGTTGTCTCATACAGTCATTAGTTTCTAAAGATTTCATTGTTTGGTTTAGAGAAGAATTTTCTTCATTTACCTTTTGGAACTCTTCTCCAATCTGTAAATTCTATTTTTGAAGGAGTTTTCCATTTGTATTTGTCCAGTTGTATTTTCCAATGTTTTGTTTTTGTGTTGCAGTGTGTTAATTTTCTCCTGAATTTCTTTTCCTAACTTTTCCAGTTGATTTTTAAACTCCTTTCTGATTTCTTCAAGGAAGTCTTTCTGGGCTGGAGACCACTTCAGAACCCTCAGAAATACTAGATCTCTCTGGGTTAGAATCTGGTCCTTCAAAGCATTTTTCCATGGGTCCCACTTTTCACTGTTTTTTTCTTCATTTTTCTAGGATCTTGTGTTGGGGAAGGGGCTGACTCTCAGAGGTTTGCTTTTGAAGATCCTAGGGGCTTTGTTTACTTGGCTTAGTAATTCCAAGGGCCTGCTGGTAAGGGGCACTGGTTGCTTTCTCTGGAGTGATTGAAGCCCTCTCCAAATCTTGGAGGGAGGGAGGGAGGACTGGCAGCAGGCTCTGAGTTGACCTTGAACAATAGACTGGAAGCCAATCTCCCTTTCAGCTGAGTGGGCTCCTTAGTCCACACCTGTGCTTGAGGGGATGGGGGAGTGGGATGGGCCTGCTACCTTTGTTCCTGGAAGAATGCTCCAAAAGTATGGAGTTCAGGTCCCCACTGAGCTGGGTGATTTCCAGGCTGCAGACCTCCCCTCCCCCAAGACATTCTCTAAAGTTGGTTCTCCACCTGCCTCTCACCAAGGTCACTGAGTCTAATGCTGGGCTTTGACTTCCCCCCTCCTTGCTGTCCCTGATCTTCTGGTCTCTTCTCCCGTTTCACCCACCGTCCCCTGAGACTGACCTTGTTGGTAGGTGTTCTTCTCTTAGCTTCTTTTTCTGGGTTTTGTTATCAAGTTTCTCTTAGGTTTCTTTCATGTTATTTTTGAGGGGACACAGGGAGCATTTAACGCAGAGCCTGTCTTCTCTCCGCCATCTTGTCCAGAAGTCCCCCATTTTGATTTTTTTTAGCAAAGATACTGGACTGCTTTGCCATTTCCTTTTCCACCTCATTTTATAGATGAGGAACTGAGGCAAACAAAATCAAGTGACTTGTTCAGGGTCACACAGCCAGTATGTGTTTGAGGCTTTATTTGAACTGAGGGAGATTTCAGACCTCTCTGTCCACTTTGCCTTCTTGGTAGGGACAGTTAGGTGGCACAGTGGATAGAGTACTAGCCCTGGATCAGGAGGATCTGGGTTCAAATCCAGTCGCAGGCACTTAATAATTACCTAGATTGTGACTTTAGGCAAGTCATTTAACTCCATTGCTTTGAAAAAACAAATCACTTTGCCTTCTAGCTGCCCCAACAGCTGATATAATTATGAGATCAATCAATTTTTGATAAGTGGTGACTTTGCCCCTCTCAGTTACAGTTAGTAGGAATGCTTTTACTCTTTCAGAAATCTCATTCTCCCCCCCATATCTTCTTCATAACTTGGAATATTTCTTGCTACTTTAAATAATTCAGTTCAACTGATCTAGGGCCTTTGTAGAGCTAGATATTACCAAAAAGATTCTCTGGCTTTAGAAAAGAATGGATCAACTAAGGGCATTTAAGTCAAATTTAGATAGAACTGAACCCCTGCAATGGATCCTATTTAAATTTTTATATTTATTCTTCTGGCATAGTTCATAAAAACACATACACAATCTCCTTTTGACACATGTGATTTGCACTAATTTGATTTGCATATTATTTAACCTGAATAAGGACTTTAGAGAAGATAAGTAAAAATTCTTCATTTTAAACATGAGTAAACTCAGCTTCAAAGTGGTAAAAATATTTGTCACATGGTAAGCTAGCATTTGAGTTAGGAATACAGTGGGATAAATAGGTTCTCCTGGGACAGTTTTGAAAATGTACAAACCCACAAGTGAATTCAACCAAACAGACCTAAACCTGTTTGTAATGATGGTGTCAGATCTCAGTATCAGATATTTAGAGCTGAAAAGAACCTTGGAATTCCCTTCTTTTATAAAGAAGGAAACTGAAGTCAAGATGGGTAAAGTGATTTGCTCAAAGGCACATAAGTAGTTGGTGACAGAAACAGGATTTGAATTCACATCCTTTCCTAGTTCCCTCCCTCTTCTATTCCCCCCCCATGCCTTCTCTCCATATATACTATTAATAATGTGTGTGTATATATGTGTGTATGTATTATACATGTGTAGGTATATATATATATATATATATACATATATATGCACATGTAATATATATATGTATGTATGTATCTATGAGAGAGAGAGATGTTCTGTACATATCCACACATCACCCAAAGATATATCTTGTATTTATACTTATCTGCATATTGTTTTCCCAGTTAGAATATCAACTTTTTCAGAGTAGGGACAATTCTTTTTTTCTTTCTTTGTATTTTCAGCATTTAGCATAGTCCTATCACATAGTAAGTACTTGATAAATGCTTACTATTGACTTACTGTGACTCCAGATCCAGCACTATTTCCTCGTATCATATTACCTTTATTTATTTATTAAGCTTTCACTATGTATGCAGTGCTGGTTGATGAAGAGGATGCAGAGATAAATGACTTCTTTGTCCTCCAGGGGATTAAAGTCTAGTAGAATTTTATCTTGAATCATTCTTTTTTTTTTTTTTTTTTTGGCAAGGCAAATGGGGTTAAGTGGCTTGCCCAAGACCACACAGCTAGGTAATTATTAAGTGTCTGAGGACAGATTTGAACTCAGGTATTCCTGACTCCAGGGCCGGTGCTTATCCACTGTGCCACCTAGCCGCTCCTTGAATCATTCTTACAATACCTTGTGTTATATACTGTAATTTCATTTTAATTTCTTGGCAAATGTTAAAGAGATTTTACTCATGATAGTATATTAATTCTACAACATAAGAAACTCCTGCAGAATCCTGATTAGCCAGTATTAGGGAAAGTATTGTGGGTCAGAAAATTCCCTACCTCACTAATTAGAAAATAAACCCCACAACTCATCCAGACTTGCCTACTTATTGTTTATCAGTTATGCTGAACAACTTTTCTTCCTTAATCACAATGCTCATTTCATTTCCCCTAGCTGGAATAATCTCTCCTATCATTTCTTAGCTAAGTCCTTCCCTTCCCCCTAGGTCTCTTTAATCCCTATATCCCCCATCTAGCAATTACACTCCCCTCTAAACTCTTAAAATGATTATTGCTTGGGCCAGTCTTTTATCACTTAGACTATTCTGGTTTTTTGCTCTCTGTATTTTTGAGTAAATGTTTTTTAATCTAAGCTCCTGGAAGTTAGGGATAGTATTTAATGCTTTTCTGTATTCCTAGTACATTATTCCTATTAAATGTCCATAAATAAACATTTATGATCATGATTCAATTCAATAAACATTTACTGACTATGCCGAACATACAATAAAAAGCAAAAGGTAGTTCTGCCCTCAACTAGCTTACAGTCTAGTAAGAGAGGTGGAAACAAGTATGCACAAACAATCTATATAAGATAAATAGGAAATTATTAAATGATAAATCACAAAATGGAATTAAGTGGGAGTAGGGAAGGGTTCATGTAGAAAGTGGGATTTTATTTAGGACTGAAAGGAAGCCAAGGAGGTTAATAGTTGTAGTAAAAGAGGGAAAGTGTAACCAGCATGGGGGACAACCAGAGAAAATGCTCAGAGCTGAGAGATGGAGTGTCTTGGTGGAAAAGTCTGGAGGTGGAAGCAGTAAAGAACTTTGAACACTAAGCAGAGGAATCTGAATTTGTTCCTGGAGGGAATAGAAAATTCAATTTTCAAGAGTTGGGTATACACAGTATAATAGTTTTCTAGTTTTCTCCTTTGTGGAAGAAGACATCCAATCTTTTGCCAGAACCAAAAGGTGAATCCTCTGAAATGATTCTTTTTTTTCCCCAATAATATTTTGTATTTTTCTTAATTACATGTAAAGACAATTTTTAACATTATTTCAAAAAAAAATTTAGTTCCAAATTTTTTCCTCCCTGAGACAGTCAGCAATTTGATATAGGTTATACCCCTTCAATCATGCAAAACATTTTATTATATTAGTCATGTGAAAGAAGACACAGACCTAAAAGGGGGGGAAAAAAACAAAAAAAATACAGAAAATGAAAATAATAGTATGCTTTGATCTGTGTTCAGACTCCATTCGTTCTTTATCTGGAAGTGGTTATCATTTTTTCATCACGAGTCGTTTGGAATTGTCTTCAAACATTGTATTGCTGAGAACAGCTAAGTTAATTCACAGTTGATCATCATATACTATTGCTGTAACTGTATACAGTATTCTGGTTTTATTCATTTCATTTTGTATCAGATGTTCATATAATCTTTCCAGGTTTTTTCTGAAATCATTTCTTATAGTACAGTATTATTTAATTTTAATTTTAATTAATTAAAATTTTTATTTGAATCATAAACCACAGTGTGTTCATTTCCCTAATTGATATGCATCCTCTCAATTTCTATTTCTTTGCCACTACAAAAAGAACTGTCATAAATACTTTTTGTACAAATCAGTACTTTTGATGATGTTTATCCTTCGTTCTCAAAGAAGACTGACATCAGGGAGGAGAGAAGGTGCTGTGCTAATAAGTCGCCAGTCTCTCCTTCTCCAGAATCATCTGGGTCCTGTGGTCAGATAAGAATCAGGATGACTAAAGATGGCCCTGGATGCAAGGGAGTCAGGGTTCAGGGACTTGCGTTAAACAGTTAATAATGTAGTGTCAAGTGTCTGAGACAGATTGGAATTCTCATTCTTCTGACTCCAAGACCAGTGCTCTATCTACTGCATCACCTAGCTGCCTTTTACCCCCCTTTCAAAAAATCTTTCCAAAATGTTTCATAAAAAAGTATAACACCTACTTTATCATCAATTTACTTAGGAAAACACTGTTGTCATTCAGCAATTCTACATATGTTTATTGGTCATTTATATATATGGCACAGAGGATTTTTGAGTAAAGTGTTTTGTGAACCTTTAAAAATGTTATATGTAAGTTGCTGTTATTATTGTTGTTTTGTTATTATCATCATTATCATTGTTAATATTCTTATTATGGCAGCCCAGTGGACAGAGTACTGGACCTGGAGACAGGAAGACTCATCTTTCTGAATTAAAATCTGACCTCAGACACTTATTAGCAAGTCACTTAACCCTATTTGCCTCAGTTTCCTCATCTATAAAATGAGCTGGAGAAGGAAATGGCAAATCACTTTAGTATCTTTGACAAGAAAACTCCAAATGGGGTCACAAAGAATTGGGCACAATTGAACAATAATAACAACAGTTATTGTTGTTTTTGTCATTAGTGCTATTTGGTAGGTACTTTGTTAAGAATCGTGAAGGACTGATAGAAATATAAATAGACCTTTCCCTCAGTTCATAATTCAACGAATGCCATATGAGTAGTAAAAGAGTACTTGAAGGGCTTAGAGATTATCTAGTCCAACTCCTTTTTAAACCAGTGGAGGAAAAAAGGATTACTGAGGATAATGCTTATCTAAAGTCACATAAGTATTTAATGACTGGGCAAAGATTGGTAGCAACTTTCTTGACTCTTGAAGTCTTTCGCATATATTATACTGAGTGATCACTCCTGACTGAGGTGATCAGGATGATTTTCAGAGGGGATGGGGTAGGGGGACTTAAGCTGGACCATCAAGTCTGGGTTAGATTTTATTTTATTTTTTTTTTAGGTTTTTGCAAGGCAATGGGGGTTAAGTGGTTTGCCAACAGCTAGGTAATTATTAAGTGTCTGAGGCCAGATTTGAACTCGGGTACTCCTGACTCCAGGGCCGGCTCTATCCACTAACAACCTAGCTGCCCCCTGGGTTAGATTTTAATAGAGGTGAATGGTTAGTAGCATATCATACAGTGGGACCAGTTTGAGTACAAAGACATGCAGGGAGGTGACAGACAGCATGGGATGATTATGATAGCTTACATTTTTGCAGAACTTTAAGGTTTGAAAAGCAAATTACAAATAGTATCTTACTTAATCCTGATAATAGATAAGTGTTGTTTTATTGAGGAGAAAATTGAGGCTTAGAAAAGGTCAAGCAACTAGCCCAAGTTTCACACAACTAGTATCTTAGGATTTAAACTGAAGATTTTTTGTTTTCCACATGGTGGAAAGAACATTTGATTTGACTTCACAAGACTTAGGTTGACTCTTGGTTCACTTAATTACAACTTTTATGGCAGAAACCAATAACTTCACCTATCTGAGCTTCAGTTTTTTTTCATCAGTGTAAAAGAATATGAATAAATGCTTTTCAAACAAAGACTTACAAACTATCAGTGATCATATGAAAAATTGCTCCGAATCACTTATAATAGAATTATTAAAACAAATCTGACATTTTATGTCTTGCAAATTGACAAAGTTGGGAAAAATGGAAATAGTATATGTTGGTGGAATTGTGAATTTTTCCAACCATTCCTAGAAACAATGTAGGATTATTTGAGAAAAATGAGTGCTGTTTATATCATTTGACCCAGCAATATACTTCTTGGGATAAACACATTCATGCCACATGTACACATATACATGCATGTATATGTAAACACACACATATATGTCTGTGTAAACACACATTCCTAGCAGCATAGTTTGGAGTAGCGAGGTACTGAAAACAAATTTTATATATAAATGTAACCATGCAAATGAAAAAGGAAGCCAAACTAAAAGGAAGCTAAACTCTTGAGAAAGTGATTTATCGTAATGGTTTGGGGTAAAATAATGAAACATATTCTTCCTTTTGGCAGAGAAAAAGGTAGAATTTCATTATCATAATCAGATACTAATTTTTTTTCCTTTGATACAAAGGAAGGTTCGCTTCTGACTCTACACTAAGGGGAGTATTCTATCCAGAAAGAACAATTTTGTAAAAACCAAAACCATAAAAAGAACTTTTTTTTTTTTTTTGCAAGGCAATGGGATTAAGTGGCTTACCCAAGGCCACACAGCTAGGTAATTATTAAGTGTCTGAGGCCGGATTTGAACTAAGGTACTCCTGACTCCAGGGCCGGTGCTCTATCCACTGTGCCACCTAGCTGCCCCTGAAGACAATTTTTAACATTCATCTAAAAAAAATTTTGATTTCCAAATTTTCTCCCTCTCCCTCAATACCTCCCTAAGATGGTAAGTAATTTAATAAAAGATATACCTATTCAAATCATTTTACCATATTAGTCATGTTATGAAGGAAGAAATAGACCAAAAGAAAAAAAATCATGAAACATGTTAAATGAAAAATAGTATCCTTTGATCTGCATTCAGATTCCATCAGCTTTTTCTCTGAAAGGATGGAATTTTTCTTCATGAGTCCTTTGGAATTGTTTTGGATCATTGTATTGCTGAGAATAACTACATCATCCATAGTTGATCATCATATAATATTTTTGTTACTGTTTACAATGTTCTCCTGGATCTACTCATTCCACTTTGCATCGGTTCACATGTAAGTCTTTCCATGTTTTTCTGAAGTAAGCCTGCTTGTCATTTTTTTTTTTAGTACATTAGTATTTCCATTACATTCATATACTGCAATTTGTTCAGTCGTTCCCCAGTTGATAGGTATCTGGAGAATAAATTAAGGGCCTTTCCAGCACTGATGTTCTATGGCTCCACAATTTAAAGTTTCTTTGAAAGCTTCATCCAACAGTAGAAGGCAAGAAGGATTGAACCAGGAGAAATGAGAATCCAGAAGAGTCCATTAGAAGATTTTTACAGTGATATGGACAGGAGAAACTTAAAGACCCAAACCAGGCTGCTAGTAGTGAGAATGTACAGGATTAGAAATACTAAAGAAAGAACTCCCAGTGCTTGGTAACTAATTGGCTTTGTTAATTCAGTGAAAAGGGAGTTAAAGATGACTAAGGTTTGGAGTATGACAAAGTATATGATATACCTACAGGATTAGAATAAGCAGGAAAAGAAGCAATTGATTTGTAAGTGAAAGATAACACACAAATTTAAGCATTTAATCATTTAAGACACTGGCTAAAATCATAAGTTACACATTCCTTCTATAAACAAATAGCAAAAAAAAAAAAACCAGCAAGTTCATTACAGAGTTTTAATTATACAAATGAGAACTCAAACTAATATTCAATGCAAGCTGGGATGGGAGCTTCCAGTGCTTTCACCACAAGGACTCTGGGGCAAGGGGGTGGATAGCTGAGTAGGGGAAGATTGAAGGACTTTTGTCACAGGATGCCAGGCCCAATTGTGCTGACCAGACATGGCCCTGAGTTTTAACTATAGGTGAAGAGGAATGAACACCTGCTTGATGAGCTCAATAGCAGAGAGGCAGGCACCCTGTTGGCTATGAACACTTGTAGGAGAGCTGAAGTTTGCAGCTGTGGGAGGGACCTTAGGGAATAAGAATATTTGAGGTGACAGTTTGAGTGGGGACCCTAACTATGGCTCAAGGACAGAGAAGAGTGCCTAAGATCAGACCCCAAGGTGACAGAAAAGAACAGCATGAAAAACTGGAAGCCTGTGATAAGTAAAGGATCATAGATTGCTATAGAGAAAAATCTGGATTCATACACAGAAGTTTAAAAAGTCGCTCCTACTTCAGAGAAAAATGTTCAATGGTCATAAGCCCCAAAACAATTCTTGGAAGTGCTTAAAAAGCACTTTACAAATCAAATAACAAAGACTGAAGAAAAAATGGGAAAAAACAAGAGCAATCCAAGAAAATTCAGAAAATTGTGAAAAGAAAGTTAACAATTGGAAAAATAGATTCAAAAACTTAGAAAATAACTTCTTAAAAACTAGAATTTGGGAAGGGGAGACTAATGATGCTATAAGACACCAAGAAATAATAAAATTTAAAAAGTAAAAAAATAGAGAATATGAAGCATCTCATTAGTAAAACAGCTGATCTAAAAAAGATTTATCTATGTATTACCAGCAAAGCTCAACAGCAAGAGTCAAAGACAAATTCCCCTTAAAGTAACTGTAGACAACATAAAATATTTGTCTGCCAAGACAAATCTAAAAACTATAGAAACACAATTACAAAACATGTTTCACACAAAGTCAGATCTAAACAATTGGAAAACTGTCAGTTGCTCATGGGTAGACTGAGCTAGTATAATAAAAATGGCATGACAATAAACATAAAGGATGATACTATAAGCCAATTAGAACAAGGAATAGTTTATCTCAGATCTATGGTAAGGAAAGGAGTTTTTGACCAAATGAGATAGAGAATGTTATAAAAATGAAAAATGGATAATTTTGATTACATTAAGTTAAAAAAAGGTGTGCACACAACCATTGTAAGCAAGATTAGAAGGAAGGCAGAAAGTTGGGAAATAATTTTCACAGCTAGTGTTTCTGATAAAAGCTTTATATCTAAAATATATAGAGGAGAGGATGCTGTGAAGGTGGGCAAGTAGATCAGAAAATTCCAAGTTCTTCAGATTTCCTCAAGTCATAAAACACCTCAGGGTGAACGTAGAGTAGCAAGATTAAGAGGTGGGACAGAACAGAGATCCTCTTGGGACAAACAGATAATATCTGAAGGATCCTGGGATGAGGTTTGGGCCAAATGAAGTGTCCAGGCTAGCTGCCTAATTCTAGAGGCATGTGAGGTAGCTTCTGCTTCAGAAATAGGAGGGAACCTCTGCTGATAAAGGGTGTCAGGGGCATGCAGAGGCAGTGGTCGCTGCTGAATGTGGACATCTACAGGAGAACTTGAGCTCTTGGTTCCAGGCCAGAGGGGGGAACCTAAATATTGTAGCCACTGGAAGTTCTTGGGGAGTAAGATCATTTCTAATAACAGTGTTCTGAGGGACTCCGTGGCTTAGAGAGGGAAAGGAGTGCAGAGGTAGGCCCAAGACAAAGCTCCTGAGGCTAGAGACACCATGTCTCTGTAGGGCTAGAGGTTAATGGAATGATAAGCTACTAAAATTTTTTTTTTAAATGAGTAGGCAAAAGAGTAAGAACCCAACCATAGACATTTACTATGGGAATAGAGAAGGCTTGGGTTCTTCTTCAGAGGAAGATACTGAATCAAAAAAAAGCCTCTCTTACCCCAAAGAGTAATGTCAAATGACTACCTGCTCAAGAAGAATTCATAGAAGAACTCAAGACTTTAAAAATCCAATGAGAGATTGAGGAAAAGCTAAAAAAGAAAATTAAGAGCAATCTAAGAAAAAGATTATGAAAAGTAAACCAACTGGTAAAGGAGATCCAGAATCTTAAGGAAGAAAATAACTCTTTCAAAATTAGAATGGGGGGGCACCCTGGAGTCAGGAGGACTTGAATTCAAATTTGGACTCAACCACTTAATAATTACCTAGCTGTGTGACCTTGGGTAAGTTTCTTAACCCCATTGCCTTGCAACCCAAAAGAATAAAAGGAGGGGGGAGAATTAGAATTGGGTGAGGGAAAACCACTGAAGTTATAGGAAATCAAGAAATAATAAAACAAAATATAAAGGATGAAAAAGTAGAAGAGAAAATGAAACAAAAACTAATCTGGAGAACAGACCAAGAAGAGAAAGCATAAGAGTAAGTGAACAACCTGAAAGCATAATCAGAAAAAGAATTTTGATATAACAGTACAAGAAATAATTTATAAAAACTTCTGGGGGCAGCTAGGCAGCACAGTGGATAGACTACTGGACCCTGGAGTCAGAAGGACCTGAGTTCAAATGTGACCTCAGACCCTTAATATTTACTTAGCTGTGTGACCTTGCACAAGTCATTTAACCCCATTGCCTTGCAAAAGAAAAAACTGTCCTAAAGTGTTAGAACAAGAGGGTAAAGTAGAAATAGAAAAAATTCACTGATCAGCATTTAAAAGGAATCCTAGTAGGAAAACTGATGGGAATATCATAGCTAAATTCCAAAATCCCCAGAAAAAAAAAAAAACTAATTCAAATATGGCAGAGCCTCAATTAGAATCATATAAGACCTAGCCGTGGCTACTTTAAAAGACTGCAAGTCTTGGAATACTATATATCAAAGAGAAAAAGACCCAAAAATATCATGCCCAGCATAATCCTGAATGAAAATAATGAATTGCCACACTTTTGGTATTTTTTTTTTTAGATTTTTTCAAGGCAATGGGGTTAAGTGGCTTGTCCAAGGCCACACAGCTAGGTAATTAGGGTAATTATTAAGTGTCTGAGACCAGATTTGAACCCAGGTACTCCTGCCTCCAAGGCAGATGTTCTGTCCACTGCGCCACCTAGCTGCCTGCCCCCTAGGATTTGCTTGCAAAAAAGATCTCCATAATGTTTTGCCCCCTTTTTTTTTTTCTGAAGAGCACCAAGACATAAGGGAGATAATACCATGACAAATACATGAATTGGATTTGAGTGAGGGAGTGCTGTGCCAAGTCACCAGCCCCATTTTCTCTTCCAGAACCTCCTCCAGTGGCCAGATATGAATCAGAATGGCCAGAGGTGACCCTGGATGCAAGGCAATCAGAATTAAGTAACTTGCCCAAGGTCACACAGCCAGTGAGTATCAAGTGTTAATATAGGCTTTCTTGAAATGGAAATTTACTTAGAAAAAAATAAAGTACATAGTCAAATTTATAAGAATACAACATATTCCCCCCAATTTATAAATGGTCAAAGAATACAAACAGGCAGTTTTCAGATGAAGAAATTAAATATATGCTCTAAATCATTATTGATTAGAGAAAACAAATGAAAACAATTCTGAGGTACTACTTCCCACTTACAGATTGACTAAAATGATAAAGAAGGGGTGAGGGAAAACTGGAACACTAATGCACTATTGGTGAAGTTTTGAACGATCCAACCCAGTTTGGAAAGCAACCTGGGACTGGTCAAAGGGCAAGAAAGCTGTTCATGCCCTTTACTCCAGCATTACCATTTCTAGATCTGTATCCCAAATAGATCATAAAAAAGGGGAAAAGACCCATATGTACAAAAGTATTTATAACAGTTCTTATTGTAGTTGCAAAGAATTGGAAATTGGGGGGAATGACTGAACAAACTGTGGTATGTGAATATAATGGAACACTATTGTATTGTTCTATAAGAAATCATGAAGGATGAGACTTCAGGATAGCCTGGAAAGACTTGCATGAACTGATGTTGAGTGAAGTGAGCAGAATCAGAAGAACATTATACACACTAACAGTGTCATTGGGTGATGATCAACTCTGATGGGCTTTTTCATTTCAGCAGTGCAATAATCAAAGACAATTCAATTTTTTTTCTTTATTTAGGTTTTTGCAAGGCAGTGGGGTTATGTGGCTTGCCCAAGGCCACACAGCTAGGTAATTATTAAGTGTCTGAGCGAGGATTTGAACCCAGGTACTCCTGACTCCAGGGCCGGTGCCCTATCCACTCCATCACCTAGCCACTCCCTCAAAGACACTTCTAAAAGACTTGTGATGGAAAACACCATCCAAATCCAGAGAAAGAATTTTAGAGTTTAAATGCAGAATAAAGCTTATTTTCAATTTTTAGAAGTTGTCTTATATATTACATTTTTTTTCTCTCTTTACTGTTCTTTTCTTCCATTTGGAGTTGATTCTTCTTTCACAACATGATTAATCTATGTGTAGTATGGTTATACATGTAGATTCTATATTAGATTGCTTTCTGTCAGGAGAAGAAAGGGAGGAAGAAAAATGTAAAATCAAAACCTTGCATGTAGTTGAAAAATAAATAAAATGTTTAAATTTTTTAAAAATCTGACAGAAAATCCAAAAAAAGAAAGAAAAAAGAAATCATGAGCAGGTAGACTTTGGAAAAGCTTGAAAAGATTTGCATGAACTGATGCTGAGTGAAGTAAGCAGAACTACAACTTTATTTACATTAACAGCAACATTGTGAGACTATCAACTATAATGGAATTAGCTCCTCTGAGTAGTTCAGTGATCAGGGACATTCTAAAAAAGTTGCAATGGAAAATGCCAGCCATATCCAGAGAAAAATTTGGATGCAGACCAAAGCATGCTATGTTCGCTTTTTTTGAAGTATAAAAATATTTCTTTTTTAAAGTTTACAAACCCTAAATTAAATTTAAGAAGACTTACAAAGATGTGACAACCGACATAGTTCTAATACATAAGAAAAAGATAGGGAAAGTGGAATGAATTTTTTTTAATTTCAAAGTAAAATTATATTATCTGCTTGAAATTACTTGAATTTAAAGTGTATTTACACAGGATAAATTATAGGCAGCTATTTTTTTAAAAAGAGTCAATTGAGGGTGGCTAGGTGGCACAGTGGATAAAGCACCGGCCCTGGAGTCAGGAGTACCTGGGTTCAAATTTGGTCTCAGACACTTAATAATTACCTAGCTGTGTGGCCTTGGGCAAGTCACTTAACCCCACTGCCTTGCAAAAGCCTTAAAAAAAAGTCTATTGACACTTCTGGACTTTCTAATTATAAGGCTCACTACTGTAAAGATAGAACATGAGCTACTCTGCCTAAAAAAATATTACTTCAGAAACTAATTATTTCGATGGCTTATATGTTCTCTCCACTAATGGAGATGATAATCAACTGTGACTCAGTAAAAAAGAGTAAGTTACTCATGGGGTGATGATCAACCCTAATGGAGCCACTCATCCAATCAATGCAACAACCAGGGACAATTTTACCTGTGACAGAGAATACCATCTGTTTCCAGAGAAAGAACCATGGAGTTTAAACAAAGACCAAAGTCCACTCCCTTTATTTTAGTGTCTTATGTACTACATAATTTTATAATCTCTATTTTTCTCCTCAAGGATATGATCTCTCTCCCAACACACCCAATCTCGACATCAATGTATAGTATGGAAACAAGGCAAAGACTACCACATTGCCCTCTGGGGGGGAGGGGGGATTGTAAAATTCAAAACCTTACAAAAAACGATAGGTAGAAACTACTATTGACTACTATTGTATATAATTGGAAACTAGGTTCACTTTTTAAAACTTATTTTTTTTCTTTTGCATGTTTTTCCACTTTAATTTTGATTCTTCTTTGACTACATGACTATTATGGAAATAGGTTTATCATAATTATACAGATACAGCCTATATCAGATTATTCACTGTTATTGGGAGGGGGAAAAGAAGAGGAGGCAGAAAAATGTAGAGTTCAAAAGCTTACAAAAAGATGAATGTTGAAAACTTTGCATGTTATTGGAAAAGATAAAATTAACATTTAAAAAAGAACAGATCGAGGAAAGACAATATACGAATTGTTGGATATCCTGAAAGATATAATAAAAGAATCTAGATATGATATTACAAGATACCATTAAAAAATTTCCCTTCTAGAACAAGAGGGTAAATAGAATTTACTATTTAATTTAAAAAACTAGAAAATAAAATTTAAAAATCCTCTAGTAAAAATCAAATTGGACTTATTAAAAATTAAAGGTGAGGTAAAATTGGGCATAAAAAAGCTGTTGAATTGAAACTAATGAAGTAGACATGCCATTGGTTAATATGACTTTTAAAAAAAAGAAGAAAAGGGACAGCTAGATGGCGCAGTTGGTAGAGCACCAACCCTGGAGTCAGGAGTACCTGAGTTCAGATCTGGCCTCAGAAACTTAATAATTACACAGCTGTGTGGCCTTGGGCAAGCCACTTAACCCCATTTGCCTTGTAAAAACCTAACCCCCCCCCCCAAAAAAGAAGAAAAGCAAATAATCAGTATTAAAAATGAAAAGACTATGCCATGAATGAAGATGAAATCAAAGTAATTATAAGGAGTTATTTTGCCTGGCTATGTGCCAATAAATTTAATAATTGAAGTGAAATGGAAAAATATTTACAAAAATATAAACCACATATATTAACAGAAGAGGAAATAGAATATATAAATAAACCCATTTTAGAAAAAAGAAATTGAACAGATCTTTAAGTATCCTAAGAAAAAAAGCATCAGGATCAGATAGATTTACAAGTGAATTATACCAAATATTTAAAAATCAACCAATTCCAGTATTAAATTATTTGGAACAACAGATAAAGAAAAAATCTGATCAGGCTTCTTTTATAAAACAAATAGGGTACTGATACCTAAATTAGAAAGAGCAAAAACAGAAGGAAAGTTGTAGACTAAATTTATTAATGAATATGGATTAAAAAATGCTAAATAAAATCCTTCCTAAGAGATAACAATATATTACATAGTATACATTATGACCAAGTAGAATTTATACTAGGAATGCAGGGATGATTTAACATAAGGAAAATTATTAAGATAATTGATCATATCAGTAGCAAAAATATCAAAAGTCATATGATTATATCAATAGATGAAGGAAAAACTTTTGATAAAATGTAACACTATTCCTTTTAAAAACACTTAAAAGCATAGCTTAGGGATTTTTCTTTAAAATGATAAGAAGCATCAATCTAAAATCATTACCAAGCATGATTTATAATAGAAATAAACTAGAAGCCTTCCAGTAAGATCAGAAGTGGAGCAAGGATGCCCAATTATTCAATATTGTATCAGAAATCCTAGCAATAGCAATAAGAGAAGAAAAAGCAATTGAAGGAATCTGGGCAATTTTTTTGGTAGATGATGTGGTGATGTACTGGGTAAACATTTAAGATGGAACTAATAAGTTAGTGAAAACAATAATTTTAGCAGATTAGCAGGATATAAAAGAAATCATTTCTAAATATCATCAATAAAATCCTTTCAAGAAGAGATGGTAAGAGATACCCTATTTAAAATAACTATAGATTGTATAAAATATCTAGGATTATACCCACTAAAACAAACCCTAGAGCTACACGAACATAATTATAAAACATTTTTATACAAATAGAATCTGATTTAAATAATTGGAGAAATAATAATTATTCATAGGTAGATAAAGTCAGTATTATAAAAATGACAATTTTAACTAAACTAATCTATTCAATACTAGCCCAATTGTCCAAATGTTATCTTACTACTCTAGAAAAACTAATAACAAAAGTCCAGTTGGAAGAACAAAAATTCAGGAATATCAAAGGAATTAATGGAAGAAAGTAAAAGAAAGATGTTTAGCACCACCAGATTTTAAACTACATTAGAAGGCAATAATTACAAAAACTATCTGGTATTGGGTAAAAAATTGAAAGGTAAATCAGTGGAACAGAGTGGACAAAAACAGCAGTCAGTGTCAGAATTTAAGCTTTTGGGATAAGAATTCATTGTCTAATAAAATTGTTGGGGAAGTTAGAAAGTCATCTGGAAGAAATGGAGCATAGATCAATATCTTACACCATTAACTAGGATAAAGTGAAAATGCATATATAACCTAGATATAAAGGGAGCTATTTTAAGAAAATGAGAATATGGAAATATTATCTATCAGATTTATGGATAGGAGAACAATTTATGAATGAACAAGAGATGAGAGCATTGTGAAATGTAAAATGGATAATTTCAATCACATTAAAATAAAATTTGTACAAATAAAATTAGTGACCAAGATTAGAAGGAAAACTGAAAATTGGGAGAAAAAAACTTTTGGAGAGTTTTCTCAGCTAAAGATCTTATTTAGGGGTGGCTAGGTGGTGTAGTGGATAAAGCACCAGCCCTGGAGTCAGGAGTACCTGGGTTCAAATCCGGTCTCAGACACTTAATAATTACCTAGCTGTGTGGCCTTGGGCAAGCCACTTAACCCCGTTTGCCTTACAAAAAAAAAAAAACCTTAAAAAAAAGATCTTATTTAAGAAATATATAAAGAACTTTATCAAACATATAAGAATATGAGTCATTTCCAGAATTGATAAATGGTCAAAGGGTATGAATAGGCAGTTTTTGATTTGAAGAAATCAAAAGCATTTATCATTGTATGAGAAAAATGTTATAAATCACATTAATGTCAATTAAAACACTTGGAGATCTCATATATTTTTCAGATTAGCTAAAATGATAGAAGGGGAAAGTGATAAATGTTAGAAGGGTTGTAAAAATTGAAACTTTGATAAATCATTGGTGGATTTGTGAATTGAACCAACCATTTTGGAGAGCAATCTGGAATTATGCCTAAAGAGTTATAGATTGTGTATACTCTTTGACCAATCAATATCAGTCACTATTAGTTCTATTTCCCAAAACAATTGGGGGAAAAAGGAAAAAAAAAACTTTGTATCTTCTAAAATGTTTATATCAGCTCTTTTTTGCTGACAAAGAACTGGAAATTGAGGAATGCCTGACAATTTTGGGAGTAGCTAAACAAGATGTAATAAATGATTATGATGAAATAATACTGTGCTATTAGAAATGAAGAGCTGGTTGGTTTTGGAAAATCCTGGAAGATTTGAATGAAATAATGAAAAGTGAAATAAGCAGAACCAAGAGAACACTGTATGTACAATGATAGCAATATTGCTCTAAGGACAGCTTTGAATGACTAGATCATTTTGAGTATTTTTCAAAGTATTAAGGGCCAATGAAGGAAGTTGCTATCTACATCCAGAGGAAAAAAAAGATAAATAGAAGCATGGTTTTACATAAATACACACAAATTTACATATGTATTTACACATATTAGTATCTAATGGTAATCTTCTCTAGGGTAAGGTGAGGAGGAGCAAGGGAAAAGAAAAGGCAGATGAAAACAAAGAAAATTTATAAGGAAGCATATGAAAGCAGGGTAAATGATGCATATTTTTATTACCTAATCCCCCCCCCAAAAAAGGTAATAGTATGAAATGGAAATTCATGGTTTTATATTGAATACTCTTTTATGTTGTGCTATATAGATGGAAATGTTCTTTTTTCTTTTTGTATTTAAGTTCAAAATAAAAAATTTTTAAAAAGAATTTTGGGATAGAGTAAATGACGGTGTAAAACTTAAATATCAATACATAGTACATATGTCCATGTAAATTATACATACAACATATGTTTGTGGATACACTGTGTATATAGACTGTGTACATATGTAAATGTGTGTATATATAAAATGTATGTGGGAATGTTATATGAACATTGTTTAGTTGTTTCAGTCATGTCTAACTATTCATGACCCTATTTGGAATTTTCTTGCAAAGGTACTGTTGTGATTTTTCCATTTCCTTTCCAGTTTATTTTGTAGGAGTTTTTCAGAGTTAAGTCACTTGCCAAGGGTCACATAGCTAGGAAGTGCCTGAGGCTAGATTTGAACTTAGGAAGATGAGACTTCGCTGTATCCACTGTGGTCATCTAGCTACTCACAAATAGTATATATTGTTGTATGTGTGTGTGTAACAAGAAAAAATGGTATTGGGTTAAAAAAGTTAATAATTATGTTCTCACAAATATGATTAATTGCAAAACTAAATTTGATTGAATGCTAACAAACTTCTTAATGAATTTTAATTTTTGATCATAATGATTCAATTTTTACTTTGGTATTTTGGTGTATCAGTGATTTCATCTTTATGACTGTACCCTCAACCATTTTAGATCACAGTACCTTCACAGCTTTTTTCTTTGTGGTTTTTGTACATACCTTTGCTCACAATAACCTATGAATCAGCTTAACATGGTGAATTTCTGAATTATCACTGCTTCATTCTTACTTTCTCACAGGATATTTTAGCTTCTTATGTCCATTCTAGGATACTCACTTCTACTTAGTTTTTTTCTGAAGCCTGCGTTCCCTTTCACAGCATTGCCTTCTTCTATGTAATGCTTTGTAACATTACATAATGGCATTTTTATGTCTTCTGGTAAATTTTAGATCTCTTCTGGAAGTTGCTTAAGATTCTCTTTTTTATCATTTGTTTATATGATTGTAAATATATGCATACTGGCATATACAGAAGGGTCTTGGGAATGCACCTACTTTTAATGCTTTGAGGGTCTTATTGTGCCATGTTAAATCTTGAAAGTAGCCAGTACATAGTTGGAATTGACTTTCAGAATAGCAGTTCTTTTTGTTCATGTTCATCCTTATCAACACCTTATAAAAAAGTTATATTCATTAAAAAAGGCAGTTTTCATACTTTTCTAGGTTTCAGGTTAAGAGGAAAGAGCAGTAATAATCTCAGTCGTTGGACATATAGGCCTAATATGTCCTGTCATCCTGGTAAATTTGCTCAACCTGCTTTCTGGAGCTTTTCCAACTGTGCTTCTTAAATATTGTACTTAACATATTTTCTTTTAGAAAAGTGAAGAGATTAAAAGAAAATACCATTTTTTCCTGTAGCTGTGGAGTTTTTTTTTAATTTATTTTTATTAAAGATTTTTGAGTTTTACAATTTTCCCCCCAATCTTGCTTCCCTCCCCCCACCCCCCTCACGGAAAGCACTCTGTCAGTCTTTACTTTGTTTCCATGTTGTACCTTGATCCAAATTGGGTGTGATGAGAAAGAAATCATATCCTTAAAGAAGAGAAGTCTAAGAGGTAGTAACAAGATCAGACAATAAGATATCCGTTTTTTTCTAAATTAAGGGCAATAGTCCTTGCACTTTGTTCAAACTTGTGGAGTTTTTAAGATAGTGATTTAATGCTTTTAACTTGATTCACGACTGAATAACATATTTTATATATGCCCAAGACAGCTCGGTGGCTTGGGAGAGAGATTGTTGGACTTGAAGTCAGAAAACTTGAGTTCAAATCCTTCCTCAAATACTTACTAGTTGTGTGACTTTGGGAAGATCACAACTTCTTTCAGACTCAATTTCTTCATCTGTAAAATGAAGATAATAATTGCACCTACCCCACAGGGTTATTGTGAAGTTCAAATGAAATAATATTTGTAAAATAACTTTGTAAACCTTAAAGTACTCTTTAAGTGTTGGCTGTTATGACTATTATTGTATGCTGATCTGTTGTATTTTGGTTTCTGAAAGATCTCTTCCTAACCAAAATTAATTGTTTTTGATTTTTGTTTTTGGACAGTGTTATTTGCTCATCTACTGCACTGGCTGGAGGAATATAAAATCTTTCTTGACTTTTGGCTTAATTTGCTTATGCAACATGTATCTGTATGAACTCCGAAATCTCTGGCAGCTTTTCTTTCATGTGACCGTGGGAGTGTTCGTGACACTGCAGATCTGGCTGAGGCAGCCCCAGGGCAAGTCCCCAGATTATAACGTCTAAAACAGGCATGACTACAATTGCCTGCAACAGCTGCCTAGAGGGTCAAAGAGAGCCTCCTGCCTATCAGTGGGGAAGATTTCTACTGGACATGAGGAGTATCAAATTCCCTTCTTTCTTTCTGTTGTTTGTAAACAATACAACCTGCCTCTTAGTACATCTGCTGTGGACGGTCTTCCAAAAGTCTTTGAAAATATGACTGATTTGGGTGATTGCCATCGTGAAGAAGACAGGCCCCCTATTTACTCTGCTGAACTTACGAATGGACAAAGTAAATTTGGAAGATAACTAATTAGTAGCAAGCAGCACATAAGTCTTTCTGAAAAATTCAATGAAAACATAAACATAGTACTAGTTCTCCAAACCAAGTGTGAACCAGTACCAGCATTGGTCTTTGCCTTTGTGAGGCAGTAGTATAGATTAAATAAAAAGATGCTATGGCACACTGACAAACATATTTGAAATGAAAAAAGTAGTAAATGTTAGAATGTTGGATTATAAACTAATGGGAATGTGCATTTGTATGTCCAAAGATGATTCTTCTAATTGATTCTTTTAAAGTTCTCAATTGAATCCTTTACCTTAGAAACCATCTACTTCTGAAGATTATCATGGCAGTCTTACCTAGGCAAGAACTTTAGAAATATTTTAGGAGACAATGTTTATAAATACTTGTGTGCAATTTTGGAAGTGACTGTTCTTACCAAGTTTTATTAGAGTTTAAGGCAAATAGATAGCTTATCTTTTTCTTTCAGTGCTGCTATCCTGCTTTTGACAACAGTTTTCACAAATGTCACATTTTAAAAGAATGAAACCAACATTTTCAAGCAGAAAATGTGAAGGTAGCAGCCTGAGAGATAGAAAGGAGGTTACTAGAGTGGGAGTCATGCTGGAATCCTGACTCTGCTACTCACTGGCCTTTGGCAAATCACTCATTTGAGTAAATGAGGGGTTTGGGGACAGAATATCCAGTTTCTTTCATTTCTAACATTATGTAATTTCATGGAATTCAATAGTTGAAAAACCATGGTCTTTATGCTGCTGGTTAAAAATAAGATGTAGGGGCGGCTAGGAGGCACAGTGGGTAGAGCACCGGCCCTGAAGTCAGGAGTACCTGAGTTCAAATCCAGCCTCAGACATTTAATAATTACCTAGCTATGTGGCCTTGAGAAAGCCACTTAAACCCATTGCCTTGCAAAAACCTAAAAAAAAGAAAATAAGATGTAGAAAGACACAGAAAAGACCAAGACAATTTGCAAAATTCATCATGTGGTTTTAATTACCATATCCTGTATATGTTGGTGTACTTTTACAGGTACCTACCCAAGAACTGTATCAACCATAATTGACCACAACTTTTCTTGCTGCAGTCAATCTCTAAGTGAAAGAAGCAAATAACAAGAAAAGCTGTTATCAGGGATTTATTTGAAAACGTAGTATAAGGTATTGCTAGGTCAGTACACATTCATCCCCTTCTATAACTACAAGATTGTTGCAAGAAGAATTGACATTTAGAATCATGACCCTGAGACTACAAGATCATAAATCATCAAAGAAGCAGAAGCTGATATACACTGTGCTATTCTTAACTTAGAAAGAAATGTATGGACGAATAAGAATTGAAACAGTTTTTAAAATTTTATTTATGTCAGAAAGATTTTATTCCCTCTTTCATCCATCAGTATCCACATCACTCTGTATACATCCAGCATTCTTGCTTCTGCCAAATTGAGAATGGTTTGTTGTACAGGATTCTGTGACTCTTTGGGGGAAAATAGATTTTTGCCAAGGATACAGAAAAATCTTGGACTCTTGAAAACATTTCTTGAATATTTGTAATAATTATCCTATAGATTTTTATACTATTTTTTGCTTTAGAAACAATTTCTACCAGGTGTGATATGGAAGATAGTTACTTTTGTCAAATTGTATAGAGGAGGAAACTGGGGTACAAAAAAATTTGTGTGACTTACTGAAGGTTCTCTTAACTAAACCAGTATTAGCATTCATGTTTCATGGCTTTAAGTTCAGGACTCTTTCCACTGTGGTGGGAATCGTAAATGTTGTATTCACAGAATACCTCTTTTCTTGGTAAAATCCAGAGAGTTTAGACCACTTGATAGCAATGAATTCACACTTCCTTCCACCAAGTATTGATATATTTTCCCTTAATTTGGGGTGTCTTGAGGGTCTTTTGATTGCCCAAAATAATTTTTGCTGTTATGGCACAAATATTTTCCATAAGCCTGACAATAATATAACTTATTTGCTTGACAGAGCTGTTTCTTTGCTCTTGTATGTCAGCACTCAGGAATTCTCATTTCTGGGCTTCCACATGTATGTTGTAAGCCCCAATCCTTTTGACTAGGGCTCCTCTTTATGTGCTAGAAACAGATATATCAGAAATTGAAGATCTGCTTCCTATACTGTTGCCTTGAGACACAGAATATTTTTCTTCAATTTTGAATTTTTTACCACGTAATAAAATGAATGTACTAGCTCCAGGTTAATGCAGAATGGGAGTGTTTATCACAGTTTTTAAATATGTGAAATGTTATCTTCAACTAACTCCAGAATTGAAGGCTTGAACTCATTTAAATTAGCTCTTCTAGAAGACTTCATCAGATTCAGAGACCCTTTTCTTTTTATACTGTCTCTGAAACTCCAATAGATCTCTAACTTGTCCAGGCTGCACAGAGGCCAAATTACTTTTCATTTCACCCTTTACTTGCAGGCCACAAGGTACTCCTTCCTAGTATTAGGTACTTCATGCCAAAAATGGTCAAGGGAAGAAATTTTTATCTATTCTATATTCCATTTGAATTAATAACATCTCTGATAACCTGTCCTGGGCTTGTAGGAATTACTGAAGATACATATAAACAAACTGTCTTTTACTTGTCCTTTTTGGCTTTTTATAATTCTGTTGACCTAAAAGTCAAGTTTTGTGTGCTGTGAAAGAGAAATAAAATTATAAAAGAATCTGTCTCTTCTTACACAAACCAAACTAGACATATAGCCCCATTCTAGAGACAAGATTTTTGAGAAAATTCCCTAAAACTGTTACTTTTAATTATGCTGATACCCTTTTTTTAATAGACTTTAAGAAGAATGTAATCTTCCAGTTTCCAAATATAGTAAGTTTAAATTTACTTTAACATACTGGCCTAAAAGTGAAAATAAATCTCCTGATCATAAAAGTCTTGTGAAAGAGTATCAGTTGAGAATTTAACTCTCACAATATAATTTTACGAAGTTGAGGATGGTCTTCACCTCCAGTAATTTTCTGGTATGATGACTTGAATGGGAGATTGTAGCTCTTGTAGAGTACTGAGCCTCTAAAGAGAAGTCATATGATATGTAAGGACTTAGGTATGTTTAATCTAGAGAAGAGAATTTTTAAGAGGACATGACAACTGTCTTTCAGGTATTTAAAGGACTGCCATGTGAAATGGATTAGATTTATGTTTAGGGTCAGAAACCTAGAATAGATTGAACAGGAAGGTTGATTTTACCTCAAAAGGAAGAATTTTTGTGCAGTAATGAATCGTGGGAAGTCTTACAAGTTTTAACAAGATAGGGAAGGCCCTGTTGATGAAAGCAGACACTAAATGATTACTTGTCAGAGTTACTGTGGAAGGGATTGCTGCCTTTAGAAGGGGATTGTATTAGATGGTCTCTGAGACCTCCAACAATCTTAAGATTTTAGTCTGCCACTTCAAGATGTATTAACTTTTATTCTTTTCCCAGTTCTATTTTTAGCAAGTGAAAACACAAGTAGACTTGTGGGATAATTTGGCTAAAACTAAAATGGTTGGGTTGCCTTGTTTTATTTTTCTTTCAGTGAATGGATTTGGAAAGTGGCTCACAATATATAGTCACACTACTCTCAGTTGGTAGTTCTGCTATGTCATAAATAGTTCTTGTTATATTAGGTATAGTGTTAACACTTAAGGAAAGAAAATAGTTATTAAGGAGCTCATCAGTTCAATAATCTAGCATCATCAGTGGTTTTAGAATTAGTTTGGTAACAAAAATGTTTGGGGAATGTCATTTCCCCATGAAAAGGCATTCCCTTCCATCATTGTCATTGATTTTATCTACATTTTAATCATTTTCCTTTTGTCCCCTCTACCTCCTATCTTCACTTCCTTCTCACTGAATACAAAAAAAACTCAGAAGATGAACTGAGGCATTGTATCACCATATTTGAACTTCCTTAGCTCCCCAAAAGAAAACTTCTTACTGAGTAAGCATGTAGAATAAAATTGTTACGTTGCAGTGAATATTATATAAGTTAATTTCCATTTCACTGGAAATCTTTTAAGCAGAGGTGAAATAGCTCACTATATCGAATGAAGATTCATGCTTCAGGTAGGGATAATCTAGATGACATCTGAGGTCCCAGTTCTGAGATTCTATTATTTTATTAGTATAAATGTTGAGACTGGGTACAACATCCAGATAAAAAGCAAATGCAGCACACACAGACAAGAAAATGGCAGTTTTTATATAACTATGTATAAACTTGAAGTTGTAAGAGGCAGTGAGGCATATGGGTCCTGGGAAGTTTTGGAGTGAGGCCTAAGTTCAGATCTTGCCTCTGATACATGTTCAGCAAATAAATCATGTAAGCTCTCAGTGGCCTAAAGCATAAGTAATATGAGTTTTAGATGTTGGAGGAAGTTTTGATACTGTCAGTTTCCTAGTGATGAAATCATAAATTCAGACAATTCCCTGCTCCTCCCTCTTTCAAAAAAAATCATCAGGCTAAAAACATAAGAACAAATGTTCAAGGAACCATCAAACAATATATATGAGCAACCATAATATAAAGTGTTAATGGTTTGACCTAAAACAGTGTAAATAATTTAGGACAGATGATGATCTGGGGTAGGTAGTTCCTAATCTAATTCTTAAACTATATGAATAAAAGAAATATATAATTAATCACTTGGTGATCCAGGACATGAAATTAAAACTCAACTAGGTCTTTCAGATGAGTAGTATTTTTATATTTTGAAATCATTATTTTTCTAGTTTTAGGTGATAGTCCAAACTGAGCTTTCATATATGGGGAATCTTCTTTAAATAGAGCTGATTTTGAAAATACAAATTTATACAAATGATCAACTAATTGGCTTTATGGGATTCATTAGAGCTCCCAACATTAAAAATAGGATTCAGTTTTTAAAATTTTTGTCATTTGCTTTCTTCTTGGGATTTTTTTATAACAACTGTTACCTCAGTGAACATCCCCCCCCCCCCATCTCTGGGATCCTCTTTAAAATGTCAACAGTTCAATATCCTGCCATGAGGATGTATAAAGGTCATTAAGGAAAATAGAAAGGAAGAGATTTGAAGCCTCCAGTCTTTACTCTCAACTACACAGTCTTTATTGCTGGGAAATGTCCAGTCTAAGAAGACATGAGAACTTAAAGTCTAGCATGGTAGTTACTACACTGTTTGAGATTTAGTCCATTTCTGAATACGTTAAATGTCCTTAAAAGTGTGATAGCTTTAAAGCAGTATGTATAAAAGTATCTGTATCATGTCTCCCAACAGAGCTTAGCGCAGCATGCCACTCATGGTAATTGTTTAGAAAATATTTGTTGAAATAATGAACTGAAAACCAAGATTGATTATTGGCCAGGTTTTATGAGAGCTTATATTCAGAATATATGATGTGTTTTCATAGATCATTAGAGCTTTAAAGATTCTTAGAGAGCATGAAATCCAAATTCTTCATTTTGCAGATGAGGAAACTGAAAAAAGAAAGATCAAATGATTTGTCCAGGGCCACATAATGGCAGTTAAGTGGTACAGTAGACAGAACTTTGGCTCTTAAATTGGGAAGGCCCAAGTTCAAATTCCATCTCAGAAACTTACTTGTATGTTCCTGAGCCAATTAACCTCTCAGCATCAGTTTCCTCATCTGTAAATTGAGAATAAAAATTGTATCTACCTTCCCAGTTTATTGTGAGGACCAAATGGGATAATACTTGTAAAGTACTTTGCACTATAGAAAACTAAAGCACTATAGGAATCCTAGCTGTTATTATTATTACAACTAGAACTCAAAACCACAATGCCTTTCTTATGTCATAAAGTGTTCTTCACATAAGGCATCCTAAACAATTATATGTAATTTTCAGGATGCCACCATTCTGCACTGACCTTCTAGTGGTCAATGAAGTGAACCCTTTCTTCTGTTTACATGTTACTTTTAAAAGGTAGAACTAGTACTTGCTATAGCATCAGCTCTTAGAATTGAAAATAGTAGGAGTAGGGACAGATTATAAAATTGGAAAGTTAGAAAGAATTGTGTAGATCAGTCAGCCCAACACCCTTATTTTCCATATAAGGAAACTGAGACCCCAAGTTAGAAGGGCTCACCTGCAGGGTAATGTCATTCATACAAAGTCTGGAATCCCTAAATTAAGTCTGTCATGAATTTTTCTCCTTCCCAAAGTCATTCATATACTTGCAAAATCACTAAGTTGACTTTAAAAGCAATTATATGTGTGCTTAGGAGCAAAAGCCATGGATGCAGGATGGTTAAAGGGGAAGCCATCACTTCTTACTAAGGTTAAAAAAAAAGTTGTTGCTGAAAAGTCTGAATCAGTTGAGTGAATTTTCAGTCATGTCCAACTCTTTTTGACCCCATTTGAGGTTTTCCTGGCAAAGTTACTGGAGTGGTTTGCCATTTTCTCCTCTCATTTTTATAAATAAGGAGACTGAGGCAAACAGGATTAAGTGACTTGCCCAGGATCACAGCTATTAAATGTCTGAGGCAGGACTCAAATTCAGGAAGATTCCTTGACCAGTGCTCTTATCTACTGTGCCACCTAGCTACCCAGTCTAAATTAATGAGGACACAAAATAGGGCTGGTCTGATGCAGGATAGTCACGATAAGTCAAGAATAATTTGCAAGGAACTCTCCAATAAAGAGTTCCTCACGGGGCCACCTGGTGAGTGTGAGGTTAAGGAGTGGTCTGAAGCTGAAGTACTAGATTGAGATGTGGCACGTGGGACCCCAGTTGGGTCGATAGGAGATGATAGCTTGTCCTTTCTCCTTAGTCCTTTTCCCCCTCTCTTTTTTACTGTCATTTTGTTCCCCTTAAGCATTTCTCCCTCCCTTTCTCTCTTTCTTCTCGCGTATCCTCCTACCCGCCTTTGTTCCAGTATCTCTTTAGTCTTCTGAAATCTTCCTTTACATTGTCTCCCTTAAACTGCTGCAGTATTATAATAGAGGAATAATTTGATTAGTCATAGAATAAAATTTGATTTGTAATACTAATTTTAAAGGTAAATTGCCAATTTTATATAAAAAAAAAATTAGATTGACCTTGGAGTAGATTCTTACCTAGCCAAAATGAATTTCTGTTGTGGTAGTGATTGGTCACTTCCTTCTGGTTTGGTGTTCTGAGGATGAAAAAGCAAGAGAACATCAGACATTTCTAATCACAAACCAAGATCTTCCAGCACAATTCCCTGGAAAGAAAGTTTTTACAACACACCCTAAATCCAATCAGACCTTTTCTTAAATGTTCCTCAAAAATTCTTTTAAAAAACAACTCTTAAAGAACAAAAGGAAGATTGCCAAAAGGTAAAAAATCATATAATTATGATTCCTTTTTTTTTCCCAGAGAGGGAGAATAAATGAATAAGAAGGAAGTTTTGCTATAATTCTTTAACCTTGTTTTATTTATAATACACGTTTTGTCAAGATATCATCTTTTAAACCAACCTTATAAGCCAGTTGGCTCTGAAAGAATGAGACAGTGCTGTTATTACCTCACCACATGAAGTTGGCACTTTTAGGTGCCCACTATCAAAACTACATCAAGTAATTAGGTTAATTCTCCCTCTGGCTTTGCTCACACTTCCCAGGTCTGAAACCCATTCCTAAAGCAATTTCCTTCTAGCCTCTTCTCCAGCTAATGATGGAGAATACAGAATGCTTATCATTTTTCTGAGGGGTGGTGCTGCACAGATCTCTTGGAAATCATGGGTCTAATGTATCTGATTCTCTTCCTTCAGATGTTTGAAAACTCTAGCTGTTTTCTCAGCATAGAGTGTTTTGGGGGTGATGTTTTTGTTTTATAAATGTAGCAAAATTTTATTTATTTCATTAGTTCTTTTTTGCTGCAGTTTTCTGAAGCACATTAGCAGTTTTCTTAGAAAGGCACTAGCTCTGTCTCACCTTTTAGTTTCGCTTAGGCCAGTAGCTGGTGATACTTTCTGTACTATGAATGATGACAGTTGTGTATATCTCCCTTAGCACAGGCACAAATTAGTACTTTGAGAATCAACTTCATAAAATGAGTTTATGTCAAAATATGGTACTTTGGGTTTATATTTCCAAGAATGTAAAACTTGAAATTGTACAAATAACTACAGTATTTAGGATAACTATTTAATTTTATATGAGTTTTTTTAAGAAGCTTTTTTGTAAACTATATTTATTATAACTATGAAAATTTTAAGGCTGTTTGGGTACCTTGTATATTTTTAGCTTCTATGATGTCTCCCATCAATGTATCACCCCTCAAGTATCTTCATATAATTCACTATGCCATCTTTTGAAAGGGCCTGAGCTTTTCTGCCCTTTTCAGAAAAGATGAAAACCAACTCTCAATCCACCCTACATTTCTTTGTTATTTTTTAAATAAATGTTTTGATCATGTAAATTCTGGGCACAGATGATCTTTAGCAGTAATCTTTATTTTAGCTCCATAAGGTTGGAAATGAAAATCTTTCCTGTTAAGGTTGCTTTATGTGTAGACAACTTGTTAACTAAACCAGATTATTTGCACTGTGGGATAGATGGGTGGGCATGTTTGGAAGCTATTTCCTTCTTTTCACCTTGAAAGTTAAATTCATTGTAGCCAAATCCTGAGACTTTCTCCCTAAACCACTACTCCCTAGGAATCTGTAGATGGAGATATGGAAGTTAGAGAGAAGAATGAAGAAATCTTCCTTAAGTTGAGGACAGAGAGGTTAATGGGAAGTATGGGGAAGAGAAACATTCCATTGTGTTGTGTGTATATAATCTACAAGTAAGGAATAATAGGATGCTGGAACTGCTGCCTATAGAGTTAAACATATAAAATTCAGTTCTCTTGAGAAGTAAGAAAGTAAGTAACCTTATTTTTTGGAGTACAGGATGAGGAGACAGGAGATTTACACTGCTACTCTCTAGTTTTGAACAAGTCTATTCATCTTTGTGATTTCTCCTCTGTAAAAGGAGAGGGTTAGACTCGATAATAACTCATGTTTATTCTATGAGTCTATTGTCCATATAACAACTGTTTCACTCTTTCATATGTGGGATCCCTAGAATAACTATCCTATATTTAAGGTACACCCATTCAGAACCATAACTCACAAGCCCCTGTCAATGTATTTTTCTTCTGGTCAGTCAGAGAATAGAATTAATTCAAAGCAATCATTTGATGAACTAGTGAAAAAAGGTGTAATAGAACCCTATTCCGCCCTCCAAAAAACTCACAAAACAATACATTAGCACACTCTACCACAAGTAAATATACTATCAATGGAGAGAATGGGCATGCATCAGGATCACATATGAGGAGTACATGCCTAGGAAACATCAGTGACTTGGCAGCATGCTCAGAGAAGAAACTTATGTCTTCAGTTCTACAGGATTGGTGTTTTCTGCTTATGTAGTTTTGCTGCTCTTAATGAACCTACTCCCTGATATGTGGGTGTCTCTGCTGGGTGCACCAGTCTTATGGTAGCTGTAGGATGGAGTTGACTGCTAGGTATTTCTCTTCTTGGGATATGTATGGATATGTATGTTGCTTTGAGAGTGACATGTTCACAATACAAGAGGACTTTGTTTGAGGCCATCTCAGTTTTGCTATTAGAAATAATGGCTAGAAACTCTCGCCCTGGTAGGCAGGTCATTGCCGCATCTAGCAAACACCAGGCAGATGGAACGTTCATAGGCTTTGGAAATAGGCTGATACTTGTATACACATACACAGAAGAGTTGAAATTACAATGTTAGCCTATGCTTATTTATACAGTAGAAATTTATGGATTTAATTTGTTCCAAGATTCTGTTTGTCATGTGATTTCTTCATGTTGCAAAGTGAATTTTCCAATAAGAAATAATGTAAAATCAGATGATCTGTACATCCCCAAAAATATTCATATAAAATAATTATTTATAATTTTAAGTTTTTTGTCCTAAGTGTGCCTGAAATACAATAGCAATGAGTAGTACACAATATAAACCAAAAATAAAACAAATTAACCTGTACTTTACCTTTGAGAAGAGTAGTGACTGACTTGAAGGAGAGGAGAGGGAGGAGGAGGAGGAAGAAGGATATTGTTTGGAAGGAGAATCTCCCTCCATGAGAACATCAGGGATTTCAATGTCGGGTGTGTTCTCTCTTAATGCTATTTTCACTTAAAAGACTACCACTACTGCCTTCATTTATTTTTCAGTTTTTAGAATCACTTTCATGTTTTGACTGACTGATTTTTTTTTACACAAGCTTCAGATAGACCAGTTAGAAATTGGAGAAGGAAGGTACTTGAAACAGGTAGACCAATTAGGAGGTTATGCAACAATCCGGGGTAATGAGGGCGTGAGCAAAGGGGATGATTGTGAAAAGGGATTGTCCATGGAGATAGTATTGAAGTAGAAATGGACAATATGTGTTAAGTGACGTTCCTTTGTCATGTGAAAGCAAAGAAAAAAAACTATTACACCAGTGGAGCATCATCCCTTCGCAAGTTGTTCAAGTCCAAACTGCGAATTTTTGTCCTGTAAGACAAATTTTGCAAATTTTTCCTAGTCCAGGAAAGCAAACAGAAACCAGGTTACTCATAAACAGAGGTTCTGTTCTGTGTGTGTGTGTGTGTGTGTGTGTGTGTGTTTGTATATACATATATAAAGAGAATTATATACATCTGTCTACAAAATGAAGTGGGAAAAGACCAAATGGGGACAAATCAGGGCATCATGCTGCTATGTTTCTATGAGGAGCTATGAAGCTCTAAATCAATCATTAACCTATCTAAATCATCAACCTATGGGAAGCCTAGCTCTTTTGACCAAGATTGTGATAACACAGGTACCACTCTCCATCCACTCTCCAAATTAGATATACTGCCTAGGAAGAAGCCTGAAGGATTAGCCTTGTAAACCCAAATCTATAAAATGATTATTAACATCCTTTCTTCTCACTGTTTTTTTTCCCTTCAATTTACCCTAACAGTTGCCTTTGCTCTGTTCTTATCTCAAATGTCCTATTGCCAACCTCTTCCAATTATTTCTGCTTTTCCCCTGATTTCTTTCAGTCCTCTACCCCCCCCTCAAAAAATTATCTTCATGCCCAAACCAAGTTACCAAAAGGAAACAAGGAGCAAAATGAGATTGGTGAAAATAAAAAACTAAAAAGGGGTATGTGGGTAGGTGTATTGTTGTTGTTCATTATTTCAGTTGTATTTAACTCTTTGTGGCCCCCTTTAAAGTTTTTTTTGGCAATATTACTGGAGGGGTTTGCCATTTCTTTCTCCAACTAATCTTACAGATGAAGACACTGAGGTAAGCAGGGTTAAGTGACTTGCCCAGAGTTGCACAGTTAGGAAGTATTTGAGGCCATATTTGAACTCAGGAAGAGGAGTCTTTCTGACTTAAGACCTGGCCATTTATCAACTGTGCCACTAAGCTGTCCTGGGTATGTGTTTACAAATACATAATCTACCTTTCTTTTTCTTTTCTATTTCAGGTCACTGAATTATAGTTTGGTCAATTCATTAGAAATAATTTCATTTTGTCCCCAAGTTCTACAGTTTGTGACTAGGATTCTAGAGATGCTTTGAGTTATATAATAGTCATGACAAATCTTTCTATACCCAGCTTGCAAGTGGTACCAGTAAGATTGTCTGGTGCCTCCCTCCTTCTCTCTCCTGAAATCTATTGATCAAGTGTTATTTGTATTTTCCCCCACCCCCCTTGTTAAGGGTAAAGAGAGACAAAATATAAGTCACCAATAAATCAACATAGAATTGGGTCCATTAACCCCTCCAAGATTTCTTGTGAATGAGATGACTTGAGAATTAAAGAAATCAGCTGCTCTGAGGTCTAGGGTGTATTCTGAGAGGTAAACACAGTCAGTAGAGACAGAAACTTAGAAATGTTCTTTCCCTGGGATTCCATGTTAAGGATGGATTTCCTGAAAAAGAGAATGAGTGCCACCTGCTGTTCATAGAGAGATTCAACACAGGGCAGTGCCCATCCTCAGCCAGGTGTCTAAGGAGACCTTTGGAAAATGCAGCAAACAGGACAAGAAAAATGCAACACTTGTTTTATAAATAATAATTGTTTAATACCTGTTTCTTGATGGTCTGCTTCAGCCCTCCCCAGGGATGTCCTCTTTGCTGAGCTCTCCCAGGCCAGTCCTCTTAAGTCATTCATACTATACAGGTTTCTACTGGTACATTTGCCAAGTGGTGGGAGTGGCTATTTTTTCTGACTCTAATGGCTCCATGGATATAATAAGGAACCCGAAATCAGGAAGACCTGAGTTCAAATCTAGCTGTGGGACCTCAGACAAGTTGCAATCTCTGCTTGCCTCAGTTTCCTCATCTGTAAAATAGGTACAGTAATAACACTTGCCAGTTTGTTGTGAGGATCAAATGAGACCATATTTTAAAGTGCCTTGCAAAGTGGTGCTTTTATTGTTAGATTTCTGTGCATTTGTTATATTTAGTGCTTTTGAGTCTATTGCAGGAGGAGATTGTGGTTATACTTTGAGTGATGGAAAATAGCATAGTGGCAGATTCTGAAGTTATCTGGTCATGGGGGGAAGAGAGGGTAGACCACAAGTCAGAGATGTGAGAAGTTCCCTTAAAATGTACCTTGGCCCTTGGCTTTGGGAGGGGCAACACACTCCTCACTCTAACTAAATTATGGATATATAGTAGAATTTGCTTTAGTGGAATTTTCGACTATACTGTGGCTTAGCATAATTTTCTCTCAAAGCCAGTATGACCAAAGTGTTGACTCATTGCTATATCTGAAATTTGGATAGCAAATCAATAGATAATTTTTGAACACATATTTTCAAGCAACATTCAGTTTTTAGTGTTTGTATCAGGAGATAGTAATTATCCTGATTTGAAATGGAAAAACCCATAGTTTATCTGATTGCATCATTTCTTGACTGGCACATTGGAGGGAAAAGCTGATCCATGTTTTCCTGAGCAAGCTCTAGTTCTTGTTTCCTGGAGATCCTGAAGACAGGAGAGGAGATATTCCTTGTCTCCAAGACCAGATAGAAGGGCCACCCTATGTGGAGGCAGGGTCCCTAAGAATTCCCAAGATGGATCCTCCAAGCTCCCTCAGTCTGCCATTGACTCTAGTTCTTTTTTTTTTAAAGCCATGCATCTCTTTCATTGGTTATGGGACAGACCATCATCTTAAGAGGGCCAAGTGGTCTCTGAGGTCCCTTCTAAATTTAAAATTCTGTAATCTAATGAAATGCAATCATAAATAAGCCAAGATCTTCTGCATTTATTGCAAGTTCTTTAGATGCTTAACAGGCTCACTTCTTAGAAGTAGTTTTGAGTTTATCGAGTGGGCCAGCTGTTTGTTCAACCCAAATGTAACTCCATCCAAAGGAAATACTAACTGAGTTATTTTCTGGTTTAACATTATTAGTCTTGGGGCAAATGAATGGTGCAGTAGATAGAACACTAGCCCTGGAGACAGTTGTATTGACTTGAATTCAAATCCAACCTTAGACATTTGTAAGCTATATGACTCTGGGCAACTCACTTTACCTGATTGCCTCAAAAAATAAAAAAAAAAGATTATCTTGCCCCAAGTCTCTGCTAGGCTGCTTCTAAATCATTTCTTCCTTCTAACTAGTCATCAGCTCTTCCTCTCTTCTTTGTTTTTTTGGGGTTTTTTTTAGGATTTTGCAAGGCAATGGGGTTAAGTGGCTTGCCCAAAGCCACACAGCTAGGTAATTATTAAGTGTCTGAGACTGGATTTGAACCCAGGTACTCCTGACTCCAGGGCCGATGCTCTATCCACTGTGCCACCTAGCCACCCTCTTTCTCTCTTCTTACAGGAGAGTAAATAAGTTCATAATAAGTTCTTGCCTAACCTCATGGCTAAGCAAGCATCAGACTTGGGACTCAAAATCCTGTGTCCTTTCCCTTCTTTCATCCACTAGTTATCTAGAAATAGGGGGTAAACTAGGAAAGAGGAGAAAAAAAAGAAAAAACTTAATGAGAAATCATTATAACTACAGCTAGGAGTTAATGGGATATTTGATGGAGAAAGAGGGCAGATTCCAAAATGTATTAGAGGAAGGGGGAAGCTGACTCTTAATTGTGGTAACAGACTGTGGGCTGGGGGCTTAGGAAGTGTGAGGGATAGTGTCTGTGAATATGTGTATAGAAGGCCCTCCGAGACTCCTGAGAAGTTGACCTGTCCGTTCTTCCTACTCTTATGACAAAGCCAAAGTCTGGGGGACAAAAAGCTTCTCAGATGCACTTTTGAAAGTTTTTAGCTCTCCCTTATCCTGAGATACTTATCTTTAATAGGATATTTTTTAAAAATTTTTTTAGTTTTTTGGGGTTTTTTTTGCAAGGCAATGGGGTTAAGTGGCTTGCCCAAGGCCACACAGATAGGTAATTATTAAGTGCCTGAGGCTGGATTTGAACTCAGGTACTCCTGACTCCAGGGCCGGTGCTCTATCCTAATAGGATATTTTTTTTTTAAATGTGAGTTCAAGTGTTTGTTAAAGTACATTTCTGGAGATAGTTTGAGATTGAGAAGCAACTAATAGTTCTTTTTAGCTGGAGCATAGCATTCATGAAAGGGGAAACTGTGATTATAGAAGGCCTTGAATGCCAGAATAAGATTGATCCTCTAGGCCCTGGAAAGCGAGTGATAGTTTTTGAGAAGGGGAATGCTAAAGTGTAATCATTAGATGACAAGACTATAGTATTTTGGCTGCTTTGTGAAGAATGAACTGGAGAGGAAAGAAACTAGAAGTAGGGAGATTAATTAAACTATTCTATTCTTCAGGTGAGAAGTAATGATACCTGAACAAAGAGTATGATGGACTGAGTGGAGGGGGTGGGAGGAAGGATGCAAACATGTTCTCCAGAGGATTTGCAAACTGATTAGGCATAGTGGAGTGAAGAGGAATGAGGCAAAGGCAAATTAGATACCTTTCTCAAAGAAATCTAGTATTTTGCTTCTTGACAATCTTAGTGGTTTCCTTGAAGCAGAATGATGTTGTAGAAAAAATATTGGACTTGGGGTTAGAAGACCTAGCACTAACACTGAGTGACCTTTGGCAAGCACTTATCCTTTCTGACCCTAATCTGTAAAATGGGAATAATGCTACTGGCACAGACTTCTATGAGGAAAGTTCCTTGTAAGACCTAAAACTATTTGGAAATGCCTATTTTAGCATATAGGCAGAGAAAAGAGTGAACAATGGTTGTTATCCTCTGCAGCTACTCAGTAATAGAAGACAGAAACTCTCCACATTCTCTCCCTGCTGGTATGATGCCTGTGTCATCATACTGTACTTCCTGAAAAGTAGATTCTTTGTACTATGGGGTACAAAGCCCTGGGTAAGTGAAAGTAATATTGTGCCTGTTTTACAGGGTTAGAAAAACTGCATGACTTGCCCACTGTCACATCACTGGCTACCTAAGTGCCAGAGCTGGGTCTTTTAATGAAATCATCTGATTCAAAATCTAATGCCTTTGCCAATACATTACATAAAATACAAACCCCAGTATGGAAGCTGGTGTGGAAGAATAGTGGTGCATTGTGCCGAACTTTTCATGCCAACTCTAGTTGCTGCAGACTCCCAGCCAGCCTGCTGCACCTCCAGGAGGACTCTCAGGCCATGAGGAGGCTGGGCTCCTGCACTGACCCAAAGCTGTGAAGGGGGACAGCTGAGGGGCTCAAGCCTGGTCCTGGAAGGAGGATGTAGGGGACAGAAAAAAGCTCATGTTTTATGAGCACATAATCTAGGAATTAGAAGGATCAGTGGAGACCATCTAATCCAATCTGTCCCTGAACAAGAATGCTTCCTGAAGCATCCCACAAAGTGATAGTATTGGGCTTGTGGGACCAGAATACAGCGAAAGCCTATAAAGATGCATGCCAAGTGGCAGTGGAATGATGGTCTGGGTTAAACTTGTGAAAAATCCCAGTAACACAAGGTAAAGCCTGTTTGTTGAAAGGCGTCTGCAACCCTAGAAGACCTGAGTTCAAATCCTGCCTCAGACACTTAATAATTGCCTAGCTGTGTGACCTCAGGCAAGTCACTTAACCCCATTGCCTTAAATAAATAAAATTTTTTAAAAAAGAAAGAAGTCTGCAGTGAGTCAAGGTCTTGCTCACCCCAGATGCCTTTGCTGCTGGTCACTAGTTGACCTTGCTGAGCTGCGCATCCTCCTCCCCTCCCTCTCCCTCCATCAAATAGGCCCAAACCAGCCTTGCAATCAAATGTTCCTCCAAAACTCCCTGCTTCTGTAACTACCTGTGCTTGGGAAAGATTGTCCATTCTTTTTCCTAGCCCATTTGTGGTTTTCAGGCAGAAATCTCCTCTACCTCTCCCGATCCATTGGCTTTTTTCTACCTTGTACTGGAGGTCTGGGTGATAGTGTCTGATTTTCTTCTTAATAAAACTTTTCTGTTTTCAACACTCCCTCCCACCCCCCACCCCCACCAAAGAAAAAGAAACCTCTGCTTCTGGGGTACAGGGACTATAGTCCCAAACTTTTTGTTCTGAGGCTGGGATATGTCCCTGGCTTGGCACTTGCCAAGGTGTTGCCTTTGCAGCCTAGACATTGCCTAGGTAGAGGTTTATTTCCTCCTTTGTAGTGGCTGGTTCCCAATCCAGTCCGGCCCCGACGTTCCCAGAGCTCTGACTTTGTCTGAAGTTGGGACCCTCATTGCTGGCTGCTATCTAGCTGAGCTGGAACCTGGGCTGGGCTGTGACCCAGAGCTTCCTGCTGGTTTTCCCCTCTCCTGCCTATGCCGGGCTTTACTTCCCTTTTATCCCCAGAGACAGAACTTCACTGAAGCTCCTCCATGATATCTTGATTTAAGAACTTGTTTTGTTCTTTTTTTTTTTTTTTGGTGGGATCTGTACCTTTAAGGTCTGTGTAGAAGCTTTATTTAAAGTTGTATAAGGAAAAGCTCTGGGAGTATATATATATACTAACTTTGTGCTGCTATCGTGGCTCCTTCCTGGAAATTCTTGGACATTTCTTTTATTTTGGCAAGGTAATGAGATTAAGTGACTTGCCCAAGGTCACACAGCTAGTAAGTATAGAGTGTCTGAGGCCGGATTTAAACTCAGGTCCTTCCTGATATTTGAGTGCTGGAGCTCTATCCATTGCACCACCTAGCTGCCTCTTGGATGTTTCTTCATGGAAAACTTGGGCCCAGATATTCAACAATAATATTAATAGAAAGCTTTATGTTCTTTGATCATAAACAAAAAATGTGGATGCCCCTTTAGGAAGTGATTCTACAATTGAATTGTAGTGTTCCTAGAGAGCTAGATTTTGAAGACAGAAATCCCCATATTTAAATGTCTCTCTAGTTTATGACTCAAGTAGCCAGGACAGATTTGGGATTTGGGAGAGAGCAACTCTAATTCAAATCTTCTCTCAAGACAGTTGCTAGTTGTGTGTCTCAGGGCAAGTCACTGAACCTCTGTCTGCCTCAGTTTCCTCATCTATAAAAATGGGATTGGGGCAACTAGGTGGCACAGTGGATAGAGCATCAGCCCTGGAGTCAGGAGGACTTAAGTTCAAATCCGACCTCAGACACTTAATTACCTAGCTGTGTGACCTTGGGCAAGCCACTTAACCCCATTAGAAAAAAGGGATAATGATAGGGTTGTGGCAAGAATCAACTGAGAGAACCCACACACACAATGCTTTGTAAACTTTGAAGTTCTACATAAATATTAGCTATTACCACCTCTATTACCTTGGGGAAAGTCTCTTTAGCTTTCTAGAGTGCAAGTCGTAAGTGTAAAGTAAAACGAGCAGGTTGAACTCACTAACCTCCAGATGTCTTTTAGTTCCAAATCCATATTCCAGTGGTGACCTTAGAGAACATTTCTTCTAAATCCCTCATTTTTTTAGATAAGGAAACAGAGACTTGAAGAAAGGCAAAGTGACATCTAAAGTTACTCAGGCACAAAGGTTTCAAACCTAGGTTCTCTGACACCAAAGTCAGTCTTCTTTCTATTAGATATACTGCTTTCATGGGTGAGATCTTAGCTTATCCACAGAAGACTCACAACAGATCTACTTTTACTTAAATAGTAATTAATTTTTTGCATGTCCAGTAAAACAGAAGATGGAAGTAAGGATAGACAACTGAGCACAAATATGAAAGATTGACCCAGTCTATGAGAATATGATCAAGATTTCTCAAACCCATAGTAAGTTGAAGGACAACAGTAACTTTTTAAATAGCTTTGTGGAGGGAAGGAAGACTGTCAAACTGTTGCCCAGATTGAATGGGAGGATGATAATGGCCAAGTGGAAGCAGAGTAACTGAAATCTTATTTTGCTTTTGTTTTTTTTCTACCAATGGGGAATGGTCTTCAGAAAAATAATTATCAGGGAATTCAGACTCAAGATAAGTGAGGATAGGGTAGAAAAACATTTAGATGGTTTCAATGAATTAAGGTCTCCAAGGTCAGATGCTCCACAACCCAGAGTCCTGAAAAAACTTCAGGTTGTGATTGTTAAAATGTTTACTGATCTTTGAAAAATCATGGACAGAGCTTGGTCTTAGCACCATCCTATTTCTATTTTACCATAAGAATCAAATGGAGCACCGGCCATGGAGTCAGGAATACCTGGGTTCCAATCCGGTCTCAGACACTTAATAATTATCTAGCTGTGTGGCCTTGGCCAAGCCACTTAACCCCATTGCCTTGCAAAAAAAAATCTAAAAACAATAAAAAGAATCAAATGGAGGAAAAAAAGTGAATGCATAGGCTGAATGAAATATTAAAGGAGGCAGAGATGCAAGTTGCCTGACTGTGCTAATTAGGGTGATCAGAGGAGCAGGCATGTGTAATAGTAGACCCCTTGTCACTGCTCTTCCACCTGATCCAGAACTCATCTCTCAAATAGGATTCTGCCCATCACTTGAATTCTCCTCAACATAGTATATTCCATCATTTCTCAAAAACTTGAAATAAGTTATAAAAATATCTCTTGATGTTCAGGACTGATTGTTTTCTTTGTCTACAAAGTGTAGCACTAGTTTGGTAAAATATTTTTTTTTTGACTGAAAACAAAACTCATGAAGACTGGAGATGGTGCTAGAAGACTTAAAATAGGCAAATGTCCCAGTTGTCAAAATGGGGAAGCAGGTAGTTTTCTGACCTGACAAGATAATGAGCTCTATTCTGATTCCTGTCAAAATTAACCCACTATTGGATTTTTTTTTGTGCTTTAGAGACATAGGAAAGGATTTGATAGTATGGATTCATAAAAAACAAATCATGTCAAACAGACTTTATTTCTTTTTTTTTAAAGAGTTTCTAGCTCTAGTTCATCAGGGAAATTCTATAGACATTTTCTTTATGGATTTTCAGCATAGCATTTGAAAAAAATTTCTTGTGGTATCATTCTGGGCAAGATAGAGAGATGTGTACTGAATGGTAGATTGTATGATTAAGTCTATTCCTAACTGGTAGGATGACCACAGAATAACACAATCTTGGATTAAAATTCAGTTGTACTCAAAGAGCAGTTGAACGGCAAAAAGGTGATCTGAACAGGCTTATCTACCACATTGCAAACATGGAACTAAAAGATATCAATGATGACCAAAAAAAAAAAAAAAAATCGGCCAGGTTTTGTCAGTGAGGGGAAACGATGCACAATTTATATGCTATAATAACACCTATTTTTTTGTTTTGTTTTTCTTTTGCAAGACTGTGGGGTTAAATGACTTGCCCAAGTTCACACAGCTAAATAAGTATTAAGTGTCTGAGGCAAGATTTGAACTCAGTTCCTTGACTCCAGGGCTGGTATTCTATCCACTGTGCCATCTAGCTGCCCCAATACCCATTTTTAACAAGAGAAAACAAATGAGTCCCTTCTCTCCCACAGTGTATATGTTGGGTAGACCCGCTTTGAAAGTTTTATAGAATAATATAGACAAGAGTTGCATAGGCAAGGCAGGTATGGATGGGTTGCAATCTATATCATTGAAGGGAGTACCCACATCAGTGAGAATATGGATCTCTCAAAGTTTCAAAAAATGACTAAACCCAAAAAGTGGTGACCAGATGGCTTGGAGAGCTCTAGTGGAGGATCACTAAGTTCATATTTGATTATTTCGTTCACATATTTTTTTCAGTGACTGGAATGAAGACATAACTTGTTTATCAAATTTGTGGATGACACAAAATTGGTTGAAAGAGATGAAAACTAAATGGATTGAAAAGTAGTCCAAAACAGCTTAACAAGCTATTTTTTATGGTTGTTTGGTCATTTTTGTTGTGTTTGACTTTGGTTATTCTTGGCCAAGATTCTGGAGTTGTCTGGCATTTCCCCTTTTAGATCATTTTTTACAGATATGGAACCGAGGAAAACAAGGTTAAATGACTTGCCTAGGGTCACACAGTTATTAAATGGCTGAGGCTGTAATTTGAACTCAGGTCTTCCTATTTCTAGGTCTCGTGCTCTATTTACTGTGCCTACTAGATTAAATCTAATAATTTAGAATTTAACAGGATTGATACAAAACTTTAAACATGGATTCAAAAATTCAGCTAAGTATAGATTAGCAGTTCTTATGAAGAAGATTTGGATATTTTATTAGACTGCAAATTACATATAAGACAACAGTATTTCTTTTTCTTTTTTTTTCAAGGCAATGGGGTCACTTAACCCCAAGGTCACACAGCTAGGCAATTATTAAGTGTCTGAGGCCAGATTTGAACTCAGGTACTCCTGACTCCAGGGCCAGTACTCTATCCACCACGCCACCTAGCCGTCCCGAGACAATAGTATTTCAAGGTAATTGAAAAGGTTCTTGCAATACTAAACTGTATTAAAGGGTCCAGAACAAGGTTAGTGACAAATCCTATGCACGGTTGTTTAACATAGAAAAGCAAAGAATTATGAGAAATGTGATTAACTTCTTTGAGTACTAGAAGGGCTGCCATATGGTTGAGGGATTAAACTTGTTTTGTTTGGCTTCAGAGAATGGAATTAGAAGCAATAGGTACAAATTACAGAGGCAGAATTTGTTTCACAAGAAGGCAAATCTGTCTAATAGAAATTCTAAAGTAGAATGGACTCCCTTGGGAGGTAATGAATTTCTCCTTACTAAAGTTCTGAGGAAGAAGTTGGATGCCCTTTTTTTTTAATTGAGGATGTTGTTGGGCTCAATCATTGGGTTACATGACCTCTGAGCTTCCTTCCTGCTCTGATATTCTGTGATATATTACATGGTATTGGGAGGTGAGGAGGAGAAGAGGAAAAAGGTATATACATCATTATCCAAAGATAATAGACTTCTTCTCTTCACCAGGTGAATCATCTTCAGTTCCTTTAACTGATTGCCTACAAATGGCTTAACTTTCTTCAAATGGTCTCATAGGATGTGAGTGAAGTCTGTTTTCAGTGCCTTTTCTGCTTTGTGAGTATGCCTGTGATCACTATTAACTTTAAGGACCCTGACTGACAAGCTGGCCTTTCTTTAAAAGTAATTGAGGGGGCTGCTAGGTGGTGCAGTGGATAAAGCACCGACTCTGGAGTCAGGAGTACCTGGGTTCAAATCCGGCCTCAGACATTTAATAATTACCTAGCTGTGTGGCCTTGGGCAAGCCACTTAACCCTATTGCCTTGAAAAATCTAAAAAAAAGTAATTGAGGAAGACAGGGACACTTCTAACATAAACAAAAAAACTTATGCTGATTATGTTCACAAAGACAACAAGCAGGGTTGAAGAAGCTGGTTAGCCAGAACCTTAAAGATTCTTATTAAAAAAAACCCCAAACATCATCTCCAAACCCTAACAAACAGGTGAGGCACAGAAGCTGCTTTATTCAGTACAGATGAGCATGTAAATGTAGCTGCTGGGAAACACAGTCTGACACGGTCTGTTTGAACATGTTCCTCTGGCAGTCTAGTTTTCAGGGGTTTTCCCTCCAACTAACCCACCCTGACTAGGCCCAGTGAAGGTAAATACACACTTCAGAACCAGGCCTTCTTAGCTCTTGCTACAAATCAAACCAGGACACATTACCAGTGAAAGTGTTTAATAGTTAAATTATTTAAATAAACTTTTTCAGTTTCCATGGGAAATCATAATCGTATCTGTTTTGTTTTGCTTTTTTTTTTTTTGCAAGATCAGGAATAAACAGAGTGTACACCCCATAGAAAAAAATGATGTTTAAGTTCTACACATCATCAACAGTCACAACTTGAGATGGGAAGGGGGATATAAGGGATGGATGGACAGGCAGGGAAAAAAGTTTCACAGGTTCAAGGCCTGGAAGGGACCATAATTATGAATCAACTTATTCTACCCCTTCATTTTACAGATGGCAAAACTGAGGCATAGGGAGGATGACTAGAGAGAGAGAGAGAGAGAGAGAGAGAGAGAGAGAGAGAGAGAGAAAAGGGAGAGAAATTTAGGGGAAAAGGGAAGAGACTGAGAAAAACAACAAGGGGAAGTGGGAGAAGAACTCTCAAGAAGGTTGGAGATGTTTCTAAAACAGACCAGCAGTAAAGAGGGAGCACAGTGACACAGGCAGATTAAGTACAAATTTTACTAAAGTTGGAAGCAAACTTTAAAACAATAATCAAAACAACTATGGGTATGAAAGAAAGCCAATAGAATACAGTGGGAAACACAAGTGCTTTGTAAAACTTAAAGGATGTAACAGCAGAAATATAATACAAAGGCGGACTTGGCAGTTTTACAGTTTCTGTGCTTTGCTCCTCAGAGATTGCCCTACTGGGGGGTGGGGAAAACAAACAGCATATCGCAGTGAGGTGGTCATGGCGGAGAGTGTTGGTTGGGGAGTTGGAAATAATAGGCTGAGATTAAGTGGTATATGGAGAGAGAGAGAGAGAGAGAGAGAGAGAGAGAGAGAGAGAGAGAGAGAGAGTCTGTGTGTATGTGTACAACTTAGGATATCTCAGTGAGAGAAAAACAAATTTCTGTGCTCAGAATAATTTTCATTTTTTGAGCACAGTAAAATAGGCCCCAATTTTGGTTTGCCGTGAGAGCCCCAGAGATTGATTCTGCCCTGAGAAGAGTGAAGAGTTGGAAAGATATGGATCTGCCCCCCAGACATTGGATTTGGTTTGAGATCTCTTCACTGCACAGCCTAACTAGTTTTCAAAAACAAAAACAACAAAGCCAGAGTTCTTTATGTTGTCCTTAAAAGAAAACCTGAAAGGTTTATTTTCAATTCAGTTTCACCAACAAGTATTAAGAAGCAGCTATTATGTCTAGAAACTGGAATTACAAAGACCAAAAATAAAACCCCAAATCAAAAACAAGCAAACAACCCCCCCCACAATACAAAACAAATAGTTGTTTCCTTCTAGGACCTCTTATGTTCTACTGTCCTGATTCAGACCATGAGGGTTAAGGAGGAAAGGGGACACCCCCACATTCATGTGGAGCCCAGAACTAAGGACCTGATGACCTTTTGGAGTTGCACCTTTCCAGGTGGGAAGTAGGAGTCCTCTAGGGAAATCCACCTGTCCCTGAACCAACTTGGATTGGGAGAGGAATCATCAATTGTTGGGTGTTTTTTATTTTTTAAGGAAAAAGAAAAAGGAAGGGGTGAACTGGTCCAGAAATCAAACTGAAACCAGCAAATGGTATTTAGTACTAGCTTCATCAAGCCTTCTTCTGGTAAGAGAAGCCTCAGTTAGACCCAAAGATGTTCTGTTACAGCAAAATAAAATCTTTTTAGATGAAAATACACTGGCATGGTAGAAAGATGAGGCCACTAGGACAGCAATGCGGTTTATAGAGAGGGTAAGAATTCTCCACAAATTCTACCTCAGCTCTGGAAACCAAAACAAGGGTTTTGGCCCTTGTTTATAATTTATCTTCTTCTGTAGGGTGAAGTAAGGGGTTCTGTGTGTGTGTGTGTGTGTGTGTGTGTGTGTGTGTGTGTGTGTGTGTATGGGGGTTGTATATGTGTGTGGGGGGAGCATATGGGAGGGATGTATGTGTGCGTGGGGGGTGTATGTGTATACTCCCACTGTGAAAGTACAGTACCTAATTTACCCTGAGGTCCCAGAAGCGGATAAACCCATCGCTGATTGTACCCTGTAAAACTGAAAACTGCCAAATGGGAAATGAGAGGACAGCACAGGGCAGAGCCTGGCTCTGTAGCTTATGTACATACATACAAACAGACAAGCCGTACACACCAGCAACAACACCTTGCTGCACACAGCCGCTTTCTGATATAGAGAATTTACAAAATATAGAATTTGGTATCTCTGTTAGATCTCCAAGTTTTCAATATTACAAAATAAAAGATACAAAAATGACAAATCTCAGGGCTGGGATCCCTCCCTTCCCCAAAGCCCAGCACCCTGGCCTAAAGTGTTGGTTTACTTGTCTCTCGAACGCGTCAAACTAACACGTGCTAAAGAAGGGCACGGAGAACTGTTTTTGTTTTGTTTAATAAATATTTGCTTTTCTCAGAGCCAGGGGAGCCTCCTGCTGCCCCTTCCCTTCCCCTCCCCGCCTTGAAAAGAGTCTTGTTTAGCCTAGGTATACTGCCTGCTCATGAAGGGGTGGGGAGTGTGGAGGAGGGCACAGTTAATATGGCTAGAAGTCCTTTCCTGGGACGGTGCCCCGGCCAGCAGTGCCAGAAGGCCTCAGTGGAACAAAGGCCAGGCCACCATTTGAGTTTAAAAAGCTTGCACAGAAAAGCAGCATCTGTGGGGATCCCCGAGCTTTCCCTGGCTGATGCCCTGGTGCCTTACCCCTGGGGCAGGGAGTCTTCCCCAGGCAGCACCTGCCTCTTCCACAACTGCATCAGTTGAACTACACCAATAAATACTAAGCTGTTTTCCACCTGTCAGAAAACTTGAAAGATTCAGGTCTTCTCCTAGCCGACATACAGAGCCAGATACATCTTTGGTCAACTTAGTGCTCTCAGGGAAGTTGGCTCCCCCAGGGTCCTTCTGGGGCTCCTGCCCCCAAGGAGAGGAGAAAGCTGGTTTTGGAGTCACTGTGGAAAAATATGCCAGGAACACCCTGTGGGCACTAGAGCTAGGCCTGCCCACTTTGCCTGGCACAAAAGAAGTCATTTTCCAATTCTCCAAAAGCCGGTCTGCCTGGTACAGCTTTGCCCACTCTGCCTGCTGCTAACTGGGTGGAGGTCCTCCATTGAGGAAGTAGGTCATCATCTCCCCTTTGCCTTTCACCTTGACAACACCCCGGCACTCCAGCTGGTATGTGTTGGCGGCCAGCACCTGGTACATGTCTGTGGTCACCTGGAGAAAGAAAGAGGAAAGGTAGAGTGGGATTGAAGAAGAGGATGTATATCCTGGGAAGTCATTGCCATTTCTTCCCTGTGTCCTTGACTCAGACATTGGTCTGCATTACAAGGATAGAAAGCTGGTGAGGAAATGGATGAATCTGTTAAAGGACCTTTATCTTTTGAAATAAAGAGCAGAATTCATCTGTACTAACAGAGGTTGATCCCAAGCAAGCAATTCCAAACAATAAAGCAGTTAAAAATATCATATACCCCCTGCCCAGGGCACCTAGAACTTGTTTAAGCTACATTGAGAAGGGGATTCTGAGTTGTCACGGTTAATTCATTATCTGAATAATTGTGTGTGTTGACATGATTTTGTTGCAATTACTCAGTTCTGTTAGAGCTGTCTTCTTTGGGGATATGGTGAGAAGTTGGATGTGGTCTTTCCTCCATCATTCCTACCTGGGTCTCCAAGTTTCTAGTCTTGGTTTTCTCCTAGGAACCAGAAAGGAGAGGACTGAATACACTGTGGCAAAGCTAGGTCTGGCCATGTGGTGATACCCTGAACCCCAGGGGCATTGGTGGCCACTTTATGGCAGGCTGTCTCATAGTTTTGAATATGTCCCTGGAATGAAATTTGAGTTATTTCTTAAATCCTGGCATTGGAAGGGACACCAGGTATCTAGTCTTTCCCCTAAATTTTGCAGAGGTTAAGTGACTTGCTTGGGATCATCCAGCTAACTAGTGACTGATGCAGGAGATCTCTCTGACTCAGAACAATGAACAATATTCCTCCTAGTTTATCAAACTGCTTCTGACAGAGCCTTAACATTTGAGAAGTGATAGGCCATTGTTACTGAGGAGACAAGCTGGGAGGCAAGAAGGAGAGTTCCCAAGTTCTTGACCAAGAGGAATAGAGAATGGAAAAATTCTTCCTAAAAATCTCTCCAAGCATGTGTGTTTGTGTGTGTTTGTGTGTGTGTGTGTGTGGGGGGGTGGCAGAGCATCCTCAGCGGGGGAAGAGTTTTTTATTAAAGCTACACTGTGTCCCCTAAAGTCAGCCTATGCACTCAAAGCTCAGTTTTAATTGGACATTGCCATGTGAGTCTTGTATGACTGTAGTCAGCTAAACCCCTTTTCTCTTTCACATGTCTAGTTTTACATGTCTGTCTCCCTGAAGGCACTGCCTGGTCTCCATTAATCTGAAATCTCCCCCCCCCCCCCCGCTCCACCCAATGGGAATGCCTTTTCCTCCTCTATCCTCTCTTTTTATTAATTTTTTAAAATTTTTTAATTAATTTTATTTAAGGCAGTGGGATTAAATGATTTACCCAAGGACACACAACTAGGCAATTAGTAAGTATCTCAGGCTGGATTTGAACTCAGGTCTTCCTGACTCCTACACCATCTACTGCCCCTTTGTATTCATTTAAACCTTTTTTTTTTTAAATTCTGAGCTCTAAACTCTCTCCCTCCCTCCTGCTTCTCCCCCATCCATTGAGCAGACAAGTAATATGATATCAATTATACATGTGTACTCATGCAAAGCATTATTTTTATCCTCCTCTATTTCTCCTAGTGCCTTATAGGTGACTACATCCAGGGAATGTTTATCACTTTAGAATAATAAAGATAATAGTCCAGCTGGTTAATATCAGTGCTCTTTCACCGTCTCCTACTGTGAGACTGATAAGTTTTTGCAAAAATTGTTTTCTAGAATTTAAATCAAGCTATTAGGTCAATCAATCCCTTATTTCCAATTCTAATGCCATAATGAAAGCTCTGAGATCCCCATTCTTGGAGAGCTCTTTAGCATAGCAGGAAGCCTCATCTATGTGGGCCAGAGACAAGGGGAGGATTGAGATGATCTGCCTCTTACCTGGATGCGGTCCGGCACACCAGTGCTATCCATGCGGCTGGCCACATTCACTGTGTTGCCCCAGATATCATATTGAGGCTTGCGAGCTCCAATCACCCCAGCCACCACGGGGCCAATGTTGAGCCCTATAGTAGAATAGGCAGGGAGGAAAAAGCATCAAACTCTCGCACAGACTATGCTTTTTTTTGGGGGGGGGGCTAACTCCCCCACTTCTGTCCCTAACTGCATCTTAGTTCCTAAGGGGTCTTTCTCAATCACATCTGATTCTTGTCTTTAGGTCTCTCCCCCCTTCACTGCCTCCTTCCCTCTTACTGTCCAAAAAAAAACCCCACTCAGGGGCAGCTAGGTGGCGCAGTGAATAGAACGCCGGCCCGGAGTCAGGAGTACCTGAGTTCAAATCCGGCCTCAGACACTTAATCATTACCTAGCTGTGTGGCCTTGGGCAAGCCACTTAACACCATTGCCTTGCAAAAACTTAAAAAAAAGAAAAACGAAAGAAAAAAGAAAAACCCACTCAGGTCTCTAACATTTTGGAAGGAAAAGGAAAAAAGTTTATTGGACCCAATTTTTCTTCTTCCTTTATTTAAAAAAATTTTTATTTATTAAGGCAATGGGGTTAAAGTGACTTGCCCAAGGTCACACAGCTAGGTAATGATTAAGTGTCTGAGGCCGGATTTGAACTCAGGTCCTCCTGACTCCAGGGCCGGTATTCCATCCACTGTGCCACCTAGCTGCCCCTTCCTCCATTTTTCTTCTCCCATTCACTGTCAGATTTCTCTAATAAATGCTTTATAAATTGCTGCTTCCATTTCCTCATCATACACTTCTCAATCTTCTACAATTCTACCCTCACCCCACTTCTGAGATTTCTTTATTAAAGAATTTAGAGTTAGAAAAACAGATTTTTAATCCCAGATCTGTGTGGGGTAGGGATAGGGCCTGGGCTTGTGATTTCATCAGGATAGCAAACTCCCAAGTAAGGAGTTATGTATAATGCAGGTTAATACATTTCTTTTTTTTCCCCATTACATAGTCCTTGATAATTTCCCAGAGCCCTGAAAAGTGCTTGCCCAGCATCCCACGGCTAGTAAGTGTCTGAGAACACATCTGAACTCAGGTCTTCCTGACTTCAGGCCAAGCTCACTTCCTTGCCTTTACCCCTCATCCAAAACATAGATTTATATTTCCAAATGTCTACAAGACATCTCTATTTGGACCTGATGAATATGAAGTAATAATGGGCCAGCCAAAAGATGCATCCCTTTCCTTCCATATTCAATCCACTGATTCTCAAATATAATTGTTTCTTCTTCTGAAAGACTTTTCATATCTGTCTGTTCCTTTTCTACTCTTGTTTTTCTACTTCATAGGCTCATGGGATTTAGGTTGGAAGGTATCTGTTTCACTTTTGTCTTTTTATCTCAAGGGTTTACCAATATGTCTAGAATGTATTAAGTGCTTAATAACTTCATGTTGACTGATTAAGTCTAACCCCCTCAACATAGAAAAAATTCAAATACAGGTCCTCCAATTTAGAATCCAGTGTTCTTACTACACTGCCTTTAAGCTCTGGTCACCTTCTATCAGGATTACTCCTGAAGTCTCCTAACTGGCCTTCTTGATTTTAGTTTCTCCTCATCCAGGACTTCAGACATCCTCTAAGAATTGCTCTCACTGGATCACTCGCCTACTCAAAAATGTTGAGCTGGACTCATCCTTGCCTAATTGTTCACTGATTAAAGTCAAAACTTCTCAGCAAGAAGCTGAGGCTCTCTCTAATTGTCCCCATCCAGGCCATCCATCTTTATCTTCTATCGCTCCTCACTCACCCTAAGTCTTTTGCTCTCCTCAGGCCTCCTCATTGTGCTATAAATAGAACATAATTATTCTTGTCTCTGAACTTTTACTCATGTTGAAGTCTTGCCCAAGGTCCCCTCTTCTTATCCTCTTCTTCCTGATACCTCTTATGATCCTTCAGCATCTAGCTCGTTTCATCCCCATGAATCATATTATTTTTTCCCATGAATCATTTTAATTAGGCCTTTGTTAACTGTTTGTGAATATATCATACCATCTATGTCACCCAAGAGCAAAAGCCATTTCTTGACCCTATACCCAAAAGAAGCAAAGCACCTTAGGAGCTCTTTACAGATTTAGTGATTAGCTGACTAGATAATCCTCTAACAGATTCAAAAGTCCCAAGACAAGGAGAGGAAATTATATACAACAAATTTGGGTGGAAATGGAATGGCAACCCAGAGAGGGACAGTCCCCTAGTTCCTGCCAGGCCCATCAGTCGCCTCCCTCACCTATCTTCATCTGGAAGTTGTTGAAGGAGTGCTCATTGATGTATTTCATTTGGTCCATTAGCTTCATGGCAAAGTCTGCCAGGGCCTTGATATGCGTCTTCCCTGCTTTGTCATAGGTGGAGTCATTGAGGCCAGAGGCTGCCATGTATGTGCTGCCAATGGTTTTGATTTTCTCCAGTTGCCGAAACTGATCTTCACTGATGATCTAGGCAATGAGAGAGAGGAACTTGAGTCCTTGGAACCCAGGGATTGTACAAATGCAAGAAGACAGAGAAATTAGAAACTGAAGGGGTGAAGGCAAGGACTTAGGAAAATCCAAAGACCCATGTCTTATACTCCTGTTTTTTTCTCATATTAAGAATATCTATCTCCCCTGATACTGGTAAGGGACATTTGCTTGAAGTATTCCATAGCTCTTTTCTGCCCAAAAGATTTAAAATTTAATCACAACTCAGGGTTCTTTTACCTATCTGCCCACATAAATCTTCCCTCATTCAAAAGTTCACAAGCACCATTCTAGTCAAGGAAACCTCACTGCCCCCCAGCCCACTGCCTCATAACTCACCCACTTCTAGTTAGTTGATAGAATGTCAGAATGGAAAGATCTGGGCTCAAGGCCTTACATCACCACTTGCTTCCTGTGTGACCTTATTGAATAGGTCATTTTATTGCCCCGAGCTTCCTTTTCCCCATCTATAAAATGGAGGTTAATAACACTAGTGGGGTCGGGTGGAAAGAGTACTTTGTACACCATGTAAAGCATTATATAAATGTGAGAATCTCAGACGTCTTCTAGCCTAGTGATTCCCATTTTTGTTGTCAAAACATTTGGAAACTATGTGTGTATACACACACACACACACACACACACACACACACACACACACACACTCTCTCTACCCTTCTGAAACAGTTCATTCCAATTCCAACAGTTCGAATTGTTAGGAAATGTTTCCTTAATTGGAGCTTGCTTCCGCAAGTCTTCTACATGGTAATCCTAGTTATCCTCTGGGACCCCAGCAATTCAAGTGTAATTCTTCCACATGACAATCTTTTAAATCCTTGCACACACTAACATGACCCCTTAAAATTTCTCTTCTGCAGCTTTTACTGTCATCAACTCCCAGGTTTCCCACACATCATTGCTCCTGGTTCCACACAATTAAACCCTGTCCCTAACTTCCTTCCAGATCTTCCTCCTCAATGATTATTGCTTTCAGGAAGGTTCCTCCACTCCAATTCATTATTGTTCTGTTTGCTCCTTGTCACTCCAACACTATAACGTCTGCTTGTGCTACATGTCTCAGCCAGCTGAAATTCCTTGTGTTTGTGCTTTTTTATTCCTACTGACCTTAATTTGATATATATATATGTATATATACATATATATATATATATATATATATATATATATATACATATATATATATATATACAGCTTCCCCATTAGACTGAAGATTCCTAAATGGTGAAGGATGTCTTTCTTCCTTTGCATTTCCCCTAGCAAAGTTACAGCATGTAGGAGGAATTCGACTCAAATATTGAAAGTTTGGGGTTCCTCCCCCAACATCCAAGTCTCATCTTTGAAGGTACCTGGTAATTGAGTATTAGTCAGTCTGACAATGTTCTCATGGTAGAGATTCAGGACTGAAAAAGTCAATATCTGCCACACCTTTTGGATTGACTAGGTTCTGTTAGGTGCTTCTGTATTTATGTTTTGGAGGAAGGGAAGGATTGAAGAATTTTCATTCCACATCCCTCAAAGGGCCCATCTCACATTATCTCCTTATCCATTCAATTCAGTTACTACCTGCTCCTCTAAGACCTGAAAAGTAAAGAAGTTATACTGGCCATTCAAGAAAACTGGTGATTTGGAAAGGTCATGACCTCTCTTACTCTAGCTAGGGAAGTGAGGGGACCTGTCTGTCTTTAAATCTAAAATATTCTCATTTGACTGATTTGAGGTTTTAGAACCCATCAGTCTGTCCAATGGCAGGATCTGAAGCAGATGATCCCTAGAGATCCTTGCCAGCCCAAGTCACCCCATGCCATCATGTTCCTTGCAGCCCCAGTACCTCATCAAAGTCAGCAATGATCTCATTGAGCAGTCGGAGACACTCCACTCCCTCATTGTTGGCCTCCAGCTCCACGTAGAACTCAGAGAAGTTGGAAATGGAGGCAAACATGACAGCCACACATTCACACGACTGGTAATACAGCTCATCATTGCGCCGCTCACGAGCTAGGAAGTGTGCTGCCACATCCTTGGGCAGGATGTTGTGCAGAAGCCTCCTGTTGTAGGCCTGGAGCTCCTCCATCTCTTCCTTCTCCTCTGTGGCCTGGAGGAAGAGGGAGCAGGTAAGAGAGGGGCTGTGGAGGGAGGAGGCGAAGAGGCAGGGAGGAACAAAGAAGAAAGTAAGAAAGGAAAAAAGAGAAAAGGGAGAGCAAGTAAAGAAAGTCATGGAGAGGCAGAGGACAAGGTATGGATTTAGGAAAAAAGATGGAAAAAGGACAGGGCTAGAGAGAAAAAAGAAAGTAGAAGATAAGGAGGGAAGAAGGAAAAAATAGAAAGAAGGAGAGATGGGAGAAGAAATGGACCCAGCCTTCCAATTACAATGGGGAAAGGGGAAGAGAAATCTAAGAATTTAATATGAGATAAGATAAATCCTGAAATAGGTAAAATGGACCTACTCTTCATTCATTCATTCAATAAACATTATATATCTACTCTGTGTGGGCATCTAAGTGGTGCAGTGAATAGCATGCTGGGCCTGGAGTCAGAAAGACCAGAGTTCAAATCCAGCCTTAGACATTTCCTGGCCAAATCATTTAAGCCTGTTTGTCTCAGTTTCCTCATCTATAAAATGAGCTGGAGAAGGAAATGGCAAACCATTCTAGTATCTCTACATGAAATCACAAAGAGTCAGGACAGAAAATAACACCTACTTTATGTCAAGGGTCTGAGGAGGGGGTTGTGATACAGGGTTTAGAGAAGACATCAACAAAGATAACTGCCTACATAATATTTAAGGAAGGAACAATTATTTATTAAGCCATCTACTATGGCCCAGGCACTGTGCTAAATCATTTATAAATATTATCTCATTGATACCACCTGATAAGTAAATTATGGGTTATAAAACAAAGCGTGAGTCAAGGGGAAAGGGCAAATATCCAGGAGAAGGTAGTAATTAGATAGGATTTTAAAAGATGGGCAGGAGAACTGAGGGTAGAGAGGACACTGCTAGGTAAGGGATCCATATCTAGTTTATGCTTGCATCCCTCTTGGTACCCAACATTTACCTCGGAAGAACTTAGAAGATGTTGAGTTAATTAATTTGTCAGAAAAAGAAAGCCTTGGGGCAGCTAGGTGGTGCAGTGGATAGAGCACTGGCCCTGGAGGCAGGAGGACCTGAGTTCAAATCTGGCCTCAGACACTTAATAATTGCCTAGTTGTATGACCTTGGGCAAGTCACTCTTGGGCAAGTGACTTGGGCAAATCACTTTTAACCCATTGCCTTGAATAAATAAAATATTAAAAAAGATAACCAAAAAAGGAAACCTCAGAACTTTAAAGCTATGACCTTGTGTCAGCCTGGCCTGACAACTGACATTGTCTTGTGACTTGAGAATTTTACAACCATAGTGATCTTGCACTCTCAATATACAACCTCTTGGGAATGATTGTCATATTCCTTTCCACCAGCCTCTGTCCCTTCCAAATTGACATCCATCACTGGAGGTTCACTCTCTAATTGTTTATTGGACCAGTCTATACTATATCAATAGCTCAGACTCAAGAAGTACAAAACAATCTTCCCCATAGCCTCCTTTGGGCTAGAGATCCAAATTTACTTATTTATACTTGAGTGCCACTCTATTGAAATCTAAATATCTTATCAGAACTTCCATCGACTTCCTACTTTAGTACCTCATTATTGCGTACAGATGATTTTGTATTCTTGAGAGCTCCTCAAGTGCAGAAAGGTCTTGCCATGCTAAAAAGGTTACAAAAGTAAGGGTTCAATGATGGATTATGTTTCTACTGAGGGGCCTTGTAACTAAACCTGGAGAGGTTGGCTGCAAGGCAATTAATTTCTTTTAAGCCAGAGTAACTCAGGAAGACCATGTAAGACGGTAGAGAGGGACTGTAATCATCATTGAAAGGAATACTAAAATCACATACCTTTGAAGTGTTGGTATTGCAATATCATATTAGTCTATAAATAGGTCTCACTGATTATTCTTTTGCTTTATTGCTCCGACTTACCTTTTCCTCTCCCCCTTCCATTGCTACCACTCTATGCCAGGTACTTATCACTTATGTCCAAGTAAATATATTATCACTTCCTGACTAACTTTTCTCCTCTCCAATCTGTCTTATATAGCAGTGCTAAGGGCAGTCTTTCTGAAGAACTGCTTTATTAGATTACTTTTCTACTCAAAATCTACACTGCCTGGAGAACTGAGTCTAAATTTCTCTTCCTGCCATTCAAGATCACAATCTAACCCCACCAGCTGAGTTCATTTCTTCAGTAGTTCTCTGAACTCCAGTGCTATATTCATTCCTTTCTATTCATGCTATTCCCAGAGCCTGTGTGTGTGTGTGTGTGTGTGTGTGTGTATTCTTGAATTTGATAATATATATAGCTGAACATGGCTAATTGTTAGATCACATATATCTCGAGCTAGAAGGGTTCTCAGAGTTCATCTAGCCTAACTTCTTCGTTTTACAGATGAGGAAACTGAAGCAAGGAAATGTTGAGTTACTTGTCTGAGGTCACATAAACAATGTGAGGGCAGAAGCAGTATACATGGGTATCCTGCCCACTGCCTGGTTCAGTGTTAGCAAAGGTGTTCAATAAATACCTGTTAAATTTAATTAAGTAACAGTTTGTGGTAAAGAAAATACTCTGATTCTCTACACAAAACTGGGAATGTCCCAAGGATAAAAGTCCCCTGTCTTCCCTTGTATCTTCTCTGTGCCCACAGAGTTCTGAACATGAAGAAGTATTTGAGAAAATGGGGGAGATGGACTGAATCCTTTGGCCAGGTTCATGGCTCAGGGTCCTTGGTTCCCACATTCCCAAATTCATATGTTTACAAGAAGAGTTATCTATCTGCCTATAACCCAATTTCTTTGAACACAGACTGGGTCCACTTCAAATATGTTACATAATCTTAATTAGGGAAACACTGTGGCAAGGAAATTCTTTTATACTACCCTAATTTATTCACTTTTTTCTTGCCACAATGGCATTTCCAAAGCTTTTCACATTCCATCCTTCCCCTCTCAGCTGAGAACTTTGCCTCATATTTCACTCAAACAACTGAATCTATTCCCTTAAAGCTCCCTCATCACCCAGAGCTCTTTCACCACCATATCTTTCTTCACCCCTGTCTCACATAAAGGTGACCCTAATGTTGGCAAAGACCAACCCTTCTCTCTGTATACGCGACTGTTCCATCCCATCTTTGCCATCAGTCTTCATCCTCACTTAAGTTCCTTCTATCCCTGTCTCCTGGCTGCTTCCCTACAAACACACTCATATCTCTCCCATCCTCAATTTAACCATCTAGTTATTATTCTATGGCTCATCTTTTTCTATCTAACCTATTTACAAAGGCTATTTACAACTGTTGCCTCTACTTCCTTTTCTTTCACTTTCTTCTTAATTCTGCAATCTGAATTCTGACCACTTCATTCAATTGAAATTGCTCTCCAAAGTTACCAATGCTGTATCTCTTACTTGCCAAACCTAATGCCATTTTTTCAATCCTCATTCTTCTTGACATCTCTGCATTCTGTGTCACTGTCAATCACTTTCTTCACCATCTTCTCTCTAGGTTTTCAATATTGTTTCTTTTGGTTCTCCTACCTTATCAGGTTCTTCCTGGATCTTCATCCAGGTCAAACCTGCTAATCATGGGTATCCTACAAGATTCTGTCCTGAGCCCTTTTCTCCCTTTATTTCACTTGATCATCTCCTTAGTTCCCATTGATCCAAATATTAGACACACACACACACACACACACACTCACACGTGCATTCACAGATGATTCTCATATTTGATGTTCAGTCCTAACCTCTCTCCTGACCTCCAGTTTCACACATTTCCATTTGTCTTTTCAACATCTCCAATTGATATTCCATAGACGTCTTAAATTCAACACATCCAAAATTGAACTTATTATCTTCCTTCTTCCTCCACCCACACCCCTATCTTCTCCTTTTTCTAACTTTCTTGTTACTGCTAAAGATCATACCATCCTCCTACTCATCCAGAATTATAATCCAGTGATTATTCCTCACTCTCTCATTGTTTCTACCTTCATGGCATCTTTTTGTATAGGCCCCCTTCTCTCCTGTCACCACCTTTAGCTGGTTTATTGCAACAGCCTATTGATTGGTCTTCCTGCCTCAAGTCTCTCCCTGCTCTATTCCTTCTGCTATTCTGAGCTTTCAAAGTGATCTTCCTGAAGGGTAAATCAGTCTAGAACCTTCCCTCTGAGGTTCTCTATGATTTCTCTTGTCTACACCTTGTTTGGACACAGCCATTTTCATGTAGTCTCTCCCAATCACTGTGAGCTTCTGCAGCGTAGGATGACCTTATGCCCTTTTTCTATCACCTGGAACATACCAAGTACCTAAAAAAATGCCTTTGGTTGTTGTTGACCTGTTTTAGAAGGTGACATTAGCTATCTGTCTCTGTGAGCCAGGGGATTGAATTGCTCATGGACAGCTGCATTCTGGCTTCAATGACAGTCATGGAGCCATGAAGCACAGAGTGGGAAGGGACTTCACAACAGGGCAACCAGGCTGACCCACTCAGGAATGGGAATGGCCTCACAAGTGGTCATCCAAGATAGTCCATTCCACTTTCAGATAGCTCTCATTGTTAGGAAGGCCAAAAATCTGCCTCTGAAGCATCCATTGTCACTCTAAGTTCTGTCATATAGGGCCAAAAATAGAAAATCCCACAGAAATATCCTTAATTTCCCAAACAATGTGATTAATTGAGTGATTAAAAATATATAGTGTAGTGGGGTCTGAGAGGTTAAATCAATTTGGCCCCTATTCGTTTTGAGGAAATTACAGGTTATCAGATTAAAAGCTCCCCCTTGGCTATAAGGGTGTAGGATTTAGAGTGTTGTATTTGACTTGGCAGAGATGAAATGGCATTAGTGTAGAAGAAAATATCATTAGTGGTACAACGTACAGATTTGGAGAGGTTAATTAACTTGGCCAAGGTGATGCAGCTGTTAAGTGGTGGTGACTGAGCCCATTAGCCTAACTGGTGTGGCTAAGTTGGAAGGGGACACAGCGGATTCCAGTCTGCTGACCATGCCAGTAAATCAAAATGGGACACAGGATGAAAGCAACTTCCATAAAAGATGGAAAGCGCTCCTACAGCTAGTTTCTGTTTCTGTCTCAACCCCTGTATTTCAGCACAGTGAAGAAACTTTGATAAAGGCTCAGACTTAGCCTTTTATACTTATTTGTCAAAATTTTTAACCTTTTCTTTTTTTCCCCACAAAGGGATTGCCTCTTTTCCACTTTCCACTTCCCCCAAGGCTGCTAAGCACCTGTGTACGTCCCCTGAGACTGTTCCCATATTGCTCTTTTCTTCAGTTACTGGGATGGGAGAGGCTATGGAAGAGGATATACATGGGAGGGGGAGCCCACATAGAGGCTGCACAGACAGGTGCAGGGGCAAGAGCTGTGGAGTGAGAGGACACCCAGGGTCACATCCTACCCCTTGACTCCATTTTTGACCTTGGATGAAGCACTTGAACCTTGATGGCCCCTGAGGTTCCTTCCCTCTCCTTCCAAAGCTATGAGTCTATCTGTGAACCCTCCTGGTGTGTAAAAGAGGAAGGAATGAGGAGAATATGGCTGAACGACCCCTAATCCGAATGACGCGTCAACTAGAAGAGTAGAGAGGTACGTTCTCTTCTCTCAGGGTAAGCAACCTGGTGTGGCTCTTACAGGAGCTTAAGAAAGGGCTATGTTGGTGGCAGCCCACTTTGGAGCCACTAGCAAACATGGTCCTTGTGTCCATGGGCTTTCTGAAGAGAAGTCAACGGCGGCCTGGGTAGGCCTCAAGGGGGCAGACTACTCATAAACTAAGGGCCAGCCAAAGTCTCTTTTCCAATGGTCAGAAACCTTGAGACTGCTAACAAACTTTTAGAGAAGACAGAGGTTCTCAAGACTAGCAACTGTCCCTTTATTTCTGGGAAGAATCACTCTTGGTTGGCCCCATGCCCATGCCAGGCCCAGACAGATGGCAAGAGCCGGCCACAAGGCTAGTGAGGAGGACAGGGTGGGTGGGTGGGGAGGTGTCAGAGACCGCATTTAAAAAAGCCTGCAAGGCTGGTTTTGCTCAGTTCTGACAGACAGTTCCTCCATTTGCTTACTCTCCTGTGAAGAGGTAGAATAAATATGCAAGAGAGGGGTGGTAGCTAGGGATGTCTGTTTAGGATCTCTCTTCCTGCTTCTTCCTCCATCTTCAGAAGTGTTTAGTATAAAGGCAACCCATCTTGGGCTATCTCCAGGGAGAGCATACCTCTGATGGGCCAGGGAAAAGGAAAAGAGGGCATTAGTCCCCCCTAGCCTCAGCTACACACTCTGGATGTCCAGGCACCAATTACAGTGCTGAGGCCTCTTCTGGGCTTCACACAGAAAGACTGATGTGAATGATCTGAGGATGGCCCTGAGAATAGGCACAGAGATGAGGAAAAAGACTTGGGGATAAGACCTTAGAGGAGAAAAAAAAAAGGAGTCCCAATCATCAGAAGCCTGAACAATCCTTTTATCTGTTTGAAAGCAGGTCCCATAGGAAACTGTCCAATATGGCTCTGGCCTCTGGAAATTATTGTCAGGATTCTGTAACTCTTAACTAAAACCTAGATCCAATCTCTTATTATTATATATAGTATCTGGGATTCAGAGCTGGAAGAAAGTTCATTAAGAGTGACCCTCTCTATGGGGCGGCTAGGTGGCACAGTGGATAGAGCACTTGCCTTGGAGTCAGGAGTACCTGAGTTCAAATCTGGCCTCAGACACTTAATAATTACCTAGCTGTATGGCCTTGGGCAAGTTGCTTAACCCCATTGCCCTGAAAAATAAAAAAAAAAAAAAGAGTGACCCTCTCATTTTAAATATGAGGAAACTGAAGGTTAAGTGACTTGCCCAAGGTCACACAGTAAATTTCATAGGTAGGATGTGAACCTAGATTTTCCTCCAAGTCTAGCAGTATGTATAACAGTCCCATAATTGGTGTCCCTGCTTCCAGATTCTTTCCTCTTTGGTCCATCTTACATACCACTGGAAGACTAATACCCCTTACACACAGTACTAAAGTTGACATTTCATTATTTAGAAACTTCCCATCAGTCCCCACTGCCCATAGACTTAATATGGCTCAGCTTGACATTCAGGGCCTTCCAAAGTCTAGTTTTATCTCCTACTATATAAACACTTCACTCTCCAGTCAGACTCGACCATTTTTTTTGACTTTCAAATTGTTGTTCATTCATTTTTCAGTCATATCTGATTCTCTATGACTCAACTCAGGTTTTTCTTGGCAAAAATAATGGAATGGTTTGCCATTTTCTTTTCCAGTCCATTTTACAGCTGAGGAAACTGAGGTAAATGGGTTTAAATGACTTGCCCAGGGTCACACTGTAAGCTGGATTTGAACTCAGGCTTTCCCTGCCTTCAGAACCAGCACTCTATCCTCTATTTGCCTTTTGTTCATGCTGTTCCCTCCACCTTTTATATCCTTTCCTAAATACTGCCCATCTTTTAAGTTTCAGCTCAAATCCTTCCTCTTCCATGAATCTTTCCTAATCTCATCTTCCTTTGAACTCCCTTAACATTTTCATATCATAGCTTAAAATAGTATGATTACATGGAGCTATCTTGTCTTCTTGAACCTAGAATGTAAGTGCCATAAGAGTGGAGACTATGTTTTAATACTTTTCTGTATCTCCATCCCCTTTTGCCTTCCTCAGTAGATGCAGGTAAATGTTTGTTATGTAGTAGAATGATAATGATAATGATGGGTCGGGCTAAGCTTAAGTTCTGGGAGTTTGATAAGTAATCTTCCCTTAATTCCCTTCATTGCCTAAAGTTCCCTGAAAAAACAGGGAGAAAGCCTGTTGTATCCATCTGGCAGCCTGGTAAATTAGGATGAGGAGGGGCTTGTCAAGCATCAATCTATACTGTACCTAATGTAATTGTGTTAGAAGTATAGGACTTGGGCCTTTCACGGAGGGCTGCCATGTTCCACACTGTGCTCTGACTACACACCTCTAAAGTTACTCACAGGTCAAGTAAGTTTCTTCCTAGCTCTCTAATGACCAGAAATGAGTAAAAACCCCACCTACCTGCAGTTTCCAGAGGAAGTCTAGCCGGGCTGTGGACTCCACCTGCTGGGCATGAAGGTACAAAGCCAGCACAAAGACAGAGATAATGATGGGCGTCATGATCTTTAGGGCTACCTTGGTCACATGCTCGGGGCTGTAGGCAGAGAGAGATAGTGAGCTTGGACAATACACAGTAGATCTTGGTTCCCCCCATTTCTGCCAATTCATGCTGCTCTCTTCCTCCCATAAAGTAGCCTTCACCCCTCCTCTCTATCTCCCCCTGCTCTCTCTTCTCTCTTTGCCCCCCCATCTTCTCTCTGTGTTTTTTCCTATTACTTTGAAAGTTTGAGGGCAGAGACATTTTCTTCATTTTGCTTTCTTTCACAGTATTCAATATCTAGATAATACTGGAAGGAGCTTCTATGACAGCTAAGTCTAGCTCCCTCATTTTACTGATGAACAAAAAGCCCAGGAGGTTTAAATGTCTTGTCAATCATCCCACCCATAGTAGCAGGATTTTAAGCCCAGGTCCTCTGATTGCAAAGATACTAAGCCAGAGTGTGCTGGCCTTTGAGACAGAGAACACCTATGTGACCCTAGACAGGTCACTTAACCCTTTCTGAATTTCAATTTCCTCATCTATAAAATAAAGGACAAGAGGGGTCTAGCCCTCAAATCCTCTGTCAGTTCTAAATCCTTGATCCTGTACATCTCATACTTCTTTGTTTCTTAGCAGGTTAGAGCTGGGGTAACTTTAGAGATCATCCCTTCCAAATCCTTCACTTTATAGATGAGGAAACCAAAGCCACAGAAAGATTGTGACCTGCCTAAGCTCATATTGATAGGTAGAAAAACTGGGACTAGAATCCAAGTTTCCTGACTCTACAAGGCTTCTACTTATTTATCCCCAACAGCCTAAAAATCTGCTTGGCAAGGGCTGGCTAGGGTGGTGCGCCAGGCCTGGAGTCGAGGACCTGAATTAAAATCCAACCTTAAACACTAGTGGTCTGACCCTGGACAAGTCATTACCTGCACTGCCTCCAAAAACAACAACAGCAAAAACACTTGGTAGATAATGCATATATTTCCTCTATGCACATGACCTTACAACAATCAGGTACCAAGTCAAGATCATAAATGCTTTAATAAACAGCAAAATAGTACAGCCAATTTTCAGTTATATAAGGGCTGAATCGTGTTTTCTCTCTTCCTTTTTCTGTGCCCCCATCATTTCTCTGACCACCAATCCCTTTTCCCAGAAGGATAAGAGAGGGATACACGCCAAGGTTGTCAGATGAGGAAACTGAGGCAAACAGAATTAAGTGACTCACCCAGAGTCACACGTTAAGTTTCTGAGACTGGACAGAGTACTGGCCCAGGAGTCAGGAGGTCCTGAGTTCAAATCTAGCATCAGATGCTTAATAATTACCTAGCTGTGTGGCCTTAGGCAAGCCACTTAACCCCATTGCCATTGCCCACTGCCCAGGGCAACTAGTAGGTTCTAGATAAAGGTTGGCTGGGGATATGGAGGGAAGCTAGGATCCTTTACTAAATAAAATGAAGTTTCTGGCTTGTCTGTTGATTTTGATTATCCAGAATTTCATTACCCTTGATGGGCATAGATAATGTAAAGATAACAGTAGTAGTTAAAATTTTTTAAAAAATTTAATACTTATACTCCTGGATTTCCTGGTGAGCATATATAAGATTAAGTTTCAGAACATCCTTATATTTGAATAAAGTGCTTTCTAACCAATCCCAGCCTCCTCCTTCCATGCCCACCCTTTTTTTCTCATACCATGTATCTTGTCCATGAATCCTCTGAGCCTCCTTGCAGTTATATATCTACTACAGCATTATAAAAAGAGTGCTACCTGCTATCTGACCTTGGAGAAATGCTTTAAAGGCTGAGATCTAGAGTGAGAAGGAATCTAAAGGGAAATGAGTCTACTCCTTCATTTTACAGATGAAGAACAGGCCCAGATAAATTACGTGACATCAAAGGTCACACAGGCAATCATCAACTGAGGCAGAAATTTGAACTTAGGTCTTCTGACTCCAGAGCCTGTGATCCTTCCACTGCTCCATGTTATCTCAAGTGATGGAGTGATTCTCTATGATATTGCCTGTCTGGTTGTGTTGTTACCTACTTAGTCTGTATGACCTCTCCATTTAAATAGATAATAAGCATTTAACTCACCACCGTGTTGTTCCATTGTTGTTGGAGAAATCACTGGAATCAGAAGCCAAGGAAAGACTGGGTCAGCACTGCATTTCTTGGGGCTGAACCTTATTGTCCAGCATGTCCTTTCACATACTGAATCCCCAGAACTTAGTTCCCCCCCTCATTCCAAGGCCATTTTAACTGCTCTCGGGGAAGCACCAGAGAGCTCAGAAGACATCCTTGTCTACTGTATGTGTCCCACCCAAATTTTTGATGCTGATATAAAGGCAGATAGAGACAAATTCTACCTGATACTTGCCCAAAGACTGTGCTCACAGCAACTGTAGCCCAATAAAATGTTATTTTGGGTGCTTTCTGAAGCTATTCTGTGCAACCATTGTTTGGTGCTCTTGTCATAATTATAGTCTCATAGAACTAGAGCTCTCAGAGATCTTAGGAATTATCTTTTTCATTTTACAGCTGAGAAAACTGAGATCCAGAGTCTCTTCTGCATCCCAAGGTCACATAGCTAGTAAGCATTAGAGATTCCAACTCACCTCCTGTGATTCTAAGTTCATACTCTTCCCCCCAGCACCCTATTGATAATAATTCCTGTATTCTAATTATAAAAAACTCATTATTCTCAAGTTACTCTAGTGATCCTGGGACTCCTGGGGGTCCGGTCCTCTTCCTATTTGATGACTTTAGGAAGGCATATCCTGGAGACTTGGTGTGATCTTCAAGGATTACCTGCTCTGTTTTCTCCTCTATAGTACTCCAAGGATCACACACACCCTCAGTTGTGGAACACAGGAAGATAATCCCAGGATCTGCTCTCCTCTAGTCCTCTGCTCCACTATCTCACTCTGTCTAGAAGAGCTTCCTTATGACTTAAATTTTTCACAACATGGCTTAATCCCATTTCTCCTTCTTTTATTCTAACTAATTCTGTCTTTTAAGGCTTGAAGATATATTAAAACTGTCCTGCGTCCTTTTAACATTTGTGACCTGAGATTTTAATTTGTAATCCTCTCCTCTGCTTAATTTTTCCTAATTCTCTGCCTTAAGGACTCATAGGCATTGTGTCTATTAGGGACTTCAGAATTTGGTGATCTGTTTTTATTCTGCAATGGGTCCAAGAAGCCTTGAGTAGAACTGAGTATCTGGGAAGATGTGGAAGTTGGGAATCAGGTAGGAGGAAAATGACAACTTGTAATCTAAATAGTTGTCACACAACCAACAGTCCTTATTACATCTGGGGTGGAAAGGTAGAGGTGGCAACTAGAATAAGCCTCATGGACCTGACCTACTTTGGGCAGGGTCAGCGGGTAAGGGCCAGTGAAATGGGTTAGATGATTTCCTCCAGGAATTCTTTTCTAGTTCAATGGTTCTCTTTATCAAAAAGTAGCCTTCAGGTCCTACTGGTGGAGAGAGGGGAACTGAGGGTCCAAATCCAGAGGGTATGGGAGTGCCAAGACCACTTACATGACATTGGCTGTGACCAGCAAGTCAGCGTTGTCAAAGAGGGTGACTCCAGGCACCTCCACCATAAGGACGTAGATGACCTCAATGATCAGCATGAGCGCCAGCTTCCCGATGCAGCTGATCTGCAGGAACACGGAGCAGGCAAGCAGGCTGAGCAGGACACTGTAGGTGAAGTACTGGGGAGCAGACAATGGGGGGTATCAGGTATGGCTCTGGAGACCCAAGGAAGCACTGCAGCTCTGGTGTTGCTCCAAAACATGATACTTCAGGGGCGTGGGGGAAAGGGGCATCAGAGCAATGAGGAAGAAAGAAAGGTAGGTGGGGCTTAGGCCACTTTTGTGGAAATAAACTTGCAAATCTGTTGTTATTTCAGAGTCAGTGCTACGGTCTTCTTAAATGACTAATGATTCTTTCTGTCCAAGTTACCATCTTGCATTTCAATCCCAGACCAATAGCATGGTTTCAGATACAGGGAAAAGATGGTGATAGTGGGCTACAAGGGGAGGAGGGGAGAGTTCTTTTTTCAGAAGGAGAACAATTGTGTTTCCTCTCTGCCTCCCCCTGACAAAGACCTTAGGAAGTGATAGGAAGAAGTACTGGGATTAGATGATTTTAGCCACCACAAAAGGACTAGAGCAGAAGGGGAAGGCAGAAAAGGGAAGGAGAATTTTCTATGGGATGCAACCCAATACACATGTCTACTGAAGCCTGAATTACTGGGATCCTGGACCTTCTCAAATTGGCTTAGAGAAGTAACAGTTTCTGTAGCAAAGGTAAGGTGACGCAAGATAGACCTGGACCTGGAGTCAGGAAGGCTTGAATTCAAATTCTGTCTCAGACATTTACTAGCTACATGGCTTTGGGCAAATCATTTCATCTTATTTTAGTTTCAGTGTTCTCATCCATAAAATGGGAATAATTTTATCGCCCACCTCACCCACAGTTATTATATGTAGAAAGAACTTAGCAAATGCTAAACTGCTTTGTCAGTTGAGTATCTGGGAAGCTGTGGAAGTTACTTAGTTCCCTACCTGGTGGGGAGGAGGACCTGGGGTTCCCTTTGGGGACTCAAAGTTGGCCAAGCAGACTCTATTCACAGTTTGGATAGAGTTTGCCATAGGATTAAACTTGTTTTATATTTGGTGGAGGTACAGGGAACAGTCCTCCAGGACCCTCAACTATGACGACATCATGATGACACCTGAGTCTCAGTCTGCTGGGGAAAGAACAGGCCATGCCTGTCAGAAGTGTAAGACAACCCAGGTTCTTGGGCCCATCAATCTCCCATTTATGAGGAGCCAGGGAGGCAGGTCCTGACAGATCCCAGATTTCCTGAAGCTGCTACAATCATCAGACTTCCAGCTTCCCTAGGCAAGGGGTCTGCAGGGAGGTAGGGGGAACCAGGAGAGAGAAGGGGTAGGAAAAATTAAAAATAGCCTCTAGTCATCAGCAAACACCTGTCAGGAAGTGGAAACCAGCCGGCTCTTTCCAGAGTTTTCAGTCCAGATGTGAAAAGAAACAGATAAACATCAGCCTGTAGAAGCAGCTAGGGGAAGGAGGGTGGAGGTGGGAGGAAGTTCAGAAATAGTGGGGAAGGGGGGGCGAGACTGGGGAAGAATTGAGGTTAAGTGAACATAGAGAGGGAAGGTGAGCAGTGGGTGGGGAAAAAAGAGAGAAACTTGATCCCAAAAAAGCATCTCAGAGAAGGGAATACAGTTAGGGCACCAGAAGATATGGGTTCTAATCTCAAACTTTAACATTCATATGTTCTGTGACTCTGGATACACCCTGCTACTTTCTAGGCCTTACTTAAAAAAATAAACAAAAAACCCAGTTCTTTGATTTCATTAGCATTGGGAATCCTGGAGAGGAAATTCACTCTACAAATCTGTAATATATAATGTTAGAGAGCGTACTGGGACATGGGAGAACAACCATCTGTCTTTTAAAGCAGTATCTGCATAAAGGAGACAGTGGCCATCCAAGTCCTCTGGTGGCCCCCATGTTACCTTTCTAAAATGAATAACTACATTAACTCTGTCTGAACCTCCTTTTCAATTTTTTGCACTTCCACCTTGGGTTGTGATTTTTGGGATCTAATACCTTGGCTTACTCTGTTACCTTTCTTCCTTTGAGACCAAACACAAATCTACACAGAAGAGCTGGTGACCTGGACTGTGGAGTCCTGGGTTCGAATTTGATTCTGAGGCATCAGCTATGTGACTTTTGGCAAGGGCATTTAACTCTCTGAGCCTCATCCATAATAAGGTTCATAATAAGATAATGATCTTTGGATCCTTAACCTTCTTCACAGGGGTGTTTTGAGGAAAATCTTCTGAAAAAAAATGTCTGGGGTTTTTATTTTTTGTTTTTTTATCAGACTGATGCAGCTGGGCACTTGCTCTGAAACTCAGTTGTCTTAACTATTGAGACATTAAATGGCTCGTCCAGAGTTACACAGCCAGAGACAAAATTTGAACCCAAATCTTTCCCTGGCTGATTCTCCTGCCACCAATGTTACAGTGACTTTTTCTACACTGTAAATTCAAACTCTTATTGTTGTAAAAACAGTAATCAGTATAAAATCTATTTATATTCTCCAGAAAGTACAGAAAGTGAGAATGGGATAGGGAAGTCTGGTGGTCATCTCTCTCCGCCTCCTCCTAAGGAGACCTTCAATCCTCAGGTCCTTCTACTCTTAACTCTCACTCTGTATCTCTTTGCCCTACTCTTCTCTGACTTCTGATTTCTGTTTCCCTTCTTTCTTCCCCCACAGATTCCCCAGGGTACCTCTGGAAAGTTGCAGTTTGGCCTGGGGTTGCTACAGAAGCCCTGCTCAATGCCCAGGCTGTAGTTGAAAGCTGATTCACCCACATGGCAGGCATTGACTTGGTTCACGGTGATGTTGTGCTCCTCCGCCAGGCAACTAAACAAATCCACAGGGTTGCACATGAACTGGGCAGAGAGAAGAGAACAAAGATGAGAGAGAGGTCCCCAATGTTGGTTTCTACAGGTAAGCAAATTCATCCTCATGGGCTGCAATGGGACAATACCTCCCTCTTTCCCACATCTTTGAGCTTTCCCCTAGTTCCACACTCTGGATTCCATACTAGTGGTGGTTGGGAGAAAGGAACTATTCATTTGAATGGATACATCAAAAAGAATCAGGGAAGAATGAGATTATAAGAGTGATCCTGAATGTGTGGTCACAGCCATTTATAAAGTCAACTCAACAAGCATCTATTAAGTTCCTACTAATACTAGACATTGTGCTAGGTACCGGGGATACAAAAAATGAAACAATTCCTCCTCTCAATGAGCTTCCATTCTACTGGGGTAGGGAGAGGAGAGAAGTGTATGAAAAGTGAAACTGGTGCTGCATCATTGAAGATATGTGTGATGATGTCTCCCACATCTTCCCATAATGAAGCTGAAAGTATCAGACTGATTTGAATATATGCCACTCACAAATACAGGATAGACCCTTCAAAGGAGATCTCTTTCAAAGGAAAAATATAGGTATATGCTGAAAATAATTACACAAAGTGCTATTATTTTTAAAAATGTTACTATAAAATATATTTTTAAACTTTTTGTATTGAAATAAATTCTTATTAGCTTTTATCATCAGTGATTTCTTTATCATTATCATTTCAAATGGCCTAATATGAACTCAGGTTTTATAGCGAAGCTAGATTTGAGAAGGAAAAAAAAAGGGCTTATATTCAGATGAATAAAATAGGGTTTACATTTTTTGGATCAGCTTCCAGCCCTGGGAGTAAGGCACTAAGTAGTTCAAAACAGGAGATTCAATGCTGGATGACCTTAAGAATTCAATCCTACCCTAGCCTCAGAGTACATAGGTAAGGTCCCTGTGGCTAGACTTTCCAATGGAGGGAGAAGACCTTATGGGCTCTAGAAGAATCCTTTTCTTCCCTTTGCTTGCAGAGCTGTCAGAATTAGACCATGGGAGCTGTGAGGTGGATGTTGGCACTACATACCATATTGACAAATGCAGACAGGAAAACCAGGATGATGGTGAAGACCCCAACTATAGTGCTGTTTGTACGGGACTGGACAATCTTCCTGGAGAGAGTCTGCAGGGGTGCTGGAAAAAGCTGCCAGGGATATGGGGGTGGGGTGGGGAGGAAGAGTAGAGAAGGAGAGGAGGAAATGGGGTAGGGAGAGAAACAATAAGATTCAGAACTGCTACAGCCACACCACATTATAGTCTCGTCTTATATGGAGCAAGGGAAAGATCTTGCCTTAGGTTTTGGGTCTTGCTGAGCTTGGGCATCTTCCCAGGAATTCCAGCTCCTTCATCTAAAGAATCAACCCAAAATACATGGCCTTTGATTCTGGGATTTCAACTTTTAGCAATGCCTAAATGTCTCTGACCACTAAGTCTTATGGAGACTCAATATTTCCCAATTTTCCTTGATTCCTCAATATTCTTGACTCTCTGGTTTGGGAGATCTTAGCATCCAGTCCCTAGTTATTTCTCCTGCTGCTGCTGGTGCTGCTGATGCTAACTTCTTCCCAGCTCTGAGTGGCCTCTGGCTAGAAGGTCTTGGACTCCAGTTTGGAGTGATGATTTGGAATGAGTATGTGGATGATTCTTATTGCCCCCTAAAATCCTCACCTTTCATTCCTTTATAGTCCATCACCCCCACAAATTTGATGCTGCTTACTCAGCTTAATAAATATAGCCCTTCCAGATGCTTTTGTATAGTTGGTTGAAGGTTTACTGAGGCATGCCACCTAATGGCAAAAGATAACTATTTTTGAAAAAGCTGATTGGGAGCCCTGCTTGAAGGTCACAGAAGAGCATAGGATTTAGAGCTGAAAGGAGCCTCAGAGAACAGCCAGACTAAGCTGGTCATTTTACATGGAATTGCACAAACAGAGATAGGGACCAGACCTATGACTTCATAGGTAACTCCCTCCACCAATTTACCCAGTACCTTCTCTGCAATTTAGTCTTAGAGTTACCAAGAGCCCAGGGTCACACAGCTAGTATGTGTAACAACCTGAACTTAGTTCAAGTTCAATAATATTTCATTATTGCAAATTAATTTTAGGTCATTCTTTTAAATTTTAGATTGTTTGTGCCATTTATATGTATTCTTAGTTGCCTTTTGGGGACCTTTCATATAATGTATGCTATATGTGTACCAAACATCTAGGTGGTGCAGTGGATAGAATGCCTGGTCAATGGGAAAATCTGAGTTCAAATTCAACCTCAGTTATTTACTAGCTAAGTGACCCTAGACAAGTCACTTAACCCAGGTTGCCTTGGTTTTCTCTTCTATAAAATGAACTGCAGAAGGAAATGACAAACCACTCCAGTATTTTTGCCAAGAAAACCCCAAATGGGGTCACAGAGAATCAGACATGACTAAAACAACTTAACAAATATTTACACCCAGTTTCCTGAGGTCAGATTTCTACAAAGCCACACTGCTTCTTGGAATAGGTTTGTAATAAATATTGTCAGACTGATGTGGAAACTAAGATCCAAAACTGGGTCCAAGGAGCCAAATGGTGGAGAAAAGGCAAAGACTTACCTGAGTTCTCCAAGCAACCTTAAATAATGCCTCAGAACAAGTTCTGGAGCAGTAGAACTTTCAACAAGTTGAAGTGAAATAATTTTCCAGCCAAAGACAACTTAGAAGGTCAGCAGAAAAGGCCGGTTGTACTGCAGTAAAAATGGAACATAGCCTAGCACGGGCACAGCCCTGCTCTAAAAGTCATGTGTCTTAGAAACCAGGAGCAGGTCTTGGGAGTGAATGAATCAGGGACAGTAGTGCTGCTTCTGCAACTCTCAGCCCACAGACAGTAAAGAGGAAGGAAAACTGGTTTGAAGGAGTCCCTTTGTTGGTCTCTTTGTTGGTACCAGGGGTAGGACTCTGTTGCATTGCCCATCCTCAGATCCAGGTCACAATCCTGGGTGGCAATCTCAGGCTTAGGAGAAACACTAATACACCAAAACTTGTGGCCATAGGGGAACAGGGAAACTGATTACAGCTGCAGGATGGAAAAGAGTACATGTGGATATTCATAGACTAAACACATCTCTCCTTAGATCAGACCACCTTGGAAGAACTGAAAATGTAAAGACTCCCAGAACAAGTTCTGAAAATGGCTGCACAAAAGTTCTGAAACTAGAGACAGTGCCCTCTTCACCCCAGGAGCAGAGCCCAATTTTAAAATAAAGCTAAAAATCAAGAAAGAGATTAGAAAAATAAGCAAACAACAAAAAAGGTACTGATCAAAGAAAATTACTACAATGAGGGAAGATTAAAATACCCCCCTCAGAATAAAACGACAAAGTCAAAAATGCTACATCTAAAGCCTCAAAGAATAAGGTGAATTTATCTCAGGTAAGAAAAAGATTCCCAGAAGGTCTCAAAAAGGATTTTAATAATCAAATAAGAGAAATAGTGGAAAAATTGAGAAAAGAAATGATGATACAGGAAAATCATGAAAAGGGAATCAAGAGTTTGTAAAGGAGGCACAAAAATCATTGAAGAAAATAACTTAAAAAACAAAATAGGCCAAATGGTAAGAGACACAAAAATGCAATGAAGAGAAGAACACCTTAAAAAATAGAATTGTTCAAATGGAAAAAGAGTTACAAAAATTCACTCAAGAAAATAATTCCTTAAAAATTAGAATTAAGCATATGGTCTTTGTTTTCTTTCACAACATGACTAATATGGAAATATGTTTTGCATGACTGTATATCTAAAACCTATAAAGTTGCTTACCATCTCAGGGAGGGGAAGAAAATGTAGGAACAGAATTTGAAACTCGAAATTTAAAAAAAATAAATTTTAAAGCTTGTTCTTACAATTAATTGAGGGAAAAAACAAGATATGAAGAATAAAAAAAAAATACCCTGGGTTCAAATGCAGTGTTCTTTCAACTTTACTATATTGGAATGTATCTGCTGTTTTGAAGGAACTTCACTGGCAGAAAAAAGAAGAAAAGAAGATCATAGAGCTAGAGCTAGAAAGGACTTCAGTCACTGTCTAGTCCAATCCCATTGTTTTAGAGAGAAGGAAATAGTGGCCTGAAGAGTTGACCCAAGTTCTTATAGATAACAATCATCAGAGGTGAGATTTGCTTCTCTGAATGGATTTTTAAAGCAACTTGGACCATCCAAATTATTTCTAAAGGGTTCTCCTAAATCAAGAGTTCTTAACTTTTTTTGTGTTATGGCCCTCTGACAATCTGGTGCAACACATGGACCTCTTTCCTAGAATAATGCTTTTAAATGCATTAAATAAAATACATAGGATTGCAAAGGAAACCAAGTATGATGAACAAAATTTACAAATTCAGGTTCATAGAATTTTATCTGTTTTAAATGAAGACAAAGTTATTATCTACATGCTTAATTAACATTTATCATAGTTACCATATTAATTTTATGTCAGATTTATAAACTATATTTATTTATGTATATACACTTAATAGCCCACTGGGATCCCTTTATGCAATCCAGCCATATGATATATTTATGCCTATTTTATAGAACTGGTAATATTTTTTAAATCTTAAATTGAGGTTTATAGCTCTTCTATCTTTGTTTCTCTAGCAAATGGTCAATGATTGCTGTGATTTATCTGATGCTGAGATCCTGGTTATAAACTCAATCCCTAGTTAGAAAATTTTCCATTGAGAAAATTCAATCTGCTTTAGGATTAGGATCACTTGCATTGGAAAAAGATGAGATTTGTCTGCATGTCCTTCTAAAAATCAGCATGCTTAGGGATGTTCAGGGTGCTTATAGTAAGAGGGGTAGTATTTAATCTTCTTGTCATCCCTCTGTTCCAGTGAAGAGAAGGAACCAAGGATAACCAATTTTAAAGTATTTCAAAGGTCAACTCTGTTCCTTGACACAAAATCACTTGACTAGATATCTGGTGGTCAGTGGATAAAGTTTGGAATCAGGATGATCTGAATTGAAATTCAACCTCAGACAATCGTGGCCACGAGCAAGTCATTTAACCTCTTTGCCTTAGTCTCCTCACCTTTAAAATAGGATCCTAATAGCCCTACTTTCTAAGGCTATTAGTGTGGATCAGATGACAGTATTATTTGTTAATTATTTATCAGAAGACAGAGCATATAGTAGGTGACTAGCAAATGCTTGTTTCCTACCTTTCTTTTTTTCCTTTCTCTATCCAACTGCCCATCCTAACATGGCATCACTCCCCATCCCCAATGGGGATGGACCACTGTCACCATAATGGAGAATCTGCAATTCCCCATCTAAGTCCCCTCCACCTACTTTTGCAAGTCATGGGGTTACTGTTCTATTCTTCAGACTCTCACAGTCTCATGTCTCACAAGGACAAGGCACTAGTCTTTTTTTACAAATATCATTATTTGTATTATCAATATTATATTATCATTAGTATTTTACAGATTTTATCTCATTTGATCATTAACTTAACCAATAATAAATAAAACTAAGCCAACATGCTATTTTCAAACTTGACCTGCTTGTCTTTGTTTTCTATGGACTACCAGTGTTTTCTTCTATCCATTTTTTTTTAAATATCTCAATTACTAAGGGATTATTTTGAAATAGAAGGACATAATTAATAGACTGCTGGGGCCCAAGGCAGAAAGACCTGAGTCTGAATCCTTTCTCAGACATTCAATTGCTGTGTGACCCTAGGTAAGTCACCTAATGTATTCTGGGCTATGCTTTCCTCATCTGTAAAATGAGGGGATTAGGCACTGTGTTCTCTAAGATCTCTTCCATCTCCAAATCTATGATCCTTTGGTCCTTCCAAAAAATATTATAAAGTATAAATTAAATTCTAATTTGAACTTAGAATTTTATTAGATAGGTAAGTTGGAGCTCTTTGTAGATGGTCTTATGCTGATGTATGCTCATGCCTTATGCTGATGTTAATGGTCTTATGCTGATGTTCTTACCAGGGAAATGAAAGATTTAACTCTAAGTCCATAGTGGAAGAGGATGTTTCCAGAAGGTAAGATTCTCTCTCCTCAGTAGCAAAAAGAAAGAGTTTTACAACCCAGAAAGGACAGGAAGAATGAATGGACCTGGGTTTTTGTGCAAAATGATAATAAATAATAAATAATAATAAATGACTTTTATACAGTACTTTAAGGCGCTATGTAAAACACCAACTCCAGGAAGTTGGGATGGATCCTGGGGACCAGAGCCAGGAGTTTCTCTGTCTTCCCTTTATCTACTTCAACATCTTTATAGATTCTTCAGTGGAAAAGAGGCAATGAAAGAAACTTGTTTGCTCACTCACCTTTACACAGGAGTAGATCACGGAGATAAACACCACTATGGTCAATAGCAGGAAACACGTCAAGTAGAAACCCAGCATAAACATGGAGCTAGAAGCAAAGAGAAAGTTGGAAGGATTTCTGGACTGTCTGGGGAAAAAGAACTAAGGTGATTTTTTTTTTCAGTAAAGTAGGAAAGAACAATTGCTTGCCTTTCAGGGAATAGGTGATTTCCACACCCAAGTGTCTTGAAGAGAGGCACTTTCATAGCCTTGTAGGAGATAAATTAGGCTACTCAGAGAGGCCTTGTCTAGTATAAGAAGGACATACTACACATAAATTTTAAAAGAACAACTACGGACCCTAGATTTTTCTTCTGGATCTAGAATTCTGAGTTAAAAATGTCCTTCGAGTAAAAATTCGAGTAAAAATCATCTCTGACAGAGACAGAGTTTACCCCTTTTCCTCCAAATGCCCTTTATGATGATCACTAAGGCTCAAACTCAAACTTGCAAATAATTTCAAAAGAGTCTCTCCTCCCATAAAAGTGTTTTTTTTCTTTCTCAATGCAGCCGATGTTCTTTGTAATTTTTCCTATCACTTAGAAGCAGCAAAAGCCTCAAGAAGACCAGGACCTAACACCTATGGTTGAGTGATAGATTTTCAATATTTTAACTATTTTTCCATCACTTGACTAATGTTTAGGTCATGTATTCATTCCTTCATTCATAAAAGTATTCATTAAACATACATGCTCGGTTGGGTGTTGGGAATATGGAGACAAAACCAAAATACTTCTTGCCCTCAAGAACCTTACATTCTAAAGGGGAAATGAGAAAACAAATGACATGTACACCTAAGTAAATAAAATATACACAAAATAAACTAAAAAGTAAGGGGAGATGGGTTTAATGTAATCAGGAGAAGCCTCCCAGAGGAGGTGGAATTTTCAAGCTATCTGTGGTAAGAAGAATTTGCATAATGATGATGCCTATGCAAAGCTTGTTTTATTTATTCTCCCTTTAAAATATGTAGAAGTATATTTTCTTAAATTCATAAGAAATTACAAAAATTGAAGTTGGATTGAAAAATCTTTGGTCATTTTGGAAATGTGCCTGCACTGTCTCACATTGGGAAGCTTTGGGTGGACTCTGCTGGCATCTGTCCATGGTGCTAGGGTACAAACTAGACCCACAAATCCATAGGGAAGTGAGGATCTGCTAAATTCATCCCTTCCCATTATCTCCTAATTCCTATAAAGGGTGAAAATAATATTTCATCTTCCCAGTTCCACATCCAATTTCTAAGAAATTCTATTTCCATTTTTTTTTTCCCACTTCAATCACAGTCTTTTCAACAGAAAATAGCCTTTGGGTTTGAGCTCTCCTTCCCTCCCTCCTCCCAGTCCCTTTCAAAGGGAAATCACAATTATAGATGATAGATACCAGCCTGCCTGAGCCTGGGGGGGGGGGGGGGGGAATCCCCTGGGAGGATAAATAATGGTAGCAAGTGCATTTCATTTTTGAATTTTCAGTCTTTCCACCTGGGGTGTGCAAAAAAAACCAAATAAAAACCACACCTTTTAAGTCTCCTGAAATTCCTTCTCTTTCAATACCAGAAGATTGGGCAGAGAGAAGTTAAGTACTGTTTGCTGGATTAAAGGAAAATGAAAGCTTCACAAGGGAAAGTGAATACACAGTAATCATTTAAGCTAGGTATTTGTTTTAGCCTCCCCCTGAACTTAACTGTCTTAAACCAAGGAGAGAAAGGAATTCTTTATAACAAGGAAAGAAACACTTTTTTGAGAAGGGGAAATTTATGAGAGTAACTTCAATGAATTCAAGTACCATATAACTGCTTCCAGAGGATAAAATAACATCAGCACAACTTAGAAACTAAGGCAACCCAATCCACTGATCTGTGGTTGGAGTAATTAATGATATGCAAAAGGAGGGACTTAATATGCATATGAAATGTGATGTGTTGACATATTAAAATTTCTTATTTCCCTTCTAAGCAGGTATTTGATAGCACAACTGACTTCATTTCAGTATAGACAGGTATGGAAACAATGAACCATCACATAAGATATGGCCCATTAATGAACTGGATGAATGTTTAGCATGAATAAATATGAATAAAGTGCCTGGCATTTTAACTCACATACCACAACTCAGACACCAGTCATCATTTCCCGCTTTTATAGAATCTCCTACTATGAAACCTTACCCTTAACTCCATGAACATGCTGTCCCTCTCTCCTTACCATTAAGGTCATAGATTTAGAGCTAGAAGGACTTTAGAGGCCATTCAGTCCAAACCCCTCATTTTGTAGCTGAGAAAACTGAGGTCCAGAGAGATGAAACCATTTGTCCTGGATCACACAGTTAGTAAATGTCTGAGGCTTAGGTCTCTAATATCCAAAGACTGTATCACTCAGCTGTCATATGATGGCATCATAAAGTGAATCTTGTTTCTGGACCTAAACTTTGCTTTGTTGTAGGCTAGAGACCCTTCTGAGACCTGGGGTGCTTCCAATCAAGAGTGAGGTAGAGAAAGTACTCACTGTGGCATGATGGTGATCTGGACAAAGCAGATGAAGAGGAAGACAAGGGAGGCACAGGCCACATAGGCGCCGAAGCGGTCATCCACCTGCTTGGAGTACTGAGAGGAGGAAAGGGAGACGTTTGGAAAGGCATCTGGAATGCAGAATCAGCCAATAGTGACTCCATAATTCACTCTGAGGAGTCCTTCTTGGGCCACCTTCTTGGGCCACATCAGTTCACAGAGCCACTATTTCATGACAGGGCTAAGTTCTAGTAATACCACTAGATGGGGACAAACCAACTGAGATTAGTGGTTAGGTCTGGGAGTGGGAAGGGAGAATTCTTCCCAAATGACATAGAATTCATAATTCGTATTACTTTGGTAAACCCTGAAGGCAGAATCTGTAACTCACTTTGCTCACAAGTAGAAAGTAGTTGAATCAAAGGAGTAAAATTATAAAATGGAGGGCATATGTCCACCGTGACATTTGACAAGGTATTTCACTTCTGAACCTCAGTTTTCCCATTCATAAAATGAGCTTTTGAACTAGATGTTTTCTAAGAGAAGGTCCCTTTAAGTTTTTTTCTCCTAACAATCAATACTTTCCTCTCTTAGAGAAGCAATGTCGCACAGTTGGTGGAATCTAGTCTCTAAGTCAGGAAGCCCAAATTCAAGGTCTTTTTCTTACAGAAATGGCTGTGTAATCTTGGATAAAAATCACTTAACTCCTCAGAGTCCTAGACAACATTCCAAGGCTATAAGCTGCATTGTAGTTGTACATGGATAGAGTTTTCTCACTGGAATTTTCATATACCAATGAAATCATCGTTTGAAACCGGCCCCCCCCCCAAATATGACTGATTCATCAACAGAAACAGAAGGGTTTTTCCTACCATCCAAAACTATCTTAGCTCAGATTCGAGCCTCTTGCCTTCCCGTATCTCTAGACCCATAGCTACCAGTCCCTTCCATAGCTCTAGACCATACCAGTCCCTCTCCTCTCTCACTGTTGTTTACTCATGGACTCTGCAAGTAGCTCAAAAAAATCAGACGTGCAAATTTAGACATCTCCATCCTAAGTGTGCATATGGACTGTTTGTGCCCAACCTGTGGTAGAGCCTTCTGAGCTCATACTGGTCTGCTCAGTCCCAGTCGGACACACTGTACATTGACCTCAACATCGTGATGTCATTCTGGTCTTCCTTGAGTACAAAGGACAGCAATGACCCCTGGGCCCCTCATAGGACTCACCAGGGACCTGGGGACATAGGCATGTGCCAAGAAGAGAAGGACAGTCCCCAGGCTCAAGTATAGTAGCCTCTCAGAGAATACTTTGTTCTCTAACAGTCATATGAGAGCAAAACAAAACAAACTCCTGGACAGGAAGAACCAAGAGCAGTTCAAGCTTATGACTCCGTGACAATCCACAGGGCCGCAGAAGCCTGCACTCCCAGAACTGAATTCTGTTGTCCGTTCTCCTCTGCTCATTTGTTTTCTCCAGCTGACTCCTGGTGATCTGCACGAATAAGGCTAATTCCTATTTTTAGTTACTGCCCCTCTCTGGCCTAACCCATCACATCTATAAAGTACGGGAATTGAATTAGATGTTCCCTGAGGTCCCTTCCAACTCTGATACTCTGGGATTCCATGATTAATTATAAAGATATAATTGACATTTACATGGCACTTGACCTTTTCAAAGCATTTCTCAAAAACTTGTCATTTAATGAGATCCTTACCACAACTGTATGATATAGGTAGAGCAGGTATCTTGCTCAATTTACAGAGGAAACAACGGAGGTCAGAAGAGGTTAAGTGTCTTATCCCCAAATATAGCTAATGGGCTAGCCTAGTCAGGAAAAGAAGGCAGAGCTCCATCTCTCCGAACCAGGCTCTTTCCATTTTTATCAACTGGCTGTGACTGCTTAATAGTACAGAACTCTGGCACATATAATCCCCAAAAATGGATAATCCAGAAGTAATTTGTTTTGGCTCTGGAAAGCATAAAGATTTTTCCATAGTAGATCTGTCTTCCTAATTAAGTACTCTTTAGTTTAATAGTGAAGTAAGTTTACATTCCCTGGGTGCATACCAGCTTGCAAGGGGAAGGCTACTTGGTATTGCAGAAAGAACTGGAATAGGAGTCAGGAAACCTGGATTTTGATTCTGCCTCTGCCACTAAGTCTCCTTGTATCTCTGAAGTCCATTTCTTGAGGCCTCAGTTGCTTCAAATACAAAAATGAAAGTCTAGATTAAATAGTTTCTCGAGTCCCTTGTATCTCTTACATGCTACTATTCTAGTTAGCCAGAGAGTACTGGGTGGTATGGTTCCTTAATAACATTAATATATTACAAATAAATGTTATAAAATCCTTCTAACATGCTCCAATTTTTGGTACCCCCATTTCACAGGTAGAAAAATAGAAGCCAAGAAAAGGTACCTCACCTGCTTTACTGGAAGAGTTTTTTTGATGCTTGGATTTTGAGTTCTACCTACTGAAATTGTTGCCCCACCCCAACTCCCTCTGTCTGCCCCAGACTGGGTTACCTTTTTCTCTAAGTCAGGTTCTCTGAAAGTTAAGAGGAACTTCCGAACGTGTTCTGATCTCAGCCGGTCAATGCTCCTTGCATCAATAGCCCGGCCCAGGAACTCGTCCACCTCATCCTCGGGGTTCATGTTTTCTTGGGTGTTCCTGGGGGAGGGAGGGCACAGACCCAAGACAGATACACCACCCAGGGAGAAGGTACATTAGTGAGAACATGTGCTCTTGTTTCCAGACCAAGCCCTGGAGGTGAAGCATAGGGGAGGGAAGGTGAGGTAGAGCAAAGCAGTGAGGTGAAGCTCAAATAGAAACAGGGGCCACTAAGTCATACATAAGGGTCTCTGAGGGAGCCTACTGTCTTAGAAAGCCACATATTTATATTCTCTTTGTTTTATTGAATTTTTATGGGGGGGGGGTTTGTTTTTTTGTTTTTTTTTTAGTTTTTGGTAGGGGTTAAGTGGCTTGCCCAAGGCCACACAGCTAGGTAATTATTAAGTGTCTGAGGCCGGATTTGAACTCAGTTACTCCTGACTCCAGGGCCGGTGCTCTATCCATGGCACCACCTAGCCGCCTCCCCTTTATATATTTTTTAAAGAAATTTTCACTTTAAAAATTATTTTAATTATTTGTTGAATATTTACAAATTACATTTTAATCTAATTTTGGGCTATAGTTGGGAAAATTGAATGTCAATATAGTTAGAAGTATGTGACTCCTCTGGAGTGGACAGAGCTTTTATGAAGACTATGGAAACTTGAAGGGGTTGTAATACAAAAAACACAATCAATTCCTAACTGCTCATTATCATAAGGGAAGGTAGAGGGGAGGAGCACAGTCTATTGAAATCCCTTGAAAATCCAAACATGTCACTTTTTTTTTTAAACCAGTGAGAAACCCAAGAGATGAGCCTTGCAGAACAAATAACTTTGAGGGTGGCTCATTCTCATCACAAAAGGTTTTTTAATCTTTTTTTTTTTTTTAGGTTTTTGCAAGGCAAACAGGGTTAAATGGCTTGCCCAAGGCCACACAGCTAGGTAATTATTAAGTGTCTGAAGCCGGATTTGAACTCAGGTACTCCTGACTCCAAGGCCGGTGGCTTTATCCGCTATGCCACCTAGCCGCCCGTTTTTTAGTCTTTTTTACAAAAAAGATCTCACTATAGGATTCCTTTGACCAGGCAGCTTCCTGGGTATGTCTAATGACTCAATTTACAAAAATCTGATTTATGCAAAACTTTTAAATGAACAAGTTCATCTTACTAAGTAAAGCAGGCACACTTCCAGTCAACCCTTTGGCCCATTCATGGGGCCAGAGAAGCAAGAGGGTGGGGGTGGTTCGGAACTGGAGGGAAAATGGGGGCCTGTGAGAAAGCAACAAAAGTCAACCAGTTTCTTGTTTTCCCAACTATAGACCGAAAGCTCTTTGTAAAGGCTATATAGCTCAGTAGTCAAATTATCCAAACATCAGCCAGGATGGAAACACCATCTTTCCCTCATTTGCTACTTCTTCTTCCTCATTTTCTCTTCCCTAGAGTGTTAGATTCTGTGTATTCCCCAGCAGTGACTGACATCCAATCAAATAAGACCTGTTCTCCCCAAATAGAGATGTTTCGTGTGTCTGGCAATTTCCCCTGAAGGAGAGACTCAGGAACCTCCTTTCATTTCTTTCTACCTCTTTTGTTGCCAAGGAGAAGGAGCTCAGCCAGCTCATGGAGGAGGAGGATGCAATAGGCTGCATTCATTTGAGATCCCATCCCTGTAAGGGTGGATCCTACAAAGGCCACTTGTTGAAGAAGGTTGCAAAACACATTTATCTATTAGGTGGACGATCATTGTTACCTCAGAGATGATATTAAAACAGAATAAGATTCTTAACCTGGGAACTTGTTAAAAAGTAAATTTGTTTGTCTTTTTAAATTTTGATAAATATTTCATAATCCTATGTATTTTATTTTATGAATTTAAAAAAATACCCCAAGAAAGAGCTTTCCTTGACTGCCAAAGGAATCCATAACACAAAAAAGGATTAGAAAAGCTTACTAAAGTAATCATTGCCACTTTGTGATTCCATAGCATTATTCTCTAGAATAATCTCACCAGAAGGAGCTAGAGTAATCTGATTGGACAAGCTGTTTGGAAAGAATGTGGCTTTGCCTTGACTGGCCTTTTTAAATTTTCTCCATAAATTATTTTTCCTTATTTCCATCCCCCAATCTTAGTTATCCTTTTCCTCCAATAGTGGAAACAACACTCTGAAATCAGAGGGCCTGAGTTCAAATCCTGATTCTGATACTTACTACCTGTATGACCTGGGTCAGACCCTTAAACCTATATATGCCTCAGTCTCCTCATCTATAAAATGAGGAGGTTGGACTAGATTACTTCTAAGGTCAAAAGATGCTATAATTCCTTTTTTTTCTTAGTGTCAGACTTCATTTCAAAAATGTACACAGTAGAGTTAGTCAATTCAATACAAAATGGGCCTTTTCTATTGAGAGAAATAATAACACTTATCAATTGATTTTTCATCAAAATAAGTAAGCATTTAAATTAAAGAAATATATTAGTTTTCAACCCTATGATTCTTTTTTTAAGAAATACATTTTTATTGACATCTTATATTTCTATCACTTATTTCCTTCTGTTTTCCTCCTTTCTCCTCCTCTCTGAGAATCATCCCTTATAGTAGTGGGGAAAAAAACAGAAAAACAATTGCATAGAACAAAATTTAAAAGTTTGCTATATGCAATATCCTATACCCGTAGTCCCACACTTCTTCAAAAGGCCAAGCTATTTTGTCTAATTAAGCAGCACCGACCTTGGTTTGGTGGTGGTCATTTTCTCTGTTGTTGTAGCACGTGGCACAATTTCTGACACAGTGGGTGTATAATTAATGTTGACTCATTTTTCCCCGTCCATATATTTATGTCCTAGTAGTGATACTCTCTACATAGCTGCCATCTTTGATCCCTATCAACCCTATGATTCTTAAGACCCTCTGATGGTACCCTTCATCAATCAATGACTGAACGGACCTCTCTCTGCCAGGATTCTCAGATCATTGATTTTCATTAACCTTGTTCAGCCCAGGTCTCACATTGGGTAGAAGGAAGGGAGTCCACTTTAGAACACCAGGTAAATCCATCCTAATACAAGTAGTGTCCTGCCGGACCCTTTAAACAGGAAGAGGAGTTCAGCAGAAGTTGGAAGGTGGGCAAGGAATATATTATTCATTAGAAGAGCAGTTTCCTATGTTCAGCACTGTCCCTGTTAAACATGTGGTAGAAAGAACATGGGTCTAACATGCCAGTGACCCTGGTTCTAAGCCTGTCTCTGCTTCTAAATGGCTGTGTGACCTTTGGTAAGTGATTTAACTCAATGAGGTTCCTAATCTATAAAATGGGAAATGAACCCCAGTTCTTGGCTTCATAATTCTCTCTGAATGCCCCATTCCAATTTGAATCATCTCAGAAGACATCTCCTATTCAAACACTAGCAATGAGTAGTGTCAATTAATACCTCCCCTCTTCCAGGTTTTCATGTGAGGATGCTCCTTTATTCTTCTAACATAAAATCTGTAAATCCTGGCTATGGTGGGAGATTGCTGTGGTTGGAGACTGACTCTAATCTGGGTCCCCTGGAAGGAAGTAACTGGCAGTACTAAACTGAACTGGAAAAAATAGGTTGGATACCTGTCAGAGGTGATGGACCCAAGTTGTAGTATGAGTCATATGTTTTTGGACATAGTCAACTGGGAATTTGTTTTGCTTGATTTTATATACGTGTGTGTGTGTGTGTGTGTGTGTGTGTGTGTGTGTGTGTGTGTATATATATATATACATACATACATAATATCTACATAGATATATCTCTATATACTTTTGAGGGCTTGTTTGGTTCATTGTGTGCCAGGGTGGATGGGGAATGAATGAAGATAGGTGGAATACTTGACAGTTTTTTTTTAATCATTTGCATTTAAGTCACTTGGCCAAGGTCACACAGCTATTACAAATCTAAGGCTGAATTTGAATTCAGGGCCTCCTGACTCCAGAGCCAGCATTCTATCCACTGCACCACCTAACTGCTCCCAATACTCATAGGACTTAAATTTGAAATAGGGTCCAACACATAGATATCCAAAAATAGAAGGGTCCACTCCTTCCCCTGCCCTTGAACAGAATTTCAAATAGTCATTAACTAAGGTCTGAAGAGGGAGGCATTTGTATGTCCCTTAAGGGGAAAATACATTTAGGGGTCTTGAGACCAAATATTTTGTAGGGGAAGAGAGGAAAATAGGAGCTCTCAAATCTCTCACTGAGGGACATAGCATCCTGTTTGCTAAGTTAGAAATATATTTGGGCAGTTCTAGGGGATATGCTCCAGTGTGTTTAGATCTGTCCTTTATCCTGGCACCACATATCAGGTCCTTTGGGCTTATCTGAGATAAGAGATGGTGGGAGAGGGTATAGGGTACTGTGGAATTTTGGCAGTGGAAAAACAGTCATGGAGACAGCTTAGAAGCACTCTGGAGATTAGGAAAACAGAAGCAAAGAAAGTCATATTACTCACTTGTCCTTGGGGTCTTCAAAACCCTAAAAAAGAGAAAGACAAAAGTGTAAGAGCAAACAAAACTAAGCAACAAAAGTACTGGGACAGTAGTGGACACCAGTATTCTAACCTGCTTCTCTTTTTGGAAGCCTCATTAACAACTTAGAAGGGAGCATTCAAAGATATAGACAGGAGAGGACTGAAATTTTGAAATTAAAAAGTCATCAATAAAATTTTTTAGAAATTGATGGTATGGGGGCAGCTAGGTGGTGCCGTGAATAGAGAACACTGGTGCTAGAATCAGGAGGACCTGAGTTCAAATCTGTTCTTTGATATTAGCTGCATGACCCTGTGCAAGTCACTTAACCCTGATTGCTTCCCCAAAAAATGACAATACATTTAGAAGAAAGGAAGAAGGAAAATGAGAACTGAGGAAGAGAAAGGAAAAGGAGGAGAAAGAGGAAGAAGAGAAAGGAGAATGAGAAGTAACAGGGAGGGGCAGCTAGGTGGCACAGTGGATAAAGCACTGGCCCTGGAGTCAGGAGTACCTGGGTTCAAATCCAGTCTCAGACACTTAATAATTACCTAGCTGTGTGGCCTTGGGCAAGCCACTTAACCCCATTTGCCTTGCAAAAATAAAAAATAAAAAAGAAGTAACAGGGAAAAAGGGAGATTGGAAAAGAAGAACCAGTGTGGCCGGCTGTTGGGGGGAAGGGGAAAGAGGAGAATCAGTTCCCTGGTGACACATCATCTATTGCTAAATTCCATGTCTTTGGGATATGGGTACATAATTACCTTTGGCAAGAAGAATTGCCCTGGATCTATCCATATTCCCCAATACCACTATTCTCTTATTGAATAGAACTGAATTTCTAATAACTTCAGTTCCCAGTCCTTTGGGGCTCATCAGGTCCCCATTTTCTTTTACTAGAAAAATCAGAAGGGACTTGAGACTCTTTGGAGACAACTTTTTTTACTGTAACCCTAGCTACTTGAAGCAACTTTCTGAATTGTCAATGAAGAGTTGCCCTCCCAGAAAGTCAATGAAACTGAATGAAATGATGCACTGGGGGAAAAAATGTTAAATCTGGAATCAGGAGAACCTAGGTCCAAATCCAGGTTCATCTTCTTATTCCCTCTATGACTTAGAACAAATCCCTAAACTTGTCTGAACTTCTCTCGGTTCCAGAAAGGATCTAGGGTCCTGTCCAGCTTGAATCCCTATAATCTCATAATGAACAAACTCTTAAAAATTTGATAGATGGTCAGAATTTGGTTCTGTCTGTCCTTTTGTCCCTCTGTCTCTGTCCCTCATTATGACTTGTCCTTACTGATTTCCAAACTTGGAATGATTCACTTGACTAAAAGGAAAAGAGGCTGGATCGAGATGTGACAGGGCCATTCTGGAGGCTTTGGGGAAGGGGGAAAGATCCAGGGAGAAGTCTGAGGAAATGGAGGCTGCCTGATACAAACTGCAAGTCTGAATAATGATTAGAAGACTCAAGTTGCTTGGAAAACTTAATATTTTTTTTTAAGTGTTCAAAAGCAGCTAAAGACCAGCTGTGTACCATTATCTCCACCAAAGAGGTTGTCTGCACTCACAACCAAAGTGATTTAAATTTGTTTCTATGCAAATCTGCCACAGACTGAATTGGAAGGAACCCTAAAGATTATATAGTCCAGCCCCTTCATGCTGTAGTTAGGGTAAACTGAAGACCAGGACAGTGGTCGTAGTTTGCCTATCTGCTTGGAAAAAGCAGAACTGTTTATGTTGTTTATGTTATTCAGTTGTATCTGACTCTTCATGCTCCCTCTGAGGATTTTCTTGGCAAAGATACTGGAGTTGTTTGCCATTTTTGTTCTCAAGTTCACTTTACAGATGAAGAAACTAAATCAGAGTTAAGTGATTTGCTCAGAGACACACAGCTAGTGTCTGAGACCAGATCTGAACTCACATTTCTGACTCCAGGTCCAGTACTCTATCCACTGTTCACCTACCTGCTCAGAAAGGGCTTAGAGGTCCTCTATTCTGCCATATTGTCCGTTCTACAGATAAGGAAACTGAGACACAAACTGTTTAAATTACTTGCCTAAGAATAGCAGTGAGAAGTCAGCACTCCTAATCTGACATTTTTTTTTTCTACTCTGTTAAACTTTCCTCACTTCCAGTTGGTGACAAATTTAGTTTAGGACCCTAACCTCCTGATACTGGGTCCATAGTTTTGTGGTCCATGGAGGTGTTAGAAGCTGACTGGAAGATATTGAGCATTCTTGAAATGTTTTTTAAAAGAAAGTAGCTTTTGGCTAGACTACGCCTAGTTTTGCATAGAGATATACAGGCAAACTATAGAATCTCGTTTCAAATCCAAACTCCCAACTTGTGGGCTTAAAGACTCCCATCAATCCTCTTCCTTCTCACCTAACCCTCCCTCCATTTACCTCCACCCGCCCCATAAAGACTTACCCTTGTCTCATCTCCAGCTTCTCTAACTACGCCATGCTTGAGACTGTTACCTTCCTTCTACTCTAAACTTTGGTTCAGGACTTGCTTCTAGCCTGAGATATCCTCTCTCTTTTTTTCCATCAGATGGGGAGATTCCTGAGTTTAAAGGCCACAGCTCCTGTTCCCCCCCCCAAGCCACACACACACACACACACACACACACACACACACACACACACACACACACACACACACACACACACACACACACACACACACACACCGTTCAGGTAGGACTCATCCTCATTAATAGTACAAAAATAAGTCATCTTCCCTCCTCCTGCTGTCCATAAGAAGGGTCCTTCTCTTTTAATTTTATTTATTTAAGGCAGTGGGGTTAAGTGACTTGCTCTAGGTCATGCAGCTAAGAAATTATTAAGTATCTGAGGCTGGATTTGAACCCAGGTCCTCTTGGCTCCAGGGATGGGTGCTCTGTCCACTGTACCACCTAGATGCCCCAGAAGGACTCATGAGAACCTCTGTGATGGAAGCTCTCAGTAGCTTTACTCTTAGAGAAAGGACAAGTGTTCTTATGTCCCTTGCACTGAATACTAGTCCTTTTGCCCTCCAAAGAACAGGAACATCTGATTCTGGGAATTTTTATTTTTCCTGAGACAAGTGACCCAGCTAGTAAGTACTGGGGCCAGATTTGCACTCAGTTCCTCCTAACTCTAAGACTGATATTCTATCCACTACACCACCCCAGATTCTGGGTAAATTTAGGCTTCTATTTCTTCCAAAAAAACCTAACCTCATCAGCCCCACCCAGCATTTTCAACCCAAGAGACAGACTTAGGCCTCACTTCACCAAAGGAGAAGCACCAAAGCCAAAAGTACTTTTCAGAAAATTCTCACTCTAATTACACAGTGGCCCAAATAGGCTCTCTAGAGTGCCAATATGAAGAGCCCTAGGCCTTAGCCAGTCCCATGCCACTGACCGAACAGCAGCAGAATAGAAGGGGATATGACATTTAGAGCTTTAGATCTTATAACCAAAATATCCACTGGAGAGCCTTTGGATCAGCCCTTAAGAGTCCAATCGCCACTGTCTGCATCATCCTCATCAGCAGATTTTTAAGATTTTAGAATTCACCCAGCCTCTGCATGGTGTAAACAGTTGTCAACCCAGGTGTGGAGCTCTCCAGTCCCTCTCTCTAGCTGGTTTTAATCCCTCCTGGTGGGGCTCAAACCCACTTAGCCTTATCTGGCTCTGCATTAGATCCTCTTGTACACAGGGCCCAACCCCCCAACCTGATTGCTTTTCACTGGGTCTGAGAAACAGAAAGGCAGGACACCCTCCACTCTCATTCCTTCCAAGCTCCCTTGTTCTTAGGGTAAGTGGGGTCTTCACTGAGAGAAGCCTTCATCATCCCCTTGAACAGAGGAAATGAATTTGTCAAACTAAAACAAAACCACCTCATTATAATCTACCTTCTTCCATATCCCTGTCCCTTCCTCTCTACTTTTACTTCATCTCTTTCTCTTCTTTCTTCTCCAGTCTTCACCACAGGAATCCTGGCACATCCATTTCACTGGTATGTGAAGCAGTGATACCCCCAGCCCCGAAGTGCTAGGTGCTCCAAAAACAGATTTCAGATCCTGGCCAATAAATACCCTTTTTCCAGGCCACCCCTCCCCTTCCCCAGGGAGGGGGGGCACTCCGGCTGTGGATTTCCCAAAGCACAGTAAGCATTGGGGAGCATCTTAATTCCAGCTTCCAGGCAGGAATGGCACTGGAGAGAAATCTCAGTTGCCTGGAAAATGCAGCGGGCATCACCTGGCACGTTTATCTCCACAAGACCAGAAGAGAAAGGCCACACCAAAAGTCAAATGCTGCCAAAAACAGCTGGAGGCTGAGTCTAAGCTGGTAGAGTGACCTCTGCCAAGGGAGAAGGGACCATGAGGAGCTGGAGAAAGCCCTGTGACTGATGGCAAAAGCCCTCAATATGGAGTCAGAAGTTGGTTCTAGATCCTGGACCCTGGACAATATGACCTAGGGCAAGAAGTTGTCTCTCTGGGCACCTGCTCTTCTCTGCAGCTTGGTGGAAGAGTGGACAGAACACTGAGCCTGGAGTCAGGAAAGCCTGAATTCAAATCCAGCCTCAGACACTTACAAGCTGTGAAACCCTGGTTAAATCTGCCTCAGTTTCTGTCTGCCTCAGTTTCCTCAACTGTAAAATGAGCTGGAAAAGGAAATGGCAAATCACTCCAGTATCTTTGTCAAGAAAATCCTAAATGGGGTCACAAAGAATCCAATAGGACTGAAAAACAACTGAACATTACCCCACCTACACACAGTCTTCTTTAATTGTAAAATGGGGGTCATGATCATGTCCTCCTCACAGGGATGTTGTGAAGATCAACTGAATTAATTGTAAATCATTTATCACAGTGCCTGGCCCAAAGTAAGCATTCAGCAAATGCTTATTCCCTTTCACACCCCCCCCCCATTTATAATGCCAGAAGAATAAATCCCAGCTCTCTATTTATTGGTTTGATTTACAAATGCAATAAATTACTGCTGTTAACCTACCTCTGAAGAATGCTGCCTCTCCCTTCTTCCCTTCTCACCCCCCCCAAAAGAGTCTCCCAATTTCCATGACCATTCCGTTGGTAACTAACCATCCTCTTCATCTCCTTCGAGACCTGGTGGGACCCCAGGTGGTTGTAGAAGGGCCGCTCGGCACCCCAGGGTGGCGGATTGTGCCCAATGGAATTGGTTCGCTGGCGATTCATTTTGGCAATCATGGCCTTCTCTTCTTTCTGGAGAAGAAGCACAGTTAGAGTCACTTTGTGAACGAAAGGTATCTGGCTGACATAGGTAACCCTGCCTACCCCCTTCAATGACTCATGATATTTGAGAGCTAGAAAAAAGATGAGACCTCTTCTCCAAAGTCTGACTTATCCCATTCCTTCCCCTGAGTTTTTGGTTTATTTTATTTCATTAAACTTGTCTAATTATCAGCACAGTGGTCCACATATCTATCTGTCTTGCATGTTTGTGTCTAGGAATACATCAGAATTGCTATCACCTTAAGGACAGAGAATAGGTATGTTTCTTCTTGAATATAACCCACCTCAAAATGAGAAAGATAAATGGGAAATGGGTATCTTCCTTTGGGGAAGAATGGATGGCCCCTATAGCCTGGGGTAGAATGATGAAAATAAAAGATAGGCACAGTGTCTGGCCTGGTGTCAGGAAGACCTAAGTTCAAATCTGATCTATGACATTTACCAGTGATGTGGCCCTAAACAAATCACTTAACTCTATTTTTCGGTTTTCTCATATGTAAAATGAACTGGAGAAGGGAACAGGAATCCTCTCTAGTACCTTTGCCATGAAAATCCCAAACAAGATCACAAAGAGTCAGATAAGATGGAAACAACCAAACAAAATAAAAATACTGGGTTTGGATTCAGGTTCAAATTCTAACTGCCACAGACTGTTTGACCTTGAGCAATTCTCTTAACTTCTCTGGATCTCAGTTTCCTCATCTTTCCAACGAAGGGCTTGGAGTCAATGATTTCTCAGGTCCTTCTAACTCTAAAGGTATATTTCCAGGGACTGGAATCAAGCTTCCCCCATCACAGCAGGCACTTTTCCAAATATGCACATGTGGGGAGATTCGTTCTCTTGGGGTTTTTTTTTTGTTTGTTTTTTTTTGCAAGGCAAACGGAGTTAAGTGGCTTGCCCAAGGCCACACAGCTAGGTAATTATTAAGTGTCTGAGACCAGATTTGAACCAGGTACTCCTGACTCCAGGGCCGGTGCTTTATCCACTGTGCCACCCAGCCAGTCCTATTCTCTTGGTTTACTATATCTCTTCCTCACACAACTCCTCTCTTTCTCTTTTTCTGGTTTCCCTACTCCCGAATCCAAGGGTATACAAAAGAGAGGCAACAGGGTTTGAACTGAAGCAGTCTTCTGAATGTGGAGTCAGAGCCCCCAGATGCAAGCCCTACTTTCCTACTTACTACATGGTTAACTATAGGCATCCTCTGTCTGACAAAAGGATTGAATCTGAAGTCTCTGAACTTTTCATTTAAAAATACTTTGATCATTGTTTTTTACTACAATGGGCTTCCTTTGTAATCCCATGTATTTATTTTATGTTTTTAAAAAGTTTTCAGAGAAGGGGCCCACAAAACTTCACCAGTAAGACAAAGGAGTCCAGGACCCCAAAAAGTTTCAGAAATTCTGGACTAAAGATGCCTAAGGTCCTTTTTCTGTCTCAGGGATGGAAGGAATGAGTAATGCAATTACTCTTTTCTTTTCCTCCCCTCCCAAAGGTCCCAATGGTCCAGTGACATTCTAAATGTTTCTTTGCCTTCTGGGAACTTTCTCCCCCTTTCTATTCCCAGTCCAGCAATCTTAATCACCGGACTTTCAAATTACACATTCCATCTGGCTTGGTTGAGTCACAGTGAAAACGGCCTCTAGAGTCAGTCCTGTTAGGAAGAGAAGGGGCAGGACGCCTGGGTTTTCTCCTTTCCCCAAGCTGTTCTTGAAATACTTCTAGGGGTCAGTTTTTTCCTCCCCAAAGAACATTTTTTTTTTTTGTGGGAAGAGGGGGTCTGTATGTCTTAAATGGCTTTAGACCTTATAGATTCATAGGCTAATGCTGGAAAGGATTTCTGAATCTAGTTAATTCAATCCACTCATTTTATATATGAGGAAACAAGCCTAGGGAGATCACTGACATAGGCATGAAGTATCAGAGGCTGAATTTGAATCCAGAGTCTCTGATTCACTACCGGGACCCTTTCTCCTGTGTATAGACCTATGATGCTTCCTTAGTAATCTTGTTTCTATGCTCCTGTCCCAATATTCCTCCACCACTCCCCATCCCCAACATATACAAAGCAGCTAGGTAACTCCATGGTTAGACCACTGGGTTTGAAGTTAGAAAACCTTGAGTTTAAATCTGACAATAGGCATTTCCTAGCTGTGTGACCCTGGGCAAGTTACTTAACCAAGGGGAAAGAAACAAAAAGGACCTGAGTCCATAAACAAACTGTCCAATCCATTTCCTGGTCTCTAGAAGACATCCCTGCCTGCTCTACAAGATGCATCTTACCCCAAGAAGGGCCACAGAAGAGACTGGAAGATCTGGATTTCACTTCTGATTCCATTTACTGAAATCTCTGGTGCTAGAGATGTATATGTATCCATGTTTCTAGGGTGGATTAGGTCTAGGTCTAGGTCTGGAACTACCCCAGTGAAAGGCATGTGAAGAAGAAGAGGAAAAATGGTGCTAAAATCCCAACTTAAATTCTTTGGGCTGAGGATAGGAAGGACTGTCTTATGAAGATAGCTCTGATGTAGTGGAGAAGGCAATGATCTTGGAGGGAGGGGAAGGGGATGTAAGAATTCTGATCAAAATCAATCCCCAATCATATCTCTAAAGGACCTATGATGAAAGCACCTTAGCCTGCTGCTGGTGGAGAGGTGAGGGATATTTTTGAATGGGCCACTGGATATTTTCATTATGTTTGTCTACATTAATTGTTATAAGGGATTTGCTTTTTTTTTCTCTTTTTTTTAAAAGGGAGAGAGTTAGGGGAGGGGAGGTTAGCAATAATGATGCCTCCAAAAAAGAGGGATATTACAACTTTTTTTATATAAAGGAAAGAAAAGGAAGGAAGTTCAGCAGGAACCACAGAAAAGAAAAACAATTCTGAAACTAACACACTGATTTTATTGTATACTTTTTCAAAAAAGGAGATTAAAAGGAAGGCTTCCAGTTCTGGTGGAGAATCTACTTTTCCTATTCTGAAATATATGTATATATGTGTATGTATACATACATACATAAGTATGTATGAATATATTTGTATACAATCATACATATATATGTATGTGTATATATACGGAAATGCTCTTTGGGGGCATTAATGTTCAGAATTTAAAGCTGGAAATGATTTTGATGATAAAGATACAAGGAATATGGAAACGTGGACAAAAAAAGTATTTGTAAGAATGGAAAGCTATTCAGAACATTCTGGGAATCTTAGGAATTTCTGGTAATGAGTATGTTAAAAGTTACAAATGAATAAAAGGGTCTATGGGTTATATAATCCACTTTTACAGATCAAACATCCAAATGTATTTGCTGCTTACTCAGCATCTTAGTCTTTTAGCCAGCAAGTTTCCAGAGGGGATGGGAGGGGAAGGAAAAAGGAGAGGAGAAAAAAAGGAGAGGAGGGAGGGAGGGAGAGGAAATACGAGGAGAAAGAGAGAGGAGACAGAGAGACTGCTCGTTGATTTTCAGATTAAGAACAGGATATAGGAAGCTATTAAATAAAGGTAGATAAAAATACTATAACTTCCGTTTCATATTATGGGCAGTTAAGGCAAAGAGACAAAGGAAGAGGAAAGGAAATTAAGAGGGAGGTAAAAGACCAAGAACCACTCAAAGAAAAGATACAGAGGCAGAGACAGGACATAGAGATCCAGAGTCAGAAGCCCCACTCAGGGGCCCCCCTTCTGGTCTCTAGTGTATATCCCTAAAGACTTTTTTTTAATAGCTTCATTGTGTTTTTCCCAGCATTGGCATAAATGGGAATGTTACTTTCTGGTATTTACCTCAAGAACCTCATGAAATTAAATACAGAGGGTTTGATTCAACCTGGGAATGGAAATACCCCAGAACTATTTCAGAATAATTTCTCTAGTTTTTATCTACTGTGTAAAGTGATACTTCTATTTGTTCTGTTTACTAGCTTTAAATTCAAATAACACTGATAGTAATGCTCATAGCTAATATCTACATAGCAGTTAAACTTTGCAAACTACTTCTTTCATACACATATATACACTATGTATATACTGAATACATAAATATAGATATATGTATTATATATATAATATACACACACACAAACTATTATTTTGTTATTCAGTTGTTTTTCAATTTTGTCCAACTCTTCTTGACCTTATTTGGGATTTTCTTAGCAAATATACTGGAGTAGTTTGCCATTGCCTTCTCCAACATACTGGGATTTACTGAAGCAAACTGTGACTTGCCCAGGGTCACAAAACCAGGAGGTATCTGAGGCCATATCTGAACTCAGATCTTGTTCACTGTCCACTGAGCACTATCCATCGAGCCACCTAGCTGCCCCATTGATACACATTCACTCCCCCCTCACACAAATGTGTACAGAAGACCTGAATCAGATGCTCTGTTTAAGTTCATAAGGTTCATGAAGTAAGTAGCAGAATAACATTCCCATTTGTGCCAATGTTGGGAAAAACACAATGAGATTATTAAAAAAAAATCATTTCAAATCCAACTCAAATATATATATATATTAACTATGTAAACCTAGGTAATATACTTAACATTTGTTTACCTCGGTTACCTCAATAGTAAAGTGGGTATATTAATAGCACTTAACTCTCAGGACTGCTGTTGTGAAGATCAAGTGAGTCAATATTTAAAAAGCACTTGGTACAATGTGCAGCATACAGTAGGTTCTTTCTTCCTTCTTTCCTTTCTCGTATTTGTATTCCCAGTGCTTTCCAAAATGTCTGGCACATAGTAAGTGGTCAATAAATGTTTCCTCATTCATTTATCTGTGCTCACAAACCCGTAAGGTGGGTGCTATTATTATTATTATTATTATTATTATTATTATTATTATTATTTAATAGATGAGGAAACTGAGGCTGAGAGGGGTTAAGTGGTTTGCCCTGGGTCACACAGCTTGTAAGTGGATGAAACAGAATTCACACTCAGATCTTTCTGACTCTAGGTCTAGATCTGTATCCTAGGTGCTCATTTGTTTTAACATCTGGGGATCTAGTGAACAAGTTTGTGTTCCCCTGTTCCAACACCTTTAGGTCTAGTTTTTCAAACTAAGGATTTCTGATTGTTTTGGGCAGCCATCATATTGAATTTTCCTCCCCTTCCCCCTTCTTTGACCATTTGAATTGCCCTTCACTGGATGTCTTCAGCTCCAAAAATATGTATGTCTATGTATGCATATTTTCCTAAGTTAGAGAGAACTACATAGAGCATCCTTGGCTCAGAAGCAACCGTCCTTTTACAAAGGAAACAGGAAGGAGAAGAGGAAGAAAGTTCAAGAAAAGAATCCTGCAGAAGAACTGGAACTAGGCTGGGATGACCAGAGCTCTTCCCCAGGGCCCTGCAATTTAGAAAGTCTTAACATCACTTAGCTATCCTTCAGCAGCACAGAAAAGATTTGTTTTGACACCTAGTCTAAATAGTACAAAACACCTATCACTAGATAATTAGTTAAAATAGGAAGCTACCAGACCTCACCCTATGTTCACACCCAGGAGAGCTATCCCATAGCCCACCTCAGTTCTGCTCTTCTTTCCATTGTACATTGGCCTCCCCAGCAACACCCTGGAAGTCTTTTGGGTATTTGTTTCTATCTGCCACAGGATGGAGTTCTGGAGTCTCTTTGCCTGACCCTCAACTAAATTTAACTTAAAGAATTCATTAAAAGGAAAATTTCTTGACCTAAATAGGTTTGAGAAGCTTGCTGAGGATAGCAACATTATTCATTTCTACTCTGGTCCACTCTACTCTACTACTGGTTGTCCCCTCCTCTATCAAGGAGGGACCACCCTCCTGGTGTTTCTCTTGCCTCCTCTTCCCCAACTCACCCTCTTCTGGCTGCAGCGCAAGATAAGAAAAGTCTCTATACTGTGCTCCTTGAGGTAGGCATTGCGTTCACCCCCGCAGCCGGGCTCTACCTCATAATCACCATTGAGATAATTCAGAGTGGCTTTGGTGATATGGATGCGCCTATAAATGCAAGAGACACAACAGAGGAAGAAAATGAGGACACAAGATAGAGTTTGATACTCAATTTGAAACTTAACGCCAATATTAAACCATTCCCCCCCCCCACAACAAGAAACTTGCTCTAAATCCCCTAAATTTCTACTTCCAGAAGTCTTTGGAGCATTTGATGATTTCTGAACTTTTATAACAAGTTGCCATTGAAGAAGGTAGAATGAAATATATGTAAAATCTGAAGGAATATAGAAGAGCAAATCATTTCCAGCTAGCACTTGGAGGACGTGGCATCTGAATTGGACACAGAAGAATAGGTAGGGTTTTGACAGTACATCTCCTTCTTAAGGCAGGCAGGAACCATTTCAATAGTCAATAATCAAAAATTCTAACTTCATTCTAACTTCAACCCCAATCCAATTTCACCTCATTAATCCATCAACTTAACTGTTTGTCATCCTTTCTATTCCCTGCTAACTCACTGGTTGCATCCTATAACAAGATTACTATAATAGCTTCCTAACTCTGCTTTCAGCTTCACCCAGCCCTATAATGTGTCCTGTGAATTCCTACCAGATTCATCTTTCCCAAGCACTACTTTGTTCAGGTCACTCCCCTTCTCTAAAGCCCCATCATTCAAAGCAGTGCTTTCAAACTTATAAGTTATGAACCTCCAAGGAACCATGGAGTTATTGCAAGTGGCCCATGAATCCATAAAAAAGCAAACATGCCTTTTGTAGACTGAATAAATCATAAATATTGCATCTATATGATTTCCTATTTATAAATAAACTACAAAAATATTGCTGAATTCACAGTAATTTCTAGCCTAGCATAGTTTTTCAATCAACAGATAATAACAAGTAACAACTATCATGGGGATCTGAGAAATTTTCTTGGAAGGCATTGGTTAAGGAGACTTTTTAGCCTGGCATTTAAACTCTCTACAATGTGGTCCCAGTTGACCTTTTCAGTCTTACTTCCCAATATTCCCCTACAGAAACCTTCTGTACTAACCAATCTGGATTTACTATTTCCTAAACTTTCTGCTTTGCTAAGGCCATTATCTCTTCCTGGAAGTCAATTCAGTTCAACTCTACAGAGATCTCGTGCCCACTCTTATGTAAGGCAGTGACTATGCTAGACTTTTAAGAGAAAAGTCCAACATACAAGACAAATCTCTCTCCTCACCATATTTCCCTCCCTTTTCTGTGTTGTCTTTCCTCATTAGACTGTGAGCTCCTTAAGGGCAAGGAATTCCTTTCTTTTTCTTCTCTGTATTTTTCAGTGTTTAGCAGAGGATCTAGCTTAATAACTGTTTACTGACTACTGAAATGATTCCTGCCTTAAGAAGGAGACGTACCTGTCAAGACCCTACCTATTCTTCAATGTCCAACTCAACTGCCGCCTCCTCCAAGTTGGATAAAATATTCCTTTAACTTATACTTTTATCACATTCTGCCTTCTACTATGGTGACTTGTTATAAATGCTCAGAAATCATCAAATGCTACAAATCAGGGTCAGAATTGTTGTTTTGTCGATTTCCTACACTTAAGAACATGATGAGGGAAAAATGATAAGAATGCATATTAATCATAAAAGACTGATAAGTCATAAAAAGGTTGCTGGAGTCCATCGCCCCTGCTCCTGCCCCACTAGGCTCCATGCTCTTTGAGGACTAGGACTGGATGCTCTACAACTTAGCACTCATTGAGTGCCTGGTATCATGGAGTTGTACATGGTACAGTTAGTAAAAAACAAAACAAAACAAAATACTTTTTGATTAAATGAATGATCAAATGAACAAATCTCCTGAATATTCTGACAGCCCCCAGAAGTAGTAGCTCCCTCCTCTCACCTATCCCTACCCCAGCGGGTAATGACTCAGTAGGACCAGGCTCAAGGAACTTTGAAAACTGGCTCTTAGTGCTGAATTGAAACACCAATGGCCTAGTTTGGTCACTTACCCGGCTTTGCCTCCTGCTTCCATGTGGTTGGCTAATGTTACATCATTGGACCAGACATCAAATTGCCACTTCCTCAGTCCAAGTACTCCGCAGTGTACTCGACCACTGTGAATCCCCACACGCATATTCACATTCACCCCTGTCACTTCTCGGACCAAGCTAGAGAAGGAGGATGGGGGAAAGAAGAATGTGGTGTCATGGAAAGAATAGTGAATGGGAAGAGATCAGAATTCAGGATCTAGTTCTTTACTTAGTATTACTCATGTCCTTAGCTAAGTCACTTTTCATTACTCTGAAGCTCAATTTGCTCATCTATAAAAATTGGGAGGGTTGGACAAAGTGATTTTTAAGGCAAGCTCTAAAGTTACAAGCTCCAGTGATTCTAAGACTTAGGATGGTCAAAAACTGAGTTTTTGAAGACGAGAAGAAGGCAAGGGGATGAGAACTGAGGATGAAGAGAAAAAAACAGATGTAATGAAGAGGAAAAACAGGAGGATGATAAAAACAAAACAAAACAAAACAGAGATCTAAGAGCCACTCCCCTGGTTTTATCCAGTAAAGGTACTGAAACTATTCAACCTGAAAAATAGGTTGCTATTTTATTTGGAAAGCAGCTTTCTTCTCAATCAGAAAATGGCAGAAGCTGCCGTTCTGAGCCAACACCACAAGGTGGGGCAGTACATCAACCCACAGTTACAAATGTGCCTGACAGTATTTTAATTTAGAGCCCCATCTTTTCCTTCTAATCCAAATACTTCTGGTTTGTGTCTTTCACTGGTCAATTAGGATGCACCTGGGAAATGCAAACTCATTTTAATAAAATCTGTAGCCAAGAATCTTTTGGAAGGGAATTTTGCTGCTGCCAAAAAAATATTTCTACAATGTACTTGGAGGGAACACAAGAAATTACTTGTAGATTATCAGTTATTTGAGTCTGGCCAAACCATTCTACTTCTTCCCAATAAACCGGATAAAGGAGGAATACTCTAATATTCCTTGGCAAAGCATGGTAATGGGTAGGGGTGGAAGGGAACTAAGGTCAACTCAATGCCACTGGATTTGAAGTCAAAGCTTGGTTTCATCAGCTTAGCTAAGACTGTAAAGGCAAGTCACTTAAATTCTATAGGCCTCCTTTCCTTATTTTCAACACAAGGGTGAAATAGATGAGTTAATCTCTATGTCCCTTCTAGCTCTAAGACTGTGATCTATTATCCCAGCCTGGGGGGAATGGGAACAGACCCATCAAGGAAAGAGGATGAAATGTCCCTTCCTGAAAGGGAGTGGGGCCTGTTCTCAGGAAGCCACATGAGGGGACGAGGGCTTGTCCAGCCTACTTTCCAAAGGACATTCTGGGTAGCACACTACACTGGCTTGGACAATGCAGCTACTGTATGCTATTGAAATGAGCAACTCCCAGGACAACAGTGAGAGGCTGACACAGCAGGGAAGACTCATTATCAATCAATTTTCTTGTCATGGAGAGTAGCACTCTGCACATCAAGCAAAAGCAGATCCTGGTCACCTTCCTTTGCCCCTGTAATGGACTACATTCCCAACACTTACTTATTCCTCAGGTTTTTCTCTTTGCTGGGCTGTTTCAGGATCAGCACAGTGGATTCCATACTAACTGGGATGTGATGGAATGAACTTTAGGTTTGAGATTAAAGGACTTAGGTCCAAACTCTAGCTTTGCCAACCTCATATATAACATGAAGGGGATGAACTTAATGACCATGAATAATTCTAAATCTATGACTCTATGGGGGCAGCTAGGTGACTGTGTGGCTAGAGCATCGGCCCTGAAGTTGGGAGGAGCTGAATTCAAATTCGGCCTCAGACACTTAATTGCCTAGCTGTATGATCTTGGGCAAATCCCTTAATCCCATTGCCTTAAATAAAAATAAAAAACCAAAAAAAAAATCTATGACTCTATGAATTCAAAGATTCCTCAATCTAAATCAGGGGTTCTCAACCTAGGGTTCTTGAACTTGGAAAAAATATACATACACACACACATATATATATATATATATATATATATATATATATATATATATGCATTTTGATAGCTTTCTCAATATATTCCTTTATAATCTTATATATTTTGTTTGATACATTTAAAGTTATAATTCTAAAAAGTAGTCCACAGGTTTCACAAGCTTGCCAAAGAAGCCCATGGGTGGGATAAAAATCCCAGAATTTATCCTGTCTGTCCTTCTGCCTATCTAGAGATTCACATGAAGGTTTGGATCAACCCTGTATTTCAGATAATCATTAATTACCCTTTTCAGTATTAGGCTGGCCTTTTAAATGAGGTCTTATCTGACTACTTCTCCAAAGATTTCATTGAAAAATTAGTCCCTTGTTTCTCTGACACTTTTTTTTTTTAGGTTTTTGCAAGGCAGTGGGGTTAAATGGCTTGCCCAAGTGCCTGAGGAAGGATTTGAACTCCTGACTCCAGGGCTGGTGCTCTGTCCACTGTGCCACCTAGGCACCCCTCTCTGACACTCCTGATCTGCAAAGTCACATTTCGGAACATTAGGCCCAGACCACAAAGAGCATCCAAAGAAGGGAAAGGTTTAACTCTTATCTCCTACAACTGTCTCACACAAACACACACAAACACACACACCACACTCCCCTCTCCTGCCCCACTATACTTACGAGATGGCCTCAATCATGTCCATGCCCATCTCCACACAGCAGTGAGCATGATCAGCCCGGGCCTCAGGAAGCCCAGAGACACAGTAATAACAATCTCCCAAGATTTTAATACGTAAACAGTGATTCTCCTACGGGGAAAAACACATATAAATTTTGTTTTATAAATCCAATGGTGAGATGGGGAAGGGAGAAGAGAGAAAAACATGAATTCATGTAATGCCAGAATAACTTGTCTTTTAGAGGCAGCAAGTACAGATCTGGCCCTAGTCACAGCCAGCATAGCCAGCTTATCAGGTGAGGTGGAGGTAGAGGGGGTCCCATGAGCCTAGGAAAGGAGGTATGAGCCAAGTACATTCCTACCACCTAGCACACATTTATCTGCAGGACATTAGGGAAAAGCAATTAACACATTCCTTCTTTAGGGTACTGTTTGTAGTTCTTTTGTAAAGGGTAATCATTCATTATTTACAGCCAAATCCTGTAACTGATTATAAATATAAATCCAAATTCCCGAATACTTGAAAGAAGGTGGGTTCCATAATTTCAATATATTTGTGAAAATAGGAATGGATTTTTAAGGCCTCTATAAAATTCATTAGTGTTTATGTAAAATAAACCAACACCTAATGTTAACAAGAGTATAGTAAATGTGCTCTTGCTCCATAGGTTCCAAAGTCACCCTTAGGACTAAAACTGAATTCTTCCTTATGCTTTTGAGGATTATCCAAGCAATTATCCCTGCCTCCCATCCCCCCTCCTCACTCTCCACATTGCCATCACACACACAAATCAGTAGTAGGAGCTCTGAAAATGCCAACTCATTTTATCATCCAGAGCCAAACACCACCAGGGAGGCCAATCTGTTGCTAAATCAATCAATCAAGTCAACTCTAAGCCAAATAAATAGAAGTGACTTTGGGGTTTGTGACTGGGGTTTTCCACAGAACCACCCTCCTCCTCCATCAGTATTGATGATCAAGAGTTGACTGATGGTGTGATGCCTAAGCATTTCCCCCATCTGTAAAAAGAGCTCAAATGAGAGCTAAAAACCCTTCCAGCTCTTCAATTTTCTGGTTCTATGATCTAGTGATACTGTCACTCTCTCTCTCAGTGTATGGTGGCAGCTGAAAGTCTGCTGTGACCCCACAGCTCTTCCAGTCCCCCAACCTTACCCTGTCTGTGCATTTGAACAATTTGTCCTGGTCTCTGTGGCTGCAGCATCTGTCTGCATCTGTCTGCACCATCAACTCCCCTCTCCTTTCAACAGTCCTGAGGCTTTTGCCCACATGTCCTTTCTCCCCACCTCCCATCCCTAATTTTCCCAACCCAACCCCCAATGCAGCCTATATTTGGCTGGGATTCTCCAGTTCCATTTTTGGACACAACTTAAGAGAATTCTGAGTGACAGGGACTCCTGTAAGGTTACAAGGCAAGGCTTGAGAGTTGGGGGAAGACCACACTGGTCACACTTTCCCAACAACCCTCAGAGTGGCAAGAGATCTGAGGGATGACTTACTGCGGCCAGCTTGTCGAAACGGGCAAACAGCTCATTGAGAGTCATGACTAGCTCCTGTGCTGTACACTGGGAAGCCAAACTGGTGAAGCCTTCAATGTCAGCAAACAGGATGCTGGGAAGACACAAGGGGAGGGAAGAAGACAGAAGAAAGACAAAGGTGAAGGGAGAAGAGATACCAGGAACCCCTGAAGCAACTCTGCTTTAGGGCTTCTTAGTCTGGGTGGGAATGAAAGGAAGAGAGGGTTTAGACTTCTGGGGGTGGTGTGTGGGATATCCAGGAAAAAAAACCAAGGCAATGGTGGCAGGAGGAGAGAAGAAAAATGAGACCAGAGGACAAAACTGTATAATTCTGTACATGTTACTTCCCCTTCTCCCAGTTGAATGTAAGCTTTTGAGGTCAAGGATTTTTCCTCATGTTTTTGTATTTTGACTGCCTTGCCCAGTGTCCAGAAAATAGCAGGAATTTAACAAATACTCATATGAATACATAACTCTTTGGTGATTCTAAAAGGGAAACATGGGACTAGATGAACTAGCTTCCTTTAATTACCTAAAAAGTCTTATATAACCTTTTCTTCTCTCTCCTTATTTCTAGGGCAAATAGTCTAAGACTTGCATTTTTGACTACTCTTACCCTTTGCCCAAAGTCCACCTCCATTTCTGTGATCTTGGGAGGTAAGAAAAGCTCTAAAACAGCTGGATAGTACAGTGGGTAGGTAGCCTGCTGAACTTGGAGTTAGCAAGCCAAGTTTGATTCGTGCCTCAAACATTTACTAGCTGTTTGATGATGGAGAAGTCACTTAACTTTCCCAGCAAACTCAATAACTTTATTATAAAATGGTAATAATAGTACCTAATACAAAAGGTTGTTGTAAGAATCAATTAAGATAATATATCCTCTATACAAATGCTAAGTAATAATGATGATGAAGATGATGATGGTGATAGCTAGAATTTATACAGTGCTTTAAGGTTTGTAAAAATGTATTATAAATACCATCTCATTTTACTTACAACAACCCTGGGAGTATTATTATGCTAATTTGACAGAAGAAGAAATTGAGGCAGAAAGAGGCTAGGTGACTTGTCCAGGGCCACTCAGATTGTAAAGTCTCTGAGACCAGGTATGAACTCACATCTTCTAGATTCCAGGTACTGTTCTCTATCTACTACACCACTTGGTTTTACACTGTTTAAATTGGGTAAATGAAGTCTGAAGAGAGGGAGAAGTGGGCTCTTGGCCAAGGTAACAACAAAGTAAATAGAAAACTTGGGCTAGTCCCCAGGCCTCCAGTTTACAGCCTTGGGCTTCCTAAACCCAAGGTGCCCAAACTGTTCAGTCTAAAATCCCAGGTAGCTACCCCTGGACCTGACTTTTAAATGACCCTGAGCAATTCTGCTGCAAGGCTGGAATTCCTAAACTGGCCAAGAATGGGTTCCCATTTCCCTGGTCAAGAGTGGCAGTGCAGCCCTAGCATCTGTGGGCATCAGATTGATGCCACAGGTCCTGCCCTCTGCTCTACATCCCACCTCCACCCCCATTCCTAGAATAACAGCCTGATAGTGGCCTCCAGATGGGGCCCAGGGGTCCACCTTAGGGAAATTCCTAGGAAAGGAAGGCCAGGTCAAAACCCTAACCAATTCATATTCTCTAGGAAGCCTTAAATAGGAATTTAACTCTGGAATCTTCTCACTAGTATCCTTTCAATATTTTCTGGCTCAGATTATATAGTGTGTAACATTGTACTAATGGATGTGTTGTTTCGTAAATAAGCATCATTCAATTCTGTATTTAGTCTCTCTAAAAGGATGGTAAACTAATCAGAGACAAGTATCTGTCACCTCTTTGTTTTGCCTTTTTTAAACCCACCTAGTACAAATAGCATCTCTAAAATTGAACTAGCTATGTGACCATAGACAAGTCATTGAGCCAAATCAAACCTCAATTTCCTCAAATTACATATCTATATGTATGAATGTATGTGTGTGTGTGTATATATATATATATATATATATATATATATATATATATATATATATATTATATAACATATATGTTTATTTAGAAAACTTAAAAGCAAATGTGTCCAGCCTTTGGACTGCAGGTCGCATACAGCCCTCAAAGCCCATTCATATGGCATTATTACATTTTATTATTATACTCATTGGTAATAGGGATTACATTGTAGTCACAAATAATTATTAAATTCTATATGCAGTCTTTGATAAGTTTTTTGGAGGGCAATACTGCCCAGAAGAGTAAAACATCGGACACCTGAGTTTTAAAGTTTTCAAAGTATTATTATATATGCATGCATGTAAAATACATTTTGAAAGTTTAAAAGTTTTCAAAATAAACTTTAAAATGCTAGTCATTATCAAGATACCTTAGTTCATTCTAGAATACACTGGATCTTCTATAAATGTTCATATAATATAAATGGTTGATAATCATACATAGTATAAACCAAGATGAAGAATGATGACTGTTAAGGGATGACTTTTTCAAATGCAGCCTGAGATGACATGATAGTTTATTTAGAGAACCTCAGAGAATCAGCAAAGAAACTATTTAAGAACATCCTCTGCTAAGTTAGCAGGATGCAAAATAAATCTACAAAAATCAACAGTGTTGCTATATTATGGGAATAACAAAGTTTAGGATGAAATAATCGAAATGGGGTCAGTTAGGTTGCGCAGTGGATAGAGCATGGGCCCTGTAGTCAGGAGGACCTGAGTTCAAATCTGATCTCAGACACAAAATAATTGTCTAGCTGTGTGACCTTGGGCAAGTCACTTAACCCCAATGCCTTAAATTAAAAAAATTGCTAAATAATTGAAATGGAAATTCCAAGCAAAATTTTAAAAATGCATAAAATATCCAGTAAGACATTATAATGACTAAACTTTTAAGAGAAATAAAGATTGACAAATAAGACATATTAATTTCTCACAGTTGGGCTGTACTAAAATAACAGGAATGATGGTACTACTTGTTCACTTGTTTTGACTTTTAATGACTCCACTTTGGGTTTTCTTGGCAAAGATACTGGAGTAATTTGCCATTTCCTTCTCCAGCTCATTTTTACAGATGAGGCACCAAGGCAGACAGAGGCAAATGACTTGCCCAGGGTCATGCAGTTAGTAAGTATCTGAGGTTGGATCTGAAGTCCAAGCCTTCTGACTATTGTGCCACTAACTATCTCAGTAACAATAACATACATTAATTTACAGATTTAATCAAATAACTAAGAGATTAGGGCATTTTATAGAACTAGACAAAATGATAGAATTCATTTGCAAGAACAAAGGGTTCAGAATTTCAAAGCAAACCTGAGACATAATGCCCAGAGACAGAGCTATTAGCTCAGGCCACAGCTAATTTATGTAATTCTACAAATATAACATGAACTCTACAAATTCAGATAGTCTCTGAGAAAGGTGTTGGTGGGTGCTCTATTCTATTTCCCAGGCTCCTATTCATCCTAGTCATTTTATTTACCTCTAAAAGCTCAAAGAAATTCTTTTATATACCCCTTGATCAAGGGAGAGAATGCTATATAAAAAAAAAAACTTAGGGTCTCAACACACACAAACACATACACTCACAGTTTGGAGGAAGAGTGGGAGAAGACAGGAAAGCAAGAAACAGTGAAAGAGAAGTGAGTATAAATAAACACATGGACAAGTTGAGGCTGGGCGGCCCTGTGGTTATAGATGAATCTTATCCGAGAAAGCCCTCAGACACTTAAGAGCTGTGTGACCCCGGGCAAGTTATCCAGCCTCTTTTGGTGTTTTTCCTAATCTGTAAAATGGGGTTAATAATAGACTTACTCCCCAGCATTAGGGTGAGGATCAAATTAAAAGCATTTTATAAACTTTAAGGAGCCATATTTATTTCTATTAATAATAAGAATAATAATAGTAATAATCCATCAAGGCCCCACTATAGGATTCAGTGGCAAATGAAACTCTTCTACATGAGAACTCAAGAAAAAAAAAATCAAAGAATTGTATTTTCCCAACAGCTTTGATGCCTGTTATGACATGTATTGTCTACCATGCATGGACAATATGGAGAGAGGAGGCTGGAATATAAGAGGAACAAGTCAAGGACCCCCCTGATAATCTCTACTTAAAGAGCATTGTTTTCCCTCTCTGCCTCCAATCTACTGAATTCTTAGCTAGCAGGACTCTCCAAAGGTCATTCTGTCCATCCCCCTGACTTGCAGCTTGCTAGTCCCTTCTTTTCGAGGTTCTAATCTTGATAGGATGAGAGAGGAATTCCTTTTTTTCTTCATTTCTTCCTTCTCTTCTTTTACTTTCATGTCTACATGAAAGCATCAGCTGTGTATGAAATCACAGAAAGTCCTCCTTCAACCCCCAGGATATAAAACCCAAAGTAAGTTGAGGCCAGGGCCAGCTGAAACTTCATCCAATAGTTTGAACAAGAGGGAACAGAATTTTAATGGTTTCCATTTCAAATGTGTGGTCAGAGAGCTAAGCTCCCAGCTGCTGCTTTGCCTTGCCTTAGAAGAGGGAGCAAAGTCTTGGGCTAGATGGAAGGGGACACAAAGGGTGATCACTTTATTCCAGAAGAAAGTGAAAAAAGTCTCTTGGACTGGAAAAGCCAGAGGAAACATAGAACAAAATAGGAAAAAACCAAAACAACATGGCTAGGAGGTTGCTTGCTAGATTAAGAATTGAGAGATCTCAGTTTAAATCCTGCCTTGGCTACTTTCAAGCTATGTGACCATGAAGTCACATCATTTCTCAGAGGCTGTTTCCTCATCTGCAAAATGGGGACAATTATTATTTGTACTTTCTAACTTTCAGGATTATTGTAAGGGAAATGATTTGCAAACCTTAAAGCACTACATATATGTAATGTGTTGGCATTATTTTCTCAGGGAAGCAGAAAAAGCTGAAACATCTGGCTATATCTGTTAAATTGAATTGAACTGAATCCTACTCCTTGTCCCTAGGACTGCCTTGGACACACCCAGACCTCTCTGTGTCCAAAAATATCCAGAGAAATACCATCTCAGACGCTGCCAAGTAAACTACCATCATATCTCATGCAGTCAGAGACAAAGATACTTTCTAACACTTACATCTATCCCAAAGAGGAATGCATTATCTAGATGGTAGCAGACTGTCCCTCTCTGGAGACCTTTTATAAGCTGATTCTCTAACAGTGACCCAGAAGGACCTGCAGGAACTTTGTGAAAAGATTAGGATGAAGAAACTTGGTCAGTTAATTTTCTAATTGTGTTTGACTTATAGGCAGCCACCCTTTCCACTCACTCTCCTCTTGCCCCCAATACCATTGGAGGGCTAACTGGCTACACTATAGCTCAGACCTGAGGTGTGTAGGTGCTACCTGAGTATAAACAGCAAAGGAATGGTACTTGGATTGAATGGGGTGGGGTGGAGTAGAGAGTTCCTTCTTTCTTTTCTCCAATTCCCTTGACTATTTTGATATGGACTTTTCCATTTCATTTTGCTCTGCAAAATCATACATCTTAGAGGGGACCTCAGAAGCCATCTGATCTAACCTCCTCATTTTATGGGTGAGAAAAAATAATGCAAAAGAAGATTCATTAACTTGGTCAAGTCACAAAGGATGTAAATATAAGAGATAGGATTTGAATCCAGGTCCACTACTCTTTCTGCAGTATCATGAGAGACTATTTGTGGTGTGATTTCTAACAAGATATGTGACCTTAGGCAAGTCATCTGGCCTTTTTGGACTTGTCTCCTCATCTATGGAATTGGTGGGCTGGGTCTGAAAGATTATTGAAAGGCTTTTCCAAGGTTTAAATAATACTGATTCTATGATATTCTATGATATTCATCCCCATGTTTTTTCCCCATTCCTCTGCCAGAATCAAAGACACATTTCTCATCTAGCATAGAGAGATTTCTGATTAGTCATAAGCTGAGTTCAATAAGCTCCATTGTTTGAATAGGTAAAAGCAAACAGCAGAACACTGTGCTTGTTGGTCAGAATTGTTCAACCTCTCAGCCATTAAGTTTTAGAGGTCAGGTTCAGACTTTCAACAATGTATAAAGTAATTGATTAGCCCACACTTAAGGTTTAATTATTCTTGAATAATCTTAGCAACCTCATTATGACTGGAAAATTACAAAAGACAAAAATGTCACACATTGAAGGGGCTGTAGGAATCCAATTGCATGAAGACAATGTTGGCAGAGCTCTGACAGAGTAGTACAGTGGCTCTAGACTCAGAACCTGGGTTCAAATTTGGATTTGTTTTTGTTTTATTTTTGCAAGGCAATAGGGTTAAGTGACTTGCCCACAATCACACAGCTAGGTAATTATTAAGTATCTGAGGCTGATTTGAACTCAGGTCCTCCTGACTCCAGGACTGGTACTGCACCACCTTGCTGACTCTTCAAATCTTATTTTAATCACGTGTGACTTTGAGTCAGCCATTTATCCTCCCTAGGCCTAAAGTTCCTCAACTGTAAAATAAATGGGTTGGTTAAATGGCTTCTAAATTCCTTTTCCAGTTCAAATCTATGATCCAAACGAGCAGTTTTAGAAAACCATTTTAGTTTATACTAGAAAAATAACTAAACTACACATATGTTTGTGAATATATATATATATATATATATATTTATAAATATTATCTCATTTGATCCTCACAACCACCCTGTGAAGCAGATGCTGTTATTATCCACATTTTACAGTTGAGGAAACTGAGGCAGAGGGTAAGTGACTTGTTCAGGGTCACACAGCTAAAAAAATATCTGAAGCCACGTTTGAATTCAGATCTTCTTAACATCTGGCCCACCACTCTACTACACCATCTTAGTATAAATCTATAAAATCCATTGTTATAAATATATGTTTCCTCTATCTTTGACCTTGGGAGATATGCCTATTAGTTGTACCATACACCAACACACACACACACACACACACACACACACACACACACACATGCACGCACGCACACACACGCACGCGCGCGCGCACACACACACACACACACACACACACACACACACACACACCCCAAATTTAAGTCTCTCAATTTGCCTCAGTTTCCTCAACTATAAAATGTGGAAAAATAACAGCATCTATTTCACAGGGTGGTTGTGAAGATCAAATGGGATAATATTTATATAGTGCTCAGCACAGATACTATATAAAGTTATTTCCCTCTCTTTTTCCTCTTTTTTTTTTCATAGTTAAACTAGAAACTATGGGAGAGAGCATTATCTTTTTTTTTTTTTTTTTTTTTTAGGATTTTTGCAAGGCAAATGGGATTAAGTGGCTTGCCCAAGGCCACACAGCTAAGTAATTATTAAGTGTCTGAGACCAGATTTGAACCCAGGTACTCCTGACTCCAAGGCCAGTGCTTTATCCACTACACCACCTAGCCACCCCAAGCATTATCTTTCTTGATGATAATTCATATTAGTCAATTAGAGGGCATTTTCTTTCTATGTGTTTTATCAACCTCTTGGAGTAGGAAGGTACAAGAGCATGGACTGGGTCCATAGTCAACTATATACAGCAAAGAAAAAGTAAACACAGGGATATTTTTGTCTGGGTTTAACCAAACCAAGGGCAGGCCTAGCTCATGGTGCTTACCACCAAAATACCCTTTCTCCTCCCTTTTGCCTACCCAAATCTTACTTATCCTTTAATTTCCCAACCCCTTGAATTTCCCAACTTTCCTAAAGAGTTTCCATTTGCCACTGGGATACTTGACAATATTCGTTGGCTTTTCAGAATTTCTGAGACATTTCTCCAGTCTGGACCATACAATCTAACACCTGAGTCTATCTAGCCTTATGTCCCTTAACAGACTTCCCTGAAGACAAAAAATCTCATCTCTCTCTTTCTCAATCACTCAATGTCTATTATAGCACTTACTATATAAGGCAACACAGGTCTATTCAACAAACATTTTAAAAGTACCAAGTTAGTACCAGGCAGTGGTAGAGATACTAAGACATAAAGCAATCCAGTCCTTGGCCTCAAGGACCATTTGTTTACTTCAGGCAGCTAGGAAAAGAGCTCAAACTCATGCTGTCACTGCAGTTGGAGTTTCTCAGCTAGTCTTCTACTGTCTTCCGTCTCCCATAGAGTTAGTTCTGGGCCCACAATAGTTGCTGAGTAAATCTTTGTTGACCATTATTGTCAATTCCCAATTTTCCGAACTAGCTTTGCAACTCCTGGCTTCCTATTGACAGATGATCAGGGGAGCTACCTCAAATAAAAGCAGCCACCACATATGACCCCCAAAGTGCTTAAACCAGGCACATGCAACCAAGTTTGAATTACTTTTGTCATCAGTCTATGTGATAATTGAGACAGAGCAACAAAGAAAACTGGAGAACTTTGCCAAGTTTTATAATCACAGGGAATTGACATTTGAGAGCCAATTATCGATCAATCAACCCAGCTGCATAAATGAGGGAACTGGAGACCAGAGAGGTGGGGTCAATTGTTCAAGGTCACCTAGCAACTTAGTGGTAAAGATGAGACTAGAACGCTGTTTTCTGAAATTTTGCACCCCACCCATTAGGATTCCTGGAATTTCCTAGTAGAACACCAACCCTGCCCAGAAAGCATGACCCTTCCTCTTGACACGGACACTGATGGTTGTTAAAGACAATCCTACATCATCAGGATGGCTGTACATGCCCTATCTGATCAAGGTCCTTCAAGATATAATTCTTACCTGTGAGGGGCATTTTTGATGAAGTAGCCTAAAATTGTCCAGGATAAAAGGCTCAATACCCTCAATACCCTTGCCAATGTATCAACTCCAATAGAATTCTCCTGAATCCTGTGGCAGGCTTCCAAGGACCTTACTGATACTATGTTAATTAACCTCATCCCTTCCTGATTCCTACACTGCTATCTTAAGCTGCCTTGACCTAACTGCCCATAACTATAGATGACTCTCGCCTTCTGGACACAGAATCTTTTACAGTCCTGCTCATTACAGTGTCCCAAGCTAACCTGTGTTGCAATTACTACAAACCCAGGAGGACTCTTCCTAGTTCTATATCATTATTACCATGACCGAGGTCAAGGTCTTCATATTATATGTCTCTAAAGTGTCCTTTAATTACACTCTATCCACACTAAGCTTGGTATCCATCCAAGACAGCATATTGGGAGCTTCCAATGTCTACATCAGGACCTGAATTCCACAAGGAATGATCTGCTTCTCACCTGACCCTAATAGCAAAGCTATATCTTCCAGAGGGCAATGGGATATTTGCTTAGGGATAGCCAATGTTGTTTTTGACAGGAGAGGGAAGCAAAGGATTATGTAGACATCAGAGAAAGAAGAAACAACATTGATGCAAGTGCTGAGGATTCAAAGACAAAAATCAGTCTACCATTAAGGAAAAAACATTCAATAGGAAAAAGCAATGGTTTGGCTGTCTCATAACTTGGGATCTTTGGGGAATGACCCTGCCTTCCTAGATAAACCCAGTACCAGAGTCAAAAGGATATCAGTTCCTCTTGTATCAGGCTCTCCTCCACATCCAGGTTGGAGAGGGATCCCCACATACATTCAATTGTCCAGCCTCTGTTGGACTTTGGTTGATTACATGTCATTATTACACCCAACGTGTTTCTTCCATCCAATGCTGAGCCCTTCCCAGGGAATTACCCATTATGTATTAGTTTTAATTGCAGAGTATTAGACATCTTGGTAGGACTAAGTCAACAAAGCTCGGCCTCTGTTTTTTTCTCTCCTATTTCTGTCTTTTCCCACCCCTGAACCAATCCAAACAACACCTCTCCCCAGGACCTGCTTCCCCCTTCCTTTGATCTGTCTCTTTCATACTTAACATCATCAACTCATTCCTCCTCTGGTCTCATACTTAGTGGGGGAGAGAGAACAGCAGGTCACCATCCTCCATATAACAACCCTGCAGAGCTTTGATGGATGTTATTATTAAGTCACTCCCCAGCCTCCTTTTCTTCAGGTTGAAGAATCCAGGTTCCTTTGATGCGTTCACACATGCGCAGTGTACATACAAGCTCTCTCTCTCTCTCTCTCTCTCTCTCTCTCTCTCACACACACACACACACACACACACACAGAGGCTGGGAGAAAATTCTTTTTCCCTTCCAAGCTCCTCTTTGTAGGATGCTGGGGGGTGCCCTGGTGGCTTCCCAGATCCTTCCCATTGACCTCATCCATGAAAGGAGCCCTCTATTCTAGATGAATAACATCTGTCTAGGAGGTAAGTTACTTTAACACTCATTTAATGACAAGGAGCTTTTTGGCACAATTATTGAGCCATGTGAGAGGAAGAGAAGAGGGGAAATTGATACTCTATCTGAAAAGGGGTAAAAAGGGGTCTCAGGAATTCCCCTTCCCCCCCAAACTGAAAAATCTGCAAGAAGTATAGTATAAACTGATGCTGCCTCAGTCTCATTCCTATGGGGTGTATGTAGCCCATGTCAGTGCTCCTCCAATTACCAGGTCTCCCCTAGGGAAAAGACTGGTTAAGACCACTCAGGTCTAATTGGACTTTTTATTTATGACCCAAAGCTCTGAATTCATGAACTGCTTTAGAGAAGATGATGCAAATACAAAAACTGCCCTGCCACCTCTGACTTTAGAGGCTGTTGGGGGTCACTTCATGGTTTGTTCCAGTTCAAGCAGCCAGTTAATGTCATTGGCAAGACTTGAACTCTGATCTTCCTGTCTCTATATCAATACGATTTGGCAATTCTCAGGCTGGAAGTCCTGAAGCCCTGGAAGGAATTGATCCTCTTTCTCAGCAGAAATGACCAATAAATTAGTCTGTGATCAAGGATGATCCCAATCAGCCTAATAAATGTTGACCACATGAATAAATGAATGTAAATCTTTTCTTTCCTTTTTTTTCAGTGTTCTTCTACTTCTTCTACTTCCTCAACTCTAATAATCTGAATCCATAGATTGCCCATTGCTCATTCTGTAGAGTGAGAGTCATTGGATGCGTTCCCTGTTCACCAAGGGATTCTCACTCTCACCAGGAAGCTATCTTCCCAGTCCCAGCATCCCATAACCACAGAACTCATGTGGACACCATGTGCTTTGGTAATTTGCATTGGTTTTCATCATTCTTTCTGTCTGTGATTGTGGTCTGGATTCTGGCTCTGTTCTCAATCCCTTTTAGACTAGGGGATCCTTTATGATGAGTCTCCAGTCTCTCACTGTGCTGCAAGTACCCCAAGAACTGGGCAAGGTCTCAGCCCTTTTCCTCTTTAACTTCCCATCCACCAAGAACCATCACAAGACACAAGAGTAATTAGATGCCAACAGTTCCCCAGGTCATAAACCAAAAGAAGGAAGGACTATGTTGATGACTCTAAAAGTTGTGAAGGATTTTCTTCTTTTAATTAAAAGGTCTGAACTTGTTGCTTCTATGGAAAGGATGGTTTTAGGAATTGTTGATCCACTGGTCGCTCTGGGGTCAGTGGGTTGGCCTTGTGGATGGAGTGACTGACTTGGAGTCAGGAAATCCTGAGTTCAAGTGTTGCCTTAGGAACGGTTGAGCTGTACTACCCTAGACTAGTCACTTAAATTCTTTTTTAAGCCTCAGTTTCCTCATCTGGGTGAAACAAAGATGATAATAATATTACTACCTTTAAAGGGTTGTTATGAAGTTCAAATGAGATAGCACGTATAAAGTGCTTTGCAAACTTTAAAGCATTATATAAATGCTAGTTATTATTAGTCAGTCTTGCAAAGTTCATCACCAACTTGCCTTTCAGGGGCATTGTCTCCTTTCTGCCCTCAATTTCTCCCACTTCCCAACTCCCCTCCCCCAGTCTTTCCCCTACCTCACATTGTCATGTTTCTGGATGTAAATCTTGTGGAACATCATATCTTCCTGCTTGGCATTGATGTCTGCTTTCATCTCCATGGCAACGTGGCGGGGAAGGACAGACAGCAGGAGACGCTCCTGGGGAGAGAAGCAGACAGAGCATCATTGCTCCTACCACCTGCCTCAAGGCTTGTTTTCCTCCCTGGGACTTCTCCTCTTGGGCACAAGCTAAGCTTCCCCTAACCTGAGCCCATCAGAAATTTCATAATAACCATGAAAACAGAGCAGGCTCTTGAGTGTTGCACTACATTTAGTCCCACCAGGGGGAGTATGGGAGCCAAAGAGCATCCCTGAGAACTATTGGGGAGTGTGTTTTTTGGGGGGGGTGTTGGTTTTTTTTTAAAAGAACTGGAATTTCACTGCTATCCACCAATGAGGAGCAGCACCTACTTCTCAATGTAGTAAGTATGTAATAAGTGTGTTGACTTGACAAAGTTCTGAATTCTGGGGTCCTGACCTGACTCAGTAATAATCACACAAACAATAGACTGAATTAGGATCTGAATTTGAGTCTTCCTGAATCAGAGGTTGATTCTCTATTATCCACTCTAGGCCACACTACCTTTCAAGTTTCAAGCTCTTATCTGGCATACCTCTCCCATCTATCTTAAACATCATCGTCCTTAGCATGCCAGTCCTCAGATCAAAAACCCTGAATGACTCCCTTACCTATCTTATCAAATGGAAATTCCTACCCTAAGAACATGGCTCTTGCCTCTCTGCCCTGACTTATTCCTATTCCCCCTGGCCACCCATTCAAACCCTTTTCATCTTTCATACAGAAGTCCACTATCTTCACTGCTAACAATGGCTTACAAAGAAAACATGGAGAGTTGTAAGGAATGGAGAATTACATGAAATGCCAAAGCAGTGTTCCTAATTCTCTTTTCATTAGTAGCAAACTCACTTGCTTTTTCCCTTCTGCCCAGGCCTCTCCACACCACCCACTTGGGGAGTTCTCTGTCAAGGTTATAGTGTCACTGTGACCTGAAGGGCTGGGGAGAGTGGTTTCAAAGCAACTTGAATTCAGTAGGAACTGGGTAAGAGTAAGAAGATAGGGAGTGGCATCCACACAATGATCCAGTGAGATAAATAGTACAACTATTCTTCCCGTTTTACATATGAGATAAATTACTCACCTAAGCTCATCCAGCTAATAAGTAGCAATGCTGGACCTTGAATCCAGGTATCCACATTCCAAATTTAATGCTCTTTTCACTGCATGGCCTGCCTCTTCTGAGCTAAAGTAATTATCTTGCTTGATAAGTGTTCACTGTGTGCGTACCAACCAACTAGTTTCTAAGCTTCATGAGTATGAGGGCCCTGTCTCCCATTGGAGCCTAATGAAATCCTTAGCACAGAGTAACCACACTTTAAATATTTAGGCGACCTATGAAATAGCTAGGCAATAATTTTAAGGCAATAAGAAGCCTGGAATTGGATATCAGGAGACCTGGGTCTTCATCTAATAATAACTAGCTTGTGTGAGCTGGGTGGTGCAGTGAATAGAGCACCTTCCCCAGGAGTCAGAAGGACCTGTTGACTCTTACTAGCTGTGTGACCCTGGGCAAGTCATTTAACCCTGCCTCCTCACATCCAGGACCATCTCCAGTTGTCCTGATCTAAATCTGACCACAGGACCCAGATGGCTCTGGAGAAACAAGTGAGGTTGATGTCTCAGCAGAGTTCACCCCCCCCCCACTCAAATTTAATTTACTTGTTTGCCATGGCATTAAAATCTTCTTCAAGAACCAGGACAAATACCATGAGCAAGGATAAAGCCCTTCCCCCTCTCCTGGCCTCAGTTTCCTCATCTGCAAATGACATTAAACTAGATTTATAAGATTAAGATCAAATAAATATAGTCAATCAATTAACATAGATTAAGCAGTTACTATGACAGGCACTATGATAAGCACTTGTTGAATCTTTTCAGTTATATCCAAAGCTTCGTGACTCCTTTTGGGGTTTTCTTGGCAGAGATACTGGAGTAATTTGCCATTTTTTTCTCCAGTTCATTTTACAGATGAGGAAACTGTGATTTACCCAGGGACACACAGCTAGTAATTATCTGAAGTCAAACTGAACTGGGGAATCTAAGTCTTCCTGATCCTAGACCTAGGGCTCTATCTATTACATCACCTAGCTGCCCCTATGCTCAACAAAGACAAAATGAAAGACAAAAAATGAAACAATCCCATCCTTCAAGGACCTTGAATTCTATCTAGGCAAAGAATGTGGGTGTTATATATTTATATATACAAATATACACAAGGTAGATTAAGGTGGGAGAGCACAAGCCTTTGGAGGAAGTAAGAAAGTGTTGCAGAAATTAGTATGGGACATAAGCAGGCCTGGGTCTGCTTCTGGGGTCAAAGGTCAGAGCAGTTCTCAATTCCTTCCCTCACCAGTGTATGCTAAGGAAACCCCTCCTTTAGTATCAGTTGCTGTCCCTAGCCTTAGGATGTTTGTCCTTCATTCTTCAAGAACATAACATCAGGGAGGTGATGCTATGACAAGCATGTAAACTGGATTTGAATGAGGGGGTGCTGTGTTAAGTCATCAGACTCACTTTCTCTTCTGGAACCATCTGGTTCCAGGGGCCAAATATGAATCAAGATGCCTTGAGATGGCCTGGATGTGAGACAATCAGAGTTAAGTGACTTGCCCAAGGTCACACAGCTAGAGGCTGTACTTGAACTCAGATACTCTATCCAAGAGAAAAGTTTCAGATAGGCATCCATTGCATTGCAATTACAGTAATCCCCAAATGGGCATTAAACATATGATCAAAAAGGGCCTAGGCACCTCTGGCAAAACCAGAGAGAAATAAATTTCTTTGTTCAAGAAACAGAACTTCTTCAAGTCTATTCCTTGAGGTCCTACCTCTCCCTGGCAAAGTGGCCCTACTCAAGAAACACCTTGGTTGGGGGGGTGAGGGAGTTGTTGGTTCTATCTACACAGCCAACAGGCCAGAAGAATGAAACTGTAATGGAATTAGGGAAATGCTAATAGAGGCTAATGTCTGCTCAGACTCATACAATAGAGCCAAAGATCTAATACGTGAAAGGCTGATCTGTCCTTGTGGAGTCTAGCTTTTAGAGGCTGCAAAAAGAATCTCAGTTTTCTTACAGTACTTAGTCTGACTCTCTCCTTTGCCTTTTTTTCTGTTTTTCTTCTATTCTGTGTAGTACTTCCTTGTGTCCTTAGAAGAGTATTCCCACCATTCGCCTGAAAGCTTTTTAAGTGAAGAGGACAATATTGTTTTTCCTATTTATATTCTCTGATCTAGTAGTGTCATATGCATCATAGATGCTTCACAAAGATTTGGTGCTTTGAATTAAGAAAGAAAAGGAGAAGCACAAAGGAATGGACCAAATGAGCTGGTCCTGACAGGATGTTGATTTTGTCACTAGAGGTCTCTATTTTATGCATAGTGGATTAGAGAGCAGTCCTCTAAGCCAAGAACACCTAGGTTCAAATTCTACCTCTGTCACAGAGGCTCTGGGCCCCTCAATGCTCTAACATTATCATTTACAGAGAAGGGACTAACTTGCTTTGATAGTTTCCTTTCTCTTTTGGGAGTTTAGCAGGTCCTGTCCCTCTCCTCTCTCATTATCTCTAATTAAAAATGCCACTGTTATTATTCAGTTGTATGATTCCTTGTGACCATGTCTGGAATTTTCTTAACAAAGATACTGGAATAGCTTCCTTCTCCAGCTCATTTTATGATAAGGAAACTGAGACAAGGAGGGTTAAGTGACTTTCTCAGAGTCACCCAGCTAGTAAGTGTCGGAGGTCAGATTTGAACTCAGGAAGATGAGTCTTCCTAACTTCAGGCCCCGTGCACTATCCACTGTGCTACCTAGCTGCCCTTTCTTTTTGTTTCCTAGCTGCCCTTTCTATTAAAATTACAAATACCTAATTTCCAACAAAAGTTGTTGTTTATCCTTCACTCTCAAAGAAGAACATAAATTCAGGGAGTTGATGCCATGACATGCTAGTGAATTGGATATAAGTGAGGGAGGGCTGGTCAAAGTCACAGCTTTACTTTCCCCTTAAGTGGAGCAGCCCCAACAAGTGGTAGGAGACTCTGGATTGGCCTTTTTAAGCTAAGTTCTCTACAAGTCTTACTTTGGCTGAGGCACTGTACCTTCAGTGGTTAGGCTAGTAAGAAAGAGAAGCAAAGAAAACCTAGTCAAAATAAACAAACAAATTAATTAAAAAAATCAACCTGAGAAAGGAAGATCCTTATGGTTTCTGGAGAAAACAAATAATTGCTATTCTTTGGATCTGTTGTTGGCTAATCAATGGAGAATGGAGAGGAATGGAAAGGAAGGGAAAGGAAGGGAAAGGGAGGGAAAGGGAAAGGGTAAGGGTAAGGGAAAGTGAAAGGGAAAAGGAAAAGGAAATGGAAATGGAAATGGAAATGGAAATGGAAAAGGAAAGGAGCTGTGTTGCCCAACTGGCTAGCAGTGAGGCCACTCCTACTTCTTAAAGAGGTTATTGTTTGTCCTTTTATAAAGTGTTTAAAGGGGAAAAAAAGTCAACCAAATATCTAACTTTTGAAACTTTATGTTAGTCATCATGCTATTCTTTATTCTTGAAATGGATAGCCTCACCAGTGCTTGGGAGTTGAGCAAGGCTCTGATACAAATAGCAAAAAGAGAGGCAAGGCCAGCGGAGTTCCAGGCTTCATCCACATACTATGTTGGCATTCTGCAAATCTTCCCTGGTTCTCCCACTACACTAAAGACCTCCCTAAAGGTAAAGACTGTTCTTTCTCTGATAGCCCTCATTCTTTGTTTCAAATTCCCCAGCATTTTATTCAAGGTTTTGTATAGAAAATGAATCATGGGGAAGAACTGATTGTCTCTGCCCTTCCCTCCAACCTCACCCCTTCCTATAGTTCATCAATCTCTGATAATGATGAACAGGAGTCTAAGAATAACTCTCCTCCCTCTCTACTCTATCCTTCCAATTTGTACATCCAGTTGCTCAGGGAAGGGACGGACAGTATAGTCTATGGAGTAAAGATATTTTTGGTACTCACATTTCTGTATCCAAAGGTTTATTTATTTACAAAAAGGAGGGGAAGAAGTCAGAGTGCGGGGTGAGAGGTGAGAGAGGGGGGGTCAGGGAAGGAAAATCAGGATATTGAGTCCTCTCTCCAGGATACCCAAGGAAAAGGATTCACACAGAGTCAAGAATGCCAATCTCTTTCCATTGAAAACATTCCCATGTCAGCTGGACCCCAAACTCATGACCAGGGAAAGTGAAGCAAAAGTTTTTGTGCTTGAGGTGAAAAGAAACATAGGAGAGGTGGGCAGAGAGGCTCCCATATACTCAGCTAGTAGGGCTTCTCATCCCTACTGTGACAGCAAAGGTCTACTCTAGAATAATTCAATCTCCTATATAACCTGAGCAGAATGGAGGTCAAAGAAGGAAAAGGAGAGGGTGTAGCTTGAATCCTCATTAACACCCTGGAATGGAGGTTAGTCATCGAATTGATAAGAGTTCCTAAGTCTTTCAAAGTTGTTTATTTTTATAATATTGTTTTTATCTAAATTGTTCTCCTGGTTCTGGTTCACTTGGGTTCCAGAGGTCTGAGGATGAAGAATACCACTTATTTCCTTCTGAGAAAGTGATGGACCCAGTGTGCAGAATGACACATAAAATAGAGATAATGTGAGGATTTGTTTTGTTAGCTATATATATTTGTTCTAAGAATTTTCTTTTTCTTTTTCCTGTTTCTAGTAAGGGAAGAAGATGGAGGAAGATAAAATATATGCTCATTTTTTAAAAAAACAAAAAATAAATTTTTGCCCCTTAAAAAGAAGTAGGGGAGGGGATTCATCTTCAGGGCATCTCACCTGCTGCTGATTTTCCCTCTGTGAGTGTAGCCGAGCCTGGATACATTCTCTTGTCTCCTGGAAAGCCTGTCTTTGGGAGACCTCCGCTGGGTAATGGGTACATACTCCCACAATGTTGGTACAGGAAAAGATGAGGACATTGGAGACAAGCTGCAATATTGGAAATGGAAATAAACATAGTGTAGATCAGGAACTGTATTTGGTCCATTCAGTCTGAAAAAAATAAGGGTCACATAATCTCAAACACAGATTATGTCCAAGTTTTCACCCAAAATACTCTATAGTTCATGTTCAAAGTCCTACTCCCCAGGGCTCACAGAGTCCCCCAAATCAGAATTCTGTGGGACCCTTAATGAGGGATCAGATATGCCAAGTATAGCCTTTTTCTTCTTGATTTCCTTCCCTGACTTCACCTGAGTCCAGGTTATGCTGGTCTTTCCTAAATTCTAGGACTAGTCTGATGTTAATAGTTCATAAATACATAGGGATAATTAAATAATTACTACCAAACATATGTAAAACAGATTAAATATTTACCTTGGCTACAAATCAAAGATTGAGTTCATTAGAGGGTAGTGAAAAGGACATGTGGGGTAGTGTTTGGGTGAGGGAGAAGGGGGAGGAAGAGAGGGATTACACAAACAAAGGCAGTCAAAAAAAGTGTAGTTTCCAAGAAAATCTCATGTAGGAGGAAAGATTCTGAATGTGTAACTGTACCCTGTATATAGTGATGCTTAGTGAATTCAATTGGACATTGATGGCATTTGTCCAATCAATAGACCTTCATCAAGTTCCTGCTGTTAGGGAAACTGTGTGACTCTGGAGTCAGAAAACCTGGCCTCAAAGTTGACTTTGGATACCAAACTACCTGTGTGACCTTAAACAAATCACTTGATCTCTCTCTCTCTCTCTCTCTCTCTCTCTCTCTCTCTCTCTCTCTCTCTCTCTCTCCTTTATTCAACAAATATTCATTAAGTTACTGCTGTGAAGAGGTATCTACATGGTACAATGCATAGAAAGTCTAGCCTGAAGTCAGAAAGACTCACCTTCCCAAAATTCAAATCCAGACTCTGACTTTCTAGCTATGTGAACCCTCAGTTTCCTCATCTATAACATGAGTTGGAGAAGAAGGAAATGGCTAACTACTCCAGTATCTTTGCCAAGAAAACCACAAATGAGATCAAGGCAAATCAGACTCTTTCTACCACCATAACTGCCTCTAGGGCAGGGATTCTTAACATCAGGTCTCTGGGATGGACTTGGATGGGGGAAAAAAAATTACACTTTTATTTTCACCTTTGACTTTCTTTGTAATTTCTTTGTAATGCTTTTCAAAACCTTATTCTAAGAAGGGATGACTAGATTTCACCAATTTGCCCAGCAGGTTCACAACATATAAAAAGCTAAGTATTTCGCTGTAAGAAGTATATGTATCCTCATTCAATCCTGCCAAAAGTCGAAAAATTCTTTCCCCTCTTTGTTGAGCTAAGGTTATATTTGTGATTTCTCAAAAGGAAATTTTAATGGGAAACTAAGCAAGGAAAAAGACATACCAACACAAAGGCATAGACTGAAACAAATCTGCAGATTGCTAGTTCAAACTTGAACAGCTAAAGGCCCAAGATCTGTTTGGTTGGTGACACTTAGTTGAACCCTGTCTAGGTTGGATGCTAACCAAAGAGATCCAAACCTCTAGCAATGGGAAAATTTGAGTTGCCACTTTCAGATCTGAAGGAATCCTCAATCCCTTGCATAATGTGCTCCCAAGCTAATGGAATCATCAGTTTCCACCCAGAATCTTGTTCCATTTTCTCTTTAGGTATTATTGGCCACCAAGGTCTTTCTCACTGGAACTGAGCTGTATTCTCTTCTGGTCAGAAGTGGCATGGATTTTCTCAAGAGTTGGAGATTTCTTCCTCCTGGAGGCTGTCAAACAGAGGGTGACCACTTCTCAGGTAGGTTATATGGAAGATTCCTCCTGTGTATGGGTAGGATTATATAGTTGTGAAAATCTCTTTCAATTTTCAAAAATCTGTAATCTGTGATCTCCAATCCATCTGAATGAGGAAGATACTTCTCTGTTCTCAAATTTTTCCCTTGAAATTTTTAGGCCATATCTCATTGTCTTTGTAAATATCTTCTTTATCACTCTCCTAGAGGTCTACAATTCCAGTTTTCTGACATATTACTTATATTTCTGGCTCATTTGATTTGCTCAAATCATACACACAATGCTGTTAAGACCAGATTTTTTACTTAGAACTTTAAGACTGTATTTCAACTTATTTCAGTTCTTGAGTTTTCCTCTTTTGAGGTCTATCTTCCTTTTTGAATTACTAAGTTCCTGTCTAGGGGATGCCTGCATCTTTCTACTCAATTTAAGAACAAAGATAAATGAAGATTCAGACCACAATGAATGATCAAGCTCAGTTTATCAGCCTGATTACTTCCAAATTTCATAGGAAAAGATAAGAGTATAAGATGAGATAGAACGGGGAAAGGAGGGTGGGGATTGGACAAAAAAGTGAGGAGAGTATTCTAATCTAAGGAAAAAATATAAATGTAAATCACTGTATAAAAAAATGTATAATTTAAAACAAATCTTAAATGTTTTATTTGAGGTGAACGACTTAAGTGGGTATTGTTAAGATATACATTCGGAAAAGCAGATTGTGACAAGTTTTGAATAATAGGCTAAGAATTGTGGACTTCATCTTTGAGGCAATAGTGGGCAACTTAAGATTTCTGAGCAGTTAATGAAAGTAATATTTTAGGGAGATGAATTTGTCAAAACTTTGAAGAATGAATTAGAATAGGCAGAGACTGAAGGCAGGAAGACCATTTAGAAAAGTTATTGAGAAAGTTCGGGCATAAGGTGATAAGAATTAAGATGGTAGCAGAGAGATTGGAAAGGGACAGATGAAAAAAATGTTACCAAAAAAAAAGATCCCATATGAATTAGTAGTTAAAAGTGATGTAAACCAAGAAATGAAAGCATTTCAAGAAATGGAAGTGGAACAATTTTCTCATATTCAGTAGACTGGTCAAGGAGGTCCAAAGACCTGGAGTTATCTTTGATTTTGCCCTCTTCTCATGGCCTTGATTGCTAACATCTACCACCTTTTCTTCACTCACAGTCTCAGCCTGAGGTCAGCCTTTTATCAATTCTTACCTGGACTAATGCAATTGACTACCAAATGATTTATTGATATCATATAATCTAGTTCTTTATCCTTGCATATCCCAACTCAGACACTAGCTGTCACTTTATCTCCAAGTGGATGACTCATCAGGAAAATGAGAGAAGTGATAAAATTGATGACTTCTAGGATTCCTTTTGGTTCTAAATATAATAATATGATCATTTAAGCCATCTTCCATACAACTGCCTTAAAACAGATCTGACCATGTCACTTTCCTATTCAATCATCTTTATTCTGACATGTCGCTCATATATCTTTCCAATATTATTTCATTTTACTTGCTTCCATGCAAAATTCCTCAAATTGACTGTCTATTTCAAACATATTCCATTCCCATCTCCATCCATAATGCTAAACAGGTAAGTCCCCCATGTCTGGAATGAACTATTTTTTTCACCTTTGCATCATAAAATCCCTTTGAAGCACAGCTCAAGCATTATCTCCTCCAGGAAGTTTTTCCTGATCCTCAACACCCAATTGTTACTGTTCTCCCCTCTTTGAAATTACTCAGCGAAGTTTTAAACTATTTGGGAGCGTCTCTACCAAAATATAGCTAAGAGCTAAATGAATTCAATCATAAAACACTTTTTGCAAAAAGAGACATAAATAGTTAGAAAAAATTCATTGCTCATAGGTTGAGTTAATAATAAAATAATAAAAAGACAATACAATCCAGATTAATTGACTTAACCATACCAAACTACCAAGAAATTATATTATAGAGCTTAAAAGAATTATAAGATTCACCTGGAGCAATAAAAGATCAAGAAATCTCAAGGTTAAGGGGGGGGGGGGGGAAGGAGGGAATCAGAACCAGATCTTAAATTTTACTACAAAGCAGTGATTAGTAAAAAAAATTTCCATTCTTTGTGTATAACCCTTTAAGTATAGTTATAAAATAAAGTGATCAATCAGTAGGAAAAAACACAGTATAAGGTACAGAAGTAAGTAAACACAGTACTGAGAAAAGTGGAAAGCAGTTTGATAGAAACTGGGAATATACTAATATCTCATAAAAAACAAAATAATCTGCAATTAGACATATACCTTAGACTAAAAGATGATATCATAAGCAAATTAAAGGAATAAAGAGTAAAACACCGTTTAGTTACATGGAATGGGAAAGAGTTCATGATTGAATATGCCACAGAAAGGAATCAAAGAAAATAAATTGGCCACTTTTGACCATAAAAATGAAAAGTAAGTTTTTGTGCAAACCAATAATCTAATGCAATTAAAATTAGGAGGGAAAACAGGTAACAGAAAAAAAAGTTTTTTCATTAAGTTTCTCTGGTAAAAATATTAACAAGATATATAAGTAAATGATTCAAAATTATAAGACTGAGTCTTCCCTCCAACAAAAAAAAAAAATAGCAAAAAAAGGTAGATTTCAGAGCAGTTAAGTGGTGTGGTGGATAGGGCAATTGCCCTGGAGTCAGGAGGATCTGAGTTCAAATTTGACTTCAATTACTTAATAATTTCCTAGCTGTGTGACCTTGGGCAAATCACTTCTTCTTCTTTTTTTTTTTTTTTAGTTTTTGCAAGGCAATGGGGTTAAATGGCTTGTCCAAGGCCACACAGGCTGGATTTGAACTCAGAAGTAAAAAAATTTTAAAGGTAGATTTTAAAGGAAGAAATCTGAATTACCAATAATCATAGAAGAATGTTCCAAATCACATATAATTAGAGAAATGAAAATAAAAGCAAATCTTAGGTTCTATCTCATATCCACAAGATTGGCAATGTAAGATGACAAGTAAGGAAAATGACAAATATTGAAGAAATTATGGGAAAACAAGCACACTAATATATTGTGAATTTATCTAGTCATTTTGTAAAGCAATTTGAAATTCTGTCGCCAAAGTCCCAAATTGTACATATTTTTTGACTCAGTTTTATAATTACTATATCTAGATCCCAAACAGCAAAGAAAGTGTATAAGGACTCACAGACATAACAATATTTATAGTAGCTCTTTTCATAATAACCTAAAATGGGAAACAAACCAGGGTGTCCACTTATCAGGGAATGGTTAAACAAATTGTGGTATATGCATGCAATAGAATATTACTGTGTCATAAGAAACGACAAATGGACAGTTTTAGAAGAAACTAGGAAAACCTTTATGAACTGATTACAAAGTGAAGTAAGAACAAGGAAAACAATTTCCACAATGAGAAAAACATTATAGAAACAAACGATTTTGAAAGACTTTAGAACTCTGATTAATGCAATTATAAAACATGAGTTCAGAGTACCAAAACATGACTCATACCACCTACCTCCTGCCATAGAGGTGATAGATTCAAGATGCAGGATGAGACATACATTTTTGGACATGGTCAATGTGGGATGTTGATTTGCTGGACTATGTGAATCTGATGCATTTTTTCCCCCTAATGATTCAATGGGGGGGAGGGGGAGTGGGAGGGAAACATAACAGTTGTCTGTAAAATAAATACTAATAAATAAGAACCATAAATAAATGGCTATATTGTATAACTTTAAATATACTTTGTATGTACTTAACTGTACAAAAGCAGTACGCTCTGGACAGAATGTAATATGTTCAGTTGTTTCAGTCATGTTCAACTCTTTGTGACCCCATGTGAAGCTAGGTATAGCAGGGGATAGAGTGTGGGGTTTGCTAGTTGTTGTCCAGCTCATTTTTCAGATGAGAAAACTGAGACAAAGGGGATTAAGTGACTTGCCCAGGATCACCCAGCTAGTGAGAATCTGAGATTGGATTTGAAGTCTTCTTGACTCCAGACATGGTACTCTATCCATTTCATAATATGTAAACCTTACAAACATGTATACCTATACATGCATGTGTATATGTATATACACACACACGCACGCTCGCATATGTATGTATTATGTGTATGCTTCAATGTTTGTGACATGTAGATGGATGTGACAGAATGTCTTTGAAGGCAGAAATTGTTTTGCTATTATAATTGTTTTGCTTTTATAATCTTAGTGCCTTGTATGTAGTAAGTATTTAATAAAAGTTGAGAACTGAAGTTAAAGGAGGGATGATGTAGGGGCAGCTAGATGGTGCAGTGAGTAGAGCACCCACCCTGAAGTCAGGAGGAACTGAGTTCACTTTGGTTTCCAACACTTGATACTTAGCTGTGTGACCTTGGGCAAATCACTTAACTCATCATTGTCTTGCAAAAACAATAAATAAATAAAAGGGGATGAGAACTGAAAAAAGATCACAGAATTTGACAATCAATAAATTACTGAAGACCTTCAAGAGTTTGATTTTAAGACAGAGCGATTGGAGATAGAATTACTGTAAAAATTTAAGAAGAAAATATGTGGGAGAAAAGGAAAACAGTGAGTGTAAATCAATTAAGCATTTGAAGTGACTGGTATGGGCAAAGCCTGTAAGAGGAAGAAAAGAAAGATCATCTACAAACAGGAGATGGAGCAGTAAGTCAGGTGGGGGCTTTTAAAGGAAAGACCTGAGAATTTTGGTAGCTAGAGGCTAAGAAATCCAGGGAGCAGGAGCAACCCTGTGTACTGGAGAGAATGAAGGTAAATGAAGAAGAAAGATACAGGAGATGAGGGTGAGAGACCATGTATGAAATAGTAAACCCTGGAAAGGTGTAAGGATTACAGATTTGGAGCCAAAAGTAGCCTAGACCAATCAACCTACCAAAGAATAACTTAGTAAAAGAAGAAAAAAGGATAACAGGGTTCACTCAGAGGAAGAAAAGTTCAAGAATCTCAAGGGAAAGATTCAAAAATATTATGAAGAAAGGGGACTGATATGACAAAGCAGTAGTTATCATAAAGTTTTGTTCCTGGCTTAAAAAAAATTACAGACAAGATGATTGGTGGAACACAGTAGGTATACAAGTTCAGAAGAAAACAGAATACAGCTGCATAATGGTTGATAAACAAAAGGACTCCAGTTAATTCAGTAAGTTTCTACTTGATAAAAACTGCTGAAAAAACCTGGAAAGTAGTCTGGCAGAAATTTGCTTTAGACCATTTATCTAGCCAAATGGATTGGAATGGAGAGAAAATTAAGCATCATTATGGAGACTACTGCAGTGATCCAGGTAAGAAGCAGTGAGAGCATGAAATAGGGTGGTATTTGGGTAAGTAGAGAGAAGGGGAAACCTAGAAAAAATACTATGGAGACAGAAATTATAACAACAATCAAGAACACCAAGATTGTGAACTTGTGTGACTAAAAAATTGTTGTTATTATTATTGAGTCAATTCAGTCATATTTGGATCCCATTTGGGGGTTTCTTGATAAAGATACTAAGTAGTTGTCATTTCCTTCTCCAGTTCATTTTACAGATGAGAAACTGAGGTAAACAGGGTGAATTGACTTGTCCAGGGTCACATATATATATATATATATATATACACTTAAGAGATAAATGTGGAAAATGAAAGAGAGAAGCAAATCTCTTTGTCCTCTATCAAGATATTTTACCTCATTTATAAGGAGTGAGGAGGAATAAAGTGTTAAATGTCAGTATATAAAGAGCAAAGAGGATGGAAAATAAAGTTTATATATATATATATATATATATATATATATATATATATATATATATATATATATATATGGAGAGAGAGAGAGAGAGAGAGAGAGAGAGAGAGAACATCTTAATAGCCTAGAAGACATGCTTTTCAAATTCAACTCCTATTGGTAATCCTTAAACATACCCTACTCTCCTGTATTTGAATACCAACATAGATTTGTATATATTTGCACATTGATTGACAATGATGATTGTCCTTCATTCGGGAAGACCATGAAACCATGAAATCGGGGAGGTGATGCCACAACAGGCTTCATTTTCCCCTCCAGAGCCATCTGGGTCCAGTGGACAGATATGAATCAAGATGCCTGGAGATGGCCCTGGATGCAAAACGATCAGGATTAAGTGACTGGCCCAAGTTCACACAGCTAGTGATTGTCAAGTATTCAAACTCCCAGTGCACTATCCTCTGCTCCACCTAGCTGCTTGTAGATTGATTGCAAACATCATATAGAACTTAGTAACTGCTATTGGGTAACACAGAATGAATTATTCACATATGGATAAAATTGAAAGCAAGAACTCATTTAGAATCATGAGAGAACCAAAGAAAAGATCTCAGTAGCCTTAACTAGACTCCTGAATATAAATTAAAGCTATGAAATGTTATTAGAGCTAAAAAGGACCCCAAATATCATTGAATCCAATCTCTCCATTTTCAGAAATGGATGATGAGGCCCAGATGGGTTGAATGACTTGCCTAAGGTCACAAAGTTGATCAGTGACAAAACTCATGCTAGCTCCCAAGTCTCTTGAATTCAGGCCCATGCACTTAACAGTTGCCTTCTCAAATTAATCAGTATTTAAATACCAGCCATAGAGGAAGGGGAAGGGATGAGCAATATGTGTGATTCTATGATTCTTGGACAAAGATTGGGAGGAAGAAGAATGAGGCGTTGAATATTTACAAAGGGCTACTTGGCCAACTTTAATTTCCCCCTGCCTTCAGATCACAGAAGCCTAACATTTCTGAAATGCAATCTGCTAGTTCCCCCTGGGCTGTATGTTTATTTGGGCTGGGTATGAAGTTACACTTCTCTGTTTGTACTGAGTGTCTCCTACAGCAAAGAGGTGAAAGGAAATCTAGCAGCAGGACTAAGAGAAAAGGAATCATTTCTGCCTTGCCTCTGTTTCCTATAGCTAGGGTTTCTATGGAAGTTCAGGGGAAGATGCTGTCTGTTTACTGCAAAATGAATGGTGGAAGGTAGGTGGCTGAAGGACTTTCAGGGTGGTGTTGAAAAATCAATGGGAGGGGGGTGGCTAGGTGGCACAGTGGATACAGCACCAGCCCTGTAGTCCTGAGTTTGAATCCGGCCTCAGACACTTAATAATTACCTAGCTGTGAGGCCTTGGGCAAGTCACTTAACCCCATTGCCTTGCAAAAAAACTAAAAAAAAAAAATCCATGGGAGAGGCAGCTAAGAGGTACAGAAAAGAACCTGAGTTAAAATTTGACTTCAGACCCTTATCAGCTGTGTGACTCTGAGCAAGTCATTTAACCCCAATTGCCTCCAAAAATTAAAAAAAGACAAGAAAAAAAAAATCAATGGGAAACTTTGTTTTGAAAGTAAGAAATGTGGTCAAAAGACCCAGTCAGAGAATCCAATAGACACTACAGATTTAATCTTTGTAATGATTTCCATGCTGTCTATCTTTTTATTCCTCTCTGGGACCCATTTGAGGTTTTCTTGGCAAAGGGTTAAGTGCCTTTCTCAGAACATGAGGCTAGATTTGAACTCAACAATACGAGTCTTCCTGACTTCAGATTCAGTGCTTTATCCACTTTGCCATCTAGCTGCCTAAAGGGTTCCATGTTATGTGGTCTATTTTGGGGTAACAAAATCTCCTTTCCCCATCACATACACATATATATCCCAATCCTTTCATCAATACCAAATACCTTCCTACCAGACCCTAGAGGTAGAAAAGAGGTCATCTCATACAGTGGCAATTACTCCTCTTGACTTTCTCCTTCCTTTTCATTAAGATTTACTATTGACACTACCTTCTTCCCTCTCTTCAGGGATTGAAGTGAATACACAGTGACTATGGTTCCTACCTCCCAAATTCCCACTTTCAGAACTGGCTCTGGCCTATTATTTTAGCCTTAGCCCAGTCCAGAGGACAGGATGGTTCCCCTAAAGCACGATTCCAGACTCATCAACATCCAGATATTCTTTTACCTCCAGTTGGTAGACCACTGAGATTCCCCTTTCAAAGAGAAATGACTGAACTCTCAATGTAGAGAGAAAGAGGGAAGGATAGCAGGAGAGAAATAACTTTGGAGTTTAGAAGGTCTGGGTTCAAATCCTAATTTTATTATTAATTATGTTTGTGAATTTGGGTAATCTCTCAGCAATATTTTTCAATTCTATAAAATATAGAGGCTAAACCAAATGGTCTCCAAGGTTTTTTCCAGCTCCAATCAATTCTCCATCTATAGGATCCCAGGCCTATGTAGTTAGGGAAATATACCAAGATACACTCCAATGAAGGAAACCTGGTCTCTGTTCTTGGGGTGTTTATTTAGTGTGTGATGGGAAGTCATGACCACCACCACTGGGGAGGCTTCTGAACCAATGCAGAAATCAGGCAAAATCATCTCCTGACTCTGTAGAACCACCTTCAGGGTCTCTAATCCAGTTCTTCCAGGTTGATTTTTCAATTTCTGATGTTCAAACACTAACAGGGCTGCTGTCAAACAGAATCCATATGATTTGGGGGAATGTTTTTGAGGACACCATTAGATTTGGTAAGGTTATTCAAGATGGGAGGGTTGAGGAAGAGTTCTGAGGAGGTAAAACTCTTAGGATGAGAGATTTAGAGATGTAATGAATCTTAAAATCAATCATAATTAACTTCTTCCTTTTATGTATGAGAAAACTGTGGTCTTGAAAGATGAAGTAACTTACCAAAAGTCACCCAGGTAGTAAGTGGAAGAGTCAGAATTTGAACTCAAGTCCTGTGGCTCTTGCTAAGAATACCCCAAATGGGGTCCCAAAGAGTCATGACTTAAACAACTAAACAACAACCTATGACTCAAGATCAAAATCCCTTTCTCCTAAACCAAAGAAATATTTTTTTTGTTCCAGACAAATAAATATTTATCGATGTCTGTTCTGAACTCAGCATTATGCAAGAAACTGTAAGAAAAACAGCAGAAGTATATAAAGTATGATGATCCCTGCCTTGAAGGAGATTATAATATAGTTAGGGAGGAGATTAGACCATAAAGTAAGACAATGTCCCATCAAGTACTAAATTGTTTGTTATTGACTTGCAAGATTTGGGAAAAAGGAAGATCTACAGTATTCAGAGAAGCCTTCATAAACAAGACAGGATTAAAAGCAGAATTTTAAAGGACAGGTAGAATTTGGATATGTTTCAAATAAAAAAATACAAAAATATATATGACGACAATAAAAAAAGAGAAAAGAATCTTAAGCAAAGATCCAACTATATTACTCAGCCACCTCCAGTGGCTCCCCTTTTAGGATAAAATATAAACTCTTCTGTTTTGTTTTAATGACATTACAAACAGACAGGACCCCAACCTCTCTTTTCAGTCTCATTGACTACTGTTGTTTGTCCTTTCTTTTTTGAAGAGAACCAATGACATCATGGGGGGGGGTGATATCTTGATTTGCAAGTGAATTAGATTTAAGTTGCACAAAGTCATCAATCTCATTCTCTTTTCCAGAATCACTGAAGTTCAGTGGCAAGACAAAAGTCAGGATGACTGGCAATGGCCTGGGATGTAGTGAATGATCCTGGCGTTGTTGATGTCTAAGCTCTGAGCACTCCACAGACCCTGCTTCAAATGCTTTCATGGCTATTGGAAAAAAATGTTCTCAGCTGCTCATTCTGCTTAGGAGAGTCTTCACATACTTGAGGTAGACATTCCTCTCATTTGACAATGGGTTTGAAACCTATCAGTTATCCCCAATCTGATCTAACCAGTCTGCCAGGATGGTTTCGTCAGAACACATACTACACAGGAGCCACAGGTCAGAAGGTATACATCAAAGGTGGACGAGCAGCCCTGAAAAGGGCTCTGCAAGCCCTTGTGCCATAGCTGCTGATCTTCCCTGAATGCCTCATAGACCCCTTCTCACTTTGTGATCTAGCCAAATTGACTTTATACTCTTCATGAAAAAAAATTCCAATTCCTATTTCTTGCCTCATGCTTGGAATGTACTCCCTTCTCAGTTCTGCCCCACAGAATCACTCTGTAAGACACAACTCAAGTACCCCTTATTTTCTCTGTGAAGCCTTTCTCATCTCATTTCTCATTCTTACACTTCAATGTTAGTTCTTCCCTCCTAAAGTAGCCTGATCCAACTACTTGAGTACATTACATACACATACACACACACACACACACACACACACACACACACACACACGTTTACAGATGCACTTCTTATCCTCCCTATTAGAAGTCAGCTTCTTGGCAGCAGTGACTGATCACTGTCTTTGTGTCTCTACTCCCCAGTAAAATGTTTGATACATAGTAGGCATTTATGTGCTTGTTGACTGAAGGATTAATTGACTGAATCAAAAAACAAAGAATAGCCTGAACGGGATGTAGGCAGTATGTTGGGAAATGGGCTAGGGTAAGGAAGATGGGTACAGAAAGTGGAAGGCATCTTTGAAAGCCAGACAGAAAGGGAGGTGGAACCAAGGTGAGAGTAAAGGACCACAGAAAGCAAAACAAGGAACTCCTCTTCACAAAGACTTTAAAACAGATCTAGAAAATGTACCAAACAGTCCTCTTGGGGATATGCAGAAAAAAGTCATTTGTCCTGCTCAGGTTAGCATAAAGAGACAGGCAGGGAGGTCTTTAGGAGAAAGGGTCAGGCCAGGAGCACTCCAGTGGCCAGGGAGAGGCTGCACACCGAGTAAGAGGAGATCCTAGATCCACACCAGGGCTCCCCCAGACCCATACTGAGGTACTACAATAGAGGCAGGTGAGAAACGACATTGTTGTCACCTGTTACCCATTACTGTTCACAAATTCAGGGTAGACTGAAAAAGGGGACCTGAACAGGGAGTGATAGGGAGGATCCTGAGTGGTATCCTGAGGAAAAAGGAAGTTCAGAAGCCAGCTGAAGCAGGGATTTATCTCAGATCCAATTCTCTGAGAAGGTCTCACTTCCAGCATCTAGCTCAGCCTGCAAAGGAATAATAGCCAGGGCAGAAATTCCAGGCCAAAGGCGAGCTTATAATCCTGCCACTCTCCACCAATAGAAATTTCCATCAGAGTCCAGACACAGTCCACTCTGACACAAACCCAAACCCATGTCAAGAACTTGTAGAGCTCAGATCAGGAGGGCAGCAATACTACTCTGCCCTGCATCAGACCACTATGGGAATGATGAAAACCTACAGGTCCCCAGCTTGACCCTGAGATCCTAGAATAACACAAAATTCAATAGCCCTAAGAAAGCAGCAACAGGACCAACCCAGGCCTTCCCTCTAGAAATGGGGACAGGAAGGAGCCTGAAAAAATGAGCAAACAAGGGGCATCTATAGGCAATGCAATGGATAGAGCACCTGCCCTGGAGTCTAGAGGACTTAAGTCCAAATCCAGCCTCAGACATTTGATACTTATTAGCTGAATGACCTTGGGCAAGTCACTTCATTCCATTGTCACATACACATACACACACACACACACACACACACACACACACACACACACACACAGAACAAACCAAAACAACAAGAAGAATAGACAAATAAAAAAATAAATAATCCTACCATGGTGGGATGGCAGAGTTATTATGGTGACAAAGACACTCAAGACACAAATACAAAAGAGAATGACTCCAAAATACCCATAAGCAAAACTTCATAAAAAGGACAGCAAGGGCACAAACTCAATCAGAATTTCTAAAAGAAATGAAGCAAGAGCTAACAAAAAAAGTATGAAATGTCTATAAATAGAATGAGAATATTTGAGGAAAAAAATTAGAAATGCATGAGATCTATGGAAGAAAGAATTGGCAAAGTATATGAGATATAAAACCTTGCCCAAACAACAAACTCCCTAAAAATTAAAATGGACCAAAGAGAAGCTAATGACTTCATGAGGCAACAAGAATATTAAAATAGCGTAAAAAGGCTGAAAAAAATTGAAGAAAATGTAACATATCTCAAAGCAAAAACAATTGATCTAGAAAACAAATCAAGTAGAAAAAAAATTTAAGAGTCATTGGGTTATTCTTCCACCTAAATCAGCCTAGATATTATTTTCAAAAATAATTTTAAAAGAAAACTGCCTAGATCTCAGAACCAGAAAGCTAAATGAAAATAGAAAGAATTCACCAATCATCTCCTGAAAGAAACCCCAAAATGAAAATTCCCAGAAACATTATGGCCAAAGTTCAGAGCCTTCAGGTTAAAAAAAATATTTCAACCAACTAGAAAGACAGAATTCAAATATCAGGTTCACACATGATTTGGAAGCCACCAAAGTAAAGGAACAGAGAGCTTGGAATATGACATTTCAGAAAGCAAAGGATAAGGGATTACAGCCAAGAATAATCTACCTAGTGAAACTGGTACTGTTATAGGGAGGAAAGTGGATTTTTTCATGAAGTAAAGGACTTTCAAGCATTCCTAATGAAAAGACCAAAGCTACAGAAAACCTTTGAAGTTCAAACAAAGGAATGAAGGGAAACATAAAAAGGTAAATATGAATGGTGAAAAAAGACTAAATAAAGATAAATGCTTGTATTCTAATATGGGAATATAATATATGTATTCTCTCTGAACCCCATCATCATTAGGGCTTCTAGAGTATTAATTAGACAATGTCTAATTGTGTTTTTGTAATATATTGAAGATCTTAAGAAACGATTAAGAGGGGCAGCTGGTGTCACAGTGGGGAGAAGTACTGGCCCTGGAGTCAGAAGTACCTGAGTTCAAATTCAGCCTCAAGAAACTTAATAATTACCTAGCTGTGTGACCTTGGGCAAATCACTTGACCCCACTGCCTTGCAAAAACCAAAAAAAGAGAAAGAAACAAGGAAGAAACAAAGGAAAAGAGAGAAGGGAAGAAGATTACACTAGGATGAGATGGGGAGAAGTGGAAAAGAATTAAATGTTAGGAGAAATTATCTCACATAATCAGGGTGTAAAAGTAGACATCTATATAAACACGGAGGAGGAGGAGTGGCTGACACTTGAACTTTACTCCCATCTGAACTGGTTAAAAGAACAAAAAAAAATACTAACATACACAAATGATCATAGAAACACATTTTATTCAATAGAGAAAAAGGAGGGGAAATAGAGAAGGGAGGGGAGAGGAAATTAGAGGGAGAGAAGATTAAGGAATTAGTCACAAACAAAATAAATTCTAAGGATATACAAAAATATTTACAGCTTTTTTAGGGTGACAAAGGACGGCGATTTGAGAAGGTATCTATAAACTGGGAAATGTTTGAACAAGTTATGGTATAAAAATGCGATGCAGTAACAGCATGCTGAACTCTCATCAGTTTAATGACTAACCAGAATTCCAGAGGACTAAAGATGCTACTCATTTCCTGATGGAGAGATAAAGGTCTCAGAATGAAGAATAAGTCAAAAAAATTTTGGACATGGCCAATCTGGAAATTGTTTTCATTGACTGCATGTGTGTGTGTGGTATTTCTTGTATTCTCAATATTGTGGGCAAGGGTTGAGATGGGAGGATAAGAATGAAAATAAATAAATGAAATAGATAAAATGAAAATAAGTTAAAAAAAATTTTTTTAAGAAAGAAAGCCAGGGCAGGCAAATTTGTCCTTAATACAAAACAGGAAGTCACAGACTATTTCTTAGCAAGGAAGTGACAGCAGTGTTTTAGGAAGACTGATCTGACAGCACGGCATAGGGTACTTTGGAGAGAGAATCCTGAAGTGAGGGTGTAGAATTAAGAGTTGCCTTATTTACCCAGGCATGGAATTAGATTAAGGATGACAGTGGGACAGAAATGAGGGATATTTTATAGTAAAAACTGGTCAAGACTATACAGAAGATAAAGGAGAGGGATGAGTCTCCTTTTTCTTCATCAGACTAGCAACTATATGGAGGGAATGAAGAGTAGGTGGGAGAAAAGACAATTTATTCGATGGAAACTAATTATGATTTAGAAAGAAGACATATAAAACTTTTCAAATTCAGCTCCCTTCTCATTATAATCCTTAAATATAATTCATTTTCCATTATCTAACAGTAAAGTAGAGTCACATTTGGGTGTAGATGATTTGTAACTCCTCAATCCTTTACCTTTTTCCTTCCACTTCATGGATTTTTTTTTTTTTTTTCTTATCAGACCTATTTGCAGACCAGAATTAGGAAGGGAAAATTACCCTAAATCTTAAGAGATAGTGAGTATGGGCCAATAGCCTTATAGGATCATTGATTTAGAGCTAGAAAGGGAGTTTAGACTCTTAGTGGGGAAATATAACTGGGAAATGAAGCTGACTAACAAGGTGGAAAGAGCCCCTCTCTCTTCCAAAATAAAATGGGCCACCACAGCACTCCCCATCCCTCCCTGAAAAAAAAAACAAGTGAAAGTAGAACAGGTTCCCTATCTATTCTCTAGTCATATATGCCATGGGAGTGGTGGTCAACTTGTTTCATCTCTCTTCAACCCACCTTTTCCTATCTCTCCTTAATCCAAATATTTCTTTTAATTTCCATTCTTTCCTATCCATGGCACCATGTTTAGGTAGGAACTTTAGGGAACTGATGGACTAGGGTAATCTGCCATTTACATCAGAAAGTAGCTCAGTTAGAAGCAGACCCAAGGGACGACTAGGTGGCACACTAGATAGAGCACTGGCCCTGGAGTCAGGAGAATTACCTATCTGTGTGACCTTGGGCAAGTCACTTAACTCATTGCCTTGCAAAAAGCAAACAAACAAAAAAAGCAGCCCCAAGAGCCTACTCATTCTTGCCTAGGTTCTAAATAAGTTAATTACCTGACTCAAGTCACTAATTAGTTCTTATGAGGCATGATTCACCTCTATTCTAATCTGAGCTCACTAGGAGGACTCAGTGACTCTGAAAGGTGAGATGGTTCCTTTCTATAACTTCAAAGTGGATAAGAGAAGGATAAGAAAGTGGACAACCCACTTTTTTATAACATTTAAAGCTGGTCTTAGAGATCTTACATTTGCATTTAATTTACTTATGGGAGAAATCAAAGCTCATTGAGTATAAGGTACCTGTCCAAAGTTACAATGGTAATAAATAGCAATAGTAAAATTCAAACTCAATCCCTTTGACTCCAAGTCCATTATTTTTAGCACTGCCCATATACTATTTTTTGTTAGGGGAGAGACAATTGGTGGTTAAGTGATTTGTCCAAGGTCAAATTTGAACTTAGGTTCCCCTGACTCCAGGGTGGGTGCTCTGTCTACCACCTCACCTAGCTGCCCCTCACACATTTTTTTTAAAAAGAAGCCCATTTTCTTCCACTTTACAATCCAAGTCATCTCAACTTCTAACCTATGCTAGAGATTTTTATATATGTTGGATCTTCCATCTGGGTTGGGTTCTCTGTAGTCTTGCCTGGATCCAGGGTGATGAACCAGTTGCTTCTTTTAAGGCTTGACCTGCCCAAGTATTCTGTGAAGATGTCAAGTCATTAAAAGAGAAGAATTTTACATTACAAAGGCCAACAAAGCTGATCTATGTGGATTTGGGTGGGGGGGCACCACATTCAATTAGGTACTTGATAGATTTTCTGGAGAATGATAGTTTATCCTGCTCAAAGTCAGAGGGTGAAGTAGATAAACCTACTCAAGGGTTTGCCAAGGTTGTCAGCATTATTGGCTTTCACCTGCTCCCACCTCCAATATGTCTTCCTTTTAAAGTGTCCCTGGATTGATAAGGTAGAGCTGACAGGAGAGGAGTCTGGTTTTTGTACTGCCCCACATGTACTGTTTCAGGACATGTGAGGTGTGACAGAGAAACAGGGAGATTAGAAAGGAAGAATGACAAGGCTGGGTATTATGTATTGAAGTACACAGACCCTTGCTGCTCTACTCCCTTCATCAGACCAATACATTCTTCCTATCCAAACAACCCAGGAGATTACTCCCCTCTGCCAGAAATGATTTCAAGCCTATTGGAACTTCTATTCAAGGGTGGAAGAGACAAATAGGGGAAAAATTTCAGAACAAGACTAAAAGCTCACTGAAGGCAGAAATCAGGGAGGTAGGTGGAAGTTAACAAGAAGTTCGAGGTTCAAAAAACTTCCTAAGAAACTAAGATATCCAAAGGTATAATGGGCTGCCTGGGGAGGTGATCAATCCCCCATCACTGGAGGTCTTTGAGAATAGGTTAATCCTCTGAAGTTATGGGGGCAGTGAGGTGGTATAGTGGATATGGACTGCTGAGTTTGGAATCAGAAGTCTCATCATTATGAGTTTAAATCCAGCTTCAGACTTAAAAGCTGTGTGACCCTGATTCTGTGAGACCCTGACTTGGTTGCCTCTGTTTCCTCTGTAAAATGAACTGAAGAAAGAAAAACAAGCCACTTCAGTAACTTTGCCAAGAAAACAACTGAAATCAGCAGAAGATCAAAAATCTTGGAGGAGGTATTTTTGTTTAGGTATTTGTTAGACTAAATAATCTCCAAAGTATATTCTTGATCTCAGATTCTATGATTACTGGACTCATTTCTTAACCATGAAATTTAGATTCCTCTGCTAGTCATTGATGTCCCTCTACAATCACATAACATAATTTATTCAGAATCTAATCAAAGAGAATGTAGCTAAGTAGAACAATGGATAAGTGATCTTGGGGTAAGGAACATGAGTTCAAATAGGGATTTAGACACTAGTACTCCTTGGCAAGTCACTTAAATTTTATCTGGCTCAATTTCCTCATCTGTCAAATGGATATAATAAATTATTTAGCACCTACTTCCTAGAGTAGATGTGAAGATAAAATGAGTTATTGGTAAAGTATTTTCACAAACCTTAAAGCATAAATGCTACTTTTATTGTAATTATTATTACTACCAGTACTCTCTAATATATTCCCATTGTTCTGGTTGGGAATAAGTAGAATGTTAGACTTGGAATTGGGAAGCAATTCCCTCAAGTCATGACCATTTAACTTTTCCCTGTCTCAGTTTTCTTATCTGTAAAAAAGAGGAAGTTGGATTCATTGTCCTCTAAGGTCCCTTCCAGCTTTAAATCTATGAATTTATGAGCATAGGAGAGACCCCCCAGTCCACATTCAAATTTTTTTTTTAATTTGCTGTTATTTTAGGCACAATTCTAATGAGCTCAGTGACCTAGTTTCCCAGCCGATTTCAGATTAGAAGCAATAAATCTGAAGTGGGGTCACTGCACCAGTCAGGTACACTATCTATTTACTGCCAGAGAGGAAGTAAGTAGAAAAATGATATCAAGCATTCAAAAAAACTCAAAAATCAGAGCAGCTTGAGACCAGTGTGGGGGAGGGAGTGTAAATAAATTGGGAACAAACAATCCTATATACCAAGATAGTCCCCATATTATAGCACAATTAATTTTCATATTAACTTTGCAACATGAAAGAATTGTGGGATTTTTCAATGCATTCTGTTTAAGGTGAGGGTTCCAATTTAAAGAAAAAAGTTTGGCAAACTATAAACATATAAGTACAGCTGACTGATTCATTATCCCATAGCCCTTTTAGGTTTTCAAAGCACTTTCCTCACAACATTTACCTTCCCCTCTACAAACATACATACAGACACACAGACACACAGACACACAGACACACACACACACACACACACACACACACACACACACACACACACACACACACACACGGCCTGGTTGGTTGCTGAGTGAATGGTGAATTTATGGGGCTTTGCAGAATTTGAAAAGAGAAAGCTCAGTTTATGAAATAGTATTTAGTAATAATTCAGTCTAGAACAAGAGTGGGGAACATAGTGAAAAATTATTAAGAACAGTAAAGGATTTTTTAAAAAAAATGCATATATGAAAAAAAGAAAATAAGTTGGCTTTGGTACGAGAGCAAGGGATAACTGATAGATGGACCATAGCCTCCCTGGTATCCCTGAGATGTCAAAAGAAAAAAGAGGAAGAAAAGGCAACAACAAGAAAGAGAAGAGGACTCTCGGCATGGTAGGTGAACTCCCTATGGTAACCCTGTAGAAGGACACAAATGAGGGCAGCTAGGTGAATAGAGCACTGGCCTTGGCGTCAGGAGTACCTGGGTTCAAATACGGCCTCAGACACTTAATAATTACCTAGCTGTGTGGCCTTGTGCAATCCACTTAACCCCATTGACTTGAAAAATCTTTAAAAAAAAAAAAGGAAAAAAAAGGACACAAATGAAAAGTACACAGTTTGGGCAGGTGTGAATGGATTACAGCCTTCCTCCTTAGAAGGAATATCCATATTACTAAAGTTCAAGAGGAAAGTAGCAGAGTGGGAAAAGTATTACTTCTTACTGACACCTCAAAACCTACAGTCTTTTCCCCTCTGATCATCTCTCTACCTTTGTCAGAAACTGTTTTGCTTTCTAACTCTTCATTCTCATTCTAGCCAGGTCTCCATCTCCCACCTCCCTTTTCATCAGTCCTAGATGGGAAGGGTATAAGGAATTTTGCTACCTCAAAAAGCCTCTGGTTTAATATCAAATGCCAGTTTTGTTGCTGTTATTCTTCAGTTCCCCAGATTCCCTTGCTTCAGTCCTAGTCTCTTATTATCCATTATCTTATTGCCTCTTTGTTTTCCTCTTTCCTAGTCTGTGAAAATGATCTCTGCTTTTGATAACTTACTAGACTGGAATAATAATGTATTTAGTACTTTGTATAACATATATAATGCATAATACTCATAATCTTGCTACCAAGATATAACTAGGGTTAGTACCCCCATTTTAGAGATAAAGAAACTAAGGCTCAGTGACTTGCCTTAGGTCACATAGGTAATAAGTGTCAGAACCTATTTCCAAGTTCAGAATTCTTTCCACGACATCCCATGGTCTCCTATGAATAGTAGATGGTCCTTATCCTAGTATCTGCCCTGCCTTGGTCCAATTTTCTGAACTCAAAAGCTAAATCCATGTAATGGATGAAAGTACTGGCTCTGTAGTCAGATGTTGTCAGATGCTCTGGGTTCAAATCAGAATTTAATTCACAATATGTAATTGACCTTGGGCATTAATTCTTTCTAGTCCTCAAATTCCTCTTCTATAAAATGTAAAAATTAATCTAGATAGACTGAGATATCTTCTATCTCTAGTTCAATGATTCTCTGATGTAAAGTACTTTCTAATTAGTAAATTATCCACCCAGCTGAATTCCCAGCCTGACCCACCCCCTCCTTTACCTCAACTGTTATCTTAATCCCAGTAGGACATCTTCCTATTTCTCACCCTTTCTGCTATTATTGGTCCCCTTTCTACCACCCTTTATGTATTTGTTTATATCCTGCTGAGTTGTATGTCTCTTGCTCTGTCATTGTGAGAATGTCTGTTTATCAGGGTAAAATTCCATCATGTTCATATAGCTAATATTTTTTTCCTTTCTTTTTAACTGCATTTTCCTATTATTTTTCACTTATCACTTCTATTTTTCCCTTTCCTTCATCCTAAACAAACATAAAATAGAACTAAAATATATTTTTAATATTTATTTAATAAAACATTATGGGTATATGTTTTGGATATGGCTAATATAGAAATTAGTTTTGTTTGACTAAGTATATTTGTTGTAAGGGATTTTTTCCCCCAATGGGGGCAAGTTAGAAGAAAGCAAAAATTGATTTTTTAATTGAAGAAAACAATGTAATTAAAGACAAAAATACTGCCTTCCTTCTGGAAAATGTATAACTATGGACTGCATCAGCTCACCATCCCTGTGAATCTCTAGCTCAAAATTCTATGGTCCCACTTACCTTTTTTTGTCATCTTTCTATATTGGAATGTAATCTCCTTGAGGGTTGGGACTGTTTTAGTTTTGTATTGTATTACCAGTGTTTTGCATAGTTCTTGGTACACAGAAAGGATTCAATAAACAATTATTCATCTAAAAGTAAAGTTTAGTTTCACTTCTAACTTGAAAAGGCAAATAAGATATTTTTTGAAGAGAAAAATTAAGTGGGGATTTTTCCCCTCATGTGTGGCCCTTCATCCATCTCCCATCTTCATCCTAGTTCAGTGTCCCTTGAGAGAGAAAAAAAAATGTTTACTATCCTTAATCTAAAAGATAACATAATATTCTGATTAACACTGGAGATTTGTTTCAGTGATTTAAAAACTACCTGCTTCAATTGGTTTTGATAAATCATCAATTAGTTTCCTGATTAAGCTGTAAAATTAATTTTAAAAATATCAGAATGCATCACCACTTTAACATGAGTAATGTGTACTTTCTAAAAATGGTAGCTGTCTCTCTGATCCCTGAGATGTGAAGAATATGTGGCAAAGTCTTATCAAAAATAATAACTGCCAATCTAGTCTACTACAAATTCATATCATCTCACTGCAACTGGGCCCTGAAGGCTGCTGGGCAGTCCTTTTTATTCACATCTTGTTTATTCCCCAGAGAAATTCCCACAGCAACTACTACATCCATAAATTGGTTCATCTAACACACACACAAACACACACACACACACATACACACACACACACACGCGTGATGCGATAACTTTAATTCTCTTACTGAAAATCAATGCAATTCTACGAGGGCTTCTCTTTTAGCAGTATCTCTTTACTGCTTCCCTTCTAACCCTTCTCTTTTCCAAAGGGTAAACCAACAAATTGTGCTCCAGTTTTATCCCCTCTCATTTTCTCCAGGTACTCTGCAATTAGGATCCCTCTATGTGATGCAGCTGGATACCATAGTGATTAAAACCCAGGACTTAGAAGGAAGACCCGAGCTCAGCCTCAGACACTTACTTGCTATGTGACCTGAGTAACTCACTAAACCCTGTTTGCCTTATCTGTAAAGTGAGCCAGAGAAGAAATTTTTGTCAAGAAAACATCCAAATGGGGGTCATGAAGAGTCAACACAAATGACACAATTCAACAATCACAGATTTAGAAATGAAGGCATTTCAGAGGCTACCTATTTCAACCTCATTATTTTACAAATGAGGAAGCTGGGACTTTCTGAGATTAAGTGACTTACTCAGAGTCATACAGATAGTTTCTGATTCAAACTCAGGTCTTCCTAGTATTTTATCCACCCTCTATGCTGCTATTCCCTTCTATCAGCTCATTGCCTCTTCCTATCAGCATGTTCAGATCTCTAGTTTACTGCCTCCTCTAACTGTCCATGAAATCTCTCTCTCTCCTTTTCTTACCTATGTCTTTGCCTCTTTCAGGCCTCCCTGAAGAATCAGTACAATGTGGTACCGAAGAACAGGAAGTCAAATGAATATCCATCAATTTGGGCATGGCCCAACACATTATGAAATATGAATAAGAAAGAATAAATAAATTTACCATGACAAATCTTAATAACCCAGAGAAACTTGGGAAGACTTGAATTCATTTAACAGAATGAAATAGAAGTAGAACAATTTAAACAAAGTCTTTAATTCCTGGTCTGTCATTCAGTCATGCATTATTGTTCGTAATCCCTACTGTCTGTGAGGTTTTCTTGACAAAGTTTGGAATGGCTCGACATTTCCCCAGTGGTTTAAGGCAAACAGGGGTTAAGTGATTTGCCCAGGGTCCCACAGCTAGTCAGTGTATGAAGTGTATGAAGTCGAATTTGAACTCAGGTCTTCCTGATTCCAGGTCCAGAACTCTAACCACTGACCCACCTAGCTGACTTCTATTTACCTACAGAATAAACTCTAAACTCCTCAATCTGTCAGTCATCTATAAATTGGCCCCAACTTAATTTTACAAAATTTTATCCCATAACTCTTGGATTTGAACTTATCACCCAAATGTGATATGACCCAAAGACACAGATAGATGGATACTCAATAGAGTACAAGACTCAAAGTCAGGAAAATGAATTCAAATACTGCTCATACCCAAACTGCATGATCCTGGGCAAGTCACTTAACCCAGCCTCAAATTCCTCATCTCTTAAATGGGGATAATAATAGCACCAACATCCCAGAGCTGTTGAGGATTAAATGAGAGAATTTTTGTTAAGATGTTTTACAAACCTTAAGACACTATGTAAGTACCACTTATTATTGTTGTAGTTACTATTAGTCTATGGTCCAATAGTGTAAAGATCTACCAGGGAGAAATACTATCCACAATCTCACCTCCTAATCTTTGCTCATCTCATTCCCAATGTCCTTACCTTCCAAATCTTTCTGACAAATTCTCCCTTTCCATAGTCATCCAAAATCCAAGTATTATCCATCTTTCAAGGCCTAACTTAATTACTGCCTTTGCCATAAAACTTCTAATCCACAATGAACACACTCTCTATCTCTCTCCTCTGAATCCAAAGCAGCTATTGTCCATACCCTTCATTAGGCACTTAATGACATGTTTCCTTGGGGAGGGCATTATTATTTACTTTACATTCTTATTTAGCACTTTACATGTATGTCATATTTCTAAAACTTCATTGTAGGTTCCCTGAGGAGAGGGAATAAATATTCTACTCATTCCGTCCCTCAAATCTGGCTCAGTGCCACACATTTTCTTCTCTCCCAATTGAAATTTTCCTATAGCACTTCATCGGGCTTTCTTCTTTGCCTTTATCACATTCAATTTTTTAAATTACATCTTGTTTTGTGCAAGAGAAAACACTGCAAAGTGGATAACAGAATCAGTAAAAGTTTCAAAAAAATTATATCTTGTTATGTACAAAAGACAACATGGTAAAGTGGATCGAGGGCCAACCTCAGAGTCAGAAAAACACTGAGTATATGACCCTGGTCAAGTCTCTTTACCTCTAACCACTATGGACAATGGAGACTATATAAGTTACAAAGAAAATGTCAACCTGCATTGATAATGGGGACTGTGTTCAAACTCTCTCTTTTTCAGGGCAGAGATTATGTTGATTCTCACATTTGCATCCCTAGAGCCTAGAAGGAAGCTGCTAATAATAATTTAATTTAAGAAAATATTAATGAAATCAAGTCCTTGTGTCGGGTGATTTAACTGGATTTGCATCTCTAACAAAGTTTACCTTGGCCTTGTTAGTTATAATGGCTTAGGTCTTGGAAAATGAGAAGCAACTCACTTGAAACTTCATCATTTATATCTAAAGAGAAAATTTTCAGAAAGAACAGGGAGAGTTTGCTACAACTTTTCCCTCAATTTTTTTCTTTGCTTTTAATTCCCTTTGTATCACAACTATATGGTAAAGAATCAGTGATGTCAATACAGAAAGAAACAGTGACATAAAGATAGACTGGTCTTAAAGGGAATGGTGCCTGGAACAAATGTTTTATCTCAGATTTGTTTCTCCCTAACTAAGGGGGGAGGGGGAAACTGAGCAGGAGAAAGATCAGGAGGAAGAGAAGGGGGAAGAGGAAGGAGAGATAAAGAAGAGAATGAAGAGAAGAGTGAGGGAGAAAAGAGAGAAGAAAAGAGAAAGGAGGGGGAGGGAGGGAGAGAGGGAGAGAGAGAGAGAGAGAGAGAGAGAGAGAGAGAGAGAGAGAGAGAGAGAGAGAGAGAGAACACATTCAGAAAGAAGAAAAAGTTTCTCATAGGATATATACCATAGCTTTTGCATTGACCCTGAAAGGAAGCTAGGGATGCTAAAAAAGCAGAGGTAAGAAAGTTGGACATAGCAGTTATAACAATCCTTCTGGGTTATATCCTCCACCCCTCATTAGGACCATCAGGTTGGATCCCCAGAAGGTGGCTGCCATCTTGAGTTCAAAGGGGATCTTGTGAGTATCCAGTCTTAAAATTATAGTTCGTAAGCCCTCTAGTGATTGTGTCCCATTCCTGGTCAGCTAGCAGACACAACTGACTCAAGGCAGACATCTGTGGCAGCTAGATGATGCAATGTCTCCCTATAGCATTAGTTTCGTCAGGGAGACGCATCTTCATGAATTCAAATCTAACCTCAGACACTTCTTAACTGTGAGCCTTGGCTAGTCATATCACCCTGTTTGCCTCTGTTTCCTAATCTGTATGATGAAGAGATGACAAATCTCTCCAATATCTTTGTCAAGAAAATTCCAAATAGAATCATGAAGAGTTAGGTATTATTGAAATGACTGAACAACAACTAAGACATTTGCTAAGTAAAAATACAGTAAAAACAGTAACTACAAAACATTCTCCCCAAGTAGCTTGGGGTGTCACACTCTTCCTCAGCTACACCCAGCATCTTTGGAAGAATGAACATTAGAGTAGAATACCTCATTAGCTAGGCACAAATAAAGAGAACATATGAGCATGGCTACTCACGCCTCTGATACAAGCTGACCTCTAAGTCTTTTCAGAAGCAGGACATCTGACAGATATCTCAGACACTAAAAAGTCTCAAAATCTTCTTTCTTTGTAGTCTTCACAAAACTTCCCACTACCCCCAAGTGCAGTGTGTCTGAAGGGCAAGTATTTCAGCAGGATCTATTCTTCTCCAGACAGTAACCCTCAATTCTCAGGGCTGCCTCTTTTTTGTGTCCATAATGATCTTTTCTATTACCAAAGGTCTCACTCCATGAATTTGCTTCTGCCTTCAAGTGTCTCTCTGTATCCAAGTCTATCTAGATTATATTTCTGCTAGACCGATGCCTGCCTAGAGGTCTGCCAGCTTCCTAAGTGACAAACTCTCAAAGTATTGGGGCGGGGGGTGTCTTCTCAATTGCTTCTTTCTTCCTCTGCCTGCAGAGGTCTCCTACACAAGCAGCTCTAACTGGCCCACACTGACCAGAAGAGAACTCTCTGGGCTTAGTTATTTGAAGTTCTATAAGGGTGTGGCCTGTCCCCTTCTCCTCCACTGATGTTACTCTCTCTAGATCCCATGTTCCTTCTTTGTAAAAGGATAAAACTTGTTAACGAATTAAAAATCCATCATAGGCTAGTACATCATGTGACTACACTAAAAAACTCCCCTTTTTCCTTGAAATGGGCTTGAGACACTATTTATTGCAAAAGTTTGAAGCAGATTGTGGAATAGCCAGTAGACTAGTTCAACTGGAATGTAGGTTTTAGTAGGGAGAATAATTTAAAATGCCTGGAAAGGTAGGTGGTATCTGGATTATGCTGTTGTACAGTTGTTTTAATCATGGTTGACTTTTTATGACCCCAATTGGTATTTTCTTGACAAAACTACTGGGGTGGTTTGTCATTTCCTTCTCCGGTTCATTTTACAGATGAGAAAACTAAGGCAAGCAGGGTTAAGTGACTTGTGCAGGCTTTAATAAGTGTCTAGGCTGGATTTGAATCCAGGTCTTCCTGATTCCAGGTCTGGAATCCACTGTACAACCCAGTTAGTTGCCTTTGCTATGGAGTGCTCTATGCACTAAGCTAAGGAAAATAGATTTCTTAGAGGCAATAGACAGTTATTGAAAATTACTGAGCCAAAACTTTCTGAAAACGATTATAAAACACTTCTCACACAAATTAAATCAGATTTAAATAATTGGGCAAACATCAACTGGTAGATAGGGAGAGCTAATATAATAAAAATGACAATTCTACCCAAACTAAACTACCTGTTTAGTGCCCTACCAATCAAAATTCCAGAAAATTACTTTAATGTGTTAGAAAAAGTTGTAAGTAAATTCATATGGAGAAATAAAAAGTCAGGAATGTCCAGGGATTCAATGAAAAAAAGTGCAAAAGAAGGGGGCTTAGCCCTACCTGATCTAAAATTATATTATAAAGCATCAGTCATCAAAACTGTCTGGTATTGGCTAAGAAATAGAGTGGTGGATCAGTGGAATAGACTAGGTGCAAAAGCAGTAGACGATTATAGTAATCTACTGTTTGATAAACCCAAAGAGTCCAGCTATTGGGATAAAAACTCTCTCTTTGATTAAAACTGCTGGGAAAATTGGAAGTTAATATGGAAGAAACTTAGATTAGACCAACACCTAACACCCTTTACCAAGATAAGATCCAAATGGATACAGGATTTAGACATTAAAAAACAATACTATAAGCAAATTAGAAGATCAAGGACTAGTTTACCAGTCAGATCTATGGAAAGGGAAGCAGTTTATGACCAAGGAAGAGATGGAAAACATCACTAAAAACCAACTAGATGATTTCGATTACATTAAATTAAAAAGCTTTTGCACAGACAAAACCACTGTAACCAAGATCAAAAGAAATGAAATGCAGTAAACTGGAAAACAATCTTTACAACTAATGTTTCTGACAAAGGACTCATTTCTAAAACATAGAGAACTGAGTCATATTTAAAAAAAAAGTCATTCCCCAACTGACAAATGTTCAATTTTGCAAAGGCAATTTACAGATAAGGAAATCAAAGCAATCCATAGTAATATGAAAAATTGCTCTAAATCATTACGTATTAGAGAAATGAATGCCAATTAAAGCTTTTATGAGGTATCACCTCACACCTCTCAGACTGGCCAATATGACCAGAAAGGATAATGATCATTGTTGGAAGGGTTGTGGGAAATCTGGGACACTATTACACTGTTGGCAGAGCTGTGAACTCATCCAACCTTTCTGGAGAGAAATTTGGAACTATGTCCAAAGAGCAACAAAAATGTGCATACCCTTTGATCCAGCAATACCACTACTGGGTCTATACCCTGAAGAGATGATGAAAAAGGTTCACTTGTACAAAAATATTCATAGCTGCCCTGTTTGTCATGGCAAAGAATTGGAAATCAAGTAAATGTCCTTCAATTGGGAAATGGCTTAGTAAACTGTGGTATATGTATGTCATGGAACACTATTGTTCTATTAGAAACCAGGAGGGATGGGAATTCAGGGAAGCCTGGAGGGATTTGCATGAGATGCTGAGTGAGATGAGCAGAACCAGAAAAAGACTGTACACCCTAACAGCAACATGGAGGTGATGATCAATCTTGATGAACTTGCTCATTCCATCAGTGCAACAATCAGGGACAATTTGGGGCTCTCTGCAATGGAGAATACCATCTGTATCCAGAGAAAGAACTGTGGAGTTTGAACAAAGACCAAGGACTATTACCTTAAATTTAGAAAAAAAAAATTTGATATCTTATTGTCTGATCTTGCTATCTTATACTTTATGTTTCTTCCTTAAGGATGTGATTTCTCTCCCATCACACTCAATTTGGATCAGTGTACAACATGGAAACAATGTAAAGACTGACAAATTGCCTTCTGTGGGGGGTGGGGGGAGGGAAGTAAGATTAGGGGAAAATTGTAAAACTCAAAATAAATAAAATATTTAATTTAAAAAAAAATAAAGAAGGAATAAATTGGACAAGAAAAAAAAAAGAAAATTACTGAGCCACAAAAGTGACATGGCCAGTTCTGTGTCGTAAAATTAATTTTGCAACTTGGTGGAGGGAAAAAGCAGTGTCAAAAACTGCAGAAAGGTCCAATCAAATGAAGGGGGGAGGGGAGGAATGCAATAGAATTTAGCAGTTAAGAAATCGTTAGTAACCTTAGAGAAAGTGGAGTGTTGGTACTGAAAGCCAGACAGTAAGAGGTCAAAAATAAGGGGGACATGAGGAAATGAAGGAAAAGAACACAGACTCCTTTCTGGGAATCTGGTTGTGAAAGGGAAATCACAGGATCATAGTGTTAGAATTGGGAGAGACTTTAGAGGAAACCTGCTTTTAACTACTTTATTTTTCTGACAAATAAACTAAGGCCTAGTTTTGTTTAACTATACTTGTTTATAATAGGAATTATTTTTCTTGTTTTCTTGATTGTGGGGTGGGGCTGTATGGAATGGAAAGGAGAGATTTTGAATCTGAAAATAAAAATGAAATTCAAAACAAAACAAAACTAAGGCCTTGAGAGGTTAAATAATTTGCCCATTGTCACATTGGTATTAAATGGCAGTTTGGATTCAAACCCAGATCCTGCAATGCTAAGGCCAGAACCTCCTAGGGTAATATATATATATATATATATATATATATATATATATATATATATATATATATACACATATATAGATAGATATATAGATATATATATATATTTTTTTTTGTTTGTTTGTTTTTGCAAGGCAATGGGGTTAAGTGACTTGCCCAAGGCCACACGTGTCTGAGGCCACATTTGAACTAATTTCCTCCTGACTCCAGGGCTGGTGCTCTATCCATTGTACCACCTAGCTGCCCCTAGGGTAATAGATTAAAGGGATAATGGTAAATTGTGGGGTTGTGTTTTTTTTGTTGTTTTTAGTTTTTTGCTAGGCAAATGAAGTTAACTGGCTTGCACAAGGCCACACAGCTAGGTAATTATTAAATGTCTGAGACCAGATCTGAACCCAAGTACTTCTGACTCCAGGACTGGTGCTTTATCCACTGTGCCACCTAGCCACCCCAATAACACATTTGAAAACTAATTTAATTCTTTGCCCATAGGAATCTTTGTGCATAGAGCTGTTCAATTGTTTTTTAATATTGTCCACTTCTTTGTGACCCCATTTGGGATTTTCTTGGCAAAGATACTGGAATAATTCAGCAAATTTTTCTCCAGATCATTTTACAGATGAAGAAACTGAAGCAAACAGGGTTAAATCATTTGCCCAGGCTCACACAACTAGTAAGTATCAGGCTGGATTTGAATTCCACAAGTTGAGTCTTCTGGATTCTAGGCCCAGAGTGCTATCCACTACACCACACAAGTTAATCTATGTATGGATTAGTAGCCCTATTTTTATTTACATTTGATAACATATATGTAGAGGGGTTTGGAGTATGATTTAGAATAGAATAGGGAACTCATGAAAGCCTCTATTTTCTCAGCATTATAGGTGATCAGGTTCTCTCATGAGAGGAAGGAAAGGGAGTGGTATTTAGAGCTGGGGGGGGGCAAAGAAAGACTTGGAACTGAAACATCATCAGGAGAACAAACAGAATTGCCCTGCAGAAGTGAGTATCCAGGTGAGATTAAATAACATAAGGTTTCTATCAGGCCCAGCTGGCACAGATGAGTGACTTTTTCAGAAGTATTCAATGGCACATGAGTAGGAGCAAAATCAAATGATGTACAATGAGAGAATTTATTCTCATTTTAATGTTGGCCTGAGCAAAACATCACTAGTAATCAGTTGCTGGAAAAAAAACAACACATAGTGTTACAAAGACATACAAAAATGTTTAATTGTCTGGTTTTTCTGATTAATGGTGTCATAGTTTCTTGCTTTTTTGTGTATGCAATCAAGTGCTGACTGAACTAAAATCAACACCACATGTGAGAAAACCACTTTTTAAAAATGCTGGGCTACATTAGTCACTGAAATGTGTTTTAAAATAGTCCAAGGAAAAAGGATCTGACTCCTTTTAAGAAGAAAATATCTGTCAGAAGCCAAGTGTTCTCACAATAAGGAAATTAGGGCAGGTGAGCTATATGGTAAAGCAGTTACTTTCCATAGCCTAGTCCTTCTCCATGCTACAATTACCTACATCAGCATGTAAAAACAAGAAAAAGCCCAATTTTTCTGACTGGTATTGTTTTTATTCAGTCATTTCTAACTCTTCATGACCCTATTTGGGCCTTTTTTGACAGAGATACTGAAGTAGTTTGATATTTCCTTTTCCAGCTTATTTTATAGATGAAAAACTTGAGAGAAATGGGATTAAGTGATTTGCCCAGGGTCTCACTGTTAGTGGGTGACTAAGGCCAAATTTGAACTCAGGTTTTCCAGATTCCTGGTCCATTGCTCTAACTACTGTGCAACCTAACTACCCTTCCAGTAGTCTAGGCTGGCCTGTTGGAGAGCTAATTGGAAGGAATTTAGGGAGGCAAACAAGAAACCTGTTCAAGGTAGATTACTGTGGCTATAAGAGATAGTCTTCCTTCCTAGAGACCTTTTTTTACATACATATTTGTTTTTAATATGTTTACAGATTAGTCATTTTTGGTATGAGGAATTAGGATTAAGGGAAAAGAGAGAAAACCATGAGATAGAAAAGAAATACACAGGAGAAATTTTTAAAAAGTGAATGTTGTGTTCATTCAGATTATGTAGGATTTTGTTTTGTTTTGTTTTGCCTTCTTCCTCTGGATAGGGATAGCATTGTTCATAGTTGATCTAACAGTGTTGTCCTAGCTCTCTGAACTGCTTAGAGGAGCTGCATCCATCAAGGTTGATCAACTCACAATGTTGTTAATTGTACAATGTCTAGAGACTCTTCTCTACTAACTGTAGTTCCATGTGTTTTGTGTATCACTACACAAGTCAAATGGGCTAGGCTATGTTGTCAGCTACATAGGGCCTTGCACAGAGAACAGAAGGTTGTGGTGTCATGTCTGTGTCACAGGTTCACTAATGCTTTGCACATGAGATCACAGGATTTACAGCTAGAAAGGACCTCTTAAGGATAATTGAGTTTAAACTCCCTCCAACTAAGGAAATGGAGGATCAGGGAAGGAAATGGCTTCTTCAAGGTCAGAGAGTTATTAGTAAATGGCAGAATCAGAATCTGAATCTTGTCCTCTAACTTCAAATTCTCCCCACATTCCCCCAAACCACATCAACTCTCCTTAACAACGACTTCTGAGTCACTGCTAGGAGGCAACTAGGTGGCTCAGTGAATAGAATGCTGGGCCTAGAGTCAGGAAAGCCTGAGTTCAAATTCGACCTCAAACACTACCTGTGTGACCTTGGGCACGTCACTTCACCCTACTTACCTCAGTTTCCTCATCTAAAAATGAGCTAGAGAAGGAAATTAAAAACTTCTCCAGTATCTCTGCTGAGGAAACCCCAAATAGGGTCACAAAGAGTCAGACATGATTGAAACAGCTACACAACAACAATGCTAATATCCTCTGTGGAGCTTGCAATTCTCTATACATAAAAGGATTATATCACCTCTTGTAAGAATAAATTCAACTGAATGTTTAGGTCAGGGGAATCTGATACCAGATTTTAAAAGGACTGAAACTCGCTATCCTAGTTAAAAAATAAGTGTTTATGTTAAATATGAAAAGATGAGCTTCAAAAGGAAGAGAGAGAGATAACCTTTTTTTTGACTGAAAAAAAAAAGGACAGTCTTGGTGGAGATATGCCTATGCACTTGTGATCTTTCTTGACTTTTCAGCTTTGACCATGAAAGGAAATAGAAGCAGTAGACTGTTACTGTAAGCAGAACTCTCCTGGAAACTTAGCAGCTGCTCTTTAGACACAGAGAGACTAGTTAGTGAAAGTTAAATCCAAGATGAATGTAAAGAAACCTGTATCAGCAAAGGATTCTCAAATGATTCTGGCAGCAGCAAAACATGAAAACAAGAACCAGTACTCAACAAGCCAGGGTCAATATTACAAATAGCAAAAAGCTGAAGGTTCTTCAACAAATAAAACAAAAACCCAAAATTGAATTAAGCGGCTAAATGAAAAGAACTGAAGTTTTAGGATAAGCAGAGTATTTAACTTTTCCCTTGATAGCTGTAGATCTTTACATTGTGATCTATATTTTATCTCCTAAGCACATGCTTATTATTGCAGATTAATAATTAATGCTATTATGTTAACAGAGATATAACTTTATGGAAAAAGCACAACTAACTGATTAAATATGCTATTTTACTGCTCCTTCTCAGTTATCTACATCCAAGGAAAGCTTGGCCAGTTGTCCTGTTCAAATATAGCTCAACCTAGCACCTGGTGGCAGGTACCGCAATGCTGACAAAGTGCCCAAGGAGAACTACCTGGCCTCTGAATACCTTTTAATACGCTATGCGTGAAATGAGCATAAACTTTGCTTCTTGTAAGAATGACTACAACTTCCCACACTGCATTTGTCAGGAGAAATCCAAAATAAGAAAATCCCAGCATTCTCTCTGAAGATAACCTTTTCTCCAAAGGAAGACATCCATCCAACATTTCCAAAAGAGGCAAACTTCAGATCACAAAGTCTATTCCAGCTGTTCCCTCCCCCTTAATATGGGGGTGTGGCTGTTGAGAGGGAAGAAGCCAAGTTAAGGTGGGGGAGGGGACTCAGCAAAGAGCTAAAGGATATGCAGATAGACTGATCTCACTCAGTGAGAAGAGAAGGCTTTGTGTCCTTGCAAGGACTGGAAGAACTTATGGTGTCTAGAAATTTCTCCTAAAGTCTTAATAAGAATTTCAGGAAATGCAATAGCTTCTGGGGGTGCAGCAAGGATTTAAGATTGTAATTGAGTACTAATGAGGCAATAACATGATCCCTAAGAAAGAGGGACTCTAACCTTTTTGGTTTTAAACTGATTGTATCAGCCACTTGTGGGCCACCCTAACTTAACAATTTGATAAATGACTGATCTCTCTTCCTTACTCTCTCCCTGTGAGTTATTTCAATTTTTAATCCAAGACCAAATGCACTAACGAAAGAAGAGCATCTCTGAAGGGACATCAAGAAGAGTTGGGAGGGGGTATGTACATGGGGTGCAAAGTCCCTTAGCAAGCATTCCGGATATTGGACTCAGTACTGAGAAATTAGGCTGTCAGTGAGTGATGGATGATAACGAGATAGAAGCTAACAGTTATACAGTGCTTTAAGTTTAAAAAAGTTCTTCACATATGTTATCTACTTTGAGTCTCATGACAACCCTGTGAAGTCGGAGCAGTTAGTACACCCATTTTATAACCAAGGAAACTGAGGCTAAGAGAAGATAAATGACTTTTTCCCTCTCCCCTAGGAGCACACAATAAGTCACCGAGGCAGTATATGAATCCAAGTCTTCCAAACCCCAAATCCAGTTTTTATGCATGATCCCATGAGACTTTTAAGAAAGAGAAGTTTATTGCCTTATCTTCTATTTGAGTTACTGATTGATGTAGACCTCTACAGATAATATGGATATGTACATATCAAAGGAGCATTCCCATAGGCTTTTCTCCTTTACCATACTTCCAGATGATGGACTAATAGGAATGTATATCCATCCTGTAATCTGTATGGGTTTATGAAAAACAGTCAGTTTTCCCTGAGCAGCCCTTGTAAATAATCCCTAAGTAGAAAACAGGTTAAATGAATAGAGCAGAGAAACCCACACTCAAGATATTCAATATCATTGATAAGTCCATAAGTATATATAAGAGAAAATTAATAATCAAGCTCAAACTAAGTACTAGATATACATCTAGATTCTGAGAAATACTGTTATATGAAACAAAGTTATAAGGAACAGTTTGCTCCATATAATTTTCATCTTGGGCAATCATCCAAATGATATAACAATGAGTATTTGGTTACAGTGGCAAATGACATTGGTTAAGGCAACATTATTCAAGATGGCACTGCTTAGTACTGACTGAAGAGAATGTAAGGAAGAGATTGATCAGGTGGAAATAAGTCAAAGACTAATGGAAAAGGCACTGGACAAGGGCTCAGTCCTCATTCTACCAATGCCCCAGTCACTTTGTCTCTATGGAGGGCTAGGATTACATTCTTCATAGTGACTTAATTATTCTGCAGTCCTATCAACTGCAAGATCATTGGCCATGGACAGTCATCTTGACTTTTGTCTTTCACTAGAATTGGGTGACTCTGGAAATGGCTGTCTCACTTAAATTCAATTCATGAACAAGTCATCACCTTCAAGATGTCATTGGTCCTCCAGGTTTAAAGTCAGAAGACTTGGGTTCAAGTCTTAGTTCTGACCCTTAATTAGTTATGTGACCTCAGGCAAGTTACTCAACCTTTCTAAATGTAGTTTCCTTATCTCTAAAATGGATGTGAAAATAATACTTCTACTGCTAAACCATACAGGGTTGCCACAGGAAAGGAGCTTTGTGAAGCATCAAGGGTAATATCCAACTGAGTTACTATCAAACTTGAGTTTTGAGCCTAAGTCAGGAAAGCTTTTTAGAGATGTTAAGTGATAGCAACCACCAATCTCCTCCTGGTGCCATGCTCTGACCCTGGGGAAGGACAGAGGGGAGAAGGGAGGGCTCTTTCTGAGGTCTGATAGAAAAAAAATCCAACTTTTATGGACTGAGGGATTATTAATTATCTATCTGAAACTGTTCCCCCTCCAAAGCCTCCCTGGAGAACAATATCCCACACCCCCCCCCCCCAGCTTCCTCCTCCCCAGTGCAGTAAAGCTAGACAAGCTCCTATTGTTCAGTGTGAGCAGCAGTGACAGCTGAGGATGATGCCGGGTGTGTAGGTGGATGGAACAGGCTGACAAAATTCTGGAATCAAACCCAAAGGAGAAGGGGGGGGGGGAGAAGCCCACCACTTAAACTTTTGAGTCCTATCCTCTGTAAATGGAGGCAGGTGAACAAGAGTTGGTATGCCTGTTCCTACCCAGAATCCTTCTGCCTCTATCTCCTCAGCCGCACCCCAGCCTGAGGTTTAACATTTAAAGTTTACCCGGAGGTACTGAAAAGAAAGGAAAAGAGTCAACAACACATAAAGTAAAACTCTGAGTGACTAACTGAAAAAAAAATGACTCCTAATCACCCCCAGAGTACACATAAGGGAACATGTCTCCCCTCACTCTTGGCAGAGAGGTGGAGGGCTAGGAAGTCACTGTTAGCCACAGTCACTGGATCAGTTGGTTTTGTTCAAATTTTTTTTTCATTCCAAGGAAGGATTGCAATGGAAAGCAATCTAACTAGATGAGGCTGTGATGTAAAAACAGAAGGTAGCCAGGAAACTTATTTTTACCAATACACCTGATAAAGCTCCAAGGCCTGAGGAGCTCATGTGAACAGTCACAGGGTTGCTCCATTGGCTATGTCTGCCCTGCTGCCTTAGCAAGTTTGGATCCTGGAAGGCAGAGATTGCTTTACCTGTGTGTTCTGGAAAGCACTCAACACTTCTGGTTTTGAGTAAATATGAAACAAGACACATCTCACTTATTCTGTCCAGAGTGGGGATGGAGGAGAGTGAAGAAGGGCTTACCTTCAACAGCTGAAGCAACTCCACACTATACACCATAGCCTTGGCTCTCAACAAGTGACTTTCCTCCTACTTCACCTTTAGAGCTAGTCCTTATTCTAAGGAAATTACTCTTTTCAAAATCACTATTGAAATCCATCCATAAAGTCTAACCAAGTGACCTTTCCCTCCCTTCCCTTGGCCCTCAGCAACATGACACTGTCTCATCTCCCTCTTAAGGAGAGTGCTAGATGGCAGAGTGGAAGAGCCCTGGCCTTGGAGTCAGGAGGACAAGAGTCTGAATCCAGACTCAGACACTTGATGTTAGCTGTGTGAACTTGGGCAGGATACTGAACCTTGATTGCCTACATCCAGGGCCATCTCCAGTCATCCTGATTCATATCTGGTCACTGGACCCAGATGGCTCTGGAGGAGAAAATGAGGCTGGTGATTTAGCACAGCCTCCCTCCCTCAAATCCAATTCATTTTCTTTTTATGATATCACTTCCCTGATGTCATGGTGTTCTACGAGAATGAAGGACATACATTAAATATCATCAAGGAGGTGCTCTCTCTTTTTGGATTCTGCCCTAGTCATTATTTGGGTTCTCCTAGTCATCTGCTTCTTTCTATGTCCCTTCCTCTGGTTCTCATCTCCAAAATGTTCTTCCTTTATTCTCTCCCAGGGTGACTTTAATTCCCATGATTTCTTTACAATTAGCCTGTGACCTGCATCATTTCATAGATAAGGAAACAGATTTAGAGAGATTAAGAAATTTGCCCAAAGTTACACATCTAATAAGTATCAGAACTAGAATATCAACTCAAGGCTTAGTATGAAAACCACTTTCTACAGTACTGATCATTATTAATTCCTCCCAATTGTCAATGCTCTTCTTCACCACCCCAATCACTCTGGACATGTTTCATATATAGTCATAATTGAATTGCTTTGTGTATATTGTTATTTTCTCCCTGGAGAATATATGCACCTTGAAGAAAGTGACTATTTTGTTTTGCTATCTCCGGCACTTGGGATAGGAGCTGACTGCCTTAACATGCTGGATCCTGGAAGATAGAGATTGCTTTATCTTTCCAGATCATAATAGCAGGTGCATAATTAATGCTTGTTTGATTCAACTGAGTCTGAAGAAAAGACCCTAATTATTAGTTTCACTTACAAATTTCCAATAACTGTGCTGGATTACTCTTGGATATCATACTATCCAGGATAGTATGCTATCCTCAAAAGTCATCATGTCCAAAACTGCACTCATCATTTTTCTGCTAAAAATTATATCCCATCTCCTTCCTCCATACCTTCTTATTCTCATATGTGATACTACCTGGTTTCCAAGTAGCCCAGCCATGAAACCTTTGATTCATCCTTGCTGCTTTCTTAATCCTCTTCCCCCACACTGAAACAAATCCTCTCAATTTTACCTCTATAATTTCTCTCATCTAATCCTTCCTTTACACTAATGCAGATTCTCATTACTTCTTGCCTGGGCTGTTATACTATCACAACTGGTCTCAACTTCTAGAGATTCCTTTCTCCAACTCATTCTTCATATCAGGATGAGGCAGCTAAGTGGTGTGATGGATAAAGCACTAGACTTGGAGTCAAACACTTATTAGCTGTGTGATCCTGAGCAAGTCATTTCATCTTTGTCTGCCTCAGTTTCTGCATTCATTAAATGTGAATAAGCTGTCAATAAGGATCAAATAAAAGTATTTGTCCAGTGATTTGCAAACATTAAAGAGGTATTGTTATTGCTCAACTACTTCAGTCCAGTCCACCTCTTTGTGTGATCCCAATTGAAGTTTTCTTTGCAAAGACACTGGAGAGGTTTGCCATTTCCTTCTCCAGCTCATTTCATTGATGAGGAAACTAAAGCAAATAGGATGAAGTAACTAGTCCAGGGCCACACAATTTCTCTAGAAATGAGTTTTAACTCAGAAAGATGATTCTTCCAACAAGCTAAATAAATGTTGATTATTTTTATTTTTATTCCAGTACCAGAGACATCAGCTTAATGAACAGTTCTGATTCTACTACTCTGCTGCTCAAAAGCCTTCAGCAGCTCCCTAGTGATTATTAAATAATCAGTAAGTAACATAGCCTGAGATTAAGGTCTATTTGTCCTAGCATAGTGGAAAGAACATCAGAATTAGAGACTTGAGTGGATATTCTAGTTCTGATACTTATTAGATGTGTAACTTTGGGCAAATTTCTTAATCTCTCTAAATCTGTTTCCTTATCTATGAAATGGCACAGGTCACATTGTATTGTAAAGAAATCATTTTGAAAATTAAGAGTCATGATATGATTCCCCCTTCATGTGCTATATTCCAGGTAAACCAGATTATTCACCATTCTCTTCTTTTGTCTTGCCTTTTGTCATCTCTATTTCTTTATGTATGCTGTCTTCAAAGTCAGGAATGCATTCCCTGTACATCCCTGTTTTTAAAAATCCTTTCCTTCTTATCAGCCAAGGTGCTAGTTTTCCCATGACATTCTGCCTGATATTATGAACTGCCACATCTCTACAACCCCATTTTTCAAAGTTCTCATACCACTCCTCTATTCACTGATTTTAGTATGACACATTTATCCTTGTATTTATCTTATCTTTCTCCCCATTGTCTTATTAGCTCCTTGAAAGCAAGGACTATGCCTTACTCAATCTTCATATCCTTACTAGCTACTGAATATGGGTGGTATTAAAAAGTATTTGTTTAATTGAAATGAAGCCTTATGGGAGTTCAAAGATGCCAAAGGAATAAGCCAGCAAATAGTTATGCCTAAACTATGGAAGGAACTGTGGTAGGTGCAGAGTATACAAAGACCAAAAGAAAAGGAAGAGAAAAGGAAAGAAAAGAAAAATATTTTAAGATCATAGATTTAACCTGACTGTTCCCTGCTGAGAGGAGGTGGGTAGGAAGGGGGGGGGGGGTGGAGGGAAATTTTGTAACTTGGAAATATGCAAGTACATATAGATGAAAATAAAGAAATAAACTAAATAAGATCATAGATTTAAAGAACATTCCAGGCACAAGTGGCAGTTTGTGAACAGGGACAGAGATGCAGTACTGAGGTCAGTAGAACAATCAGTCTTGTTAGGCTGTAGTGGGGAACCATAGGTATAAAATGTTCCATACACTACCAAACAAGATCAATGTGCTAGCTGGTTTAACTTGACTTTTCCCCTCCAACCCCCACCCATTCTTCACCTCCTTAGAGCAGGGGGGGGGGGTACCTCCAGAAATGGTTTTGAAATAAAAACAAAAAATATCCATAAAACTTAGATAAGTCTAGTAATGTATGTGAATCCAGATTTTGAATGGCTATAAATGCCAGGCTGAGTAATTTATATTTTCTTCTGGAGGCACTAGGGAGCCATAAAGCTGTTTGAGCAGAAGAGCAACATCATCAAAACTATGCTTTAGGAAGGTGATTATGGGAGTGGTGTGGATGATTTGGAGAAAGGAAGGGAAGGAAAGAAAATCTAGGGACACTAGGAGGCTCTTACAATAGTTTGGGTGATAGGAGTTAAAGACCTTTGTGAGCAGAGAGGGGACGGGTGTGAGAGATGCTATGGAATTAGAATTGACAAACCTTAGCAACTTATTGAAGATGGGGTGAAAGGGAAAAGGAAAAGTGGAGGAAATAACTGGGTCTTTGAAAGGATGACTTTCAACACCAATAGGGAAGTTTGGAAGATGGGTAAGTTGGGTGGAAATGGAGGTGGGGGAAATAAATTTCATTTTGGCCCTGATGAATTGGCAGTATTAATGGGAAATACAAATGGAAATGTCTAGGAGAAGAAAGTTGAGGTTTCTGGATATCTTTGTAGTCTTCAATATTCCAACTCAGAACCAAGGGACCATATATCCAAGCTAAATGCCAACAACAAAAGGTAATAGAGAAGCAGGGCACAAAGGTCTCCCCACTCAGGAAGTTCCCAATATAAATGGAGGTGAGAGAGAAGAGAAAAAGATTATGCATTCAGGAAATAAACAGAAGCCACAGGGATTAAGTCTAAGAAGCATAACTGAATCCAGAGGAAATAGCTAACATAACTGCTATGGGGTTGGTGAGTTTTGTCAAACAGTCAGATTGCTGATAAAAAAAAAACACAAAAGACTTTGCAGCAAAAGTTAAAAAAAAAGAACATCCCATCAAATGGGGATTGGTTGAACAAAATGCAGCATACAGACACTATTGTTATTATTGAGTCATTTCAGTCTTTGGGACCCCATTTGGGATTTTCTTGGCAAAGATACTGTAGGGGTTTGTCATTTCCTCCTTCAATTCAATTTACAGATGAGGGAACTGAGGCAAAGAGGGTGAAGTCATTTGCCCAGGGTAACACAATGAGTGTCTGAAGCCAGATTTGAACTCATGAAGATGAATCTTTCCGATTCCAAGCTCAGTGCTCTATCTACTGTGCTACCTTGCTGTACCCAAACAAAAAATATGAGAAACTCAGAGAAGATGGGAAAGGTTCAGAGGAATTAAGAGTGAAGGAAGCAGAACCAGGAGAACAGTATATATGATGCTGCTAAGGTAATGTAATAGACAAGACTGAAAGAGCCAAATTCTAATAAAATATAGTGGCCAAACTTGAATATTGAGAAAAAAAATGATAAAATTCTTTTGCTAAAGAGGTGGGGGACTACTGAGACCGAATGTTGCACACATTATGAGGGTTGGTTTTACTCAAATGTCTTTATATGTCATGATATTAGAGAGATTCTCCAAATCAGAAAATAATTATGACATGAATAATCAAAGCCATCAATAAGACTTTTAAATAATAAAAAAAATTATTAGGTCTCCCAATCTCACTCAGACTGGAAGTGAAAGGGCCTGACCCAATGGATTGGCACAGAAGTTTTGACCTTCTCTATTTCAAACATAAGCCAGTTCATCCCTCCTTTAGCAAGGTAGTATCTCCCTGCTCCCGAGGGCTCAGGAGATTGGTGCCAAACTTAGTGCAAACACTAATTGGCTTAGTCCATTAGTGCTCTGAATTTCTGAGTTCAAGAGATCCACCAGCCTGGGCAGAGATTACAGGAATGTGCCACCACAACAAGTAATCAGCAATTAGACTTTTTTTTTAAAACAAAATCTATGTAACATGTAATGTTCATGAGAGAAAGAGAGATACAGACAGATGCACACACACACACACACACACACAGACACAGAGAGGGAGAGGGAGAGAGAGAGAGAGACACACAGAGAGAGAGACAGAGACAAAGAGTGAAAGAGCAAGAGAGAATGAGAGAAAGAGAGAGAGAGACAGGGACAGAGAGAGACAGAGACAGACAGACAGAGACAGAAACAGGTACAGAGAGAGAGAGAGAGAGAGAGAGAGAGAGAGAGAGAGATATGCAAACACATACACACAGAGACAGAGAGGGAGAAATGTCTTCTTCAACAGGGTGACCCCAGGGGTTAAAATCAAAACTGTCCATCTTCCTTAATTCCCATGGAAAGAAGGGAGCGGGTATGTGATTCTTCTTTCACAGTTTATCTTCAATTTGGGTGGGTGGTGTTTTTATTTTGGTGGGGAGGAGAACTACCCAGTTTAGTACTTGGGTTATCCATGAATTATTTCATCAGGGTTGAATGACTTTTTGATATTTCGTTTCTTTTTTAGTCTGGACCTATGATTTCACTGATGTGGGGCTCCCCAAAGTAGAAATATCCTCCTTCAAAACAGATCAGCAACAATTCTGTGACTTAGAGTCTCAGAGTTCACTATATGAACCTAGGCTGTCCCAGCTCCACCACATTGCTACCTCTGTGACTTAGCTCTAATAACTGCTGAATTTCAGGCTGTTCTCCCCTGGTCCCCAAACTTATCACAAAGATTCAAGATGTCTGATGCGGTGGATCATCCAGTCCCTTCCATTAGTACAAATAAACAAAAAAATAAATAGGAGGATCATGGCTCCAGAGCTGGAAAGAAAGCTCAGAAAACATCTAAATCTAAACCACTCATTTAACAAATGAGTAAACTGAGGGCCAAGGAGCTGAAGTGCCCCAGAGGTAGGATTTAAATGAGGCTCCAGAGCTGAGAGTCTCTTTATTGTGTCTCCCATGCTGCCTCCTTAAAGCATCTCCCCAGGTCCTGAATCTAACCAGTATGGGAGAGGGAGAAAAGAGCAGGTGAGGGAAATGAGGATGGATTGAAAATGAAAAAAAAAAAAAAAACTCAGACAAACAAACCCACACACATCTATAAAGAACCAAAGGTGCCTAGGGACTGAGCAGTTCTGACCAGATCTGAAATGTTGCAGAGAGCCAGTGAGATGAATGGATGCATGCCCAGGAGTGGAGATGAAGCAGATGCTGAGGGGAGTTGGAGCCTCTTATGTTTCATCTCCCAGATGGAGAGCCAATGACCTGTCTGGGAACCTGACTCAAGGAAAAGAAAAATACCCAAACCCAGCCTGAGGAGCCTCACAGGCTACTTCTGCCCAAAGTGACACTTTGAAGGAAAACCATTTAAAGTATTTAAAAACACACACACACACACACACACACACACACACACACACACACACACAGTCTCCCTTCAGCTATGGTGACTAACAGACCAGGAGATAAAGCAGCAGCAGACCAAGAAGAGAAACCAGGCATATGCTGACCTAAGTTTTCCCACCCATCCAGCTTGGATGATCAGGCCTGAGAAAGTACTGGCTGTACCTCTTCTCTTGTGGGACCTTCTTGTTTTGGAATTTTTCCTTTCTGCACCTTTTCTGGGATGAGGGAAGACTGTGAAGACTGTCATGGGAGAAACTGAAATACAGAGAAGGAACAGGTCTCATCATCCCCGGCAAAATATCAGCAGAAACAGACAGCCTTTGGAAGCCGCAAGAACCCTGAGCCTGACATAACAAAAGCATAGGTGACTGGGGTCTCCCAGACCCACCAGCCTTACAAGTGAACAGCATCAAGTATTTCACTGAGATCAAATAATAGCTCTGAGATGAGTTCACTATAATGCCTTTGCTTCTCTGGTCACCAGTTTCTCCACTTGTACAAAGATGGAGTTGATCTAGATCACTGGTGTCAAACTCAGAAAAGGGGCAGGTGGAGACCAAATATGGATTTAGACCAAATATGTTGTCTACATATTAACATTATTTATGTTCTATTGCATTTTGTTTGGCTCAGTTACATTTTTTGCATGTTTAAAAAATTTTTCTCAATTACATTTTAATCTAATTCAGAATACATTTGGGAGTGTTCTAGCTGAGTGTTTGAAGCCTCTACCCTGGATGATCTCTGAGATTCCTTGGGCTCTCATATCCTAAGCCTCCTTGAACTGGCAATACAACTGAATGATGAAGTCAACCTCAATTTCATTCCTGGGTTCCCATAAATCATTATCTTCTCTCAATTCCTCAATTCCTCAACCCTAAACCTCCCTTCTCCTTGCCCCTTTATCAATCTGGGTTCCTTTCTCTCTTCAAAACACAATATTCAAATCAAAAACAATTTAGAACATTTTTACATGACTGAAGAGATTTCTTCTGAAAACTATATCCTTTGATCAATTGGGGAATAACTCATTTTCTTATAAATTTGACTTGGATTCCTTTATCAGAGAAATTTGCAGTAGAAATCTTTTCCCAGGTTCCTTTTTCCTTCTAATCTTGGCTGCATAGGTTTTCTTTGTGCAAAAACTTTTGAATTCAATATAATCAAAATTGTCCATTCTATATCGCTTGATCCTCTCTCTCTCTCTCTCTCTCTTATTTGATCATACATTCTTCCTTTATCCATAGATTTGATAGTTTAAATACTTCCTTCTCCCCTAATCTGCTTAAGATATCTCACCCATTAAGACTAAATCATATGTCCATTTTGGCCTTATCTTGCTATATAGTATGAAATGTTGCTCTATACAGATTTCTCAGAAATTTTTGCAAAATAGTGAGTTCCTGTCCCAGAAAGCTTGGGTCTGACCTTAAACCTATCAGATAGGCTAAAGGAACAGAAAAGGAAAATGAAAAATATTGCAGAGGATATAGAAAAATCAGGACACTAATTCATTGATGGTGGAGCTGTGAACTGACCTAACTATTCTGGAGAATGATTTGGAACTATGCCCAAAGGGATATAAAACTGTGCATATACTTTGACCCAGAAATACTGCTACTAGGTTTATATCCCAAAGAGATCAAAGAAAAAGGAAAAGGACCTCTATATATAAAAATACTTTTAGCAGTTCTTTTTGTGGTGGCAAAGGATGCCTAACAATTGGGGAATGACTGAACAAGCTGTGGCCTATGAATGTGATAAAATGCTATTGTACCAAAAGAAATGATAAGTAGGGTGGTTTCAGAAAAACCTGAGATTTATTTGAACTGATTCAAGGTGAAATGAGTGGAATCAAGAGAGCATTGTATACAGTCGCAACAATATTATAGAATGGTCAACTGTGACAGACTTAGTTATCTTCAGCAATGCAATTCCATGCTATCTACCTCCAGAAAAATAACTGATGGAGTCTAAGTGCAGATTGGAGTATAATTTTTGTTTTTTTTTAATTTTTCTTTCATTTTTGCAACATGGCTCATATATAAACATATTTTGTATGATTTCACATGTAGAATTGATATCACATTTTTTGCTTTCTCACTGAGGACTGGGAGGGGAAAGTGAAATTAGAAACTCGAATTTTTTTAAAATTAATGTTAAAAATAAATAATAAATTAAACACATGTATACACTACAATCAGAATCTTAGGGATGACTTCCCTGATGGCCTCTAAGGCATTCTGATGAATCCTTTACTCTTTTTCTCATCTTTGGAATGTTTACTATCCCCAAGAAAAGGGTCTGAGCAGGAGAGGCTAAAATCTAGGCTAGGAACCCAGCCCTACCTTGTTCTGATATCTTCACTTACCAAGCAGTAAAGTAGTACTACCAACATCATTATCACTAATTCATTCACTGAGAAAGGAAAAAAAACAAACAAACTTTCACCATGTAAAAGATCAAGAAAAGGAAATACAAGGCTTATCATTGGCAATTATCTAGCAAGAAAATTATTTTCCCCAAATTTTATGTAAATAAAATCTATTTTAAATACACTAGAGGAAAGCTATCTGAATGAGTTGAATGAAGGAAAAAAATGGATGTATTAAGCCTATGTCAAATATTGGACAAAATGCTAGGGATACAACTATTAAAAAACAAGCCTGCTCACACTCTCGGGGAGCTTATACTAGATTCTAGAGCAATGGCTTCATGTTTACAAGATGCAAAATGAGAGGACTTGAGTGAGATGTGAAAACATTTTCTCAAGGTCACCCAAGTTGCAGGGTGCAGAGCCAGGATTCAAACTCAGCTCCTCTAAACTCTAAACACAATCCTCTTTCCACTTCAGTAGCCTGTCTGTCTCTCACTGGCTGCTGCAAACACTTATTTCTGGTTGGGGTGTTCTCACAACCCAGATAGTCAGTGAGGATTCAAAGAATACAATCTAATTTTAATACCAATTTCAGCTCAACATTAGTTATCACTGTGGTCTAGCAAAACACTGAATTTTGAGTCAGAAGTCCTAGGATCAAGTCCTTATACTTCTAGTCACTTGTGAGTTCTAAACTTTGTGATTTTTGAGGGAGAAATCCACCATTTCCTTCTCCAGCTCATTTTACAGATAAGGAAATTGAGGCAAATAGGGTAAAAGTGCCAGGGTCACACAACTAAGAAATGTTTGAGGTCAGATTTGATCTCAGGAAGATGAGTCTTCCTGAATCTAGGTCCAGTACTCTATCCACTTAGCTGCCCCAGAGAGATGATTATATTGGTAATGAACAGAAATGAATGGTAATGAATGAGCCTGAAAGTTTGAACCCCTTGAATCATATAGACAGTGTTTAAGGGGATTAATTAGATAAGGCAGACAATGGTGACAAGGGGCTACAGAACCCCCAAGTCTCACAGTCTAGGTCAATTTCTCAGAAATTATCCAACTGTCCAGAAGGGAGAAGATGAGTTAAAGTGTTGTTTCTCAAAAAGGAAAGAGCTTGGCCTCTAGCTTTAAGCAGCTTGAATTATCAACATAAGTCACTTATACTAAATTGCCTTTGTCAAAACAAACCAACTATTCTTTGGGGCTTCACTGTTTTTTATCTCTAGTACTTACTAATTTGCAGAATCTGTCATTGGAGGCTACCTCCTCCCCAGAAGAAATAGAGTCCCATTCTACAGAGAACCCAAAGCTAACCCAAGGAGCTTCCACACAGTTCTAGGGATAGCAGGCTGATCTATAAAGTTTACAAGAATATATTGCAGATACACACACACACACACACACACACACACACACACACACACACACACAGACACCCAAGTACTATTGGCAGCTAGATAGGAGGTACAGAGAGAAAGGATGGAGCACTGGAATTGAAGTCAGTAAGACTCAAGTTCAAATCTAACCTTGGATATTTACTGTTTGAGCAATTCACTTAACCTCTCTTATCCATCAAATGTGAATATTAATAACACTTACCCTCTAGGGTTGTTGTGTGAGGATCAAATGAGATGTTTGTAGACAATTTTTCAAACCTAAAAGTGCCATAGACATTCTAGTTATTATTGTTATTATACTGTGAGACAATAAAATAGGGATAATAATAGTCCTGACCTTCCAGATTTAAATGAGATAATATTTGTAAAAGGATTTGACATAGTGTTAAATGTGTTTTCCCTTCCCTTTATAATTAGGAAACAAGTCTTGCACATTTGAAACAACTAGAGAACAGTATAAGAGACAAGGTGAATAGTCAAGGAGTAGGTTTGTTCATTCCCAGCTCTGCTCCTCACTACTTGTGTAACCTTAAGCAAGTCACTGCTTCACTTTTTCCTTAGTTTCCTCATCTGTAACAGAAGAGATTGGACACGAAGATCCCTTTTAGCAGTAAATCCTTTAAATCTATCCATGAAATGTATATGATTAGTCACAAGACCGCTAGAGGTTATCCTCCTAGTTACAATGACCTAGGAAATCTTCATGAAGGAGGGTGAGATGATGGGAAAGAGAGGTGGATATCACCTTTGGGTGGGGATATCAGCAGGACAAAAGCAAAGAAGATGGAAAGGAGACACCTGGACACCTGGAGCCAAGGGAGCTTATTAGAGTCTCACATAGACAAGGTTGGATGAAACTGAACAACTCAACCCCATTCCACAAATACTTATTAAATGCCAACTGCAGATGGAGAAGGAAACAGCAAATGACTCTAGTATCTTTGCTGAGAAACCCCAAATAGGGTTGTGGGAGAGTAGGATAAGTCTGAAAATGATTCAACAACTTCTTAACTCCAAGTCCAGGGCTCTACCACCACACCACCTAACTATCTGGATTTTATTATTTTTGTTCAGGCATTTCAGTCTAATGGATGTATGTTTAAGAAAAACAACAGAGAAGGAAGAATCAGAATGATCTCACGCTGTTGAGCATGGGGGGAAAAGAAGGAGGGTGTTATAGCTTCTTTCAGTCTGCCAAAATCCCATCCATCTTAGTGCTTTCTCTCTGAAATTATCTCCAATTTAGCCTTCATACACTTTGTTTGCATATAGCTATTTGTATATTGTCCTCTCTATTAGACTATAAGGTTCTTCAGGGCAGGGACTGTTTTTGCTTTTTTTTAATCCTCAGAACTTAGTACACTGTCACAAAGTAGGTGCTTAGAAAGTACTTGCAGACTTCACTTAAAAGGAAGGAGAGGTCCCAATAGAGATTCTGAGAAAGAGCTCATTTTGTCAAGAACTGTCTCAATTTGCAGAATTCAAGATTCTCATCAGAAGGTTCTTTCTTGTGTCTAACCTAAAAAATCATCTGCCACACAGTTATCATGTACAGCTGCTTCTATACCCTTTAACTGACACTCCAGGGAAACATGCTGTTTACTAATATGTCATCTTCCCTTTCATCTTCCTCTTCTACAGACTGCATCAGCCTCGGCTCAGTCAAGTTGTCCTGATGACTCTTTTCTCCTCTTCACTCCCTCCCCCACCCCCTAATTGCTAGTTTTTTTCAAGGACATTCTTTGTTCCAAGTGGAAGCAACCATGTTCTGGTTAGCGTTTGTTCCCCATCAGGTATTCTAAGATTGTATTTACCCTTCACATTTGTGTGTGTGTGATCTTGCGAGCCCATGCATACATGTGTCAAGATTCTCCAGTTATAAACAGCTCTGTGTGTGATGATATCCAGTTATAATAATAAAAAAAAGGAAAGACACTTTCATTTTTTTTCCTGTGAATGACAATCAGAGACAAACCAGACAGTAGCTTAGTTTTCCCAAGATCCAATGCCAGTAATCTCAGCCAAAAAGTCTAAGGGAGCATGCATTGAACTGTGGAATGCCCCAGCTTCAACTCCCCTCTGTTCACCCTGTACTCTTCTACATTTTGGGACTTGGGATTCTGATGGCCAGTCAAGATCTAGAGAATAAGAGGGGCCCAAAGGCCAAGTGCCATATTGCTCAGTGGATTTCTAGAACAATTGCTATGGGACCAAGCCATTAGGAAGAATCTCAACTTCAAAGAGTTTATTCTAAGGCTGTTATTATTTTTTTTAAATTGCTATAGACAATATTGTTGATTGGGAAGCAGAAGACATGGGGAAGTTGTCATTCAACCCATCAAATGAGAAAACTCAGTGAAAGATGAAAGAAATCACTATAAAGATTGGAGATCAAGGACCTAGGCTCAAATCCCAGTTCTGCCACTTCTTAGCTGTGTGGCCTCAGACAAGTCACTTAATCTCTCTGGACCTCAGCTTCCTCATTTGTAAAAAGAGAAAGTTAGACCAGATAATTTTGAAGGTCCCTTCCAACTAAATCTAGGGACCTTGGATACCAGGAAATGAAATATAGCCCATCTGGGTGGAGTTCTGGAAAGGCAAATAAGATGGGATGATCTCTAGAGAGCCCAGGCAGGCCCCACCCTGGGGTTAGTACTACATCACTGAAATCAAGGGCTTGGTAAAAGAAGACAATTACAACTGTTTGCGCTATGTATTGAAGTTATGTAAAAGTGTTCTTATCAGCCAAACTTTCAAATCGAATTTTCCAGCGATCACTTTTTCCTCCCTTCCCGAAGATACAATGTTTATTCAATAACCAACAGAAAATCTTGAGGGTCTGAGCAGAGATGATCTGGGTTAACTAACCTTCTAATTTCTAAAGCAAACACCAATCCCATAATCCCATCATGTATATGTGATGTTAGCACCCATTTTCATTCTTCTAGTCACATGGTACAGTTTTCTATCTGCCTATGGGAGGGGATTTATCTGAGCCTGGGAGTCCTTCAATGGCAGACACCATGGCTTGCTTACATAGAACAGTAATTATGGAGCAGCAAGAGAATATACTTTGCTTTATGGTAATGGATATGGCATGTCAGAAGGAGGGCTGGTCCAGGAGTCATTAAGAGCCTGAGTTGACATACCATAAACACTAGCTATATAACTATGAGAAAGTCACTTCATTTCTGAGCTTCAGTTTCCGCATTTATAAAATCAAGATAAAAACAGCAACTATTTCACAGTGTGGTTGTGAGATTAAAATGAGATAATGTGTGTAAAGTGCTAAACATAAACTTTTATTATCATTATTATTATTATTATTATTATTATTATAGCCTCCCCTCAGAAGTCATACACCTGAGGAATTTTATATTAGAGACTGGAATTTCTTTAAGGTCCTCCCCTGATCAGTGGGAAAAAAATTGGAAATGCTCATGAGAGCATAGCATATGTATAAGCATCAGTTAAAAGAAGTAGAATGCTTAGCTTGATTAGTGGAAGAGAACAAACACTCAGGGGATGTGATAGATGTCAAGGATTGGAATGGCTATCATAAGTGGGAAGGATTAGATTGATTCTGTTTAGCCCCAGAGGGTCAAAGTAGGAGTAGCAGCTGGATGTTGCAAAGCAGTAAATTTAGACTTGATGGCAGGAAATATTTCCTAACAACAAGAGCTGTCTACAAGTGAAACAGCTGCCTGTAGAGGTACTAGCTTCCACCTTCTTGGACTTCTTCAAGCAGCTGGATGACCAGCCACTTACTGAGTTTGTCCTAGTGAGGATTCCTTCGGCTTGGATAAAATGGCTATCGAAATCCCTTTCAACTCTCACATTGTGATATGCCAGCAGATATCTGCTATCAAGACCTTAGGGGAGGGTTAGGCAGGAATGAGAACTCCAAAATGCCTTCCTGTTCCAGGAAAGATCTCTTACTCTTGGCTTGAGAGAATATAAGTGCATAAATCACAACAACTTTTATTATCATCTATCTATTTATCAATCATCTATCTATTCTATCAATCATCCCTATCCTTCTCTATTTCTCTCTTTCCTTTTCTTCCTCTCTCTTATGCCTCTTCCCTCCTCTTTCTATCTTTTCTCCTTTTCTTTTTGTCTCTCTATAATTTCTCTCTTTGTTTGTATCTCTCTGTCCATCTCTATGTCTTTCTGTTTTTGCCTTTCTCTCTGCCTCTGTCTCCCTCCACACCTCTCAGGGATTTTCAATCTGCTGTCACCTTCCTATTCTATTTGCCTGCCTCTCTTTTTCATTACCTCTTGGGAAAAACCTCATCAGCAGAAGAGCCAAGACACCTGTTTTCAAACATATTCTCCCTTTCCTCAGCTCAAAGGCTTCAGGTCATATATGTGTAAATGGAGATCCCAAGTGCATTAGTGACCAGTCTTCAACCTCCTGGAAACATAGCCCTAAAACAGATATTCACAAAAATAAAAAGGGGAGGGAGGTCAAGCACTGGCTTCCTGATTCTGCTCTGAGCAGAAGCAGCAGGCAGTTCCATACGAGGGTGGGGCAGGGACCCACAAACACACATACACACAGGCCCTGAACCCCAACCTCTACTAAAACAAGAGAACCAGGCTATGGAGGACCTGGAGACCTTAGCAATAGAGAAAATGAATGTGAATAAACTGATATAGAACATGGATTCTTTTAATATTATTGCTTTCTTTGGCAGACTATTGAAGCCCAAAGACCTTTATAGAATTATGTTCTTTTAAGTGCATAAAATAAAAAATTGAATTACAGCATAAGAAAATTATTATATTGAAATATAGTTTTTATATTTCCATATCCCACATTAAGAAGCCCTTGACTAAGGCAGAAAGAGTGAGAAACTCATCACACTCAATTTGGATCAATGTAAACAATGTAAAGACTGACAAATTGCTTTCTGAGGGGGGTGGGAGGGAAGTAAGACTGGGGGGAAAATTGTAAAATTCAAAATAAATAAAATCCTTAATAAAAAAAGGAAAAAAGAGTGAGAAAGTAAGGAATCTTAATTTTACATATACATATAAATGTGTGTTTATTATAAAGACATATCTTATATACATATTTATATCTTCATTCTTTAGATATATAGAAATATATAGATAAGATAGAGAAAAAGAATTCCAAAACTCCATAGCAAAACAAGGATGAAAGAAATCATTTAATCCTTCAAAACTATTTGAGACATTTGTCCCTTTCCCCATGGGACTGGTGCCTCTACCTAAAATTTGTAGCCAGGAATTTCCTTCATTTCTTAGATGTGTCTCATATCAATGAATGAATGAACAAGTAAAGTATTTATTAAATCTGTATTATGTGCAAAGCACTGTTGATGATACGAATAGAAAAGGAAGGGAGTCTTTTCTGTCAAGGACCTCCCATTCCCAGTGGGGGAGACAACAAATGCAATGTTATAAGCCTCCAGTGTGCATGGAATTTGGATAAGGCGGGAAAAAAATGTTTTCAGATACAAACCCCACATGTGAAGAACTTGTATACATACATATACAAATGTAAAAGTATAATTCAAATGAATGGACTTATATCTTAACACCTAAGAAAATCTAACCAGCTCCTGAGATGAAGCTCCTCTGGCTTACTCTTGCATAATCTCCCTCACTATTGGAATGAAAGAAATCAAGGTTTAAAAACAATAGTTTTCAAACTTTTTAGTCTCAGGACCCTTTACATTCTTAAAATGATTGAGGGTTTTCCTGAGAGAGCCTTTATGCTCATTAGTTATAGCTAGAAATATTGTATTTGAAAATAACACTGATGAATTTTAAAAATATTTATTAATTCATCTAAAAGCAACATTAATAAATCAATTACAAATGAATATAAACATATTTTATGGAAAAAACTATTTTTCAAAACAAAAGTGAGAAAAGTGGTCTTATTTTATATATATATGTATGCATATCACTAATACCTGACTTAAGAGAAGATAGCTGGATACTCATATCTGCTTCTGCATCTAATCTGTTGCTATATGCTGATTTGGTTGAAGTATATGAAGAAAGTCTGACCCTACACAGATATGTGATTGGAAAAGGGAGGCATATTCTAAAAGACAAATAATGTCTTGATAATATTATGAGGGCAGCTAGATAGTGCAAGGATAAAGCAATAGGTCTAGAGTCAGGAAGATGTGAATTCAGATCCAGCCTCAGATGCTTACTAGGTGTGTGACCCTAGGCAAGTCACTTAACCTCTGTTTGCCTTAATCAGAGATTTTGCTATGAAAATCCCATGGACAGTACTGGCTAGACAATACTGGTCTACTGGGTCACAAAGAGTTGGATACTACTGAACAACAATGTGAAATAGTTTTGATTTTATGGACCACTCTGAAAGAGGATTGGGAATGGTCAGCAGTCCAAGGACCACACTTTAAATCTCCCCTCCTTCATCCTTCTATCCCAGTCACAGATGCCTCCCAAACAAACACCAAGTGCCATATTTTTTTTTCCTGATAGTATATTAATACTCCTAAATTCTCTCTTCTTGCAGAGAATTCTGGAGTTTTAGCCCTGAAAGATCTTTTCAGATCTGCATCCCTTTTCCTTTTACAGATGGGGAAATTAAGGCCCAGAGAACTCAATTACCTTAGCCTAGATCACACAGCTAGTAACAGAACTGGAACTTTCATCCACTACATTCCATTGACTCTCATCAGAGCAACTCTCTTCAGAGAGGTATCCTGGTATAGCAAACAAAGCATCAGTTTTGGTTCCAGGAAGACATGGGTTGTATTCAGTGCTCTAAGTAACTTTCTTTTGGAGGCAATCTGGGCTAAGTAACTTCCTAGGGTCACACAGGTAATAAGCATCTGAGGCCAGATTCGAACTTAGGTCCCCTGACTCTGGTGATAAATAGCTGAATTGGTAAGAAAGAGTCTCCCCAAAAAGGATTTCTCTAGCCCAATGAAATCACAAGTCTATCCCTTATCCAAATCCTAGTGGCTGGTAAAATTCCTGGCACACAATGCTTAATTATGCAAAATATCTACTGTCCAAGAAGTCTTCAGGCCTTTAGTTCTGATCCTAAGACAGCTCAATAGTCAAGGATGTCCAGATTTTCAGAGAAAGAATGCAGCCAACTCTTGCCCTGGTTTAAAAAAAAAGTGGGGGAAGGGCAAATATCTTTACCACTTGGAAAAGGAAGGTCATGGGAGAAGGGGAAATGGGGGTAGTCTTTTCACATGGAGGGCCATGAGAACAGGTGGGCTAGGGAAAACTTTGCTCAAAAGAAGTCAGCAAGTAAAGTCGGCAAACAATAATTGCTGCTGATGAACAGGGGGAGGGGGTGGGGGAGAGAAGGTGCAAGGAAGAGAGTGGGAGAGAGAGACAAAGAGAGCTGTCAGAAGCAGATCTTCTGAAGAGCAGGAAGAGTGGGAGGGGGAGTGTGGGTGAAGGTGGGGGCTGCCTCCTAGGGGGCTCTAAGATAAGGAAAAAAGAGTAGGAGGGACAGGAACTTTCAAAGGGGAGTGTAATACAACAGTAGAGTTGGGCAACCCAACCCAAGAAGTAATTCTTCAGTTCTCAGTCACTTACTAAACTTCTAACCACCTGATCAAACTTCCCTGTCAGACTTATCATAGCCCAACCTGCCTTCCTAAAATACCTAAAATGGTTTCTAGAGTTGGATTTTGTTTTTTCTATTCCTTAAGTACTATGGGACTATTACTGTAGAATTAGGAGTATGGAAACTTTCCTGACCAACTGGATGATTTCAGACATTCCAATACCACCCTGTAGGGCTTGATTTTCACCTCTATATAATGCATGGTGGGAGTCATGGGAAGAGGGATATCTTCTGGCTTCTAAAGGATACAAACATTAGGAGTAAATGTATTTTGATCTTTGGGGGGGAGCATCACAGAAGGTTCAATTAATGTTACCCTTTCATCATCAACACTCTGTCAACCAACCACCATCTATTAAACAGTAACTATGTGCCAAATACTCCGCTAAGACTAAAGGAAGTAAGAAAAGCCAAAAACAGTCCCTGCCCTCAAGGATTTTACCTTCTAATAGGTGTGAAATCATAAATAGATGCATCTGCAAAACGAAGACACTGGATTAGATGGCATCTGTGCTTCAGCACTTACCAGAGTGAATTACTGAATTGAATTGGTTCTTTCTCATTCTATTTATGATGCTATAACAGGATATACATATAAAAAAAAGATAAAGTTGATAAAAAAAGACTCTAACAGCCTTTTTATTATAATATAATAGGAAAGAGTCTCTTGCAGAAGGTAGCCAAATATCTCTGCCCTATAGAATGGAAGCTTCTTGAGGGCAGGAACTATTTCCTTTTTTGTTCGTGTGTCCCTAGTCTCTAGCATATAGTAAAGGTGCTCATTAAATAATAAATAATTATTGACTGATTGAGTCTCTACTATAATATGAAATTATCTTTGTGAAGGATAATAGAAAATTATCTTTGTGAAGGTCAATGTGCTCAGGGTTGATGATAGTGAGAACTCTAAGTAAGTCACTTTGACCATCCTAAGCCTTAATGTCCTCATCTGTAAAATGAGGAAGGATAGATAACCTTCTATCTCTAGATCTATTAAATGATAAGATAGGCTAATGAATGTCAAGTGGACAATATAAAGATTAAGTGATACATGAACAGATGCAAAGTTCTTCACTCATTCTTATCATAAGCATTGGCAATCTTAACTTCCCAAGTCTGCTATGCAGATTGTAGTCCATACATCTCATAAGTCACTGGCTCAGTGAGATCTCAGAGCTTATCTAGTTCAAACTTCTCGTATTACAGATGAGAAACAGAGATCAGAAAGGGCAAGTAACTTGCCCACCCAGAAAATAAGTGGCAAAGATTCTACTATACCTGCCTTGAATATCACTATCTCAGTCTTCACTTGCCTAAATGGGAGAATTCTGGAAGGAAGGTGGTACCTGGGGAATCCAATGAAGATGGCCTGATGGAAGCAAGCCAACCTGAGCCAAGAGGAGGAAAAACATGTAACAGACTATGCAACTCTCTCATCTCTGTAAGATTCTTTAAACTACAGAGGACTCTGAGAAGCTGTAATAGATGTCCATCCTTCTTTCCTCATGAAAAGGAGCATGATAAAAGATATCTGATCTGAGATAAACTAATTTCAAATCAACTACAAAGTACTTATGAAGGTAGATGCTATTCATAACCAGAAAAAAAAACTGATAAATATATGTATAGTATGACTTTAGATATACACAGACATAAACACGTTTGTAGGATTTTTTTTTTTGGCAAGACAATGGGGTTAAGTGGCTTGCCCAAGGCCACACAGCTAGGTAATTATTAAGTGTCTGAGGCAAGATTTGAACTCAGGTCCTCCTGACTCCAGGGCCAGTGCTCTATCCACTGTACCATCTAGCACCCCAACACATATGTCTTTTGCAAAAAACTATAATCCTAGAGTTCCAATTTATCCTTTACGAATCTTGTTTGCATGTGGTTGTTTGCATATTGTCTCCCCTACATTAAATTGTGAGCTCCTTGAGGGCAGGTTCTATTTTTTTAACCTTTCTTTGTATCCCTAGCACTTAATTCAGAGCTGACACATAGTAGCCACTTAATAAATGCTTGTTGATTTGACTCCATTTTGCCATTATGCTAGATTTAATCTAGGGCTAATTTTCATTTCATTTTTTTCTAATTTAAAATTTAATTTTCTAATTTAAATTTTTATTTGTCTTCCTTCTGAGATAGGGACAGTACCTGGACATCTGATATCACTGATAAGGCAACTCCCTGGTGATATATAACACTCTCTTCCAATCCAAGCTGGATCCCCCATCTACAATTTATATTCGAAGAATTGCTTAGAACACTGAATGGATCACAAAGTCAATATATGTCAGAGATGGGACTTGAGCCCAGTTCATCCTGGATATCAAGACAGGCCTATCCATTATGGCACAATACACCTCAGAGTTACAAATGCAAAATAAGTATTATCCCTGTTTTTCTAGGAAACACAGAGATGGGATACTACTCCCAGGAACTAAATCTGAATGTAGTGATTCTTTGAGAACAAAACTGACTCACATGAATGGATAGGAGAAAAAGATTCCCATTATTATGTGTGTACATAGTTGAGTTTCTCATAAGAAGCCAAGAGATCTCTTCCATTAGAATACAATCGTCAATGTCAGATAACTGGCCTTGAGCCTGAGTTGGATATTCCTGTTCTAAGTTCCTGGCTCAATAGTCTCCTCAATCATGAAAACCTATTTTGAGACTCCACCTTCTCTGCAAGATATCATCTTATATCTCTCTTCCCATTTAGTCAGATTCCTTGAGAAAGCTGTCTTCTCTCATTATCTCCACTTTTTCTTCCAAACCCTCTGCAATCTGGCTTCTGATCTTATCATTCATTGGAAACAGTTCTTTTCAGTTAGCAATAATCTCTAAGATATGAAATCTAATGGTCATTTCTCCCCTCAATTCTTGTCCTTCTTGACTTCTCTGTAGTATTTGGCATTATTGACTACCCTCTCCTTCTGGATACTCTCTCATTTCTGGGTTTTCATGACACTGATCTCTTGGTTCTCTTCCAATTTATCTAACCACTTCTCAGTCTCTTTGTTTACTCATCATCCATGTCACATTCCCTGACTATGAGTGTATCCAAAGTCTCTGTCCTGGACCCTCTTCTACTTTCCCTCTGTCTTCTCTCACTTGGTGAAATTATCATCTCCCATGGATTTTAGTTTATGGAAATGATGCTTAGATTTATATATTTATGTATTCTGCCCTACTGACTATAAGTCCCACATAACCAAACAACTATTAGACATTTCAAACTAGATGCCCCTTAGATATTTTAAATCTCTATGATCAAAATAAAATCCATTTTCTCCAAGTCTTCCACTTTTCAGATCTTCCCTATTTCTGTCAAGAGTACCACAATCCTCTCAACCACCCAGGTCCACAATTTCAATGTCCTTCTTAACAGTTAACTTTCACACCCCAAACATATCAAATCACTGCCAAATCTTGTGCTTCTGTTTTTGTTACTTAGTCCTTTCATTCTCTTTGTGACCCTATTTTGAAATTTTCTTGGCAAAGACATTGGAGTGATTTGCCAGTTTTTTCTCCAGGTCCTTTTACCAGATGAGAAAATTGAGGCAAACTGTGTTAAATGACTTACCCAGGGTCAGACAGCTAAGTGTCTGAGGTTGGATTTGGACTCATGAAGATAAATCTTTCTGATTCCATGCCCAATGCCACTTCCCCATCTGATTAGGGAAGAATTTTCCACCAAGTGATTTAATTCTAAAAATCAATCAAATAAGATGATTTAAACTCTGTGATCTCTTATGAGATGTAAACTTTTGACTGATACAAAAAAGAGACAAATGTGTGATGGATTAACCAGTCATCTATTGACCAATCCTTAGAAGCTTTCAATTAACAGAGGAATTTTGGTAGTTCTCCCAATCCAGAAGGGTCCAATCAAGTGATGAGAACTCAAGTTCTTAGAGCACTTTGTTAAAGAAGACCCTTGTACCTCACCAGAGAACAGAAGAGGTGAAAGAAGAAATGTTATCCTAACCAGTCCCTCCTACATCCCTCCCCACCTTCTACCCCTCTGTACTATTATCTCCAGAGAGAAGAGATTAGGCAGCGGCATAGCATCTAGACAAGACAGACATAGTGAGAACCAACTGGATCACCTAAAAAAGGAGAAAGTGTACCTGGAAGCAAAAAGAGATATGCCTGCCCATGACCTTATGATTTTCCTTGCTCAAAATGCTCCAGAGGCTTCTTATATCCTCTGAGATCAAATACAAATTCTTCTATTTTCCATTTAAAACCTTTTGCAACTTGGCTCCAACTTACCTTTCAAGTCTTACTACACATAATTCCCCTTTACACATTCCTTGATTTAGCTAAAATGACTTTCTTTCTGTTCCTCACATTCAGATTTCATCTCCTGCCTCCATGTCTTGATACAAGCTGTTTGTTCTTCATGGACATAATATACTCTCTTTATGATACTATGACTTCAGTAGCTTCAAATCCCTAGCTTCTTTCAAAGTTTAGTTCAGGCCCACTTTCTACATAAGGTTTTTTTGGATACCAGTTTTTCCCCCTACTAAATTACTTTATATTATCTTTTCATACATTTTATATTCAGGATTAAGCTATTTAAATTTGTATGCATATATTTAATTCTAAACTATTTAAATAAATCAGAAAGAGGAAATGAACATCAGAAGTAGCACTGATTACAAAAATGCCATACAAATGTATTTCCCGAAGGAGATCCAAAGAGCCCAGAAAGTACCCTAATAAATTAACATTTGACTTAGTCAACAAGTAAAAAGGAGATGGAAGTCAAACACAGCACCTAGTTTAGAATTTAATATTATTTTTAAAAATTTTGAGGTGAACAATTATGATCAGTAGTATTTCAATAAGCAGAAAGAAGCAAAGAATTAAAAGTTTAGAGGTAGCATGCTAAGAGATCTAAGTATAGCCATACAATTTGTATTAGTCTTCTATTAGTATTTTAAGAAAGCTGAAATTTTAAAAAGGACAGTAAATGTAAGAAAAATGGAAGAAGATTTACAAAGACTACTACAATAAATCGTTTAGCCATCAAGGGTCGTTTCTACCCTATTGTCACATTCTTGGAAGTATAGATGTAACTAAGAAGAACAAAGCTTGAGGAAAGCAGGCTGATTGGACCCATTCTTTATAAAGGAGACCCCCATGTGGGAGGAGTCAAAATTATGAGAGGGGTGATGGATCAAAATTCAAGACATCTAGAGGCAAAGTAATCAAAGAAAACAAAACAAACTCAGACCTTGGTAATCCTGGGGGGGGGAAGGTAACTAAGAAAATAGCAACAACTACAACCTATATGCCTATTCTCTCATCAATACAAAATCTTCATGTGAGTGTAATGTACATGAATTGACAACATCCTTAATAAGGATATTAGTGGAGGAAAAAATTAAGCTTTTCCATGTTATGTTCAAAATGGACAACATCTTTGCCATTGCACAACAGAAAGAAAGACATAGAGAATACAAAAGCCCATTGTGATTGTTGTTCATAATAAAAGAGCATTTGATTTGGCAGAACAAAACCGCCACTTTAATAGCTCTTTTCCAATGAGGTATCACATTTCCATACATCAAACTCATTCAATATTCCATCAAAGATGTAACAGAAATAATCCATTTCAACGATTATCTGGTTACAAATATCAGGCAAGGGCTAAAACAGGGAGATGTATATTTGCCAATGACCTTTGCAAATATGATAGAGAAGATTAGGAGTTGGGGCTAAGTTGAAGAGAAATCCTCTATAGGATTTCTCTGTAGTAAGTTGAATCAAATCCAGGAATATCGTAGGAACCTCTTGGAGGAGATTTGTAAACCCTCAAAAGAGTTGGACCTGACCATCCATGCAGGGAAGTTCAAATAGATAAAGAGTATCAAACATCCAGATTATGGCATGCAGATAGATAGAGAAGTTATAAAACCTGTACATATCTGAGATAGACTGTACAGATGAACAATAAGTTGAGCCCAGAGTTAAACAGGAAAGAAGGCTGGAATTCCTTAAGAAACTTCGAATTTCTTTGAACCACTCCAAATTTCCCATAGAAATAAAGACATAACTTTTTAATAACAATTGATGCTAATATATGGAGATGGATGTCAAAAATCTACTAAGAATTAAAAATGAATATCACACAAAAGACAATGGAACAGTGCCTCATGGGTATGAGTAGACTGTAATAGACTGTAATGAGCAATTTCAAAGAACATCTAAAAAGAAAAAGTCATCAAAGAAATGTATGATCAAAAGAAAATAAGAGTGCTCACATGATGAAGATGAGAGATAACAGTTGGAAACTAGAGTGCTCTACCAATATCCTCTAAATGTCAAGAGAAAGTGACCTCTAGCAGGTTAGTTGGACCCTCTGTAGTGGGAAGGTACAAGAGATGCATAGGATAGATGGATTGCAAGAAGAGACTCTCAAAATTGATGAGAACACAGATCCTTTAGAATATATTTTACATTCATTTTGTATTACAGAGGCAATGTGGCAGTATATAAATGTGACTTGGGTTCATATCCTTCTTTTGATATGTGCTAGCTCTGTGACCCTGGGCAGGTCAACCTCTCCGTTCCCTTCAAAACTCTAAGACTCTTAAATTGCAAAGGCAGCATTACTCTGAACTGATAGAGGAAGTTCCTAATTTAGAGCTTCCTATATCAACCTATCACAGGTTATATAATAAATCATATATTCCATAAACTTAATACATATATATATATATATACACACATATTTGTGTACATAGGCATTCACAAGTTGGTGTAAATTAAGAACTATTGCGCGTGTGTACATGTGTAGTTGATCAATATATTTAATCTATCTAGGTGGCACAGTGAATAGAATGCTGGGCCTAGAGTCAAAAAGATCTAAGTTCAAATCTGACCTCAGACCTTTACTAGTTTTGTGACCCTGGGCAAGTCATTTAATCTTATCTACCTCAGTTTCCCCATGTGTAAAATGAACCAGAGAAGGAAATGGCAAGCAACTGTAGTATTTTTACCAAGAAATCCCAAATGAAATCATAAAAGGTTCATAATTGGAACAACTAAACAGTTTCATATGCATATGTTATCATATATTGTGAATATATACATATTTATTATTATATGTCATATTATACCAACTATATTATATATAATATAATTGTTAACAATTTATACATATACCAGGAACTATTTTAAGCATTTTACAATATAATCTCATTTGATCCTCACAATCATCCAGGGAGATGAGTACTATTAATATTACCTCCCATTTTACAGACAAGGAAACTGAGAAAAACAGAGGCCAACTGACATGTTCAGGGTCAAACAACTAGTGACTTTGTCATCCGCATCTGAACTCAGGTCTTCTTGACTGAAGGCCCAGCACCCTCTGCACTGTACTCCCCTACTTTGTGTATATAAATATATGTTTGTATATATGAATATATGTATAATATTAATGCAAATCTACGTGAGTATTTTTAATATTCTTAACCTGGTCACTTCCCTAATTAAATATAAACTCTTTAAAAGCAATGTGCTAAATGTTTTATAAATATCTCATTGATCCTTACAACTACCCCAGGAGTGATGCTATTATTACTATCATTTTATAATTTAAGAAACTGAGGCAAACCAAGATTAGGTGGGTAGTATCTGGTCATTTGTATAGCACCACCTAATCGGTGCTGAGTCAAAGCCTTCTTACTCCCAAAGAGATGATTTATTAGCCTAAAATTAGAGCTAAGGCTTTGGATTGAGTCAGTATATTCCAATGAGTCTCTGGTTCCAAAGTCAAATACCTCCTAATAGGTAACATGAGAAGGTATTATCAGCCCCTAATGCCTTAACACATATGTGTTTATCAAATTAGCGATAGTAGGACTAGGAGACAAATAAGTTTTGATAGAAGAGAAATAACCAGAAAAGGACTTTAGAGCATGGTGTCAAGGGCAGGTCTTGGCAGGGGTCAGCCAAGGGAGGTTCTGAGAAGCATATGGGCCATGAAACCCTTTTGAAGGACAGATGCAGAGAAAAAAGATGGGTCATCAGTGATGACTAGCATTTCTTACTTCACAATTCTGTCCTATCTTGTAGATTCAAAACCATGAGAATACTATCTCCTCCTCACTGCCACCCCAATCTTAATAGCTGGGACATTCCAAACTCTGTCCTCCTTCCCCCCATCCAAGATTTACTCTCCACCGGGAGGGAAGGAGAATGGAGCACATGAGTATACTATGATTATCCAGCTATCAGATCCTATGAAAGGAAGCACACTTTTTGCTTTTCCCTCTCCTCGAGTGAAGGTTGCTTGTTTGACTGTCTACATCTGCTGTACTCTGTGCTTTAACTTGGGGGAGGCATGTCTCTCAGTAGTAAGAAAAACACCAAAAATACTGGGAATTAGGGATCTACCATCTGCTCTTAGGGGTCTGTTGCTTCCAAAACTCCTAAGGATACTACATATTCAGAGTGCTTATCCTTTTTTAAGGTGGCCTGTATTTTTTTTTATTTTGAGGAGGAAAGAAAGGAAGACAGAAATGATCTGGCCCAACTCCCTTCTTAATAGAATATCTCCGAGTCTGCTTCACAAAGGTTGTCGATGATCTCTGAAACTCTACCCTAAAGATATCCAGCCCCCTGGGTTGGCACAATGGGAGTCAGATTATCTTGGTCCCCTAAACCCTGTCTACCCACTTGAGTATTTCTCAGTTACTGAGAACAGGAAATGAGGGGCAGTATTGTTGTTATAGTTGTAAACCTGGATAAAGAGGGATCCAGGTCTACCACCCCCAGATTTCTACCTCCTCTGATGGCCAATCTCTTTAAGTTTTCAAGGCTGTTTTCCTGGTCTGGTCTGAGTGGGTGGGTTTACTTCCTCTAGTTTTAGTGGAGGCTGATTTTCTCTTTTGGTGGGAGGAGGGTCTTTGGCTGAGTTTTGCTATTCTGGGGGATGTCTCCCACCTCTTCAGAGATGGACAAGCTCTCTAAGGAGAGAAATACCAGATGGAAAAGTTCGCCCACGTTGCTAATTTTAGGAACCAAAAGCAGCCATCTCCTGGTGCAAAGGCCCCCCCTCTGTGCAGTCTTCTCACATAGAAATCACAGCATCAGTTGTTTATACTACAGGGAGACCAAGAAGAAAAGGGGGGGGGGGGATCACAACACAGCATCCACTCATCTGAGGATTATCTTTCTGCAGTGAAGAGGGGGTCCATTTCAGCATTTCATTCGACCTGTAGCTTTAAGTTATCTCTGATAGACTGCTTTCTCTACAAAAAGCCCTCAGTAAAAGGCATAAAAACAAACTCTATTCTTGAAATGCTAGAGTCAAAGAGACTGAGGTTATTCAATTGAGAGAATAGAAGTCTGAGGGTGGATTTAATGATAACAGTCTTTAGGTCTCTGGAGGGCATTCACAGAGGATAAGAACTAGTTGTCTCTATACAGAATCAAGCAAGACGACCCAGTCTTCAAGATGAGCTTAGACATAAAACAGAAGTCTTAGACCATAGAGTTAGGACTAGAGGGAACCTTCCTCTCTGAACCCTCCCATTTTTTACAGATGAGGAAATGAGGTCCAGGAAAGAGAAGTTAAGCAATAGTCACACAGCCAAGAAGAACATGAGTGGAATTCAAACCCAGGTCTTTCTGACTCCCACTCATAGAACCCCACTATAACCTGTGGAGTTTTAGTCCCTGATAGTCCTCTAACATAAGAGCTTCTCATCTTCCTAGGAAGACTTAGTATCAGGAAAGAGATAAAACAACCTTGAGAGAGCCCTATTATTCTATGACCTTAATGCCAAAAAAAATCTCCAGTTTCAGTTGGTGTGCAGAGGCAGTCTGCTATAGGGTACAGCAGATTCCTCACAATAGAATGAGTAGGGTTTCATTCAAGGACGGGCTCTTACACTACCAACTTAATAACCTTAGCAGTTTGGTAGCACAGTAGATAAAAACCCTGTATCTGTGGTCCCAAAGACCTAAGTATGAATTCGTCTCAAATACAGTCATCTTTGGGACCTTGAAAAATCACAATCTCTTCTTGCCTCAGTTTCTTCATCCAAAAAATGAGGTTCGCACCACTTGCCTCCTGGGGTTTTGGGGAGGATCAAATGAGAAAATATTTACAAAGTACTTAGATGGAGGTTTAGTATACAGTAGGTGTTTAATAAATGCTTTCCTTTCTGAGACTCAGTTTAGTGATTGATCAAAGGAGAGGGAAAACTGATATCAATCTCTAAAGTTCCAACATTTCTATGATCCTAAATAGAAGAGAAATATAATTGAGGCAACTATCAAAGGGAGAGAAGGAAAAAGGAAAAAGGATAGCATGAAGGGGGTTTGTGGTATTAGAATGGCACCACCTTCAGCCCAATGAGTACAATGGAGAACAGAACATTCAGCCTATTCTGGTTTCCACAGTGAGTCTAGACCTTATCCTCCACTTAGATTCCTAGGACCTTTCTCTAGTCCCTACTGCATCTCTTAGTTGTTTTTGGACAGCTAGGTGGCATAGTGGCTAGAGTGCCAGGCCTGGAATCAGGAGGACTCATCTTTCTGAGTTCATATCTGGCCTTGGAGACTCTGGGCAAGTGAATTAACCCTGGCTGCCTCAGTTTCTTCACCTGTGAAATGGACTGGAAATGGCAAACCACTCTAGTGTCACTGCCAAGAAAACTGCAAATGGGGTCACAAAGAATCAGACATGACCAAAGATGACTGAACTGAAGTCTGGTTCTTGGACATCATATTGATAACAAAAAACCCTACATCAAACAATTCAGCAGCCAAATCTGTGGTGAGTTATCCTAAATTCCCTTCATTGTCTCCCTCCCCTCCAATAAATAAACAACACATCAATAATTGATGAGCTGGATTTTTGGATGGCACAATGAATCAGAGCACGCTGCCCTGCCTCCAGAGGTCACCAAGGAACCAAAATTAAACACTGGGCCTGAGAGACACCACACATCCTTCTAGGGGCAAAAAATGTCCACAGCAAAAACACATATAATCCCATAACCAATCCTGTTCTGTCAGGGGGAGAAGAAGGAGGAAGGAGGATGTCAATAGAGTTGAATTGCTTATTATATTAAAAAGTCTTTAAAAAAAAACCTCTGGTCTTTTAAAACATTTGGTCTCTGCAGAGAGGCAGCTGATTAAGTTGTAACTTACCCTCTTTTGATCCCTAGAGATCAAGCTGGTTGGGGTGTGATGGAGGAGACTAAGCTGAGTGAGATGCAAAGTGGCAGTAGATGTGATCTTAGAAATGGCCATCTCATCTTCTGTAAAAATGATGCTAATAATTCCACCCATACTTCCAGGGTTGTGAGTTTCAAGTGAGATAACATATGTAAAGTGCCTTGAGAACCATAAAATACTAGTTATTAATGATAAATATTATTATTATTACTATTATCTCAACCTTATCCCCTCTACTTTCTCTAATTACATGTTAACTAGAGATGCTAATGCCCATCTATCCATTCCCTACCTACCCAGAGAGACCCTTCCCTTCCTATAGTTTCAAAATGACTTCCTCTGAGTAATGTGGTCTGACAGAACAACAGTGGACTGTCCATTCCACCACAGCTGGCAGAGAACAGTCCGATAAGAATGACCAACCAGCCAAGGAAGGGAACAGAAAGGCTTTCATTACTCCCCAACGGAACTTCCCCTCCCTCGCCCCCAAACACAAGGGGAGGGAAGGTGTGAATGAATGAACCCAGATTGGCTCAACTGTATAGTAGAAGTAGGGGGAGGGGGTGGGAATTTGGAATGAAAGCCAAAAAGGGTGACTCAGAGTTAGCACCCTAACACCCTCCCCTTCCTCTGCCTCCAGGGGACCTTGGCAAGAAGCCCAAATGTCTCATTCCCTAAAGTTGATCTCATTCCTATAGGCTTATCCTCTTTATCAAAGAGTGTAAACGAGCCTTTGTCATCTCATTAGAGACTCGAAGAATGTCAGAGTTGAGGTGGGGGGAGACCTTAGAGACTACATTGCTGGGATGGGGGGTGGGGGGCTTTGAGCTGAAAGGGCAATTTTGCAGACTAGAAACTTGAGGCTCAGAGGAGGTTCAGTGATTTCCCTGGACACTAAATAGCTAACAGCAGAGCCAGGGTTAGAGTTTACATCTTCTGTTTCCAATTCCAGTACTCTTTCTATCATATCGCACTAATCCAACTCTAAAGAAGAGAAACCAAAGTCTAGACTGTGCAAGTGACTTGCTTAAGGTCATACAGTTAGTTTTCCTCATACTGCTTCTTCTTATTCATTTCAATTATTTATCTCTGTGGGACTACTGACTCCTTAGAGGACAGGGAAAAAAGTTAATCTTTAATAACTAACGTCAGTCTTTATCAAGTTAAATTTGATTCTACTCAACAAACACTTACTAAACTCCTACAGTGTAAAGACCCCACTGTTAGATGTTGGAGAAGATACAAAGTTTAGAAAAAATACAGACTGCCTTTGAGGAGCTCAGTCTAACAAGATGATAATTTCATCTTTCAAAAGAGCTAGTTAATAAGTATTTTATTAAGTGTTTATTATGTGCCAGTAATAAAGATAAGAGGAAAAATGAGAGGAATGACTATTTTGATCTTTATTCTGATTAACAATATATTGATTGAAGAAAGTGACAAAATTATCTTTGACAGATAATGAGAAGAAAAGTGGGATATAGACTAATGAGCTCTTTCAACTTTGGAAGAGATGATTTCAGAAAAAGGATGAGTGGGATCCTAGAGATTTTTTTTTTTGAGGCAATAAGGTTAAATGACTTGTATCTGAGGCCAGATTTGAACTCAGTTTCTCCTCACTCCAGGGTTGGTGTTCTAGCTACTGTGTAACCTAGTGGTTTCTACTCCCAGGGATTCTATAGGGGAAACTGTCTCAAGACTACTGAGAAAACAGCAAGAATGTAATACCACTGATTCTGATGAAGAAGAAATGGGGAGAACTTGTCTAAGGATGCCAGTATGACTCATGTATTAGATTTTTAAAAGATATATACAGAAAACCATGGTATTAGAAGTGTCAAGAGATCAAGTCTTGGCCCTACCATTTATTATTCTTTTTAACTTGGGAAAATCACTTTAGTTTTATATGCACATAAAATAAGGGGGTGGGGATGAAAAGGGAGGAGAACTGGATGATCTTAACTGTCTTCTCAGTATTCCCCTGTAAGACCCTTCACCCATTGGTGAGATCTTTCCAGAGTTTCCATTTTGTGATGGGACCTAGGCTGGCTTTCAGTCCCCTTCAAGTATTGTTCCAGCTTTCTGGATTTCAAAACAATGTCCCTTTAGTATCTTCCTCTTTCCCCTTTTCCCCCCCTTTACTCAATACACAAATGAAATGAACAAAGTGATTTTCCCATGGTTGTCCAGATACTAGGCTCTTTTTTTTCGTTTTGTCTTCCCCCTGTTATAATGTAAGCTCTTTAAAGACTTTTTTCTTTCTGTTTTTATTTCTATCCCTAATATTTAGCACAGTTGGTCAGTCATGCCAGTTATGTCTGACTTTATGTAATCTCATTTGGGGTTTTCTTGGCAAAGATATTGGAGAGAGTTTGCTATTTCCTTTTCCAGCTCATTTTAAAGATGAGGAAACTGAGGCAAATAAGGTTAAGTGATTTCCCCAGAGTCACACAACTAGTAAGTGCCTGAGGCCAGATATGAATTATAAAGAGGAGTCTACCTAACTCCAGTAGCCATTGTGCTACCTAGTTTCTCCTACTGTTTAGCACAGTACCTTGGCACAGTACTTTGGCATATGGGTTCTTAATGTTTCCTTCCTGCCTGCCTGCCTTCCTCTACTCTATGACAGTGATTCTATGAAGATGTAAACAGAGGAAAGGATGTAGGTACCTAATAACTGGGGGATAGCTGGGTGGTTTGTTGATGTAATCATATATTATTTTGCTTAAGAAATGAGAAATTAAAATAGATTAGATCTTTTCCTCTCCCTCACCTCCCACATTCACTGAATTGCCAAAGTGCTATCAATTCTATAATATCTCTTACATTTCTCCCCTTTTCTCTCTCCACAATGCCACCATCCTATTTTTTTGACTTAAAAATTGCCACTCATCCAGATTATTGTAAAAGTTATCTTTGTGAGATACTAACCTTAAATAAGCAAATCAAGGTAATTGGAATGAAACTGGAGCTAGACATAGAGACATTTGGAAAAGTTTAGGGAGGGAGGTGATGAGTTCTCTTTTTTTTGGAAGTGTTGAGTTTTAAGTACCAGAAACACATCCAGGTGGAACTATCCAGAAACAGAGTCTTGTGGGTTATTCACATTTTAAGGGGTGGGGAGATTGATGAGGATTGAACATAGGAGAATGAAGAAAGGTCAAATAGGGGGAAGGAGCACCAGGGGGAAAAATGCATAATGGAAACCAAGAGAGAAGAAAACAAAACCAAGAGGGAGGAGAAGCCAACAATGTTAAATGGTACAGAATGGTTGGGGAGAATGAGGTCTGAGAAGAGGCCATTTAGAGACCACTGGTAACTGCTGAGATAGTTATTTTGGTAGAGTCAAGGGTTTGGAAGCCCGATCAGAGGCTTGAGGAGTGAATGGATATTAAGAAGTGGAGAGATAGTCCAGATGACTTCTACAAGATTAACCAGCATAAAAGAGAAGATAAACATGGTATGATAGCTTAAAGGAATGGATGGTCACATTAAAGGAAGGACTTGTTTTTGTTTATAATTAAGATTATCTTGCATCTATCTATTCTGCATGTATTTTGCATGGAGTGACAAGGTGGTACAGTGCATAGAGTGCTGTTCCAAGAAACAGGAAAATGAGTCTACCTGAGTTCAAATCCAGTCTCAGACATTTAGTGGTTGTGCAAGCCACTTATCCCTGTTTGCCTCAATCACTCATCTGGAGAAAAATCCAAATGGGAACACAAAGAATAGGGCATGACTGAAATGATTCAAAAGCAAAAATGAGCCAAGGATTGTGCTAGGAGATAGAGATATATACAGTCCCAGAGATATATACAGTCCCAAATGGGGTCACAAAGAGTCAGAAAAGACTGAAAAAGACAATGCTTGATCATACACATACCCAGTTATTTTCATGTTTATCTCCTACATTAGGTGGTGAGCTCCTTGAAGGCAGACCTGGTATTTTTTTGCCTTTCTTTGCATCACCAGAGCTGGGTAGTTATTGGCACATAGTAAGCCCTTTTAATATGTTTGCTCCCTGACTGACCAAAAGGGCGTCTTTGTAGGCAGGGAGCAGTTTAAAGGTGAGAAATACAAAATAATCAATGGGGCATTCTCCCCAAGAAAAATAGATGAACGGCTCTAGTAAAGGGGTTAGTCTTGGCAAGAAAATGGGCTACCATGTGCTCCTCGACTGGAGCAAAGGAGGAAAGAGTGGGTGAGGATGCAGAGGGGGATGAGGGAGCCCATGACAGATGGTCCTGATTTCCTCAGTAAAGTGGGTGGCTGTGACTAGATGGAATCAGAGGCAGAAGTAGTGGGATTAATTAGTCTTCATGAATAGTAGGGATACCTCTTCAAAAATGAGTATATGAACATAGACAAATACTCTTGTGGTACTTTCCTGGTGATGTCCTGACTCAGGATGGTATATAATCAGTTGATCAGCAAGCTTGTTACTGTGTATTGCCAGTCACTGTGCTAAACATTCAAGATAAAAAGAAAAGCAAAAAATAATCTTTCCCTTAAGGAGATTCCCATTGGAAGGGGGGGAAACAAACTGTAAAGAAAAAAAAAAGTACATGACATAATCTCAGAGAGGAAAGCACTAGCAGCTAGTGGGAGATACAAGGAAAGGTTTCCACAGAAAGTGGGGTTATAGTCTTGAAGGAAGTCAGGAGAACTAATACCAGCAGAGATAGGAGTCTGACTGAGAGAGAGCTAGAAGCCCAAACCACAACAAGCAAAGAAAGGAGGCTTCTGTCTATGGGGGCGACCTCCCTTTGCTAAAGGACCTAATACATCTAGAATCAAGAGTTGGACATGAGAAGGGAAGGCATTAGAGGCTGGGGGGGAGGAGTGGGGAACAGCCAGTACAAAAGTACTGAATTGGGGGGGTGTCGGTGGGGAATAAGGTAGAAGACAAGAAAGGTAGGAAGGTACAAACCCATAAGGAGTTTTAAATGCTGAACAGAAGAGTTGATATCTGATGGGAAGAGGGGAGGAAGCATAGGGAGCCATAGGAGTATAATGAAGAGGACAATGGCATAGTGAGACCAGTGCTTTGAGAAGATTTGACAGTTGAGTGGGGAGTGAGGAAAGACTTGAATTCAAATACCAATTAACAGGTCATTACAATAGTGCAGGAGGGAGGACATAAGTCTCAACTGTAAAAAAGCAATAGTTAGACAAGAGTTCTCTCATGAGACTCCTGGGAATTAGGGGTTAGCCAGCCAAGAACTAAATCCTTCAATCAATCAACTAGCCAACAAGCATTCATTTGATTGATTGCTTACCATGTGACCAGTATGGTGCTAGAGATCAACTTCTATGGAGGAATAATTAAGAGAAAAGAAAGAGAATAAACATTCATATATTGCTTTCTAGGCACCATGGACAGCTAGGCCACCTTTGAACTGCTCCCTGCCTACAAAGACACCCTTTTACTCAGTCAGGGAGCAAGGAGTCAGGAAGACCTGAGTTCAAATCCTACCTCAGACACTTAATATTTGTACAATTCACTTAAGCCCACTGCCTCACAAAAACAAAGACAGACTCATCTTCCTGAGGTCAAACCTGACCTCAGACACTTATTAGCTGTGTGACCCTGGGCAATTTGCTTAACCCTGTTTACCTAGGTTTCCTCATCTGTAAAATGAGCTGGAGAAGGAAATAGCAAATCACTCCAGCATCTTTGCCAAGAAAATCCCAAATGGGGTCATGAAGACACGAATGAACCCCACTATGTGCCAGACACTGTCTTTTTACAACTATTATCTTATTCATTCCTCACAACAGCCCTTTGAAGTAGGTACTATTACTATCCTTATTTTGCAGGTGAAGGAACTGAGGGAAATTGAGATGAAGTGACTTTCCCTAGTCACACAGTTAATAAATGTCTGAAGCCAGATTTGACCTCCAGAAGATGAGTCTTTCTACATTCTAATGCTCTATCTACTTTGCCCAGCTACCTCCAGAACTGAGTATATTCTTACTGTAAAAATATATTTTCCAGCCAACTGGGACAATCAGTCTGATTTCAGATAAGGGCACTTATACTTTGGCCTAGTTCAAAAGCAGAAAAAAAAACCCCAACAAATAAGGGAGCCAAAGGAAAGATAACACATTTTGAAAGAGGTCGATTAGCAGATGCAAATGAGATGTTACCAATGCTTGAAGATAAGCACAATAAACAAAACAAAGAAACTCATTAGAAGCTAACTGGGAGATATTCTGGCTTTGAGGACTTGGCTTCGAAGAATGAGAAAGGCAGGGGAAGGCCAGAGGGAGGAGGACCCACTTAGGAAAAGGGATTTGTTCAACCTGCTTATCTGAAGTTGGAGCCTTCAGTTCTTACTGATTTTTAATAGTCTTTCTCCCAAATGTTATTGTGTAGATTTGCATATGGACTAAGTTCTGGGAATATATACCTGATGAGAGATATTAGTCTATGTGAGCTAGAAGTCTACCTCCCCTCCCAATACACAGATGAAGAGGTCTTCTGTCTATGTGGGTCTCCTTCCCTTGCCTAAAGCACATAAAGAATCAAGGCATGAGGTGAAGAAGATGAGCTGGGCACTAATTTTAAGGTTAGAAAAGTCAACAGATTTGCTCCTCGTTGAACACAGATTCAATCAACTGATGTCTTCCAGAATTAAATGTTTCCTATGCTTGTTAATTTGAATAGCCAAAGCAGGGTGAAGGAAGGATTAATCTAATGTTTCCTGAAAGTTAAGGGGTAGGGAATGAGAAGAGTGCTGATCAGGGATTAATTAATTAGGAAATGTGTGTGATACCATGCTTTAAAAAAATTAAAATAAAAAAATGCATTCTGGACATTAAAGACAAATTGATTTTTTTTTCCAAATGTGGAGAAGAAAGACAACAGATAGAGTCATCTTTGTCATTCAAGAAGAATTGGGGTCAAGTAATGCCTCTGACACCTACAGAATGTGTGACCCTGAATGAGTGACTTAACATTTCATTGTTCTACATCTTTCTTACTTTTTTATATAGTAATTATTAATCATAAACCCATCAGGATTAAATGACTTGTCAAGCATTATATGGCTAGTAAGTATCAAGTATCTGATGCTTGAATTTTCTTTTCTTTTCTTTTTTTTTTTTGCAAAGCAATTGGGTTAAGTGATTTGCCCAAGGTCACACAGCTAAGTATTATATGTCTGAGGTCACATTTGAACTCAGATCCTCCTGTCTTCAGAGTTGGTGCTCTATTCACTGTACCACTCAGCTGCTCTCTAGGTAAGGGGGTAACACCTGAGAATCCTCTATACTAATCAAATCTCAGTCTACTCCCTACCCCACTGTGGAGAAGCGGATTTAAATAAGGCTCTTATTTTAGGTCACGACTTTCCAACTTTCTCTCTCCATGGGGACCAGCTTCAGTTACCCCAAAGGCAATTGGGTGAACCTAGTAATAGTAAGAAATAATTATTCTTATTTTTGTACCACAGTGGTTTCTAGAAGGAATCAACCAGGGAGGGTGTTCTGTATTTGAATTCTACCATAACTAGTTCATGTTGCATTTTCTTCTATAAAATGGCTGGCTTAGGTAACTTCCAAGATCTCTTAGGTATCTAAGGTACCTATGATTTATGAAAACCAGCAGCAAACTTGGCTTTACAATTGCCCTCCACACAATCCAAAGGAAAATGTGGACCTATACCCACCTACTTATCCAATCTGCCATTGGGAGTTATAATGGAGACATCCCTTCCTTGCATTGTCCCTGTCAAGCAAGTCTTGGCTGTCCAGTCTGATCAGGGAGCTCTCAGAATCACCTGAGTAATCGTGTAGAGCACAAAATGTCAATGTTTGCAGATCGTGCTTTTCTCTTGGGAGGATGAACCCGATCTTTAACAAACAAAAAAAGCATCATAGCATATCAGAGAACTTGCAACTAGAACTGGGCTCAAATCCTACTACTCCAGCTCTAAGATCCTATCACAGTTTCCTCATCTATAAAATGGGAAGAATCATACCTATAACATCTTCCCCATGGGGTATTGTCAAACTTAGATCATATAATGTATATATAGTGATTTGAAAATTTTAAGGCATTATAAAAGTATTACATATTATCATGATCACCCCTGTTATGAGAATAGGGCGCAGAGAAGCAGGTAAGAAAGAAACACAGGTGTCTGGGAGGTAGGGGGTGATGAGTGACATAAATTTCAAGGGGCTTAACAATGGATTATTTTTAACAAACCAATTATGCTTCATTAAACTACAACAAGCTCCTCTAGCGAGGAATATGAGGCCATGACTTCACAGCTATTAGATCCAATTCAATTCAATTCAACAAACAGGGGTGACAATGAACTGTCTAAGCTTCTCCAGATGTCCTCCAGATGTGCAGGAAGACCAGTGTTGGTGACAGCCAAGGCAGCTCAGGGAAAAGTAAAAAATAAACCTCTTGGGAAAGACACTATAAAATTCCTATTATTACTTCTCAACTGGAAATGGCTTGGAACAGAGATGGTGGGGGCAGGGAGGAGGATTACAGGAAAAAGATAAAGACTCTTCTCTGGGAAAGTTCAAGAAACAAAAAATATATATTTATATATATGTTATGTATGCATGTATATATAAACATATGTATATATGAATATTTATACACAGCATATTATATATATATATATATATGAGAGATGGGGAGGAAAGAGACAGAGAGATAGACAGAGAGACAGAGACAGAAGATAGATACAAAGAGATATTCACTACAACATTCATACACTTGTACCCCACTCATGCTAGTTCTGTTAGCCTTAGGGGGCCTCACCATCCTGTGTTTGGTAATTTCCTTACAGCTGAAAAGGAGAGAAAAGAAGTCCAACTAGGAAGGAATTTCCCCTTTATCCAATACTTTCCAATCATTTACATGATTTTTTTCCCCTTGGTGAGCCCACAATAAATAGATTGGCTAAATTTATCTCTGACCTGGCAATCCTGAGAATGGCTGGAACTAGGTGGAAGGGAAGGGGCCCATGCCAACATTCTCCTCTGCCTCCTTGCCTAATTGACTTTTTCCTTACTCCCTACTGCAATCTGATGAAGGCACAGAACACAAAGAACACAGAAACAGTGCCCCTCTTCCTTCCACTTCAGCTAAGGTATTCCCCTCTATTCTCTTTTTTTTTCAATGAACAAAAATATATTTCCTTTCCCTTCTACCACTTAACTGCATCCCCTTTGGAACAAGAAAAAGGAAAAATTAAACTCTCAGAATAATCAAACAAAATAAATTCCCACATTGGACATATCTAAAATCATATATTTCTTCTGCATCTTGAGTCCCTTGTCAGGAGGTGGGTCACAGGCTTCATCACTGGCCCTCTGGAATTCCCCTCTACTCTCAAAATCCCTCTTATGAAACAATTCCTCCCTGAGTCATTCCAGTATTTTAATTCTCCTAAGACTTCTTCAGGAAGCTCTTCTTTTGATGGCTGGCTCAGACTTTCTATAGTTTAAATTCTACTTTTCTGTACTCTTTTTTTGATAAGTTATTTAATGCCACCCCCCAGCCTTCTCCATTTAGTTCTAGAAAAGTCTAACTCCCTTCTCCTTTCTGAATTTTATCCTGATCTGAACTTCCTAAATGCCTCAACCAGGGCTCTGGAAAGAAGGACAGTTGAGGATGATTATGCTGGGGTCAGAGGGCCAAGACCGATGCTAGGTAGAGTGGAGGGGGCTTAGAAACTTTCAATAGAGGTGAAGAGAAAAGGGTGAAAGACGTGAGAGGAAAGTGGGTTGGTGATAGAGAAGACATGATCCTTTCATAGCAAAATTCAAGAAGAACCAGGGACACTGGTAGGATGCCTCTCTGCTCCCTGCAAGCCACTTGGCTAGAACACTTCCCCATTCTCAAGAAATGCATCTCCCCCCCTGCCCCAGCTCCTGGGGATGCTACAGCCTCAACACTGATACACTAAAACTGCCATCTGCTCCCCTCCTCTTCAGGGCATCAGCAGCGTGTGCCCATCCCCATGGCAACAAGCTCTCGCAGCACCTGGAGACAGTGCTGCACCAGCTCCAAAGGCCTGTTTTCTTTCCTAGCAATATCATTACCTTCCTCCCCACCTCCCCACCTCCCAAAGCAAGGACTTTGCCCACCCCATCCCCCAGGGCTTAGGCTTCTGAGGACAGCAGGAAAAAGAAGAGACCATTCAGCTCATTCCTCATCTCCAGCAAGTCTTCAATTCAGGATCAGATGAGAAGCCTCAGTATACAGTGACAGACACAGGCTCTGCCCTTGGTGATTCTCAGTCTGAAGGAGACAAGTTGATGTGGGCAGTGAGATTTGGGACAGCTATTTATCAAACACACTCTGTTCTCAGAAATTTCACAAAAATCAAATTTGATTAATGTCTCGAATATCCCAGTTCCTATCCATCCCCATGCCCTCAACCTAGCCCAGAATCCCCCCCCCCCCACCTGGATTCCTGCCAGTATCCTAGCTGGTCTCCCCATGACCATCAATGGAGAGACAGAAGTGACTTCAGAGGCACTGAATTCAAACCCCTGTCTTACAATTGAGAAACCTAAGGCACAGAGCTGGCAGAGTGACTTGCCCAGGATCACACAATCAATATGGGTCAGAGGCAAGACTTGAATTCAGATCATTCTGAAGATAGTTCTCTATCCACTACATTATGCTGCCTCCTTAATATAATTCTTTTAAAATTTCATTTCCGTGATAATACCACTCTGTTCAATAACTTGTTACTCTCAGGACTTAGCAGTTCAAATCTGTCCTGCCTAGATTGTCAAGGCCTTGCCCATCCACTTTTCCAAACTTAACTATAGAAATTGTTATTTTATTTACAATCAAAATTTTCTTCTTCCTACTTCTATATGTTCTTGCCTTATTCTCTTCTCTCTCCCTCTCTTTTCTCCTTCTTCTCTCTTTCTCTCCCTTTTCCTCCTTCCTTTTCCTTCAAAACACAACTTAAAACTAATCCCCTCCAAGAATTCTTCCTCAGCTAACTTCATCCCAGATTTAGTTCTCTACTTCTGCTTTTTGGTTGTACCACAATCATTTATATTTCTTATTAATATTTTGCTTTGTAAATGGCTATATCATTTGTTTGAGAATTGGCTTCCTGCTTTCCTTTCTTCATCCTTTGTCTTCCAAAGGTATTTTGATGCCAGTTAAAATTTTCCTAATGAATTTCTTGTTGAATCTTACCCTTTCTGTCATCCCAACTTTCTTAGAATACCCTTTTTTGTGAATATATCAAATTTCTCTTTCTGTCCGCACAACAATATAAGCTCCTTGAAGGCAAAAAAAAAAAAAAAAAAAAGGTAAAATCTTTGCATCTCTAGTACAGTGTTTTACATAATTTTTTTTCTCCTGAACTAGATCCATAATTTAATTTCCCATCTTCTACTGGAAGCCTTTCCCAATCTCACTTAATTCCAGGGCCTTCCCTCTTTTAGTTATTTCCTATTTATTCTGAATATAACTTGTTTGTAGATATTTGTTTGTTGTTTCCTCCCATTAGAGTGTGAGCTCTGTGTAGACTGGGATTATCTTCTGTCTACAGGTTTCTATTTAATAAATGCTGATTGACTGATTGCTTCATTCATTCACTGGTATAGATAACTCTAGGTAGAGAATTCTCCCTACTAATGCAGATAGACATCATCTTAGAGAATTTCCTGGGGTGTTGACAGTTAAACAACTCTTGCAGGGTTAGGATTTGAACCTGGATCTTCCTTATCAGACAGAATAGAGATCGATTATGTCCCCCTATCTCTCCTTTTGTACATAAGAGCCACTTTCTATCCCCATTAGTGTGGGAATTCATTTAAAAGCTGTCATTTTTTGTTTTTTTCTCTATTATTTCTCATTCACTTAATCTGAATTAGAAAATGAAATCTTTCATCTAGGGGCTTCTTCAGAAGTGGGGCAGCTCAGTATCACAGTGGATAGAGCACTGGCCTTGGAGTCAGGAGGATGGGAGTTCGAATCTAATCTCAGACACTTGACTCTTACTAGCTGTGTTCCCTTAGGCAAATCACTTAACCCTGACTGCCTTGCCTCCAGGACCATTTCCAGTCATCCTGATTCTGGTCACTGGACCCACATGGCTCTAGAGGAAGAAAGTAAGGCCCCCCTCACTCAAATACAATTCAGATGCTTATCACAGCATCACCTCCCTGATGTTATGGTCTTTTTTGAAAATGGAAGGACCAACGTTATAATTCAGAAGTGACAGGTTCACAATTAATCCAGGGGTCTTCCCTACAGTCAGGAGTTTGTTGTTTGTTGTTGTTCAGTTGGGTCCAATTCTTTGTGACCTCATTTGGGGTTTTCTTGGCAGAGATACTAGAGTGGTTTACCATTTCCTTCTCCAGCTCAGTTTACAGATGAGGAAACTGAGACAAACAGAGTTAAGTGACTTGCCTAGGGCCACACAATTAAGAAATATCTTGAGATCTTGAGGCCAGATTTGAACTCAGGAAGATGAGTCTTTTTTTTTAAAGTTTTTGCAAGGCAATGGAGCTAAGTAGCTTGCCCAAGGTCATACAGCTAGGTAATTATCAAGTGTCTGAGGCTGGATTTGAACTCAGGTACTCCTGACTCTAAGTCTGGCACACTGCATTCCCTCACTGCCCCACACTTTCAGGAATGAGAAGGAGCTCTGTCTCTTTTCCTTGCGCCTGAGAACAGGAAGTTGGGGCCAGAGACAGTAATATAGCTGGAGGTTAGACAATGAAATAGGGAAGTTTGTTATGATGGACATAAGTGAGCTGTAAATTCAAGGCTCTATTCCCTGGATTATACTAATCATGGAGATACTGAGGCAAAAAGATCTGCTCTTGAAGATCATCAAGGTATTCAAGCCATATAGACTTCAGGGGGAATACCATGTGGCATGGTAAAGTAGAGAGAGCACTGTCTGAGGACTTAAGGTTCAAATTCTACTTTTTGATGGACCTGTATCACCTTGGGGGAAATCAACAGACCCCTCTGTGTTTTATATTTCTCAATTTTAAAAACAATGAGTCAGGCTGGAATGCCTCAGACATTTCATCCAGTCTTAGATCTAGGAACCTATAAACCTACATGTTGGTAATAAATAAAGCAATTCTGTACACAGGAACTTGGAAAGGACAAAAAACAACCATGTAATGTGTTAGAAGATCTCCAGATCCCTTAAATAGAAACTTCCTCTGATGGAGAAAAAGGAAATTGGAAGAATCCAGTCTTGTTGACCCTTCTCCCTACCTCAGAGACCTTGGCATGCACACTTTATATATAGCAATATACAGTAGGTATACTTTTTAGCCAATGGCAGATGTCTCTGAAGATGTGGGTTTGAGGAGGAGATGCCACTCATGAGACCAGCAACAACATCCTTGGCATCATTGGGAGAATACTGGAGAATGAGTAGAGAATGTTGCCCTCCCCTTGCAAAACACCACAGGACTGCCCCTAGAATATTATGTTCAGTTCTTGTGACTGAATTTCAAGCAAGACATAATAGGGCTGGAGAAAATCCAGGGAACAAGGCAAACTGATCAAGGAAACAGACTAAAAAAAGGTTAGGAATCCTCAATCTAGAAGGAGGAAGCTGGTAAGAGAAGGCTTTAGTCTATGAAAACATGAAGGATAGGGACAAACCAAATGTGGGCTCCTTTACCAAATACTGGAATATCAACACTAGTTGGGAAGCTAGGTGGAGCAGTGGATACAATGCCAGCCTGGAGGAGGATTCATCTTCCTAAGTTCAAATCCAGACTCAGATACTTACTAGCTGTATACCCCTGGGCAAAGTACAACTGAAACAACTTAACAACAAACATTTAGAGAGCAAATCTTAAAGCTTGGAAGGAAGAAATGTAAGCTAAATTATACAACCAATAATAAATTAATAATAATAATTAATTCATTATTAATAAGAGTGGATGTTGTGGGGAGGCTAGGTGGTGCAGTGGATAGAGCATCAGCCCTGGAGTCAGGAGTACCTGAATTCAAATCCAGCCTCAGACACATAATAATTACCTAGCTGTGTGGCCTTGAGCAAGCCACTTAACCCCATTGCCTTGGCAAAAAACAACCTAAAAAAAAAAGTGGATGATAACTAACCTTTGTGTGGTACATTAAGGTTTAGAAAATACTTAACAAATATTATCCCATTTGGTCCTCACAACCCTGGGAGGTAGGTACTTTTATTATTTCCATTTTACAAATGAAGAAATTGAAGCACATAGCACTTAAATGATTTGCCCAGGATCATACACCTAATACTTTTTAAGGCAGGGTTTGAATTCAGGTCTTTCTGATCCTCTATACTACCTAGCTGCTCAAAGAACTTATAAGCTCCAAGCAATAGGCTAAGCATATAAATAGAGTCACTAAGGATTTAGAGAGAGTCACAGATGACAGATATATATATATATATATATATATATACAGGGCTAATTAAGAAAAAAGCTTTGTTCAATGATGCCTGACTCTTTGTGACCCTATTTGAGGTTTTCTTGCCAAAGATGCTGGAGTGGTTTGCTATTTCCTTCTCCCTCTGCTTTTTTAGATGAGGAAACTGAGGCAAAAAGGGTGAAGTGACTTGCCAAGGTCACATAGCTAGTATCTGAAACCTGATTTGAACTCACGAAGATGAATCTTCCTAATTCCAGGCCTGGCACTCTCCACTGTCACCTGGATATAAGCTTACTCCTTGCAGAAGAGAGGAGAGAATGATCCTCATGCCTTCTGACTTGATTTGGTAGTATTTAATTTGTATACCCATAGAGGGTTTGTGTGCCCATATGTACTGGATACGCTCACTTTCAAAGGCTTCTTTTTAGTCACTCAAAGTAGTTTGAAGATCCTTCAATCCCTTGGAGTAAGAAAGTTTATTCACAGTACTTATCTCTATATTAAATCAATCCTCTCCTTTACACTTCTGCTGTTACTACCCAAATCCTGGGTCTTCTCATCTAGATTATTTTACTATAGTGTTCTCCTGATAAATTCCCTGCTTCCAGTGGCTAATTCTCTGTTTTAGCCAAAGGGCCACTTCCAAAATTTTCCCAATACACTATAGTTGTCTCTTCCACATCATGGCTTCCTCCATCACAGTTTAGATATATTGTGAGTCAGCATAAGCAATTGAATGGGAATTTGGGGAGGTGGGATTGAGGAAGTCATAGGTAATCCAAAAGAGCCAGCAGACACAGAAGTTCAGAAACTCAAAAATGCAAAAAGTATGTTATAGAATTGTATAATATCAATATATTTTATCTTTATATGCTACAATAATTCAGACTTTAGTATGAAAGGAGGGCCAAAAAATTTTACCTGGATTTTCCACCCCCCATGATGTGGAAGGTCTAAGTATATTTCTCTAACACTCCAAAACCTTCCATGATGAAGATATAACTTTATTTCAGGGTATTTTTTTCCTCAGAGACAAAAGACATGCTTGTTATTTGGAAAAAAAAGAAAAGTCATTCAACATCCTTTATCATATGTTCCTACTTTGAGAGTCTCCTACTATTCATCATTTCTTCATTCCTGATGAGTTGCAGACCTTACTGTCTCCTACAATACAACCTCATTCTTTCATTTTTTTAGGCAATCCAGGTGTCTCAGTGGATAAATGGAAAGAACTAGACTTGGAGTCTGGAAGACATGAGTTCAAATCTTGCCATCATGCAGTAACAGAATATTTTAAAACTTTTAACCTTTCTCCTCCTCTTTTCCTCTTCTATAAAGTGGAAATAAGTGTACTTCTCTCAAAGGACTATTGTAAGGATCATATGAGATAACAATAGAAAAAAGACCATTGCAAATCTTAATTGCTTATTAAATGCTAGGCACTATTATTTATATTTGTTTACCTAGTTGCCCAGGATGTCTTTCTATACTATCTAAATCCCACTGATATCTACTACTGGACTGACTCATGTTGTTCCCAAGCGTAGTCTACCTCAGCTTTGGAATCACCATATTGACCCCACCTACATGGTCCATTTTGACCTTCTCCCAGGCCTGCTTTTGTTTCTTGTATTTTACCCATCCTTAGCCTTGGAACTCCTGATCTGGTTCTTGCCATATATATCGCTTTGGCATTCAAAGTCTTTCATAACCTAGACCCCTCCTACCTTTTCAGTCTTCTTATACCTTACTCCCCAGTGCATACCTTGAGTTCAGTGTCACTGGCCTCCTGGATGTTCCAACAAGAAAACACTCCATCTCCCAATTCTGGACATTTTCTCTGGCTGTCCCCTAGGCCTGGAATGCTCTTCCAACTACTGACCTCCCTGGCTTCCTTTAGGTCCCAACTAAAATTCCGTCTTGTATAGAAAGCTTTCCTCAAGCCCTCAATTTTAGTGCCTGTCCTCTGGTAATTACTTCCAATTTATCCTGTGTGTAGCTAGCTCTGACTATATTTGCTATTGTCTTCCCTATTAGGCTATAAGCTCCTTGAGGACAAAGACTATCTTATGATTCCTTTTCTGTTTCTAGCATATAACACAGGACTTGGCCCATAGTTGCTGCTTAACAAGGATTTATTTAATTGAACTGACTTATTGGTTTGCTGGTAGTCCAGTTTTGGCCCAGCACCAATTCACACCCTCTCCAAATTAGCATGAATTCGTTAAGAGATCTCACACTGCTATCCCACATTAAGCCCTCTAGAACTCAGGAGTCCTTCACATCTTCCCCTCCTCACCAAAATAGATCCTGCTCATTGGTGGCTATCCATTAATATGGATGGGGGGTAGGAAGGCAATTCCCACAGTTGACCCCAGCCAGGCCAAAGAGCATGACTAAATTCTTACTCCAGTTTCCATAGCTGACCCTGATTCCGGCCACTAACCCCGCCCCCCAAAGAAGGGGCAATCTCTACTTCTGGAAGCTAATGGTCTATTATTGAAAAGATATTTACATATACAAATGAATACCTCCAAAATGAAATCAGATAATTTTTGATTTGGTCGAATGGAAAGGCTAGCAACTCTAGAAATAAGAATCAGCCCTGTGTAGGAAATGGAAACTAGAGATTCTTTTAAAAGGTGAAAGTGAGGAGGGAGTGCCTTCCAGGCCTGCAGACAATAGAATAGATAAGGAAACATCTTCTGGCAGCTAGGTGGCACAGTGGGTAGAGCGCCATCCCTGAAATCAAGCGGACCTGAGTTCAAATTTGGCCTCAGAAACTTACTACCTGTGTGACCCTGAGCAAGTCATTTCACCCTGACTGCCTCACATCCAGGGCCATCTCCAGTCATCTTGATTCACATCTGGCCACTGGACCCAGATGACTCTGGAGGAGAAAGTGAGCCTGATGATTTAGCACAGCACTCCTCTTACTTAAATCTAATGCATGTCATGTCATCCATCACCTCTGTGCTGTCACAGTCTTCTATGAGAATGAAGGACAAACATCATCAGATGGATAGAGTGCCAGACCTGGAGTTAGAAGACCTGAGTTCAAATTTGACCTCAAATCCCTTACTGAAACTGCCACATTGGGAGGACAGACATTTGAATTATCATTATCCTCATTTTACACATAAGGAAACTGAGCCACTGGGAAGTTAAGTGACTTCTTGCTCAAGATCACAAAGCTAGTTATATGACCTATGAACAATCACTTTAATCTGTTTGCCTCAGTTTCCTCATCTGTAAAAGTAATTCCAGGATTTTGAGGTTTAAATGAAATAATATTTGTAAGTGTTTAACATAGAGTTGGGCACTTAGCGGTACATAAATATTAGTTGTTGTTGTTATTATTATTATTATTATTATTATTATTATTATTATTATTATTCTGTCACTCAGGTCACTAACAAACATTCATTTCCTCCTTCCAGTGGCAATCAGAACTTAAAAAAATAAGCATGATGGAGCCAGAGGCTTGGCACTCAGCCCATGTCCCCTGCCTCTTACTTTGGGCTCGATTGCTTGTTTTTCAGTATTTCTGAGATTTTGTTCCTGAGAGAAGAATGCATACTATGCCTGAAACAACATCCATGCAGTTCATAAATGCAGCCAATCTCAGAACAGGAAGGCGCCTTAGGGATCAGTGAGATGCCTCAGGTGAATCAGCAGTGGGGAGTTACCTAGAATCAGAGAGGCCAGAGCTTAGGCCAGCTGCCCTGTGTAATGCCATATTCAGAGGAATGCTCTGACAGGAAATCGACTGAAAAGTCAAAATTTCACTCAAATGAAAAGTAACTTGCAAATGTCTATTCCAGCTAGTAAAAAAGGATTTTTTGTCTTAGACTAGTACTCTGTGGGTTACTGTGGGGGTTTTTTGATAGAGGAGTTAAGAGTAAAGTGATGTGGGGTAGGGAATCGATAGACTCTGGGGCTTTCTATTGTTGGAAGAGCCCTGTGTTTATGGGGTAGGAGGTTTCTCAACAGGAATGGGGTAGAGGCAGCTGGTCATGTTTTTCAGGTACCTCTCTCTAGTTCTACTCTGATTTGGGAAATCCCTTACTGAAACTGCCATATTGGGAGGACAGTCACTTGAATTATCATTATCCCCATTTTACACATAAGGAAACTGAGCCACTGAGAAGTTAAGTGACTTCTTGCTCAAGATCACAAAGTTAGCACATGTCAGAGGCAGGATCTAAACCGACATCTCCCTGACTCAAGTCCAGCACTCTATTTAATTCATTTTATCCCTTAACACTACTTCCTTTTCAGGATCCTGGAAAACATGAAGAAATAAAGTCCCCTCCACTAAGTGGAGAATAAGGGACTAGTCATGTGAAATGTGGTATATATATATATATATATATATATATATATATATAGTCAGAAAGGGGCAGCTGTCAGTTAGCTTTACATAAATGTTTTTATTTTAAAAAGAAAGGTTTGGAAGAGGAAATGACTGTAAAGTCAAAACAGACAGCAATAAATAAAACAAAAATGAAGAAGGAAAGCAGGTTTTTAGGTCTGGTTTTTGGATTCCACCTCCAACTTGCTGTATTACTATATTCCCCATTATTCCTCTTTTCCTCTGTTTCTCTACCTATACACAAAGTGATTTGGCAGGAAAAAAAAAACACTGGATAAAGGCCTTGGATTCAAATTCTAGTTCTATTCTCAATCAGCTGTGTGACTCTAGACTAGTCACTTATGCTGCTAAGCCGTAATTTTCTCATTTGTACTTCCAAGAGATGCTATGAAGGAAATACTTGAAACATTGTATAAATGTGAGTTGTTATTATTATTATTATTATGAAGAAGAAGAGAATACTGCCCTGCCCTGTTTCTCATAAGTGGTATGAGTATTCATTGAGATTTTAAAATAGTAGACTTGATAGACAAGGATTTTGGTTTCAAATCCCACTTTAGTTTGTGACTGTGGACAAGTCATTTAACTTCTACAGCACCCCAGTTTACTGTAAAACAAAACAGTCAGACTAGATAATCTCAGTTCATCTTAAATGTTCACTGAGGGCATGGACCATTGTTTTTGTCTCTGTCCTCTAATAATACGCCTGGCTTCTAGCAAGGCCATAATGAATGCTTACCAAATGAATCTCTCAAGTCCTTTCCAGCTCGAACATTCTATCAGCCTAAGACAGAAGTGATTAGAGTTAAGGGACTTTCTATTATTACTGTGATTATGTTGTTAGCAGCAGCAGGCACCTGGTCTAAGGCTGTTCTAAGAAGGCCTGCTGGGTCCGCAGGGCAGATGCCTCCTCCTAGGAGGCTTCCTCTCCTCTGCTGTGGCTTTGATTTCAAGGCCAGGGGATTTCAGTCCCTCAGACAAGAGTCAGCCGTCTCACTGCTGTACCAAGAGTTTCCACTGATCTGGAACTGATCAGAGCTGGGGAGGAGATCAAAGGCATGTCTTTCTGCAAACTGGACTGGAAAGTCTCTTTTGGGAGGGTCTCCATCTATTTCCCAGCAAACACACATACAAAAATGCCTAATATGCCCATTTTGGAGAGGAGGGAGGTGCTTTATGGCATAAGACTGGTATAAGAGAGCTACTCTCTAGCTCTGTTCTCTCCTTTGTATCTCTTAGCTAGTTGTTGACACATTGCTTCCCTTATTAAAATGTAAGCTTCTGGAAGTTGTGACTTTGTTTCCAACTTTCTTCCTATCCCCTGAAGCCAGCATAAAGCCTGGTTCATAATGAGCTATTAAATTCTGGAGAAAGTCAGGAAAAGCAAGAAAATGGAGAGGCAGGGAACAAGGGGAGTTTCAGATGTATTCTGGAATAGGAATGAAAGTTAAGGATCACTCCAGTGGGGTGGAATAGAAAGAACTCTGGACTCAGAGTCCAGTTCTAGTCCTGGTTCTGCCAGGAATTAGATGTGTAATCTTAAACAAGTCACATGACTCCTCTGAGCCTCAGTCTCCTCAACTGTAAAATGGGATTAGTGTTGCTTTCACAACCTACAGGGTTGTTATGAGGACAGAGGAAGAGAAGGAATGGAAGCAGAAGACCTGCGTTTCAATTCTGCCTCTGCTATTTCCTAGCTGCTTGACCTAGGACAATTCATCCAACCTCTCTAATCTCAGTTTTTTAATCTACAAAATGAGGGGTTTGGATGAGATGGGACCTAAGGTCCCTTTTGACTCTCTATCCTATGATCAAAAGTCATATTTTTCTTAAAAAAAAACACTGATCAGTATAGTGGTCAATCATGATTCCAGGGGACAAACAATGAAGCAAGCTCCCATCTCCTGACGCAGAGGTGGTGGACTCAGGGTACAGAATGAGACATACATTTTTGGATGTGGTCAAAATAGGAATTTGTTTTGTGTGACAATGTGTGTTTGTTACAAGGGTTTTCTTTTTCCAATAGTGAGACAGGAGAGAGAAAAATTCATTTTTGTTCATTAAAAAAACAACAATTCAAAGTCATTGGCTTTGAGCTTCTTTTTTCTCATGTCTAAAATTAGAGTGTTCTACAAAAAAAATACCAAAGGCCCTTTCAGTTCTATGTTTATATCTAATTTGAGGTAACTTTCCACTGTCACTCTTAGGTGATTGAGAGTGGAAAGGGGACTTCTTTCTCCAAAGACTGCTCCACCCTACCCCCAACTGGGAACTCCCTGTCTTCCTTCCCCTTTTTCCCTTCCCTTACTGTCACCTACCCTACCTCACTGCAGCTCAGAGAACACACAGCCAGCCATCTGTCTCAAGTGCATAGATTATGTTACTCCAGCTGCAAGGGAATCTAGGGGCACCAACCATGTACAATTCAAAAAGTGACAACTACATCATCTTAGATTGTCTAATTCAGTTTATCCAATTTGGTTTAAAAAGCATGGCTTGAGGTGACAGCTAGATGGTGCGGCCCTGGAGCAACAGCCCTGGAGTCAGGAGGACCTGAGTTCAAATGTGACCTCAGATACTTATTACCTAGCTGTATGACTTTGGGCAAGTCACTTAACCCCATTTCCTTGCAAAAAAAAAAAAGAAGAAGCATGGCTTGGAATCTTGTAGTACCTTCTTGTTTCACTCTTAGTTCTATTCTTCCTATCAAGTCATCTATCTCCAGTCACATTGTCCTTCTTTCATTCTTACTTTTATCCCTAGCTGTACAGTCAAACCGCTCCTCTTTGCTCCTTTGCCTTGATCTCCCTGAAAGTCATGTGCTTTCTACCCAAGCATCAAGTCAAATCCTACTTGGTAGACATTCCTGGGTCTCACCCACCCAACTTGGACAGTACATGTCTTATTGACCCCAGTCAAGTACAAGTTGATATCTAAGAGCAAGACCTGAGTCTTTATTTTTTACTTCTGTTTCTCCCACAGTTAGATTTATTGAGATGCAGAAGACATAAATTTTCAGAGATGGCCAATAAACTGAATTAGTACTGTTTCTGTTACTGTACTCAGTTTCTTCTTCCCCCCACTTTCCTCCCCCCCACAGATTTTCTTACAGAACCCAGCTCTTTTACAATCCAGAACACTAGCATGAACAAGTAAAGGTTTCCTTCTGATTCTGGATCTATAGTCCCCACTTCAGTTTACCTCATGTCCTTATCTGCTGGCTAAGATCTTAGACTAACATTAACATAAAGTTAAACAGTAGAAAAGTCAACTACTACCCCATGACATTTTGTTTATGCTGACCCCAGTCAGAATCTGAGTATTCAAATGTAATGAAGGTCTAATTATGTTCAAGGTCCCATGAAAACAGGAGGAAATAAAAAGGGCAAGATAAACTCGAATGAAAAGGGCACCAGATTGGGAATCAGGAAATCTTGGTTCTAGTTCCCAACTATGTGACCCTGGAGAAGTCATTTCCTTTCTCTGCACCTGCTTCCTCATCTATAAAAAGTAGTCTACTGTAGGAGGAAAAGCACTGGACTTGGAATCAGGCAACTAGGACATAAATCCTGGCTCTGACTACAGTTGTGTGTGTAATTATAGGCAAGCTTCCTCATTTGAAATATGGGAGATAATAATAATAAACAATTGCTTATTATTGTTTTTAAAAATTTTAACAATTAGTTATTATTGATAGCTAACATTTATATAGCTCTTTATAGTTTGCAAAACACTTAATAAGTTATCCCATTTGATCCCCACTAAAAACCCTTTGAGATAAGTGCAATAATTATGCCCTTTCTACAGATGAAGAAACTGAGGCTAAGAAAGGCTGTGACTTGCCAAGAGTTGTACAACTAGTAATTGATCAGGGCAGAATTTGAACTCAGATCCCCCTAATTCCACATTTATTGTACTATATTCATTAGTTGAATCTATGAGACAGAAGCTGTATTTGGTGCAGGAGATAAAAGTACAATGAGTACTTGTACATTCCCTCCTAGAAAGGAGCTCACATTCTAAAGGGGGACCCAATAGCATCACACATAATGAGATACAGATAAAGAAAACAAAAAAGAAGTAAAGTACAAAGGTAGTTTGAGAAGCAGGGCACTGAAGTTGTAAAGTGAGTCAGGAAAGGCTTCTTTTAGAAGTATTGCTTCAGCTAGGTCTAGAAGGAAAAGAGGCATTCTATGAGGCCAAGGTGAGAAGAAAGCACATTCCAGGTTTAAGAAACATCAATGTAGAGGCATTAAGGTGGGAGATGTAATATTGAGGCACAGGAAGGTCAGTCTGAGTGAATCACAGCATGCAAGAAAGGAAGTCATATCCAATAGGGCTGGAAGGAGAAGTTAAAGGCCAGGTTGTGGAAAGCTTTAAAAATTAGAGTCTAAGGGAAATCAAACTATGCAAACCCTTAGATCCAGCACTACTACTAATAGGTCTATTTACCAAGGAGATCATAAAAAAAGAAAAAGACCCACATATACAAAAATATTTATAGCAGTTTTTTTTTTTTTTTGTGGTGGCAAACAACTGGAAATTGAAGGAATAACCATAGATTGGGGAATGGTTGAACAAGTTGTGGTACATGAGTATAAGGTAATACTATTGTTCTAAAAGATATGATGAGGAAGCATATTTTAGAAAAAAGACCTGGAAAGATTTTTATGAACTGATGCTTAGTGGAAAGAGAAGAATCAGGAGAACACTGTACATTGTAACAGCAACATTGTGCAATGATTGACTAAGGTTGACTTAGTTCTTTTTCCTCAGCCTTACAATGATCCAAGACAATTCCAAGACTCATGATGGAAAAGGTCATCCACATCCAGAGAAAGAATTGATATAGAGTTTAAATGCATATCAAAACATACTATTTACACTTTATTGTTTGCATGTGCTTTTTAAAATTGTAAATTTGCAAACTAAATTTTTTCACAACTGTTTCTTATTTCACAACCTGATTAATATGGAAATAGATTTCACATGATTATACATATATAACCTATATCAAATTGCTTACCATCTTAAGGAGGGGGAGGGAAGAAAAATTGGTAACACATTTTTATTAAAATAAATATTAATAACTTTTTGTTATTTTGTAAATGGAAATGGAAAAAAAATAAATATTTTTTTAAATTAGAGTCTACATTTTCTTCCAGAGATTATAGGAAGTCAATAGAGTTTATTGACTAGGAAATTAATAAAGTCATATCTGTGCTTTTAAGGAAAATCTTTGGTAGTAGTATGGACAAAAAATGGAAGTGAGGACACACTTGAGATAGGGAGATCATTACAGGTCTACAAGCCTAGGTTTTAAGGAGATCACTGCAATAATCTTGGTGAGAGGTGATGAACATTTAAATTATGATGTGTCAGTTAAGAGGGGTTAGATGTCAGAGATGTTGTGAAGGTAGAAACAGCAAGATTGGGCATCTAATTAGATATGGATAAAGAGAGGGAATGAGGGGTTGCAAATAATGCCAGAGTTATGAACTTGAGACCAGTAGAATTATGGTGCTTTTGAAAGACATAGGGAAGTGTGGAAGAAAGAACACAAGAAGAACCAAGAGAACACTGTATACAGTAACAGCAATGTTGTTTTAAAAATAGTGAATTTGAGTTATTTTGACTATTATAAGTATACAAATTAACCATAAAGGACATATAAAGAAAGATGCTATCTGCATCCAAAGAAAGAACTGATAAATAAAAGTATGTATAGAATAATTTTACATATCTGTACATATTTTTACCTAATGGTAGCCATCTCTAGGATGGGGAAAGGAAAGAAGAAAAAAATTTACATGATTTTGTTGTTTATTTTAAAGGAATAGGAAATTGTACATAAAAGATTAACAGTTTCATAAGCTATCATTTTTTATTGTACTGTTATGGAAATGCTTGGGTTATTCCATAAATTTAAGAAAATTCTTAAAAAGCATGAATTTTCTTTTGGACATGTTAAATTTGAGATGTCTGAAAGACATCCAGTTTGAATTGTCCAATAGATAATTAATGATACTGGACTGAAACTTGGGGACTAAATATGTAGTCCTTAAATTCACTGGCATAAAACTAATAATTAAGCCCTTGGGGACTAATGGAGTCACCAAGGGAGATACTTAATAGAGAATTACATAATGGATATGTAATAAATAATACTTGCATAATCTATCACAAAGGATTACTGTAAACTTTAAAGCATTTTAAGGTTTGTAATGAAACTGTATAAATGGGATTATTATAAAGTGAAAGGATTAGGTTAAATGATCTGGATTTGAGTGAAAGGATAGAGAACCTTGGCTCTGCTGCTTAATATATTTAAGACCTCAGGCAAATTACTTATCTGCTCTGGGCCTCATTTTCTTTATCTGTAAAATGAAAGAGTTTATATTAGCTGACTTCAAAAGATCATTCTGGTTCCAAATCCATGATTCTAGGATCAAGTAAGTTTCTACTATCAAAGCGCTTATAACTGAAATGGGAAGACAAGATAGGGACATATTATATGATAATGGCATGCAATCTTACTGAATAATTGGTATGGTCAGTGCTGTCTAATAAAAACTTACTTATATCATTTACTGTTCACTGCCTTTGCCACCTTCTTTAACGTTTTTTGCCAAAATTTAGAGGAAGGCATGTGAGGTCCGGCAAGATGTTTGCCTTTCTGGCACCATTCAGATTTAAAACATGGGACTCTAGTATTTACTGTCTTAAAAACTGAGGATACTTAAATAAAAACTCAAAGGAAGAGAAGATTAGAGTGAGCTGGAGTAGTCAGGAGAGGCTTCACAGAGGATTTAAGTCTTGAACAAAGAATAGTCTTCTAGTAGCAAGAGTATTCTAGACAGAGAATGGTACTAGCAAAAGAAGAAAGGAGAGTGAGGGATACGAGACAGTGAGACACAGAATACCACAATTGGAAACAATCATAGAAGTCATCTTGTCCTACTTAGATCTAAACTAGATTCTCATTTCACCCATTTCACTAAGGTCATTCAGTTTTTGTGTAAAAACCTCCAGTGAGAAGGAACCCACTATATCCCAATATGGCCCCATTCTACTTTTGAACAACTCTTAATTGTTAAGATTTTCTCAAGTCCTCTGGAATTCCACTCAATCTTGAATCTGCCCTCAGGGCAAAAAAAGCAATCCTTCTCCAAATACTTAAAGATAGTTAGAAAACCCTCCCACCACCCACACTAAACCCTCTTCTTCCGGGTAAACATTTACATTTTCTTCAATCTAAATATAGTTCAAACACAAGCCCACTTAGATACCTGTCTAGTTTATCAATGTCCTTCCTAAAATGGAAATCACAGAATTAAACACAAGATCTGATCACAGAGAGAATGCACATGGTGATATATAATTCAGGGTAAGGAAAGTGAGAAGGAAAAAAATGGGAGTTTGGGGACAGATTGTGAAAGGTCTTGAATATGTTTTTAAGAATTAGTGAGCAGGGGCAAACCAGGTGGCACAGTGCATAGAGCACCAGACCTGGAGTCAGGAGTACCCGAGTTCAAATCCAGCCTTAGACACTTAATAATTGTCTCTGTGACCTTGGGCAAATCACTTAACCCCAAAAAACTTTGCAAAAAAAAGAAAACCCAAACAAACCAACAAACAAACAAACAAAAAAGTATTAGTGAACAGACTATGAAAGGTTTTTTTGATCAGGGAAGTAATCTAACAAAAATAATGTTTGGGGAAGATAAATCTAAGATCAGTGTGTAGGATGGAGTGACTGGAGGCAAGACCATTTGGAAAGATGTAATTGCAATAATCCAGGGATTATTCAATCAGTGAAAAGGATTGATGAGACAACCATCAAAGGTAAGAACATTACAAAGGAAGAACTAACAGGATTTTAGCAACTTGTTGGACTGACTGGAGAAAGGGGTGAAAGAAGTTGAAGCTGGGATAGTCAGCATGGAGCCCTGAGAAATGTGCTGAAATTGGTGCTAGTGAATCTGGGTTCAAATCCCATCTCTGACAATTCCTATCTGTGTAACCTTAGGCAAGTCACTTAACTAATTCTCAGGGAGTTTTTCCTCATCTGTAAAATGAGAAGATTGGATTTCTATGATCTGCAAGGTCCATTCTAGCTTTTAAATCTATCTATAGTATTATAGCTCCCAGGATTCCAGTCTTTGACTGCAAGAATGTAGCACTGAGATAAAGAAGGAAGTCTGGAAAAAGGGTTGCTTGGGAAGAAAGATAATGAGTTTATTTTTGGACATCAGGGACATTCCCAGTGGATGTGACTATAGGGCAGTTAAAGATACACAGTTTGTGGGGAAAGAGAATGTGTTGGAGATTTGTATGCTCTAGGAGAAAGTGACTTTTCTCTGGCACTGTTCTTCCCTGGTGTAATATCTCCAGAGAGAAACAGGATGCCTGTAGGCAAATTCAACATCTAAATGGCCTCCCTTTTCCGGGTGTAACTATATTGCACTGGCAAAATTTAAATAAACAAAAAAATTTATTTTTTCATCTATGAGGTCTAAGGCCCTATGCAAGCCTAAGTCTATGAAGATGAAAAATTAATATCGTTCCTGCCTATTAGGAATTTCTAGCCTCAGCAATACCATCCATGACAAGTTCCAACCAGGAAAGGGAGCCAAGAGGTCAACAAAACTAACCAGCTGAACCCAAATCAGATTAAAATATCATTAGGAAATGTTTAACAAAATAACTAAAAGTGCAATAAAACATAGAAGTTATTAATTTGTGGTTTTCCAAGTCAATGTGCCAGCAGGAACCTGTTTCTATACCACTGGTATAAAAGATACTAGAACTGGAATTCAAAACCTTGGTTGTTCAAATCCCTTTGTCACTTCTCTCTGGGCCTCAGTTTTCTCCTCAGGAAAGTGATGCACAGGGGCAGCTAGGTGGTGCAGTAGATAGAGCCCTTAAGTCAGGAGAACCTAAATGAAATCCAGTCTTAGAACTTAATAATTACCTAGCTGTGTGACCTTGGGCAAGTCAGTTAACACCATTACCTTGCAAAAACCAAAAAAAGGAAAATGATGCATTAGATTACATTTAGTTAGTCAACATGCACCTCTGAGAATTCTCATCTCTAAATCTATGAACTCTATTGCTTTCTTTTAATTTTTTAAAAATAATTTATTGATGGCTTTTATCTTTAGATATGACAGTGATTTCAGGACATGGATTCTACTCCATCCCTTCACAATGGCAACTTCCCTTAATTATTGATTGTTTGACAATGAGGCAAACCTGATTTGTTTGGGTCTATAGAACATACTGAAAAGGGGCATAGGATGAAGGTATTATATAATAACAATGATTGATATTTATATAGCACATCATTTAACATTCACTATAATCTCCCCAGCTAGGTGTTGTTGATAGAGTACTAAGGAAGGCTCATCTTCCTGAATCCAAATTTGACCTCAGATATTTACTATCTTTGTGACCCTGGGCAAGTCACTTCACCCTAATTTCCTCAGTTTCCTCATCTGTAAAATGAACTGGAAAAGAAAATGGCAAACCACTCTAGTGTATTTGCCAAGAAAATTCCAAATACAGAATCAATTAGAATTGGACACAACTGAAACAACTGAACAACAACCTGTGAGATATAAAGTACAAATATTCCTTAGCTTCCTCAACTGTAAAATAAACCTGTGATGTCAAATTCTAACAATAGAGGTCATTAATCCCAATATAAAGATCTCCATGGACAACATTTTGACTTAGTTTTTAAGTATAATGTTAGTTCTGCTTTATTGAATTCTTATTTATTTTGTACACTATTTCCAGATTAATTTTTAATCTCATTCAGGCCACACTAGAGAGTGCTCTGTGGTATGTTTCACGCTTCCAAAGTCCCTTCCAGAGCTAAATCTAGGATCTAATTTCTCTTTCTTTCTTTCTTTCTTTCTTTCTTTCTTTCTTTCTCTCTTTCTTTTTTTAAGTTTTTGCAAGGCAATGGGGTAAAGTGGCTTGCCCAAGGCCACACAGCTAGGTAATTATTAAGTGTCTGAGACCAGATTTGAACCCAGGTACTCCTGACTCCAGGGCCGGTGCTTTATCCACTACGCCACTTAGCTGCCCCTCTAGGATCTAATTTCAGGATACTACTATTGATCCCATTTTATAGATAAAGGATACTGACTCAGAGAGATTGAATCACTAGCTAGAATTATTAATCATCAAAAACAAGATTTGCACCAAGACCTTCCTGCCTCTAAGACCAATCTTTTTATCCTCAGATATTGCTGCCTCCTCAAAAACCAAAGAGGAGGGCCAATATCATGACCCTCAAACAGGATTGCTCATGGCTAATCCAAGAAACACTCTATTTAATTATATATATATATTTACCACCCATACCTGTCACCCCAGCTCAATACTAAATCAAGACATAGCTCTCTAAATTTTTACACCTTTTTCCTTCATTGACCAAATAATAATATAAACTCCTTGATGGCAGGGAAAACAGCTTCTGCCTCTGTATCCCCAGTGCCTAGCACTTTCATGTGGGTATAGAGCCTGGACCTCTGATCTCACTGATGTAGGCACCTCCCCAGTGAAAAATCTCTGTAGTATCCCTGCAATTCAGAGAACTGAGACATCATTAGAAAGTCTTCGAGTATGGCCAAGGGCAACTGACTTGCCCAAGCAAGTGACAGTATGGCTCAGAAACAGACATCTGAAACAGGCTCTGAATCCACTGGATCCTCACACCATTACTTCTGAAATACTGGGCAAATCTTTGTTGAATGGAACTGCATTGAATTTCAGCCACATATCTTAATTCTCTGATTGTTATGTTGTTTCAGTTGTGTTTAACTTTTTGTGACATCTGGGGTTTTTCTTGGCAAAGATGCTTAAGTGGGTTTGCTATTTCCTTCTCCAGTTCATTTATCAGATGAAGAAACTGGGGCAAACAGGGTTAAGTTACTTGCTCAGTGATTGAGGATGGATTTGATCTCAGGAAAAGGAGTCTTCTTGATTCCAAGTCTGCTCCTTCACCTAGCTGCCCAGAATTCTCTGGACTTCATTTCAAATGGATCTTTCCCCTTGCCCTAACCTAGATAATAAGGGGGCAGAGTTCCTTCTGGGGCGGGGGCTGGGGGGGGGAATCAAGGAGAAGGAAGCCTCTGGAGCAATGACTCATTTATCACTTTCAAGGAGGTGACAGTTCTAAGTGAGATCCTTGACGAGAGGTTATAAAGAGAAAAAGGCAGGGGACTAAGAACAGAGTTTTGGAAAAGTGAAACATTTAGGGCAGGAGGAAGTAACAGAGATATAGAGAACCAAGGGATTGTCAGTCGGTCAAGACATGTCAGTCATGGAGCTAAGGGGTGGGGATACAAAGAAAGACAAAAATAGTCCCTGCTCTCAAGTAGCTCACAGTCAAATGGAGATTACCTACAAATCACTAAGTACTAACATGATAACTCCAGGATAAACTGGAGTTAAAGAGAAGGCACTAAGATTAAGGAGTGGGAAAGACTGTAAATTAAGTAGGACTGGCTGGGACTTGAAGGAAGCTAGGAGACTGGGATGAGTGAAAGAGCATCCTAGAAGGATAGACAGTTATTGAAAACACTGGAAGCTGGGAAATGGAGTGCTGTGATGGAGAAGTATCAAAGAGCTGGTGTCAATGGAGAAGAATCTGTGGAAGGAGGTTAGACATATAAGAAAACTGTTTAAAAAAACTGGAAAGGTAGCAAGTTAGGAGCACAGAGTCTCAAGAAAGAAGGGGTCATCTGAATCAAATACTCCAGAAAAACAAAAGAAAATGAGGATTGAGCACTAAAAAAAAGGTCACTGGTGTTGATAATTAAGACATCATTAGTGTTCAGGAGACTGATGATGAAGAATGCCTCCTGCCTCTTGGCATTGAAGTGATGAGCCAGAAATTAAGAATGAGGTATACTTTTTAAGTCAGACAATGTCCATGTGTTTTGCTTGACTGTATTTGTTACAATGGAGGGCTTCTATTTGGAGGAAAGAGCAAACTGAGTTAGTAGGAATGGATGGAAATGTAGGAAAAGGAAGAAAATATCATTAATACAACATTAAAACACAGAAAAAAGTTCAGAAGGAACAAAGAGCAATTTTGTTACTACCCTCATAAATTTAATATACACTCCTTAAAAACAAACTATACATACAAACAGAAGTTCAGTTTCATATACAATCTCTTTTATGTTCTTCTTTATTTGCTTATGATTAAATTCATAATGAAAAAATAAAAATGTAAAAAGAAGTCAATAAACAGTGTTGTTTTAATAGTGAAGGAAGCATAAGCCAAGGATCACAAAAGGGTTTTAGGAATGGAAAAGAAAGGGAGAAGAAGGAGGGAGGGAGAGAGAGGAAAAGGGGGAGGGAGAGAAAGGTGGGGAAAAGAGAGAAGGGAAGAGAGAAAGGAGGGGAAAAGAGAGAAAGGGGAGAGAGAAAGGAAAGAGAGGGAATAAGGAGGGGGAAGGGAGAGAGAGAAGGAGAAGGGAATGAGAAGGGGGAGAGAAAAATACAGAAGTCAGAGAGACAGAGACAGAAACAGAAATAGAGACAGAGAGACAGAGACAGCACATATGTGTGTCTCCACACCCTCCATGGAGAATGCAGGCATAAAATGTAAAGCACTGGTTATAGAATTTGGTTAGTGAAACTATAAAGAGGAATGAAGTGTAACCACAGAATCTGGGGGAGAGATGATTGAATTATATATATATTTTTTTCCGGCAGCAGAACAGTTTAACTCACAAAATTGGCTTTGCTTAACAAAAGTGTGCCCACTTATCTTGTTTAGGGGAACTGGATAGTGATGGTTTGTGTTCAAGACTTTTCCCATGAGGGAATGTGAAAAGAAAAAGCCTAAGCTAAATTAATGTGATACTGTCCTCTTCCTCCTTTAAAAATATTCTTATATAGATGAAATCTGGTTAAAACAATTAAGGGAAACCTTAGGGAATAAAGGAGAATTTATAGTAATAATGGAAAATACATCAGGAACCTTCCATAGGAACTCATTCAGAGCTTCTACATAGTAGCTATGTGACTTTGGGCAAGTGATTCTGTGTCTCTGAGCTCCAGTTTCCCCATCCACAAAACGGGTATGATACCAACCCCAACCCCCCAAGATAGTTGGGAGAATGGATGGGAAAGCTTTCTATATAAACATGCTATTATTATGTCACAACAGAGTGCATTTTTATTCATTCTAACCTGATGATTTGTTTGATTAGTACCAGCTAGCTCCACCACCTCCTTCTCCCTCCTCTAATCCAATGTACTGGAATTCTGCAACTCTTTCTTTGGCCCCTCTTTCCTCCTACAGACATGTAAATAAAATACAAAGTCTCAGCAGCTGGAGTTTTCCTTTTGGTTCAGTCAATTCAGAAATATCAGAGTGGGGAGAGTGGAGAATAAACTAAGAGGGAAAAACCTGAGCATCAGTTTTCACCATCATCAGTGGTGTAGCTTTGAATTAATCACTTAATCTTTTAGGGCCTCAGTTTTTCCATCTGTAATAGAAGGGGATTGGGAAAAATGATCTTGAATATTCCAACTCTAAAGCTATAATTCAATACAACCCTTCAAGACTAAAGTAGAGAATCATAAATTTAGAATTGGTAGTAATCTTTGAGATCATCTATCTAGTCTGGAAACTCTTAACCTGGGGACAGGGGAGGGAGAGAACTTGGAACTCAAAATTTTAAAAACAAAAATTAGAAATTGTTTTTATATGTAATTGAAAAAATTAAATATAACCATTAAAATAAAAATCTCTGCTCCTGTTAAACCCCTCAATTCACAAATGAGGAAAGAAGCACAGATTCACAAAGTGATTGTTCAAGGTACCACAGATAGTAAGTGGCAAGGCTCAAATTTGACCCTGGGTCTTCTAATTCTAGATCCCTGTAGTCAACTGTTTCTCAAGATGTTTCAGTAAAGTCTGAATGACAACTTGCCAGGAATTTTGTACAAGGGCTTCCTGCCTTAAATGTCAGAAAGAGGCAAGATTATCTGTAATTCCCCTCTTATGAGTGAGGGTCCCAAACTATGGCCCACAGTGTCAAATTCAACCTGCCACCAGACAGTAAAAATGCTTTTTATGGACATTATGTGATTTGTACATTTACAGCCCTCAAAACTAGTTTTCTGATCCCTGATTTAAAGGATTCTAAATTCTTAGCCTGCCTAGCTCTGATCTGCCCAGATAGGATTCCTCCCTTAAGCTGTTATCTGCCTCCCTTAGAGTGGAAGCTTTGAAAGAAAAAAAAATGGGTTTAGGATTCCATAACAATACCAACCAACAATCTTCTCGTACTCAGGCCTGGTCCAGCCTGACTGAATCTTGCTCTATCATCCTCCCTTCTCTGGGTCAGATGAGCTGAGAAAGAAAAATCAGTGAGGTTAGATAGGCCAATCCATCACTTTGATACAGATTAACTATCCCTCTCTTCATCTGACACCCAAGCCTGGGAAAGGCAAACACCTGGAGAGGGAAGAAAGCAGGTAATAAATCTACCCAGCTCTGTTTCTTCACACCCCTCTCCCACACCCTCATATCTCACCTGGTCTGAACCTAAGGCTGTCAGGTGTGCCCTGAAGCCCTGATGTGGGCTGGAAACTCAAAGGAAGAAGAGAAAGGGCAGTAATCAAGCATCATCCTCTCCTTTTCCTGACTGCTAGAGAGAAAGTCTCTGATGCCAACTCAGCTTCAGCTCTCAGACAAAAGTCATGTAGTCTCCCACCTTTTAACCCAATCTCCCCATAGGCCAGGGCAAAGAGGAATGACTGCCAGGTCATGAGGAGTGTGCTTTCTTGACCTCAGAGAAATCAAACTCCTCAATTAGTCTCTTAATTCTACACCTTTCCCTTAAACTTCCTCCTTCCTCAAATCAAAACATGGTGGACTAGCTATACAGGTAATCCACAGTTTTGCTAAGCTTCCTCTAGAGACAACCATCATATCTGCCCAGCATTCTATACACTGTGCCACTTAGCTCTTCCATGTAGTACAATAAATTGTTGAACAGAAGTAACTCGGGTATTATGTAGTTCATAATGTATCCTGGCATTCCTGGAATATGTCCAAACTGTTTTAAGGAAAGTGTCTATCTATGTATCTCTTCCTTAATCTAAGAGAGGCAAAAATTTAGCCAGTATCTTCCTTGATTCAAATGGGACATTGGAACCATTGCTTCCACAATAACATAAGTGAATAAACTTCATCAGGTGGGTCCCTGCAGTGCAGGTAACAACGAATGCTTCTGAAGAACCCATTCTGAGACTCCCATTCTCTTGCAGGATTGAGATGGATAAGACATACAAAGTTTTGCCAATATTAGGACACAAGGAGACCCAGTCCTTCACAATGCAAAGAGGCTATACTCAATGCTCACAGAGTATCAGCTAGATAATCCTTTGAGATTATCCAAGAATCAGACAAAACCCTCGATTTAGAGTCCTGGGTAAAATCTCATTTCTTTTCTTTTCTGTTTTTTGAGGCAATTTGCCCAAAGGTAACTTGCCCAAAGTCACACAACTAGTAAGTGTCTGAGACCACATTTGAACTCAAGTCCTCTTAATTCAAGTCACAAGCTCTTAGAACTTCAGTTCTGAGGAAAATGGATATCATAACAACTGCAACAGACTTTAACCTCACAATTATGGAGCAGCTTGAATGGAAGGTCAAGTGCTTAGCAAACATTATAAAGCTATTTACTTCTACCAGCATGACCTTGGACAAGTGATTTAACCTCTGTAGATCTCAGTTTCTTCACCAGCAAAATAAAAGGGGGGGGGGGGGGTTTGGACTAGAGCGTTGGTATCAAACACACAGGCCATGTGCAGCCAGTAACACTTTCAGGAGCCAGATTAAAATGTAATTGGGAAGTATTTAATAGAATAAAAATACAATAAAACATAGATAACATTACATGTGAAAACTCATCAATATGTGGCCTGCAGGGATACTTATATTAGTGGCCCCATTTCTTTTTGACTTTGACACTCCTGGCTTACATAGTCTCTGGTTCTTTTAGCTGTAGCTCTATGATACAATGAATCCCCTCATTTTCTAGATAAGGAAATGGAGATTCAGAGAGGTGCCCTGAAATAGAGGCAGAGTAATGACACAGTAACCCAGGGTCTCCTGACATCTAGTTTATTACATTTTCTTATTCTATGCTTCCTTCCATTCTCTCCTCCTTACTGCTTTCCTTCCTAAATCTTGGACTCAGCAAACATATTCAATATTCCCTTTGCCCCTCCCAGGGTAACCTCACAATTCAGATCTGTCCTATTTCTTTTAGTTCCCAAACTAGCTTCCTGTATTCAGGCACAGTATTCTTTGTCCTCTCAGAATCCATAACTGGACCATCATATGTAAAAGTTCAAACATTTGATGGAGTTTTGTTGCTGTTACTGTAAATGTGTTTTCTATGACAGTCTTAATCACTGTTGTTAGCACGTAGAGATGTAGAACCCAGGATTAATGATTTAATCCAGAGTTTCTTCTTTTTTTGGTGTATCATGGATCCCCTTTGGCAGTCTGGTGATGTTTACAGACCCCCTTCTCAGAATAAGGTTTTAAAAAACCCCACGAACATTCCTTCATAATGACAGGAAATAATAAATTTCAGTTAGGGGCTATTGAAAATAAAGATGTAATTTTTATTCTATTTAAGCTCAAGTACCTCCTGAAATTTATTAAAGGAATCCTTAGGGCTCTGTGGGCCCCAGAAGAAGAAGAAGCCCTAATTTAGAGCCAAGATGGATCTTTGAGATTCTCTAATCAAAGTAATGTAAATTTAGAGCTGGGAAAAGATCTTAGAAATTGTCTAGTTAGATTCCCTCATGTTACAGATGAGAAAACTGAGGTCCCCAGAAATTAAATGGCTTGCTTAATATCACTCAGGTAGTAAATGGTAGAATTGGGATTTGGACTCAAATTTGGACCCAAATCGTACTCCAAAATCCAAGAAAGAAACTGTACAATTAGTGGGCCTTGAAGGCAAACCAATGTTTAGAAAAGTGAAATCTGTCATATGAAGCTATGTCCTAATAACAGGGCAGTCCAGCTGTGCTCTTGCCTTGGGATTCTTGTAAGGGGAGCAGCTGGGCTGACATATCAATACAGGTGAGACCAGGCCAACATAGGGCTTTTCATTATTGTTGACTACATAACAATTGGCTGGGCATGGAGCAGATCCCAGGTGGAGGGAGTCACTGGCTCCAAGGGTCCCTTCCCTGAATTCATGGGGTTCCTGTCATCAGTGGCTATTTAGCTACAATGTTACCTAAACCCAAACCTTTTCACTCACTCACAAAAGTTATATGTCCTAAGAAATTCCACCCCAGGCCACATTCCATTCATGAGCCAAAGTGAGCCACCCTTCTTCCTCAGAAGCCATCAGGTACACCATCCTCATAAGCAATGTGAAAAGACACTTAAAGGTCATCTAGTCCAAATTTCACAGTTTACAGTTATGGAAACTGAGGCCCAGAGAGGTTAAATAACTTCCACAAGGTCATACATATAATAAGGAGCAAGGCTGGTGAAACCAGAACTGATTCTCTTCCCACTATGCCATACTTCTACTCACACATTCACACTTAGTGAAAACATTCTGCCTAATCCCAATTTCCTCACCAAAACAAGGGTGCACAGAGAGGGAGAGAAATTGGAGCAGAGAAATAGAGACTTAGTAGTTTGGCCCCATCTGTTTCTACCTGTCTTTTACCACCCCTTCCCTCCCCTCCCCTCCCCTGTCAGCCCTAGACTCTTTGAAGACAGAAAAATTAATCGTATTCAATCTAAATGATCTACAAGAGACCAATTCATAACTGGCCAATGTTTCTCAAAATGGAGGTCAGGATCTCCAGGGCAGGGTGTGGGGGGATTCCAGAGGAATCTTGCAGGGTCAGACTCACAGAGCTCCCAATAGCTAATTTGATAGTGGAAGGACTATAGCATGAGATTGAGGACTTCTTTTGCTAGGGATGGATGGAGAATGGGCAGGGGTTAATTTTCAATGTAGAGAAGTCACAGGCTGAACAAGTTTGAGTCATTGCTTGATGAAAATTATCAGCTTACTGCTATATGGAAAGGGAGACTCAAGGACCCCAGCCCCCACACTCCTCATTCTCAATCTTCAGTCTTTATCTCCATCATAGAACATCTGGATCCTTGCACATGAAAAAAGTTATAGTTAGGTATTTGTTGAATATCTGTCCTTTACTGGTTTGTCTCAGCCGGGGCCAAGTCACTCCCTTGTTGGGAGGTGATGCTATCGAATCTTAGTGAGTATGAGGATGACTTTATTGCCTCATTAAAGTTCAGATTTATTATTTTTTAAGTAAAGTTATGTTTAACATTTTCAAAACATGAAATTCAGCATGCCAGTGAAACATGAGAGGTCTGTATTGTTCCCCTCTCCCCACTCCCCAAATAGTCAAATATATAAGTTGTCTCAGTGTCCATCAAAGTATTCAGCCTATTATCTTTTTCTTAACTGGCAACCTTTCTTGAAGATAGGCACCAAGTTTACTTAAAATATGCAACATTTCCCCCAAAATTTATTCCCCCAAACTTTAATCCCAATATGTCAGCAACATATCCAGTCCTCCCCATATTCCCTGAAAATAGGTCCTAGTCAATCTGGTTCCAGTACATAAGTCAGAAGAGAATCATGATCTATGGATGGGCTATGGCAAGAACATGAAGGATTTCTGGATAGCTTCGAAGTTTATCTTATAGAGGAAAAGATCCTCCCAAATAGGTTTTGCTTCCCTATAGTTGGGAGCTAAATTCTAGATCAAAGGAGAAACACTGCTCCATTATGACCATCTAAACCACAACTCAAGAATCCTTGTAAGCAAGCATTAAAAGAGAAGAGAGAATATCTTCAAAGATTATCTTTAGATTCATAAACTCAAGATTACCTTCAAAGTATCACTGTATTCATGCCCCTAACTTTGGATAAGTCCTGAACAAATTCATCTCTAAGTGAAGGATGTCTACAGAGAAGATGACACAGCTCTCAGTTAGTTATGGTAACTCTTCCCTCATTTAGAATGTAATTAAATAATGTTGAAAAAGTGTTTGCTGATGGAAGTAACATGGTAAAATGGAAGAAATATTGGAGTTTGAATATACAGAGTTTGAAGACTTGGGTTCAAAATCCTGCCTTTTACACTACCTGTGTAATTTTTGAAAAGTCAATTGACTTCTCTGAGCATCAGTTTTTTGATTTGAACAATGAGAAGACTGGACTAAATAATTTTCAAGGTTACTTCTAGCTCTAGATCTAATCCTAGGATTGAATGAGTGTCATTGGACATTTAGAAATACAGTCTATCACTTGGCCCCCTTTAAATACTTCTCAACTGGGGCGGCTAGGTGGCATAGTGTACCGGCCCTGGAGTCAGGAGTACCTGGGTTCAAATCCGATCTTAGACACTTAATAATTACCTAGCTGTGTGGCCTTGGGCAAGCCACTTAACCCCATCTGCCTTTACAAAAACAACAACAAAAAAAATAAAATAAAATAAAAATAAAAATAAAATAAAAAAATAAATACTTCTCAACTTTATCTACTTTTAAAATAAATTCCATTCCTCAAGAAGGCATTGGAAGAGTACACAGTAAACACTTGGTTTTGATTGGTGTGATGTAGGGGAAAGAACATCAAATTTGGCATCAGGGGACCTAGAGTTAAGTCCCAAGTCCACTAATTAACATCTATGTGATCCTGGGCAAGTCACAACTTCTCTTGGTCTCTCTTTCCCCATTTGTAAAATGAAGGGGGTAGATTAAGGTCCCTCCAGGTATTAGCCTACACTTAGACCCAGAGTCAGGAAGATTCATCTTAGTCTCGGACTGTGTGACTCTAGGCAAGTCACTTAATCCTGTTTACCTCAATTTCCTCATTAGTAAAATAAGTTGGAGAAGGAAATGGCAAATCACTCCAGTATCTTCGACAAAAAAACCTCAAATGGGGTCACAAAGAATTAGACACAACTGAAAAAACTAAGCCACAACAACAAATGATTAGAGAACAAAAAGAAAAAATAAGCAAAACAAGAGAAAATAGTAGAAATTGTTAAAACCACTCTAAGGGATTCCCCTATAAAATTATTGTACCAAATAAGATATGTAAGCTTCCCTTTTCAGTTTTGAATTCCAGGATTCTATGGTTGCAGAGAGAACTAGAAAGTGGGCAGTAGGAGAAAAAGGGGTCAATCAAGGAAAATTTCCTGTAAATAATCAACCTTCTAGTAAATGATGACTACCTCTCAAGCCTCTATCAGTCTTCTTTTTCAGGATGAAACCGAACTTCTAGTCTTTTCAACATCTCTGGGTCTTCTCTGATACTTCTCTCCAGGGCCCAGTTCTCCTCTACCCCTTCTCACCAATCCTAGGCATATGAGGGATGTGGAATATTACATTGAGATAACAGAAGTGACAAAGCTCCCCTGTCCCTTAATGTCCCTTGGTGACCCTCTTCACCCAAGCTTTTATCCCAGTAGAACTCATGGTCTACATTCGATCTCTCTGTGGAACCTCAGAGAGAAGAGAAGTAAGGAGAACTTACAAGATGCCATTGACTCACCCAGGAAGAGAACCTATATATGTTCTCACATAGTCCATGCTGGCCCTCTTTGTATGACATAGACTGTTTATTCTAGACTTGGATATTTTCTGTAAACATGGGGTCAGGTTGCTAGGGGAGAGAGAACCTCCCATTTGTAAGAGAGAATTAAGATGAGACCATAAAATTTATACCTGTTGCCCTGTCAGAGATCTGAGATTGAGGGGGAGGGGAAAACACAGGGTCCAGCTACTCAGACAATGCTATGGCTGGTTTAATAAACAAGTAACCTAAGATACCCCTGGTTTCCCCTTCTACCTCCCAAGCACTCTGAGACAACTCCTTCCCTCCCACCACTCACTACTAACTTCATGCTAAGAAGAAAGAGAGAGGAATCACCATTGGATCATAAACTCACTCTAGAGTAGTGTTTTTGACTGGACTTGTCAGGGTCAACTTGTGAGGACTTTAAGAAAATTAAAGGCAACTTCACAATACAGAGCCAAGAAGATGTTAAAAATCGGAATACTGTGTGTGTCATTCTCCCTGAAGCTAAGCTATTCTTCACCTGATATTGGGTAACTGAAATCACTGGAAGTGGTGATCCTGATGTTTTTCCTAGGGAAACCTGTGGGAAGTTAACTACTTTAGTCTCACTTGGACAAAAAACAGGAGATGTTGTTTCCCAGATAACTTCTCTTACTCCTGGAGAATCTAGATGGACATAAAACCTTTGGATTTCAATCAGAGCACTTTCCTTTTATAGACTTAAAAGGAAAAATACAAACTTTGTTCTTTTATTTTATCCAAATCCTACTTCTCTGTGAATCAGAGCTATGATCTGCTCATTCATTTATTCAGTCAACAAATACTACTCTTACACATCACAATTTAAAAGAAATACCCAGAGAGTACAAATATACAACAAATACTCTAATGCACAAATAGGTGACAGACTGAGAAGGGACAGTAGCTTGCTGATGATCCCATAGCAAGGTAATAATAATAATAATAATAATAATAATAATAATAATAATAATAATAACCAAGATAAAAATAACATTTCCCTACATACTAGATAGGTGCTGTGGAGTGCTTAGAGCTTGGTCAGACTTTGAAACCACCAAGGTCATCCACTGCATCTTGGGCTATTGTCAATCATCCTCTCTTTTGTCTTGCTACCAACCTTGGATAATACTGGAAGAGAGATTGAGTTTGACAACTCTATGGAGCTCTGCCTTAATTAAATCCAAATCATACTCAAGTGAATTAATCACCTGTGATGTCACTGATCTTCAAAAATGAAGGACAAACAACAAGACTGAGATGCTTCAAAAAGTTATATACTAGTTATTCACACTCTTTTCTTTTGGAGAAGCAATCAAGGTTAAGTGACTTGACCAGGGTCACATAGTAAGTAAGTGTTAAGTGTCTGAGGCTGGATTTGAAATCAGCTCCTCCTGACTCCAGGTCCAGTGCTTTATCCACTGCACCACCTAGCTGCAATGAATGCAAACTCTTGTATGGAATACAAATTGTTGATAGAGAAGTTAGAGAGAAAAAGAGAAGTATGTGAAAAAAATTGCTGACATGATCACAATGAAACTGCTAGGGGACAAAGGCTAAAACAGTCACCAAAACCTGTCAGCAAGGGAAGAATGTTAGTGGCACCTTTTGTATGACCACATTCTTCTCCAAAGTAACCCAGAAAAGCTCCTGCCCTCAATAACAGCTTATTATTTCTAAATCTTAGACCCTGGAGATATAAGATCAAAGCTCAAAGATTTATTTAAGCTGGAAGGGACCACAAAGAATGAAATGTGCTGGGGCCACAAATAGAAAAGGAAGACAACTCTCAAGGAGCTCAAATGCTAGGGGGAGACAGGTTTGGGGGGCAGGGAAGATACAACACATATGGAAGGTTTCAGCTTCCAGTCATATGGGAATTTCCTGTTGTCCTTAAGATGTAGTAGCAGAGTAAATGGTAAAGCAGAGGCTATTCTAGTCCAATTCCCTCATTTAGCAGATCAGGCAACTGAAGCCCAGAGTTAAGAGAACTGCTGAAGGTCACACAGGTAATAATAATGAAGCCCAAATAGACATACCCATGGTCATCTGGGTAGGAAGTGACAGAGGCAGAATTTGGGAGATTTTCATACTTTTAGAACTAGAATAGGCCTCAAAGATCATCTTATCCAACTTTCACATTTAACAGATGCAGTGGCCAAGGTCAAGTGATTTGCCCAAGGTCACATAAGTGGCATATAATAGAATCTGGGTTCTCTGGTCCAATCCAAGGTTCTTTCCATCCAGCATCTTTACTCCACCCCTTCCAAGCCAGAATAGATAAGGCTACTACATGATTCCTCCAGGACTCTGATTTCTAGGTTAGGTGAGGAGGTCATAGTCTAGTGAGAGAGAGGAGAGAGAGAGAGAGAGAGAGAGAGAGAGAGAGAGAGAGAAGCCTTTCCCTTCATCTGGGGGATAAGAAAAAGTCCAAATGGGATAACTGTCTCAGAGAGATTTATGGCATTATTGTATGTGCTCAATGACACATAAATAACTTGCACAAAGACAGAAAATGCTATTAAGCACATACCCTCCCCTCTTCCAATAGCACTGAAGTGGGTGAATTATGGCCACATTTGACATAATTAGCCTCTTTCAATTCCTAAAATCATTACTCATGGGATCATGGATCTAGAAATGGAAGACTCTTCTAGTCCAATCCTCTCATTTTATACAAGAGGCCCACGGGAGCTAAGTGACTGGCCCCAAATCACACAGGAAATGATCATCAGTAAGGATTTAAGCCCTAGTCCCCCTTACTCCAGAATTGGTGTTCTTTCACTGTAATACCCTGACTCCTTGAAACTAACTATAGGCAGTATAATTGGCTTCTGTCCTCCTCAGATGAAAATCATGGGGTGGGTCCTAGCAAGAGGGTCCTTCCCTTCCTACTTCCTCCAAGTCAAATGTGTAGAAGAAACCAGAGCCAGGGAGCAGAAAATCACATTGAAAACCTCTCCCTCTGTTTTAATAGGACCCTACTTGCCAGCTATTGATTTTTAAATGACCTAATCCGGGGCCAGCCTTTATAACTTTCTTCTTCTCTGCCTGCATCCTACCACCTTCAACAAAGTTGAAAATGCCATCGCATCCTCACTTTTCCTGATTTTACATCTCTCCATAAAAGTCCCATAAAACCAGGATAACAACTCATAACATCTTAGACATTGTAAGGGGGTCTCAACCACAATAAACCAATCCAAGTACTCAGATCACTGCTGTTCCCTACAGCCCTGGTTTCCACTTCACTTCTGGGACATAATAGGCTGCCTATAATGAGAATGAGGCTCATTTTTTTCTAAAGCACCAATCACAGTCATTAAATCTTTTTGGAACTACTAAGCATGGGAATAACAGGATCAATGGAGCAGCCACTCTATTGTGAAAGATGAGAAAAACACATACATTGCTCATTACAATTAATATACAGTATACCCTAAGAATCAATCAGGAAGATCTGGGTTCAAGTTCCATCTCTGACACATACTGATTGTGTAACCCTGGATAAATCATCTAACTTCCATGAGCTCTTCCAGACAATTTTCTAAGACCCTGAGCTATCAAGAAGGGGCACCCTGGATAAATCATCTAACTTCCATGAGCTCTTCCAGACAATTTTCTAAGACCCTGAGCTATCAAGAAGGGGCTAACCTGCCTGCTTTGGTAGAAAAATTTTTATCCTGGGAGTTCCTAATATCAATAACATTACAGGTCCAGTACCTAACCCTATCTATACTCAACATATATTTCATTCAATCCAACATTATTCAAATGTAAATTTTTGTAGCTGACAGTCACAGGGGCCAAGAGTGGATATGACTGGAATCGATATCCATCCCAGTGATGGCACTCTCCCAATTTTGCTCCAGCATCTTTGGAAGAGTTGTTCCCTCCTCTGATGGAAATATCTTCTTGGAATGCTATAGTAGGCTAAGTTCCTGGAAAGTGAGGAATCTCACTTGCTTTTGTATTACAATGCCCAGTACAGAGTCTGAAATATAGTAGGTACTTGTTGATTATGATAATTCTCAGTATACATTAAATGCTCAATAAATGTTTATTGATTGAATGTGCGTAGTTTATCAAGCTTTGTAGAGGCTTGATAAAATATTCATTGAATGAATGAATGCAGGCTGTGGTATTCTGTTCAATCATCTATATAGCATCTACTTCTATCTGGCTTCCTTCATCTCTCCAACATACGCTGTCAGTCATAACTGAAATGACTGAAGGTGCTGATAAAGGATCATAGATATAAATCAGAAATGATCTAAAGAGGGTACTTTATAGATGAAGAAAAGGCCATTTTACCGATGAAGAAAAGGAAACCTAGAGAACTGAAGTGACTTTTTTCCAAGGTCACATAGCTCAGAAGAGGCAGAAATGAGGTTCAAGCTGTTATCACCTGACTTCAAGTCCAGGCTCTTTCCATTGTATGATACTGTCTCCTTTAACTGGGAGATTTAAGAGAATGATTCAGACACAGAGCTCACTTTAAGACCCCAGGGACTTCAGTTACACAGCTCTGGGAGACCAGAGAAGATTAAGAGAAATTCAGGCCAAAATTCCACTCCGGCTCAAATTACTTGGCAATTAATCTCCAGTCTCTGCTTCCATTTAACTTATGAGATATGACTGCAAGTCACCAGAAAGGAGAGCTGGAAGGTAGGGATAGGAGGCAAAGGAGAGGAGAGGGAAGGCGTGGGCGCAAGAATGAGGTATCTGCTATCATACAGTGAGTTAAACGGATGTCTACAGAACATCCCATTTCACTCCTTCCTCCTTAGTTCAATCACCAGCTATGGGATAGCCAGGCTTCCCTGACCATACGCTTGTATTGTCTAAGAGTCTCACCCATCTTTACAGGTGTCAGAAGATAAGTCTAACCCAATCCTGATAACAGATCCCAACTCCAAACCACTGGACTACTCAGTTCTTTCACCATACTCCTTTACATTCAGTTTAATCATCTTAGGAATTTACAAACCAGCTCCTCAGAGTTCTGGCTTCCCCTCTAGGAAATGACTGCTGAAAAAGGAAGCAGAGCAAACACAATCCAGGCCCAGATTTGGGAACCTGTTCTGGTCTATCAAGATTCTGGGAACTTGAGTACTGGAAGGGTACTAAGGAAGAGGCAGCTGTGATGTCTGCCCTACTAGTCAAAGATGCGGAAGGGACTAGGACAGATGGCCACAAACAAAAGGCTTGAAATATGAAGGGAAGTAGAGAGGAGGAGAAAGAGAAGGAAGAACAAGAGAGGAAGGAGGCAAAGAAGAAGGAGGAAGAGATTTATAAAACTCAGAACTGTCAAATTCTCAAGGGGATAAGGAAGAAAGAATGATAGAGCACCTCACATGATACATATAATCATTCAACAAACTGACAATGTGCCAAATAGGTGCTAGACTAAGGAGATAGTAAGAAACAAAGCTGCTCCTTCCTTCAAGAAATTTCCTACTGTGCTAGGCTCAGGGTTGGGGATGGAGGGAAATCAAAAATGATAGTATCTCTCATCTATACAGCAATTTCAAGTTTGCAAATCTAAATACAGTTATGCCTTCTACAACACCTGGAGGTAAGTGACTTCCATTTTACAGATAAAAGTAACTGAGATGGGAATTGAACCCAGGATTTGCATACTATTCACTCTACCATCTATAAATGTGGTTTAGGGCTCTGTCTCAGTAGTTGCCACATAATCGGTCCCGGATGGGGACCAAGATACAACATTTGATAATCAATGTATTCACCTGTCCTATCCCCCCACTACGGGTTATGGTAAATGTGGCTGTTATACACAGATTAAACTAATCTCCACCCCTTCCTCTCTCAGCCTTTCCAAAAAATCTTTCTCTTCCAGACTGTGAGATAAACAGCAAAGTAATAGCTAGAGAAGTCCCATTAACAGTTGGGTGGCAGAGTTACTTTTTAATAGTATTTTTTAGAATTCATGTCAAGACAATTTTTAGTATTCAATTTTACAAGATTTTGATTTCCAAATTTTTCTTCCTAAAAATGGTAGACAATTTGATGTAGGTTACCTATGTACTATCATGTAAAACTTATTTCCATACTAGTCACAGTTATGAAATAAGAAACAGATCAAAAGGAAAAAACACAGCAAAGAATAAAGTAAGTGAAAAAAGTATGTTTCGATCTGCAATGAGCCCATCAATTCTTTTTCTGGATGTGGATAGCAATTTCCTTTGTACTTATATATGTGTACATTGTATTGCTGAGAAGAACTGAGTCTTTCAGAGTTGATCATCACATAATATTGCTGATAGAATGTTTTCCTGGTTCTATTCTTTTTCCCTTTGTGTTAGTTCATACAAGTCTTCACAAGTTTTTCTGAAATTTGTTCATCAGTTCTTATTTCACAGAAGTATCCTATTACATTCATAGACTACAGCTCATTCAGTCATTCCTTAATTGAAGGGCATCCCCTTGATTTGTAATATTTTGCTACCCTAAAAAGGGCTGCTATAAATATTTTTGCACATGTAGGTAGGTCCTTTCCCCATTTTTTTTTATGATTTCTTTGGGACATCAGGTAGTGGTATTGCTGGATCTCCAAGGGTATGTACAGTTTGACTGACCTTTGAATATAGTTTCAAATTGCTCTCCAGAATGATTTAGATCAAGTTACAATTCCACCAACAATGCATTTCTGCCCTTCTTTTCCCACAACCTCTCCGACATTTATCATTTTCCTTTTTTTGTCATATTAACCAATCTGATAGGTGTGAGGTGGTAGCTCAGAGTTACTTTAATTTGCATTTCTCTAATCAAAAGATATTTAGAGAATTTCTTCATATGCCAAAATATAGCTTCGATTTCTTCATCTGAAAACTCCCTGTTTATATATTTAGACCATTTATCAGTTGAGGAATGGTTGGTATTTTTATAAATTTGACTAAATTCTCTATTTATTTGAGAAGTAAGTCCTTTAGCAGAGACACATATTATAAAGATTGTTTCCCAGTTTTCTGCTTTCCTTCTAATTTTGGCTTCATTAGTGTCTTGTTTGTGCAAAACCTTTTTAATTTAATACAATCAAAATTATCTGCTTTCTATTTCATAATGCTCTCTATTTCTTGTTTGGTTATTAGCCTGTAATTGTAACGTAACTTCTTTTTTCTTAGGTTTTTTTTCAAGGCAAATAGGGTTAAGTGGCTTGCCCAAGGCCACACAGTAACTTCTTTAAGAATTTGGGTGCTTGGGGCGGCTAGGTGGTGAAGTGGATAGAGCACCGGTCCTGGAGTCAGGAGTACCTGGGTTCAAATCTGGCCTCAGACACTTAATAATTACCCAGCTGTGTGGCCTTGGGCAAGCCACTTAACAACACTTGCTGTGCAAAAACCTTAAAAAAAAAGAATTTTAATGCTAAACCCTTTGATCCAGCAATACCACTACTGGGTCTATACCCTGAAGAGATGATGAAAAAGGGTAAAAACATCACTTGTACAAAAATATTCATAGCAGCCCTGATTGTGGTTGCAAATAATTGGAAATCAAGTAAATGTCCTTCAATTGGATAATGGCTTAGCAAACTGTGGTATATGTATGTCATGGAACACTATTGTTGTATTAGAAACCAGGAGGGATGGGAATTCAGGGAAGCCTGGAGGGATTTGCATGAACTGATGCTGAGTGAGATGAGCAGAACCAGAAAAACACTGTACACCCTAACTGCAACATGGGGGTGATGTTCAACCTTGATGGACTCGCTCATTCCATCAATGCAACAATCAGGGACAATTTGGGGCTGTCTGCAATGGAGAATACTATTTGTATCCAGAGAAAGAACTGTAGAGTTTGAACCAAGACCAAGGACTATTACCTTTAATTTGGAAAAAAAATGGATATCTTATTGTCTGATCTTGTTATCTCTTATACTTTATGTTTCTTCCTTAAGGATATGATTTCTCTCTCTCATTACATTCAGTTTGGATCAATGTACAACATGGAAACAATGTAAAGACTGACAGATTGCTTTCCGTGGGGGGTGGGGGTAGGGAAGTAAGATTAGGGGGAAAATTGTAAAACTCAAAATAAATAAATAAAATCTTTAAAAAATAATTTGGGGGGGGGCCGCTAGGTGGCGTAGTGGATAAAGCACCGGCCCTGGAGTCAGGAGTACCTGGGTTCAAATCCAGTCTCAGACACTTAATAATTACCTAGCTGTGTGGCCTTGGGCAAGCCACTTAACCCTATTTGCCTTACAAAAAAACCTAAAAAAAAATAATTTGGATGCTATACAACTCAGTGCATATATATTTAGTATTGACATTACTTCATTGTTTAATGCTACCTTTTAGCAAGATGTACTTTCCTTCCTTATCTCTTTTATTAGATCTATTTTTGCTTTTGCTTGGTCTGGGATCAGGATTGCTATCCCTGATTTTTTAACTTCAGATGAAACATAATGGATATTGCCCTAGCCCCTTGCCTTTTGCAGTGTGTCTCTCTGCTTCAATTACTTGTCTTGTAAACATCATATTGTAGGATTCTGGTTTTGATTCACTCTACTATCTACTTCTGTTTTTATGGGAGAGTTATGATTACTCATTGTGTGTTTCCCTCCATCTATTTTTCCTCCATTTATCCTCTCTCCTTTCACCCTTTCCCAACTTGACAGTGGTTTTGCTTCATTCTACTGCTTCCCTCTCTTCTATCAGCCCCCACCCACTTTGTACTTATATTTAATCATTGTATTGCTGAGAACTGAGTCATTCAGAGTTGATTGTCACATAATATTGCTGATACAATGTTTTCCTGGTTTTACTCTTTTTCTCTTTGTATCAGTTCACACTTAATTTAACCTCCTCCCTTCCTACTTTCCCATCAGGTAGGGCAGATTTCTATATTCAATTGATTGTGTATATTATTTCTTCTTTGAGTCAATACTGGTGAGAGTAAGGTTCATTGCCCCCCCCCCCAACTTTACCTATACTGTAACAAATTTTTTATGTGTCTCTTGTGTGAATTAATTTACTCCACTCATCTCTCTTCCTTCTGTACTGTGTACTCCTTTGTCTCATCCCTTATTTTTTTATGTCATTCCTTCAAATTCACTTTATACTAATACTCTCTATGTGTCTTCTGTCTAGCTATGCTATTTGTGGGATAATTTTAAGAATTACAAGTATCGTCTTCTCATGCAAGGATATAAACAATTCAGCTCCACAGAATCCCTGTTTTCTTTCCCCCTTTTCTCCTTTAGGCTTCTCTTGATGAAGAAGATTTAGAGATTAGATTCATTAGAGATGAATTTTTTTTATTCAATTCTGGTCATCTCCTTACAAAAAAAAATTGAAATCCTTCTTCTCATTGAGTCACCATTTTTCCCCCTTGAAGTATTATGCTTAATTTCTCTGGGTAGGTGATTCTTATAATTGTAATCCTAGCTCCTCTGTTTTCTGGATTATGTTTCATGACCTCCAATTCTCTAGTGTTACAGCTATTAAGTTCTATATAAAATTAATTGTGACTCCCCAATATTTGACTTGCTTCCTCCTGGCCCCTTGCAGTATTTTTAACTTGATCTGATAGTTCTATAATTTGATTATAATTATAATGGAGTTTTTATTTTGCAATATCTTTCCTCAGGTGATCTGTAGATTCTTTTAATGCCGATTTTTCTTTTCTGCTTTCAGGATATCAGGACAGTTTTTCTTGATAATTTCTTGAAAGTTGTTCAGGTCCTTCTTTTGATTACCTTTCATTTAGTCCTTTGATTCTGACATTGTCTCTACTAGATCTATTTTCCAGGTCATTTGTTTTTCCAGTGTGGTAATTTACATTTTCTTCTATTTTTCATTCTTTTTTAATTGATTTGATTGATTCTTGATGTCTCTTAGAGTCATTAGCTTCTACTTGTCCAAATCTAACTTTTAAAGGATTATTTTCCTTATTTAGCTTTTGTACTTCCTTTTCCATTTGACCAATTCTACTTTTTAAACAATTGGTTTTTTCCAAGCTGTTTAATATTTTTCATAATTCTCTTGTAACACCCTCTCGTTGCTTTCCCCAATTTTTCCTCTCTCTTATATGATTTTTAAGCCCCTTTTTGAATTCTTCCATGAGTTATTTCTGAAATTGACACCACATCCTATTTTAATGTGGGGTTTTGTCCATAGTTGTTTTGACATTGTTGTCCTTTTCCCTTTCACCATAATAATTTTTTTATGATCAGATTCTTTTTTTGTTGTTTTTTTCTCATCTTTTTTGACCTTTTCCCTTTCTTTTAAATTTTAACTTTGATCTTAGAGTGGAAGGAGCACTGTGTCAGCTTCTTGTGCCAGGGGTTGCAGATCCTGGCTGTTTACCTGGTGCTATATGGTATTGCTCTGAAGCCCAGGAGGGACCCTAGTGTCTGGTGCTGCACTGAGAGGGTGGGGTGGGGTAACAAGTGCTATTGGAGATCCATGGGGGACTGGCAGCTTACCTGATGCTGAGCCAGGGGTCTAGTACTGGTGATTGACGTGTGCTGAGACTGTTGGGGGCATTTCTGCATTTCCTCTGGCACCACTGTAAAGCACATGGAGAGCTGGCCATTAGATTGCCTACTTGCCCAGGGCTATTCTGGAGCTGAAGTCTGCCCAGTCTTCTGGCTATGCTGAGGCAAGTAAAGGGGTCCTAGTGTTCACATTTACCTGCTCCACCACATTGGTGTTCAGGATTTCCCTCTGGTTTGTTGAAGTGGAGCTTGTTGTTGGTTCACTTTTACCTAAGTGAGACAGTCCTTTCTTACCAATCTTCCAAGTTTCTTGGGTTAAAATATTGTTTTACCCCATCTCTTTGCTGGCTCTGCTGGTTCCAGGATTTGTTTTAGGGTACTATTTATGGTTGTTTGTAGGTGAATATGGAAGAGTTACAACAATTTACTATTTACTCTGCCATCTTGGCTCCCAGAGGTCCAAGGGATATTTTTAAAAGGCAAACTCCAGGCTTTTAATTTGGGGGAGGAGTTGTGGGGTGTGGAGATGGTCAAGTCACAAAAACATGTGAAAACCCACTGACTTCAACCAAGAATTCTACCACACCCATCCCTGGTATACCAGCTACACATCTGGATCAGAGCCCACCAGCAGATTTCCTGGCACTCTTTGTGATTGTAAGGGTCATTATTATTATTGTTGTTGTTTTTGTGAAAATTCTATTACTTGATGTCTCTGTCCCAGTTGCTCTGGGTGGAGCACAGACATTATCTCATTACGATGAAGTCTTTTACTATGAAACGGGAAACAGTAAAGTTGTTCGAGCTTTCAGGACAGGCAGCTCTGCCTTTAACCACAGCTACCCTGGAGACTGAGAGCCCAACTCCATCCCAAGAGAAAAGGGTCCCCTGGAGGCCCAGACTGGCTCCCAGTCCCTGCCAGAGGAAACTGATGTTCCCCTCCCTAATCATGTGTTCATCACAAACCTGAGAAAGGTGTACTGAAGTTAGTGGGAACATAAAGCTACATGAGTAGGGACAGAGGCTATGTGAGTCCCAGAACTTGGAGGAGTTATTTTCTAAAACTATTCATAACACCAGATTAAAAGTTTCTCTCTGCCAGTCAATTCCCTTGGGTCTCCTCTGAAGGCTCTTATCTCCCTATCCTATCTCTCCTTATGCACTGGTATCAATATGAGATTTTTCATGGCTCCCAATCCACTGAAGAAAGCCTATGCATAGAAATGTTAAGGCTACTTTTGAAACTTCAGGCAGGTGGTCCCCAGTGTCATATCTATTACAATGCATGGCTATGTTCTTGAGGCAGAATTTTCTTATTTTATGCCAAGTTGAGGTTTCAGGAATCCTGGCAAGTCCCTGAATTGATGGGCAACTTCTCTCCATGCCATCACTCTCACAAAAACATCAAAGACTCCCAGAATTCTGGAGCTCATTTAGTCCAAATCCTTCATTTTACCAATAAGGAAACATGCTCAGAGAGACTGAGGTGAATTTGTTGCCCAGGGTCAAATGATATTAGGTCAGGAATCAGAGGCCCGAGATTTAAATCTCAGTTCTGCTGAGGTGAGCAGCTAGATGGCTCAGGGGATAGAGTGTTGGGTTTGTAGTCAAGAAAACTCATTTTGAGATCAAATATTTTCAGTCACTTACCAGCTGTGTGACCCTGGGCAAGTCATATAAATCTATTTGCCTCAATTTCCTCATCTGTAAAATGAGCTGGAGGAGGAAATGGCAAACCATTCCAATATCTTTTTTAAGAAAACCCCAGATGACTGAAAAACAGCAGAACAATAATAATCTGCTACTTTATTGAGGAATCCCTTTAAGTTCAGACATGAACTGGTATGTATAGTCAGGATGAGTTTTTACCCATGAAAGCCATTGTACTAGTAAGGAATAGGTTACATAAGACTAACTTAGCTACATTATGGCTTAAATAGGTCTCTGTGGACTGGGAACCTAACTACAATTTATGACATTGTTTCTGTGGGAAAAATGTGTTCTGAGTTACAAACAACCCACTTCCAAATGAACTGGAATGAAAACTGTTCTTATGAGGGGAACTGCCTGTAAAGTCCACTCATTCACATCACTGACACTAAAGAAGGGGACCCTCTACTTGCAGATCTGCCCTATACAGGCTTCATCATAGTGCAAAGGTGACCCTGGATTCCATAAGGCCACAGTCAAGTGGTATACCAACCCAGTGAGTCTTACAGAGCTGAAAAGGCATCATGGTCAGACCCAGCAAAAGACCATGTATTTACTATTCAAAGATTAATCATCCTGGCTAGGAAGGGAGAAGGTTGGAAAGTAAAAGCTTGAATCAGCAGAAGATCGAGAAGGAAAAGGAAAGTTGAAGAAAGAGAAGGTTGGCCCCTGGTTTTTGCTTTGCATTGGTAAAACAAATATCCACTAAAATGAAATCAAAGATTTTTCCAAAATACCCTGCTAGAGTAATAGCTTGTTATTGACCACAGTCATCATTTAATCTCTCTATCTCCACGCCTTTGCAAGATTATTTGTTCTCCAGTGCCTGTGATAATTTTCTCCTCAAATTCATCTCTTAATATTTTTAACTTCTTCAAGACTCAGCTCAAATGCCAATTCTCACAGGAGGCCTTTCTTGATCTCTATAAATGTTCTGACCCTCTTCAAATTATATTGTGAACATTTTTCCATTCAGATGTTATATTCCAAACCGCACAGTATGATGTTAAGTTCCTTCAAGTATTCTTCATACTTTGTACAATCCATTCCTTGTATACGATTTTGCTCTTGTTGAGTTGTTTTAGTGATATTTGACTCTTCATGACCCCATTTGGGATTTTCTTGGCAGAGAAACCAGAGTGGTTTGCCATTTCCTTCTCTAGCTCATTTGACAGATGAGGAAACTGAGGCAAATAGGATGAAATGACATCTAGGTTCACACAGCTAGTAAGTGTCTGAGGTGAGATTTGAACTCATGAAGATGAGTCTTCCTGATTCCAAGCCCAGGAGCTTATCTACTGTGTATATAGTACCTGCTTAATAAATACTTGCTTATTGAATCATTCCAAATCATTAGATAATGACTGGTTTTCTAGATCTGACTCATTGAATTACCTGGTAAAGAAAGTCCCTCTGCCAATGCAGGTCAACATCTTTTCTGCAACTTTGCTGCCTAGAGCATCTAGAGACTGGGATTTACCCAAGGTCACAAGGCCAGTGCATATGAGAGATGGTACTTGAACATAAGTATTCCTGATTCTGAGGTCAACTCTCTACCATCTCTGATACATTTAAGGGAGGACTTGAATTCAGCTCTTTCTCTGGTCTAGGTCTGCTATTTATCTATCACACCACCCTGGCTCTCATGACTTTTCCACACACATCAATTGGTTAATTAAAAGAGAAAATAATCTAAAATAGCAGCTAAAAAAGCATATCCCTTTATTCTCATGAGAAAGTCAATATGACAGAGCCATGTGGTAGAGACACATGCCTGGGTCCTCAGTCTGTGGGCTTCAGCCAAATTCTAAGGGGTACAAAAGAAAAGGTGTCATCTGAATCACAGAACCACAGCAAGTCTAGTTCTGTTCTCGCTCAAATACAGGCTGAGACTCCTCAATTCCTCCTCTACCCACCTTTATAGCAAGAAAACCAACCTCTCACTCTCCCATTCCAGCTTGGCACAAACTTATATGTGTTCAACTGGCTATCAGATTTGTAAAATTCTGATGCAGCAGTTATAAAAACCCATTCCCACCCAACCCACCCTGGGGACAAGGGGAAGTAGAAACCAAGCCCACAGAAAGGATGCAATTCTCTTGCCTTATCTCAAAAGCAGGGAATTGGGAAGATGGAAAGGAGACTTTCCTTTTGCTGCAAAGTGGGGCCTCCCAAATACCAGAGCTCCTTTCTCCAAAGTCCCTTCAAAAAACTTCCACAAACAACACTTCCTTTTGCCTCAGGTTCCAAGGATTTGGTGTTTTGAAGGGCCTTCCTGCTTCAAAGTAAAGGTTATTGTTGTTTAGTCATGGCATACTCTTGGCAAAGATACTGGAGTGATTTGCCATTTTCTTTTCCAGTATGTTCCCATTTTATAGATGAGGAACTAAAACAAATAGAGATTAAGTGATTTGACCAGTGACATAGAATTATAGTGTCTGAGGTTAGATATGAACTCAGGTGTTCTTGACTCTAAGTCAGGTGCTCTAACCACAGTACTACCTAGCAGCCTCACTAAATAAATACAAATGTACAAGAAAGCTGCAAATCGATTAGAAGAGGAAAATATGATAACTTCATCATTTTCTGCCTTCCTCATATAAGGACTCTAAAAGGCATCAGGAACACCAAAGAAAGAGGACCTGAATGCAAATTCCACTTCTGTTCTTTACTACACTGTGTAATATTGGCCAAGTCAGCTAGTCTCCCTTAGCTTCAGTTTCTTCTTCTAAAAAAATGAGGGAATTGGACTAAATGACTTCTGAAGGACTTTCCAGCTCCAAATCTATAATCCAATGACTTTACTCTGCTCCTAATTAGTTGGTATGACCTTGGACAATTCCCTAATTTTCTTACTTTCCTCTTCTGGGAAAAATGAGAATTGGATTAGATGATCTCTAAATATCTTTCCAACTCTAATAATTCTAAGACCTATTTTTCTCTTCAGAAGAGAGAATTTTGCTGGGGTATGGTTAGGCCACAAAGCAATCAATCAATTAATTTTTACTCAGTTAGCTCAAACAAAAAAGGGACCATTACTGGTTTTTAAATCAAGTTGAGGAAGCAATGTGATACCTTGGCAAGTTTATTAGCTCCACAGGACTTGAGTTCCAATCCCACTACAGATTCTTATGACCTGTGTGACTTTTAGCAACCTACATTGCATTTATGGGCCTTGACTTTCTCCTTTTGAAGTCTTTCCTAGCTTTATATCTAGGATCCTTTGTATCAATTAATATCTATTAGTTGTTCCACTGAAAAGCAACCACCCTGCTCAAGTTGAAATGGATTTCATCAAGAGAAAAGGAGAAGACAATCAGCCTAATTAAGTAGACTTCTGTGAACCTGAACAAAGATTAGGTGGGAGTATAAGAGGGGAAAAAGGTAAAGATGAAGACAAGAAGAGCCCTGATTTGTCCAAGGCATATTGGCTGATTTCCTAGGATCCCTAGACCTGAAGATGTGTGTCAGAAAGAAGAGGATAGAAATCAACCTGAGTTCCTTTTACATTCCCAGCATCCCCTTTGGCTTCTTAGATCTAAAAAGACTGTCCAATCTCAGGGTCTCTAAAGACCCCCTGAGTTGTGGATATGAATCCTTCCCTGATGCTAGTCCCCCTTCAGGGCAATGGCATATGACTAAGGGTTCTCTGATTTTCTAGAGGACGTGAGGGAAGGAGCACCAGGGATCTGAGCCTCAGATTACATTTCATCCAATGATCTGGGAGCCTAAGAATAGAAAATTCTGCCTTTCTGGAGGCTGTGAACACTGAGATTCCACTCTGCCTGTAGCAGTAGAAAAAAAAATCCCGGATTGGGAGTCAAAGGTGTTGGATTCAAAACCTGACTCTATGAACCTGTGGGCAAATGACGCCCCCCCCACCTTGACCTCAATTTTCCCCATCTGTAAAATAAGAGAGTTAGGAAAAGATAGAACTCTAAAGGTTCCTTCCAATTTAAAACCATATCTGTCATTTCCTATGACTTGCAGCTCTCTCTGCACAGAAGCTGGGTCTGGGAGTCTCCATCATGTTGAAGACTCTTATCACCTCCACCCCCCCCCCTTTTTTCCACCCTATTTTAGAAACCTTGTTCTGAACAATCTCATTTGATTTTCTAAGTGACTTTGAAGTGAAATTGTGTGTGCATGTGTACATTTGCCCCAGCTGGCCTAAGGAGTTATAATAGTTAATAAATAAGTAAATGGCAAAAATAGCCTCCAAGGAGCTGGCAGGCAGGGGGCCAGGGAGGCTGGGAATCAGGCCAGCACCCTGAAATGCCAAAAGTGACTTTAGCCAAAAAGAAAAAAATGTCATTTTGAAACCTTCTCTGCCAATGAGGGTTGGAGTTTGCTGTGGTTTTTGGTATTTCCTTAGGTCCAACTTCCCTTAGGCCCTAGAGTTAGGACTCCATACTAAGATTTGGGGAAACTGGGGCTCGGAAGACAAGGCTGTAAACTCACAGACCTCTGCTCCCTAAGTGGTGTCTCTTGATCATCCATCCAGTTGGCCAGTCCTACAAAGGGCAGGGCACATTTAACTAGCCAAGAGAATGTTTCCCAGGTCTAATGGGCATATGACAGCAATATGTTCTAGGGTCATGAGTGAATTCTCCCATCCCTATGTCCCTTACCCTGGCCCCCAACCTTGGAAGTCAGAGAAAAGAAAGGGGAATCATTGATAGTCAGTAGTGTAAGGCTCCCATTTACTCAGTCAAAAGATAGTTCTTATCCTGACTCCTGGTCTCTTTTCTCAGGTTTAGGTTAGTGTGTATGGCCTCTCAAGTCCAGAATATAAAAGAATTTTTTTGCTCTGAGAGCTTTGGTTATGTTACAAGTTGTTGTCTTGGTGGCATTAAAGATAGTTGTTTTCTAGTTTCAAAATGCAGCATTTCCAGAAGAAACAGATGTGAGTAACCCCCTCCCCACTCTATGCACACACAAATACACATAAATACACTCTCACCAATCCCCTTCCCCCCACTGCAAATTGGTTCCAAAAACATGCCTTCAGTTTGCTTGTTTACCAGGCTCTTTGGAACAATCATGACTCGGCCTGTGGCAACCACAGGGATCACTTCCTCCACAAAAGAGATGTTGGTCTTCTACCTGACCTCACAGCAGCCTCCTTTGGCCATAGTCATCCCCTCCCCCCATCACTTCAGAGTCAGATTGTCCTATTGGCCCACTCCCCAATTCAAAGGGTGCTGCCCACATTCATCAAACAATAAATAGTATTCACTGGCCCATGTTTGTGGGCTGTGACAGAGCAGGTTCCAGATGATTCCTGGAAGATGGTGGGTTAACCCTGTCTGTACTGTTCCTGGGAAAAAATGGGAATCCAGGCAGGAGACTGGCCTGAGGAAATTCCGATCCAATTCTGGTCTTTTATTTTGGACTCCCACTTTATTTGACCTTTATTTTCTAATACTACAAAGCTGGAGTGGTATCTCTCTGTCCTTGCAAACTCAGCTCAACTGGTCAACTAACCTTTTTTTAAGCTCCTACTATGTGACAGGCTCAAGAAGCTAGGAAGTGGGCTTCATAGTACTTATCTTTATGGTAAGAGGATAAAGTATAACAAATCAGGAGAACACACAATTGTTGAATTCTCTGCAGAGGACAGGAAACTTATCTGAAGGTATCTATCCATTACTGTCTGGCATCAGTTTCTGAACTAAATTAGCCCTTTTTTTCTCTTATCTCCCCCAGCATATGTAAGTTTGATCACTGCTTGGTTGGATGAGTTCTTGACTTCATTTCCCATCTCTGCAATTGAATAGAGGCTGTCCCCCAGTGCTTGAATGGTCTCTCTTCTTCCCTTGAAACTTTGAGAATTAAGGGTTTCCTTCAAAAAGTTGACCTGTGAACCACTTTCAACCTAAAGTCTTTAGTGATACCTCTTCCCCTTTCTGCATCTCCCCACAAAATGCTATCTTGTATTTAATCTGCATTAAATAGATAGAGCACACTGGCCTTGGAGACAGGAGTAGAAAGTTTGAATCCAGCCTCAGATACTTACTAGCTGTGTGACCTTGGGTAAGTCACTTAACCCTGACTTCCCCACATCTAGGGCCATTTCTAGACCTGATTCATATCTAGCCACTGGAGCCAGATGGTTCTGGAGGAAAAAGTGAGGCTAGTGACTTAGCACTATCCCCCCCCACACACACTCAAATCCAATTCTTGTGCTTGTCATGGCATCACTTCCCTGATGTCATGGTCTTCTTTAAGAATGAAGGACAAAAAAAAATTAAAAAAAAAAGAATGAAGGACAAACCACTGTAACCAAGATCAAAAGAAACGTAATAAATTGGGAAACAATTTTTACAACTAGTATTTCTGACAAAGGACTCATTTCTAAAATATACAGAGAACTGAGTCAAATTTTAAAAAAAGCCATTCCCCAATTGACAAATGGTCAAAGGATATATAAAGGAAATTTACAGATGAGGAGATCAATGTAATCCACAGTCATATGAAAAATTGCTCTAAATCATTACTTATTAGAGAAATGCAAATTAAAGCATCTCTGAGATACCACCTCACACCTCTCAGCCTGGCCAATATGACCATAAAGGACAATGATCAATGTGGGAAGGGATGTGGGAAATCTGGGACACTAATACATTGTTGGTGGGGCTGTGAACTCATCCAACCTTTCTGGAGAGCAATTTGGAATTATGCCCAAAGGGCAACAAAAATGTGCATACCCCCTGATCCAGCAATAACACTACTGGATCTATACCCTGAAGAGATTATGAAAAAGGGTAAAAACATCACTTATACAAAAATATTCATAGCAGCCCTGTTTGTGGTGGCAAAGAATTGGAAATTAAGTGAATGTCCTTTAATTGGGGGATGGCTTAGCAAATTTGGTATATAGGGATGGGAATTCAGAGAAGCCTGGAGGGATTTGCATGAACTGATGCTGAGTGAGATGAGCAGAACCAGAAGAACACTGTACACCCTAACAGCAACATGGGGGTGATGATCAACCTTGAAGGACTCGCTCATTCCATCAGTGCAACAATCAGGGACAATTTGTGGCTATCTGCAATGGAGAATACCATCTGTATCCAGAGAAAGAACTTCGAGTTTGAACAAAGACCAAGGACTATTACCTTAAATTTAGAAGAAAAAAAAAACTGATATCTTATTGTCTGATTTTGCTCTCTCTTAGACTTTTATGTTTCTTCCTTAAGGATATCATTTCTCTCTCATCACACTCAATCTGGATCAGTGTTTACCATGGAAACAGTGTAAAGACTGCCTTCTCTGGGGGCTGGGGGGGGGGAGTAAGAATAGGGGAAAAATTGTAAAACTCTAAATAAGTAAAATATTAAAGAAAAAAAAGAATGAAGGACAAATATTATCATCATAATCATCATAATCTTTAGGTGACTATATGTGTGTACGTTGTCCCCAAGGGCAGGATAATTTCCTGGCACAAAACAGGAGCTTAATAAATGTTTTCTCTACATAGAGTTGAAGAATTTGGTAGTAACTTTAAACTACTACAGGTCATAATCCTCCTTTTTTTTTGTTTTTTTAGTTTTAGACTTTTCCTGTAGTCCAGGGATTCTTTACCTGGGGTTCATGAACTTTTAAGAAACATTTTTGATGACTATTTTTCAATATAATTGGTATTTGTTGTAATCCTATGTGTTTTCAAAGAGAAACACATAGATATGAGTCCCTGCCCTCAGACAATCCATAACCTAGTTGGGAAAACAATACCCATGTGGATAAAAAGATAAACTAATAATAAGAGAATTGGCAAATGGAAAGGTTAAGTTGCAGACAATTGTTCAGGTCCTCGAATGGCCAGCCAAGCATCTTCGATCTTATCATATCAATGATGCAGAACCACTGAGTGGTATTTTAGGAAAATTAATATGGTCATGGTGTGGTGAATGGATTGGAACAGGAAGAGAGTAAAGGCCAGGAAAACCATTTAAGGATTATAGTAGTCCATTTGTGAGATAAGAGCCTGAATTACCATGGTGGTGGGAGGAATGGAAAGGAAGGAATGTTTACTAGAGACATTGAGAAGGAACGATCAGCAGGATTTTGTAACAGATTGGATATGGGAGGGGAGGCAAGGCTCAAGGAAGAAGACCCACAAAGTGGGAAAAGTCAAGAATGACTCAGAGGTTGTAGGTTCTGAATGAAAGGAAGAATGATACAATACCACAGAATACCATAGTACCATGGAAATAGGGATAGTAGGGACGGAGGGATTGTGTGTGTGTGTGTGTGTGTGTGTGTGTGTGTGTGTGTGTGTGTATGTGTGTTTGTGTGGTCTGGGAATGGTTCATTTAATTTTAGACATGCTAAGTCTAAGGTGGAGCTAGAAGACTTAGAGAACAAAGGACCAGTAACAGTTATAGAGTCAGGAAAACTCATCTTTTTAATTCAAATATGACCTTAGCCACTAGCTGGGTAACCCTAGCCTAGGCACTTCATCCTGTTTACCTCAGTTTCCTCATATGTAAAATAAGCTGGAGAAGAAAATGACAAACCAGTCTAGTATCTTTGCCAAGAAAATCCTAAATGGGGTCACAAAGAGTTGTAATGACTGAAAAATGAGTGAATAACAACAAAAATTACAAGTGATGGGTCAGACTTCCAAATGGAGATATTCAACAGGCCATTGTAGATGTATTGTGTGTCAGTGGTCGTGGGCTAGCAATCAAGACTTAGCAAATAGGGTCAGTCTGACTTGCCTACCATACTGTCATTCTCTGGCTCTGAGAACAGCCATTTCTCAGAGGAATCAGTTGTCATTTCTAGTTAGTGGAGTAATGATTTCCCTTCTCCTCTGCTTCAGAATGTCTCATAAATGTTAAAACTAGAAGGAACTCTTAGAAATTATCTAGAAGCAGATGAAGAAACGTGAGACTCAGATCAATTCCTTCTTCTAGTTCAAACTGCTATCCTAAGAGTTACCTACTATCCAAGGTGATATCTTCCTGGCCTTCCTTCTAAGAATTCCATTTGGTTTCTAATTCATCTCTTTCCATTGGCTCTGCTTACAATCTATTCCCCAGGCCTGGGGCTCTGGATTAAAATGTTTATGGAAATTCTTTATCCTATATTCTTTTGTTACAAACCTCATTTCCTCTGAGCGGAAATATACTCTTGAGCTCTGCCTCTAAGAACCACCCCATCAGACCTCAGAGACTAACTAAAGTTTTCTCTAGCCCACCTCATCCTCAAGACTAGTCATCCTATCCTAAATATTCCAGGGTACATGGTAGCATGTAGATTTTAGATTTTAACAACAAAATCTCAAACCCTCCTGACCTGTCAGTAATCCCCCAATCTGTCACCATCTGGAGTTGACAGATTTTTTTAATAAATACTAGTTTGTCTATAATAAATCTTCTATGTCTGTTCTCTTATCTCTGTCAGACTACAATTCTAGGTGGAGCTAGGTGACCAGAGGACAAAGTGCCAGTAACAGTTCTAGAGCCAGAAAAACTCATCTTCCAAGTTCAAATTTGGCCTTAACCATTAGCTAGATGACCCTGGTCTAGGCACTTCAACCTGTTTACCTCAATTTTCTCTTCTGTAAAATAAACTGGAGAAGGAAATGGCAAACCACGTCAGTATTTTTGCAAAGAAAGCTCTAAAGGGAGTCACAAAAAAATGGACATGATTGAAAAATGACTGAAAGAAATATGAAATTTTTACCATTAGACAGGAAATATCTGGAAGTCAGAAGTTATCTTTTTCCCCCCTTTCCTTACCCTCCCATATCCCAAGAAGCTCTGTACACAAGGGACATTAAAGACATGATGGATGGAAAAATCAAAATTTTAGAGCCAGTAAGTCACCTAATAACTGCCCCACTAAAAAAAGAATTTACACTCTTAACTTACCCAAGAAATGGTCATGAGCACTTCATCTGAAGATCCTCAATGAAAGGAAACCTATTACCTTCTGAGCCAAACCATTCTACTTTAGGAGAGAACTGATATTTTGAAAGTTTTTCCAGGTTATAAGCCTAAATGTATCTCCTTGCATCTTTAACCTATAGTTATGAGAATACTTCCTGAGTCATGAGAATAATTCCACATGAGAATCTTTCAAATATTTGAACACAGTTTCCATGTATGCCACTGAAACTTCTCTTCTACAGGTTAAAAATCTTGTTTTCCTTGAATAGATATTTGTGTGAAACAAAGTCAATGGACTTTACACACACCTAGTTACTGTCATCTGAATGATATCTAGTTTATCAATGTCTTCTACACTGTGGTGTTTAGAACTGAATACAATGCTTAAGAGAAACAGGTGTGCAGGTAAATGTTTAACAACCAGTTCCCCAGAGGAAAAAATATCAGCAGGACACACTTTAAAGTTTAAGTTGCATTATTCATATTTTCTCTATTACTTTCTTAGGTGGAGACAATCAATAAAACAATAAATCAAGTCCTAATTTTTACATTTGCTGATTTCCGAGGAGCAAATACTCACACTGAAAATTTACCAATCAGTACACAACTGGATATCAATAACAGTTACTGCTCATTCAGTCCATTTGTTAATATTCCAAATGTCGTCTGACCAGGGCAGACTGCAGAAGGGCTGCCAGCTACCACTTTCTTATTCTTGGAGATTCTGTCTTTCTGAATCCAGACCCAGGTCACATAAACTTTATTCATTGTGTTTCTCCTTGTCTTCTTGTATGGATTGAGCTTGCTATCTACTAAAATTTCCAGGTCTGATGATCAATAAAACCAGTAGAAACCTTGGAGAAATAGAAAGATCTGGTGATAGGTTAGAACACAATTTTCCCATATGAAATATAATTAGTGTTATCCCCAGTTCCCATTAACTAGCATGCAGAGATTGCATGCCCCCCAATTCCCAAACTCCAAACGTGTTCCCCAGAGAACAATTCTAATGATGAAAGAGTTCAACTGCAAAGAGTCAATTCAACATATGTTTTAGAGTCCACAATGGTGAAAGGGTGGGAATTCCTTATTCAACCCCATCCCTGCCCAAAAATGATCTTGAGAGAAAACACTTGAGCTCCAACCTCACCCCACCCCTCAGTGCAGAGTTTTCCTTTGCTCACATAGACTCTGATCCCTTGTCCCTTTTCCCAGAGCAGAAGCTGCTGAGTTCCTTAAGGGACAGGGAGAGACACTAAAATTCATATTAATCCAAAGAAGCAACCAAACTAATTAAGGGCATAAAAAAGGTTCCGTTCTCTTGAGACTGATTACTCATCACAGCCAGGGAAGACTAGATGGGGAGGGGAGTCTACCAAATGAAAAAAATGTATTTCACTTACACTTCCTGCCAAAGTATTGCTCCCCAATATTACCAAAGATTTGCAATTTCATCAGTATATGGGTATTACTTCCACCAATTCCTCCATATAGGCCTGCACCAGGGCCAGCTTGAACTGAAATCAATCATTCAATTTTGATGAGAATTTATTCATCAGAAATCAGCGAACTCTACAAATCAGGGCTTGATTTATGGTTTGGTTTATTGTTTAGACTTTAAAAAGTGATGGAGAAAATGTTAATAATGCAAATTAAGCTTAATAATGTTATTAGTACATTTTCCCCCAGAGAGCCAGTTGCTAGATATTTACCAGCCTCCATACCTAAGTAGACAGTCTTTATGAGTTGCTTACCCTCTCCCCCTTACCCTTTCCCCTCCTCCCCCAAATTCAGCACTTTAAGGTCAACCTTCTATGGTTTAAGAATCTCTCAAAGCTGTAATTCCAAAAAGAAACAGATAGTCAAAGGACCATAAAAATTCCAGTGTTAGAGTTGGAAAGGACTTTAGATACCAGGTTAGTCTAATTCTCTCATTTCATAGATGAGTCAGAAGAACAGATTACATGACTTGTCCATAGTCCCATCATTGTTGCTATTGACTCTTATTCCATTTGTGTTTTTCTTGGAGAGATATTAGAGTGGTTTGCCATTTCTTTCTCCAGCTCATTCTGTAGATGAAGAAACTGAGGCAAACAGGGTTGGTTATGTCAAACATGATATATGAACCTGTGTCCTCTGACTAAAGACCCTAAGCTCTTTTCAGCTGGGTTGGGACCTGCCAGAAATTATGATCTGCTGGTGTCATCTTCTAGAAGTCAATCTAAGATGAAGCACTTAGAATAGCCCATTTGGTGGAGGAAAGTACCCCTGAGAGTTGGGGTGTGGGGAAGAGAGATTAAATTCAGCATCAGAGCCAGGAACTTCTTTTTCAGAGAAAAGAAAAAAGCCCCAGTCACACTTCTGAATCTCCCCTACAACTTTCCCTTAGATGCCCCAATAAGAAACTCTTCCTTTCTTAATTCACCTGCTGGCTTAGTCTCTTGGCTCTCTCTCTATTTAACTGGGATAGGCTTATTAGATTAATTACAACTCTGGGATGCATTTCTCTTGATACAAGAAAAGACCCAATAGGGCTCTTACTTTGGTTATTTTGACCCAGGCAAAGAGATAAAGGCTCCAGATTATCATTTTAGGCTTCCAGTTTGGGAGGGGAGATTAAAAGTTTTTTCAAAGCATACCCTAACCTCCCACCCCTATCCAAAATGAGTAATTCACTACACACTGACACACCATGGCTTCATTTCATAAATTTAGAGATGGAAAAGGACCTTGGAAGTCCTTTAGTCAATCCTCTTATTTTATAGATGAGAAAACCAAGGCAGAGAGAGGGTACGTGATTTGTCCAGAGTCACATTGCTTGTAAGTATCTGAATCTGAATTTGAACTCAGGTCTTCCAGAATCCATGTTTAACAGTATGTTCTCTGCTCCATCATCTAGGTGCTATATAAAACCATCTTCTTCCCTGCCCTAAAGACTTAGTGATTCCCTAGATGCCTTTGTCAACCCCTCAATTCTAGTGCCTTCCTACTGTAGATTATTTCTAATTTATCTTTTCTTTTTTTTTTTTGGCAAAAACAATTGAAGGTAAATGACTTGCCCAGGGTCACAATAGTTGGTAAGGGTCAAGTGTCTGAGGTCAGATTTGGACTTGGGTTTTCCTGACTCCAGGACTTTATCCTTTATACAGGGTTTTGTATAATCATTTTAATGTTTTTTTTATTAGATTGTGAACTCCTCAAGAGAAGAAACTTTCAAGTTTCTTTATATCCCCAACACAGCACAGAGTCTGAAACATTTAGCCTTGATCAGTTGTGTCCAAATTTTTTTTTATCCCAGGCCCTCTAGACCTGAGGGGCTCATCTTCTAATGTCAGTTCATTTAGACTTTTAATACTATCCATGGAGTTTCTTGGCAAAGACACTGGGAAGGGGTTTACCATTTTCTTCTCCAGTGTCTATGCAGGGAGAAGTTCAAATTTGAACTCTGGTCTTTCTCTCTCCATGCCCCTTGTTCTATCCACTGCACAACCTAGCTGCCTCCTTATATAGATACTTAATATATAGGTTGACTTGAAATAACAAAATTTCCATCCGAGAACAGGGTATAGCATCCAGATTTTCCCTGGGTCCACTGCCCAGTTTCCTTGAACCCTGGGCCTCAGACTGATTTTCATGACCATGTTTCAAGTATAACTTCCAGTGAAGATGCCAGACCAGAAGAGCAGAGAGGGGAAGGATTAGGGTAGAAATCAAGAATTAGCCAGATGACCTATAAGGGATTAGGGTACATCGCCCACCTCACTGGGCTGCTTAGAGGAAAAAAAGCATTGTCTAAGTAGATGGCATGAAAGTCAGAGAACAAGATTCAAGTTCCACCTCTGCAATATACTGATTGTATTATTCTAGACAAATCACTTAAGCCCTAGGAATTCCAGGCAACTCTCTATGAGTTGCAGAAATGATATTGCATTGGAAGAGGGGAATTTTTTTTTTACCCAGGAATTCCTAAAATGATGAAATCATAAGGTTCTTATCCTATCCTAGGTCAGTGTAAGCTATTTGTAGCCTCAGGTGGGATGCTGAGACCCCAGGAGGTCACTACTCCATCATTCCTTCAAGCTTTCATTTCTTCTTCCTCCTCCTCCTCCTCTTCCTCTTCCTCCTCCTCAGAGGACTGAAGCAGACAGTGCTATTTCAGGAAAGAGATGAGCTTCCTATAGGTCTGCTAACCAAGAAAATGTGCCTCAGATGACCCACCCCCAGCCCCCACCTTCCCCCTCAGCCACAAGGCAAGGCAAAGATTTAAATAAGCATTAGAGGCAGACATCAGGTGGGAAAGAAGGGGAGGAGACAAACTCTCACATGGGAAGGATGTCAGAGATGATGACTAACTGGCTTTTCTAGGCCATCATCACTAGTGCTGGGGAAGTATTTCACTTTAAAAATAAATTTGAAGCAAAATCCAAAATTAACACCCCCACTCCCTGCCCCACATGACCCCCTCCTCCTCCCAGAGATTACAGAACTCTTATTCTGAAGTTGAGCATGAGAGTGTCTCTTCTCAGTAGTCCTCTCCCCACCTGAAATGGGGGTGCTACCCTTTTTCATTACTCAGCCCTTGGGACATGGCAGCCTGATCTATTCCCAGTTGGACTGGATTTTTAAAAAAATCCTCATCTTTATCTGTCCCTCTCTCTCCTATATACTTGACATAAATTTAAATTTAAAAGGTTCACAATCTATGCCTCAGTTTCCCTAGATGTTCTTTGGTGTCACATCAAAATTCTCTGACAGAGCACAATTAGATGAACAACTGTTTCTCATGCATAGCATTCTACCTACCTAACTATTGTGCCTTTGCTCCAATGCTCCCTGCCATGTCACCATTTTCACCCCAACCACAAAGAACCCCTATTTCCCTTTAAAACATAGTGGAGGTTCCTCCTATTGTCTCCCTCTTGAGATTACTGAGCATCATTTTACACATTTTTGCATTCACTTTGCTGTGAACAGGCTGCATCCCTACAGTTGAAGGCGAACCCCCAGAGAACAGAGATGGCTTCATGTCTGTCTTTGTATCTTCAGCACATAGCAGTCTCTTGTATATATACTGCATTGGAAGAGGGGAATTTCGACTATATAGCCTTAATAATGTAGGCTGAATTCAGTTAAATGAAGAATGATCTAGTGCAGAGTTTCTTAACTTGGGCCCAGTAACTTTTTTTTTAACATTTTGATAACTATTTCAGTCTAATTGATTTGCATTGTAATTCTATGTATTTTCTTTTATGCATGTAAAAATATTATTCTGAGAATAAAGAGAAGGGATCTGTAGGCTTCATCAGACTTCCAAAGGGGATTATGACAGAAGAACCCTTAGGCTAGAGTAGTGATTTCCTAGTAATGTGGAAGGTGCTAATCATTCAATTAACAATTATCTTATTAAGCACTCATATAGTCAACATGGAAGACTTGTGGTAGATCACACACACACGCACACACCTTGCCCACAACACCATCATTAACAAATGCCTACCCTCAAGAAGCTTACTAGGTACTAAACTGTATAGGAGAATAAACTGTATAGGAGAATATGGCAGAAAGGTCACATAATGGATAGAGGGCCCAGATTTGAAGTCAGGAAAATTCATCTTTGTGAGTACAAATTTGGCTCAGACTGTCGTTAGCTGAGTGACCCTGGAAAAGTCACTTAACCTTGTCTGCCTCAGTTTTCTTATCTGTAAGATGAGCTGGAGAAGGAAATGGCAAACCACTCCAGTATCTCCAATAAGAGAACTCCTAATGGAGTCATAAGGAGGGGACACAACTGAATAACTGACCAACAACACCAACAACAACAACAACAACAACAAAAACAATGGAAGAGATTCAGGTATTAATTGGAATTCTAGACTTTTCCACGGACCTTTTAAAGGGAATAAGTATAACTCAATACCAGATTTGGAGCATAGCATTTTAATCCTGACCTTGCAATTTATCAGTTGTGTGACCTTGGGCACTGACGTATTCTGTCAGTTTTCTCATTTAGAAAATGGGTCAATGTAGTAGATATTAATTCCATGGGTCATTTATAGTGGCAGTGACTCAGTGCTGAAGGACTTGGCACCCTGGGTGTTGAGGTATTGATTTTAAGTCAATATTTAAAATTAAGTTTAAGTCCATTAAAAACAACAATATAGAAGTGGTTTTATCAGGTAAGACCATATTCCCATTTAATCAATCAACTAGTAGCATAAACTAGGGGATGAATACACATCTCCTATATACCTCCACTGAATTAAAGGTATTTCAATTAGCTGCCACAGAAAGTCTGTTCAGATTGGTCAAGGGGCTTGTTTAAAAGCACCAACTTAATTTGAATAGGATTCAAGGGTCTAGAAGTAAAGAAGGCTGTTTCAGGTAAGCTCCTAAGAAGGATTGCTTTGGGAAGGGGTGGGAGTATGAGAAGAGCCCCAACTTTGGCCTTGCCTCATTCTCCTTTCTCTTTAACAACAGAAGGACTTTATGAATTTGGGGACTGGCAGATTTTGGACTTCCTGTTGGCATCCTAGCAGCTTCCCCAGAACAATCTATGGCAACGTCTACATTGGGAGACTCTTTGGATATACTGGACACAATAAAAAAAGAAGATTCAGTGCTCTACAAAGATCAAAGTAGAAAAGCCACATGATATCTAAAAGGACCATCTTGAGGAATCCCACAAAAGGATTTCCAGGAGTTATGAATTACCCCTTTGCCACAAATGCTCTAAGCTTGAAAGCACTTTCCCCTAGTTTCTGAATATTCCTGTGTTTGAATATGTCACAGAATTTTGTGGGGTGGGGCTGTATGGAAGAGCCATACATATGTTTTGTAATAACTATACCATCATAGTAAATAGCCATTTCTAAAAACTAATTAGCTCTGGCTGATTAATATCCACTGAAGGAGGTACACCAGTCAGAGTTTATGAGTTATAGCATTAGGAAAAAAAATTCCCCAAGTAAACACAAAATCCCCAGAGCTTCTCTGGGGAACTAGGATGCCAATGCAAGAACAAGTCTAGAACAGATGCTACTTAAGCCTTTCTTTTCTGTGGAAGTAATAAAGAAATATAGATAGTAATAAATAGATCTACATTGTACCTTTATCATCTTTCTAATACTTTCTAATAATTATCATTGGGGAGATCCTGTTGTTATTATTGAATCATTTCAGTTATATTCAACATTTTGTGACCCTAGTTGGGGGTTTTCTTGTTGAATATATTGGAATGGTTTGCCATTTCTTTCTCCAACACATTTTTACAGATGATGAAACTGAAGCAAAGAGAGTGAAGTGACTTGCCACAGCTAGAAGGTGTCTGAGACTGCATTTGAACTCAGGATTTCCTGATTCCAAGCCTAGTACTCTATCAATTGAACCACCTTGCTGCCCTGGGAAGATCATATACATGAACCAAATCTAAGCTGTCATTAAATGATTTTGATGGGGGCTCTGGGAAATAATGAGAAAGATTTTGAACTCTCTAGACTTTCTCAAGAGCTGAATCTTGTATCTGCATGAATGTAGAGCTAGGGACCCCTTAATAAAAAGGTGAACCCCCAGCTCCCTTGGGCCTAGCAGGATCTGTTGTTACAATAATATTTATAATATCTAAGCTACAGAGTTATTTTCAAGAAACTGCTTTGTAAATTTTAAAGCAACACATACATTCGAGGTATTACATTATTTATTTGGTTAGGAGAAAGAGAACCTGGTGTATCAAATGTAGTGCTGGTGTTGAGGTCAGCAAAGTCCAAGTTCCCATCCTATCTCTGACATTTACTGCAGCCAGGGGATTTCTCTGAATTTCAGGCAACCCCCTAAGATTTATGAACTAAATCATTCTGCTTTGGCAGAGACAATTCCCCTAAGAGTTTGAATAGATCTAGAAGAGAGGGCAGACTGGAGGTGGAGAAAGAAGGGAAAGATGATAATAAGCAATAAGGGTGGGGATGAGACTAGCATATTTTAGAGACAGTCAGCAGAGGTCCCAAATAACTGGAATAGGTTATCAGTGAACAGAGGAAAGATAAATAAGGTTGGGTAAGGGTCCATATGTTATTATTTTTATTATTGTTATTGTATTATTCTACAATATCAGAGTTGAGCATCTTTTGTTTTAGGGTTTACAAAAATATTTTCCTCCCAACAACCTGGAAGGAAGATCATATAACAATAATTATTCCAATTTTGCAGATGAAAGAACTAAGTCTCAGAAATGTCATGGACATGACAATACAATTAGTAAATACCAAGTCCAGCAGAACAGATAGTTCTATCAATAGGTTTCAGAGAAAAACATACTTAATCAGATACTACTCCCTTTGCACACACCAAACTCCATGCTTTTGAGAAGAAATTTTTAAAAAAATTCCCTTCCCTAGTATCACAGAATTTTAATTCTAAAGAAATCCCCTTATTCAAAGACCTCATTTATAAATGAAGAAACTGAGGCACAAAAAGGATAAGTTACTTGCTCAGGGGTACATGGTCAACTAGTTCAGAGGTACGAAGAGAACCCAGATCTTCTGACTCCCAGCAGAGTGTTCTTATCATACTTTCTCCTTCATTTCTGCCCTTATCTGATTTTTTTCCTGCTTGGATAAAGCAACCACAAAAATCAGCAGGAGCCCCTGAAGAATAAACTCCTTTTTAAGACCTTCTCTGTCCACATCCTCTTATCCTGCTCTCTCCCTCTACAAGACCCCTAGAGCAATTATCATCTATTCACTTCATTTGACAATCCTGGACTACATCTCCCCCATGGCTAACTTGAACTCTTGCTTAAATTTAAGTATTTTGATTGTTATTTTACTTCTTACATTTTTATTTCTTGCTTCCCCAACCATATTTGGGCCTCCTTGAGAATGACAGTTATGTCTTATCTTTCTCTGCATCCTCCTTCATAGGACTTAGTTCAATGTGCTGCATAATACTGAATGTCTAACATCCTTTTTTACACAGAAAACTTTGTTGGTCTTTTATTTTTTTAATCTTGACCAATTACCACCCTTGCCAGCTGTCTGTCTATCAAGAGATAGAGAGGAATAGCCCAGAATTAACCACCATGCTGTTATTCTTATTTTTTTTTATCTGTTATCCTCTCCACTTACCCTAAGCTGGGACTGTCCATGTCAGAGAAAAGCTTGGTAAACAATGAACTTTGGAAACTAGTTACCATTTAGTCAAATCTGCCAAAAAACAAGATGTTTGTGAACAAGTGATCCTTCAAGGCCTATATCTAAGAAAATACTTAGTCAATGAATTGGGACTTCAAGGGCTTCTTATCTAAAAGGGTTTAAGCCTCAAGTCTGAAACCTGAAAGGAAAAGAAATACTTCTAAGTATATAACATCTCTACAAAAAACACAGCAAGCCTACTGCCACATTTTAGAGCTGGTGTGTGACTAAGAGATCATCTAATCTAGTTATCTTCCTTTTCTAGATGAAGAAATCGAGGTTCTAAGAGAGGAAAGGATTTACCCAAGGGCACTTAGCTAAGTAACAGTGTCATCCCAGTTCAAAAGTCTTTCTATTATACCATGCACAGGAGATTCCAATCTTGGGGGACAAAAGTAATCCCCTCCTCTCTCTCCCTGCCTCCCCCCCACTCTGTCTCTCTTTGCCTCTTTCTCCATCTCATATATATGATCATCTAAATACACTTAAAGTCTCTGTTCTAATTGCTTGCTTAAAGCTTATTCCTTCTAAATGGCACATTTTGAGAGTTGCTGGGCTAAAGGACAAGGAAAGTGTTAGAGCTAGACTCTAATTAACTTTGCTGATTGCAATGTACCTTTGGGTGAATTACTATTTTTTAGTAAATTGGGATGAGAATACCAAAGATTAACAAAGACTGCCAAGGGCAGCAAGTCCATGAATTCTTGCATGATTTCCCCATTTTCAAGGAAAATTTCACATAAAATGAGAGTAAAATGTGATGCCAATAAGTGACAATTTTTTATTATCTGAGTGCTGTCTGGGCTCACAACCTCAATAATCATAGCCTCTGATCATAGTCAAGTTTTGGACAACACTATCTGGAGACCCATGGTGGGGGTACCAGTGTTCATCTATGATTTGGGAAGCCCCAATGAGAAGCAGCCATTAGCACTGATGTCACCACCATCTTAGAGGCAGCTAGTTATAGTGGATATAGTTCTGGGACTGGAGTGATTAAAAACTCACCTTTTTTGAGTTCAAATCCAACCTCAGACATTTAGTAGCTGTGCGATCCTAATCAGATCACTTTAGCCTGTTTCCCCTCAGTAGCCTCATCTATAGAATGAACTGGAGAAAGAAATGGCAAACTACTCTTGTATTTTGCCAGGAAAATCCAAAAGGAGGTCTCAAAAAGTTGGACACAATTGAAACAACTAATCAACAAAACTCAACCATCTTAAGATTAAGAATTGAGGAAGGAGACTTCATCAAAACAATAATTTCACTGAAACTTTTTAGGCAATGGGGTTAAGTGGCTTGCCCAAGGTCACACAGCTAAGTAATTATTAAGTGTCTGGGTCTGGATTTGAACTCAGATCTTCCTGACTCCAGGTTCCATGCTCTATCCACTGCGCCCCTCTCCCATTGAAACTTTTGATAGCAAGTCTTCCAGGCAGATCTCCAAATCTCCCTTTTTCTCTTTCACTCACCAACTTGGCAGGGGCCTCAGCTGGTCCCTCTATGGTCCCTTCCTGATCCAGCTGGGCCAGTGAGGCTCTGGGCTCAGATAATAGCAGGCTGTCCAGTTTGTTGGGCAGGATTTATTATGGATCTGTCTCAACTGACTTGGGGTTATTTTCTAGAACATTCTTAAGTGACAGGATTACCCAAAGGAGTGAGAAATAGCCTCAGAGTCAGAAAGACCTGGGTCTTTCTGACCTGGTTCTGCATCAGATACACACTGACTGGGCAAGTCAGCTTTTCTATGCTCTAGGTCAAGGGTCTAACTCAAGTAGAAAGGGAGTCCTACATAAGCTTCAAAAACCATGCATCAACATTATCTATGTTGCATTGTATTTTTATTTGTTGTGTTAAATATTTCCAATTACATTTTAATCTAGCTCTGGCCTTACTCAGGACAAATTTGATGCTTCTGCACTGGGCAATTTTCTAAAAGACTGTAAAGAAAGTGTTAACTGGTATTAATAGAGGGAATCTAAACATCTGGGAATTCCCTTACATTAATGAAATCATAAGTTCACGTCTTTAACTGCCCCCTCCCTTGTATCAGGGGGAAAAATACCCATGTGGCAACGGCATGTTTTAATCAATATACAAAGGAAGCTAAGTCCTGGCATATATTAAGCTACATAAGTAAGCCAAGTCACATAAATTCTCCAGCACTGAATTTAAAGCTTCAGGATTTAGGATTGAATCCTGAATCTGTCATTTACTACAGTTGAGATTTTTCTCAACTGATAATCCCAAACAAATTTTCCTTTCTCATATAATAGACATTGCACATAGTAGGTGTTTAAGATTCTACATATTTGGCTAATAAATCCTGTGCAATAATTTCCATGACCAACATCAGAGTCTGAGTTGCTCACAGGAAGACAATCCATTTCTAAGCAATTCATCTTGTAAATTTGTCACAAATTAGGTACAGCTTAATCTACATAATTTTGACCAAATTATTTCAGCTTCCATGTCTGAATTTGCTGTTGGGTCATTTGGGGTAGACTTAAACAGAGTAATTCAATTTAGACCTAGATTTCTGAGATGAACAAATTGCCCGCCAACAATCTAGGTACCGGAAAACATTATGAAACATTTCCCCGAGGAGTAAAACACTGGATACCCTGTCACATACTAATATTTTTCTTTGGCCAGTTTTGCCAGGAAGGGGGAGCACAGGGTATGGAATGGGGGCCACATATCTGGAAATGATTGTAGTTTAAAAAAATAAAAACAAAAGACATCAATGAAACTTTTTTAAAAATTGTAGTCAATTAGTAAACAGCAATGCATAGAAATAAAAGTTGCTAATCAAATAGGAAAATAGATCTGGGCACATATTCCCCTCCTGGCTATGCTTGACTCTTCTGACTTTGCCACCATGTCTCAGATGCTTCTCACCCTGGGGTTTGTCTCCTCCTGGACATTTCCCACCATGCCAATCCCTGAGTTCTAGGGCTTCCATTTTGGGGATGGGTCCAGAGCTAGCCATGTTTCATTCCTCTCCTGGTTGTGTTTCTGACTCTTGCAGACTTTGCCAGCCTGTTCCCTTGCAAATACGTTCTCCTCCCCCACTCCTGCCTCCTTTTCCGGGTTATCATCTCCTGTAAGAATGTAAGCTTCTTGAGAGCTGGGGCTGTCTCTTTTTTGCTGGTATTTGTGTCTCTAGAGCTTAGCACAAAAAATCCTTGTTGTCTATCTTTCCTGACTTAAACTACTCTAGAGAAAACACTATTTAAGAGGTACTTTTGAAAATTTAGGAATTCTTTTGCTATACAAATCTTTGATCAAATTTATGGCATGTTGGAAAAAATTCTGGATTTAGCATCAGAAGACATGAATTTGAAACCCGGTGGGTTTTTTTAATCAACTTGCTAATGACCACATCATTTTCCTTTTCTGGGGATCAATTTGCTCGTCTGCCAAACTAGCAATACATGATTTCTAAAGATCCTTTTATGAGCAGCTAAAGAGTACAGTGATTAAAGCAATTGGCCTAGAGTCAGGAAGACTCATCTTTATGAGTTCAAATACAGACTCAGTAGCTGTATGAACATGGACAAATCACTTAACCCTGTTTGCCTCAGTTTCCTCATCTCAAAAATGAACTGAAGAAGGAAATGGCAAACTACTTCAGTATCTTTGTCAAGAAAATCTCAAATAGGAATGTGAAGAGTTTGACACAACTGAATGACATCAGATTTCCTTCTAATTCTAGTTCTTTTGTAAGTCTTGATTTCCTTAAAGTAAGGCATATCTGAATTGAGTCTACTAAGATCCATACTGTTTTGAAATCTGCCTAATTTTGAATTTTGCCTAATCTGCCTAATTCAATTGATGACAACAACCATACTGAAAACTCATAATCTGAGATAGAATGAAAAATGTTCAAAATACAGAACACCTCAAAAGCCTTGGTGAAGGTTTAAGCCATTAGATCTTAAAATTTTTAAGCAATTAGAGCTTAGGGTTCTCTGCACAGGGTTCTAGCAGAAGAAATTAAAACCATGTGAGAACAAAAGGAAATTCACATCACCCTTGACACTCTAGTTGCTATGGGATTTGTCCCAAAGATGTTTTCAATGAGTCACAGAAGACGAGCTTACATCTCAATGCTATTATTCAATCACCAAAAGCAGCCCCCTTTTCCAACTGTGTAATAGTACACAGAAACTTAGAATAGTAGTAGTAGGATAGCAACCTGTCCTTTGTTCCCAACAAAAAAGATTTTAAATGGTAACAACAATAACATTGAACATGTAACTCTAACTGCAACTTACACACACACACATACAGACACACACAGAAACACACCCTGCCACCCCCCCCAAACTCCCACCTAGTTACTAACACCATACTAGCAGGATAGAGATTTGTTGCAGGAGTGTTTGTGTTAGAACTCCATCAAATAATAAAAATAATAATAATAATAATAACAATAATGAAAATAAATTATTGATGCTATTGGTTTGCCAATAGGTGGCCAATGAAATGGCTAAAATTCAAGAATGGAATGAAAATGCCTCCAGGGGCTGCATCAAATGAATTTGTTTACAGAAATGAAAAAGGTCACAATAGTAATATAAAAATAGGTCATTTATGAAGACTCTAGCTGCTCCCCTTCTCCCAAAAAAGCATTTCAACATATTATAGGTTATACTTTTACACAGTCAAGCAACCAGAATTACAAATGAGTCACTCATTACTCTTCATAAACTAGGGTAGGGCAAATCTTCCATACTACAGATGTAAATCTCAAAATGTCCTTGAAAATTTGACAAATGAGTATTAGTAGTAGAAATGGAGCATTATCACAGATAAAACTTTTATATACATATAAATACACACACATATAGAGACATAAAATTAACCGACAAAAATTTAAATATATTTTATTAGATGTTGCCATCCCAAATATTCAGTTTCCAAATCATGTGGAATGAAAAGTTCTCAAAGCATAGAGACCTAAAGGAAAAAATTAAAACTATGCGGGAATAGGAAAATTTGCATATCATTCCCATGATCTTTTCTACTGCCAAAGGTGTTCTGAAGGTGACATCAGTGAGTCAACAGAAATATGCCTGCAATCTGATACTTTCCAAAATACAGGTAAATGAGAGATAGACTGAGAGATGGATCAAAATGAATAGAAATAGACTGTTGAGATAGATGGTAGATACAGATGACAGACTGATATATATTTAGACAGATGAAAATTAGGTAGATAGTTGAAAGATGGATAAAGAGATCATAGAGATAGAAAGATATAGATGATAGATATTGATGGTAGAGATAGATGGATTGAAATGAATAGAGAAGGATGATAGAGATGACAGCTGATAGAAGTAAATAAAAAGATGATAGATGGATATGTAGAGATAAATAGGGATAGTCAGAAAGATAGATAGACAGACAAATCATTTAGCTACCAGCACAACAATTCACAGATCACTGAACCTAAAAAAAAATAACTTGTTCCAGGACAAGTCCCAGGATTTTTATCTTTGTAAGATAAATGTAAAAATAGCTAGAATTGTGATTTTATTTGCATAGGTTCCCAAATAAGGAAAATCCCTACCTAGAAAAGAAGTGTTAAATATAACCCTGATTCATATAGTCCACAACATTCAGCTTGCATCAGATTAAAATGCAATTAATATTTAACAAAATGAATAAAAATAAAACAAAACAGATAATGTTAATATGTGGTTTTCTAATTCAATATGTGGCCTGTAGAGATCTTTTTGTGCAGTTTAGAAGCCCTGTTTCTATTTGAGTTTGACACTTGGTTATAGAGCAACAAGAGGTTAAATGACTTTCCTAATATACAGTCAATGTGTCAAAGATTGACCTTAAATTCATCTCTCCATCCACTATGTCATACACTATCATTGTCATTATCATCATCATTGTAGTAGAAGCAATATCCTTAATAATAAATATTTGTTAGTTGTATAATATATAACTGTTATATAATTATTAATAATGTCAATAATTAGTAACATTGTTAATACTACTAATAATATTTTCTGTTCTCAACTGCAGAGAAAAGTGAGACTCATTAGGAAGGTTTCCATAGTAGAAGGATAAGATTCCTTACCTGTGGTAGGGTAGGACTAAGGGAAGAGGACATCAGAGAGGAAAAAAAACAGCTATCTGGGTAGACTAAGGGAAGAGGACATCAGAGAGAAAAAAAGCAGCTATCTGGCCCTTTCCCTACATCATCAGATACAGGAAACAGGAGAAAAAGAAGACAAAAAAAATCCAACAAAAAAGTTATGACTTCCACAAAGGCTAACTTCATAAAAACAGAGCCTGGAGCTCAAATTCCCCTAGCTTGCCCACAACAAAGGACTGGAAGCAAGCTTTAGGACTTGGCAGGGAAGAAAATGAATCATAAAATCCAGAACTGGATGGGACCTTTGAGCTCACTTAGTCACCCTCATTTTACCAATGAAGAAACTGAGTCCAGAGAAGTTAAATTTTCCTAAGTTTATTAAAGTAGTAAATAGTAGATCTGGGATTCAAATTCCCATCTCTCCTATTCTAGACAGAATGTTCTTTATATACAGCATCAAAAGATGTCTCCTCTCAATTAGAGAATATGTCTGAATGGGAAAAAAAAACATACTTCTGACCCTGAACTTCATTCCTGAAAGATTCTGATGTTGAGACCCATAATCGAAAGCTGCAGGTTCCTCCCTTTTGCCTCTCAATTCTATGTATCTAGGTCGAGCATTTCAAGATACTTCTTCCCCACCTACTACCTTGGAGCGAAGCCCACCCTCTGGATTAAAGGTCAGAAGTCTGGAAGAACCACCAGTCCTAAATATTTATTTCATTAGGAAGCATACACATACACACACACACACACATAACATACACCACACACACACATATCCATATACCCCCCCACACACACACACACAAACACCAGGCAATGGTGTTCTGTTCTGCTCTCTGTTCCTTTCTCAACTTCAGTAGTAAATACAACTTCAAATTTGGCTTCAGTCATGGCCTGTCTGAAGTCAGGTTTGAGGTGAATCCATAGTCTGTTTCTTTGCATTTGGGATGATGAAGCACTTGTCGTCAGAGGAAATTCAGTCAAGTGAAAGAACCAGGAAGTTTTGAAATAATGTCTATAATCTTCAATGGAAAATGTGGAAATGCTACCTTAAAAATTTGGTTAGCAAAAGAATGAAACAATGACACGTGTGTGTGTGTGTGTGTGTGTGTGTGTGTGCTTCTAATGTTTTAGTAAAGGAAGACTGTAGTGCTCACGTGAAGCAAAAGAGTATTTTGGGGTACTTTTTCTAGTGTCCCTCCATACTGTGGTTTACAGCTATCTTATAAAGTTTCTCTGAAGTCCCTTATTTCACAGGTTCAGATGATTTTGAATCTGAAAGAAATTTATTGATCTGCTCCTGCTTCTTTAATTTTACAGATAAAGAACCTGAGCTGCACAGAAGATAAATCACTCACTTAAACGTGGAAAGAGTTACATGAACTGATGCAAAATGAAGTAGAGTCAGGAAAAGAATATACACAATAACTACAGTAATGGCTCTCATAAAGTCGAAGATAATGTTATAAAATGATAAACAACAAGCCTAGCCCCAAAGAAAAATATAAGAAGACATTTTCTCTACCCATTTTGACAGCAATAAGAGCCTATAGTCATGAAACAATACCCATTAACATCTAAATTTTCCCCCATTTTTTCTTTTTAAAAAAATATTTTTATAAGTAGCTCTTTGAAAAGGAAGAGTGATAAAAAGGTACAGAAAGCAGGATCCAGATAATGTAAAAAGAAAATAGAATTAGGAAAAATCTATTAAAATGAAATATAAATTAACTTCCTTAAGGGTCATATAAGTCACAGAAGAGACTGGATTTAAACTTGAATCTTCTTATTCTCATTCTAGAGTTCTTTCCACTATATCATAGTGTTTTCTATGCAATATTGCTTTTCTTAACTATAATCCATTGAAAGATACTTAAGTCAACTGCCTCTGTCATGATTCTCTACTAATTGTTTATCTTGAGATTTTTAAGTTCTTTACATTTTGTCAAGAGGTTTTTTTTTGGGGGGGGTCGGCAAAAAGTTTTTAGTCCTTCCAGAAGAAAGCCAATACAGTCATATTTTAGGTGCATACCCGTACCCAGTCAAGGTTCAGTCTGGGAAAGTCACCTGAGATTCTACCCCTTCCATCCCCCACTAACTCCCTCACAGCTCCCAATCTTCAGTGACTAGGGGGCAGTGGTGTTGACAGACATCAGTATTGACCTTTCCACATTCCACATTCCAGAGCCATAGATTTAGAACTTCAAAGAACCTTGGGGATCTTTTAGGCATTTTACAGTTAAGGAAATTGAGCCCTAGCATGGTTAAGTCACTTGCCCAGGATTACAGTTAGTAAACACCATACGTAGGATTTGAAACAAAATCATAATTGCAAAATCAAAGGTCTTTACCCTGCATCATGCATCTCCTTTCATGTCAGCAATCTTTGATGATCTCTAAAACAGCATTGGAAGACAGAATTTTAGAGTGGAAGAAATCTTATTCCGATCTCGGTGAAGTGCTGAGAGAACCCTCAATCTCTTCCCTTGAGGATATTTATATCCGCTAATGCAATAACCCTTTAAAGGCCAAGAAGGAAAGGAAGGGGAAAGAAACAAGTATCTAATAAGTCCCTATTTTTGCTAAATGCTTTATAAATATGACTCAATGCTTACAATGACCCTGAAAGGTAGTTGTGATTATTATCTCAATTTGACAGATGAGGAAACTGAGGCAAAAAGAGTTTAAATGATTTGCCCAGATCCATACAACTTGTGTCTGAGATCAGATTTGAAATCAGATCTTCCTGACATCAGACAGAGTCTTCTATCTGTTGTACCACCTTTTCTGAAGATTTGTATAGAGCACTTACCACCTTTAGTCTTCTCATTTGGCTTATTAGAGGAAGTGAATTAAGCACAGAACTTGGGAGTCAGGAAAATTTCAGTTAGAATCCTGCCTCAGACTCACTAGCTGTGTGCCACTGTTCATTTCACTTTGCTGGGCCTCAAATTCCCCATCTGTAAAATAAGGAGTTTGGAATATATCAAATCAAAGGTCCCTCCCAGCTCTCTCTCTATTATCTGATTGTCTCTAAAGTCTATTTTTTCCTACAGTCACCTTTTATGAACAGATTTTAGTCCTAGGGAGATTTACTTCTCTGCCCTCAGAACCCTCTTAAGCTATTGTTTCTTGCTCATAAGCTCTAATTTTTTTTAATATCATGATAAACTCAACATCAGTAGAAAGATACACATCTTAAATATAACAAATTCCAAAGTCAAACATAAGGGAATATTTGAGGTTGACAGCTAATGACTACCATTTTTGTAGTGCTTAAAGTTTAAAAAGTACTTTTCAATCATAATTTTATTTTATCCACTTAATTGTGGGATACTTTTGAGGATACTATTATCCCCATTTTATAGACGAGAAAACTTATGTTAAGTGACTTGCTCAGGGTCACACAAGAATAGATACAAAATAAAATAAGCAGAGTAAGAAAACAATGTTTAAAATGACTTCAACAATATAAATCAAAAGAATAATAATAAAACCATTGGAACAAATATTCTAAAATTATACATAACAAATGACCTCAAAGAGCATATCAGAGAAGACATCTCCCCAAAATCCTTTGCAAAAGTTATGGTTCTCATGGTTTTCAAAGGTGGGACACTGACTACAAGGAAGGATTTTTTTTCAAAGTTGATTCATTTATTAATTCTTTTAATCTTATTCCTCTAAATTTTTCCTCTTTTGTTGTTTAATTTCTTTGTTATAAGGTGTGGCTCTCAGGGGCTGGGAAGTGACATAGGTGGAAATCTAGGAGGAAAACACCAAATATATCAATAAAAATTTGTTTTTTAAAAAAATCTATTTGCAAACTTTGTTGGCATTTCACTCATTTTGAAATGACCTTTTTTTCATTTGGGTAAATACAAATAATATGTATAGCAACAATGCAAAACAGTACATCAACAAAGCATGGTGGAGGCTCTCTTATTAAAACATTCTGTAAATACTATTGCAATACTCCATCCACAAAGTTTGTCCTTTACTCTTCCTATATGACCAGTCTATCTCCTCTGAACATACATAGTCTGGAGACTGTTTCTTTGGTGCCTCACTTCTTTCTGGCTAAGTTAGATTTGGTACTACAGAAGGTTACTCATTCCCACCATACATTTCTATTATCCTTTGGGTCACCTACAATTTTGATTCTTTGGAGATTCTAGAATTCCACAACTCCTACATCATATAGCATGAATAGGAGAACACTGGTCATTGATGTTTAAAAAAAAAAAAAGATGGCCAGTGTGCCAGAGAACAGCTTGGGGCCATTGAGAGTGTTACCTAACTTCCCAAATAAAGTCCACCTCACCCTTCCCCCTGCTATTGAAGGGGACCCAGGCCATCTATCTGAAGGGTCTGCCTCAGATTAGTTGATTAAGTAATTGTTGACCTCCCTCTTGAAGAGGATCAAAATGACATCACTATGTTAGAGTCAAGTTATAGTATGCTCAACTGTGGCTGATCAGACCAATATGAGCTCAGAAAACTCCACTGCAGATCAGGCACAAATAGTCCATGTGAACATTTTGGGTAGATTTCCCAATTTTGCTCATCTCATTCCTTTTGAGCTATTTCAATTCTACTTTGCTCAGAGAACACAGCACCTTCTTTGATGAAGGCATGCCAAGTTCGGTGATCCTATGCCAACATCTCCTTTGTCACACAATGAATTCCCAAAGTTCTTCTTTGAAGGTATGTTCAGGGAAAACTAGTACCTCTGGTGTAGGATCTGTCCTAGATACTGATGTTCTAATGGACTAAATCAAATCCAAATGCATATTTTACTCTAGATAACTGGCAATCTCTAACCATTTGGTTTCTTTTGTAGCTATTATTCATTCAATTTCTTTTGAGTAACTATTGTTTCTCAATGAGGAAGGATTCTAAAATTGTCAGGCTCAATAGAATGGAAATTCTTTAAGGACAGAGTTTTTTTGTCTTTGTATTTCTAACCTAGCACAGTTGCAAGTAGTAGGCACTTAATAAATGTTTGCTGATTCATAAAATGCAATTAGTCCTATATCATCAGCAAAAAGGAGAAGGAAATGGTAATCCACTCTAGTATCTTTGCAAAGAATACCTCATGGACACTGTAGTCCAGAGGGTCATAAAGAGTTGTACACAACTGAATGACTGAACAACAATAAATATCAGTTAAAAGGAATTCACTATGGAGAATCCTCTCCCATTTCAATACATCTTCCATGAAGGCTGCATATACCTTTGGGGAACACATATTTTCCTGTTCTTTAACTCATATGTGATACTGTTCATCAGGGGATCACTGAATATATCAGTGTCCACAGGTGCATCTAATGAATTCATGCTGGAAGACATCTCTTTGGAGGAAAAGCTTTAAGTCTATGTTTTGCTTGATCTACTGAAATACTTTTTTTTTAAATTAAACAAATAATCAAGACAGCAGGGACCTGTATTCTCTATACTTTTAAGTAAATGGTGAGATTAAGAAGATTGTGGTCTACTGTAGAAATTGATTTGTAAAAGTCTGGCCATTTCCTTCTCATAAGCCCATTAAGGATCATCTTTGAAGTGGACAGAGATATAGAAGTGGGCATGTTGGTCAGCAGCTACTGATATCCTCTAAAAAGTCTTTTTTCTTAGAACACTTCTGGAATTGTCTTTTGCTCATTTGTTATTTATCCATCTTTCAGATATTTTGCAAATTAATCCCTCAACACTTTCAAAATTGTGTTATCTCCAAAAAAGATTTCTTCTTTGTATATTTGGTCTGGGGGCAGCTAGGTGGTGCAGAGGATAGTGTGCCAGGCCTGAAGTCATCTGGCCTCAGATACTTAGAGTATGACCCTAGATAAATCACTTATTCCTGTTTATCTCTGTTTCTTCATCTATAAAATGAGCTGAAAAAGGAAAATGTAAATCATACCAGTATCTTTGCCAAGAAAACCCCAAATGGGGTCATGAAAAGGCAGACATGACAAAAATGACTGAATAACAAATATTTGGTCTGATCAAACTTCTCTTCTCATTTTCACCTTAAGAATCAAATACTTACTCATACTGCATAATAAGGTGCTGAGTTCAAGTATGGTTCTTCAGTCACTGATGATGAAAATAGAGAAATGCTAGCAGTTATGTTCTAACTATAAATATTCTTGGGGTTTATTGGATCTTTGATTTAATTGAGTCTTCTGTCAAACTTTCTACAGATTTGATTTCCAACTGTGAAAACATTTTTCTGGTGCTTTATGATATCATACTGTTCAGAATATTCCACTATCATCCTCTGTAAAGTTGTGTAAATGAGTTCATATACAAAATCTGTGTTGATCTTGCCTGCTATATCTTTCTTCTTGGTTTACAGAAAAGTGTTCACTGGCAAATGTGGTTTCTGGGCTTTCTTGACCTCCTTGTTGTGGCTATTGTCTTACATAAGATAAATTTCTATAGGAAATGGTAATGTTGTTTGCCAGTGTTTTCCTTTTTTTCCATTTCCCATTTTTTCCATGTCAATAGCTTCTTTGAATAGGTCAGTTTGGAGCTATTCTAATTATACACAGTGCCTTCTCATCTTGTTCTTTTTCTCTGATTTAGTATTGATACTGACCTTTACTTAAGTCAGTTGATGGTTTGACTCCAAAGAAATATCAAATTGGAAATGACTCCCACTTCAGCCTTTAGTGGTCATTTCCTGTCTCTTAAGATGCAGTTTATTTCATTTGTGACATTTGATGTTTGCCATGTCAGTGGCATATATCTACTTCATCTGCAACAGATGTGGGAAAACAAATGGCAATTATCTTCAAAGGATCCTAGATGTTAAAGTTGGTCCAAATCAAGTCCAGTCTCTCATTTACAGATGAGGATACTGATGTTTTGAGAGGTTAAAGGACTTGTCATGAAGAGGATATGAGTCCAAAGCTTCTTTTTTTTTTTAGGGTTGTTTTTTTTTTTTTGCAAGGCAATGGGGTTAAGTGGCTTGCCCAAGGCCACAGTGCTAGGTAATTATTAAGTGTCTGAGACCGGATTTGAACCCAGGTACTCCTGACTCCAGGGCCAGTGCTTTATCCACTGTGCCACCTAGCTGCCCCAAGTCCAAAGCTTCTTGACCACAAGCCCAGTGCTAATCTCCATGGCCATCTTTTTGTGCTAATTCACTCTTTTTCAGTTGTCCCCAGTTCTCTGTGACTCCTTTTGGTTTTCTTGGCAAAGAAACTGAAGTGGTTTCCTATTCCTTTACAGTTCATTTTCCATATGAGGAAGCTGAGGCAAACATGGTAAAATGATTTGACCAGGGTCATTCAGCTAAGTAAGTATCTGAGGTCACATCTGAACTTAGGATGATGAGTCTTCCTGACTCCAGAAACAGCACTCTATCCACTGCTTCACCTAGCTGCCCTGCTCATCAATACAAAGAGAAGGAAATATGACTAGATATCTGTTCATCTGGGGAGGGGGGAGAGGTCTAGAGTCTTACTGGAATGTAAACAGAATATCTGCAGGTATATCTATAATTATCTATAGTACAAACATTATCTTATTTGACCCTCTGACAACAAATTTATGGAGTGACACAATTTTTATTTTACAGATGAGGAAACCAAAACTTATGGAAATTGTCACCCAGTTAACAAGCATTACATAAAGTAAAATACACCTCCCCATGAACTACACAGGAATCAGAGTATCTAGAAAAGAAAGAGATGTCATCTAGTTCAAGCCATTCATTTTGTGAATTAGAAAACTGAACTCAAAGAAATTAACTAAATTTCCCATGGTCAGAAAGTTAGGAAGCAGGACAGATAAAATTTGGATCCATATTCTATGACCCTAAATTCAATTCTCTCATCAATACAGCATGCTGCCTTGATCCTTCCTCAAAATGTGTATGCTATAGTTATAGAGGCTGGTTCAGATCCAAGACTCTAGGTCAGAAGGAAATAAAAATAAAGCAGACTGTGAGTAAATCAGAATTTGGATCAAAATGGTGTATCTTTGGTATAGCCTCTGCCCAGATCAATTCATCTCTAGGAAGCTGAGTCTCTGTGGTCAGGCAGCTGTCTGGGAAGAAACAGTTTGAGCCTGCAGATCATCCCCAGGGATCTCTTAGTTTTGTCAATACAGTAGTACTATAGAAAACTCAGCCTTGAGAATGTGGAAAGGAAATCAGATCCTCAACTGTCCTCCAGGTCACTTCCCTCCTTGACATAGTTCAGCTGTCCAAGGAGTTGCCCTAGTCCCATATATGGATTTGACTGGAAGAAGTCTCCATTTCTGGGGCTACAGGTCCGTGGCCACAAAGGGAAGAAGTAGTTCTAGGTCTTTAGCTAAAAACTTCCTCTTGCCCCCTCTCAGTTCCTCTTGCTTAAATACCTGTTCTGGATCTTGTTAGGGACTGGGTCTAACCTATTGGCCTATCATCCTCTACAGAATTATTAGAGCTAGTAGGTCAGGGACAGCTTAGGTGGTGAAGTGGATAGAACACTGGACCTCAGTCAGGAAGATCTGACCTCATATACTTGTGACCCAGGGCAAGTCATTTAATCCTATTTGCCTCAGTTTTCTCATCTAGAAAATGAACTAAAGAAGGGCAAACCACTTTAGCATCTTTGCCAAGAAAATCCCAAATGGGGTCAACAAAGAATCGGACATGTCTGAAAAAATGACTGAACGCCGACATGTCAAAAGAAGGGAGATGGTGGTGGCAGAGTGGAAAGGATACTGGATTTGAAATCCCAGGACCTGGATCCTCTAGAACACTCACCATGCAGAGAAGTCAATTCTTCTCTGTGGGCCTCAGTTTCTTTATCTATAAAATAAGGAGAATGGGCCAGACTACCTCCAAAGTCCCTCACAGATCTAAATCTATGATCTCAAGTATATCATATGTGGATATGTAATCATAATGCTTTTAGAAAGCATTTTACAATTATAAAACACTTACCTACATTATCTCATTTGATCCTTAGAACCCTCTGAGCTAAGTAATACATTTATCATTTTATAGATGAAGCTCTGAGAAGGGACTTGCCCATGAACATACAGATAAATGAACATGTGGCAGAGCTTAGAAGATAAAACAGTAGCATTCCGGTTTTCTGACTTCTATTCCTCTCTCCCATATGATGCTATTCTTCAATATAATGATGTTTTTCTAAGTATGTCTTTATGCTTATTCATATATCTGCATGTAATTGTGTATGGGAAGAAGCACTACAAAAGGCCAGGGGTAGAGATGTGAACTATGATACAATGGAAGGAGGTGAGAAAATCGATTCTGAAATTATCCCTTATACAAAAGACTAGATCCTGAACCTTAAGGACTGGTTAGAGGTATGCCTGGAGTCCTACACAGTACTTCATTCCTTATATCAATCAATCAATCAATCAATCAATCAATCAACAAGCACCTATTAAGTATTTATTTCCCATTTTTGCCAGACTCTTTTGTAAGTGACAAAGATATAAAGAAAAAACAAAAAGCAAACTCGCCCTCAAGAAGTTCATATTCCATTGGGGGAAACACAGGACCATGTTGGGGGCAGCTCACATTTAGTAGTGCTGGGTTTTAAATTTTCAGTGTGAGTATTTGTACTTTGGAAGTTGGCAAATGCAACAAATCAGGGTTCAGTTTATTGTTTTGTTGATGGTCAAGACTCAAAAAAGCCATGGATAAAATATCAATAATGCAGATGAAATTTAAAAATTTCTTTTGCTTTTCAGAAAATCTATTGTTAAACACTTACTAGCACAATGCTGGGGGGAAGACCATATATAAATCAGTTCTTATAAAATAAATACAGATTAAATAATAAAATACCCTTCACTCACATTTGGGGCTTGGGAGAAACTGGGAAAGGCCTCCTGAAGGAGATGGCACTTGAGCTAAGTCTTAAAAGAAGCCAAAGATTCTAAGAGTCAGAGTTTGGCAGGAGGAGCATTCTAAGTAGGGGGAAAGCCAGATTATTTAAAGAAAAAAAAAGAAGAAAACTGAAGAAAAGTTGAAGGGAGGTAAATCTTTAGAATTTAGTGTTCCTTTGTTTTTTTTCCAAGTTACTAATTCATAATAAAAAAATTACATTTAAGAACAAAAGCAAAGTCTAATGCTATGAGACCTTCCAAAGGAAGACAAAGTGCCAGTGGCTTAGGAGGAAATGCTTTTCCCACATATGTGAAACTGAGAAGAGAGCACTGGACTAAAAGTCAAGAGGCCAGGGTTCTAATTTAGAGACTTCTACTAATTAACTGTTACTTTGAGAAATAATACAATTAGAGGTGACATTTAAAAGCACTCTGAGGTTTGTAAAGCAAATTGCTTACCCTACAATATTTGATCCTCACAAGAACCCTGTGAGGTAGGATTGGAGCAGTAGAAAAATGGCTGGATTGGGGGGGCCAAAGGACCCAGGTTCAAATTCTGACTGTCCCTTACCACCTATGTGACCTTAGGCAAATCACTTAACTTCTCTGGACCTCTACTTCCTCATCTATAAAATTAAAGGGTTGGACTGTGTTCTGAGGTCCTTATGTAGCTCAGGAGCTGGGAGATGATGATTGTTGTCTGAGTCAGGAAACTCAACAGGCTAAAGGGTGAGATGAGAAGAAATAGCTCTGCCCCTTCCCGTTGAGTGCCATACCTTTAGGAACTTTGCTAGTTTTCCCTCGGACTTGCATCAAGCATGAGGTGGGGTGGGATTTCTCACTCCACCAATAGTTTAAGAGACTTGCCTAGGGTAAAAAAGTGAGTAAGTATCTCAGAATTCAAACCCAGATTTTCCTGACTCTAGGTCCAATGTTCAATGTTCCCCTCTTCAGATTACTCTAGTTCTCAGTTTCCTCACCTTTAAAAATGATGGGCTTTCACTGGATAACCCCTAAGGTCTTTCCCAATTCTAACACTTCTATGCCACAGTTATGCCCTGATATGGTTGTTTTCTTGTTATTGTCTGTTCTGTCCATCATCCACTTCAGTCTTTCTTCTTATTTCCAACCCTTCAACCCCTTCTCAGTGACTATGTCCTCACCATATGGAAAAAAACTGCCTGTGAATGAATGTAGGAGTGATGGATGTGACATTTAACCTCTGGAACATAAAAGAAGAACTGAGGTTTGCACACAGAACAAGCACATGGAGGTGGTCTTGGGATATTCTCTTCTAAATCTTCAAAGGAGAAGTTTCTCATATGTATATTTACATGTTAAAAGCCGAGGAACTCTAGGAGACCCAATGCTCCATGAACAGCAGAGGTGATATTACTAGACCACTGCTTTCTCCCCAGAGGGACATCCAAGTGCCTAAAGATGATACATTATCTCTTTAAAATCAATCAGTTAATCTATCAAGAAACACTTATTAAGGGCAACTAGGTGTCGCAGTGGATAAAGCACCTGGAGTCAGGAGGACCTGAGTTCAAATCCAGCCTCAGATAATTATTAATTGCCTAGCTGTGTGACCTTGGGCAAGCCACTTAACCCCACTGCCTTAAATAAAAAAAAAAAGAAATGCTTATTAAGCACCTACTAATGGCCACCTACCAACTGGGTGATCAACTTCTCAGTACTCTAGGTCACTCTCTTTAGACTAAGATGAAGAAAAGATGCTGAACTTCACTGGGGGAGGAGTTTTTTCAGGAGGGAGATTCCTGTGCCAAGAAAATTCCCTTTTCTCCAAGTGCAGGCACTTAGGATCTCAAGACAAAAAGAAAATAGTCCCTGCCTTCAAGGAGCTTCCATTCTATGGTGGGAGATGACATGTACACATTGTATATAAGCTTTTCAAAAAGAATACAGAGTTAATTTGGTAGGGAAAGCACAAAGTAGCTGAAGGGATCAGGAAAGATTTCAGGAAGGAGAGGTGGCAAGTGAACTATTTGAAGGGAAGCAAAAGCTTCTAAAGGATTCCTAAGCTTTTTTACTTCAGTGCTTTGTATTCTAGGAATATTACACTACAATGCTAACTTTTTTTTAAGAGAGCAAGTGCCAGAATTGATCTCTCAAAGACTCTACTGTACCACATCACCCCTATATGGCAACCTCAAGTTCTTTTTAACAATTTGGGCAGGAGAAGGAAGGGAAGTACAATATAAGAGATGGGTGAAAAAGCAGCTGGTTGGTCAGTCAAGATAATGGATTTGGAATCAAAGGAACTAGGTCTGGGGGCGGCTAGGTGGTGGAGTGGATAAAGCACCGGCCTTGGAGTCAGGAGTACCTGGGTTCAAATCAAATCTGTTCTCAGACACTTAATAATTACCTAACTGGGTGGCCTTGGGCAAGCCACTTAACCCCATTTGCCTTGCAAAAACCTAAAAAAATAAATAAATAAATAACTAGGTGAATCCTGTAACTACTACTTAGTATCTGTGTGATCTTTGACAAGTCGCTTAAACTCTATGAAACTGAGTTTCCTCCTTGATGAAATAAGAATTTGTTCCCAATAAGGTTATAAATATATCATTTCAGATTTAGAATTAGAAGACATCTTTGAAACCATCTAATTCAGAGATGTCAAACTAGACATTGGTAGACCCAAACTATATATAATTTGAAAATGTCTAACAAAATAAGTAAAAGTACATTAATATATAGATAGTTAATATGTGGTTTTTCTCAGTCCATAAGGTCTGATAAGATTCATAAATAGAGTTAAGTAGGTCTCCATTCTACTTGAGTAACACCACTAATCTAAATCCAATTCTCTCATTTTATATAGGGGGAAACAGAGCACAAGACACAGTGATTTGCCTGCTCTATGTAAAAAGCCTATAAATTTTCCCCTCTTCTTCATATCGGTATGTGCAGAAACTTGGGTGTGTTTTGCTGTTGTTTGGCCATTTTTAGCAAGTCTCAAGAGCTCATGAACTTTTGGAGCTGAAAGTTCTTTTATTTCTGGCTGCCTGTTTTCACATATGAACACAAGTTCTCTGACTATAAACTCAGTGCTCTTTCTCACTGTATGGCCATGATGGATAAATGAGGGCTCTAACAGAGTCTTAAGAATAAAAACTGCATAAGATCTCAGTTTTTAATTCCTTCATTTTTGTAAATGAGGAAACTGAGGTCTAAAGAAAATTTGGACTGAGGTTCTCTGACTCCAAATCTAGTGGTCTTGTCACTACAATTCAGTCACTGACATTAAATATCAACTTGACTTCCAAAATATTTTGTCTACAAAAATAAATTTTTAAAATTACTTTATATTTCTCTTCCAGGGCAGCTAGGTAATACATTGAATGGACCACCAGGTCTGGAGTCGGAAAGATTCAACTTTCTGAGTTCAACGCTGGCCTCAGATCCTTACCGGCTGTGTGATCTTGGGCAAGTGAACCTATCTTGTTTGCCTCAGTTTCCTCAACTATAAAATGAGCTGGAGAAGGAAATGGCTAATATGTCATTATTCCTCCCAAGAAAACCTCAAATGGGGTCAGGAAATGTCAGACACAACTGAATAGTTATGCAGAACTTTCAAATAATATGGGGTATGAAATATGGAAATAGGTAACCACTGGAACCTGTGAGGAGGCAAATAAATTCAACTCAACAGGCACTTAGCACCTACTGGGTACCTTCCCTAGAGGTGTTTAATAACTGTATCTGCCTGAAATAGATTAAGGTAGGCCCAACCTGGAGGCAGCCAGCCAGAAATAAAATGTCAACCCTAGCAATTCGTGAGCTCCTGACACTTGTTAGCAACTGCCAAATAACAAAAATAAAGTATACTCAGGTTTCTGTACAAATATGATGACAACCCAGGATGAAAGGAGAAAATTTCCCAAGGTCTTCTCCTATACAGGCTTGAATTATAATAAACCCCTTTCCCTCTCTACATAAGCCAGCCCCTTACAATTTTCCATGGTCTGGAACTTTCCCAGTCTTCTCATGAAAATCTCCATCTTGGCTTCAAATTAATCCACAGGAAAAAGTACTCGATTTAAAGTCAGAAATCCTGGGTCTTAATCCCAGCTCTGCCCTTCACTACTATGGGCAAATTTCATTTCCTCAGCAATGAAATAAGGGAATATTGGTCTAAATGAGCTCTAAAGGACCCTTCTAACTTAAAACCCTCTTATTTTATGGTTAGACATTAGAGAGAAAGCAGCAGGGCACAGTGTATTTAAGAGCAGCACATTTGGAGTCATCTTAGGTTCAAATTCCAGCTATAGTAAAAAGTTGCTACTTGTATGATTGTAAGAAGGCTATTTAACCTCTCTGGTTCCTTATCTATAAAATGGAGAAGCTGCACTAGTTAGTCTTATTTCCCTTCCAGTGCTAAATCTATGATTTTATGAAATTAATTCAACTCTCCTTAATAATAATATAAACCAACCAAAAATTCTCATACTTGCCATGGCCAAGACCCCAAGAGGATTCTCACTCAACAGAGCTACAAACAAGCTGTTGATGTTGGTCAAATGCAACCATTAGCAATATGAATGGTATGAGCTGGCATGGGGAGTGGTAGGCAGGGGGAGTAGGAGATGGGAGGATAAATACGGAATGTGACATGAAACTTGAGGAAGAAAAAAATGAATGCTCTTGAAAATCTATGACCAAAAGCCCTCTTGCAGTCCAGTGCAAGAGATAAGGAGATAAAGAATGTCCACTGAAATTCTATTCTCAAGAGATAAGAGCCAGAGTCAGGATTAGGGATGGGGGGAAACAACCCTAGAGTTCTGTCCAATGGATTGGGCTAAGGGAACTGGGAGGAAGAAGGATGCTGAAAGGATGATTCATATCTATAAAGAGATATGTTATGGATAGTGCCACGCAGCAGATCTCTATTTCCCAGAGAAAAATGGCTTAAATGGTATCAGAAAAGGACAGGAAGCAATATCTGAGTTTTGGGATTCCAATTCAATAAAGTGTATTCCCAAGGAAGCTGCACTGCATTTTCAGGAGTCAGATCACCTTCAGGATAGTCTGAGTAAAACTTGGACTTCCCTGAATTATCAACTTTGACCCAAGAGTTCCACAAAACCTTTTTCTTTTCAAGAACTTAACCTTAAGAGAAAATGTGTTTAGGATTACTAAATCCAACAAACATTTATTAAGCAGAACTGGCAAAGAACATTGAACTTGAGAGCTGGGGAAAACAGAAAATTCAGGTGAGATCTTGCCCTCAGATGTTTACAGTCTGGAGAAAGGTGAATACAGAAATGGACAGCTATAATACATACTATATATATATACTCATATGGGAGTGAGAGGCAAAATATAATAGTATTTGAGTTGTTAGAGATTGGAGGAGGGATATCAGAGTGCTTCATAGAGGAAATAGAACTGGAGTTCATGTTGGTAGAGGGTGATATAATTCATTCTCCTGGTTCTGAGGGGAGTGGGTGAGAGAGAGAAATCAATACTCATGAACTGAAAAATAAAACATATTTTTAAAATCAGATTTAGGAAGAATTATCAAGGAATAGGAGGAAAGGAATTCATTAAAGTGAGAGGTGGAAGTTTCAAGGTCAGAAGCAACAACTCCTCAGCCCCGCCTCTCCAGCTAAGGCTTGTTAAATCTCAGGAACTGGGGGAGAGGGAATGGGATCATTATAATTTCACCCTTTGACACATGAGTTGGGCTTTAAAGAATAACACCACTGTCTCTATTTGTTTGTTTTTCTTTTTCCTTCCTTTTTTTTTATTTCTGACTATATCCCATTGTTCTGAGACAACATCCCTGCTCTGCTCTCCAAAGGATGCCCTGCTGCCAGTTACTCTCCTTTTCTTCCTTCCTACCTCATTTTCCCAGTCCTGGTCTCCCCCTCCAGTTTATTTTGTGTCCCCTTTCCTCCACTTCTTTCCTTCTCCAATCCCTGAAGAAGCTCTGCCACCAAAGATACCTCCTTGTTCTTCAGTACTTTGGGAGTCCTGCCCTTACCCCACCCCATCCCCACCTTTACCATCTCCTAGTGGGGAAAAGAGAGATGTTGCCAAGATGGAAGGAAAAGGGGGAGATAGAACAGCAAGGGGAAAGCCAGTAGCTGCTGAAAGTAGAAAGCAAGAATTACGTTTGTCCCACTCACCAACCCTGGATGTCTCAATGTCATAAAAAAAAAATGCTTGCTAGGGATATTCAATCAGGGCCTTTTAGGCTAGGGAGTCCAACTCCCTCATTTGGCAGTGAGAATATCTAGCCAAGATCAATCATAGCTGGTTTGGAGGCAGGGTCTTCAAACTCCAGATCTCTGACCTTCCACTGGTGGCCTGGAAATACCTCTGGATATTTGTTAGTGTGTGTATGTGTATATGTATATGTATATGTATATGTATATGTATGTGTATGTGTATATGTATGTGTATATGTATATGTATATGTATATGTATATGTATATGTATATGTACACGTATATGTATATACGTATATACGTATATACGTATATGTATAGAGAGGTGCAACTCCAAAGGATCAATAGATGGATATTTGACACGGTCCCCTGACATAAGCCTTGTGGATTTGTCAGAATGGGAAAATAGTCCCCAACAGAAGGAGTGCCTTATTGAAACAGAATATTTTATCACATTAGATGTTCTATAGATTGTAGCTGTTTTGTAATTCTAATGTACTCATCAGAAGGAAGCAAAGAATACTGAATTCATAGAAGGCAGGTTCAGAGCGTGGGTTCAAACCTTACTTCTGACATAGACTGGCCATGTGAGCCTAGGCAAAATTACATAATCTTTCATGATTCAGATAACTCTCTAAGTCAATGAGTGGCAGAACAGTTACAAATATGTATTGAGAGAAGGAATTGTCTAATGGAGAAATCCTGACACCAATGAAATCAAAATTCCCCTCAGTTAATTTACTGTGATTATGTATTATTACAGCCCTTTATTTTAGTATATTGCTGTTCAGCCATTTCAATCATGTCCAACTCGCTGTGACCCCATTTAGGGTTTTTTTTAGGCAAAGATACTAGAGTGATTTGCCATTTCCTTCTCCAGTTCATTTAACAAATGAGGAAACTGAGGTAAACAGAGTGAAGTGACTTATCAGCAATACACAGTAATAAGCGTTTTAGGCCAGATTTGAACTCAGGAAGAGGAGTCTTCTTGACTCCAGGATCAGGGCTCTATCCACCAGCCACCTAACTGCCCTGTCTTGCTTAGTGTCATATCCTTTACTAAACTGAAAGCTCCAAGAGAGGAGAAAGACTGTAAGTAGTGTCTATATTTTACCTGCGGGCCCTACCTTCCCACCAGAGGCTAACACAATATTCTGTTTACAGTAGGTATCTAATAAATTCAATTATGATGTTGCTTAGCTTCTATTTTAAAAGGCTGCAAACATTTTAACATCATTTCATCAATCGTCAATATCAAACCTTACTTTGGATAGCACTTATAGCTTTAAGGAGCTTTCAAGATTCAATGGATCTTCATACCTCCTCATCTTCTCTTCCAGGGGAAAATCATCCTCAGATGGTTCAACCCAGCCTTGTATCATTTCAGACCCTTCTTCATTTTGTTCACCATTTTATCAATGTCCATCTTCAAAATGAAGGACAAAGAATTGAACACAGTATTCAAGTATGATCAGTTTGAATACAATTAAAAACTATTAATATTATTTTGTTGAAGGGAAGCAAAATGGTACAGTAGATAGAATGCCAGGCCTGGAGTCAGGAACACCTGAGTTCAAATCCAGCCTGAACAACAACAATCATTCCATTGATAGAGGAAACTCCCTCTTCTAAAATGCACACTGCATTTTCTTTTCTACAACTTAGGGTCTTAAGTACTTAGGACACCAAGAAGTTAAATGACTTTCCCAGATGTCTTCTCAGCTCTGAGGCTAGCTTTATCTACTCTACCCACTGCTTATCTTAATAATAATAGACAACCGTTATATAGTGCCTTCAAGATTACAAGGACTTTCAGTTAGGACCCTTCACTGGAGACTTATAGTTGATTAGTAAGGCTCTTTTGTTGTCGAAGAAGACCAAAATGACACCACCATGTTAGCCTTATAACAGTCCTGAGGTAGATGCCATTCAACAAGCATCTATTCTAGGCAGACAGGTCAAATAGTGAATAGACGCTGGGGTCTGGAGTAATCTGCCCTCCAACACTTACTAGCTATGTGTGACCCTGGGCAAATCACTTAACCTCTTTCTGTCTAAACTGTAAAATGGAAATTAATAATAGCCTTCACACCCAGGATTGTTGTGAATCTTAAATGAGACAATATTTTCAAAAGCACAGAACCTGGAACATGTTGATTGTTATCCAGTCATTTCAGTTCTGTCTGAACCTTTGTGATGCCATTTGGGATTTTCTTGGCAAAGAAACTGGGAGTAGTTTGCCATTTCATTCTTCAGTTCATTTTACAGATGAAGAAACTGAGGCAAATTGAGTGACTTGCCTAGGCTCACAAAGCTAGTAAATGTCTGAAAACAAATTTGAATTCAGAAAGTTGTCTTCCTGATTCAAATCTCAGGACTGTATCCGTTTCGCCATCTAGTTACCTGGCAAATAGCAGGTACTTAATAAATATGATTAGTACTGGGCCTGGTACATAAATAAATGTGTTAGTATAGTCTCTGACATATAGGAGGTGCTTAATAAATTCTTGTTCTCTTAAGGGATCAAGCATTGTATAGGCCCTAGGAATTCAAGGACAAAAGTTAAACATCTACTCCCTCAAAATTACAGTTAATCCAGAACAGTACTATAAAAACATTTAAATAAGCAAAATATGTAGATAATAATCACAAGGGAATCAGGAAAGGAAGGATGTCAGCAGCAAGGAAGATCAGAAAAGGCTTCATGAGAAGAGGTGGCATTTGGATGAAACTAGAGATTCCAAAAGGCAAAGTGAGGAGAGAGTAGATCCACAGGAAGGTGGTACAAAGGTAGAAAGATGACAAAAGGGAGACCAGTCTGGCTGAACTACAGAAACCAGAAAAGTGAGGTTCTAACAAGGTGGTAATGGATTTTAAAAGTCAGAAGAATTTTATCCTAGAAGTAAAAGGGAACCATTGAAATTTATTGAACAAAGAGGAGTAATATGGTTAGACCCATATTCAGAAGTATTGTTCTCGTAGCTAGGTAGAGGATGGATTGGAGAAGAGTCATACCAGAGGAAGAGAGACCAGTCAGAAGTGATTGCATTAGAGTCCAGGACCTGAACTAAAGTGGGGCTGGGTATGCAGGAAAACTGGAACGGATATGAAAGGTGTACAGCTACAAATGCCAAGATTTGCCCAGTGGCTGGACATGTGGAGTGAGTGGGAGTGAATAGTTGAATATGACTTAAGGGTTATAAATTTGAGTGACTAGAAGGGAAGTTACAAAATTGACAGAACTAAGGGCCAGCTAGGTGGCGTAGTGGATAAAGCACCGGCCTTGGAGTCAGGAGTACTTGGGTTCAAATTCAGTCTCAGATACTTAATAATTACCTAGCTGTGTGGCCTTGGGCAAGCTACTTAACCCCATTTGCCTTGCAAAAAAAAAAAAAAACCTAAAAAAAAATTGACAGAACTAGGAAAGATCAGAAATAAGATGAGTTTGGGAGAAAAGAACTCAACAAATTCTGTTTTGTATATGTTTGGTTTAGGATGTCTACTGGACTCCAGTTCAAAAGGCAACTGGTGTTAGAAGACTGGAAATTAGGAGAGAGCCTAGGGTTAGATATATATAAGAGTAGGAGTTGCTGCTTAATCAAGTACTTTCTTCTGCCAATAGTAAACACAGATAAGGAGGTGTTAATGTGCTAACAGGATATAAACCTCCTCAGAAGGAAGAAAAGAAGGAAGAAAGGAGAGAAGGAAGAAGGAAGGAAGAAAGGAAGGAAAAAAACAAGAAGAGAAAGAGGAATGGATGAAGAATGGAAGGGGAAAAGAGAAGAGAGAGAGAGAGGAAAGGAGAGGAGAGAAGAAAAGAAGAGGAGAGGAAAAGGGAGGAAAAAGCTGGGAAAGAATGAAGAACAAAGTGTTCAGATTGAGATCATCATTTTGAAGTCCAGAGAAAGTCAGAAATAGAGCCAGAAAGTGAAATATTTTATTATATCAAAATAAAGAAATATATGGAGCTGGCAGTTATCTGTATAGAGATGACAATTAGACTTATGGGAACTAATATTATTTTACCTAGATTACAGACAAGGAAATGAGGCTTAAAGAATTTAGGTGATTTGCCCGTGGTCATTCAATTATTAAATGTAAGATATGGGATTTGAATTCAGCACGCCTATGCCATCTATGATCTAGAGTCTATGTGTGAGCTTTATAGATGCCACAACATCCCACTGGCTCATATCAAACTTGTGAACTAGCCATCACTTTCTAGTTTTGTTTTTTCTTGATAAAAATCAGGTCTTATTAAACTATACTTATGCATTTCATTTTTTTAAAAACCCAAATGAAGAGTTTAACCTTTATCTCTATAATATTTCTACTTGAATAGCCTTGACCAAGGGTTCAACTGTCGAAAATCATTTGTGATTTTGAGCTATCCCTCTCAGCTTTTGGCTCTTCAAATCAGTAAGTGGAGGAAGAGCATATGGCAATAAATAACAATGCAATTCTACTCAAAGGCTTTCTCTGGCTTCAGGACTGGTTTTCTACACACTATGCATCATGAAGACTCTCTTTTTAATTTTTTTTCAAATTAATCACTTTAAACAATTCAAATCAAGCTTCCTTCTGCAAATGATCCTTAATATAATTCATTCAATGAGAAAAGCAAATTTTTTTGCCAAAAAAAGGGGGTAAAATGCTATAATAATTTTGGCAATATTGCCAAAGAGAAAGTTAATGCTTAGTTTCTCTGAAAGGCATTATATATTTGTAATTTTTTTTGTATTTTATTTTGCATTTATTTATATTTTATTTGTAAATAGGAAATGGGTATGCTATTTGCCACCTCCCTACTATGTGACTTGAGCCTCCATGACTGAAGGATATTTTGGTTACTTCATCATATAGTAACCTACTTTAGTGGGAATAGATGCTATTCATTACCTAAACCAAATATCATCCCCAGGAAAATTATTTTTAAACATACTAGCTTGTGTGGCCCTGGGCAAGTCACTTAACTTTTTTTTTTAAGGTTTTTGCAAGGCAAATGGGGTTAAGTGGCCTGCCCAGGGCCACACAGCTAGGCAATTATTAAGTGTCGGAGACCGGATTTGAACCCCAGGTACTCCTGACTCCAAGGCCGGTGCTTTATCCACTGTGCCACCTAGCCACCCCGTCACTTAACTTCTTAGTGCATCAGACAGCTCTCTCAGAGTATAAGATGCAGAGAAGGAGTCTTTCGCTGTTGAATGAGTTTCCTCACCTCAAAATTCCCTGTCAAGGAAATTACATGTGTAGTCCCAATCCCTAATTTTAAAAATCCCTATTTTCAGATGTGTAAATTTGAGTTCTAGTTATAAGATTCAATGACATATATGTGTCTGTGTGTATATATGTGTGTGTGTGTGTGTGTGTGTGTGTGTGTGTGTATGTGACTACATCTGTAGTTTGTGCTTTGGGTGAAGGAAGAAAGACAGATGGATGGATGGATAAAGACAGATGCATATATACATATATTAATACAGATCATGCCTAGAATGTTCTGCCTTTTGAACTTCACCTTTGAAGAGACCCTAGCTCCCTTCCTAATTGTGCTTAACTGCCTTCCCTAATTATTATCTTAATTATTAATACCTCCCATCTCCTGACGGAAACACTTGGTATTTATGTTTCATCCCTGACCACCCCCACCCTCCACCAAGATTCTTGAGGTCAGGATTATCAGGAGATTGTATTTGCAGACCTAGTGCTGGCATACAGTTGGGCATTTTTTAAAAGTAGTTGTCTATTGATTGTCAATGCTCTTTAATTAAGTTGCATTATTGAACTTTGTTCACAGAGTAAACTCACGACTAGAAACCATTCCTAGGATCTGGAAGATGGAAGTTTTCATCAAATATCTCCATTATGTACCCCAAATCACCAGAACTGAGCGTGTGCCAATCAGCAAACAGGCTGCCCCCCTCCCCATTTCCATGCCTAAGCTAGCCTTAATCTTTCCAAGTCTTCTTCTCAGACTTTCTAGCTAAACATAAAAGAGCTATTCCAAGGATAATTTGTGGTATATGATGAGCCCTGTAATTAGAAGTCAGGCCCTCTACCTTCATTCTCTTTCCTACAAAGGAGAGTCCAGGAGTAGGTAATTAATCTAAAGAGACCTTGCAATCCTTCTCATTGAAAGTGCCTCAGCATCTGGACAAGAAGTAGTCAAAAGCTGATGAAAATGTGGGAGCAGAGAAGCAATTTAGCTGGAGTCGTGATCTGCCATTTTCTTTCTTTAGTTAATACCGGTGAGAAGGTAGGCGGGCTTTATAAAAGATAAAACCCCTTGAGGGGAGCAAGTTGCCAGGGTCCTTCAATCCCAGGATAACCCTACCCCCAATAAAGTCTACAAAGAGAAAAGATCCTCTCCTGTCTCTTTCCCTCTACCCTCCCTGTTGATTGCCAAAGGTTAATACAGAGATCAAAGTAACAGAGCCATCAAGGGAAAGAAGCCCTAGTCACTGGTCACCAGCTAGGAATAAAGGGGAGAGTCACAGTGAACCCCTTTCAAAGTCAACACAAAGCCTTGCTGATCTTCACCTCTCCCCGGTCTCCAGGCCTATATGCCCCATCACAGCAATTTCCTGGTCTGCAATTCTCACCATCCATCTCCATACTCTCCTCTACACTCAGAATGGCAGACCCACAGAACATAGAAAAGTCACCCAGGCAGGCCCCTGCTCCCTTCTCTGGTCTCAGAAGCAATTGTTGGCAGATAGGAGTTCAGGGGAAAAAAAATTCTGAAAACCAATAGTTCATTAGGAGGGTATGAAAAAATGTAAGGTGAAGGAAAGTAGAGGGAAGGCAATAGGTTAGATCAGAGCCAATACCTAAGAAAGTCTCTTAACAGATCCCTCAGAGTCTTCTTCTGGGAAGAAGCATGAAGAAAGGGGGGAAGTCCCGGGACCCACTTGGAGTCTCAACCTCTTTTTTCAGGAATGATGTCAAAAAGAATTTCAGTATGTCAAGTAATTAAAATAGACTTCACTTTTCTACAAGGCTTTTAAGTCCACTGGGGAAAGGATGGATACTTGGCCATTCTGTCCTTGGAAAACACAACCCAGATCCCATCCATAAAGAAGTATCATTCAGAGATTCTAATCTCTGTCACCACCCCCACACTGGCCAAGAGATGTTTCCCCCAAATGATCTTTAACAGACAAACATGTATACTAGACGTGTGTGTTTGTTTGTGTGCGTGCAAGGGCTTTTATGCAGCAGAGTGGGATACAGTCAAACAAAAATGAGGTTACCATAGCAACAGGCTCCAGCATCACTGCTGCCTATTAACACAAGTGAGGAATGTGTTTGGCAGATGCTTGAGTGTTATTTATGGTATGGGTGTAGCAGAGGGACTTCTGACAGGCAAAGAAGGAAAAAAACCCTTACAATGCTTCTACTGTACCCAGAGAGAAGACAGTAGCAGAGAAAAACACTCTCATGCAGAAGGAGAGGCTAAGAGGCAGAGATGGAAGAATGAGAAAAGCATAAAGTGAAACAGAGAGACAAAGTAGCAGGTGGGCAACAGGAGGAAAGAAAACAAGAAGCAAAAAAGGATGTATGGAGAGTAAGAAAGAGAAGTGAACAAGAATTAAAGACAGAATAAGAGCGAGAATCTATAGAAGGGGGGGGGGGAGTAAGAGGGGGAGTAACAAATACCAAAAGGAAGAGGAGGAGAATAAGAGAGCAGGGATTGACAAATACAAGTGTCAATCCCCTGCCCCTAGAAAGTGGGTTTGACCAGCTCTGTAACCTTCCTCTCCCACCACTTAGGAAGTCCTCCCCCACAAATAAATACCATCATAAGACACTGATTAAGAAATCAAATCTTTCCTTCTAAGTAAAGTAAAAGATAGTTGCCTCAAATATTTTTTCAAAAGAGACTGGCAGCAAGGGACAAAGCTTAAACAGGCAGGCAGAGAGATTATCATTGTAAGAAATGGGCCACAAAGGGAAGTATACAGTACAGAAAAATACCAACTCCATTCTCCATTCATTCATCCATCAAGTAGCCAGTTTTTATGGAGAGCCTACTTTGTGCAGGGCACCACCGAAGAGGTAAGATATTAGGAATCCCCCACCACCAGCCCTATTTGAAGGGCAGCCTAACTTCTAATGGAAGTTAGCACTCACTTATCCACAGCCAGCTACAACCTGTGGCAAATATAAAATACAAAACTGTCAGCCTTTGCCCCTACTATCAGTCAGTGCATGTTCAAGAAATGCAAAATAATTTCTAAATCACACTGAATCTGATGCTAATTTTAAAACTGTACAATTCTTTCAGAAGCAAAATGGGAAGGATTTTTGGATTACTTGCTGTTCTAGACTAGCCACAGTATAACTCCCCTCCAACTGAGTGGGATTATCAAAAATGGAATGTAAATCCACAGAAACCTGAAAGCTCTAGAGGCCTGTAGAATATAGCAGGCCAAAAGGATGCTTCTGGTCGGTTGGGGGTTGCAGATAGCGGAGGGAAAGGGAAGAAGGAGGGAGAGGTAGGGAAAGGGATATGTAGGAGGAGACAGAAACCTCTCAGTTGCTATCCCTCCATCTGAGAGGTAAGATGAGGTTGTGGCCCTTCAGGCCCTGACAGATGGCTTCCTGGTCATTCCCCTGAGGCATGCATTTCATTGCTAAGATCAGAGACCCACATGAAGTTGAATGTCACTGGAAAATCCCAGCTAAACTCCTGTTTGAGCCATACCCACCCAGACTTCTCAACAACATTTCCTTTCTCATAAGGGTCATGCCCACCAAAAGCACCCAAATGATCCTAAAAGAGGCATAACTGCATTTTAACAAAGCAGAATCCTAAGGTTAGAGGAGTTGGTCATTAAAAATGACAGTAAAAATTATGGGGGGGGGGGGAATCACTTGGTAGTCTTATTCATTCTAAGCAACAGCTGACCATTTTAACATTCTTTTTCCAGGCATTAGGCTAGAAATATTTTTGTGTAACCTCAACTAAAACCACCCAAGTTCACTCTATTCCACTTACTGCTCCCGAAGCCCAAAATCAAACAATTCCACATGTATCAGGCCTTGTACTGGGCTGGTACAAAAAAGATGTTACAAGACCAGGCACCTGCCTCCAAGGAGCCTATAGTCTGGTCTAGGAGAAAATGTTGGAGAAAAATTAAATGCTTCAACTGTGTGGCCTGATTTTAAGTATAAGAAAAGTTCAGAAAAGAAAGGGATAGGGAAGTGGGTTAAGATATATAGAGTTCTTGAAAGTAAGACAGATCACAAAATTTTGTTGCTAAAAAGAACCTTTATCAATCTTCTCAGTCCCCTGGGTCAGTTAAATGACTTGTCAAAGTTCAAACAGCTAGATAGAGTCAGAACTGAGCTCAAAACCCAAGTCTCCAATCTCATAAATCAGAGATCTTCCCATTGAAAATGGGAAAAACCAAGGAAGTGAAGTCACTGAAGCCAAGAGGAGTCTCTTGGAATAGGTAAGCAGCATTGTTTAATGTTACATAGAGATCCAGGAAGACAAATAAAAAGTAAAAGTGATTAACTTACACAAGAGGAAGGTTACTAGTTACCTTGAACAAAGGAGTTTCAAAGGTAAGAAGGGGATATATAGTACTTTGCATTTGTTTTGGAATATAGTCTGTATTTACTTCTCTGTATACATGTTATTCCCTCCCCCCCATCAAAAAAAAATTGATCCCTGAAGGCAGAAATTCCTTTTTTTTTGTCTTTGCACCTCCAGCACTTAAAGCTGTACCCAGAAGGTAAGTAAATATTTAATAAATGTTCATATTGAATTGAATTTTATAGAAGGAAAATATAGCAGAAGATACGGAAGCAAGCAGGTGAAAAACTTGGAGAAAAGGAAGGAGAAAAGATGGATAGTAAGTAGAAGAGGCAGCTGAAAAGCATGGTTTTAATTTAAGGATCACATTTTGTTTGAATGTAAAATAGGGCAAGGAATTCCACAAGCGACTGAAATAATAGAGAGGGAAGTAATTAATAGTAGTACAAGTGAGAAAGCAGGAACACAGGCGGGAAAAATGGAATGGGGTGCAGCGACACAAGCACTTGGTTAGTTTGGCTTTCCGCTTTCTGGGGAGTGGCCCCCACATTCTGGCCGAGAGGTCATGCAGGTTCAGTAAGAGTTTAAGAGAAATTCATGGGTGATAGATGTTCAACAGGATTACCAAAGGAAGAGAGGAATACTAAGTACATCTCTCGTCAGATCTAATCCTTTGAGGCTGAGATCATAGAGACAATCTGGACATCCCGTGGAGGTTATTTGCAGTCATCTCATTCAGCACCATTTGGGCTCTAAGTCCAAGTCCTGAAGGAGATCAAAAATCTTCCCTCAGCCCTAACCCTGACAACTCCTGAAATAGCCCAGAAGCAGGAAGTTATGAAAAGAAGGCAGAACAAGCCAAGAGGGACATCAGCCCATCTGCGGAGCCCACTGGAGCTCAGTAACTATCCAAGTCCATCCAATGCCAAGGTTTATTGTTTGTTTGTGTTTTATCTGTAAAGTACATAGAGTGAGCCACTCGGGCTTCCCAACACGGCAAGGCTCAACTCTCCACACTGCCACTCTTGGAATTCTCTCCAAGATGCCAGCCCCGGCTCTGCTCCCTGCACAGTCCAGAGTCACCCTTCCCCTTTTTATCTGGGGGGGGGGTGTCTTTGGAGGGGAAAAGTGGAATTTCTACAACTTTGTGAAAAATGAATGGCAAGACTGACTTTGAAGTGCGGTAAACGGGGTCCAGGAACCCCACTGAGAGGGGAGGCCGTTTATGGACTGGGAGGGTGGAAGACAAAAGACTTTCTACAGGAGTTGCAAGGCAGGCTCCCTTGAACAAAAGTCAGTGTACGGGGCGGGGAGGGCCGTGAGAAGCGGGGGTGCCGGGGCCCGGGGCCCTCCTCCGCGCCGCGGGGCTCCCCTTACCTGCTTCAGCAGGAACTGGTCCTCGGAGTTGGCCCGCAGGGAGACGGCCAGGTGGATGGCGGAGAGCAGCACGCCGCTGAGCACGGCGGCCCTCATGCGCACGGGCAGCAGCGTGTAGATGGTGTAGATGAAGAACACGGTCCACCAGATGCCCTCGGAGGCGCTGCGGGGCTGGGGCAGCAGCAGCGCCACCACCTCGACGGCCAGCACCAGGGCGATGAGGGCGTAGCAGGCCAGGCCCATGTGGTCCTGGTGGAAGCCGGCCCGGTTGCAGAAGGCGGCCAGCAGCAGCACGGCGGCCGCGGCCGCGGCGAGCACGGCCAGGTAGGCGGTCTGGTAGCGGCCGCGCGCGGCGTGGAAGGCCAGCATGACCAGGCACACGAGCGCCAGCACGGCCATCAGCATGGTGAGGCTGCTCTGGTTCAGGCGGAAGAAGTAGCGCTGGTACAGCCTCTCCAGCTTGTCCGACGGGAACTTCTTGGAGCGGAAGATCCGCAGCAGCGCGCGGCAGCAGGCGCCCGCGGGGCCGCCCGCGCCCTGCGCGTCCTCCCGCGCCCCGGGCCCCGGCTCCTCCGGCGCCCCGGCCCCGCCGCGCCGCTCCTCCAGGCCCAGCTCCACGGAGCGGGGGGCGCACGTCGGGCCCGGGCCCCGGGGCGGCCGCGGCCGCGGCGCCGCGCTCCCCCGGCCCGCCGCCCGCCCCGGCCGCCCCGCGGCGGTGGCGCCGGCCGCCCCGACAGCGGTCCTCCGCCTGCTCCTGCCAGGCCGACTTGGAGCGAAAGCTGAAGCCGAAGCCGGCCGCGAGGGGGTCCCGGCCGCCCGGCGGCGCCTGGCGGTCCTCGGCGGGCCGCTGCCGCTGCGGGGGTCCCGGCCTCGGAGCCGCGGCTCGGCGCCCCGGGCGGGCAGGGGTACCCGTTGGCCCGAGGCTCGGCTTCCCCCCAGGCGGAGCGGTGCTCCCCGCCGGCCCGGGGGGCGGCCGCCGCCGTCTGCGCCGCGCAGCCCGGGGGGCTGGCGCCCCGGGGCCGGGACATGCCCCCCTCCGCCTCCGCGGGCCGGGGCGCGGGGCCCAGCAGGGGCACCAGGGTCGGGTCAGGGGCCGCGGGCGGCCCGGGGTCCCTGCGCCGCCGGGCATCGTGGCACCCCCGTCCTGAGCGAGGCGGGGGTGGCGCCCGGGGGGTGGGGTGGGGGTGGGGGGGCGGGGGGGGCCCGGGGCCGGCTCGGGCGGCAGCGAGGCGGAGCCGCGGCTTCAGGAGCCGGAGCCGGGGCAGGGACGCGCCGGAGCCCTTCCCTCCGCGCCGGCAGGGAGCGACTGGGAGGCAGGGGCGGCCGCCAGCATGAGGCGCTTAAGAAGGGTGGGGAGCCGGCGGGGTGGGGGGCGGAGAGCGCGGGGGAGGGGGCGGCGGGCGGGGCGACGGCTCCGGGGGCCCGGGGGGAGGGTCCTGGGCGGCCGGGGGCGCCGCCGCCGCATCCCCTCCCCGCGCGCCCAGTGCGAGAGCGCGGCCCGGCGCCCCTGCCCCGCGGGCCTGCCCGCTCCCGCGCCCCGCGGGGGCGCGGGCTCCGGAGGGTGCCGCCGAGGCCGCCCCGCCGCAGGCTTCGGCTGTGCCCGCCGCCCTGGGCCGCCCCGCGCCGGGGGCCGGCAGGAAGGAGGCTGCCCGGATCCGCGCCGCGGCGCCCGGCTCACGGGCTGGTCGGGGAGCGCGGGCTCAGAGGCGGCGCGCCCGCCGCAGAGGCGCTGCGCCCCGGGCCGCCCCGCGCCGGGGCCGGGGTCTGCGGGGTGGGGGGGCGCCTGGGCAGCGCCATTCACGCCTCCGGCCCTGCGCCTGCCACCCCGCCCGCCGCCGCCGCCGCCGCCGCCGCCGCTCTGCCCCCGGCTGGCCGCCGCCGGAGCTGGCTCCGCATCCCCCCGCCCCCCGCGCCGCCCCAGCCGCGGGTCACAGCCGCGCGCGGCGCCCCCCCCGCGCCGCCGGCCCGGCCGCCCCGAGCCGCGCGCCCGGCCGCCCGCATCCTCCGCCGGCCGCGGGGAACGAGCCGCTCCGAGGCGCAGCCGCCGCCGCCGGAGGGGGCGGACCGGGCCGCCCAGGGCCAGCCGCCGGCCGCTCCCGCCCCCCCCCCCCGCTGCCCGCGCCGCCCCCTCCCCGCCGCCGCCGCCGCCCCCCCCCGCTGCCCGCGCCCCGCCGCCGCCGCCCCCGCTCCTTTGTGTCCCCCCCCCCCCGCGCCCCCTCCTCGCCTTGAAGCCAACTTCAACCTCGGCGAGCCGCCCCGCCCCCCGCTCCGCCCGATTGGCCGCCTCCGGAGCCGTCACGCCAAAGTCCGGCGCTCTGATTGGCCGCTTCTCGGGCCGGGCGCCTGTGCCGGTGCAGGGGCGCGCGGAGGCGGGCCCGGGCTGCGACAGCGGGAAGCCTGGCCGGGGAGCGGGCCCCCTCCTCGGACCCGGGGCCGGGGCGGGGGAGGCCGGAGCCGCCGGCGCAGCGCGCCTCGCGGGGGAGGAAGAGGCCCGGACGCCCGGGAGCGCCCCGCAGGCCGGGAGCGGAGGGCGCGGCCAAAGGGAAGGCGCCCGGGGCTGCGGGGCCGGGCCGGGGGGCTGCGGGGCCCGAGAGCGCTGTGCCCCGCCGGGCGAAGCCACTGGCCGCACACACCGCCGCTCCCTCCGGACGTGCGGACACGGTGTGGTGTGGACACGGGCCGCCCGTCCCCCCCACGACTTGTGGGGGCGCAGGGGCAGCCCATGCAGGCGACTCCCCTTTTCTGCCCCGAACCCCCAACGTGTGCCCTCTTCACCCCTCACCCCAGGCCTCTCCGGGCAGTGGATGGCAAGGATTCACGAGTTAGGGGGCCGGAAGGGAGCTGAATGAGCAGTCTGCACCGTGAACCCACCGACTGTGGCTAGACAGATTAAAAGAGAATACCTGGAATACAGGTGGAAGTTAGGACGCGAGCTGCCGGATCCGGCCGCTGATGCGATGAACCTTTGCGCCTCCAGGACTGGAGTTTCTTGAACCAAGGGCTGATGCCCGTCTCTCCCCGACCCTCCTTCCGAGGCAAAAGAAACAGTTTACTGGAGAAATCATTGGGATTGGAAATCTGATCCCAGAAGTTTTTACTAGTCTAAGCCAGGCATTCACAGAAAGGGAAACCAAAATGAAATTTTGAAAAATGAAAGCAACCAGCAAAAGAAGACGTTTAGGCGAATGGTTGGCATCTCTTAGGAATCACCACAGGACCATACAGGACATAAGACCCTACATTTTCTATTTCATGTTGTCACAGGTTGTAATAACATATCACATTCATTCAATGAGGAGATAGTTCTCCCTTAACAATGTGGCTTCACTTCTTTTCCTCTTTTTTTTTAAACTGTTGAGTCCCAAGACCTAACCTTTCCCCCACCCTGACAATTCTTCCCTTCAACTCTCTTTCCCATTTTTAATCACATAACATTGGTATGTTTTGACCTTTGTCCTTCTCCATAGCTCCTGGTCAGCCATTCATCCGGGTCAGGAAAACAACATAAGCAAATCACTGGCTATAACTTTGCATCACCCTAAATAGTCTTAAAAATCTCATTTTTTGCAACTATTTGATAAGGAGTGGCAGAAAAGTCACTATTAGCTTTCAGGGACATTCAACCTTGCTTCATATTTCTCCCTTTAATCTATTCTACATTCCAGCCAAATAGAACAAACCACAGTAGTTTCCCAAAGTCAACATTCCATCCCCTGCATCCATCCATTTGTATAACTATTCTGTATTCCTGAAATGCTTTCCTTCTCCATCTTCAAATTTCATGAATCCTTATCTTCCTAGTTTGCTCATCTGAGATGAAACCTTCCCTGTCATTCTAGTAGTTAATGCCCACTCCCATCTCAAATTACCTTATATTTGCTTACAGAATATATCTTCCCAGGAGAATGTCAGCTTTTTGAAGACAAGGGCTGTCTCATTTTTGCCTTTGTATTCAGTGCCTTGCAAGTAGTAGATATTCATATATTTGTTGAAATCTTAAAATAATAGCTGAAACGGGCTTAAAAATGAGGAAAGGCGCCAGTTAGGGTGAACTCCAGGTTGAGCTCAGTGCTGTATTAATCATATAATACATATATTGAAAAGTGTTTACAGTCCCATTTCTCCATAGGTCTTAGTCAGCTATCCATCCAGGACAAAAGAAGCAAACAAATAAAAAAATACTGACCTAAATCTCCAGGTACCTTTCCTCCCCTTTATTATTTATTTATTTTAAATATTCTTTTCTTTTTAAATTTTGACTTCCAAATTCTGACTCTCCCTCACCCATTGAGAAAGCAAGCAACATATCAATTATACATATGAAATCATGCTGAGTATGTCCATATTAATCATTTAAAAACAAAAAATAAAGAAAATAAGAACTTATACTTCATTTTGCACTCAGAATCAGTTTTTTCCTCTGAAGACGAATAGCACTTTTTTCATCATGAATCCCTTAAAATCATCTTAGATTATTATATTGATCAGAGTAACCAATTTTTACACAGTTGATCATTACTACTATATTGCTGTTACTGTGCACAGTGATTCTTGTACTTCACTTTAGATTTTCCCCATGTTTTTCTGAAACAACTCTTGTCATTTTTTAGTACCATAGCAATCATATGGAACAACTTATTCAGCCATTCCTCAATTGATAGGCTTTCCTTCAATTTCAAATTCTTTGCCAACCACAGAAAGAGCTCTTATAAATATTTTTTGTACATATAGATCCTTTTCCTTTTTCTTTGATCTCTTTGTGATGGAGACCCAGTAGCAGTATTGCTAGATCAAAGGGTATGCATAGCTTTGAAATTCTTTGGGCCTAATTCCAAATTTGAGTCCAAGAAATTTTCCAAAATGGACCAGTTCACAACACCTCCAACAATTCATTAATGTACCTATTTGTCCCTCATCCTCTTCAGCATTTTTCATTTCTGGTAGGTGTGAGGTCATACTTCAGAATTGTTTAAATTTTCATTTCTCTAATCAACAATTATTTAGGGTACTTTTATAAGACTATAGATAGCTTTAATTGCTTCTGAAAATTACTTGTTTAAATTCTTTGACCAGAATCATTTGGGGAATTACTCTTTTTTAAAAAAAATAAATCTAATTCAGTTCTATACTCTCTCTCTCTCTCTCTCTCTCTCTCTCTCTCTCTATATATATATATATATATATATATATATATATATATATGAAATGAGATCTCTCAGAGAAACTTGCTGTAAAAATGTTTGATTATTGCTTTTATTTTCTATGGTACCTTTTAGCAAAATGTAGTTTTACTGATTATTTCTTTTAATTAGGTCTATTTTTGCTTTCACTTTAAGATCTGTCATTTTTTACTTCAGTTGAAAGCATATTAAATTTTGTTCTAATTCTTTATTTTAACTCCGTGTGTGTCTTTTTGTATCAAGCATATCTATTGTAAACAACATGTTGTTGGATTCTAATTTCTAATCCATTCTACTGTCTGCTTCTGTGTTATGAATGGGTAAGCTCATCCCATTCATATTCATAATTATGATTACAAATTGTGTATTTTCCTTTATCCCTTTACTTCTATTTCCATCTTTCTCTTGCTCTCTGACTCTCTCTCTCTCTCTCTCTCTCTCTCTCTCTCTCTCTCTCTCTCTCTCACACACACACACACACACACACACACTCTCATCCCTCTTCAAAAGTCTATTTTGCTTCTAAACTTTATTCTCCCTCATTCTCTTATCCCCTTCCCCTCCTGTTTTCTTTTTTGGTAAGTTAAATTTCTATATATAACAAGGTATACATTTCTTTGAATCAATTCCTTTGTGTATAGATGAGTGAAGTCCAAACACTGGCAGCTATCCCACCCCACCCCCAATTTTCCCCTGCATTGTAAAAGCTCTCCCTTGCATACCCTTTTTTATGTGAGAACATTCCCCCCATTGTACCCCTTCGTTCCCCCTTCTCTGAAAGCATCTCTCTTTCAAACCCTTTCATTTTGAGGATGAGATCATTCCAACATAATTGACTTACACCCATGCCCCCTACCTATGCAAATTTCTTTTAACTGTCCTACTCTTGATAAAGTTCTTAGGAGTTACTTGTATATTGATTCCCATTATAGCAGTGTAAACAATTTAACTCCACTAAGTCCCTTATGATTGCTCTTTCATGTTTACCTTTTTTTCTGTTTTCTGAATATTCTGTTTGAATGTCAAATTTTCTATTCAGTTCTGACCGATTTCATTAAATATCCATTTTTTTCCCTGAAGGGGATTGTTAGGTTGATGAGTCTTGGTTGTATTTCTAGCTCCTTTGCCTTCTGGAATATCATGTTACAAATCTTCCTTTCCTTTGTGGAAGCTGCTAAATCTTGTTTGATCTGACTATGGCTATACTATATTTGAATTCTTTCTTTCTTTCTTTCCGCATACTTGACATAGATTTTCTCTTTGACTTGGCAATTTGGTCATAATATTCCTGGGAATTTTCATTTTGGGATCACTTTCATGAGGGCATCTGTGGAGTCTTTCAACTTCTATTTTATTCTTTGTATCTAAGATACCCATGTAGTTTTCCTCAATAATTTCTTGAATTATGACATTTAGATTCTTTCTGTGATCATAGCTTTCAGGCAGTTCAGTAAGTCTTAAATCATCTCTCCACCAGTTTTCCAGGTCAGTTGTTTTTCTAATGATTTATCCACATTTTCTCTTATTTTTTCATTCTTTTGATTTTGTTTTATTATTTCTTGATGTCTTGTGGGATCATTAGCTTCCACTTGCCCAATTGTAATATTTAAGGAAAATTTTATTCAGTGAGATTTTGAACTTCTTTTTCCATTCACCAAATGTGCTTTATAAGTTTTTTCTTCAGTGAATTTTTGTGCCTTTTTTTACCATTAGACTATTCTGCTTTTTAAAGCTGTTTTCTTTAGTATTTTTGACTCTTTTATTTATTTCTTTTTTCATAATTTTCTTGCATCATTCTCCTTTCTTTCCCCAATTTTTCCTCAACTACTTATCTCTTTTTCTAACATTTCCAGGAATTCTTGTTGATCTTAGTTCTGTTTGATATTTTTCTTTGAGGCATTGCTTGTAGCTGGTTTGCCATTCTTATATTCTTCTGAGTTTACAACTTGGTCTTCCTTAACATCATAGTAACTTTTGTGGTCAAATTCTTTTGTTGTTCTTGTTATTGTTTGTTCCTTTTTCTAGCCTATTTCTTGACTTTGAACTTTATGTTAAAAGTTGGACTCTGTTCACCTGCAAGTGAGGAAGCAATGTCCCAAGTGTCAAGCTTTTTCTTGCTGTTGTTTTCAGAACTGTTCTGGGAGTTCACAAGTTTTGATGCTTCCAAAGTGGTGTGATCCTGGAAGAGGTATAGTCACTGCTCTCCTTGTCTGAACTCTGGTCTTTACCAAAGAAGGGTCCTTCATCCCCTCCAGCTACATGCACTAATGTTCCTCTTTGCTTTAGAAATGGGCCCTTCTCCTTTGTGACCAACCACCATTCCTCCTCTCTGCCCTGGAACTGTGACCCAGAACTGTATATGAGTAAGAGTTACCAATCAGTGCCAGATCTAACCAGTGCTATCAATGGGTTCCCTAAAATCTCTTTGCTGATTCATCATTCATCCCCTACCCTGAAATTGTTAGTGTTCCCTAAGACTCTCCTGATCCATTCCTTGTTTCTCTTTAAACTCTCTCTTGGTGATGTTATCCCCCTCAGGCTTACATATCATCGTCTCTACAGATGATTCTAGATTTCATAAAACCAGCTCTAGTCTCTCTCTCTTGAGCTCCATTCTCTCATTTCCAATTACCTACTGAGCATTTCAAACTGGACTTCCAAAGGACATCTTAAGTTCAACCTGCCCAGTATAGAATTTATTATCCCAACTCAAATCTTTTCCTCTTCCAGTCAAAGTCTGGTTCTGTCAAAGTCACCACTATCCTTCCAGTTTCCCAGGTTAATATCCTTGGCATCATCTTGGTTCTGACTTTCTATCTCACAACATTTTTCAAAACTGCCCCCTTTTCTACACTCTTGTCACCACCTTGATTCAACTCTCATCACCTCTCCTCTGCACTATTACAATACCTTCCAAATTAGTCTCCTGGTCTCAGGAATGTCTTCATTCATTTTCCACACAGCTACCAAAGTGATTTTCCTAAAATGCAGGTCTGATCATGTCATTCCTCAATAAGTTCAAGTGGCTCCCTATTGCCTCTGGTATCAACTTCCTTGTTCAACTTTTAAAGACCTTCTGAACCTGTCACCAACCTATTTCTACAGTCATATTATATAGCCTACTTGCCTACCCAAATACTGTTGTCCAACCTAAGTAAACTTCTTGCTGGTCTTCAAACACAATACTTCTTCTCTTGTCTTTTTGCCTTTGCACTGGTTATCAACAATGTCTGGAATTCACTCCCTCCTGACCTCTGCATCTTAGAATCACTTTTTTTTCATTAAAATTAAGTTCAAGCATCATCTTTGAAATTCCAAGCAGGTTTTTCCAGATTCCTCAGTTACTAGTATCTGTCTAGTTACCTTGAATTCATTTTGTGTATACATATTATATATATAAATATATGTTTATATATTATATATATTTGCATGTATGTTTATTTATATACATAAACACACACATACACACATATGAATGAACATATAGGACTATGGGCAAAATAGTTCCTCTAATAGAATGTAAGCCCCTAGAGGGTAGGTTCTACTTAACTTTTGTCTCTGTAATCCCCAGCATTTATCATAGGCCCTGGACATATTAAGCTCTAATAAACGTGTTGATTAATTGAATAAATGATATGTTCTCAGCCTATATTTTCCTCTTAGTCTCTCTCTGGCTGGATGTACAGCCAAAGTCTTTCTCAACCAAAGCGTTTTTCTTTGAGTCTCCTGTTTTCTTAGCCTATACTCTGCCCCCTGAAAATAGTTGTTCTTTGGAAGGAATGGCTGATAACTTCCCTTTCTTCATCTCCTGAGCCTCCCTTGTTAGCTCATCCAGCCCAGATACCTCCTAATCTAGACTCTGGCCAGAGTCTACAATGACAAAGTCCTGTGTCCAAAAAGACCCCACCTCCATCCCCTCTGAAGTCCCATCTTCCCTCAAAGCTCATTCCCTGAGTCATGACCAGTATTATTCATTGGTCAAACATGCTGTAATCTCCAAAGTCAGATTTAAATGCTTCGGGGAAGTCTCACCAGCCCACAAATCTCTTCCCCCACTTAGTCACTTTGTCTCATTGCCTGAAATCCCTCCATTGGAAATTTATCTTCTTTGAAAGGACAAATACCTTTTCTAGAGTAAGCACATTGAGCATGGTCATCAGTCATTCACACTTTAATGTCAATTAGTTTAATTAGACTGCTTTCTTCCTAACAATTAGCTTTGATTGAATACTTTAACATTTTAAATTTTGGTTGGGAGTCGGAAAGTAGAGTTAAGGACAGGAAATTTTGGAACATGAGACACTTCCAGAAAGAGAAAACTAGCATGTGGCACTAAAATCCATCTCCTGGAGGAAGGAGAGAGTCCAGACCTGTGATTTATTCAAGGTTGTGAATGTCTGGTATGGAGGCTTTCCTCAACCATCTCAGATCAGCAACTCCTTTGTAATTTACAGTCTCATAGAGAATCTTAGTCAAGCAAATTCATGATAAAAAGCATATGATTGATAACCACTTGGGTTAATAGATTAACCCTGCCCTAGTAATTACATTTTGAAAGAGGTTACTGGCTAACCCAAAGAAATCATAAAACCTCAATGATAGGCTTGGGGAAATATTTGAGAGTTTGGAGGTGTGAACTGACTTTCTGGTCTCTAAAAATCACATTATAGATTACCTACTCAAGTCTATAGGGTAAAATCAGCCCTGTTCAGGCAGGGCAGTAGAACATCTTGGGTATTAAACTGAGGTTTAGCGCTCAGGATCCTTGGTGACCTTGGGCAAGTTAATCTCTCTAGACTTCAGTTTCCTTAACTATAAATTGATAGGGTTGAATTGGATGAGCTCTAAAGTCCTTTTCAGCTCTAAATCTGTAATCCTCTGATCTCCTGCCCACTGGGGAATCATTTGCACATGTTTATCTGTTATAAATCTGTCAAAATTCTTCCCTTGGGTCCTCCAAAGGTCAAACTGTGAAGTCTTCAGAATTCATTTTTAGTGTCTCCCCTCCTCCACCCCGTTTGATTCCCTCTTAAGCTAGGCCTACCTGGACCCTGCTCCACCTGCTTCTTCCCTCTCCACAAGTGTTCATATACTTCAAACCAGGATTTCCCAACTTTGTCCTAATGGAGGACAAATGAGTTCACTCTGATGTGATTGCTGGTGGGAGCTGAAAGTACAAGTCTCTGCCATAGGGCAGGATTCAAACTTACTCTCCATCTGCGGAGGAGACAGCTAAGGCAGAATGGATAGAGTGCCAGGCCTAGAGTACTCATCCTGAGTAGAAATTCAGCTTCAGAAATTGTCTGACCCTGGGCAAGTCACTTAACCCTGTTTGCCTCAGTTTCCTTATCTGTAAAATGAGCTGGAGAAGGAAATGGCAAACCACTCTAGTATCTGTGCAAAGGAAACACTCAGTGGGATCATGAGAGTCAAACATGATTGAAAAACAACTGAATCACACATCTGTGGAGAGGTGTGGATAAAGTATTCCTCTCAGGATGTTCTGTTAGTTGCAGGGAGTGGCCAAGTTGGGATTTGGGGAACATTGAGACCTTGGATCTTCATCCTTGTTATAAACTCTGTCAGCATCCTAGGAATCCCAGACTATCTTAGAACTGGTTCGGAGTGTTACCGCAACCAGGGAAGCCTGGCTATTTAGCTGGGAAGCCAGAAGGCAGAATATTGCCTATAGGCTCTAAGGATATCACCTCTCATCTCGAGGGTTGCCTTCAGGCCATAAAGATAAAAGCTGGGACACTAACAACTCCTAGACCGAGGTTCCTAAAAGGGTCCCAGCAGACCTCCATCTGGAGGAATAAGTATTAACAGAAATGATTATGAAGTAAAAAGCAAAAGGCATTAGTAAAACTTTTTTTTAACGACCTTTCTGTTGTGTTTGCAAAACTAATTGCCTTGGTAGAATGGAAAAGCAAGATGAGGCATCTTCACTGCTGCTTTGTTCCTTCATCTCTGATTCTGTGATTACTTCTGGGTTTTCTTTTTTTTCAATTATAAAGATTTTATTTATTTTGAGTTTTACAATCTCCCCCCCCCCCCCGAAAAGCAATTTGCCAGTCTTTACATTGTTTCCCTGGTATACATTGCTCCAAATTGAAATTAAGGAAGAAACATAAAGTATAAGAGATAGCAAGATCAGATAATAAAATATCAGAGTTTTTTTTTTATAAATTAAAAATAATAGTCCTTGGTCTTTGTTTAAACTCCACAGTTCTTTCTCTGGATGCAGATGGTATTCTCCATTGCAGACAGCCCCAAATTGTCCCTGGATTGTTGCACTGATGGAATGAGTGAGTCCATCAAGGTTGATCATTGCCCCTATGTTGCTGTTAGGGTGTACAATGTTTTTCTGGTTCTGCTCATCTCACTCAGCATCAGTTCATGCAAATCACTTTTGGGTTTTCTTGAAAAGATACTGCAGTGGTTTGCTTCCTTCTCCAGTTCATTTTGCAGATGAGGAAACTGAGACAAACAGGATTAGGTGACTTGCTCAGGGTCTTATAGTTAGTAAGGGTTTGATGCCAGATTTGTACTCAGATCTTCCTGACTCAAAGCCAAGTTCTCTATACATGGCACTACCTAGTTACCTATCTTCATTGTAGGGCAATGCAATTCATATAGGAAGTCTGGTTACTTATATGGTCATCCCTATGTCTGTGCTTTAGTATTCCATTCTTAAATGTGTCCCTGGAAAAGTATGTATTGGAGTGGGGAGTGGTAGTAGTGGTGGTGGCGGTGACAGTTGTAATAGTAGTAGTGGTAGTAGTGGTGGTGGTAGCAATAGTAGTAATTTTTATAAAGCACTTCAAGTTTGATAAAGCTTTTCATATATAGATTTATATCTTATAAATCTATGATTTTATATCACCTAGTCTCCTGGTATTTTCTGTGACTAAGGTCTCAGTCAGCTTTGCAAAGATGTGTGTATGTGTGTGTGTAAATTTATATCTATATCTATCTGTATGTATGTTTGTCATATGTCATTTAATAAACTTTGACAAAGATATATATGCATGTATGTGTGTATATATGAAGATATATATTTATTTAATCAGTTCTGACAAAGCTATATTATGTATATATATGTGTTTGTGTAGATATCTATAAAGGTATATGTATGTATATATGTATGTATGTGTTTATGTGCATGAAGATAGATAGATAAAAGCTTTTCCTCCATTTTATGATTTCTTTGGAATACAGACCTAGTAGTGGTATTGCTGGATCAAAAGACATATACAGTTTTATTGCCTTTGGGCATAGTCCCAAATTGTTCTTCAGAATGTTTGGATCTGTTCACAATTCTGCCAACAGTGTAATAGAGCCCTAGTTTTTCCACCTTCCTTCCAACATTTATCATTTCCTTTTTCTCTCATATTGAGGTTTTTTTTTTGTTTTTTTCAAGGCAAATAGGGTCAAGTGGCTTGCCCAAGGCCACACAGCTGGGTGATTATTAAGTGTCTGAGACCGGATTTGAAGGCAGGTTCTCCTGACTACAGGGCCGGTGCTTTATCCACTGTGCCACCTAGCTGCCCCTCTCTCATATTGAGGTTAACAACTTTGTACAACTCACTTAAATCCAATTCATAAGCAAGTCAAGGCATTCGAAAATAAAGAATAAATAAAAACAATATATGTCCCTAGGATCCATGTGATCCCATGCAAACACCCTCTTTTCTTTCTTTCTTTTTGTTAGGTTTTTTTTTTTGCAAGGCAAATGGGGTTAAGTGGCTTGCCCAAGGCCACACAGCTAGGTACTTAATAAGTGTCTGAGGGCAAATTTGAACTCAGATCCTCCTGATTCTAGGGCCAGTGCTTTATCTACTGCGCCACCTAGCCTCCCCAACACCCTCTTTTCAAAGGAAATTGAACTATCTGCAAATTCCTAGACTCTATGACTATGAAATTAGCTAAATAAAGTTTCAAGATCAATCCCCAGATCACAGCGAACCTACTAAGGGACAAAACCTAGATGACAGAGTGGTAGAGAGAGAAGTACAAACCCCTCCCTTTCTCACAAAACTTCGTTCAGCCATTTATAAAATGCATCAGACCAAATGCTGATGGATAAATCCAAGAAAAAGCCACAGTGAGTCATTTTTCTAGCCTAAGTTGACATAGAGAGACAAATAAAGAGGTCTGTGGATACTGGGAGTGAGGTCTGGCCAAGAGTAGGGGAATTCCAGGGCCCACAGACTGAAGGTCGACTAAGACTGTGCACTAGGGCAAAAATGTCCCAGAATCATACCAGGGCACCATGACCTCATGCATGAGAAAAGAAGCCAACTGGCAGCCTTGTTGCTCACCACCCAATTCTAGGTCAAAGATCCAGATAGACTAAGGAGAGAAGCTGCATACAGGGGGGATTTTCTAATGTAAGGAATGCTTATAAGTCCTAGCCTGACTATGCACAAGTTCAGAAGCAAGCAATCACTTTATAGCACCTAACCCAGGAAAGGAGAAAGATTTTAGTTCCAACTTCTAACTCAATCTAAAATCCTTAGAGGAATCATTAAGGCAGTCATCCCAAATTCGTCATTCTGTCCCTCTGAACTAGCACTTTACAGCTGCTAATAGTGACTGAGTCCAGCACCAATCCATTGTAACTCCAAAGGAGGCAACCTAAAGGTCTGTAACTCAGACTCGAACCCAAATCAAGAACTTACGGAGATCAGACAAAGAGGGCTGTCACCTGTTATCAGACTTGCCCTGGATCAAAACCCTTTGGGATCATTAAAGGCTTACAGATCACTAGCTGAGCTGTGTCTGCCATCCTAGAATAAAACAATATTCAATATTCCCAAGAAAACAGCAGCAGGGTCAACCCAGACCTGTGCTTGATACATGTACAGTGAATGTTGTTGGAAAAATAAATTCATATTGAAAAAAAGTGTCAGTTCCTGTCCCCAACATAAAGTCCAAAATCAGGAAGTAAGATGGAAGAATAGCAAACAAACAAAAAGAAATCATTGTAATAAGAAGTTACTATGATAACAGGGACATTCAAGGCACAAGCCCTGAAGAAGAGAAAGTTTCCAAATAGACAAGCAAAGACTCAAAGAAAAACACAGCATGTTCTATTCAACTGAAATTCCTGAAACAACCTGTTTTTGTTCAGCTAGAATTTCTGAAAAAGATGAAGCAATAGTTTTTAAAAAGTTTTTTTAAATTTATAACAAGCACTAAAGGAAAAATTGGACAAAAAGAAATGAGAACTGTTAAAGAAAGAATTGAAAAATGAATTATTGCAACAACTTTGTTTAAAAGATACAAAACCTTGCCTAAGTAACAAACTCCCTAAAAATTAGAATGGATCAATCAGAAGTTAATGACTGGGGGCGGCTAGGTGGCATAGTGGATAAAGCACCAGCCTTGGAGTCAGGAGTACCTGGGTTCAAATCCGGTCTCAGACACTTAATATTTACCTGGCTGTGTGGCCTTGGGCAAGCCACTTAACCCCGTTTGCCTTGCAAAAACCTAAAAAAAAAAAAAAAAAAAAAAAGTTAATGACTGCATGAGACCACAAGAAAGTCAAAACATAGAAGGAAAGTACATATCATATAAGAAATCAGAAAATTGCCAAGTCTATTAGAACCAGAGAGTAATATGGAAATGGAGTCCGCCAGTTACTTCTTGAAAGAAGTCTCAGAATAAAAACTCCTGAGAATATGATAGTCATAATTAAAACCTTCAGTTCAGAGAAAAAATACTTCAAGAATCAGAAAGAAAGAATCCAAATACGTAAGTATCAAAGTCAGGACAACAAATGTTTTGTTTGGTCTTTTTTAACTAGCCATCACTATAAAGGAGTAGAGAACTTGGAATGTGATATTCTGGAAGGCACAAAACTCTAGAACACTAAACTTCCCCTGGTTCAATGCAGAGTTTTAGGTCCTCAGTTATTCTCAGTCTGATTTCCTATGTGACACAAAAATCCAACAGCATAAGCAGCCTATTAATATAGAATAGGTATATAAATAATAAGCAAGAGATGAAGTCTCTTGCCCTCTACACAAATGTATGCAATCTCATATACTTCCCAAGAGGAAAAAGCATCTCTTTTGTAGAGAGAAAGATAACATATGAAGAAGTGGATAAGGGAACTGACAATTTGTGTCCAGTTTTATCTTTGTGTGTTCTCAGTGATCAGCTCTGAATCTGCTCACCTTTAAAGGCAAACTAGAATGTAGTGGAATGGCTCAATGGACAATCAATGGTGATTAATGTTTGGCACAATGATGAGTCTGACTCAAGAATTCTACTTAGGTTCCTTTCTATCCTCCTCATGTTCATGGCACTGACAACCTAATTTTCTTTTCTCTTTTTCCAAGTTTGTACAATCTGTTGCAATTTTCATGTCTAGGTTTGCCTCTGCCTCCAAGTCCCCAAAATCACATATTCTTTTTCCTAATGAATTAGCATTCTTCTATCAAACAACCATAAGCAATTGAAACATGTTGGAGATGTTCCACTTAGGGTGGAGTTAATCCTCTGCCCATATTGTAACCTCTCCTCCAGTGGATAAAAAAATGTAGTCTTTGAAAATCATGCCACGTGCAGCTACTAACTATATATTTGCACTTGAAAAAATATAGAAGAGAGCTCAGATCCAAGCTAATTTGCCATGAGCATATCATTTATCCTTTTAAATCCTTAGCTTCCACATCTATAAAATGGAAAGAGGTGGGGTGGACTTGATGCCTAAGGTCTTTTTAAGTTCTTATATTTTATTAATCTAAATTGTTCTTGCTGAAATTGATATGAATTTTAGATATGTTTTAATATCTTTGTCAACTACCATAGAACTATTAGGAACAAGAAAAGCTAGCAAAAAGAGTATTTTAGGACAGAGCAGTCAGTTTTCTATTGTCCCTCAAATCATTTCATATAAACAACCATTTCTACATAGGGTCAACCAAACTTACTCTTCTCTGGTATCCCTGATGCTAATAATAACCTGCTCCTTTCTTTTTCTCTTAAGCTCTTTTTTTATTTATCTTTATCTCTTTCTTCAGTTTCCTCCTTCTTTATTTCTACTTCAACACATCCACCCCCTGCAACCCAGGAACCAAACAGATGTACCTCCATGAGTTATTCATTTAGCCAATCATTTGACAAAGATATATTGATTACCTGTTATGTACATATGACCATTCTAGGATCCATGGGGAATATGATATAGCATTAAGTCCCTACCTCCAAGAAGTTTACATTCTAATTGGGGCTAAGAAGAGGGGGCCATGATAGACAATCAAACAGATGAAAATCTAAATTCAAGCTCAGAGATGTTACAAGGTAATATGTGATTAAATAGCAAATTATTGATGCAGATAATGAAAATGATGATGATAGCTAGAATTTATTTAGCACTCTAAGATTTTCTAAGTACTATACATATTTCATATCCCTAGAGGAAAGGTACTCTAGATAATATATCCAACTGACCGATGAGAGAACTCAGGAGGATAAGCTCAGAGAAGTAACATTTCTATGATCAAACAATATAGAAGATTCAAACCCAGGTCTCTCCTGCTTCCAAGTTCACTGCTCTCTCCCTCCTCACCTTTCTCTTAACTTTCCTGGCTTCCATCAAGACTCATTTCAAATTCCAGTTCTGTAGAAGGCCTTTCCTCTCTTCCCTCCTAAATTATTCTATAGATAATTTGGATATATCTAGCTATTTATTATTGTTGTTATTTAGTTGTTCTAGTTATATCACTCTTAGAAACTCCATTTAGAGTTTTCTTGGCAATTATACTAGAATGGTTTGCCATTTCCATCTCCAGTTCATTTTCTAGATAAGGAAACTGAGGAAAATAGGGTTAAATGACTTACCCAGGGTTTCACACACACCTAATAAGTGTCTGAGGCCCAGTGCTCTGTCCATACTGCTATCTTGCTACATATTATCACTCATTAGAATGTAAAATCCTTAAGGTCAGGGACCATTTTTGCCTCTTTTTGTAACCACCCAACAACTAGTACACAGTAAGTAATTAATAAATGTTCATTGATTGACTGACTAAAGATTCATAGGAAGAAAAAAAAAATCACAGATTGACTTACTTAGGGAAAACTTCATGGAAGAGGTGTGATTTGACTTGAGCTTTGAAGGCTAAGCAGATGTTAGGCAGAGAATGTCTAGAGACTGGTCAGAGACCCAGTTTTCTCATTTGTGAAATGAGGGGGTTAGACCTAATGATCACTAAACTTCCTTTTAGATCTTTGACTGAAGCAGCGACTCAAGTGCTGGATGCCTCAGACTACTGTTATTTCTTTCTACCTGTTCTCCCCCAGGCAGATAGTGGACAATCCATTTGTTCTTCTAGCCAGAGAAAATTTAGCTCTGTCTTACAACAATATAGAGTTTCTTGTCTTACCAAGAGAGGTACAACCCCTTTATAAGTTAACCTAATACCACCTCAACAAACACCCTAGATATTTTGGCCAATAGACAGTTATTGTAAAAAAAATGGCGTCCTTTCTCTTCCCAGACAACATTAATGGTTTGGAAGCAAATAAGCTTTATAGAGAACAGACAGCCCAGGAGCCAGCCAAAGTTGCACTGGTTGGCAGACACTTGTTAAAAGCAAATGTTATTAAAGGCAGCAACAAATAAGTGCCTATTAATTTTTCATAAGGAAACTTAAAGGCAGACTTCATGGGAGGCAGAGGCAGCTAGGCTCAGTTTTGTATAAAGAATTTGGCTCCTTGACATAAAATGGTATGTAGTCTTGGTGATGACAAGTCATTTAGTGAGAACTCATTTGCTAAGGGAGAGTAAATCAGGCTCAAAGAGAAAAAAAAGTTATTTGACTAAGGCCACACAGCCAGTAAGAGACAAAGTTGTAGAGGATCAACCCCCCAGGAGCCTCTTAGTTTAGCAAGGTTCTTCCAGGCTCATTTTGTCAAATTCCCTGCCTCAAGTTCCCTAATTTTTTTTGTTACTGCGATGGTTTATCAACATATATATCACTTGGCAAAATTGACATATCCTTGAAAAGTTGAATATAACACATTCTAATCTGAACACAATGTGGGAATTCATCATTTAAAAGAACTCTGTGGTGAATTTTGCTTTAAAGAAAATAATGAACCCCAAGTTTACCTGCTCTGAATACTAGATTTTCATGTTCTAGGGGTAATAAAAGTGAAGCCTTTCCTCTCCTCCCCCATTCCTTCTGCCTTCCCCTCTAAATTATTCTATAGATAACTTGGATATATCTAGTTATTTATTATTTATTTTTATCCCACTGTTACCTGTAGATATATGTTTGTATACATTTGCATATATGTGTGCACGTAAGTGTTTAAATAACACATACATATATATGGCAGTATAGTGGAAAACACTGGGCCTGGCATCAGGAAGACCCAAATTCAAATTCAGCCTCAGGATCTTACTAGCTGTGTGACCCTGAACAGGTCATTTCACCTCTTTTTGCCTCATATTTTAGTCTGTAAAATAGACATAAAAATGTACCTACCTCCCTGAGTTGTTATGAGGATCAAATGAGATAATAATTGTAATATAATTAGCACAGTGCCTGGTATGCTATATAAATGTTACCTAATATTATTATCATATGTATACATACTCATTTATCTATAGTCCACAAATACTTACTGGATGCAGTGTAGATAGTATAGAGAGCCTGCCTTGAAGCTAAAGAGACCTATACTTGTGAAGTGAGTTTCCTCTCCTTGGAGCTCTCAACATAAATAAAATCATACTTGTGAGATTTTTTTGTGACTGGACCTGTAATTTTATTAAGATATAAAACACCCTTTGAAGAAATAGGGATGTGAATAGAAGGAAGTTTTGCAAACTCCATCTTAGAGAGTTCTCACAGGTACTGAGAGATACCCAGGTTCACACAGTCAATTATGTCAGAGACAAGACTCTGAACCCAAGACTTCTTGATTTTGAGGTCAACTTTCTATTCCTTATGCTATGGAACCTCTCAAGTGGGTAGTCATATAACTAGATTTCTTTTATTATCATGTATTATTTCCTCTTTTTATATGATCCCAGAAAAAAGTATTGAGATTTACATATTAAATATATACACATACACAAACATAAATACACTGCTAGATTTGGGGAAGGCAGATCTAAGATTTTCTAGGGATAGGGTATATACATAAATCCAGATTCCTACTGTGATGTCTGTGTTCTTTTGTTTGTGTACATATGACATCTCTTTCATTGATCTGAGGGAAGGAAACATGTCTTTTCATTCAATGATAAACATTGTATAAAGTATAATAATATGAATCGAATATACTTTCATGTAAATATATTTAAACAAAAATATTTTTTAAAACATTTTGATATCTGCATTTCAATCATCATATTCCTTCATATTTTTATTTACATTTTGTGTATTTAAATATGCAGATTAAATGTTATACATTATATTTGATACATTTATAAGCAACATGAGAATGGGTTCATAGGCTTCACTGATTTCCACACAAAAAGGTTAAGAACCTATGGATTACATCATGCCATACTAATCACACACACATACACACACACACACACACACACACACACACACACACACACACACACACAGTCACACCCCTCTCTTCACCCTCCCCTTCCCACTTTACACACACTCTATTCAAAAGCTAGGCTCTCGAGAAAGGATGTTTTATTCCCTAAGGAATCAACTCCTCACCCATACAGATTGGAGGAAGGATGTTTCTCTTCTTAAGGATTTGGGGGGTGGGGGCTGGAAATATGCCAGCTTTCCAAGAGAGAAACGGCTTATCTCACCTTCCAGTGAGATCTAAATTTCCCAGCGGGCTGAAAGGGCAGATGGAGCAGTGGCTAGAGCAGCCCACAAGGAGTTTGGGAAATGTGATTATTGTTGCTTTCTACCCCACCCCACCCCCCACCCTTGGCTTGCTACCTGATGCGACCTTGGAACTGTCCGATTCTACCTCTCCATTGCTGGCTCTGGGATGTGGAGTTGACCAGGCTTTGCTAAGAGATTTTCCTGGGGCTGCCTGACCTCGGGAGAGCCCAGGAAATCTCTCTTCTCCCTGACAACAACAGGCTGGGGCACGGAGGGACAATGGCAGCTTGGGAAATCTGAGTGGTGCTTTCTAGAGTCATATATAAAGAGGAACTAACAAGAATATTGCTAAGCATTTACAAAAGGCTTTAAAATAATCAAATACTCAGAAACCGAGGCAGTCAGCCAATTGTGTCTTACAGAGAACTAAAGCAGGTGCCTTGGAATCTATTATCTCATTTTATCCTCTTAATTCTGTGAGGGAATCAAGGCGAGTTACTTCATGGTTTGAGGAAACAAGCACAGAGAGGAGGAGTTATTTATCCAAGATCATGCAGCATCAGAACTAGATTTCATTCTCTAGGCTCCTAAGGCAAGTTTCATTTTAGCAGGCATAAGGGGGTTGGGGGGGTGGGGGGTGGGAGACAGGACAGGGGAACAGGGAATTAAATTGTATAGATCTAGAATATTTCATTTTCTGCAGCTTCCTTTACTCTGACTAACGCTGAACTTTCTGGCTTCATAATAATATCTGCCATTTAAGATCCTCAAAGTATTTTTTTTTGGCAAGGCAATGAGGTTAAGTGACTTGTCCAAGGTCACACAGCTAGGTCATTATTAAGTGTTTGAGGTAGTATTTGAACTCAAGTCCTCCTGACTCCAGGGCTGGTGCTCTATCCACTGCACCACCTAACGGCCCCCCACAAAGTGCTTTACTAATATTTTTTTCATTTCTCCCCCCCCCTCAAAAAAAAAACTCTTAAGAGGTAGGTGTTTATCATCTTTTTTTTTTATCATTGTCGGTATTATCACAAAGCCCATTTTACAAATGAGCAAGCTAAGGCAAACAGACATTAAGTGACTTGCCCAAAGTCACAGCCAGTGTCTGAAACCACATTTGAACTCAGGACTAGTATACTGTTATGCTAATTTCTTCCTGGGACTGCTTAATATGGAAATCCTCAAGTTCTTCTTTGTTGGAGAGAGAAGAAAAAAGG